>NC_134266.1:132695384-134040384 GCF_031893055.1 Leptodactylus fuscus | reverse complement strand
CCCAGAGGAGTACGGTGACAGACATAGTAAACAGGTTGGAGAAGGTTTACGGGAACCGTGCCCCGTCAGTTGATTTACTTGCCCGGTTTGTTAATCGGAGACAGGGGGAGGGGGAGACCGTCCCTGAGTATGCTAATGAACTACAGGGGTTGTTAGCTGATGTCCGGAGGGCCGAATCCCACGCCCAGCGTGCCCCTGAGGAAGATGACGAGCTGTTGAGGGACTATTTTATTCGGGGATTATGTTTGAGTACGGTGAGGCGGGAACTACAGAACCGCGTGCTGGCGGACAAGACCCTGACCTTTGTCCAGATTCTGGAGGAGACCATCGCCAGGACTCAAATGGAGGAGCCAGAGGTGGGTCAGGTCGCCATGCAGAGAGCTGGAAGGGTGATGACCAATGCTGTAGGGGGTGAGACAGAGGCCCAGATGAGAGAAATGCAGCGTACTATAGATGCGCTAACCCAACAATTGAGCCAGGTGCAGAGTAGGGTACAGACTCCTGCTGCTGGGAACCCGTTACCAACTCCCTCAGACGGGCCCCCATGTCAATGCTCAGCAAGACCCCCCATGTGGCAAACAGAGGAACCACAGGGAAGGCCATCTCCATCACGGCCGTGGTATCGCTCTCCTCCTGACCCCCAACTGCGACAAAGGCCACCACCTCGGGAGTGGGACTATAGCAATGTTCAATGTTGGCAATGTCAAGAGTTCGGGCATATCTCAAGGAACTGCCCAGGACCGAGAAGGGCCAGGCCCAGCAACTCACCGCCGTTAAACGGGAGACCTCCGCGATAAGAGGGCGCACCGCGGGGGTATCAGGGGGCCCAAGTGCTCCAAAAAGCCCACATGATTTGATCGCAAAAAGCCCCGTGCTGGAAGTGAGTTTTGAGGGAAAGAAGGTCCCCTGCCTAGTGGATACGGGTTCTGAAGTAACAACAATGCCCTTAGACTATTTTGAACGGCATCATGGCCACCTTATGCGACCAAACACCGGAATGGTTATCCGACTGAGAGCGGCAGATAATGGAACTATCCCTGTACATGGGGTAGTCTGGATGCGGCTTCGGGCCTGTGGCCAAGAATTAGGAGTCAAGGGAGTTATCCTTGTCAAGTCTACCTACTTGCCGGAGGTCCCGGTGATTCTAGGCATGAATGTGTTGCGAGACCTGAACCACGTGCTTTTCACCAAGAAAGGACCGGAGTACTGGAAGCGGACTACGGCACATAGGCCAACACAGCAAGTTTTCCGGCAAATTGTCCAGACTTGCCGAATCCAGAAGGGACTCCCTGAAAACCACCGGCTGGGGGCGGTGTATACCCCGAATGGTGCGCCCGTAAAAATACCTCCCCGGCAGGAACGGACATTGATGTTGCCTGTGGGGACCAATCTGAATGTGGACGGATTGGATGTCGAGCTGGAACCGGTAGAGCGGTGTGAAGAGATAACTGGTGTGATGTTTGGGCGAGTGGTGGCCACAGTCCGAAACGGGCGAGTGCCGGTGCGGTGCGTGAATCTACAGGATCATGAAGTGACCCTACCAAGGAGAGTCAAGGTCGCCAGAGTCTTCCTACACCAGGGTGAGACAGCCCGGAGAAGACCCTTTACTCTTAGGGAAGAGAGAGGGGACGTTTGGACCTTGGCGGTACAGATGGATCAACCTGAAAAACCCACGCCCGAGTGGAATGGGAGGAAGATCCTGGAAATGATGGGAATAAACCGTCCCTCTTTGAGTCCAGACCAAGTACGGCTAGTGGAAGAGACCCTATGGGAGTTCCAAGCTGCATTTTCTAGGCATGACGAAGACTTTGGCTGTACGTCTGCTATCGAGCACCGAATACCGACCGGGAACACGGCCCCAATCCGTGAAAGGTATCGACAGATCCCACCAAACATGTACCAAGAAGTGAAGGAGATGTTACATCAAATGTTGGATAATGGCGTGGTACAACCAAGTCAGAGTCCGTGGGCTGCCCCGGTGGTGCTGGTCCGAAAAAAAGACGGCACCTTACGCTTTTGTGTCGACTACCGGAAGCTGAACGCAAAGACAGTGAGAGACTCTTATCCCTTGCCGCGGATCGAGGAATCCTTATCCGCATTGGGAAAGTCGAAATACTTCTCATCCCTAGACCTGGCGAGCGGATACTGGCAAGTGCCAATGGCAGCAGAAGACAGACAGAAAACAGCGTTCATCTTGCCGATGGGCTTGTATGAGTTCAGAAGGATGCCCTTTGGATTGTCCAATGCCCCCGGCACGTTCCAAAGACTCATGGAGTATTGTCTTGGTGACCTAAACTTTGAGTCAGTGCTCATCTATCTGGACGATATTGTGGTCTTCGGATCGTCCTTCGAACAACATCTTCAGAGGCTGAGACAAGTCCTGAAGCGCCTGATGGAGCATGGGCTCAAGGTCAAGCCCAAGAAGTGCCAGCTGTTCCAGACACAGATTGAGTACCTGGGGCATATTGTCTCTGCTGAGGGGGTGCAACCGGCAAGCAGCAAGGTGGAAGCGGTACAACGCTGGCCTGTCCCAAGAACCCTCAGGGAACTTCGCGCATTCTTGGGCCTAGCTGGATATTACCGGCGCTTCATAAGAAATTTTTCAAAGAAGGCAGGACCGCTGAACGAATTGCTGAGGGGGACCTCCCGGGGGCCAAAGAACCAGCCCATTCCATGGGGAGAGAAACAACAACAGGCGTTCGAGGAGTTGAAGGAAGCCCTGACGAGTGCACCAATACTCGCCTATGCGCAGTTTGACAAGCCCTTCATGTTATACACAGATGGGAGTCTCCATGGCCTAGGTGCGGTGCTCGCCCAAGAACAAGATGGCCGTGAGAGGGTCATAGCCTATGGAAGCCGGTCCCTGAGGGAGACAGAGAGGAACTTTGACAACTATAGTTCATTCAAGCTGGAACTACTGGCCCTAGTGTGGGCCATGACGGAGAAATTCTCAGAATACTTGACAGGAGCGGAAGTGACTGTTATGACCGACAACAATCCCTTGGCGCACCTAGACAATGCAAAGTTGGGTGCTTTGGAGCAGCGATGGATGGCCAGGTTGTCCAGGTACAAGTACAAGATCAAGTACCGATCCGGTAGAGAAAATGCAAATGCGGATGCCCTGTCTCGAGTGACGCCGGATGACTCCGGACGAGATAAGGATGGAGAGTTGGAAGACTCAGAGGTTCCCCACTTGGGTAGAATACCCTTGTTTGTGATACTGGCACGGACAAGTGGGGTGGTGACAGACCGACCAGTGTTGCTTGGGAAAACCCATGGAGATTGGGTATATGCTCAGAATGATGACGTGACCCTAAGAAAGATCAAGCAGTGGGTGATGGCAAAGGAGTGGCCTACCCCGATGGAGCGCAAACGCTTGCCACCTATGGGGGCAAGAGTAATGCAACAGTGGGATAGACTGAAGTGTGAGAATGGGTTACTGTACCGTAAAGTATATTTAGAGACTGAGTTGGAGGTGAGATGGCAACTAGTAATACCAAGTACCAGTGCCAGGGAAGTTGCCCGTGAGGCTCATGTGAGAGGGGCCCACTTTGGTCCTGATAAAACGTTCAAGTGGCTCCAGCGATTTGTCTATTGTCCTGGTCTTGAGCAGACAGTGCAGGACGTGTGCCAAGCCTGCAGGGCCTGTGAGCTCGCTAAACCCCCAGAACAAAGGGCCCCCACTCAGACGATTAGGACCACTGCGCCGTTGGAGGTGCTGATGATTGATTATGTCCTGATAGGACACTCCAACAGCGGACATCAGTACTGTTTGGTAATGACCGATCACTTTACCAAGTTTGCAGTAGCAGTAGCTACGAAAGATCAGACTGCCGAATCTGCCGCCAGGGCTGTGTGTAAGCACTTCATCCAAGTGTATGGGTGCCCCACTCGTATTCACTCAGATCAGGGGGCATGTTTTCAGGGGCGGCTCATGTCGGAGTTGTATCGGGTGTATGGTATCCACAGATCCCGGACGACTCCTTATCACCCAGAGGGGAATGGGGCCTGTGAGCGATTCAATCGCACCCTCCTTCAGATGTTGCGAACGTTGGAGAAAGATCAAAAAGCTCGGTGGCCAGAGAGCTTAGCTGAGTTGCTCTGGGCCTATAATAATCGGGTCCATAGTACCACCGGCTACACGCCATACCTGATGCTGTTTGGGCATCCCGGACGGGAGATTGAAGAATTGAACTTGACAAATCCTGAGAGAGAGGGCGCTCGCTCGCCCGATGACTGGGTAGAACTACACCGTCGAAAACTGCAGACCATACACCGATTGGTGATTGACAAAACCCGACTGTCCAGTCACCCAGACAAGACCCCGGTTCAACATGAACCCTTCCAACCTGGGGACAGGGTGTTAGTAAGGGCCAAGAGACCCTCGGGAAAGTTGGATGATCGGTGGGAGGCAATGCCATATCGAGTAAAACGAAGGGTCATCCCTGACGGACCAGTGTATGAGATAGAGCCTGAAAGGGGTGAAGGAGTTACCCGGACTCTTCACCGTAATATGCTCAGACCTTGTAATTCAGAGACTCCCACAACGGAGACTGAGGTGCATCGGTTGAATCCGACAGCCCCAACCTTCACACCTGCTGCACAGATTGATCCCGATGAGTGGTGGGATGTACCAGTTCCCATGTCTGAAACGGTTCCAGCCGTGGTGATCTTACCTCCACGGGAGGGGACGACACTAATGGCTGCTCCTGTACAGGAACCTGAGCCGACCTGTGGGAATGAAGTGACTGATGCCCCGACTTTACGCAGAACGCCAAGGTCTAATGCTGGGGTTCCCCCACAGCGATACGCCCAGGATGAGTTTGTCTGGGGAGGTCTGTCGAGGACGCCGACCTCTAGTGGGGTGGTGTGTCACGGGGTGACTAATGCTATACAGTCTCAGAACACTTCTCACTGACAAGTGTGTGATGTGATAATAGCAGTGGTAAAAGGAGATGTTTCTGTAATGAAAAATTCTATTGTAGTAATTCTTTTTGACCACAAGATGCCGCTGTGTTAGGTAAAGGAAAAACCAGGAAGTGACGAGTTCAGGAAGTGGACTGCTGTAGTGGGGGAGAAGAAGCTGGCTGTGAGCAGTGAGAGATCTGAGGGACAATCCATTGCCATCCGCTGCCCTGCAACGCTTGTTTCAGGCCAGGGCCAGCTCTGGAGAAGCCCGAACCTGTTGCTGGTTCCCATGTCAGGAGAGTTGGAGACGATTGCTGTGCAGACGCCGCGGAGCGGATGACAAGAAGGACCAGCCCTTGTGACACCGTGTTCCAGTTGCCTGGAGGCAAAGAAATTCCTGTTTCCTTCGGAAAGTCCATCTGACTGTTCGCCCCCTTGCTAACCCGGGTAAGCGGAGCTCCGATTCACCTTTCATAAGGGTGAATAGTGTATACACGCAGTAAATAGTTTTTTTTTTTTGGCGCCAAAAACCTAGCATAGACTGGTTCCGGCCATTTTGCTTTAAAGCGAGTTCTATCCAAACGGAGATACAGCACGTGTTGTCCTGCTATTCAAAAGAGACACTATATCCTGGATTATAGTACCAGAAGTATGTCATAAGAGGAGTTATTTGTTTCACTAAGACTTGTGCAGCTAAGCACCAACTTCTGATAAAACAAAACCGGTTGCTGAAGTCTTCCCTGCAGGGTTGGGGTAGTGTGTTGAAATGTGGATATTGGGGAGTGGGTAAGTTAAATAGTAAACTGTGATATTGTTAACCCCAGTGTGACACCGCAGGTGATCTTCCTCTGCATACTTACATTGTTTTGTTAGCTTGGTATTAATAGGTAAATTGCAGCTGCTATATATATGTAGCCGCTAGTTAAAGGCATAGTTCACTAGTTCTGACATATTAGGTCACGGTGCAGTGTCACTCAGGGGTCTCAGCCCTCGGCTGAGTGTCTTGTAATTATTGATTTCATCAGGCCTGTTAGCCTGGAGTTCACCCCAAAAGGGTATAGAGTAAAATTTATATTTCTTACTTCGTGTCTGGTGTGGCTGTGCCTGTCCGTGGAACCGCTGTATCCTAAAAGTTCCTGCAAGAGCCCCGGTAGCCAGTCGGCTGCCGTGTCTTTCCCTTCCTCCTCCCCCCTTACATATGTACAATTACATTTATTAGGTTCTACACAATGCTGGTTTTGAAATTTTTATGTTTCACTTTTTTTATTACTTTTAATTTTTTATTTTTATTCTTTTTTTTTATTATTTAGTTACTTCATTTTCTTTCCTTCATTATGTTAATATATATATATATATATATATATATATATATATATATATTCAGTATTATATTATTTATATATTGTTTTAATTTAATTATTGTTAAATCCTTTTTCTATATATTTTTCATTTGTTTTATTATCTTCTTAGTTATTTTTTGGTCATTTGTTTTGTTTTCCATTATATTTCGTCTTTTTCTTATATATATATACTTATCTTATATACTATCCAAGCTACATCTACTCCAAAAACTAGATCAATAATGTATTGCATGCCATACACTTAAATATATATATATATATATATATATATATATATATATATATATATATATATACACCGTATTTTTCGGACTATAAGACGCACCGGACCATAAGACGCACTAAGGTTTTAGAGGAGGAAAATGGGGAAAAAAAAATTTTAAGGAAAAAAAAAATTGGTGAAATATTTAATAACCTAATAATATAATATTTCACAAATGTAAATAGAACCGGGGGCTTTCGGACACAGGGATACCAAATGTGTATGTGTTTCACAGTAATGTTTTTGTTTTATATGTATTCTAGGGATATGGGGGTGATTTGAACATATCTATCTAATCTATCTATCTATCTATCTATCTATCTATCTATCTATCTATCTATCTGTCTGTCTGTCTGTCTGTCTGTCTGTCTGTCTGTCTGTCTGTCTATCTATCTATCTAATCTCATCCATGGATGGAAAGAGACACCCTGCAGTGAAGCTATGCAAGAAGAGAAAAAGGGGCGGGCCAGACGGGTGAAGGAGGTGTGGTTTTCTAAGCAAACTTGAAACCACGCCTCTTTCACCCGTCTGGCTCGTCCCTCCTTCACTGCCTCTCAGATCTGGCTCCTGCAATGATGCCACACAGGCAGGGAAGTAGGGGCGGGCCAGACGGGTGAAGGAGGCGTGGTTTCAAGCTTGCCGAGAAAACCACGCCTCCTCCTCCCGTTTGGCCCGCCCCTCCTTCCCTGTCTGTGTGGCATTATTGCAGGAGCCAGATCTGAGAGGCAGTGAAGGAGGGACGAGCCAGACGGGTGAAAGAGGCGTGGTTTTCTCGGCAAGCTTGAAACCACGCTTCCTTCACCTGTCTGGCCCGCCCTTACTTCCCTGCCTCAGAGCAGGCAGGCACCGTGCTGCTCTCCTTTTGATTCTCATAGACAGGACACAGACGCTGCACACGCTGCATTCGGACTATAAGACGCACACACATTTTCCTCCCATATTGGGAGGAAAAAAAGTGCGTCTTATAGTCCGAAAAATACGGTATATAAAATGTCTATCTATCTATCATCTATCTATCTATCTATCTATCTATCTATCTATCTATCTATCTCTCTCCTATCTATCTATCTATCTATCTTCTATCTATCTATCTATCTATCTATCTATCTATCTATCTATCTTCTATCTATCTATCTATCTCCTATCTATCTATCTATCTATCTATCTTCTATCTATCTATCTCCTATCTATCTATCTATCTATCTATCTATCTATCTATCTATCATCTATCTATCTATCTATCTATCTATCTATCTATCTATCTATCCAGCAGCCCCGCTGTGATTTATCCCTATAGTGGGGCACACTCAAAGTACAGGGATAATAATTACATTGGTAGGGCAGTGGTCAAAAACTAAAATAATCATGGCAAAGGCGCCCCCTATTGGGCCCACTATGGTGGAACCCAATGACTAGGTTGCATCATAACAGAGCCGCAGTCTCCAAGACTACAATCTTTGGTGGCTACATAGATGTGACTGGAGCAGTCACAGAAGCGCATAAAGGGGTTATGCTTTGCTTGCTTTAATGGCATAATATATATATATATATATATATATATATATATATATATATATATATATAGTATATATATATATATATATATTCACATCAGCCTTTATTGTTATTCTTTCCTCTGTTCTGTTATGGGAACAGAAGAATGGCTTAAACAGATCCGTCTAATAGTGGGCACCGATAAGAACTGTTGCGTTTCCAGTATGTTCTCTCATATTTCACTGGACAAGAAGAGTCCTGTGATATTAGATTGATTCTGCAATGGATTCTATCAATAGAGCCTTCTACCCAGATATGAACCTGGCGTTATACATAATGTACATAGAAATACGTATTATACACATGTACACTACTTACAGACATCTCTAATAATACATAGATATTTAGAGATATATACATAGATATAGCTATATACAGTTTAAACGGATATTTCTATACAGTATGTATACACACAGTACACATTCAGTATATAGAGATATCTTCATTACATGCGGTCACTACTTACCGCTATTTCTAAACATATAAATATATACAGAACATGACAAAAATTTATGGACATGGACATTATACATGTGGCACCTTGATAGATATACCACACATGAATATATACATGACATAGATTTACATATAAAAAAAATTATATTATTATTATTATTATTATTTATTTTTTATTTTTTTTATTTTACATTATTATTTTATTTTATTTACTTTATTTATTTATTTATTTATTTAGTTATTCCATTTACTTACTTCCAGTTCAGCACTAGGGGTAATGATGGAAGACGTCAGGAAATCCTAAATATTGTTAACCTTATTGACGACATCACTATTACTATTTTTTTATTTTACATTATTGTTCTTTGCTATTATTGTATTATTTTATTTACTGCATTATTGTACTATACTATTGTATTGTTCGCACCTGTTCTGGTTTATGGGACTTTGGACTGAACTGTTGTCCCCTAAGCTCCAGTGTCTCGAGGTACAAGATATGATCAGTTAGCTTAAACTGATATTTTCTGTACAATATCAGAGCAATGGCCCAATAACAATGTACATTGCTGCTTATAATCAGAAGATCTCCGTCATGTCCATCATGCTATCTGTTATACATCTGATATGTTTTAGATCCCATATTGATATAATATAAATCATAAAGTTCTTACTTGTATAACTATGTGGAATAGCAGAGCTGACAGTGCTATTCTGCCGGACGCCATAATAACCCAAACCTGACTGAGCATAGCTAACAGATTACAATTGACGCCCTTGGCCACAAGAAGACATCTTATTAAAATAAGCAAAGAGGTTAATGGAAATATTTCTTATTTGTTATATAAATAATTTAGAGAGAACCTCATGTGAACTGAGACTAATAGACACTTAATAAGAGTCGCCCCCTGCTGTTATGTAATATGTGCTGTCTAATGATCGGTCATGTCTTAAGATCCTCAGCAATATGATCAGATCTCTTACCAAAGTCGTCACCATACAGCGATCACCTCTGCAGAGCCGAGCGCACAACGTCCATCTCCTCCATCACTGCAGTAACTGACGGCACCAACTGCTTTTTGAAATTCAGATCCAACAATCCTGTTGGTTGGTGGCTGCAGTTACCATGGTAACAGATGCAGCTGAGGGTTTAACCCCTTATGTGCCGATACTATTCTAGCAAAAAGGACTTTTTAATTTTCCATAGACATTGATATATAGGGGGTTTGTATATTGCAGGATTAGGTACATTGTACTTACTGATTAACTGCCACCATTCATCTTGCATTTTACATTTGGCATTGCTTTATAACTAACATTTTCATTTTATTCAATGGGTCAGTACAATTTGTTTTGATAAAGGCACTTGCCGAAACGCGCGTCAAGGGGGCTGTGTGGACGCCATTATGGGTATGTCTATACCATTATTGTCTTCACTACATAGTGTATGACTTACCTCACTGTGGGTACCTTTTTATAGCTCTATATAGTCTGGCCATTTACTATGGTACCACTTTACTATTCCTATGTGATTTACTCTATATACTCTATACTAGTAGAATACCCACGGCTTCGCCCGTGGAAAATATGTTACGTTGTTGGTTATGCTAGCTAAAATTTTCATTAAATTTTCATGCTTTAAATTTTTATTATTGTGGCATTTTACTAATTTGTCGTAACATTGATGTGAACAACAACTTTTTTTTTCATTTCACCATTTTTATTGATTTTACATATTCAATACATATTATGTAGTATAAACTATTACAACTATTTTTTGAACTATTTTTTTTTTATCAAAAATTAAAATTTATGCACCTTACACAAACATATAAAATATTTACACCAGGGGCATAACTACCGGGGGACTTATTTTTTTTAATAAGCAGTTACCGGCTGGAGTTACTACAGCTGGATACCGTCCGGTATCGGTAATTAACACCGCTGGACCCACAAACAGTATTATTATACTCGAAGGTCTGAAAAGACCCCCGAGGCCCAGGAGAGGTAAGAGAACATAAAAAAAAGTGTGTTCCTTACCTCTCTGTTTGGCTTCAGGCCTACTTGTCTGACATCCCTGACGTCATATGACCAGGGCCAGTGTCCTCTGCGTTGCGATGCAGACCCCCCAGGTCACATTACGTCCCGGACATCATCAGCAGGAAGCTGATGGCCGTGATCAGCAGGAAGTGAAGCGGAGCCAGTGATAGGTAAGTAACAGTGTTTTTTTAAGTTTATATCTCTCCTATGTCTCCGATTATTATACTCTGGGGTCTGAAAAGCCCCCAGAGTATAATAATAGTTCATGGGTGTCCACAATGGGACATAATGCTAGATGAAGGGGCCACTATGGAATATAATACTGTGTGCAAGGCCACTATGGGGTATAATACTGAATGCAGGGTCCACTATGGGGTATAATACTGTGTGCAGGGGCCATTATGGGGTATAATACTGTTCGTAGGGGCCACTATTGGGTATAACACTGTGTTCAGGGGCCAGTATGCTGTATAATAGTGCGCGCAAGAATGCAGGGGGGGCAGCCCGCGTTTGTCCACGTGCGTAGTATGCATTCATCTGAGTGTTTTTGCCTGTGTACGTGTGTGTGGTATTTATGTGGTGGTGTTTGTTTTGTGTGTGTCTAGAGGAGTCTGGTGTTTGTGTGGTGTGTTGTTGTGCTGGTATGTTGGTGTATGTGTCCTGTCTGTGTCATGTTTATATGTTGTTTGTGAAGTGTTTGTGTGTTGTGTGTGGTGGTGCGGCCCCTTTGCTTTTAACATCACAAGTATCGGCGTCCACCATCAGGGCACCGAGAACTGTGATTTTAACCTCATCCTCTAGTCTTGGGGTCTGAAATTAGTCACCTACTGTATCAAATACTCTCCTGATGAGTCTAGTATGTAGGGTATGCTAGAAGAAACTCGTAGAGAGGAAGAACATAGGAATATATCAATAGGTGGTGTGTTAGCTTCATCGGGCTTCAGTTTATCCGACTAATGCATGTGTATTATAACGGGGCACACCCGGTTATTTTGAGGTAGAAGGATAGAGACGTAGAAAGAAAGATTGTGTCTCTATCTGACCCCTGATTATATGTTATATTTAGTGGGCCATAACAGATAGCCACGGGCTAAAATTATGTTGTGACCTATGGAGCATTAGTATCAGTAATATAGGAAGTTATCATAGATACTATATCTATTTATTTTATTAGGATTGATTGCATCTACCTATAAAGCAACCTTCTAATCTGAACATTGAGCTGGGGTCTGGAAGGGTGGAGGAGTGTGGGTTAATCCGGCTCTATACCTTTGAACCTGAAGCTTGGATCCCTCCTACAATATTGATACCTGAGTCTCAATACTAGTGAGCCGATTGAAGCTCAAATGTGGATTGCTAACTGATGCTCAATATTTTTATGCTTGCAATTGAGTGTTGCTATATCGGGATTCTGTGTGGCTATGTTAGGTCACTTGGGATGTAGTTAGATACATTAACTCCTCATTTCCCAGACTGACATTGAGTTGAAACTGAGGTTCATTATCAGGAGGAGTTATTTGTCACGTGTGTAATCACTATATATATGTTTTTAAAGGATCTCAATAAAGTATTGAAGTTTTATTAAATATTCCCGTGCCAATTTAATTTTCAATTTAAATACACCCACTCTAGTTTTGGAATTCAGCCTGGCTGAATATAGGGTATCTGCAGTGCTCCTATTAACCCCTTACCGACAGAACAAGAGCACTGCAGATACCTTCAGACACAGGGATACCTAATGTGTATGGGTTTCACAGTAATTTTCTACTTTTATATGTATTCTAGGGAAAGTAGTGATTTATTTTATTTTTTTATTATATTTTTTTAAAGCTTTTTTTCCCACTATATTATGGGAGATTCTATACATTATTATTGCGGCTGGTCATAGACCACCCCCCACCCAAAAAAAAAATATTTTTTTTTTCTTGACTCGAGTATAAGCCGAGAGGAGCTTTTTCAGCACAAAAACTGTGCTTAAAAATACTTTTACTCCTTTGTAGCCTAGTGTGATAGTTTGGTCACATCAAGGGTCACACATGCTTTTGTCGTAAGTAGATATTTGGAATCCCTGACAAATTTGATTGTTTGTGAGTGGAATATATTTTGTATTAGAGCTTGAAGTGCCTGGATTAAAGGGGTTCTCCCATCTCATCCTTTCAGCCAGGCTGTATGTAGTTTCTTCTTCTCACTTCCTGTATTTCTCTCCCTCCCACTCCCTCCTGGTGAATGGGACAAATAACACTTCTGCAGGTCACATATTCTGCAGATTCTTGTACAGAATGGACTCTGTGTTTTGTGTGTGTTTACTTAGATAACAGACTGGGCTTTATCAGCAAAGTGCAATTAGCTGAACTGATTGTCTTGCCTGCACTGAATAAGTGACATCACTTATCCTATCTCCCAGGTCCATGGTTATAGCAACACTGTGTAAGCAATAGGGACAATAGGGTCACATTTCAGGCAAAGAAAGCAGAATTTATAAAGCAATATATTTAGAAAAAGGCTTCAATTTACATAAGATACCAGTATAGATAGAATCCTTGAACTGGGACACCTCCTTTAAGTAAGCATTGCACAACTCACCATGTTACTGACCTCTGGATGTTACTAGAGATGAACATTCCAACTTGCTGGAAATCCAACTTGTACATGCAGGAGCATCTGTGTAAGCAACATGATTTCTGCATACAATAGACCACAAAGACAATGTGTTATTTTGAGACATGCAATTTGAGGGAAGACCTTTGAAAAGTCATCAAATTTGTTAGCAAGGACTACTGTAGTATCAACAATGTCATCCTTTTATTATACTGTATATTTTACAGGAAACACACTCTTACAACAAGGAATGGGAGAAGAACAGCTACAACCTTTTGGTCACCATCATCACCTTGGGTTGATGTATGTGGAACAGGAGAAGGATAAAGAACTGGGTCAGAGTCATTACAGGTAGAGGACCTAGGACTCTTAGACTTTGGTTTAAGAGAGGGGCCTTGATGTGTCACAGCCAAGGTTGATTCTTCTTTTCTTGAAGATAATGATGATGACATGATGGGTACATGAAAACACTTGCAGGCATGGCAGGCTGTATACTTCACTGCTTATAGAGTACAAGCATATTTTAAGAAGGAGGCAGAAGGATGAGTACTGTATTGCTATGCTTCTAGACACATATTATAAAGCTAAAATGGGGGAATTATTCCCTGACTCCCAAAGGGAGGCAAATCTGGCATATTATCAGGATTGGCTGTATATTCAGCTTGCCACAGCTTTTAGGGAGACCACTGCTAGTGCCAGTCACATATCTGTCCAGAGGGCCTTTGCCTACTCCTTGTCCACCTCACTCAGTTAGTGCTCCACCTCTGCCACAGATTCAGCTGCCAGTGCAGTATCTGGAACATTATGAATAGAAATGAGCGAACAGTGAAATGTTCGAAGTTCGATTCGAGTAGCTGCTCAATACTCGACTGTTCGATTGAACATCGAACACTATTATAGTCTATGGGGAATAAATACTCGTTTAGGGGGAACCCACTATTTGAATCAGGAGGGTCACCAAGTCCACTATGACACCCCAGGAAATTATGCCAACACCCTAGAATGCAACTGGGACAGCAGGGGAAGCATGTCTGGGCGCATCTAACATGCCCAAGTCACTGTATTACATCAGGATCCCTGTCAGCTTGCGATATGCGCGAGCTGACTTTTTCCCATAGGAATGCATTGACCAGCGTTGATTGGCTGAATGCCATACAGAGTACAGTATTCGGCCAATCAACACTGGTTCTGCTGGAGGCTCATCTATGAGGAGGAGGAGTCTAATATCGGACCAGAATGGAGACTGCTGTGGACCGATCTTAGAATCTGCCTCCTCCGGCAGAACCAGCGTTGATTGGCCGAATGCTGTACTCTATATGGCATTTGGCCAATCAACACTGGTCAATGCATTCCTATGCCGAGATGTAGCAGTGCTGGCCGTGCCCTCAGCTTGGCTACTCTGGAGATGAGCCGATCTGAGCACACGGCCAGCACTGCCACACCAGAGATGAAGCAGAGCTGGCCGTGCGCTCAGCTCAGCTACTCCAGAGATGAGCCGAGCTGAGTGCACGGCCAGCACTGCTACACCTGAGATGAAGCAGAGCTGGCCGTGCACTCAGCTTGGCTACTCTGGAGATGCAACGAAGCTGAGCGCATGGCCAGTACTGCTACATCGGAGAACCTCTGCTACACCGGAGAACCACTGAACCCTGCTGCACACTCAGCTCTGCTACATCTATGATACAGCAGTGCTGAGTGTGCATCAGAGTTCAGCGCATCTCTGATTCAGCAGAGCTGAGTGTGCAGCAGGGTTCAGCGCATCTCTGATGCAGTGGAACTGAGTGTGCAGCAGGGTTCAGCGGTTCTCCAGTGTAGCAGCAGTTCCCCGGTGTAGCAGTGCTGGCCATGCGCTCAGCTTGGCTGTATTTCCGGAGTAGCCAAGCTGAGCGCATGGCCAGCACTGCTACATCTCAGAATAGGAATGCATTGACCAGCGTTGATTGGCCGAATGCCATACAGAGTACAGAATTCGGCCAATCAATGCTGGTTCTGCCGGAGGAGGCAGAGTCTAAGATCGGTCCACAGCGGTCTCCATTCTGGTTTGATCTTAGACTCCGGCTCCTCACAGACAAGCCTCCGGCAGAACCAGTGTTGATTGGCCGAATGCTGTACTCTGTATGGCATTCGGCCAATCAACACTGGTTAATGCATTCCTATGGGAAAAAGTCAGCTCGCACAGGGATCCCGACAAGATAGAGCCCGAAAGAGCTGGGGGAGTGACATTCCCACCTAAATAAATATAATCCCTAGCTAACCCTGCCTGTACCTATATCCCTGTCTCTCAATCACATAGTTCACAGTCTCATATGTACCGGATATTAAATCCACTGTTCGTATAAATTGGAGGTCACCTGAATTAGCCAGCCAATTACTTTTTCCGATTTTTTTCAATGCCTCTGTTGTCGTAGTTCCTGTACCACCTCCCCTGCGCAGTTATTGGTGCAAAAAAAGCACCAGGGAAGGTGGGAGAGGAATCAAATTTTTAGTGAGTTTGCCACCTGGTGTTCGACTCGAATCGAACATCTCGAACAGCCTGATATCCAATTGAACATGTACTCATTCGAACGCTGTTCGCTCATCTCTAGTTATGAACCAAATTTTTTTTACTCTACAGCACCCACCAGACCCATGGCAGGTAACTAACATCCACTGGCTGCATAAGCTGGTATAGTTATACCTACAGTGCTCCTATATTCCAGCAGAACTTTGACTCCATTGAATTCTGGGTCGATAGGTTAGCGAAGTCTAATGAGCTGGCCCGCTTTTCCATTGGAGTTTTACCTTGACCAGCGACAAGCGTAATGGCTGAGGGTGTTCTGTGCTGCTGGTTGAATTGTAACACTTAACGGACTACAGTGTCCACCAAAAGTGGAAAAATGACTTTCATGAAAATATATCAGATATGGATCCGTAACACTTTTCACAGACCTCTTTTACTATCTCAGTCTTCCTGTATCCATCACGTTTCATTTACTTTACTATACTGTCGATGCTGTCTGCTACTCCTAAATACCCAGCTATCATTTCCTGTAGCCTGGTCTATAGCATTAATACATACTGCACTGCCACTCATGTTGCCACAGCTTCCTCCACTTCTACCACTCAACCAGACATGTCTTGTGGCCTAGACAATCACATAATTCCATACTGTACTGCCACTCATCTTGAAACAGCTAGTACCACTTTTAAACCAGGCACAATCCCAAAAATTTTTGTTCATCTACCAAACCTGTTGCATTTATAGGCTCCCAAAATGGGCTAACTTTTATATAAAAAATTAGATTTACTATACACAACAAAGTACAGTGCTTACAGAAAAAAAATTGTAATAAAAAGACATAAATACAAGCAAACAATGTATAAAATAAAAAGGAAGTGAGATAAATAACAGACCTCTTCCAAGACTGGATGTGGGGATTGATAGAAGAATTGAGGCTGGGCCGAATCTCCAAGTTTTTGACAAAAGGGGTCCTGTCCAACATCCCTTTTGGAAGTACCCCTAACCCAATCCCCTTTCCTAAGCCTCCCATATGAGACTGGGGCTGGTTTATTAGATGCACCAAATCAAGTGAAATATGCCCATTTTTGGGAATATGTCATACATCTTTGTGAGTATTTCATATAGGTTCAAAGATACCAGTAAGAAATGGCAGGCATACCAAACACTAAGATTAAATCATTCATTCTACAGATACATAGTTTCTAATTGGTTAACATTTCCGCTACCCATGCTTGACATCAGAAGTTTGTCCATGTTCCCCAACTAAATTTCTGTATATAGGTGAAATGCGAATTATGACTTCTGATGTCAAATTTCCCTTGTCCCCTTTACAGACTTTTGGCCTGGCATGCTTCTAGATTGAAAGGGTAGCCATGATGTTAGGGGATTGCTTGATGACAATTCCCCAGTAGCTGCTGGAGAACCCTGGAGGAAGGGGCACAAGAGACAGTGAGCCCTAAGCTGAAGCCCCCCACTGTCCCTTCCTCTTGCCAGGCCCTATCCTACATAATAGGCGGCAACCACAAAGACGTTCCCTTCCTATATATGTGATACACAAGACGCAGACAAACAACAACAAAGGGAGGTCATCTAGCCAGGGTTCAGTAACAGTCGAGCATCGCAGTGCCAAATCGAAATCCAAAAGAATAGTTTTCAATAGGAAAAGCCAAGGTCAGGATTAAGAATACAAGTAACCAAACAGCAAGAGAAAGCCAGCAAGCACGAGGCAATAACAGGCACCAGTGTGAATGTGAGCCAAGACTAAATAGGGGAGGATGAACCTGCCCTGGACCTGACAGGAAGGCCAGCTGTCAATCACAGGGCAAGACCAAATTTAACTACTTCATGGACTGAGGCAGACAAGGGCAGAAGACGGGTGTGGTGCAAATTCAATTACAGAACTAGAGCCGTGTTCACACAGTGCAACCAAAAACTCTAAGCAAGGAACTAAACTGCACACGCCTCCTGCACCGCCGCATGCGAGCAGAGGGTGGCGAAGTAACCTGAACCGGCAGAGATGTTACACATGATGTCTGGACTACAAGCAACACACAATGATTCTGGGCTGTTTGCATGGATTTATTAATTTGTTGCTGTCTATCCTTAATTAACATCCTAATTCATCAACTGCATCCTGAATCAGGGGAATGTAAATTGGAATTAATATGTGCATTAGACACAACCCCTACAATGAATGAAAACCATAACCAGACACCACAATAAACAGAATTCATATCTACCCACACTACAAGTGTGCAGGAGTGCAATGGATTTGGCTGGGAGGGTGGTGAGATAGGGTCCCAATCCTTATCATATAATGAAGAAGATCCCACCACGAGACAAATATTCTTTGCTTAGAATGCTTATTTATTTTTTCCAAAGAATTCAATAATGCTTGGTGAAATAAACGTTTTCGGCCTTATTCGGCCTTCATCAGACTCTACAAAAGCAAAATAAAGAAAAAAATAAAATAAAATAAACAATGGAACAAAGTGAGTAATACACCATCGCATTATGTCAGAATTTGTACAATAACATCTAGTGGAGAACAAACTGGTATAGCAAATGTACAAAATATACAAAAATTATACAAAAACATCACAGTCGCGTGGTACCGCATAGAGGAAAAAAAGATCAGGCTCGATAACACAGGGAGTCATATTCAAGCCTGTTGGAGAACATAGATGTACATGGAATTGTAAATCGCCTTCCAGCCGTAAGTCCTTGGTCACATGAAGTTTAAGATATAGATTAGGATATATGTAGAGAATGTCCCAATTGTACCAAGAGAAAATATAACAATCTCCCGATTGTATATACACCCCTATGGAGATAAAGAAATAAATTGAGAGTAGAATAACCAGTGGTACGTACCAACTCAAGCTGATGGAGAAGTTGAAGACAAGTGGAAACCAAAAGGTATTTCAGAAGGCCTGTAGATGAATATATATTCGTCAAGATTGATTGTAATGTGCAGGGGTGAAGGTGATACATGTGTCAAGTTGGGTATTGCCTTACCCTCAGTGGGTTGGGGTAGAGGGTGTTATGTTCAGCGTAGTGGAAAGCCGTTTAGTAGATGCTATAGAAGGATATATAACAATGGCCATACTTGTATTTGGAATATTTAGAGGAAACAAGAACAAGATAAAATGGCTTACCCTAAAGCAGGGGCTAAGTGGCTGAATCCATAAAGCAAGGATAAATGCTATTGTGGTTGGAAAAGACTGTCAAAATATAGATAGTGATCAGTATCCCACCCTGTTTTGCATATGACACCTGACACATGACACATGGTGAGGGTTGTTACCTGTATCCCCTCCTAGTGGTGGCTGTGGAGTCTGCAGTATACCCTGAGGATAAAACGTATGGTCGTCATGGCTCTGATGTAGGTCCCCTGGGAGTAAGAGAAGCATGCCCTTGTGCATAGAAATCCCCCTTACCTCTGGAGGAATGTGAGGTCCGTCCTCATACATTGGTGGTGTGGCAGCTTCTGCCGGCGGCCAGCGCTATATCTCGCGCTGGACCCGCCCGCAGTGACGTCACGACGTATGCGCGTCATGCGTCACGACGTCCCGCCCGGCGCACGTATCATTCTGTTGAATGATAGAGCAGCCGGTCGATGTATGCCGCGGTCACGTGGTAAATTATTCCCACGTGACCCGTCGTCATGGAGACGTCGGCACACATATCAGCCGCAGAGAGCAGCGGTCACGCTCTGAATCGTCAGCGCGTGACTGGTTACCAAGACAACCTCCCGGCCTACACACTACAAGTGTAAATGTGTATGGCCGGGGGAGGAGGAGCCATGGGGAGACTGAAAGGAATGTTAATGATTGGATATTTGGAGAGAAGCTAACTATTGTGATGTGTAAGTAAAAAGATGAAAGAATAAGGATATATTGAGAATAAGAATATAGAAGTAGATAAGGAACGTCTATAAGAAAATAGAAAATAATAAATAAGAATAGGAGATAGTGAAAGCAAGAGAAATGTAAAGTAAATTGAGAGACCCAGTATTGCAAAGGCTGTGCAATGCGAGATAGTGTTGGACCAAGGATACCTTACTCTGTGGCGTCACAAAGACTCGTCTATCGGCGATTCTGAAAAATCATATAAAACACAAGTTAATGTCAAGAGTCCAACATTAAAGAAAAGCAGAAATGTCGTACTCCCTATTAAGTCCCTGGGGCTCCATTGTCTGAAGTGTGTAGATCCAAAACGCTTCTCTGCGTTTTAGTAGGCGTATTCTGTCACCTCCCCTCCTTGGTGCCTCTACCTGTTCCAGTACTTGGAAACGTAATTGGGCGATATTGTGGTTCTGACCAATGAAGTGAGCTGGTATGGGGAGATGTAGTAACTGGCAACGAATGTTCGATTTGTGTTGACGTATGCGGTCTCGCACACGTTGGGTAGTTTCTCCCACGTATGCGAGACCGCATGGGCACTTAATCAGATAGACCACATACGTGGACTCACATGTATAATACCCTGATGCCGGAAAAGTGCGTCCCGATAGGGGATGGTAGATCTTATCGCCTCTGAGTATATTGGAGCATTGAAGGCAGCCTAAGCAAGGGAAAGTACCCCTCCTTGGTGTATCTAAGAAGGTTTGCCTGGATACTCGCTGATTAGATCCCAGGTCTGCCTTCACTACGGTGTCACGAATATTTTTGGGGCGTTTATAACATGGCATGAAGCCATTTTGAAATTCCTCCACGTTCGGAAATGATCTTTTCAAAGTGCCCCAGTGCTTGCGAATTATCCGATGAATTTTATAGTTGAAGGGATGGTACGTATGAATGAAAGGAATCCTTTTTGGTTTTACTCTGTTGGCCATTCGTGTATTAGGTGCAGGAGGATCCTCCAGGATTGAAGGAGGATAACCCCGCTCACCAAATTTCAGGCGCATCTCTTCCAGTCTGGAAGCGCGTTTCTGTGGATCGTCCACTATACGTTTAACTCTAGTAAATTGTGATTTGGGCAAGGACTTTTTGGTTGCTTCAGGATGAAAGCTAGAATAATGAAGCAAACTGTTCCTGTCTGTTTCCTTCACATACAGGTCAGTGGACAGGTTTCCTGATCTATCCTTACAAATCAGTGTGTCCAGAAAACTGATGGATTCATTGCTATGAGTTAAAGTAAATTGAAGCTCAGGGTATATATTGTTGATATAATCCCTGAAAATCAGCAATGAATCCAGACCGCCTGTCCACAAACAGAAGATGTCATCTATAAAACGCCGCCATAATAGGCAATGTGTCTGAAACTGGGGGGATGGGTACACCCAGGTTTCTTCAAAGTCTGCCATATATGCATTAGCATATGGGGGGGCCACATTGGACCCCATGGCTGTGCCCTGTCTTTGTTTATAATACGTGTCCTGGAAGAGAAAATAATTCTCCTCCAGTACGATCCTAAGGAGGTCTACTGATAACGATATTACCCGTTGGTGTAGTGTTGATTTTTCCAATAACCTCCTAGTAGCCTGAATACCTTTGTTGTGTGTGATTGAGGTATAGAGGCTGACCACATCAAATGTGACTAAGATGGTGTCCGAAGGTACTGGGCTGTATGTGCGTATGTGGTTGAGGAAATCAGAGGTATCAAGTAGAAATGATGCTGTGCCTTTTGTGAGTGGAGTTAGTATTTTTTCTAAAAAGATGGCCAAGGGTGACAATATTGAGTCGGTGGAAGCAACTATGGGCCTGCCCGGGGGTTTCTGTAGCCTTTTATGGATTTTTGGAAGAATGTAAAAGACCGGTGTTACTGGGGATGAGTTGACCAGGAATTGTATTGTATCATCATCAATTGTGCCTAGTTGTTGATGTAACTGTAATGTATTATCTATTCTTTCCTTGATCTTGTTCAAAGGGTTCTGCCTCAGGGGCTCATAAACATCCCTGTTGTTTAGTTGACCTAAGATTTCCTCTACATAGTCTATCCTATCCATAATAACTGTGGCGCCCCCCTTATCAGCTGGTTTTATAATGAGGGTTTTATCCTCGGTAATGGACCGTACAGTTTGTCTCTGAGCTGAAGTTAAATTCGAGACACATGAGAGCCTATTGCCCTCTATTTCTCTACGTAACTTGTTAACGTCCCTCTGGATTAGAGTGATCGTGGCCTCAACTGCTGGGTTATTCTTAGGTGGTTGGAACGTACTTCTATTCCTAAGTCCCAGTGACTTAGAAGAGATCAGTCCCGAATTGTCTGTGACCCGTGATACAGCATTGGTAGGTTGGGTCGAGAAATAGGCCTTCAGACGTAAAGATCTGAAGAACCTATGAAGGTCCAGATCAGTCTGAAATAAATTGAATTTATATGAGGGGCAAAACGAAAGGCCTTTCTGCAGTAGGTCGATCAGCCCTGGGTCAAGGGTTTTTGAACTGATATTGATGACCAATGACTCTTGACCTACCTGTGAGCAGGTTGGGATGGAGGCTCTACCTCTGTTCATGCCACGCTGTCTCGAATTGCCCCTCCTCGTCTCGTGGTGGGATCTTCTTCATTACCCACACTACAATTTATACACAATTCATTACATTGTTATTACCATATCCTGTGTGTACCAATGTACAGACAAGTAAAAACTCTATAGTGCAAAAAATGTTGCTCACTTAATCCAATTATAATCCAAAAAGAGCAATCAATATAAGACTTAACATTTAACGATATAAGTTAAAAGTATAAATATATATATACATATATATATATATATATATATATATATATATATATTAGAGGGAGGACCCGGCTTTGCATGGGTATATTACATTTTATGTTTGTGTAGTGGCCCCATAAGAATTGTCCAGTTTTGCACTGGTGTATTTTGTATGTTGTTTCTGTGCATGTCCATAAGCGTCATGTGATTATGTGTATCTCATTTTAGATATCAGTAAAAAACCTGTGATCAGTTGTTATGGATACCTGGAGTAAAGCTGTATCTAATCCTTCCCTGTGTAGTACTGTGTTTAGATGCAAGTATCTAATCCTTGTTGGTGTGGTACTTTGTGCAGATGCGCGTATCTAGTACTCTGGTGTGTGGTACTGTGTGCAGATGCGCGTATCTAATACTCTGGCGTGTGGTACTGTGTGCAGAGGCCTGTATATAATCCTCCAAAGTGTGGTACTGTGTTTAGATGCACGTATCTAATCCTCCCCTGTGTAGTATTGTGTGAAGAGGCGCGTATCTAATCCTACGGTGTGTGGAACTGTATGTAGACGCGCATATCTAATCCTACAGCATGTGATACTGTATGCAGATGTGTGTATCTAATCCTATGGCATGTGGTACTCTGTGCAGACGTGTGTATCTAATCATATGGCGTGTACAAATGTGTGCAGATGCGCGTATCTAATCCTCTGGAGTGTGGAACTGTGTGTAGACGCGCGTATCTAATCCTACGGCATCTGGTACTGTGCAGACACGCGTATCTAATCCTACGGCATGTGGTACTGTGTGTAGATGCACGTATCTAATCCTACGGCATGTGGTACTGTGTGCAGACGCGTGTATCTAATTCTATGGCGTGTACAACTGTATTAAGACACGTGTATCTAATCCTCCCCTGTGTGGTATTGTGTGAAGAGGCGCATATCTAATCCTATGGCATGTGGAACTGTGTGTAGATGCGCGTATCTAATCCTACAGCATGTGGTACTGTGTGCAGACGCGTGTATCTATTCCTATGACGTGTACAACTGTTTGAAGACACGTGTATCTAATCCTCCCCTGTGTGGTATTGTGTGAAGAGGCGCGTATCTAATCCTCTGGAGTGTGGAACTGTGTGTAGATGCGTGTATCTAATCCTAAGACATGTGGTACTCTGTGCAGACGTGTGTATCTAATCCTATGGCCTGTACAAATGTGTGTACACGCGCGTAACTAATCCTCTGGAGTGTGGAACTGTGTGTAGACACCTGTATCTAATCCTTCGGCATGTGGAACCGTGTGCAGATGCACGTATCAAATCCTTCAGTGTGTGGAACTGTGTGCAGAAGTGCGTATTTAATCCTCTGGTGTGTGGGACTGTGTGCAGACCCGTGTATCTAATCCTCTGGCGTGTGATACTGTGTGCTGATCTGTGTATCTAATCCTCTGATGCATGTATCTCAGTTTGGATATCAGTGTTGTATTGTGCATGTGGAGTGACCGTGTGTATTGCAGTTGGAACATGAGTGAAAGTCTTGCAGGTTTGTATTGGCTAAAGGGGGGGGGGCATTGTGTTTGGAATGCTGTATCTCAGCAACGGTACGTCCGAGCAAGTTGGAGTCTTGTCTTAAACCTTCCCGGATACCTGAAGTATCTCTGTACCAAATTTGGTGAAGATCGGTCCAGTCGTTTGGTTCGCATTAGAGAACAGACAGACAGACAGACAGACAGAAATTCATTTTTATAATATAGGGAGATATATATATATATATATATATATATATATATATATATATATATATATATATATATACACAAAAATATATAAAAAAGTCACATATCTGTCACCTCATATAGAACAATGAAACATCTCCACAACCACGGAATAGTTTACAGTGGACACGGTGGTCCCGAGTAAGGTAACCAATAACACTTACCCGACTTCAATTCATGATAGGAAAAATCAAAAGAGGTCCGAAAGGGAAAATTCCAAAAGAGGCCATTTCATGTGAAAATAGAATGAAATATAGGGAATAAAGACAGTCCCTATAGGATGGTCTTGGGAAGGGACTAAAATCACCCTAAAGCCTAATACAGGGTCACCTCCCTACATTGCCAGTGCCCTGACCGGAACCTCACCCTAGTTCAGGGTCCATCCCTGATTAACCCTTTCCAACAATTTATATATGCCAAAGTAAGAAGGGCTAGTAAAACACACAATAGCATTCAAACAAAATAGCATAACCATATCCTGTGTGTATACTTACAATAGATTACCCGGACTTTTGAAACTGATCTAATATATACTGATAGGATAGTATCCCTGCAGATCATTTGTTTCAACCTGCTGGTGCAAGCTGCAGTGCACACTTGCCATACTTTAACAGCAGCCACAATGAGTAATGCAGCAGTTGTCCATTCAAGTCTATGGGACAACCACTGCAGTTCTCATTATGAGTGCATTTAAAATTAAGGCGAACAGAGCACTGCAAATGTGCTGGCACATGGAGACAGCTGATCTTCAGGGGTCCCAGCAGTTGGACCCCTGCTGTTCTAAAATTGATGCCCTTTTCATAGGATAGGACATCAATTTTAGAAAAAGCTGCATATCTCCCTTAAGTGGATTTGTTTGCAAAAAAAGTGAAAAACCTAAAATGAATATGATTCAAATTACTTAAATCCCATTGGATCACATTATAGCAGCGCGGCAGCTGGAGTGGCATATTTGTGCCATTACAATAGCAGCCAGCATGTATACTTCAGAAAATAAGCATTTTAAGATATTTTGCTTGATACTAAAACCTTAATTATTATATGAAAGAAAACTGACCCAATAGGATTGTATTACTCTGGCACATAAATTCAGCTTTTGTCTTCCAACTAGAGTCATATGTTGTATGATTACATCTTCAGGTCTTTTCAGGTTACTTTCTATCTAGCCCTATTTGACATATTGTGTAATTATATTTGTAATACTATTTTTGATCTTACATGTCCCTTTCCATGGACTATTATTGATAGACCACATTTGTACATTCTCTTTACTATTATCTGCATTTGTAATATTTATTAGCATTAATTCTATAATTTATTTTGTGAATAAAATTGATATTATATTTTTTCTGCATTAGTGGTCTCCATAAATATTTTTTTCGAGTTGTCTACATGTATGAGATCTATGGGGCATTGATATATTTGAGGAGTTTGGTTTTTGTTCAGCATATAATGCAGCAACACAGCTTTTTTTTCTTACAGACTTTGCTGTGTTTTTTTTTGAGCCAAAGCCAGGAGTGGATTGAGTAGAAGGTAGAAGTAGAAGTACTTGCTATATACTGTATTTCCTATACCTCTTGTAACCATTCTTGGCTCAAAAAATCTGTAAGAAAAAAAGCTACATTTTCACACTGTGGAGCTTAAGCAGCTTTTTCAAGAATATCATGATTTCTATATGTGTGATGGATGTGTGAATTACGGCTTTTAAGAGTTTTGATAGCATATTGTGATATTACGTTGAATTGGTGTAATAGGAAATTGACGTCCTTAACAAAATTGGACATAAGATAAGGGTGGACACATCTGTTATAGAGATGAGCGAACAGTGTTCTATCGAACTCATGTTCGATCGGATATTAGGCTGTTCGGCATGTTTGAATCGAATCGAACACCGCGTGGTAAAGTGCGCCATTACTCGATTCCCCTCCCACCTTCCCTGGCGCCTTTTTTGCTCCAATAACAGCGCAGGGTAGGTGGGACAGGAACTACGACACCGGTGACGTTGAAAAAAGTAGGCAAAACCCATTGGCTGCCGAAAACATGTGACCTCTAATTTAAAAGAACAGCGACGCCCAGCTTCGCGTCATTCTGAGCTTGCAATTCACCGGGGACGGAGGTTTCCGTCCAGTTAGCTAGGGCTTAGATTCTGGGTAGGCAGGGACAGGCTAGGATAGGAAGGAGAAGACAACCAACAGCTCTTATAAGAGCTAAATTCCAGGGAGAAGCTTGTCAGTGTAACGTGGCACTGACGGGCTCAATCGCCGCAACCCAGCTTTCCGCGGATCCTGTATGGAATACACTGACAGTGTATTCCCGTATACCCGATATATACCCCCGATACCCGTTCCAACGGTGTGCCCCCCCACCTTCACCCCAGAAATACACTGCAAGTCCCCTAGGAATAGAATTGGGGCTATATACACCCACTATTTTTGCTACTGCCATATAGTGCCATTGTCTGACTGGGAATTCAAAGAATATATTGGGGTTACATATAACTTCAATTCCAGGGAGAAGCTTGTCAGTGTAACGTGGCACTGACGGGCTCAATCGCCGCAACCCAGCTTTCCCAGGATCCTGAATGGAACACACTGACAGTGTATTCCCGTATACCCCATATATACAACCCAAATCCCCGTTCCAACAGTGTGCCCCCCCACCTTCACCTCAGAAATACCCTGCAAGTCCCCTAGCAATAGAATTGGGGCTATATACACCCACAATTTTTGCTACTGGTATATAGTGCCATTGTCTCACTGGGAATTCAAAGAATATATTGGGGTTACGTGCACCCACAATTTTTGCTACTGGTATATAGTGCCATTGTCTCACTGGGAATTCAAAGAATATATTGGGGTTACGTGCACCCACAATTTTTGCTACTGGTATATAGTGCCATTGTCTGACTGGGAATTCAAAGAATATATTGGGGTTATGTGCACCCACAATTTTTGCTACTGCTATATAGTGCCAGTTTCTGACTGGTAATTCAAAGAATATATTGGGGTTACGTGCACCCACAATTTTTGCTACTGGTATATAGTGCCATTGTCTGACTGGGAATTCAAAGAATATATTGGGGTTATGTGCACCCACAATTTTTGCTACTGGTATATAGTGCCATTGTCTGACTGGGAATTCAAAGAATATATTGGGGTTACGTGCACCCACAATTTTTGCTACTGCTATATAGTGCCATTGTCTGACTGGGAATTCAAAGAATATATTGGGGTTACGTGCACCCACAATTTTTGCTACTGCTATATAGTGCCATTGTCTGACTGGGAATTCAAAGAATATATTGGGGTTACGTGCACCCACAATTTTTGCTACTGGTATATAGTGCCATTGTCTGACTGGGAATTCAAAGAATATATTGGGGTTACGTGCACCCACAATTTTTGCTACTGCTATATAGTGCCAGTTTCTGACTGGTAATTCAAAGAATATATTGGGGTTACGTGCACCCACAATTTTTGCTACTGGTATATAGTGCCATTGTTTCACTGGGAATTCAAAGAATATATTGGGGTTACGTGCACCCACAATTTTTGCTACTGGTATATAGTGCCATTGTCTGACTGGGAATTCAAAGAATATATTGGGGTTATGTGCACCCACAATTTTTGCTACTGCTATATAGTGCCAGTTTCTGACTGGTAATTCAAAGAATATATTGGGGTTACATGCACCCACAATTTTTGCTACTGGTATATAGTGCCATTGTCTGACTGGGAATTCAAAGAATATATTGGGGTTACGTGCACCCACAATTTTTGCTACCGCTATATAGTGCCATTGTCTGACTGGGAATTCAAAGAATATATTGGGGTTACGTGCACCCACAATTTTTGCTACCGGTATATAGTGCCATTGTCTGACTGGGAATTCAAAGAATATATTGGGGTTATGTGCACCCACAATTTTTGCTACTGGTATATAGTGCCAGTTTCTGAGTGGAAATTCCCCAAATAATTTGGGGATTCATTCACCCTACATCTCAGGCTCTTGCCATATTCACCCAGGTTGTCAGTGCTGCACCAGCTCGTTCCCAGACAGCTCGGCCCGAAAAACACGTTACCTATATAGAGGATTTGGACAATGAAGACAACATGTTCTAAATCTAATGTCTGCACCTTCTCCAGAATTAAAATAAAGGCAGCGTTTAACTATTCAAATAGCACTGCACAAAGGAAGATCTTGTGTATCTTAATGTAAATATAGTTGTATAAGCTTTTTGGGTTTTAGGCACTGCCAAGTTATTTATTACCACCCGCTCCCTTATAATGATGATGACGCCAAAGTCACTGTGGGTGTTCAGAGCTCACAGCTTCGGTTGACATTTGTCTTGCTCTCTGTCGGTACCAGCTGTCTTTTTGGATACTGTAAAGTTATGTTGACTTTATTAACAGCTATAGAAGCTTTAGCCAGGTTGTGACGGTGTGTAACCCTAACAACACTAAGTGGGATACACATTAATAGTCAGTCTATGTACGCTAAACGTATCACTGAAGTAATTTTTTTTCCCTCTCCCCTAATATAAGAAAGGAACAGACATTAGACCTAGACTGGGGTTCGAGGCTTGTAAAAATCCAGTATTATTTGTTCTTCATGATGTGAAATATGTGTTGAAAAGCAACCCAAGATGAAGTCAGCCATGTGTGCCAGTGTGTTACTTGGCATGCCTTTGCTGGCCCCAACTGTAAGGGTCACTCTCCATTTCCTCCATTTTCCACTCCCCTTCACACCATTTGTGGTGAAGCAATGGGATGCACTGAAGTGCACCCTCTAGCCTCGTGTGGGACAGGGACATCAGATGCCACTCCAACCCCCTCGTCTTCCTCCGCCAGCCAACGGTGCAAAGATGAGAGGAGTGTGCTTTGAATGTTTTCTGCCTAGCAGAGGCTAGTTCTCACTTACGAAAATGGCCCCACTTTGACCTGTATATCAGGCACAATGGTGTAGGTTTCAAAGAAACATGGCACCAACAAGTTGGAAAACGTGGGCCATGCGTGGACCGTGTTTGAGTCTGGCAAGCTCCAGATCTGCTACCAGGTTCCAGCCATTATCACAGGCGCAAAAATGCCAGGCCCCAGGTGTAGCAGGGAAAAAAAAATGCCATCTCAGCCAGGATGGCATCCCTGACCTCGGAGGCACTGTGCTGTCTGTCCCCCAAGCTGATCAGTTTCAGCACGGCCTGCTGACATCTCCCCACGCCAGTGTTACAATGTTTGCCGCTAGTAGCTGGGGTGGAGGTTGCAGCATCGTAGGGTTTCAGTCTACTCCTGCCATGAATTTTGGCCTGGGAGAGGAGATAGGCCACCCCAGTTTGCACCCGGTGATCAGACTCCACCACATTCACCCTGCCTGTCATTAAAGATAAGCACTGCAGCATCCCTGACCACAGGCGCTTGTCCATGTGTCGGTGGTCAAGTGGACCTTGCAGCAAAGCGCAGAGCTCTGGGCCCGACTAATGTTATGGGACACATGCAGGCGCAAGGCAGGGACAGCACACCAAGAGAAGTAGTAACGGCTAGGTCCAGCATAGGGAGGTGCCCCAGCTGCCATCTGCTGACGGAAGGCCTGGGTCTCCAGAAGCATAAACAAACACCAACATCTCCAGGGCCAGCAGTTTATCGATGAGGCTGTTAAAGGCTTGGGCATGGGGGTGGGTTGTGTTGTACTTCTGCCTGCAATGAAAAGCTTGGGAAATGTGGAGTGGGAAGAGGCGCATGATGGTGCAGGCCAAAAGGGCGCATGAGGGTGAACTCCCCAATGTGTCAGAGATAGGTGTGTAGGTGTCCTTGCATCATATACTTGCAACATATTTGGCTTTGGAAGTTAATTTTGTGCCAAAAAGTGGTTAAGACAGCGATCCCTCAGCTACTCCCGTTACACTGTCTAGTGAAGTTACCATCTGTGGAAGTGGACCACCACTTGTAAGATCCCAAAGGAAGCAGGCAAGAGATGTGCAGTGCAGAAAAAAAGATGAGAAAATAAGTGTAGGCTGTAGAGCACAGAGGGATCGGAGAGGACAGAGCTGGTGTCGGCCAGGTATTCCCACAACATGCGCCTATACTTGTCCCTCCTGGTGACACTAGGCCCCTGAGTGGCAGTAATTTGTCCAGGGGGGCCATTAACGTGTTCCAGACCTAGGAATAAGTCTTCCAACAGGGTAGAGTTTTGCATGCCTTTGCTTCTACCCACTGTTTTTGCTGCTTAGCTTCCCTCCACATCTACACTGCTTTCACCCCTAAACATCACCCCAGTTTATGCCTTTGCTTCTACCCTGTTTTTTTTGTTGAATTATCTTCCCTCCACATCTACACTGCTTTAGCCCCTAAACATCACCCCAGTTTATGCCTTTGCTTCTACCCTGTTTTTTTTTGTTGAATTAGCTTCCCTCCACATCTACACTGCTTTAGCCCCTAAACATCACCCCAGTTTATGCCTTTGCTTCTGCCCTGTTTTTTTTGTTGAATTAGCTTCCCTCCACATCTACACTGCTTTAGCCCCTAAACATCACCCCAGTTTATGCCTTTGCTTCTACCCTGTTTTTTTTTTGTTGAATTAGCTTCCCTCCACATCTACACTGCTTTAGCCCCTAAACATCACCCCAGTTTATGCCTTTGCTTCTACCCAGGTTTTTTGTTGATTTAGCTTCCCTCTACATCTACACTGCTTTAGCCCCTAGACATCACCCCTGTCCATGTGGGGTCGGTGGCCTCGTCATCCACCAACTCCTCTTCCAATAGCGCACTGGCCCCTTACTGCAAACCGCACATGACCACAGCTTGCCCTGATGGCAACTGTGTCTCATGATCCCCACTTAGGTCAGGACAAGTCGGTGGCGGGTCCAAAACCCCCAAATTGGAAGGAAATGGCGGATGCTGCAGTATTTCTAACACCTGTTCCTGGTGCTCGGGCCTGGTCTGTGTTGTACCCTGCACCCTGCTTAACGCAGCTGCCATATCCGAAGTTGTGCTGAGCGCATGCTAATGTTTCGTGTCCAGTGCAATGGATGGGATGGGATTTCACATAAGTCTGCCACCCATGGCCACTCATGGTTGAGCAACTGAGGGATTTGACTTTGACGAACCCGAGGGTTTTGGAGTTGGAACTACATCAAAGGTCTGTGCTGCTCACACACTCTGCTCAACACATGATATGTTTAGTGCCAGCAGTGTGGAGACGTCGCACAACAGCCGTTGTTCCAGCAGGTACAGGCGTTGTAGGAGTGCATAGAGGCTAGCAGCGGCAACTATAGACTTTAAAAACTATCCGCACAAGCGCCACACTTTCACCAGTAGCTCAGGAACATTGGGGTACCTTTTTAAAATGATTAGCAGCAATGAGTTAAAAACGTGGCCCAGGCATGGAATATGTTGCAGGCTGCCAAGCTACAGAGCCGATCCCAGGTTACGGCCATTATCACACATGACAACATGCCTGGGCCCAGGTGCAGTGGCAAAAACCACATTGCCGTCTCATCGAGGATGGCATGACTCACTTTGTAGGCAGTGTGCTGTCTGGCCCCCAAGCTGATGAGCTTCAGCACGGCCCGCTGACGTCTCCCCACACCAGTGCTGCAGCGTTTCCAGCTCGTAGCTGGGGTCAATTTAACAGCGGAGGAGGGTGGTGTTTCAGCCCTCCTCCCAGGAATGTTGTGTGGGAAGACAAGTCAGGCCACCACATTTTGCGACCCGGTCCACGCCTCAACTACATTCAACCACTGTGCCAAAATTGAAAGGTAGCGTCCCTGTCCGCATGCACTTGTCCATTCGTAACTGGTCACGTGGAACTTTAGGGCTAAGCGCTGAATTTAGGGACCGCCTCATGTTTGGGGGAAAGTGCTGGTGTGGACGGCACAGTGCGGTGGCGCAGTAGACACTCTGCCCAAAAAGGGCAGAGTGTCCCCCAGCCGGGATTCCAACATCTCCTGGGCCAGATTTCTTGAGATGAGGCCGTTGAAGCCTTGGGCATGTGGGTGGGTTGCGCTGTACTTTAGCATGAAATGAAAGGCTTGGGAGATGGGGAGTTGCTGGGAAGAGGCGCATGATGGCGCGGGCAAAAGGAGAAATGGCAGGAAAAGGTGAGGATGAGGGTGAACTCCCCAAAGTGTCAGAGGCAGATGTGGAGGTGTCCTGGCTGCTGGTCTGGACTGCAGCGCCAGCCCTGTCAACAGTGGGAGAGGCAGTGGCCGCCAGGCCAAACGACGATTATCCTGCGCTTGCTCTCACCCACTGAGCCCAGGGCTTGCCTTCCAAATGATGGCACCCGCAAGAGGTGGTGAGATTCCTCTCTGCAGATCTCCAACCCATCTTGGACTTGCAAATTGCACTAAATTTGTCATGTAACTGACATGTATATGATGAGTCTATCCATTGTCTGTTCATTTTGGTGAAAGTCAGCCTGTCAGCTGACAGACAGCTGTGCTTGTCAGTGATGATGCCACCGGCTGCTTGTACCCCCAGTTTTTGCTGCTTAGCTTGCCTCCACATCCACACTGCTTTTGCCCCTACACATCACCCCTATCCATGCCTGTGCCTCTAGCCATAAGTCTGCCACCCATGGAAATTCATGGTGCAGAAAGTGAGGGAGCTGACTCTGAGGAACCCTTGGGTTTTGTAGCTGGTACTCCATCAAAGGTCTCTGCTGCTCACACACCCTGCTCAACATACGGTATCTAGGGTTAGAGCGTGTGGTGACCTCGCACAACAGTAGGTGCTTCAGGCAGATGTAGGCCTTGCTGGAGTGTATTGCGGCTAGCTCCAGGTACTGTAGACTTGGGAAAGTGGGTGTCCAAGTGCCGCACTTTCACCCTTAGCTCAGCTAATTTGGGGTATGTTTTTAAAAATCATTGCACCACTACATTGAACACGTGGGCCAGGCATGGAACGTGTTGGAGGCTGGCAAGCTCCAGAGCCCTCCAACAAGACAAAAAAGCCTGGCCCCAGGGGCAGCGGGGATAAACAAATTGCCATCTCATCCAGGATGGCATCCCTGACCTCAGAGGCAGTGTGCTGTCCGTCTCCCAAGCTGATGAGCTTCAGCCCAGCCTGCTGACGTCTCCCCACACCAGTGGTGCAGCGTTTCCAGCTCGTAGCTGGGGTCAATCTAACAGCGGAGGAGGAGGGTGGTGTTACAGCCCTCCTCCCAGGAATGTTGTGTGGGGAGACAAGTCAGGCCACCACATTTTGCGACCCGGTCCATGCCTCAAGTACATTCAACCACTGTGCCAAGATTGAAAGGTAGCGTCCCTGTCCACATGCAGTTGTCCATTCGTAGCTGGTCACGTGGATCTTTTGGGCAAAGCGCTGAACTTAGGGACCGCCTCATGTTTGGGGAAAAGTGCTGGTGTGGACGGCACAGTGAGGTGGCGCAGTAGCCAGCAGGCCCAAAAAGGGCAGAGTGTCCACAAGCTGGGACCCCAACATCTCCTGGGCCAGAATTTTTGAGATGAGGCCGTTGAAGCCTTGGGCATGTGGGTGGGTTGTGCTGTACTTTAGCCTGGAATGAAAGGCCTGGGAGATGGGGAGTCGCATTGCAAAGTGTGTAAACCACACTCAGTTTGTCCTCGACCTATACATTTAGAAATTATCTCCCCCAGCAAGGAACGTGGCCTCGATGGTGGAATTTTTCTAAGGAAGCTAGAAAAGAGGGCATCTTGGGCCTTGCTGGCTCAGGTCTAGCTTCTGTCATGCAGCTGTCTTCTGCCTCTGGACATCCCTTTGCCTCTAGCCACCTTTTTCCCTGCTTAGCTTGCCTCCACATCCACACTGCTTTTGCCCCTAGACATCACCCCAGTCCATGCCTTAGCTTGTACCCCCAGTTTTTGCTGCTTAGCTTGCCTCCACATCCACACTGCTTTTGCCCCTAGACATCACCCCAGTCCATGCCTTAGCTTGTACCCCCAGTTTTTTCTGCTTAGCTTGCCTCCACATCCACACTGCTTTTGCCCCTAGACATCATCCCTATCCATGCCTCTGCCCCTAGCCATAACTCTGCCACCCCTGGAAACTCATGGTGCAGAAACTTTGGGAGCTGACTTTGAGGAACCCTTGGGTTTTGTAGATGGAACTCCATCAAAGGTCTGTGCAGCTCACACACCCTGCTCAAGATATGGTATTGTAGGGTTTCAGCGTGTGTGAATGACGACAACAGCCTGTGTTTGGACAGATGTAGGCCTTGCTAGAGTGTTTTTAGGCTAGCAGCGACTCCTGTACACTTGCAAAAGTGGGCGCACAAGCGCCGCATTTTCAACAGTAGCTTCGGTACATTTGGGTATGTTTTCAAAAAACTTTGCACCACTAGGTTAGACGTGGGCCAAACATGGAACGTGTTGGAGGCTGGCAAGCTCCAGAGCCGCTACCAGGTTCCAGCCATTATCACAGGCGTAAAAATGCCAGGCCCCAGGTGTAGCAGGGAAAAAAAATGCCATCTCAGCCAGATGGAATCCCTGACCTCGGAGGCACTGTGCTGTCTGTCCCCCAAGCTGATGAGCTTCAGCACCGCCTGCTGACGTCTCCCCACACCAGTGTTTTAGCGTTTGCCGCTAGTAGCTGGGGTGGAGGTTGCAGCGTCGTAGGGTTTCAGTCTACTCCTGCCATGAATTTTGGCCTGGGAGAGGAGATAGGGTACCTCAGTTTGCACCCCGGGTCCAGACTCCACCACATTCACCCTGCCTGTCCTTAAAGATAAGCAGCATCCCTGACCACAGGCGCTTGTCCAAGTGTCGGTGGTCAAGTGGACCTTGCAGCAAAGCGCGGAACTAAGGGCCCACCTGATGTTGAGTGACACGTGCTGGTGCAAGGCGGGGACGCCACACCGGGAGAAGTTGTGACGGCTAGGGACGGCATAGTGAGGTGCCACAGTTGCCATCAGGTCCGGGAAGGCGGGAGTTTCAACAAGCCGGAACGCCAACCTCTCCTGGGCCAGCAGTTTAGCGATGTTGGAGTTCTAGGCTTGCGTGGGTGGGTGGTTAGCGGTGTATTTCTGCCGGCGCTCCAATGTCTGAGAGATGGTGGGTTGTTGTAAAGAAGCGCCTGATGGTGCCTTTGATGGTGCAGGAGAAGGAGATAAGACAGAAACAGGGGAGGATGAGGGAGAAGTCAACAAAATGGCGGAGGCAGATGAAGTGATGTCCTGGCTCGTCCTCTGGAGTGCATCTCCAGCACTGTGAGCAGAGGCAGTGGCATGAACGGCGGGCGACGCTTGTCCTGCCGTTGCTGCCTGCCACTGATTCCATTGCTTGGATTCCAAATGACGGTGCATTGAAGTGGTGGACAGGTTGCTCTTCTCAGGGCCCCTACTTGATTTCGAGAGGCAAATTGTGTAGACGACACTATATCTGTCCTCGGCGCATTCCTTGAAAAAACTCTACACCTTCAAGAAACGTGCCCTCGATGGGGGAGTTTTTCTGGGCTGGGTACAAAAGGGAACATCTTCGGACATTCCGGGTCTGGCCTGACTTCGGCAAAGCAGCTGACCTCTGCCTCTGGACATGTCTCTGCCTCTAGCTACCCTTTTTGGTGCTGCACCTGCCTCAACATCCACACTACTTTCCCAGCTTGACATCCGCCTTGTCCAGGTGGGGTCGGTGTCCTCGTCGTCCACCACCTCCTCTTCCAACTCCTGTCTCGCCTCCTCCTCCTGCACAATGCGCATGTCAACTGGCTGCCCTGACAGCAACTGCGTCTCATCGTCGTCGATGAGGGTGGGTTGCTGGTCATCTGCCACCAAATCGACCGGAGATGGAATGGAGGAGACTCTAGTGTTTGAGCATCTGGACACAGATACTCGTCTGTTAGGTCCGTGGAATCGCGAAATGGAGGGGCAGGTTGCGGTACAGTCAAAGGAAGGGAGAACAGCTCTGGGGAGCAGGGACAGTTGGGGTTATTGTTCTGGGAAGATTGGGAATTTTGGGTGGAAGGAGGACAAGACTGTTGGGTAAGAGGAGGTAGAGGCTGACTGGCTGGTGGACAATGTGCTTTAAGCGTTATCCGACAGCCATTGCAAGACCTGTTCCTGGTTCTCGGGCCTACTAATCTTTGTACCATTCAGCCTAGTTAATGTGGAACTTTTGTGCAAAGCGCAGAACTTAGGGCCCGCCTGATGTTAAGGGACACACGCTGGTACAAGGCTCAACTCACCCTAAGTGCCAAAAACACTGCTGGTGCAAGGCTCTACTCATGCCAAGGGCCTCAATCTCTGCTGGTAGCTCAGCTTAAGGTCCTGTAACTTTGTTTGGAAGGGCTCATGTTAAGGGCTAGAAAAGTGAATTTTGCAAGGTCTGACCACATCACACACACACACACACACACTCAAAATGACAGTTAAGGGTGAGGGCTTTTGGATTTCCCATTGTCTATTCCATCCGTGGTTGTCATGGGGAACGTGATTTAAAGGGGTGGTTGTTACTGTTTGTTGAGCTTAAATTGGGGTTTGTGTCCATCCATTTGCGGAGTAAAGAAGGTTTCCAGGTATTTTCCCACTTTGATAGAGGTTTTTTTGAATGTGGAAAGTGTGTAGTTGTTAGGCTGTGATGTTGGGGTAATAGAGGGTCTTTGGTGTGTTAGATGCCCCCAGACATGCTTCCCCTGCTGTCCCAGTGTCATTCCAGGGTGTTGGTATCATTTCCTGGGTTGTCATAGTGGACTTGGTGACCCTCCAGACACGGATTTGGGTTTCCCCCTTAACGAGTATATGTTCCCCATAGACTATAATGGGGTTCGAAACCCGTTCGAACACACGAACATTGAGCGGCTGTTCGAATCGAATTTCGAACCTCGAACATTTTAGTGTTCGCTCATCTCTAATCTGTTACACAAAATCAATATATACAATACAATGTATATTAAACACACATCTTACAGTGACATATCAATCACAGACCTAAGACATAATACTGTTGAAGATGCCGATATACTGGCAAAACATGTTGGGGTTGGCTGTTAGGGACCATTACGATTTAGCATTGACGGCTTACCTCATAGAATATCATTGTCTTATTACCAGTATGATCTGCATATGTACACATATACAATCCATGTAATGGCATAATCCTGGAAGGCAGTTCACATCTATTTACTTGGAATTTTTAATATACAATGAAATCCTGTATATTGCAGTTAGAACAAAGACGTAGTGTTTTTAGCTGGCCAATAAAGCTTAATAGTAGTGAACTGGGGTGGTGAGCTTTTCCCACAAGGCTCCTAGACCAGGCAAGTACAGGTTATGCCAAGGCCTGTGGGAGTCACAATAACCATGATGGTATGAAATGTATAGGTCAGTGAGGGAGATGTCATGTGTTAGTTACAGGGTAAATGGCCCACAGTCTGTTTTTCAGTGTGTGTCACTATTTTGGAAGTTGGAAGAAGTTGTTTGTTACAGTCATCTCACCGTAGAGATGGCATCCCAGTGAGCTAACTTGCCTCCAAGTTGTTAAAGTATATAGATAATAATGAAAGTGTTGTCTAGTTTCAGCAAATAAATATTATTGTTAGTATAATGAAAGATTGCACATTTTTCCAATATTTCTGTATCAATTCCTCACGGTTTTCTAGATCTATGCTTGCTGTCATTCATCCTGCTTACTACCAGTGGAGGAAAATCAGTCCATGGTCATGTGATATCCATCAATGATCATGTGATGGATACATGTACACAGCTCATTACAGTCACAGCTTAGTAATCAGGGCCTTGTCTTCGAACGAGCTGTGCACCTTTATATATCACATGACCACAGACTGATTTTTATCCACTAGAAGTAAATAATGGATGACAAGATATAGACAGGGAGCAGATATTGTCAAACAGTGATACAAAGTTTAAGTGGGAGTCATCTAACTCTACATTGAGTAAGTATCTAGCAAAATGTATGCCTATAGGAAACAAGTATAACTGTCTTAAATTTATCTCCCCATTGGCTACAGCCACAGATAAAAGAATGCTAAAACAATAAAAAAAACAAACATTAAAAAATATAAATAGGAAGGCTCAGCTGTAGCCTTTGAGAATTACAAAGCACTTAATAAAAGGGAAATAAAAAGGAAAAACCCTTGAGCATTGCATTCATTTAATTTCCAGAAATTAATGTGCAGCTGATAATGAAAAGTGAAAATTGTAATTTTTCCAGAGATGCCATTTCAGTGCCCGATATGACGTGCCCAGCTTGTGTCAGCAGAGACACACACTCCAAAAAATCGGCTACATATTCATTTCTGCAAAATACATTAATGCAAGATTTGGGGGATAAGAATGCTCACTGTACCCCTGGATATATACCGTGAGGGGTATAGTTTCCAAAATCGGGTCACAGATCAGGGGATTCCACTTTACTGGCATTTCAGAGCTCTGAAAAAGTGTCATGACATCCAAACTGTCATAATCTGTGCTCCAGAGAACAAAATAGTGCTCCTTCTCTTCTGTGCCCAGCTGTACCCAAACAATAGTTTATACCCACATTTGACATTAAATACACTATCCTGGGTACACCAGTGTCATATATGTGGGCATAAACTGTGTTTTGGGCACACAGCAGGGCATAGAAGGGAAGGAACGCTATGTGGCTATGAGTGCACATTTAGAGGTTTGGTATTTGAATTCCATGTCATGTTCACAGAGCCTCTAAGCCACAGAGGTCCCCAATGACCGGACTGCGGACCAGCTTTACCAAAATGCTCTATCTTAGTCTAATGTGTACGCAATACGTTTTCCCAGAAATATTTTGGCTAAAGGCTTGTTCACATCTGTGCCCAATCTCCTTCTGTCAGGTTTCTGTCTTCTGTAGACAGAAGACAGAAACCAGACAGACAGTGTCTGGCCGTGAGCGCCGGGGTGCGTTTTGTGCTCTCCGCAGTGAAACAGTTTTTTTTTAACCAGACAAAGTCCTGCATGTCCGACTTTGTGTCCGGTTAATAAAAAAACGGTTTCACCACGGAGAGCACAAAACGCTCACCGTTGCTCACGGCCGGACAGTTTCCAAAGCCATTCAAATGAATAGGTTTGAAAACTGACTTCAGGTTCCTTCTCCCGCCCAGTTTTGGAGAGGAAACGGAAACCTGCATAACGAAGGCCGGGGCACAGATGTGAACCCTGGCTTACTCACATACATTTTTGCAGTCTATCTTTTTTATGTCTCTGTGTCAGCAGTGGGGTCCTCCTTAGTCTCCTGCCACATGGTTTCATTTCATTCAAATGTCGACTGATACTGACACTTATGTACCCTTTGCCTGAATGACAGCTTGAATTTCTTTGGAACTTTATTGTGGCTGCTTGTCCACCATTCGGCCTATCCTCCATTGCAACCTTTCATCAATTTTTCTTTTACGTCCACGTCCAGGAGATTAGCTATAGGCCATCTGTTGTAAACTTCTTGATTAGGTTGGGCAACATGGCAAAATAAACATCTTCAACTTACATCAGTCAACTTCTCAGTTATTTGCCCACAATTTTGAAAATGTGTCATGTGGTGTTCCAATACATACAAAGGAAATATACATGTGTATAATAAAACATATGTAATTACAATAATTTTCTCGGAGACATACTTCATCTTCTGGAAAAATTTCAGGAGTGCCAACACTTATGGCCATGACTGTGCATGTTTTGAGAGAATATTTTGCACTGCTAGTTTGATGAGAAATTAATATACTGACTATAAAGTATGCTATAAAGAAATGGAAAAAAAATACAGCTGGTATATATTTAATACATTTAATACTCAGTATTAAACTTCTATTACTTTTAAAGTAGGAGTAATTTTCAGGCATATGACATTTTTTTCTGCTTGGTCAGAGGTTCTTTAAAGCCTAAATTTCACTGACCCTTTTGAGTAAATAAACTGCAGACAATAAATCTGAATATAACGCGCCTTCCCAATTTCCTCACTTAATTAGTTCTCTGTTCTTTCAATAATGAATGAATCTTAGAAATGGAGAAATCTGTTCCATGCCAGATATAATCAACAATAATGTTACTGCTCCCATAATTAACTTTTTAATTGAGAAGATAAAGTTCTAGCATTTCTACCTACTCAAACTGTTCTCCGGAGGTGACATAATTTAATATAGTGAGCACACTGTTACTCATTTATGGAGTGGAGATCAGGAAACAAGTGACATAGCAAAAAAAAAAAAAAAAAAAAAAAGTCTACTTATGAAGTCATTGTTACACAATGTTACATAGTTGTATAGTTACATAGTTGCATCCACGCGCCTTTCTCCTTCTCTATATCTAATAGTCAGTTCCCTTTCTGGTCTGCTTGTATTTTCAAGCCATATGCCTCTTAACATATAGGATAAGTCTTAGTTTTCATTCTGGTCAACTCTTGCCCATTTGCATTACTATTGGACAATGGGTAAAGGAGCTTCTACTCGGTTTTCCTTCTGGTTCAATTTGCTGGGAGGCGTGGTTTTTGCCAGAGGGGCAGGAGGCGGGCACCAGCTGGGATGGGACGCTTTGCTCCCTCTCCTACGACGTGCCACATTTTTGGCTAGGGCCTTTGGAGGGAAATTCATATATAATACTTGTCTTTTGAGTCATAATGGTGTTATCCTGAGACTTGAAAAAGTGTGTGTACATGAAATGATTCATTGCCTAGCCTTAAGGGCATTTCCTTTCTCCCATATGTATACATGGATGTTTTTATTGACGTTCTTCGAATCAAATTCTGCCTTAAACAAAATTAACAATCGTGTTATTTTTTATTTGTGTTTGTCACAAAGTTACATGAAGGTGGATGTGGCTGTTGATAATCCATTGAGATACATATAACCTTCAGGTTATCTACTTACAAAAATATATAGGGTTTAGGGGTTTACTTGCTTTCCATGGTGTGAGGTGTACTACAATTTACTTGATTTCCGATCTTTTCCGATTCCGATCACTCAACCCTAATTCTGACCCTAATCTATTTCAAGAAAAAGATGATGATGACAACGAGCTTGCTAGCTAAGAACACCAACAAGGGCAGACCCCTGCCTCTGTGTACATGCTGGTAAGCATGGCAGGGTGTATGCTCCACTGTTACACAGCGACAAGCGTATTAATAGCATCAGGCAGTGCTCTTAGATCCTTGCTATGAAAATGAGGGAATTCTTCCATGCTTTCCAAAGGGATCAAAAATTAAAAAATTATCAGGATACGCTGTATACCCAACTTTCCGTGAAGGGAGAGCGCAGTAATGCCAGACACCCGCGTATCCAGGTGACCTCTGCTTGCTCTCAGTCCACCTCATACAGCCAGCGCTCCACCTCCTCTGCCAGGGCCACAAGTTTCAGGAGCATGTAAAAGGAGCAGCAGCCAGCCAGTATCTGGAACATAATGAATTACATTTTTTTTCAACTCGCAGTTCTCACCACAGCCACAAACAGCAAATGACACCCACCAGGTAAGTCATACCTAGAGTGCACCAATAGTCCAGCAGATAATTCAATAACCCCTTGGAATGCTGGGCTAATAGGATAGAGCACAACTGGCCCAGTGGGAGTTTTATCTTATCTTGGTTTAAATGTTATGGTCAAAAGGGTACTCAGTGCTGCCAGTGGCATTGTAATGCCTATCACAATGAATCAGGCAGGATCTGTGAGGATTTTCAAACACCTCTGGCTGATGCCTCTGAAAGTGTGTCAAGGTATCCCTTTATTGCAGCTGATGGAGCTCCTAAATAGCTACCAGTACCATCACTGCCACCATTCAGGCAGATTTGTCCTGTAGCCTGCTCCATCATAATATACCCTGCCACACTTTTGTACATATTGCCACAGCTACCTAGTGCCTACTACCACTGCCACCACTCAGGCAGACACGTCCTGCAGCCTGATCTACCATTACATTCCACTATAGCAAAGTGTTGTTATAGTAAAAAACAAAACAATTTTAATATCTGCTCTATCTACATCTGCTCCCATAACAGGATCATTTTTTGTGCCTTTTTTTTTTTTGAAAAGTCAATTCTTCATCACTTTTCAAGTGGCTCACAGCCACAAATTTCTCTCCCAAAAAACAATAAGCCCCTGTAGCACTTATAAGTAATCAAAACTGGCTAATTTTTTTTTTTTACAAAACCATTGCTTTTTGATGTCTGATACCATCACTCTCACATAGTAAAAAACCTCTTAGTGGCCTCATAAAGCATAATGTCCACCCAGTCTCCCCCTAAAACATTAACCTGTACACCACTGTGGCCCCTCAGACATTAACCTTTCCCCCTTCAGTGGCCCCTCAGACATTAATTAACCTGCCCAGCCAGTGGCCCTTCATTATATTATAATGTTGCCCTCCATCTGCCCCATAGTAGATATAGCCCCCCTCCAATCCCACCACTTATATATAACCCCCATCTAATTCCCCCTACAGTATATATAGCCCCCCTCCAGTTGGCCCCACATAATAAATAGTCTCACTCAAGTTGTCTCCATAGTATATATAGCCCCCCTCCAATTGGCCGCACAGTATATATAGTTCTCCTCCAGTTGGCCCCACATTATTTGTAGTCCCCTTCTAGTTACCTGCATAGTATTTATAGTCCCCCTCCAGTTGGTCCCAAAGTATCCCCCATTCCCCTGAAGTATTCTCCTCAGTCTCTTTTCTTGGAGGCTTCAGGGAGCAGGTGTTCACTACAAACGTACCTACTGTTCCCACAGACAAGGGCCATATGGTACAGCAAGGAGCAGATAGCTTCCTGCTTAACCATTGTATTATACTCATCTATAACTGGAGGACCCAAACACCTCCACTATGACTGTTCGAGACAGAATTCCCAAATGTCTCTACAATGACTGTCCAAGACTGCCTTCTCAAACATTACTGTGGTATCTGTCTGAGACAGCCTTCCCAAACAACTCCCAGTGACTGAGACTGTTTTCCCAATTGCCTCTGCTGTGACTGTCTGAGACAAGCTTCCCAAATGCCTCCGCAGTGACTGTCCAAGCCCAAAACAGACTTCCCAAATGCCTCCAAAGTGACTGTCTGAGACAGACTTTCCAAAAGCCACCTCAGTGACTCTTCAAGACAGCCTCCCCAAATGCTTCCGTAGTGACTGTCTGAGACTGCCTTTCCAAAAGCTGCCACAGTGACTGTCTGAGACAGCCTTCCGAAACGCCTCTGTAGTGACTGTCCGAGACAGTCTTCCCAAGTTTCTCTGCAGTTACTGTCAGCCCTCCCCTGGCTTCCCCAGCAGGCCATGACGAAGAAGATGGCTGAAGCAACCACAGAGTTGAAATATGGTATTGTCGTAATCATAATGAGTCGCTGAACAGAGTTGCCACATTATTTTTTAATACAGAGTGATCACTGTGGAACAAAATGCAAAAAAGTAATGATAGAATTGTGGATTTTTTCAAACAGATCCCCCCAAAAGTTAATAAAGGTTAATAAAAACATTATATGTACCAAATGGAGCCAAATAAAAGTACAATTCATCAGGTAAAGAATAAATCTTCGCAAAAAATGTTAAATATTTATGTATTTCTTAATTTTGAAAATATTAAAAAAGTCGCACAGCATTAACTTAACCCCTTGGGTACGCAGCTCAAAAGTACTTTAAGGACCAGGGCTCATTTTTTAAATCTGACATGTGTCACTTTATGTGGTAATAGCTTTGAGATGCTTTAAAAGGGATTTCCGGGCAAAAAATGTTTTTGTTTTTTTTAATGTCTGTTAGTGTTATTATTGGATTAGTACGTGCACCTAAATACCTTTAGCAGTGTATTCAGTGATATCTGGGTTTCTCTGGGAGCTCTAGGCATCCTCTGCATTTGTTTACTGGGTGTAGCTTCCTGCTGTATATCTTTCTGCTGTCAATTTTAGGCTGACTCACACTACATCCCTCTCACTCCCCACTTCCTCTCTCACTGCCTTTATCCAATCCCTGTCTCCCTAGTTATCTGGTCCTCTACTAGCCCTTCCCAACTAACTAACTCAGCACACCCTTGCATTCCAATATTACTTACTTGTCTTGACCTGAGAGGTCTGTGCAATAAAGATTGCAGGGTAAGAGGTAATTATTAGAGATGAGCGAGTAGTTAAATACTCGATATTCGATATTTGTTTTGAGTAGCCCCTCAATATTCAACTGCTCGAATTTAATATCGAACCCTATTATACTCTATGGGGGGAAAATGCTCGTTTCAGGGGTAGGCAACATTCGATCAAATTGAACTTACCAAGTCCACGAGTGAGGGTCGAGCTGGATCCTCTGTGCAGTCTTCTCCGTGCAGCGTCCCAGCGGCGTCTTCCGGCTCTGAATTCACTCTGCCAGGCATCGGGCCTGGGCAGAGCCGACTGTGCATGCCCGCACTACAAGAAAATGGCATGCGCAGTCGGCTCTGCCCAGGCCCGATGCCTGGCAAAGTGAATGAAGAGCCGGAAGACGCTGCGCGGAGAAGACTTATAAAGGTAAGAGAGGAACCAGCGCTGATTGGCCGACTGTATAGCATTTGGCCAATCAATGCTGGTTCTGCATCAAATTTTTCCATTCGAATAGCGAGTGGTACTCGATCGAGTACGAGTATTTTAAATACTGTAGTATTTGATTGAATACCTACTACTGGAGGGAGTTTAGTTTAGGGGTTCATTTCTATTTTATCCTGGACAACACTTTTAAGTTATTAAAATGATTGTGAGATAGTTGTTTTTTTTTTCATGTCAGCGATAAATTTTGGTCAATATGTTTTGTTTTTTATTCTGAAAAAAATTTAAATTGCATGCCTTTCAGATAAATAGTCATAGTATCCTAATGACTTCATAAATATAATTTTCCATATCTCTGCTTTATAGAGATGAGCGAACAGTGTTCTATCGAACACATGTTCGATCGGATATCAGGGTGTTCGCCATGTTCGAATCGAATCGAACACCACGTGGTAAAGTGAGCCAAAATTCGATTCCCCTCCCACCTTCCCTGGCGCCTTTTTTGCACCAATAACAGCGCAGGGGAGGTGGGACAGGAACTACGACACTGGGGGCATTGAAAAAAATTGGAAAAAGTCATTGGCTGCCGAAATCAGGTGACCTCCATTTTAGACGAATAGTGGATTTCAAATCCGGGTCATATGAGAATGTGAACTTTGTGACTATGAGACAGGGATAGCTGTACAGGCAGGGATAGCTAGGGATAACCTTTATTTAGGGGGGAATGTTATTAAAAATAACTTTTTGGGGCTCTATCGGGTGTGTAATTGTGATTTTGTGAGATAAACTTTTTCCCATAGGGATGCATTGGCCAGCGCTGATTGGCCGAATTCCGTACTCTGGCCAATCAGTGCTGGCCAATGCATTCTATTAGCTTGATGAAGCAGAGTGTGCACAAGGGTTCAAGCGCACCCTCGGCTCTGATGTAGCAGAGCCGAGGCTGCACAAGGGTTCAAGCGCACCCTCGGCTCTGATGTAGGAGAGCCGAGGGTGCACTTGAACCCTTGTGCACCCTCAGCTCTGCTACATCAGAGCCGAGGGTGCGCTTGAACCCTTGTGCACACTCTGCTTCATCAAGCTAATAGAATGCATTGGCCAGCGCTGATTGGCCAATGTATTCTATTAGCCTGATGAAGTAGAGCTGAATGTGTGTGCTAAGCACACACATTCAGCTCTACTTCATCGGGCTAATAGAATGCATTGGCCAGCGCTGATTGGCCAGAGTACGGAACTCGACCAATCAGCGCTGGCTCTGCTGGAGGAGGCGGAGTCTAAGATCGCTCCACACCAGTCTCCATTCAGGTCCGACCTTAGACTCCGCCTCCTCCGGCAGAGCCAGCGCTGATTGGCCGAAGGCTGGCCAATGCATTCCTATGCGAATGCAGAGACTTAGCAGTGCTGAGTCAGTTTTGCTCAACTACACATCTGATGCACACTCGGCACTGCTACATCAGATGTAGCAATCTGATGTAGCAGAGACGAGGGTGCACTAGAACCCCTGTGCAAACTCAGTTCACGCTAATAGAATGCATTGGCCAGCGCTGATTGGCCAATGCATTCTATTAGCCCGATGAAGTAGAGCTGAATGTGTGTGCTAAGCACACACATTCAGCACTGCTTCATCACGCCAATACAATGCATTAGCCAGTGCTGATTGGCCAGAGTACGGAATTCGGCCAATCAGCGCTGGCTCTGCTGGAGGAGGCGGAGTCTAAGATCGCTCCACACCAGTCTCCATTCAGGTCCGACCTTAGACTCCGCCTCCTCCAGCAGAGCCAGCGCTGATTGGCCGAATTCCGTACTCTGGCCAATCAGCACTGGCTAATGCATTGTATTGGCTTGATGAAGCAGTGCTGAATGTGTGTGCTTAGCACACACATTCAGCTCTACTTCATCGGGCTAATAGAATGCATTGGCCAGCGCTGATTGGCCGAATTCCGTACTCTGGCCAATCAGCACTGGCTAATGCATTGTATTGGCTTGATGAAGCAGTGCTGAATGTGTGTGCTTAGCACACACATTCAGCTCTACTTCATCGGGCTAATAGAATGCATTGGCCAATCAGCGCTGGCCAATGCATTCTATTAGCGTGAACTGAGTTTGCACAGGGGTTCTAGTGCACCCTCGGCTCTGCTACATCAGATTGCTACATCTGATGTAGCAGTGCCGAGTGTGCATCAGATGTGTAGTTGAGCAAAACTGACTCAGCACTGCTAAGTCTGCATTCGCATAGGAATGCATTGGCCAGCCTTCGGCCAATCAGCGCTGGCTCTGCCGGAGGAGGCGGAGTCTAAGGTCGGACCTGAATGGAGACTGGTGTGGAGCGATCTTAGACTCCGCCTCCTCCAGCAGAGCCAGCGCTGATTGGCCGAATTCCGTACTCTGGCCAATCAGCACTGGCTAATGCATTGTATTGGCTTGATGAAGCAGTGCTGAATGTGTGTGCTTAGCACACACATTCAGCTCTACTTCATCGGGCTAATAGAATGCATTGGCCAATCAGCGCTGGCCAATGCATTCTATTAGCGTGAACTGAGTTTGCACAGGGGTTCTAGTGCACCCTCGGCTCTGCTACATCAGATTGCTACATCTGATGTAGCAGTGCCGAGTGTGCATCAGATGTGTAGTTGAGCAAAACTGACTCAGCACTGCTAAGTCTGCATTCGCATAGGAATGCATTGGCCAGCCTTCGGCCAATCAGCGCTGGCTCTGCCGGAGGAGGCGGAGTCTAAGGTCGGACCTGAATGGAGACTGGTGTGGAGCGATCTTAGACTCCGCCTCCTCCAGCAGAGCCAGCGCTGATTGGCCGAATTCCGTACTCTGGCCAATCAGCACTGGCTAATGCATTGTATTGGCTTGATGAAGCAGTGCTGAATGTGTGTGCTTAGCACACACATTCAGCTCTACTTCATCGGGCTAATAGAATGCATTGGCCAATCAGCGCTGGCCAATGCATTCTATTAGCGTGAACTGAGTTTGCACAGGGGTTCTAGTGCACCCTCGGCTCTGCTACATCAGATTGCTACATCTGATGTAGCAGTGCCGAGTGTGCATCAGATGTGTAGTTGAGCAAAACTGACTCAGCACTGCTAAGTCTGCATTCGCATAGGAATGCATTGGCCAGCCTTCGGCCAATCAGCGCTGGCTCTGCCGGAGGAGGCGGAGTCTAAGGTCGGACCTGAATGGAGACTGGTGTGGAGCTATCTTAGACTCCGCCTCCTCCAGCAGAGCCAGCGCTGATTGGTCGAGTTCCGTACTCTGGCCAATCAGCACTGGCCAATGCATTTCTATGGGGAAAAGTTAGCTTGCGAAAATCGCAAACTGACAGGGATTTCCATGAAATAAAGTGACTTTTATGCCCCCAGACATGCTTCCCCTGCTGTCCCAGTGTCATTCCAGGGTGTTGGTATCATTTCCTGGGGTGTCATAGTGGACTTGGTGACCCTCCAGACACGAATTTGGGTTTCCCCCTTAACGAGTTTATGTTCCCCATAGACTATAATGGGGTTCGAAACCCATTTGAACACTCGAACAGTGAGCGGCTGTTCGAATCGAATTTCGAACCTCGAACATTTTAGTGTTCGCTCATCTCTACTGCTTTATGTTGCAGTCACACTTTAATCGTCCTTTCATGTTTTTCAGACCCAAATCATGTACATCACGGTGTCAAACACAAGGCCCATGGGGCGAATTCGGGCTGCCGCCTTGTTTTATGCAGCTCAGCACTTGTTTTTGAGCCAAGCCACCAATGCCTTGGTCCCCTCAAAGCCAATCAGTGTATTGTTATGCTGGTATCTTCTCTAAGGCTAAACAGTGTGTGCAAAACTCAAAAAGTCACAATTTTTTTTTGCAAAAAAACTTTTTTAATGACTTGTGCACCAGTTTTTTTTTTAGTACACAAGCTGTGATAAATCAACCCCATAATATTTACAGTATACTAATAGGATGCATGATGTTAAAAAAAATGTCATGCATCCTATATAGCACCATGCATTCTATGTGTACAGTGTAAATACTGTGGGGCTGATTTAAAAAGGACCTTTCATGTCCTCATGCATATACGATTTTATATAACGCTAGAAAGCCAACAGTGCACTGAATTGCTTTCCCAGTATGTGCCCAGGGCAGTAGATATTGGTGCTGTTATTTTTAGAACCAATATCTCCCCACATCTAGAATAATCTTGACCCTTCAAGGTACCCCATGAGGCTGAAGTGGCCCCCGGTGAAAATGAGTTTGACACCCCTGCTTTATATGGTTACTGGCCCTTAATATCCCCTCTAAAAAACAAAACAAATGACAATAATACTCATCTGCCTTCGATCCCCTTGCATGGACTTACCACCGCCACCTCTTCTTACTGTATCTTGTAGGCTTCATGCTATGTAGTGACGTTATTGCACCCACTTTCAGCAGAGGGCACTGACGTCTTACCTGTTGTCAGGGACACCTATAGACCACAATTGACTACAGCCTTGTGGCCTACAGATTATAGAATGGAAGAACATTTATCATCTTTTTCAACTGCATTGGTGTCTTGTAGAAGTTGATACAGTTGAAATTTTTGTATGTGTTTACTGTAGCCTTCCTGCTAGCTATGCCTCTGTTCTGATGTTTCCACTAACTTTACTTGAATGACTACATTAATAGCTTACCATGCAGTGATTTCACTTACAATTCACCATCTCCATAGAGCTTTACAGCAGTCAAGCTGACATCTGTAATATTAGGCTATTTCCCATCCCTCCACTGGGCTGGAGTTTGTACACTACCTTTAAAATGCACTCTTGTACACAAGGCACAGTTGATAACCTCTCCTGTGCCAACATCTATTAGTGCAGAGCACCCTACTCCCATCTTAGAAAAGTCAGTGTAAAGGCTGTATTCACACAGAGTAACGGCAGGCGTTTTTTGTGTGTTTTTTGCACATAGCGCCGCGTTTACGCGGCGCTATGTGCAAAAAACACACAAAAAACGCCTGCCGTTACTCTGTGTGAATACAGCCTTAGGGTGCATGCACACTACGTAACGCCGGGCGTGTATGAGAGCCGTACACGCCGGCATTACGGCAGACTGCCGAACACTTCCCATTCACTTCAATGGGAGCGCTCGTAAACGCCGCTGTTACGAGCGCTCCCATTGAAGTGAATGGGAAGTGTTCGGCAGTCTGCCGTAATGCCGGCGTGTACGGCTCTCATACACGCCCGGCGTTACGTAGTGTGCATGCACCCTTAACTGTAGCAGCTAGTACAATAGTTCAGGTCACACCGACCTTCGCAACATCAATAGGTTTGTAGTTACCAGTAGTACAGTTAAGATTGGCAGAAAAACCTAAATTATTTGCTTTTTCCCAGGTAACCTCCAAACTCACAAGAACAATACTATTATAGAAACTTTGAGAAGATGGAAAAAAACCCTGGCAAGACACCAGGTATGAAGGCTTATATAGTCATAGAACAGACTGCCCTGAAAGACCTTGCTCATATTCCAACTTTTCATGAAAGGTTTTCCCCTTACTCAGGTAAGAAGAAAAACTAGAAGAAATAAAGGCGCAATATTCTGTTTTTTTTTAAAAGGTTACTTTTGGTTACTTTTACCATTGCTGTGTAAACCCCACAGGGGCATGTAATGAAAGCATCTGCAGATGACTTGACTCTGGTATATTTAAAAAAAAAAAGTTTCTGTTTCTTTGAAAACATATTTTCTTGTTGCCAGCAATATATGTCATGTATGTCAATTGCTGCATCATAATGTGCAGCTTCTAGTTTAATTTTGGAGTTTTGCAAATGCACAGCGCCCGAAGCAAGTGTAGCTCTGGGCCAAATTAATAGTGGGGCCCCATATGCTATAATAATATTTAAAAAATACAGAAAGTTGCAGCGCTGATCGCTAGAGCTTCCATGAGTGCTGCCATCGTGTGAAAAAACTCAAGGGCAGAAGCCACAAGTGATCTCTCGTCTCCCCCCCCCCACAAATTAATAATAATAATAATAATAATAATAATAATAATAATTAGAGATGAGCAAACAGTAAAATGTTCAAGATTCAATATTCATTTCGAGTAGCCCCTCAATATTCGACTACTCGAATCGAATATCGAACCCTATTATAGTCTATGGGGAAAATGCTCGTTTCAGGGGTAGGCAACATTCGATCAATTATACTTACCAAGTCCACGAGTGAGGGTCGGCTGGATCCTCCAAGAAGTCTTCTCCTTGCAGCGTCCCCGCGGCGTCTTCCGGCTGTTCATTCACTCTGCCAGGCACCGGGCCTGGGCAGAGCCAACTGCGCATGCCCACACTACAAGCGGACATACGCAGTCGGCTCTGCCCAGGCCCGATGCCTGGCAGAGTGAATTCAGAGACGAAAGACGCCGCGGGAAGCTACACGGAGAAGACTTCTAAAGGTAGGAGAAGAACTAGCGTTGATTGGCCGACTATAGCATTCGGCCAATCAATGATGGTTCTGCATCAAACTTTTCCATTCGAATAGCGGGTGGTACTCGATCGAGTACGAGTATTTCGAATACCGTAGTATTCGATCGAATACCTACTCGATCGAATACTACTCGCTCATCTCTAATAATAATACATTTTATTTATATAGTGCCAACATATTCTGCAGCGCTGTACAATTTGTAGGGTTCAATTACAGACAGAAAGATACATTACAAAGAAAGTCATTTCACACAATGGGACTGAGGGCCCTGCTCGCAAGAGCTTACAATCTATGAGGTAGAAGGGGAGACACAAGAGGTAGCAGGGGCGGCATTGCTTATGCAGAGGTCAGACACTTTTGTAATAGAGGTTACTGTCATTACACAAACTTAAAACTTTATGAGCCATCACTAGTGGTGTCCTTTGACATGTGGATGGAGCTTGGATAGATAAAGTTAGCCTGAGATGGTATCATATCATGTGGGGGAAATGTGGGAGCGGGGACAGAGGAGGGTTAAATTTTGGGGATTCTAATTATAGTACGGAAGGGTTTATGTTAGAAATTGTGATAGGCCTGTCTGAAAAGATGCGTCTTTAGTTTGCGTTTGAAACTGTAGAAATTGGGAGTTAATCTGATTGTCCGGGGTAGAGCATTCCAGAGAAGTGGTGCAGCTCGGGAGAAGTCTTGTATACGAGCGTGGGAGGTTCTGATAATAGAGGATAAAAGTGTTAGGTCATTGAGTGAACGGAGAGCATGGGTTGGGCGGTAGACAGAGATGAGGGAGGAAATGTAGGGAGATGCAGCATTATGGAGAGCCTTGTGGATGAGAGTGATAACTTTTAGAGATGAGCGAACAGTAAAATGTTCAAGATTCAATATTCGTGTCGAGTAGCCCCTCAATATTCGACTACTCGAATCGAATATCGAACCCTATTATAGCCTATGGGGGGAAAATGCTCGTTTCAGGGGTAGGCAATGTTCGATCAAATTATACTTACCAAGTCCACGATTGAGGGTCGGGCTGGATCCTCAGAGCAATCTTCTCCGTGCAGCGCCCTGCGGCATCTTCCGGCTCTTCATTCACTCTGCCAGGCATCGGGCCTGGGCAGAGCCGACTGCGCATGCCCGAACTACAAGCGGACATGCGCAGTCGGCTCTGCCCAGGCCTGATGCCTGGCAGAGTGAATGAAGAGCCGGAAGATGCCGAGGGGAAGCTGCACGGAGAAGACTTCTAAAGGTAGGAGAAGAACCAGCGTTGATTGGCCGACTGTATAGCATTCGGTCAATCAATGCTGGTTCTGCATCAAATTTTTACAATGGAACAGTGAGTGGTACTACATCGAGTACGAGTATTTCAAATACCGTAGTATTCGATCGAATACCTACTCGATCGAGTACTACTCGCTCATCTCTAATAACTTTATATTTTATTCTATAATGAATAGGCAGCCAATGTAGCGACTGGCACAGACCAGAGGCATCGCTGTAGCGTCTAGACTGATAGATGAGCCTGGCCGCTGCATTCAGAATAGATTGTAGAGGGGAGAGTTTCATGAGGGAAAGACCGATTAGTAAGGAGTTACAGTAGTCAAGGCGAGAATGAATCAGAGAGACAATAAGTGTCTTTAGTGTATCTCTGGTGAGGAAAGGGCGTATTCTGGAGATGTTTTTGAGGTGGAGGTGACATGAACGCGTGAGTGATTCAATATGAAGGGTGAAGGAAAGGTGTGCGTCAAACATGGAGTTATAGTAAGGCCTGAGACTACAATGGATATATCAGGGACAGATCTGTTAGATGGTGGAAACAGTAGTAGTTCAGGCCTCCTGACGAAGCCGAGTGTAGGCGAAACGCGCGTCAGGCGTTTCTTATGGTCCTACCAGTCTCTGACTGAGTCCCCCCTGCTGCTTTCTTCATTACCATATTTGTATTCACAGAAAATATGTCGGCACCTACGGGTATGTATTAAGGTGATCCCATTTGGGATACCTCTTTACTTGTTTACCACCTTCTATTTAGATTAGCCATATTATTATGGTTTTAGGACATTTGTATTTAAGTCCCCTGGCCTATGATTGGTGTATAATACTAAGTACTTAATTGGGGATTATATTCCTCTTTTTGCGACTTCTGTTCTTGTATCTTTATATTATCTTTGGGGTTAGACTCAGTCTGTGACTGGTGGGAGGGTTTTGGTACTCCTCTGCTACTCTATGGGGAAATTTATCTTTTTCCCTATGTGTGCCTCCCTTGTCTGTTTATGTATTGTTTGATGTGATACTTATCAATAAAGTTATACAATTTTTACGTTTTGTGTCTTAAGTTGTTTGAAATAACAGTAGTAGTTCAGTCTTGGAGAGATTTAGTTTCAGATAGAGCGAGGACATGATATTTGAGACAGCAGAGAGACAGTCACTGGTGTTCTGTATGAATACAGGGGTGATGTCACGGGAAGATGTATATAATTGGGTGTCATCAGCATAAAGATGGTACCTGAAGCCAAATCTGGCGATGGTTTGTCCAATGGGGGATGTGTAGAAAGAAAAGAGCAGGAGGCCTAGGACCGAGCCCTGAGGAACCCCAACAGCAAGGGAAAGAGGGGAAGAAACAGAGCCTGCAAATGATACACTGAAAGTGCGGTCTGAGAGATAAGAGGAGAACCAGGAGGGCGCAGTGTCCATGATGCCGACTGAGGGGAGCATAGTGAGGAGGAGTTGATGGTCAACAGTGTCAAAAGCTGCAGGTCCAGAAGAATAAGAAGAGAGAAGTCACCATTGGATTTAGCCATTAGGAGATCATTGGAGACTTTTGTGAGAGCCGTTTCAGTAGAGTGCAGAGTGTGGAAACCAGATTGTAAGGGGTCAAGCAGAGAGATAGCGGATTAAACGAGAATAGACCAGGTATTCCAAGAGTTTATAGATGAAGGGGAGGTTAGAGACGGGTCGATAGTTAGCAGCATAGGACAGGTCCAGGGAGGGTTTTTTCAATAGCAGGGTTATAACAGCATGCTTGAAGGAGGATGGGAAGATTTCAGAAGAGAGACAGGTTAAATTATTATTATATATACATAGATATGAAGTAATAACAATATACCAGGATAAATATAACCACAATACAACATTTAAATATTACGTTCATACCGGTATTACCATCCAACAACAGTAAGTAAGGCCCTAACAATACCACCACCACACTATGGTCGCCATTATTATGACCACATTGTGTAAACACCTTTCATATAAACCAACTTCCTGCCTGTAACTCAGAACTGTAACATAGCCAGAGTATAGGTTCTCCTATGGCTGCATTATACCTGCTCAGCCAGAAGCGAACTAATGCAGATTCTCAGAGGTTCCACACACTGGCTGTGCAGGGAGGTATGGACAGGAGAACATTGGGTTTTTAACTTGCTTGCTTTGCCACTTTTTATCTGCAGTTCTAAGTGTAATGTAAGGGCCAAATGGTGGTTTAAGGGGTCCTGCTTTTAATAGGAATACCTCAATAATAGATAGAAATGTACACAAACCAATTTCATAAATTACATATATCATAATAAAGTCTCAGTATATTTGGTACCCCAATGTGTGTGACAACTGATATACTGCACTTCACCAATCAGTAGTTCACCTATGAAGAGATATTAAAGCCAGAAGTATGTTTTTTTTTGTCTTTTTGATAGTACATGTCTCTCCAAAAACAAGGCATTATTTGCCCCTGTTGAAATAAAAATGTAAAAAAAAATTATACATAGATCTCAAATGTCAAGATGGAAAATAAGTTTGTTTTCTAAGCCCCAAAAATGTCTGGTATTCAAGAGGTTTGATGTTTTACATTGTAAATCCACTTATCTATCTTAGGGTATGTTCACACATCAGTATGCCATCCGTCTGTTTGAATTCAGTTTGACACTTCAAAACGGACTGATACACATACTGATTGTATACTGACACTTTTTTACGCTGATAGCAAACGTTCTCCGTCCCCCTAGAGGACAGATAAGGGGATTAAAAGTAGCAATTGTAAACAAAGTAAAGATAAGGAGATATAATAAATGTCCTTATGTCCTCCTTATCTCTACTCTGTTTACAATTGCTACTTTTAACCCCCTTATCTGCCCTCTAGGGTATGCACAGCGTTTGCTATCAGTATAAAAAGGTGTCAGTATACAATCAGTATGTGCATCAGTCCGTTTTGAAGTGTCAAACTGAATTCAAACCGACGGATGGCATACTGATGTGTGAACACAGCATTAGAGTTGAAATAAATTTTGTGTAGGACACCTGCAACACTGATCAACACTGACTCAATGTTCATGTTGAACTGAGGGTTGGAGTACAAGCATCAGTCTTGATGATCCCTGCATTGGACCTGCATCTTCTGGTGGACCTTGTTCTATCTCCACTTCTTAGCTAGGGTAGATTTCAGGCATCATTTACACCAGTTTCCACTCCTGTCACTCCATGTGGGCGGTATAAAAACACCTTTCGCATCATAAAATTGTCATGATTCATGTTTGAAAGATAACCTTATTTGCAATTATTTTAAATTTTTCTGACATAGAGATCAGTTGAGAGAACATTCCACTTACACTCACCGGCCACTTTATTAGGTACACCATGCTAGTAACGGGTTGGACCCCCTTTTGCCTTCATAACTGCCTCAATTCTTCATGGCATAGATTCAACAAGGTGCTGGAAGCATTCCTCAGAGATTTTGGTCCATATTGACATGATGGCATTACACAGTTGCCGCAGATTTGTCGGCTGCACATCCATGATGCGAATCTCCCGTTCCACCACATCCCAAAGATGCTCTATTGGATTGAGATCTGGTGACTGTGGAGGCCATTGGCGTATAGTGAACTCATTGTCATGTTCAAGAAACCAGTCTGAGATGATTCCAGCTTTATGACATGGCATTGCATTATCCTGCTGAAAGTAGCCATCAGATGTTGGGTACATTGTGGTCATAAAGGGATGGACATGGTCAGCAACAATACTCAGGTAGGCTTTGGCGTTGCAACGATGCTCAATTGGTACCAAGGGGCCCAAAGAGTGCCAAGAAAATATTCCCCACACCATGACACCACCACCACCAGCCTGAACCGTTGATACAAGGCAGGATGGATCCATGCTTTCATGTTGTTGACGCCAAATTCTGACCCTACCATCCGAATGTCGCAGCAGAAATCGAGACTCATCAGACCAGGCAACGTTTTTCCAATCTTCAATTGTCCAATTTCGATGAGCTTGTGCAAATTGTAGCCTCAGTTTCCTGTTCTTAGCTGAAAGGAGTGGCACCCGGTGTGGTCTTCTGCTGCTGTAGCCCATCTGCCTCAAAGTTCGACGTACTGTGCGTTCAGAGATGCTCTTCTGGCTACCTTGGTTGTAACGGGTGGCTATTTGAGTCACTGTTGCCTTTCTATCAGCTCGAACCAGTCTGGCCATTCTCCTCTGACCTCTGGCATCAACAACGCATTTCCGCCCACAGAACTGCCGCTCACTGGATGTTTTTTCTTTTTCGGACCATTCTCTGTAAACCCTAGAGATGGTTGTGCGAGAAAATCCCAGTAGATCAGCAGTTTCTGAAATACTCAGACCAGCCCTTCTGGCACCAACAACCATGCCACGTTCAAAGGCACTCAAATCACCTTTCTTCCCCATACTGATGCTCGGTTTGAACTGCAGGAGATTGTCTTGACCATGTCTACATGCCTAAATGCACTGAGTTGCCGCCATGTGATTGGCTGATTAGAAATTAAGTGTTAACGAGCAGTTGGACAGGTGTACCTAATAAAGTGGCCGGTGAGTGTATAGTAATAAGTCTATGATAACAAGACACAAAACATGAACAGAGTATGAAGCCATATCAAATGAAAAATGTCCCCACAGAAAGGTGAAGATTTCTTTTGATACAGACATTTCACACACACAAAAAAATCTGGTTTGTATGCTAATAGCATAATCTGAAGAATATCTGAGGGAACCTTTTATATTGATTTTCTGCACTGGTAACTGCTCATGGCCCATGGCTGCAATTTAGAAATTATGTAAGATTATTGAATTTTCATCCTCGATGGCAATTGAGTAATATAATAAGAATATTTTCTTTACTCTGGAAGGAATACTAAGCTGTCTATAACAGAGAACAATAGTGATCGAGTGCTAAAATCCTCTGATAATGCTGTATGGCTGGCTTTAGTGAGGAGGGGGAGCTGGGCAGCACAAAGTGATCCATTGCTAGTGTGATATTACCCCACTGAAAGCAGTATGTTATGGAGCCTTTAGATCGGGATAAGGGGGCAACAGCAGCAACCTCCATATCAGTTACGCCCAGTTCACATGTGCGCATGGGTTTCCATTCGGAGGGGTCCACCCCATCATCCTTTATTATAGCATCTCCTTATAAATTATAGTCTCTGCTTATTAACAGCATCCCATATCAGTAATAGCCCCCCTCATAAATAATAATGCTCCCTTATAAATAATAGTTCACATTATCAATACTAGCCCTCTCATAAATAATATTCCTCTTAACAATAATACCCACTTATTAATAGTAGCCCTCTCATAAATAGCCCCTTTAACAATACCCTCCTTATAAAGTTTCCCTCTTATAAATAAAAGAGACCATATTATAATAGTCGTCCCTACAATGTCCCCCTTAGGGCCTTTTCACACGGTATAAGCACTCGGCTCATTCCGAGTACGGCTCGGAATGAGCCGAGAGCTTACACCGTGTGAAGGGGCCCTTATTATAGGCCTATTATAAATAGTTCTTCCTGGCGCAATTTTGGAAATCTCATCATGTCAATTCTACTTATGGAAATATCGGCGGTATAATTGGTATAATAGGTATAATTGTAACAGAAAGTGCACGGAGGAAAACTCTGCAAACTTTCTTTCTAAAGTGCTGCAGGAGTTTTCTAGCTCATTTTTTTATTGATGATCTATCCTCAGAATAGATCATCAATAAAATGTAGGTCTGTGCTGCAAACTTTACAGAGATTGAAAGAAGTGATCATGGTGGTCCAGATGGAAGAGAAATGGAATGGAAATGTGAACGTCACCTGTAAGTCACTAAATGTAACTGCACTGTATACACCTAAATTGTCTGCAGAGCCTTGAGGAGAGCCAATATCTACCCCTATATGGTCACTGTATAGTGATAATATTGGTATACCTAAGTTGAGGGCCCACTTGGACATGTTCGGCTCCAATGTGCTCAACCCCTATTTACGCTTCTGTAGAACAAAGGGCGCCTGTTCTTGTGATTGATATTGGTCCATGTGGTGCAGCGTAGACCACATCAGACACCTATTACCTATTCTGAAGACAGGTCAGAAACATTGATTATGGGGAAACCTTTTGAGGCTGAAGCTCCACGTTGTGAAAATGCAATGTTGTTAATGGTAGTAATGTAAAAACATTACCAGCATAGTGAATGAGATTCTGGCTAATGCCATCCACAAATTGCAGAAAAAAATCTTGTGGAAAAGTGCTTTAAAAAAAGCATGCATTTTTAAAAAATTTTCCTAGATGTTTAATGAGGAATGGGAAATATATAGGACTTTCTAATCCTTCTCTGTCCTGCTAAATTCACTCCAGACTTTAGCTCAAAAAACCAAAGCTGTTAGCAGCAGATTCTGGCTGCATTATACAGCCAGCATCCACCATGTATGGAAAGGGCTCAGTTCTCAGAAAGAGCCCTCTCCATACATTCCTGTGTGACAAATGATGTACAAGTATGTGATTGGTTGTTAGGGAGTTAATCACATTGTGAATCATGGTAACATTTCTGACCCACCCAGTTGGAGCCACAGCTCTATTTGTTTGTCTCTGCTCGAATCTCCAGGTAATCTTCTAGACAGTCCAGAGCATAAGATGTAAGTACACTACAGGCACTTTCTAAGTACAACATTTGGGGCCCCATTTTTAATTTTGTCCAGGGCCACACTTTATTTAAAACTGACCCTGGCCGTATGTTACTGACAGTATTCAGAATGAAGGGTCTGCAAGCTTCTGTTGGCTAGTATGGATCATGTGATGTTATATGGAGTTAGGGCCTTGATGCGGCTGAAGAAGATTGAGGCATCGCTGGACAGTCTTTGGGCAGCACAGGGGATGCCCCCTGTGCTGTTTAAGCACAGAAGGAATGCCCCCTGTGCTGTCCGGAGACTTATTGGCATACTGAGAAAAACTGGAATATCAACAAAATGGTGGCGTGGAGCAGAATTATAAGGGTAGGGGACAAATAGCCTTTCTTAAGGCTATCCCAATGTGATATTACCTCAAAAAGGGATTCTAATTATAGAATCCCTTTAAGTCCCAGACACCTAGATCTACTACAACGGGAATTATCATTATGTCCTTCTTATAAGTTTGACTTAACTCGATATGCAGAGATTCTTTAGACTCCTAAGGCTGAATGTACATTTTGAGGTGGTAGTAATACAAACACCTAACCCCACCTGCCTTATTACATCAGCCTCTTTAGGACCCAAATATAAAAGTACCTTCCTCCTCCCCAAGTCATCTCCACCTCTTTGAACAACCATATCACTTTCATAAAGAGACTTGGATGTGTTTAGAAGGGACTTGAAAAAGTAACACCTCATATGCAACACTAACCTTTCAAATATAGACAAACAGGCTTTAAACTTATTGTTAAAAGACAACATTTTAATCATCAAGCGAGCAGATAAAGAGAAACCCTTCTCACTGAAATCAGGAGCCAACTACAAGATACTGATGTATATATGGTCTTACCCGGAAACCCTGTCTACAGGATTGCAGATAAGATTAAAGCTACCCTGACAAACCATCTATAAATGGTCAATGAAATATTTAACTAAACAATCCATCATTTTTGTCATATACATTTTACCAAAAATATATAAGAGGTTACAACACCCATCTGGATGACCTATAGTTGTCTCAACTGAATCCATCCTGTCCTCATTGGCCATCCTCCAAACAGATAAGATCATTCTATGTTCCTATCCATGACACAGTATATGACTTAGTTAAAACACTAAGCCATACTTATCACTTTTGATGTTGTTAACCTGCATACCTCAATACAGCATTACAAAGGTATACAGGCAACCAGATTCTTAGAGGGATCCGATCTCCCAAAAATAGTGGCTCTCTGTCTGGACCTACTCTCCATTATCCTTGAAGAGACCTACTTCCTGTTTTAAGATACTTACTAAGTACAGAGACAAGGGACCACATTGGGATCTAATATCACTCTCCATATGCAAATGGATACAGGACCCATTTTGAGGAAACCCTCATCTACCCCAACACTCACTTTAAAATGCACTTATTGATATGGGAACATTATACAGAACCCACAGACGGATGTGGGTTCAGACATCAGGATACCCCACCAACAATTCTTGAAGAATCCCAAATTCGGGACATTTTTGCTTTTATCCTGTCACTAAAGTTACAATGTGTAAAACGTAACAAAATCTACTACCCATGCACTGGTCTGAGCTTGGCAATCAAGAGCTACCATACATGAAACACAAACTATGTGGTATATTTGATTAAGTACCCATGGGATCTCCCATACGTTGGGGAGACTACCCAATGTGAGTGAGACTGCATAAAGCAACATAAACCAAAACATTTGTTGCAAAAATTTATTACTATTAGAGATGAGCGAGTAGTACTCGATCGAGTAGGTATTCGATCGAATACTACGGTATTCGAAATACTCGTACTCGATCGAGTACCACTCGCTATTCGAATGTAAAAGTTTGATGCAGAACCAGCATTGATTGGCCGAATGCTATACAGTCGGCCAATCAACGCTGGTTCCTCTCTTACCTTTAGAAGTCTTCTCCGTGCAGCTTCCCCGCGGCGTCTTCTGGCTCTGAATTCACTCTGCCAGGCATCGGGCCTGGGCAGAGCTGACTGCGCATGTCCGCTTGTAGTGCGAGCATGCGCAGTCGGCTCTGCCCAGGCCCAATGCCTGGCAGAGTGAATTCAGAGCCGGAAAATGCCGTGGGGACGCTGCACGGAGAAGACTTCTCAGAGGATCCAGCCCGACCCTCACTCGTGGACTTGGTAAGTGTAATTTGATCGAAAGTTGCCTACCCCTGAAACAAGCATTTTCCCCCCATAGACTATAATGGGGTTCGATATTCGATTTGAGTAGTCGAATATTGAGGGGCTACGCGAAATGAATATCGAACCTCGAACATTTTACTGTTCGCTCATCTCTAATTACTATCTATTCCAGCTCATTTTATAAGATACAATTACACAGTATCCCAGTTACACTTCCAGGTCTTTTAAAAAACGGGAGGCTTACTGGAGGCTGCAGACCCTTGAACCCCATGGTCTCAACCAGGACTATGATATAGCCACCTTTGTCTGATTCATGTCAACTTTGTATTGATGTGACCTATTTAGCCATATGTTCTTTTTCCCTCTAGACTCCACCTGTCGACCATCTACCCAGACTCATTACTATTGGATTTTTTTCAGGTTTATGTCATTTTGAGGTTTTTATAATTCCCCCATAACCCCCCTCCCATTTTTCCCAATTGCCCTCTGTCCTTCCTCCCCTAAATTTTCCTTCCCCCTCCCTTCCTCTCCCTTTTATCAAGTATCATATTTCTTAGCCATTGTTAATGTATTTACCCTTTAGACACCTTTTTCCCCCACATTCTCTTATTTTCTATATACTTATTTATTATTTATATATTTATTCTGCAAGTTTTCTTCCTTTTTCTTTATTTTTCTTCAGTTTACTGGTGCCGGTATATTCCATCTTTGATATTATTCCTTTGTTCTTTATTCTTATTTTACTATGCTTGCCCCTGTTCCATGCTTTTCACTGCTCTTTCTGCTGCGCTCCTCCTGTTTAATAAGATACCTTTATGGTACACATTGGCCACCATTGTGTGTTGATAACACACTTCTGGAATTACGATTCCCTGCTTCTGGGAATCATATGCCATTTGTGTATGCGGGAGAGGTGCCGGTGGTCCTGATGTCTCCTCCAAATGTGCTATTTAACAGGGCGTGTTATCTTCTTCAGAGGTATACTGATATTCCACTGTGCTGCCCTGGACTCATAGTACAACCTTATACTATTGGGCAGCATTACCTCCTCTAGGGGATTCCACACAATCCCACTGCACTACTCAGGATACATGCATCTATATACTTATTTGATTATGCATTTTGATTCCATATATATGTGACCACAGATATTGAGATGTATGTACTTACCTGCCATACTTTTTAAGATATATATTTGACAGCACATTGATATGTCTATGTATCCAACTTGGGTACTTACATCCTCTATAAGCTTATATATATCAGATAACAGCTATCCATCACTCTAAGTTATATTAAAACACTCTCCTTATCGACTATGTTTACGTTACTCACCCAGGAATTCCAGGATGGAAGATTGCATTGCTTCTTTGTAATTCTTTTCTGACTGTTTTGACACTATATTTATATATTTTTAATAGCTACCCCCCCCCCCCCCCCCCACTGGCTTTTCGGCTCAACGTCATCGCTGGACGATGAAGAATGCCCCCTTGACAGTACAAGACTATAGAAGTGTATTATCGGAGGGCGGGGCGGGCAGAGAAGCGTTCCTTTAAGGCCAGCCCCTTTGACAGTGGCGGAATATCTCTGCAACTGAAGCAGATACCAGTAAAACTGACACTATGCTGAATTTAGCACAATATCAGCTTTGCAGTGGTGTATAACACTGCCAATGTTATAGTACATAAATGATCCTTTTTAAAGGGGTTATCTAGAACTTTAGAAGAAATGTATGCAGGTAATAGGATAGTGTTAAGATAGCCCTGCATTTATATTTAGCAGTATCCACCCCTTCACTCCTGGCCACCTCCTCTGGTGCTATGTTTGTATACAGAGCAGCTGCAATGATGATGTCATGTCAACAGGGCCAGTGTAGCCTGCAGCAATTCTGTTGATGTGACATCACTGCTGTAGCCACATTGTATACATACAGAGTAGCAGAAGAGACAACCAGTGCAGGAACAGAGGGGAGGATGCAGGTAAGTAGAAAAGCTTTTTCATTTTTCACTTGTCCTCCGATGTCTGCATACATTTTTTTTTAAATCCCGGATAAACCATTTGATATAAGGGAGCAGGATGGAGCATTATGTATGCACAGGGGCATCAGGGACCAAATATTAGGGGGCAATAAGGGGTAGTAAACACTTGGTAATTGGGCAATATTCATTTTAGGCATTATTATTTAGAAGACATTATTAATTTAGTTGCACTATTAATTTAAAGGGCACAAGGGGTATTATTAATTGAGGGGATCCACAGGAGGTATTATAAATTGAGGGGACACACATGAAATATTGATCTAAAGATGCACACAGGGGGTATTATTCATTTCCAGGGGATTTTTATATTATATATTTTATAATCGGGGGTAGCAGCAGGATGGAGACTTTATGTACGGGAGGAAAATGTGGGTCAGATGTCTGGATACTGAGGAGCCAAAGATCTCTGTATTGCAAATTTTACAGAGACAAGTCACAGTTGGAAGATGTGATCTTGACGATTCAGATGGAAGTGACGGGAAATGTGAATGATTACAGTCACTTGTAAGTACATTTTTTCCTGTACTGCATATCTACCACTATATGGTCACTGTATGGTGTTAATATTGGGGGGGAGGGGGGGGGGTCACTTGGATATGTTTGCCCCCACCATGAGCTGAACCCCTAGCTACACCTCTGCACAATGGAAATGGAAGAAGAAGAATCTGAATCAAACCTCTGTCTCAAATTCTTCTTCCATTTCTTCCTATGGCAGACAGTCACATCATATATTTGGCTTTCCCTTTGGCTTTCACTCAGTGGTTATCCCCAGATGAATGCATCTACTTAGCAGAGCAATTCACTATTTGGTCGATTCATCCTTGGAATCCATGGCAAAATCAAGCAGGACACTTATTTTTTAAGTGGATATTTATTTTTTCAGTGTTCTTCATTCTTTCCCTCCCATTGAGAGCAATGGGATACAGATTATGAACAGAAAGTAGAATTGATTTTGAGGTGAAATTCTACCATGTGAATACACCTCTATATGGATCCTTCACTGTGTAACAGAGTGTGGGAGCTACAGTTATTTGTATGCCTTTTTCGCAGCATCTTCCTCCCCCTCCCTTCTCCATAGACTACTATGTAAAAAAATAACTGTTTGAAAGAAGCAAACATATTTCTTAAATAAGATGTATTATAAAGTTTCTTATATTCAACTGTACCCTTCATTTCTGAAAAGTTGTTTTCTAATTTATAATTTGAGGCTTTAATGAATGTGCCCTAATTACTCCATACATACCAGTATGTTCATCAAATAAGCAATAAAATTACTGAGAAAGAAAAGAAAACATTTAGTCCATCTACATACAAAACTCACAGTAGGCAAAGCAATGCAAAAATTTAGATTTAATTTGAATTCCAAAAATTTAAAATAGCTTTTCAAAATCATGAAAATTAAAAGGCAAATTGAACAAAATGAAGCCTCATATACAGAGACACATAAATTAAACAGTTTATATTGCAGACAAGCCAGAGTGTGTATAGATTACATATATACAGTCATCTTCTGTAAACAAGGCATTTGTACATTTTTACATTTACAAAAAAGCTCATCACTACCATAGGATACAATAATCCAAATAGGACATAAAGGTTTCAGTTTCATTTAGATTTTTTTATTTCTATATTTTTAACCTGTACAAATTCTCTTCATAAAAATATATCTCTGTACAAAATAGTCTATTTATTCTGTTTGTCCTTTCCACGGGTAGTATGTGGGTTGCAAAGGGGGAGGCCATTGGCGGAGCAATGAGCTGTTTCGCTAGTCCTGATAGTGTTTTGCATTTCAGACTGGAGGAGCTGGGAACTGACAGGGAGAAAGAGAGTAGCCTCATTGAAAATTCGAGCTAGGTTAGTTCGCCATCTGCATATCTGCCGTATTCCGAAGTCAGCTCAACTGTGTTGTGCAAAGAGGTTAGAGCACCGAGAAAACAAATAGCTAAAGATATTATTTACTTTTATAGAAATCTGTATTTCTGCCTGTTTAGTAGTCGCTAAAATCTGGAGTTTTTGCATTTCATTTATTAAGCATAAGGATACCGTAGGCGCCACCAGACTCCAACATTCTAGTTATTGAGGCTTTTCAGATCAGCCATTTTATGTATTATTCTATGCACCTTGAAACAGGCAGAAACACCAGTATTTAAGAAATAGTGACACTTGTTGTGTTCCTGAATTACATACTAATTTCAATGGACAAACAGGATATTAAATATAAATAAATATATGGGCTACATTCAACTTTTCTTCTAATCTCTTCATTAACAAGTGCAACAATAACTGCTACATGTGCCTGTGCAGCATGTCCCTGTGACACTACAGTAAATAAGGAATAACCCGCAGCTGATGGTACAGCCGCCAACACAAAGGGGTTATAGTACAGCAAAATGTAGCAATGCATTGCAGGGACATATGGAACTACACTAGTCATGCTAGGACACCTAGAAGAAATCTCTATAGGGGTGTACTATAGTGCCAAACATCACATCTGTTATAAACTACTCCCAGCATTCTCTGATTCCCTGGCTACTCAGTACAAGAGAATGCTGGCATTTCTTCCTCAATAGCTGGAGGATTAGATTTTTATTAAAAGTAGGGTTGAGCAATCGGGATCGGGAAAGATCGGATCCCGATCAGCGATCGAGCAAATTTCACAATTGCGATCGGGATCGGCTGGAAAATGATGGAAAATCAGATTTTAAAAACGATTCTGAAATCTCAAGATCGGCTCAACCCTATCCATGTATATATCATGAATAGGGTTGAGTGATCGGGAAAGTTTGGATCCCGATCGACGATCGAGCAAATTTCACGATCGGGAACGGCTGGAAAATGATTGAAAATCGGTATTTTAAAAACAATTCTGAAATCTCAAGATCGGCTCAACCCTAATGAAAAGCCAATGAAGGGCACTGTATAAACTCCCAACAGTGTTCTAAAGTAACAGTTATGCCACATTTATATATTTTAGGAGACACAAATTTCATGCAAAGCTGACATCTCTTACACCTTGGAGTAAGAAACTGGTGACCTGTTTCTTTTCTGCCTATTGCAAAAAGAGAAGGAAAATGGGCACACAATGCTAAATAACAAGAAATGCTTGTACCCAGACAGTGGTAGGAGACACACAGAACTGCTGCAATCTTTTCAGCACACAATAACAGAAGAGGTAGTCAATGGTTTTAGCATGAATAGTAGCACAGTAACATCAACCAGGTAGGTCAGCAAAATGTAACTAGAGAGAAAAATGAAATATCATGTAATGTGTGTATCTGGAGACTACAGAATGATTGTATAGGAAGGGGGTCAATGATGACTCCATCAGCAGTAATCACTACTGACCTCTAAAGGGTTCCTACTAAAGGGTACAGTTTGGGAACCATTTTTGGTAGAATTCATACAGTATTGCATATGTCCTATACAGAAGCCTGGAAATGAGAACATAAACCTATATAAAACTGCAGTGTTGCCGATTTGTTGTAGCCTGGTATAACATAACATTCAAAGAAATTTTAATTTCATTCATTGTCATGGAAGGAGGTATTTTTTCTATAGACTTTGACACTACCACACATGACTAGTTTCCCTCCTCCCTCAGTGGCAGACAGAAGAACATTCGAATGTCCAAGTCTGGAACATTCCTTGTAGAGTCTTCATATAGTCTCCTAAGTCCATCACGGTAAGGGCCATTCTTATCACAATTATTTGTACCTGAAATGCATTTTATTAACAAGAAAACACCGTTGAGAAACTTTAAGGAACCTGCAATGCATTGCTCACAAAAACTCAAATATCCTATGGAATGTGACTGAGGTAACATGGGCACACTTTCAGAATGATGGAAGGTGGAATTTTAGCTTGGTTGAATGCATCCATCTTCAGCTGGAACAGCAAGCACCAATCTACTCAGCTGACCAACAGGAAGGGCTAAACTAGACATTTGATAAACAGCTCTCCTTCAAGTGTTGGCTGGTTGAAGACGAAAATGCCAACTTGGGGTTTGGGGTATAAGGCTGCGCTCCCCCTTCCCGCCAACGCCACACAGTCTGTTATGTGCTGCAGGGATCAGGCGGAGAAGAATGGATGAAAAGCACTTTTTGGAACTGGTTCTTTGCAGAATAAAAATATGTATATTTGTATATATAGGTTGTTTTTTTTATATCCACTTCCAACTAACGTTGCACGTATACAAGTTCAGTATAAAAGCACTTGCACGGTGTCCCTGGAGGGTAAGAACCTCTTGAGGTGGCAGCCTTGCCACTTGTTATAAGACACCCTGTTGCCAAGGCTGCATGAGACTCTAGCAGATTGGTGCAGAGAGGGTGTGGTGTCTGCTGTTGTCATTATTTCATCTTGGTACAAAGGGTATGCTTCTGGTTTCTCCTGAACCCACTGGCCCCGCACATATTGGATGTCATCAATAAATGGTGTGGCTACAAGTGGCTCTGGTGAAATCAGCTGCCCACTGATAATGTGCGGGGCGAGGGAAAGACAGGACGGAGACGCCAAGTAAACCCAGTCCACTAAAAGAAGAAAAATGAAAAGATTTTAGTTTTTTGCTTTTGTAGAACTTATTTATAACTATTAGTAGTGATAATAAATTTCAGTGATGCTATATAATGATAACTTGACACTACGGTTTATTCAGGTGAATATCCAGGAGCAGGACATTTATATTATTGGCCATACTTGGTTTGCGCTTACAACTAGCATTGTGAAAGCTATAGAGTAAGAGCCAACATGCTGGCCTGTTTACCCTGTTAAGACTTTACAAACCATATTAATCCTCTCCTAACTACATATGAGTTCTCTGTTTCCTTCCAACTTCCATATTGGCTAGTATTCTATCTTACCTGATAAAGGGCAGGTGCTATACAGCAGTACACACTGTGCTGACCGTAAACTCTGTTTCATTTGCAACAATTTCTGTAGGCTGCACGTTTCGTTCGTACATGGGGTTCTCAAATGTAGCCCGACCATTTGTATTTTCATGTCCAGCAAACCCATTGAATGGAACCTTGGGTCTTCTACAAGAGAATCAATCAGTGGTCAGGTCCATATAAACATATACAGTATACAATAAGATTTCAAGTGTATGTAGAAGCGAAGGACACAGTACAAAACAGAATGTATCATTTACGTTTCATCAAATTTCTCTTTATTTCTATAAAACTAATAACTCAGCAAAAGTGAATTTCATATCACTATATTTGTATCAAATATGTCTGAGATTGTAGTTGTATGACATTTCTGGACTAGATGCAGTACAGCAATGGACACGGTACACAATTTGTATGGGCAAGTGTTCATGTTCTAAGTAGATTTACTGTAAAATCATGAATATATCAATCTGACTTTCAGCTACCTGCATTCACTCTGCATACAGTACTGTTAGTTTTGAGACCTCTAGGCTCCATGCTTGCTGCTTACTTCTACACTTGGAACATTACACAGATACAGACAGCATTGTTAGTATTATGTGCAGAGTGCATGAAGAGGGCAGGTGGAAGAGGAAGTCAATGAAGTGTAGCTTTAGCCCATAGCTTCAAAGTATGATGTTAACAAGGGAGCTATTGCTATGGCAAGTTCTGCTGTACAGGCCAGTAACATGCAGTAGTAGCTGTGACTAATGACTTGTGGTAGACATAACTCCCTGGAAAATATAAAGGATCAGACTGAAAAAATGAGTACTCATATAACAATGCATCTCATCCCACATATTTAATAATAATAAACTGCCATGAGTAATAAGAGAAGAAGATGAAGGTCTATTGAAGGTCACTGTAACCACATAAAGCAGAATGGGAATTAAGATGTAAATTCAGAATTTCTCCTATTAGAAGCATTTAGGAATTGGAAAGTATTATTTTCTTTAATGTACCTATCTAACTGTGGTTGGTCTAAGATCCATGATGACTTTAGGCTAAATACCGTGCACTAACACTACAGAGAATACACAAGTAACCTGTAAAGATCATACCTGTGTTTGTAGAGATAGAGAACAAAACCAGCAATGATGAGAGCTATAAAAGGCACAAGTATAGCAGCTGCTACTGAGCTGCTGTTGGATGGGAAATGTCCTATGGTGTCAGGACTGTTTTCTAGTAATCTCCTGTCTGTGAGAACAGAAAACAGTACAAGTTGGTTATTCTAATAGCCACATCAAGCACACAGCCATATTGCTACTGTAGTCTATATACCTATCCTCTGGAGTCCAAACTGGCCAAATCCTTTTCCACGCACAAAGCCCTGATAAACATATGTTCCTCCAGCAGATTCAGATGACACCTATGGGTATATAATTACGAACAGTACAAACCATTAATACTGAATATGGTAGACATACAGTATTCATATCACCCAACTTTCACAGGACAGAAAGAGGAACAAGTCAACTTTGCAAATGCCACTTTTTAGCCCACTCAGTACCATTGTACCTCCATATAGTAACCGTGCCCGTCATACAGTAATGAAGCCTTTTTATTGTCCCCCATACAGTATAATGCCCCCCAGTGTCCATCACACAGTATTATGCCCCTTAGAGAGTACCGAGGCTCTAATATGGTATAATGCCCCCCTACACCATTTTACAAAAAATTAAATACCTATCCTCATTCCCCCAGTTGCAGGTCGCCTTGCAATGGGAGATGAGATGACTATATAGCACCTGCCTGCATCCAGCACTGGGTAAGTGGAGTTACAGTCCCCTGCTTCCCCTGTGCACTCTAATCTATCTATACTAAGGATGCAGATAGAGTTGAAGCCAGGACGTATCGCCCTCTTTCCGAGGATGCAGAACAACATCCAAAATCCAAGACAGTTTGGCGGTATGTGTTATGTCTTTTTTAATATATAACTATGTAAATGCAATAACTGTCCTCATTCTTTCTTGCTTATTTGGTTTTGGTATCCCTTTGAGGTTATTATACTCATAATACGTAACAATGTCTCTGTTTATTAAGTAATAAAATACAAAGAATGAAGGATGACATAGTAGAGTATGTATAAATGACTAGGCAAGGTTGGGGGTAATCTGGTTTTCCATGCAAACCTCATATGAATTCACAATGGTTTGTTTCTAACATGCATAAATGTACAGAAGAGACAGATAGCATGTGACAACAGATAAGAAGCTCTTGTTCTTTTCCCTTTTGCAGTAAACCTCTGAGGCGATTACATTCCTGTCCTTCATTTATATTCAGGGGAGTTGAATGTCTTTCTCAGTCATTCATAATTTGACTGTATTCACATGACAATGAGGAGTGTCCTTATCATTCCATCATCTGTCCCTATTCTTACAAGCCTCTAGCAATCAACAGCGACAGGCCCTATTCTGAGCTATGGTTGTCAAAAACTATACAATCTTCCAATAAAGTTTAACCCTTCAAACGCATGGAGTTGCAGTGACAGATGAAATACACCACATTATAATATACATGTTATAGAGGACATGGAGTCTCAGCACTCCTATCACGGCTATTGTATTACCCATGAAATATCAATTCTGGGGTACTGCTTCTTAGAACTGTACAATGTTCCTCTTTTACTGCTCCTGGAAATGTATGAATATATTATTAACTCTGTGACATTAGTTCTCTAATCTATGGGTCTGGACTGTCTATGCGCTCTGACAAAGTCTAAAAAATGCTGACATTGTGAGATGGCGATTGCAAGGAAAATGGTACCTCCCTATTGTCAAATACTAGAGGAATGGTACAATACAGTGATGTAAACAACTGATCCATCAAGTTGTTTTGTGCGGTATTCAAGTATTTAGTAAGGGTATGGTTATGTTTTGGCTGGATGCAAATGGAATCCATTTACATAGGGATGAATATTAAAAAAACATGAATCCATACATTAATCCCTATGTAAATTGGAGCCCTTTTTTGTTTGTTTACAGCTAAAAGCATGATCTGAACATACCCTAAAAGAAATATGTCAGGTCCTCTTTAAGAATTTTTGTTTAACTATATTTAATACAATGATACACGCACTGTGCCAGTCGGTCATTGTTAGTATTATATCTACCTGTATATTCTGTGTACTGTATGTAACCCCCAAATGTAAAGCATCATGGAATTAATGGTGCTATATAAATATACAATAATAATAATAATAATAATAATAATAATAATAATAATAATTTAGTCAATGTCATAAGGTAAACTTACATGTCCGTCCAAAGCCCAGCTCTCCATCTTGAACTTCTCCATGACAATATCCTTTGGTCCTCGTATCTGGTATGCCTGGAGAAGAAGGTGGAATTCTTCCTTTTTGAAAATACCTACAGGAAACATGTAATATTACATGAGAACTGTGCTACATACAGGAATGCACTATTAATGTGACATCTGCTGGTGTAAAAAATGGAAAAATTTGTAAAAAAAAATTTAATCATCTGTCAACTCAACCTTAATAGTCTGCTTTCATTTGTACTTTTTCCATTCAATAGTCTTGTCTTTCTTTCACCTATTTTTCAGTTGTTTTTTTTTTTTTTTTTGCTTCTATTTTCCATGACACTTTGTGAATGTAAAATCAGCATATTGTCCCTGATATAGAATTTTTGTCACAGTAAATGGTTTCTGAACAAATTGGCATATTACATGCAGAAAACCATGGATCTAAACATGGATCAAACATTTTTTTTTTTTACAGTAATATTGCATTTATTTGAAGAGCAGCCTCGAGTCGTATGGTTTGGGTCATTATCTGGCCGTATATGCATAATAAGTCTCAGGTAATAGAGAAATGAAATAACATTCTCCTTAAGTTCAGAAACAGACAATTATTATTTTACATTAGTGGATAATAAATGCATTAATAATTCATAAACAATGCATGCTTAGATTATTTTATGCTATAACATATGTTACAGTACACATATCAGACACAATAAAAATTCATTATGCTATAGTAGAGAACATATGTAAATGACAGACTTGTAACAGTACTATGCATATATTATTCATAAAAATGTGAAAGGTTGTACTGTATATTGGTCTCACAATTCATTACCATTAACGTATACAGCAGGTGGCTCAAAGACACAGTACCTGAGGTTGTCATCTACATGTCACGGGCAGGGGTGGAATGCTGCCAGTTCTTCCTGATTCTGCCAATCCAGTTGTTAAAAATGCAGCCAGATGACAGAACAAGGGAGAAGCGGCGCCTCAGCTCAATTCTGAAACCGGCAGAATGGGAAGCCACAGGCTACCTGTACTACCATTTTTTAAAAATAATCTCCTCTGTATGAGGGAAGTGATGAGGACCCAGTCACTGTATGGGGGACACTATGTAGGGGGTAACAGGTGTGGGCCATTTTACTATATATGGCCTCTAATGGGGTCATTTAATTGAATAGGGCCACTGGCGGTGGCCATTCTAATGTATGGGGCCAATATAAGGAATGCAGTCAGTTAATTTTAGATTTTTTCTATGTGTGGCCCATATACCCAGCTGTATTTTATTTTATTTTTTAATAATGTAGATTGTGAGCCCCACATAGAGCTCACAATGTACATTTTTTCCCTATCAGTATGTCTTTGAAATATGGGATGGAAATCCATGCAAACATGGGGAGAGCATACAAACTCCTTGCAGATGTTTTTTTGCCCTTGGCGGGATTTGAACACCAGGAGTCCGTGTGGCCCCTATACCCAGCTGTATTTGAGACCCCTAATAAACAGTATATGCAGGCCATTTGGGAATGCATTTGCCCTGCTTACCGGAAACTTGAAGCTCTACCCCACTGTGATCGATCATGGTAGCATTCACTTTACTGCTCACAACCTCGTAACTGGTGACTGTAAGCATGGCTGGCTGCTTCCTTCCTTGATATTCGTAAGATCCTTTCCAAAGAGAATCCTTAGCAAAGACATCTGCAGGAACTGAAGTAGCACCCTCATATTAAGAACTTTCTTGCAGAAACTCCATTTACATCTTAAACATCTTGTACTACTTTTACAGAAAGAACAGACATGTGTCCATTTCTAAAAAGTTGATTAAAAGAAATATCACCCCAGAATCGCCAAATGTCTATCCCAAACAGTTCCCAGACCAGTATTATTATGAATACATAACAAGACAGTTAATAGTACAGGCACTGCACATTTCTATTCTGTTACAAACACAAGACATAATACTCAGCATTGAGTGGGAAAGTTTTTATTTTTTGTAACAATAATTGTTAATATTAAGAGAAATACATCATTTCTTACCTGATGTCTTTTGAATAGGAGGCTCCTTAGGTGGAGAGATAGGTTTTCCACTTGGTCTTATATCAGCTGAAACAAACAATACTAGTAAGGCGATATAATACACACCTCAGTCACATAATGTATATTCCTTGCCCAGCATAACCTTAGCCACTGGCATTGTTGGAGACTGCAGTGCAGCTTCATTCAAGTGAAGAGGTCCATGCTATCCTGGCAAGTGATTTGCCTTCACCATTATCAGATAGGAATAACTCTTTAAGTTGACAGGATATAAATGAATCTTCCCCATACCATGTGACATATTAAACTTGCCCACTCTGCACAATCTCCATGTGGCAGTCTCCCATACATAAGAGGACATTGGATGATTCTGTTAATAATGGTGGTATAGTAACTGTATGTGTCCTGTCAGCTTTGATCTCCAAATATAAGTAAATGTATAAGTAAACATATTAACTAAACTCCCAATTCTGCTAGACTGATTCAATACTGGGTTGCAGTATTGGATCCGTTTCTGTAAAAGCTTGCGAAAACCTTGAAAAAGGCGCCAATGTATCAATGCTTCACACAAAAGCAAAGAGACCCAGGGAGAGAGGAAGGGGGAAAATCTCCTTCATGGGGTCCTGCCCAATGAAATGTCATTAGAGAAAGTCTGCCATTCTCACCATTCTCATCACGCCATTCTCAGCTTTGCTTTCATGAATTCCCACTGCCATGTTGCAATAAGACACATACACTCAATTCTTACTTTCCATACAATATTATTGTAGCTGACACAGTACCTTAAAAAGCACAGATGTACTCACCGAGACACACAGGAGGCTTTCCTGTCCAGCTCCCATCCATTCTGCAGGTTCTATGTTCAGAACCTCCAGTCAGATAATAGCCAGGCTGGCATGTATAAATCAAGGTGTAACCCAGAGATGGCAGATCTAATGCTCCAACGTTGGCATGAGGAGGGGTCTCAGGCTGTCTGCAGTTGTGCGCTACAGAAAATATACACAATTAAAGCCCAAAATATGTTTATCAGAAATTAATTTCTCTCTTTTATCAATTTTCCTAATGTATTTCATTACAAAATAATGTATCAATCAATGAATTACTGGTATGTTATTTATCTCACACTGTATTATATTAAACCAAGCTTTTTATCTCAGAGCTGGTCTACTTCCTAACTATATCCATCTTCAGAGTCTCTGTTTTCTTTATAAGATAAACTTACGAATGCACTCTGGCTGAACTCCACTCCAAGTCAAGTTTGGGAGACAGGTCCGTGTAGTGGAGCCTTGTAGTAGGTACCCCTTTTGACACTTGAATAATACTATACTGCCAACCTGCGTGTAGAAAGAGAAATCACAATGTTCATGCCTCATGAAAAAGCAAAGGCAAAACACGCTTTATGGCATCCTTGCTGCATGACAAGTTACTGGAAATAGATTGTTACTTCTTTAATTATTTATTCATTAAATAGCATACTGTACTGTCCAATTGTTATATGGTTTTGAAATTTCACTGGTTTTTTTTGGTGTCTAGCAAGAGAAAAATAACAGGACAACTTTTCAGACCCCAGAGTATAATGATTGGAGACCCAGGGGTGGATACAAACATAAAAAACACTGTTACTTACCTCTCCCTGACTTCAGCACACTCCCTGTGCTTTGGGCTCTCTTCAATGATGGACCACACGTCACGTGAGCCAGGCCGGTTTCATGATGCATAATGATGCCGGCCTGGCCTGCGCAACGTCTGGAACATCATCAAAGAGGCTGGAAGACTGCCAGAACCAGGGAGAGGTAAGTAACAGTGTTTTTTATGTTCTCTTACTTAACACAGGCCTCCAATCATTATACTCCTGGTCTGAAAAGAACCCAGAGTATAATGATAGCAATGCTTGATGGAGGGCACATCACATCAGGAGCTCACCGGACCCCTAATGTCCTGGGCCCTGTGGCAGCCGCTACCACTGCTACCCCAGTATTTACACCACTGGTCTGATCCATAAAGTCATGTGATCCTTCTTCTCCATTTTCTCCATGCTTTCACATGGCAGCCGTCATTTTACCCAGTTTGTGTGAATTGAACCCTAAAAAGACCATGGCTGAAAAAACAGTTCTCTTTCTTTTCAGGACTAGAAGTCCAAGCACAAGCTTAAAAGAATTCACATTTTAGAAAGCATGCTCACAATGTACTGAAGTTAGATAAGGGGAAGCTGACAACACTAGACTTTTTTCTTTTACTCTAAATATACAGTAGCTTGGGCGGAATATGGTTGAAGCACCAGATGTTGGTAGTTATAATAATGGAACATGTTTTTTCATTAACTGCATATTGTGTTATACAATAACTGTAAAGAGGTTATAGGGTCATGTCTTATAGCTACATTTATAAATGCATAAATAGTTATGCTTTAATGACTTGTACATTAAATATTTAAGTCAATTATGTTCCTTCTAATTTTTCTAATCTTGGTTTATCCCTGTAGTATATCAAATGCCCAATGCTTATTGCAAAAAGTTGTGTTTTGTCATCTGTGTAGCATTTCATAGTAACTGAATGATTATGCAAATAAACAGGCATGCAGCTTCTGCTAGGCCATGTTCATGAAATACCAGGACAGCAATATAATATCACACAATGAGCTTTGTATATGTTAATATTTGGCCATGCATGCAGGAACATCCTATGCTCTCAAACCAAGCCATGATTTCCTTATTGGACCAGGTATCTTCTCATACATGTATTGTACCTACTTGTTTCTTTGTAAGGAATAAGGAAATCATGGCTGGGTTTCTCACAGGTGGCAGAGCATAGAAAGTTTCTGCATCAATGGTCGTATCTGCTGCCAACCTGTCAAGACAAAAAACTTTCACCACTAAGTTAGTTACAGAAAATCTTTAAAACTCAGAAAAATTTGAAATTATATATATTTGAAAAACATGTGACTATTAAATGTTTACAAACCCCTTTAAGTATAATAACTATTGAATGCAACACTTAAAACTATACTACAGTATGCCTATGCCCATAGGTGTCAATATGGGACAGCCATCTACTAAATGTAAAATTTACATATAAGTATAGGTAGCAGGCGCTATGTATCTCCCTGTGGTGACACTACATTAGTGGCGCACCAGCATTAGGTCACTTTGTGTCAAATTAAAGGGGTTTTTCTAGGAACAATAACTACCGTATATACCCGAGTATAAACCGACCCAAATATAAGCCGAAGCCCCTAATTTTACCACAAAAAACTGGGAGAACTTAGTGACTCGAATATAAGCTGGGGAGGGGGGGGGGGGGAATGCAGCAGTTACTGGAAAATTTCAAAAATTAAAATGGTCGGAGCTTTTGGGTGCAGTAGTTGCTGGGTGCTGGGGAAGGGGAGGGGGTGTTTTGGTTCTCTGTCTGCCCCTTCCCTGAGCTGGAGGACTGTTTTTTTTACCCCCACTTGGAATTCAGCCTGGCTGAATATAGGGTATCTGCAGTGCTCCTATTAATTCCTTCCCGACGGAACAGGAGCACTGCAGATATCCTATATTCAGTAGACCGGGCACTTTCAGACACAGGGATACCTAATGTGTTTGTCTTTCACAGTAATCTTCTACTTTTATATGTATTATAGGGAAAGGAGCGATTTAGAACTATTATTTATTTAATTTTTTTAATTATATTCTTATATTTTATGGGAGATTCTATACATAACTAATGCGGCTATTACTATGACCAGCCCCCCCCCCCCAAAAAAAAAAAAAAAAAAAAGAAAAAAAAGAAAACATTTTTTTTGCTTGACTCCAGTATAAGCCAAGGGGGGCTTTTTCAGCACAAAAACTGTGCTGAAAAACTCGGCTTATACTTGAGTATATACGGTATATTTAAATTTGTAGTCAATTAAAAGTTAAACATTTTGCAAATATAAATATTTAAGAATTTTGCAGAGTTTTAAAGATTTTCTATAATCATCTTATGGTTGGTTCACACTAGCATTTCCTCTCCATTGTTCTGGTCCATTGAAGATAGCTAAAATAGCAGTAACACTCAGAGTCTGTTGGACCCCATTGACTATAATGGGGTCCATCATTTTAAAATGGAAACTGAGTAAAGACAAAGTCCTCCGTGTAGGACTATTTCCTCTGATTTTCCTGCTGATTTTCAGGTGAACAATTGGATTGTAAGTGGTGACAGTCTTTTGCTTGATTGGTTACCAATGGATACAAACATGAATGCAGGAACTTTCTATGGTCTGGGTCTTGTCAGAAACCCAGTCATGATTTCCTTAATTTAGAGACATAACACCTGAGCCCCATTGCAAAATCTATGAAGCCCCCAATTATAATGTATTGTCTAAAGTTCTGGTTTCCTCATGTTGGGAACAGATACTGTATGGGCCTCTAAGACTTCTGGGCCTTGGTGCCCCTTTTAGGGTTGTTTAAAATACAGAACATCTTTAATAATAAAGAAGAAGCGGACACCCAGAGAAGAATCTCCATATTGCTTTCAGATGGTGGGTGGACCCTGCAAACAGGTAGTCTTAGGAAATGGTTTTAACATATTTTGTATTAGAATTGGATAAATCGCATAGTCAGCTTTACAAGTGATGCATTGTCTGTTGGAGAGTTTAGGACACTTGAGTTGTAACCAGATTCATTATGGTATACCAGTATACCAGTTTTCTGGTGAACAAAGAATGAAAAGGTCGCAATTTTTTTGTGCAAATTAGATTTTTTTAGGGCAAAAATTTGTGTAATTTCTGTTTGCACCTTCATTGCAGGGCATATGAAAACATTAAAAAACACCAGTCTCCAGAAATCTGCCACATTCTTATTTATATGGGGAACAACAGTAACAGTTTTAGTATATTAGTGATAAAAGTGTTTTAGCTTTTAACCCCCTCCCCCACCTTCTCCGTGGATTCCTGTTTTCTTTTCAGTGGCATTATAAGTCGGACAGAAGCAATGTGATTACTACAGTCAACTGCAATTGTTAAGCACTATTAGGGTTGGGACAATAAAAATATTCAGTACCTGAAAACCCTGAGAGCTGTTCTGCATTCCAAAAGTTGGGATCCCTGGATCAGAGCAGGTTGTGTGGGAAGGATCTATGAAAGAATACAAAAAATATATGATTTTGTCAATTGTATGTTGATGGTCTACTAGAATCAACGTAATATAAAACTATTACTAAGTTGCATTCTCCAAGGTATTGATAGTAAAATAAGTTATTATAAATTGATAATGTCATTTACATTTTTATAGCTGAATATTGCTCAAATAACAAAAAAAATGAATTAGTTAGACTGGACATTTGGCAAACTATACCAATACCCCTGAGTCTACACACACATACAAACAAGTGGTTTACTAGAGGTATGTCTAACTGCAGAACAGGTGGAACATGCACTCAGCAACTAACAGGATGACTGGCTGTCCACCCAACTAACCAATGCAGCTTGGATGAGTTCCACTCCAAGTGCCATCTGATTGGCAGAACCTTCTTGATGATCCCACCAAGACCAGAGGAGGAGGGCATGAAAACGATATGGATGACCGGTAACTGAAGCCTCTGTCCACTCTCCGAGCATGAGCAGGAATGCCAGGATCGCCACAGAACACAGCTGTAAATGATATCATATACATTTTTGTATCTATTTATTGTCTTTCTGCTTTGTATAATATATGTATCAATGTAGTTTACTATAATAAGTTTGCATACTTACGAAAGCATTGTGGAACCTCCCCTACCCAGCTCCTGTTGCTTTCACATGTCAGGACAGCTGGTAAAGACAGTTGATAACCTTCTAAACAAGTGTATGAAAGGCTGGAACCCCACAAAAAGTCCGACCCCACTGCTTTCCCATTAGGGATTGTTGGAGGAGACGGGCAAGTAATAGCTAAAGAATAGAAAATAAAGCATCAGTTCCAGGGAAGTCACAGGAGGTAATATGTACATATTGTAGATCCCAATTCTTACCTTTGCAGATTGGTTTTGTTCCATTCCACGTGCGATCTTTTGTACAGTAAAGTGTTTTCGCTCGGTCTGACTCCATCATATATCCAGGCAAACACTGGAAAGACACTGTGCGATTGTAACGGAAATCATTGTCCAGTCGAATACCATTTGCTGGTGTTCCAGGGTCCCCACAGTTGATTACTATAAAAAACAGCCAATTTAACATGTAGAGTGTTAAGTCCCATTCAGTAAATGGCTGAAAATGTGTATCCAAAGAGCTTCCTCTACATATTCACTTCTTCATGAAGATATTTGACGTGTCTGACATGGCTTTGTTCTATACTAAATGTACTAGGTCTATTTTGAACACTGATAGCTTTATAGTTATTGTCTGCACATGATCATAACCATAAATTGTGGTTCAAAGGTCACCAAGCCATGACATCTTGTAGATGTCTGTAGTAAGGGACCTTTCAGACACCTGTTATTTTTGTCATTCATGGTGCCATGAAGGATAGAAAAACTGATGCAGAGCTGAGAAGCTTTAGTGTAGAGTCCAAAGAAATCTCTGACTAAACATTCAATGTACTTTTCTGAGCCGGGATAAACAGTTCAGAATTGGACTTGCTCTAATTTTTTGTTTCTGAGGGCTGAGCGCATAGTAATAATCTAAAGTATGTATGGCTACAATGATGTTAATGGGATAGTGTGCAGTCTGCCCTTAAATCAGAAGACTAGGTCACATGAAAGGGATCTTACTATAATGATTCTTGAGCAATCTTGCTGGTTATAAGTCTGACCTTACCACCAAATACCTTATTTCTTAAAGTAACATACAACATGGTTTATACATATAAACATTCATTTACTTACCTGTGCACTCAGGGGCAGTGCCAGCCCATGTGCCATTAACAGTGCAGTCCCTCCTCAGAGGTCCACTGTAGTAGTAACCCTCACGACACTCATATACAATAGAGCTGGAGAACACTAAGCCGTCATTGAATATAATACGCGAGTTGCTGGGAGTTCCTGGGTTCCCACATGAGACCACTGCAAAGTATAATAGTGCAAATAAGAAGTATGGTACAGCACTACATCTTATTATGGGATTGGTTGATGGTTTTCTATGAGTTCTGCAACAAAAGGCAAATGTCTTACTTGACTGATTTGAGTCTGTCTTACAATGTGACACGCTGAAGGATATCATTTCTCTAATACATGATTGTGGCAATAATTGGAAACTGAAGAGGGAGGGAATGGAAATATAAGGCGTACTTTTTACATTTTAATTATAAAACTCCTAAAGGCAGAGAACCAAAGCAAATGGGGGGTGGAGATTGACTCCCACCACTGCAATGTGACATTGATAGAGGAAAATCCTTCTATTATTTTATCACAAACACTTTTTGTGTGAATGGCAATCTGTAACAGATAAGTCATCTTAGATGAAAGAAAACAATATTGGAAAGCTTGATCCTGCGTACACTGATATACAGTGAGATATTGTGCTTTGTACTTTGCAATTGTTATCTATTCTTTCTAAATTTACATTAAAGCAGACCCTTATAAATGGCCAATATATATTGGGGAAATGTAATATAACATGCTAGCTATTCAAATGAACAGTCAACAATGCAATAGTTGTTTGAGTCTAATCTGTCAGTGGCAAAAGCTGCACTGACTCTGGCTAATACGGAAGCAATGGGCTTCTGAACAGAGTCCTCATTCTTTATATCCTACTGAGACAACCCGGGAATCTTTGCAAATATTTCCTGTTACATATACAGTGACATTAATTTCTATCTATTCAATAAGGTAGGACTTATATCTTATTTCATTTATGTATTTATTTTAAGGGAAATGCTTTATTGTAATGTGGATAATAGTATATTGAGCATGTATTTATTCTTCATAGGATGCTGAGCATAGCTGTGTTTTTTATACAGTGTCATCACAGTAGAAATGACATTATGTAGTTCTGGGATGGTCTGAAGCATCTCAATATGGATGGAGATAAAGGTATGCTGAGGTGTGTATGCCTAGGCCCGACACACTTGCTATAATTCACTGTAGAAAAATTGGAGTAAATATAATTTCTGGCACATGGGACCTCACATTAGCCAATTCAGGTGTATTGATTAAGACTGGAATAGGATACTTATCCCAATCTTAGGCAACATTTTTATAAATTCCTCACATTGTATCCATTGTAAATAAAATGTGCTAAAATTTAGAATTTATTTAGCACAATTTAGCCTCCTAATGTTGCATCTTAAAGCCATCTCTTTCTTGACAAGTTTCACACCATTTTGTTAAGCACTGCTCAACTACATTATACAAGGCGCAAAAACTGTCAGGTTCGGTCACATCTGCGCCCGGGGTCTCTCATTTGAATGTGTTTGAAAAGTGTCTGGCCGTGAGCGCTGGTGAGCGTTTTGTGCTCTCTGCGGCAAAACCAATTTTTTAAACCGGACACAAAGTCAGACATGCAGGACTTTGTGTCCATTTAAAAACAGTTTCGCCGCAGAGAGCACAAAACGCTCACCGGCGCTCATGGCAGGACACGGTCTGACAGGTTTCCAGCTTCTGTCTGCAGAAGACGGAAACCTGAAAACAGAAATCAAGCGCTGGTGTGAACCTAGCGTCAGTGTAACTGCTTGTTTTTTTACTCACCTTCCACACAAGTTTGTCTGCTACGTATGCCGATGTTTTACTCACTGATCCCCACTCCTGTTGTGTCTTCCCTTTCCTATCTCTAGGGAATAGACACAGAAGAAAGCTGCAGTGCCCTTTGTAGGAAGAAGTGGAGGCCAAACTGGACAGGAGTGGGGATCAGTAAGTTAAATAAAGCAACATGCTGGTTAGGGGCATTCACACTTGCGCCTGGAAACTGCTTTTTGCATGAACACAAAGTCGGATATGCAGGACTTTGTGTCTGTGCAAAAAAAGTGGTTTCACGGCGGAGAGGCTGCATACGGACAGGTATTGAAATGATTGGGTTTTTAAACTGACTGTATGCAAGCCGTCCCCAAGCTGTTTTTCCTGCAATTTCAGTGGAATCACGGCAGGCGGAATCATTAAGCGCAATGTACAGTATCTGCACCAGTTATGTCATTCTAATTGTTGGTTTCATGCTCATATTATAATTTACAGAAACAACAAGTACTCATCCTCTCTGAGCCTACACTGTGTAATTTTATGTAATTATTCACAAAACCAGATATTTAATAATTAATCTGATACTATATTTCTTCTGATGGTAAGTGAAGACATTAGATTCTAAACATATATTGAGACAAGTTATATAACACATAGAAAGGATAGAAAGAAACCAATTTACTTCATGCAGTGAAAGTACCTTCACACTCTGGCTGGAATCCACTCCACGACCCATTGACCAGGCATTTTCTCTCTGCAGACCCTCGCAGAATGTATCCAGCTTCACAACTGAAACGCACTACATTATCAATGGTAAACTCATTGCCTTGTCGAAGTCCATGGGATGGCACTCCAGGATCCCCACACTCACTGGCGCTCCCGCCTGCAATAACAAATAAAATGATTGCCTTTTATGAATTATGATAATAATTATTATTAACTGCTGTTGAGCAAATTTCAACCCCTAGCAGACATGAATAGTGATTTTCTAGAACATCAGTTTTCTTCTTGGGTCTTCAGAGCTGACAAATTAGTATTCATGATTTCTAACAGGCATGCCGACTTTTAGCTGCGTGTGAGTCACAGTAATTTTGCAATCGTTGCAAGGCTATTTGTGACTTCTATCTCCAGAGACAAGGATTGATGTCACTTACTATGATTAGCATGCTGTTGCTGTGCAGCCCCAACCAAGACTGGCTTTAGACTAAGTGTTGCCCTGGACAAAATTAAAAGAGGTGCCCCAAATGCTACAAATAGTGCACCAACAGCACAGCCACATTCAGTCAATCTCTAGTACTTCCAAGGGAGTTGTAAGGGTATAACACATTAGTGCTACAAGACATAGTGCCCTCACACGCACCCCAAAACATTTATATACACTGCTGCGGTTTGTTATCTTATCACGTCAGACAACAAAAACAACGAAAGGTAATTAAAAATTGTTTTTCCAATGTCTTTTCTTATGCAATTTGATTTTTGTAGTCCTCTGTGATAAGATATCACACTGCAGAAGTTTTAACACTTGCATAGGTTTGGGGGTTAACTCTGCTACATCAGTGTATAGTTATCAAATAAAACCACTACACTGAAGAAAGCACACTATACAATGGCTAGTATGACCAATAACACCTATACTAGGTCCCAATAATGCAACCATGTCATGACTGTTACATAATGACTCAGTTATGCACAATTATGGTATTTTGTCTACATTATTTTGACGCAACATTAGAACCTAGCCTGATATCATCCGATCCTTTCCTATTACAAACATGCAAAAAGGCCAAGAACAAAAAATGTTGCAACACGATGGGCATCTCATTTTGCATTTTGTCAGTTTGCTGGTGTAGAAAGGGCACACTTTTGGTACACATAATTTTTATTTGTTTTCACTGTTTTTATGGAACTGACATCACTTTTACTAAAAGTGGGTAGAACAGGGAGTAGGAAGAGAGGGGGCAGGGCTTCCAGAGTCAAAATATTTATCTTGTGTCTGTGTCTGTAAACTGGTGCAAATTCTAACTGAAGTCAATTGCACCCAGGATCTGCCATACATTTCTGACTCTGCTATATGAAAAACCCCAAGGTGCGCCTAGACTATTAAGGGTAGTACACGTCTTTAGAATTTTCTCACTCCAGAGTCCCTTAAATGCCAGTAAAGTGGAATCTCCTGACACATGACTCCATTTTGGAAACTACACTAGGGGTGCTATGAACATTTTTAACCCGTATGTGTTGCATTAATTTATTATTTAAAAATGAATGAGCAGCTGATGGTGAAAAGGGAAAATGACAATTTTTCCAAAAATACATCAGATGTGCATTAATTTCTGGAAAGTTAATTAACACAATACTGAAGGATTAAAAATGTTCACTGCACCACTTGATAAATCAAGGGGTCACATACCTGTGGATTCCACTTTACTGGCAAATCAGGGGCTCTGCAAATGTGGTGTGACGTCTAAAAACCAAACTATGCTCTAAAAACTAAATAGTGTTCCTTTCCTTCTGTGCCCGGCTGTGATCAAACAGCAATTTATTCCCACATGACATTATTAAGTACATTATTCTGGGTACATGAGTGTCATACATGTGAGCATAAAATGCTGTTTGGGAACACAACAGGGTGTAGAGATGAAGGAGGTCTATGTGGTTTTTTTTGAGGATACATTTACATTTTTGGGGTATTGGATGCCATGTCACATTTGCAGAGACACTAAAATGGCCCTACAAAAGTTGGTCACTTCTTGTGGAATTCCAATTTACTGGACTGCTGAAGCTCTGCAAAAAACAATATGGTATCCAGAAACCTAAATCTACACTCCAAAAACTAAAAAGTTCAGTACTCCTTCCATTCTGAGTCTTGCTGTGTGCCCAAACAGCAGTTTAAGCCCACACATGCAACTTTTTTGTACCCAGAATAACCCACTTAAAACTTTTATAAGTGTGTGTCTCTGTTGAAAAAAGTGGGTGCCACATATTGTGACTGAAATGGCATATTACTTAAAAAATTAAAATTTTCACTTTGGACATTAATTTCTGGGAAACCCTCTTGGGTTCAAAATGATAATAATACCCCTTAATAAATTCCTTAAGGTGTAGTTAATAGAGATGAGCGAACACTAAAATGTTCGAGGTTCGAAATTCGATTCGAACAGCCGCTCAATGTTCGTGTGTTCGAACGGGTTTCGAACCCCATTATAGTCTATGGGGAACAGATACTCGTTAAGGGGGAAACCCAAATCCGTGTCTGGAGGGTCACCAAGTCCACTATGACACCCCAGGAAATGATGCCAACACCTCTGGAATGACACTGGGACAGCAGGGGAAGCATGTCTGGGGGCATCTAACACACCAAAGACCCTCTATTACCCCAACATCACAGCCTAACAACTACACACTTTACACACTCAATACCACCTCTCTGACAGTAGGAAAACACCTTGAAACATGTGTATTTGGCACTTGCAGTGAGGAGAGCTTGTCACCAGCAGTGAATTTGGCCCTTGTAGTAAGTTGAGGTTGGCACCAACATTTGTTTTGAAAATCAGGGTGGATTGAGCCTCTAACCAGCAGAGTTTGGGCAAATTCATGGTGGAGGGAGCCTCTAAACACCCCAGTTTGGGCAAATTCATGGTGGAGGGAGCCTCTAAAAACCCCAGTTTGGACCAATTCATGGTGGAGGGAGCCTCTAACCAGCCCAGTTTGGGCAAATTCATGGTGGAGGGAGCCTCTAAAAAACCCAGTTTGGACCAATTCATGGTGGAGGGAGCCTCTAACCAGCCCAGTTTGGGCAAATTCATGGTGGAGGGAGCCTCTAACCAGCCCAGTTTGGACCAATTAATGGTGGAGGGAGCCTCTAACCAGCCCAGTTTGGACCAATTAATGGTGGAGGGAGCCTCTAACCAGCCCAGTTTGAACCAATTCATGGTGGAGGGAGCCTCTAAACAGCCCAGTTTGGGCAAATTCATGGTGGAGGGAGCCTCTAAAAAACCCAGTTTGGACCAATTCATGGTGGAGGGAGCCTCTAACCAGCCCAGTTTGGACCAATTAATGGTGGAGGGAGCCTCTAACCAGCCCAGTTTGGACCAATTCATGGTGGAGGGAGCCTCTAAACAGCCAAGTTTTGGGAAATTCATGGTGGAGGGAGCCTCTAACCAGCCCAGTTTGGACCAATTCATGGTGGAGGGAGCCTCTAAACAGCCAAGTTTTGGGAAATTCATGGTGGAGGGAGCCTCTAACCAGCCCAGTTTGGACCAATTCATGGTGGAGGGAGCCTCTAAAAAACCCAGTTTGGACCAATTCATGGTGGAGGGAGCCTCTAAACAGACCAGTTTGGGCAAATTCATGGTGGAGGGAGCCTCTAACCAGCCCAGTTTGGACCAATTCATGGTGGAGGGAGCCTCTAACCAGCCCAGTTTGGGCAAATTCATGGTGGAGGGAGCCTCTAAAAAACCCAGTTTGGACCAATTCATGGTGGAGGGAGCCTCTAACCAGCCCAGTTTGGGCAAATTCATGGTGGAGGGAGCCTCTAACCAGCCCAGTTTGGACCAATTAATGGTGGAGGGAGCCTCTAACCAGCCCAGTTTGGACCAATTCATGGTGGAGGGAGCCTCTAACCAGCCCAGTTTGGACCAATTAATGGTGGAGGGAGCCTCTAAACAGCCAAGTTTTGGGAAATTCATGGTGGAGGGAGCCTCTAACCAGCCCAGTTTGGACCAATTCATGGTGGAGGGAGCCTCTAAACAGCCCAGTTTGGGCAAATTCATGGTGGAGGGAGCCTCTAAAAAACCCAGTTTGGACCAATTCATGGTGGAGGGAGCCTCTAATTAGCCCAGTTTGGACCAATTAATTGTGGAGGGAGCCTCTAACCAGCCCAGTTTGGACCAATTAATGGTGGAGGGAGCCTCTAAACAGCCCAGTTTGGGCAAATTCATGGTGGAGGGAGCCTCTAACCAGCCCAGTTTGGACCAATTAATGGTGGAGGGAGCCTCTAACCAGCCCAGTTTGGACCAATTAATGGTGGAGGGAGCCTCTAACCACCCCAGTTTGGACCAATTCATGGTGGAGGGAGCCTCTAACCAGCCCAGTTTGGACCAATTCATGGTGGAGGGAGCCTCTAAAAAACCCAGTTTGGACCAATTCATGGTGGAGGGAGCCTCTAAACAGCCCAGTTTGGGCAAATTCATGGTGGAGGGAGCCTCTAAAAAACCCAGTTTGGACCAATTCATGGTGGAGGGAGCCTCTAACCAGCCCAGTTTGGACCAATTAATGGTGGAGGGAGCCTCTAAACAGCCAAGTTTGGACCAATTCATGGTGGAGGGAGCCTCTAAAAACCCCAGTTTGGACCAATTCATGGTGGAGGGAGCCTCTAACCAGCCCAGTTTGGACCAATTAATGGTGGAGGGAGCCTCTAACCAGCCCAGTTTGGACCAATTAATGGTGGAGGGAGCCTCTAACCACCCCAGTTTGGACCAATTCATGGTGGAGGGAGCCTCTAAACAGCCAAGTTTGGACCAATTCATGGTGAAGGGAGCCTCTAAAAACCCGTTTGGACCAATTCATGGTGGAGGGAGCCTCTAACCAGCCCAGTTTGGGCAAATTCATGGTGGAGGGAGCCTCTAAACAGCCCAGTTTGGGCAAATTCATGGTGGAGGGAGCCTCTAACCAGCCCAGTTTGGACCAATTAATGGTGGAGGGAGCCTCTAACCAGCCCAGTTTGGACCAATTAATGGTGGAGGGAGCCTCTAACCACCCCAGTTTGGACCAATTCATGGTGGAGGGAGCCTCTAAACAGCCAAGTTTGGACCAATTCATGGTGGAGGGAGCCTCTAAAAACCCCAGTTTGGACCAATTCATGGTGGAGGGAGCCTCTAACCAGCCCAGTTTGGACCAATTAATGGTGGAGGGAGCCTCTAAACAGCCAAGTTTTGGGAAATTCATGGTGGAGGGAGCCTCTAACCAGCCCAGTTTGGACCAATTCATGGTGGAGGGAGCCTCTAAAAAACCCAGTTTGGACCAATTCATGGTGGAGGGAGCCTCTAACCAGCCCAGTTTGGACCAATTCATGGTGGAGGGAGCCTCTAAACAGCCCAGTTTGGGCAAATTCATGGTGGAGGGAGCCTCTAAAAAACCCAGTTTGGACCAATTCATGGTGGAGGGAGCCTCTAATTAGCCCAGTTTGGACCAATTAATGGTGGAGGGAGCCTCTAACCACCCCAGTTTGGACCAATTCATGGTGGAGGGAGCCTCTAAACAGCCAAGTTTGGACCAATTCATGGTGAAGGGAGCCTCTAAAAACCCGTTTGGACCAATTCATGGTGGAGGGAGCCTCTAACCAGCCCAGTTTGGGCAAATTCATGGTGGAGGGAGCCTCTAAACAGCCCAGTTTGGGCAAATTCATGGTGGAGGGAGCCTCTAACCAGCCCAGTTTGGACCAATTAATGGTGGAGGGAGCCTCTAACCAGCCCAGTTTGGACCAATTAATGGTGGAGGGAGCCTCTAACCACCCCAGTTTGGACCAATTCATGGTGGAGGGAGCCTCTAAACAGCCAAGTTTGGACCAATTCATGGTGGAGGGAGCCTCTAAAAACCCCAGTTTGGACCAATTCATGGTGGAGGGAGCCTCTAACCAGCCCAGTTTGGACCAATTAATGGTGGAGGGAGCCTCTAAACAGCCAAGTTTTGGGAAATTCATGGTGGAGGGAGCCTCTAACCAGCCCAGTTTGGACCAATTCATGGTGGAGGGAGCCTCTAAACAGCCCAGTTTGGGCAAATTCATGGTGGAGGGAGCCTCTAAAAAACCCAGTTTGGACCAATTCATGGTGGAGGGAGCCTCTAATTAGCCCAGTTTGGACCAATTAATTGTGGAGGGAGCCTCTAACCAGCCCAGTTTGGACCAATTAATGGTGGAGGGAGCCTCTAAACAGCCCAGTTTGGGCAAATTCATGGTGGAGGGAGCCTCTAACCAGCCCAGTTTGGACCAATTAATGGTGGAGGGAGCCTCTAACCAGCCCAGTTTGGACCAATTAATGGTGGAGGGAGCCTCTAACCACCCCAGTTTGGACCAATTCATGGTGGAGGGAGCCTCTAACCAGCCCAGTTTGGACCAATTCATGGTGGAGGGAGCCTCTAACCAGCCCAGTTTGGACCAATTAATGGTGGAGGGAGCCTCTAACCACCCCAGTTTGGACCAATTCATGGTGGAGGGAGCCTCTAAAAAACCCAGTTTGGACCAATTCATGGTGGAGGGAGCCTCTAAACAGCCCAGTTTGGGCAAATTCATGGTGGAGGGAGCCTCTAAACAGCCCAGTTTGGGCAAATTCATGGTGGAGGGAGCCTCTAACCAGCCCAGTTTGGACCAATTAATGGTGGAGGGAGCCTCTAACCAGCCCAGTTTGGACCAATTCATGGTGGAGGGAGCCTCTAAACAGCCCAGTTTGGGCAAATTCATGGTGGAAGGAGCCTCTAACCAGCAGAGTTGTGGGAAAGCAGGGTGGAGGGAGCCTCTAACCAGCAGAGTTGGTGGAAATCAGGGTGGAGGGAGCCTCTAACCAGCAGAGTTGGGGGAAATCATGTTGGAGGGAGCCTAGTATTAGCAGAATTGTGCAACGCTTATGGTGGATGAGTATGAGGATGCGGAGGAATTGGAGAGGTTGAGTACAGACATGGAGTTTCATGTTGGGGTGCTTTACACAGGTGGGCACAAAAATGAAGGCTCTATCCAGTGGTGGTTCATTTTTATCAAAGTGAGCCGGTCGGCACTCTCAGCTGACAGACGGGTGCGCTTGTCAGTGATGATGCCACCGGCTGCACTGAACACCCTCTCAGATAGGACGCTGGCGGCAGGACAGGACAGCACCTCCAAGGCATATAGGGCAAGTTCAAGCCACAGGTCCAACTTCGACACCCAATACGTGTAGGGCGCAGAGGGGTCGGAGAGGACAGGGCTGTGGTCGGAAAGGTATTCCCGCAACATGCGCCTATACTTCTCACGCCTGGTGACACTAGGACCCTCCGTGGCGGCACTTTGGCGAGGGGGTGCCATCAAGGTGTCCCAGACCTTAGACAGTGTGCCCCTCGTTTGTGTGGACCGGTGAGAACTTGGTTGCCTACTGGAGGAACTGCCCTCCCTGCCGCCACTGTCACATGCTGGAAACATCTCCATCATATTCTGCACCAATTGCCTGTGGCAAGCATTGATGCGATTGGCCCTCCCCTCTACCGGAATAAAAGACGAGATGTTGTTTTTATACCGGGGGTCAAGGATAGCAAAGATCCAGTACTGGTTGTCCTCCATGATTTTGACAATACGCTTGTCGGTTGTAAAGCACCCCAACATGAACTCAGCCATGTCTGCCACAGTGTTAGTTGGCATGACTCCTCTGGCCCCACCGGAAAGTTCAATCTCCATTTCCTCCTCATCCTCCATGTCTACCCATCCGCGCTGCAACAATGGGACGATTCGAAGTTGCCCGGAAGCCTCCTGTATCACCATCACATCATCGGACAACTCTTCTTCCTCCTCCTCCTCCTCCTCCTCCTCCTCCATTAAACGCAGTGAAGCGGACAGATGTGTGGACCTACTCTCCAGCTGTGACGGATCGGATGCTATCCCTAACTCCTCTGTGTGATCTGAGTTATCCCTGATGTCAATCAGGGATTCTCTCAGAACACACAAGAGCGGGATTGTAAGGCTCACCATCGCATCCTCAGAGCTCACCCTCCTTGTGGACTCCTCAAAGACCCGTAGGATGTCACAAAGGTCTCTCATCCATGGCCACTCATGGATGTGAAACTGAGGCAGCTGACTTTGTGGCACCCTAGGGTTTTGTAGCTGGTATTCCATCAAAGGTCTCTGCTGCTCAACCACTCTATTCAACATCTGAAACGTTGAGTTCCAGCGTGTGGGGACGTCGCACAAAAGCCGGTGTTGTGGCACATGCAGGCGTTGCTGGAGAGATTTTAAGCTAGCAGCGGCTACTGTCGACTTGCGAAAGTGGGCGCACATGCGCCGCACTTTCACCAGTAGCTCTGGAACATTGGGGTAGCTCTTTAGGAAACGTTGCACCACTAGGTTGAAGACGTGGGCCAGGCATGGAACATGTTGGAGTCCGGCAAGCTCCAGAGCTGCTACCAGGTTCCGGCCGTTATCACAAACGACCATGCCTGGGCCCAGGTGCAGCGGCTCAAACCATATTGCCGTCTCATCGAGGAGGGCATCCCTCACCTCGGAGGCAGTGTGCTGTCTGTCCCCCAAGCTGATCAGCTTCAGCACAGCCTGCTGACGTCTACCAACGCCAGTGCTGCAACGTTTCCAACTCGTAGCTGGGGTCAATCTAACAGCGGAGGAGGAGGCGGTGGCGGAGGAGGAGGCGGAGGAGGAGGCGGTAGAGGAGGAGGAGGAGGGGGGTGTTCTTCTCGTGTCCCTGCCAGGAATGTTAGGCGGGGAGACGAGGTACACCGGGCCAGTTTGGGAAGCAGTCCCAGCCTCAACTACATTTACCCAGTGTGCCGTCAGTGAAATGTAGCGTCCCTGTCCGCATGCACTTGTCCACGCGTCGGTGGTCAAGTGGACCTTTGTGCAAAGCGCGGAACTAAGGGCCCGCCTGATGTTGAGTGACACGTGCTGGTGCAAGGCGGGGACGGCACACCGGGAGAAGTAGTGACGGCTAGGGACGGCATAGCGAGGTGCCGCAGTTGCCATCAGGTCCAGGAAGGCGGGAGTTTCAACAAGCCGGAACGCCAACATCTCCTGGGCCAGCAGTTTAGCGATGTTGGCGTTCAAGGCTTGCGCGTGTGGGTGGTTAGCAGTGTATTTCTGCCGCCGCTCCAATGTCTGAGAGATGGTGGGTTGTTGTAAAGAAACGCCTGATGGTGCCTTTGATGGTGCAGGAGAAGGAGATAAGACAGGACCAGGGGAGGATGAGGTAGAAGTCAACAAAGTGGCGGAGGCAGATGAAGTGGTGTCCTGGCTCGTCCTCTGGAGTGCATCGCCAGCACAGTCAGCAGTGGCAGTGGCAGAGGCAGAGGCAGAGGCAGTGGCAGTGGCGTGAACGGCAGGCGGCCTTTGTCCTGCCGTTGCTGCCTGCCACTGATTCCAGTGCTTGGATTCCAAATGACGGCGCATTGAAGTGGTGGACAGGTTGCTCTTCTCAGAGCCCCTAATCAATTTCGAGAGGCAAATTGTGCAGACAACACTATATCTGTCCTCGGCGCATTCCTTGAAAAAACTCCACACCTTCGAGAAACGTGCCCTCGAGGTGGGAGTTTTTCGGGGCTGGGTACGAACTGGAACATCTTGGGAGATTCCGGGTGTGGCCTGGCTTCGCCTAAGCTGCTGACCTCTGCCTCTGCCTCTAGCTACCCTTTTTGGTGCTGCACCTGCCTCAACATCCACACTACTTTCCCCGCTTGACATCCCCCCTGTCCAGGTCGGGTCAGTGTCCTCATCATCCACCACTTCCTCTTCCAACTCCTGTCTCATCTCCTCCTCCCGCACAATGCGCCAGTCAACTGGATGCCCTGACGGCAACTGCGTCACATCATCGTCGATGAGGGTGGGTTGCTGGTCATCCACCACCAAATCGAACGGAGATGGAGGAGACTCTAGTGTTTGAGCATCTGGACACAGATGCTCCTCTGTTAGGTTCGTGGAATCGTGACGTGGAGAGGCAGGTTGAGGGACAATGAAAGGAGCGGAGAACAGCTCTGGGGAGCAGGGACAGTTTGGGTTATTGTTCTGTAAAGCTTCGGAATTTTGGGAGGAAGGAAGACAAGACTGTTGGGTAATAGGAGGAGAGGAGGCAGAGTCTGACTGGCTGCTGGACAATGTGCTGTAAGCGTTCTCTGACAGCCATTGCAAGACCTGTTCCTGGTTCTCGGGCCTACTAAGGTTTGTACCCTGCAGTTTAGTTAATGTGGCAAGCAACCCTGGCACTGTGGAGTGGCGCAATGCTTGCTGCCCCACAGGAGTAGGCACGGGACGCCCTGTGGCTTCACTGCTACCTTGCTCCCCAGAACCATTCCCCCGACCTCGCCCACGGCCTCGTCCACGTCCCTTTCCGGGAGCCTTGCGCATTTTGAATTCCTAGTTAGAAATTGGCACTGTATACCAGTAGTAAAAATTGTGGGTGCACGTAACCCCAATATATTCTTTGAATTCCCAGTCAGACACTGGCACTATATGGCAGTAGCAAGAAATGAGGGTATTTGTATTCCCAATATACTCTTTGAATTCCCAGTCAGACAATGGCACTGTATACCAGTAGTAAAAATTGTGGGTGCACGTAACCCCAATATATTCTTTGAATTCCCAGTCAGACACTGGCACTATATGGCAGTAGCAAGAAATGAGGGTATTTGTATTCCCAATATACTCTTTGAATTCCCAGTCAGACAATGGCACTGTATACCAGTAGTAAAAATTGTGGGTGCACGTAACCCCAATATATTCTTTGAATTACCAGTCAGAAACTGGCACTATATGGCAGTAGCAAGAAATGAGGGTATTTATAACCCCAATATATTCTTTGAATTCCCAGTCAGACAATGGCACTGTATACCAGTAGTAAAAATTGTGGGTGCACGTAACCCCAATATATTCTTTGAATTACCAGTCAGAAACTGGCACTATATGGCAGTAGCAAGAAATGAGGGTATTTGTATTCCCAATATACTCTTTGAATTCCCAGTCAGACAATGGCACTGTATACCAGTAGTAAAAATTGTGGGTGCACGTAACCCCAATATATTCTTTGAATTACCAGTCAGAAACTGGCACTATATGGCAGTAGCAAGAAATGAGGGTATTTATAACCCCAATATATTCTTTGAATTCCCAGTCAGACAATGGCACTGTATACCAGTAGTAAAAATTGTGGGTGCACGTAACCCCAATATATTCTTTGAATTCCCAGTCAGAAACTGGCACTATATGGCAGTAGCAAGAAATGAGGGTATTTGTATTCCCAATATACTCTTTGAATTCCCAGTCAGACAATGGCACTGTATACCAGTAGTAAAAATTGTGGGTGCACGTAACCCCAATATATTCTTTGAATTACCAGTCAGAAACTGGCACTATATGGCAGTAGCAAGAAATGAGGGTATTTATAACCCCAATATATTCTTTGAATTCCCAGTCAGACAATGGCACTGTATACCAGTAGTAAAAATTGTGGGTGCACGTAACCCCAATATATTCTTTGAATTCCCAGTCAGAAACTGGCACTATATGGCAGTAGCAAGAAATGAGGGTATTTGTATTCCCAATATATTCTTTGAATTCCCAGTCAGACAATGGCACTGTATACCAGTAGTAAAAATTGTGGGTGCACGTAACCCCAATATATTCTTTGAATTACCAGTCAGAAACTGGCACTATATGGCAGTAGCAAGAAATGAGGGTATTTATAACCCCAATATATTCTTTGAATTCCCAGTCAGACAATGGCACTGTATACCAGTAGTAAAAATTGTGGGTGCACGTAACCCCAATATATTCTTTGAATTCCCAGTCAGACACTGGCACTATATGGCAGTAGCAAGAAATGAGGGTATTTGTATTCCCAATATACTCTTTGAATTCCCAGTCAGACAATGGCACTGTATACCAGTAGTAAAAATTGTGGGTGCACGTAACCCCAATATATTCTTTGAATTACCAGTCAGAAACTGGCACTATATGGCAGTAGCAAGAAATGAGGGTATTTATAACCCCAATATATTCTTTGAATTCCCAGTCAGACAATGGCACTGTATACCAGTAGTAAAAATTGTGGGTGCACGTAACCCCAATATATTCTTTGAATTACCAGTCAGAAACTGGCACTATATGGCAGTAGCAAGAAATGAGGGTATTTGTATTCCCAATATACTCTTTGAATTCCCAGTCAGACAATGGCACTGTATACCAGTAGTAAAAATTGTGGGTGCACGTAACCCCAATATATTCTTTGAATTACCAGTCAGAAACTGGCACTATATGGCAGTAGCAAGAAATGAGGGTATTTATAACCCCAATATATTCTTTGAATTCCCAGTCAGACAATGGCACTGTATACCAGTAGTAAAAATTGTGGGTGCACGTAACCCCAATATATTCTTTGAATTCCCAGTCAGAAACTGGCACTATATGGCAGTAGCAAGAAATGAGGGTATTTGTATTCCCAATATACTCTTTGAATTCCCAGTCAGACAATGGCACTGTATACCAGTAGTAAAAATTGTGGGTGCACGTAACCCCAATATATTCTTTGAATTACCAGTCAGAAACTGGCACTATATGGCAGTAGCAAGAAATGAGGGTATTTATAACCCCAATATATTCTTTGAATTCCCAGTCAGACAATGGCACTGTATACCAGTAGTAAAAATTGTGGGTGCACGTAACCCCAATATATTCTTTGAATTCCCAGTCAGACACTGGCACTATATGGCAGTAGCAAGAAATGAGGGTATTTGTATTCCCAATATACTCTTTGAATTCCCAGTCAGACAATGGCACTGTATACCAGTAGTAAAAATTGTGGGTGCACGTAACCCCAATATATTCTTTGAATTACCAGTCAGAAACTGGCACTATATGGCAGTAGCAAGAAATGAGGGTATTTATAACCCCAATATATTCTTTGAATTCCCAGTCAGACAATGGCACTGTATACCAGTAGTAAAAATTGTGGGTGCACGTAACCCCAATATATTCTTTGAATTACCAGTCAGAAACTGGCACTATATGGCAGTAGCAAGAAATGAGGGTATTTGTATTCCCAATATACTCTTTGAATTCCCAGTCAGACAATGGCACTGTATACCAGTAGTAAAAATTGTGGGTGCACGTAACCCCAATATATTCTTTGAATTACCAGTCAGAAACTGGCACTATATGGCAGTAGCAAGAAATGAGGGTATTTATAACCCCAATATATTCTTTGAATTCCCAGTCAGACAATGGCACTGTATACCAGTAGTAAAAATTGTGGGTGCACGTAACCCCAATATATTCTTTGAATTCCCAGTCAGAAACTGGCACTATATGGCAGTAGCAAGAAATGAGGGTATTTGTATTCCCAATATACTCTTTGAATTCCCAGTCAGACAATGGCACTGTATACCAGTAGTAAAAATTGTGGGTGTATATAGCCCCAATTCTATTGCTAGGGGACTTGCAGGGTATTTCTGGGGTGAAGGTGGGGGGGCACACCGTTGGAACGGGTATCGGGGTATATATCGGGTATACGGGAATACACTGACAGTGTATTCCATTCAGGATCCTGGGAAAGCTGGGTTGCGGCGATTGAGCCCGTCAGTGCCACGTTACACTGACAAGCTTCTCCCTGGAATTTAGCTCTTACAAGAGCTGTTGGTTGTCTTCTCCTTCCTATCCTAGCCTGTCCCTGCCTACCCAGAATCTAAGCCCTAGCTAGCTGGACGGAAACCTCCGTCCTCGGTGAATTGCAAGCTCAGAATGACGCGAAGCTGGGCGGCGCTGTTCTTTTAAATTAGAGGTCACATGTTTTCGGCAGCCAATGGGTTTTGCCTACTTTTTTCAACGTCACCGGTGTCGTAGTTCCTGTCCCACCTACCCTGCGCTGTTATTGGAGCAAAAAAGGCGCCAGGGAAGGTGGGAGGGGAATCGAGTAATGGCGCACTTTACCACGCGGTGTTCGATTCGATTCGAACATGCCGAACAGCCTAATATCCGATCGAACATGAGTTCGATAGAACACTGTTCGCTCATCTCTAGTAGTTAATTGTAGGGGTGAATTTATTTTCTCCCAGGGCCTCTGCAAATGCCTATCCATGCAGCTTAAACATCCAAATAAGGGTGCAAATGTGCATGGTGCTCTTTCACTTCTGAGATTCAGTCAAAAGATTAGATCTGCATGTAAGCGTGTTTCCAGAATCAGGACACCAAGCATAACTGGAGAGTATAATATATCGGGCACTGAAATATCATATATCTGGGAACATTTCAATTTTCATCTTATATCATCTACAGCACATTTCTTTATTTCATTATTGAAACCACCTCTTGGCTAAAGAGCTCACTATAACCTTTGATATATTCAGTGAAGGGTATAGTTTCCAAAATTGGGTCATGTTTTGAAGTTTTCAATGGTTATGGTACTTTAGGGCCTCTGTTGGGCCCCTTCACATTGAGTAAACGCGCGTGTATTTTGGCAAAATACACTTGTAAAAATACACGTGTAAAAATAAGACTTCCATTGACTTCAATGACATTTTACACGTGTATTTTGACATGTATTTTGATGTGTATGATGACGTGTTTTTTTACACGTGTAAAAAAATGCCATTGAACTCAATGGGAGTCTGATTTTTACACGTGTATTTTTTACACGTGTATTTTGCCAAAATACACGCGCGTTTACTCCGTGTGAAGGGGCCCTAAATGCAGCACGGCACCCAAAAGCTATTCCAGCAAAATCTAACTTCCAAAAGCAAAATAATGCTCTTTCCACCATGTACCCATAGAACATTTAACGACAACATCTGGGGTATTGCCATGTTCAATGGAAATTGTGTGACAAACAGAGTCTTTTATATCCTTTAAACCCTTGTTAAAATGACAGTTTTTTTGAAAAAGTCTTTTTTTTTTTTTTTTTTAATTTTCCCGTCACAAAGTTAATGTATTTGGGTGACATGACTGTCTGAATAGCAGAGCATTTCACATTTTGAAAATTGAGAATTTTTCCAAATTTCCATTAAATCTCCTATTTTTTTATGCATAAATGCTAAAAATATTGATCAATGTTTACTACTAACATGAAGTACAACGTGTCTTGAAAAATTATACTCAAAATCACTTTGGTAAGTTAAAGTGTTTCATAGTTATTTCCACATAAAGTGACACATGTCATTTTTGAAAAAATGGGCCTGTGTCTTTGTGGCAGTTTTTTGAAGTGTCCTTAAAGGATTAAGGTGCTGGTGCACAGTGTGATCCGAACAAAGGCGCTTACCAATAATGAGACCTGTACTATGCTATATGAAACAATGCATCATGTGAATAACTGGTACACTATGTACCTGCACCCAGAATGTTGGAACTGGTCCCAAAGCCCATTTTAATTCCGATAACATAATGCAGAACTCTAAGTACTCTATTGAGACCTACATTACAGGGACAATCTATCAACAGCAACTTCAGAATGGTTTTCACATAAGAATAGTAAAAACTGAAAAATGAGGGAAAATTGCAAAGGTCAGGGAATAATGGGCAAATCACAGTCCAGCAAATGTAAAATCAAATTCTAATAACTAACCAATGATAATAATGTAGGTGGAACATCAATCTAATTGCACAATACTGAAAGTGACCAGCGATTGCTGGACTAAAGCATGGGGAAGTCACTCACCATTGTCTTACTGCAGTTGTGTCAGCACTGATGTCATTTTGCATTAATGTTACACTAAGTGGGCATTATAGTGTATTGAAAATAGATTTCTCATCAATTTAAAATACCACAGAGACATTCGAGGGTGACTTGGTCCAGCGTAGCAAGAGTTAATCACCAATACTTATTCACTCACATTAATCTTCCTAAAACACTTAACTGATTTCTTTTCCTTTTACAGCAGCCTAAAACACGGGCCATAAAGATCCAGGGTTTATGAGTTGTGACATAAAACTGCAGGGCAGATTCATAAAAAGAGGGACGGAGAAAAACATAGCGTAGAGGAGAGAAACACAGACGTAAGAATTCAAGTAATGTTTCAAGGTTATCAACCACTGCAGGCTCAGAAGGCCTGGGAAGTAGAGAAGATGCAGAGGGCTGGGTCTAGTGCTGTAGTTTCAGGCTATTGGTATCATTTAATACATACGATTTGGTACCACATCACTGAAAAACCTCAACGTGTTTGGTTGTTTAATATTAAATGTGACTTATTTCAAAATGGCAAGCCATATTATATTTTTCTAGTTCAATTTCAAGTGGCTATGTTATTCAAGTGCCGGGCATTTAGGAAAATAAGTTTCAACACCTCGTGGACAAACCATAAGGTTATGTAAATCGAGTAAGTAGCAGGTGTCACTAAGATCAGGAAATGACCAATTCTTCAAGAACCTTGCTCCTATCTGTGGCATGTGGGAGGGACATAAAAGACAAACTTTTTTCATAAATGTCTCCTGTTTGTTGATGCGCCAGTTATCACCATTTGCTGTAAACTGAGAGGGACAGGACCCTTGAACTGAGAGACCTTTGTTTATTACTGTGGCAGATTACTATGCACCTAGGTTGAGATGTCAGCACTTTACAATGTTTTGTATCCCAGGGGTTGAGAGACCAATGACGAACTGGAATGACAGTAAAAGTTGTGTGGAGGCGAATCTCTGCATGGATGGATCATCTTGTTGGAAGAATAGCACATAGTGATCCATTCTGTACTGAAAATGAATTGGGATGTCACATCCCAAAACTAGGGTGGCAAAGAGTGTTGGTACAAACCATCAGAAGGTGTTTGCATGACACTGGGCTACAAGCTAGATGTCCCTCATGACCTTATGCACCTCAAAGGCTATCATGGTGGACAGCAAGACAGCAATGGAGGCTAGAATTGAGGTCTGCCCGCTTCAGCAATGAGTCGGATATCTGAAAATTGTGGAAATGCCATGAACAGGCCTTCATATGGTAATGTCACACCGATTCTACTCCCACTGTGTTTACCATAACGGACTCCCTATCTCAGTCCTTATCAGCCAAATTCAATTAACCGACTGATAACTGGAAGAGCCGAAGATAAACAGCTCAGAAATATCGGAGAACTTACCTCCCCCCTCCCCTATCTGAGAACAGGAGCTCCGTTACTTGTCTGTGGCAGAGACATAAACAGCTCAGAGCTGCTCCTAGCACACAGCCCCCCTCCCTCCTCCCTGAGGTCAGGCAGCTATGTCACTTGTGGACCAAGGGAGATAAGTTCAGCACCAGGCTCGTGGTTATGGAAACAGAGTATAAATAATGAAGTGAATGAATTAAGGTAGCAGCCAAACAAAGCAGTTTTGCTAAAACAATGTATTTAGGAAAAGTCTTTAGGAAATCCCCTTTAAGAAAGGCTATTCGTCTTCTCCGCGCCATCTTCTCCGCGCCATCTTCTTCAGGAATCTCGGGTCTCAGGCAGAGCCTACTGTGCATGCTCACAGGCCACAAGAAAATGGCCGCTTACTTATTGTGTAAGCGACCATTTTTCTTGCGGCCGTGGGCATGCGCAGTAGGCTTTGCCCGAGACTCAAGGCCTACAAGTTTCACCACCTGCGCTGGAAGAAGACACCGGAAGAGGACGTTCCTGAAGAAGATGGAGGCGTTGCTGGAGAGTTCTCTCGAAGCATTGGGGACTCCCCCAGTGCTGTTTGAGCACTTGGGACTGCCCCCAGTGCTGCGAGAAAAGTCATTTGCATACCGACGAAAACCAGGATTTCTACGGAATGGCAGCGTGGAGAAGACATCTAAAGGTAGGAGAAGAATAGCCTTTTCAAGGCTATTCCGACGTGTTAGTCACAACAAATTCCATCTGAATGATAGGATCCCCTAACAGCTAATGTTAAATTGAATTGTTTGTGGATCCAGTGAATTGCCATTTCTCTATTTTCTCTAGTCACAGGAGCTGTTTTTCAACAGGACATCAGCCTGCGTGACCTAAATGTACTACCATGGCCTGCACTGTCTCCAGACTTGTCTCCCATTGTGTGTATAAGAGAAGTCACTGGTTAGCAACTGCAATAAGAGCTGCCTGCAGCCAATTTTGATAACTTTCATGCACTCAGCATGGCAATCCGTAGAGAACCATTAACAATTGATAGCATGTCAAGGCATGTAAGTACATGTATCTCTGTACATTGTGCTAATACGCAATACTGAATAATTCAGAATGTTTTAAATATTTTGTTTCCATTTTGTTTCACCTCATTGAATATCATTAACATGTCTACTGATCAAGTTATTTCCATAATACAAAGAATATTCCTTCTTGGTGTTTCCATTTCTATGTTAGGAAGTGTATATGAACAGACTGTTTAAAGCGTATCCTGATGTTTCAGGATTAGTTGCTATAATGTATGTGCGCTCATAAGTATTTTTGGCCATGATATGACATGTATTCTGTATTTTACAGCATTTTTTTTCCTTTGCATACTCAGATGTCTCTAAGCTATTGGGTAGAAACTAGATGTTCTGGCATTCCTATATGCAGCACGTAGAAAAAAAGGAGATTCTTTTACCAGAAAGTTTCTATTGATGGATTTGATATATTGATAGGCTATCAATATGTGATATCTGGGGTAATACCAGAATGAGAACTAGGCAAAGAGAGAGCACACAGACCTAGTCTCAGGCATAAAATTCTGACTGTGTACAACAATGTGTAACTTTTGGTGAACCTGTGTCCCACATACTACTGTTTAGAAGAGTGGGCATAGTGCAGGACATAATAGGAGGGGGATTCTCTCAAGGCACGGCATATTTACCCTAATTTATACTAGATTCTTGTGTAAATTATGACTTAAATCGACACCAGCTCCTAACTCATGTGACTATGAGATTCCAGCACACAGAGGGCAGGAGTCCCTTAATAAATTAGGGTGTACCTTACTCCAGTTCAGGGGAGATCAAGACTCGCACAAGAAATGCCAGTCTTGAGAAATCTCTCCCCTTAATGCCCATGAGCTAGTTAACATATAAGGTCCAAAATAAGATAAAATCTCAACACACTGTTATATGAAAATCTGTATGGAAAGGATTTAAAGTGATAATATTTTTACCTTACAATTTTACTTCCAAATCTAACTATAACAACTCTTTCAGCTTTTTATGTTTACGTCTATGACTGTGACGTTTCGAAGCTTTCCTCTGAGCTTCTTCTTCAGATATAACTGAAGAAGCTGAAGAAGAAGCTCAGAGGAAAGCTTCGAAACGTCATATTCTGTCATCATTATGAGTTAGCCATTAAAAAAGGTATCACCTACTGAAGACTTGCAAAGTTTTTTTTGTTTTTTATATTTTATAACCACTGGCTAACACGGTACCAAAACAAACATTTTCCTTTTACGTCTATGACTATAATGGAAAAATCAGCTTACCTGAGCAGTGAGGTAGAAAGCCACTCCAGCGCCCATCCATCTGGCAAACGCGGGTAGCATTCCCAATAAGGGTTCGCTTGCCAAGGCAGCTATACTGGACTGCAGAACCCACTGTGTATCTTCTTCCAGAAACTTGGGCATTAGGGGGTACCCCAGGGGAACCACATGAGATCACTAGAGACCATAGATAAACAAAATACCCAGTTACAGAAATGTCTGAGTGATGGTAAAACAACATCCTTCCCAGATAAATTCTGTAGTACTACACTGTATCTGTAGTAACTATACCTTACATTTAGTTGAAAAGGTTACTTACAATGACAGCTGGGGAGATCTCGATCCCAAGTGCCATCTCCCTGGCATGAAAGAACATGTGTTCCCATCAAATAGTAACCATGGCTGCACTCATAGGAAACAGATGTGCCGAAGCTGAATCGATCTGGACCTCTCTGTAGAACTCTTCTGAGGCCATTCTCAACATGTCCAGGATCTGTACAGTTTAAGACTGGCAGAACAATAAATCACTCAATAAATTAACTATTCCAGGACCATAAGAAAAAAAATGAAAGTACATATATGACACTGGTACAAATACAATACTACTACTACAACCTTGTCCTTATGAGCATATAGTCTAAAAGGCTAAGCGGACTGAAGCAAAAGGTAACTATAGCACCCTACTTACTTCTGCATGTCGGCAGGATGTGACTCCATTGTCCATTGGCTTGGCACTGAGCTTGAGTTACCCCTTCTATGACATATCCAGGATTGCATGCAAACTTCACTATGTCATTCAGGTTAAACTGTGATCCCTGAGTTATTCCATTTCCAGGATTACCAGGATGTCCACATGTGATGGCTGTGATGGGCAAAGGAAATGTAAATGACACATAACAATTCTTTTTGTAGCTTTCCTCTCATCACTTTATGCTGCTGGCATTATTATTGGGCGATCAGATACCTGTGTCTGTATACAGTATACTGGGTAAAATATTGGTAGCATATGTTTACACTCAATAAAAAAAACTTGATTCACATACATAGGACATCTTACAGTCTGCATTCTCCCACCAACGGTTTTCTTGATGCTACATCTTGAGCTGCCTCAAGGTGCCTCATAGCAACAGTTATTAAAGAGACTTACCGTATTTTTTGGACTATAAGGCGCACCGGACTATAAGGCGCACCTGCAATAAAAGCCTGCTAAGGCATCTAGGTTCATATATAAGGCGCACCGGACTATAAGGCGCACTGGACTATAAGGCGCCTGTTGCTGCTTCTGTTCTGTGTGAGACACAGGGGACAGAAGCAGCAGCAGCTCCGGGAAATGATGCGCTCCCAGCTCTCCAGTGTGACACAAATTAGGTGGGGCTGCGGCCCAGGCCCCGCCCACACAACAGACTGCTGTGAAGAACACGTAAGGCAGCGAGGGGGCACGGCCAGCAGCCAACATGGCCGGACGCTGTCCTAACATCGCGCCACAGAGTGCAGCAGTCACGGAGCGGTCACTTCGGCGCGGCGGAGAGACCAGCGACAGCACGACCGGGACCCAACCAGTTGTATTGGGGAAGAGACAGCTTCAAATTGAGTTTCTGCAACTTCCATTAGAGGTAGGACAGATCCATATATAAGGCGCACTGGACTATAAGGCGCACTTGCAATTTCTGAGAAAATTCTAGTATTTTATGTGCACCTTATAGTCCGGAAAATACGGTATTAATGAACAATTTCTTACCTATACCTTAAATTATAGTAATGTGCGCTGTAGTTACAGCTTGAGACTGCACAGTAATCATTCACAATCACCAAGTACATATTTTGGCACCCTGCCAGTTTTATTGAAGGGATATAGTTTGTTATCAAATAGACTCTTGTGCTCTATATTCCTCCCAATATTTTTGGATTCAGGGACCCTTTATTTTACCTTAATACTTTTACAAGTGAAGATTTATTAATGCTATTCTTCCACTATTCGTCAGTGAAACGCATTTTGTCAATGTTGTACTTACGGACACAGATGGGGGATCGTTCTGACCATCGATGGTCCTGCTGACATATTCTGACTGATTTTCCTATCAATCTGAAGCCTGCATTGCATTGGTATACCACACTGTCTCGATAATTATAGTTCTGTCCATTAATGAAGCCATTAACTATAGGTTCTGGGGTCCCGCAGTGACCAGCTATGTTAAAGAAACAAATGTCAGTAGTCATTAGAGTGAAACATTAATAAATCAATACTTAGAAAGGTAATTCGTTAAAGGCCAAGACATACGACCATACTGTAAATGCTGGAACCTCCTATATTGTGGTGGAGCAATCTTCTTATGCATGCATTCATATAACCTGGCCACAATAATGAAATTATGGCTGGTTTCTGACAAGTGCCATACCATAGAAAGTTCATGCATTAATGGTTGTATCCATTTGAATCTGGACAAGACAAATTATTGTCACCACTGAGCTGATCAGAGAAAACCTTAAAACTTAGTACTTTGTATATTTTCAAATATGTTTAACTTTTATCTACAAATCTAAATATGGTTATGTTCAGAGGAATATCTCTGTAAGAGATACATCCATAATACATGGGTGACCTAAGTACCCGGAGTGAGAGATGCTTTTTGTCGATATTGAGTGTCCTAGCAGTGGACTTCTCTTTATGAATAACATATGCCCTAAACCACCACAAGGAAAAGGTATGTCTAATAATATTGGCTATAAGGTTAATAAGTGTAAAATATAACATGTTACAAAAGGTCTATACAATATTTTTTATATCCTCAAGTATTCCAAAATTTAGAAGCAATTTCCTGTTGCTACCTTGGAACAGCCAACACTATGACCAGATCTCCAATGACCAGATCTGTTTTTATACTTTGCATCTCTGAGAACTGTATTTTGTTATTTAAATCTGTAAATGGGCTGGAGGTCTGATAAGCTTCATAACTCATAAATGCTCTTACTAGGGTTGAAATGATCTTGAGATTTCAGGATCGTTTTTAAAATCTGATTTTCGATCATTTCCCAGCCGATCCCGATCGTGATTGTGAAATTTGCTCAATCGCCGATCGGGATCCGATCTTTCCCGATCCCTCAATCCTAGTTACTTTATATTTATGGAGTAGGGTTGAGCTGATCTTGTGATTTCAGGATCAATTTTAAAATCTGATTTTCGATCATTTTCCAGCTGATTCCGATCGCAATCATGAAATTTGTTCGATCGCCGATCGGGATCTGATCTTTCATGATCCCGATTGCTCAACCCTAGTTCTTACAGCTCCCAGCTCAGAATGTATCATTATATAATAGCTTTGTGCAGAGAACTGCTGAATGCTACTGGGGCTGGAAGCTGGACTCCCACCAATCTCAAGTTATAGTAGATGAGATCACAGATTAGTATGAGCACTACTAAATATTGATACTTACAAACTGAGTTTAAAAGATAAGACACCATAACCTAAATATAGGTCACTCATTTTTAGTATTGGTTAAGTATTTAATCATATTATTGTATACATTTTATTTTATGTACTTACCCAAGCACTTGACTTCTTGTCCACTCCACAACCCATTTGCCATACATTCTCGCACACGGGACCCCACCAGGGTGTAGCCACTATTACAGGCAAATATGGCAGTCGCCCCATATTGAGTCAACATTCCGATTTTATTTCCATTGGCGGGAGTTGGCAGGTCCCCACAGGAGATAACTGGAAAATACAAGTATTATAAGATTTAGCACATCAAAATGAAATATAACTGAGCCCTAGTTCAGAAATATTAGTTAAAATTCTTCTTTAATTACAATGAGATTGTAACAGGCTAAACTTTTTAAGGTTGTACCAACCAGCAAACCTTAGCATAGGCAATGTTAACCTTTTCTTAAGTACACAATACATGTCACACTGAACCATACAATATAGTTGTGTGTTTATAGGATGTTTTTCTTTTTTTAATAGATGTCAGACCTTGGAGCCATATTTGCAGCTTAAACAAATGTCTTGAAGAATATGACTGCACAATGTCGCAGTTTTTGATGCATCTAGTAGTGGTTCTAGTCAAATAATGAATCTTTTTAATATGCCAACCACATTCTCTTTACACACAACAAAGGAAATTGCTGCCTTCTATTAAATGTATCACTCTGTAATATGACATATGGGTCGCACAGTAATAGAATAGCTCAGTGTCAGCCATTGATATGGTAACTAAGCATCACTCTGGAATATGAAAGCTCAGCATCAGGCACTACTGTGACTGTTTTGCTACTATTCATGTTCTGAATAGCTCAAAATGATCTAGTGATAGAAAAGCACAGAGTGTCTCCACACTCTCAATGACACAATATCCTAGTGCTTCATATCAAGTAATGGTAGTAGATTTTAGCATGTCTCACTGTTGCAGGTTGGCACATTCTCTCCCACACTCCATGATCCATTGGCTTGACAGCGAATAATGCGATGTCCCATGTAGTAATAGCCAGGGTCACAGATTAACATGAGCTCTGCTCCATACTGATACTGAGTTTTATGGATAAGACGCCAGCGGCCATGTTCTGTATTTAAACTGTTGATTTCTGGACATGTGACAGCTGAGAAACAGAGAGTGAAGACATAAGATAAAGTCAAGTATTCACAACTTTACCAACATGTGTGTGCACTGGCATACTCACCTACACATTGTGGAGGGTTGTTGCCATTGCTCCAGTGCCCAGAAGATAGACACTCTGCAACAGCATCTTCAGCATTCAAAAGATTATGTCCTTCATTACATTCATACAGAGCTTTGGTGCCTACAGTGTACTCCTTGCCAAATACTGCCCCATTCTTGGGAGCAGCTGGGACTCCACAAAACATAGCTGTAGAGAAAGGAGGTATAGGAGGTACATGGTCATAATTCAGAACAAAATTCATAACATTGCACACTGTAGGTAAACATGTAAATTAAAGGGATTCTCCAGTTCTTGATACTGATGATCTATCCTTAGGTCATAATTATCACATTGATTGGAGTCGGACACCCAGCACTCCCTTTGATAAGAATGGTACTGTACATTGTTTGTGGCTGTGCCATGCTATTGCAGTTCAGCTCCCATTTATTTGAAATAGCACAACATAGCCACTGCTTAGTGTGAGGATCCTCATCCATTAGTCAGAATGGAAAATGTCTCCCGCTTTGTATTATGCAGAAGATCAATTCATTGGAATAGGCACTGTGTAATGCTTAAAGGCGTTTTACCACTAACAACTGACCACTGGGACCCAAGGCAATCACATTAAGGGTGCATTCACACGATGTCTTTTGGCACGTAATGTGCCACGTAGACGCTGCAGGATCTTTTGCGGGCCGTATACGCTCCTATTGTTTTCAGTGGGAGCCAGTACAGTATACGCGGTGCTATTTTGCGGCGGCCGCAAAATAGCACCACATATGCGGTACCGGCTCCCATTGTGTGCCAAAATACATTGTGTGAACCCGGCCTAAGGGAGTTTCTTGAGTCCCCAGTGTGAAAGGAGCAGTGGGGGGAATGTATGGGCAGTGCTCCATTCACTTCTATGGGACACTCAACGATACAGTAGCCAAAAACAGCACTCCAGTAGTCCCACAGATACGTAAGGAGCATTTTCTCTCTATTCATTCAGGGACTTAAGGATCTCAATTCTTGTGATCACTGAGGGGATGGCATGGTAGAACTCCCAGCAATCCAACACTTATCCCCATTCATGTGTTACTTGGAAAAGCAGCTTTAAATTTTCCCACGGGAAAAATTTAGTTTACAGATTTCTCCACAGATTACAGGTCATTGTGAGGCAACATGGTGGCTCAGTGGTTAGCACTACAGCCTTGCACCGTTGGAGTTCTGGGTTCAAATCCCACCAGGAACAACATCTGCAAGGAGTTTGTATGTTCTCCCCGTGTTTGTGTGGATTTCCTCCCATTCTACAAAGACATACTGAAAAAAAAAAGTACATTGTTATCCGTATATGGGGCTCACAATCTACATTAGAGGACTCTAGTAGGTGGACTCTTTGTTTAGCTTATTGTCAAGGGACCTGTCTGTCAAATAAGAAAAAACTATTTAATGGAAAAACTACTACTTATATTCTGGTGTTTTCTATATGTCTAGACATATTTTTCTAGTAGAATGACCATCCCATTTGGACCTGGTGTAATGTCTCTGCCTGTTCAGGTCTCTGCGCCACCCTCCGCTCACACACTGTGGCGCAGGAGGCGTGTTCAGTATGATTCCTTGCTTAGAGTTTTTGTTGTTCTGTCTGAACCCTGCTCTATTACCTCTCCTCTGTAATTGAATTTCCACCACATCCATCTCTTGCACCTTGTTTTGCTCTGTTCATCAAATAGTTACTCTTAGCCTTGCCTGTGTGATTGACAGCCTATCTACCAAACAAGTCTGGGCCAGACTACCTATAAACAGGTCATCTGCTCACACATGGCTGCTGGGTATTGAGACTCTGTCCTGTGACTTTGTCCCTGCTAAGCTCCTAAGGGGCTAGGTCAAGTTTTGACTCACTGTCACTGTCTTTACCTTCTTCCATTCTTCCAGCAGCAGCACTAGGGATTTGCACACCTAGCAATTCCCTTACACCTGGTCATTCTGGACATAGCATTATCCCATTGCAGAAAATTCAAACTGCGTTATTTATAGGTTTTCATATAATAAAGCCATTACAGATAATGAGTTAAACAGAAAAATCAAATAAAGTATGGGATCGCTGCATTGGTTCATTAATCGAAGCTAAATAAATTATGGTAGTTGTGGTGGTTTTCAGCTCACTTCACTTGCTTAACACTATACTGTACATGAAGAAATTCAATAATGTTGTCCAGAAGACTAAAATAATATACCTACCTTATTATTTCTTTGCTGCAACAGGTTAAATCCTCCAACATTTCTGCTTTGCATGCTTACTGCCATGTGCACAATTCAGGCACACTACAATGATGTCTGGACTACAGTGATGCCATACAACACTAGTGAAATTCTAATGTATATTCTAATTTGAACATTTAGTTGTTTTTTTTTTTTTTTTCATATCCCCGGAGAATCCTTGTAATAGTTACACAGTTATACCTTAAAATGCATTGCACATGGTACCATGACCTGATTCATCATAAAATAATTCTTAAAAGATAATATAGAATTAAAACCTGCATTAAATCTTAACATGTCTCTCCACATGACAACATATTTGATATGATCTGTATTTACAACCTATTCATCAAACAGAAGTGACATTGTGGAAGGAAAGAAGAACCAAGAGAAAGTCTTTTACATAGTTCTCAGCATTCTGTAGCCTTTAGCTTCAGAATTCAATTGCAATGCCTGTCTGATTTTCAGAAAATTAACTATGTACGGAAAGGTGAATTAAGTGCAAGCACAGCTCAAAGAGGCCAACACTCAATTATTGTTTCAGAGTGTGGCAGCTCCTCCAGGCCTGGCCGGGTAACAAGAAGCCAGGCAGCTCGTGGTGGCAGGTAATTTAGTGGCTGGACCGGAGAAGGGGGACACCTCATGCCTCCAGTTGAAATGATAATTATGACAGTGTCAGGCTGGCTGGGAGGGAAGCTGAGGGAGCTCTCAGTCTAGACTGCAAAGTGTGCAGAATTCCAATGCAATAAGTGGCAGAGTGACAAGAACAAGTGTTAAACAATCTCCACCTTGAAAATAGGTAGTAAGCAGCAAAGCTGACAACTGTTTGGCATTTTGATACCTACTAGTCTCATAATTTTTCGGATCATAATATATTACTCTTTTTAATTAGGATTTATTTAGAATCTATTAAAAAATTCATTGTATTTTAATCAATATAAAAAAGCATAGTAGGCGATAAAAAAAATACATAACTGCAACATACCTTTTACATATAGTCATAGCAAAAACAAAGTACACTATCTTTAAAAAAATAAAAATAAAATATATATATATATATATATATATATATATATATTATATATATAATTTGTGTTTTTTTCACATATCAGTTCATCTGGTTCTTAAAGAGGACCTTTCATCAGATTGGGCACAGGCAGTTCAATATACTGCTGGAAAGCTGACAGTGCGCTGAAGTCAGCACACTATCGGCTTTCCTGATCTGTGCCCCGGGTAAAGCGCTATCGGTCCCGGTACCGTAGCGCTTTACAGTCAGAAGGGCGTTTCTGACTGTAAAGGCTATTCTTCTCCTACCTTTCGTTGTCTTCTCCGCTCCGCCATTTGCCTGAAATCCTGGTTTTTGTCGGTATGCAAATGAGTTATCTCGCAGCACTGGGGGCGGGCCCCAGCACTCAAACAGCACTGGAGGCGTCCCCAATGCTGCGAGAGAACTCTCTCCAAGGCCGCCCCCATCTTCGTCAGCAACGGCCTCTTCACCTTCTTCTTCCGGCATGCAGTGGGTCAAAATTCAACGCATGCGCAAGTCGGCTCTGCCAGCGGGCCTCGGGCAGAGCCGACTTCACATGTGGGTGGCCATTTTTTTGTGGCCGCTTAGGTGAGCATGCACAGTACAGTGGCCATATTCCAACGTGTCAGTGAGAAAAAAAGGCGTTTGAATGATAGGATCCCTTTAATATAAACTACCAATATCACTACACTGTCATGGCAGCCAGCCTCAGAACTCAGTGTCATCCCTGAGTGGTAAGAAATGTCCTGCTTTCACAGTACAAGAATTTAGAAGTGTAATTTCAGAGGGATGTTCCTCACCACCACTGATGATGCTGAGCTGTGAGGCTAGAACCTCTGATAGTGCAGTGATATCAAAAGCCAATAATGGCTAATGGCACCAATAACTCTAGAACTGGGACAGATACCTGCAAAACTGAAAGTGTGATGAGTTCAGCGCATTGTCAGCTTTGCAACGGTTATATAACATGCCCTATTTTAGAATACATGAAAGATCCTCTTAAAGTACATTCTAACTGCTTTCATAGGAATTAAGAGGGTCCTTGTAATTGAAAGCCTTTGACTAATTGACCAACAGCAAATGTAATAGCTTTGGCAGTTTGCTGGTCTGGATCATTCAGGTGTGTGTTAACACAATGCCAATGAGGAAAGACAGCAGTAATGATCTTACACTAAGTTCACATCTGTGTTATGGTCTCCATCATTCGGGCCTGCTGGGGAACCCGAATGATGGAGAGGTGGGCTGCTGTTTCTGTGATTACACACGGATCCTAGCAGACTTCATTGACTAACAGTTCTCCATGCAAGACTTTTCTATCTGCCGATTTTCAGCGGTTTCCTCAATGGGACCTCCACCGGAGACTCTGGCACAGATAAGAATCCAGCCTTACCGAAGCAATTGTTGCTTCATATCAATTGGGATGGCTCTACACTGAGAAAGAGAATTCACAAGTCGATAACATTTAAGACAGTTGATGCTGTAAATTCACCTCAAGATCAAAATGTGCAATGTTCAGAAAAAATTGTAAAAACCCAAGAGCCACATCTAATAATCTACAAACCTCAGTTAGCATGTCAAAGTTTTAAGTTCATGACAGTATAATCAGGAAAAAGGCAGAACAAGCGTAGCTTGCATAACTGCTCTCAGACCACTCATTGACTATTTCTATCCTGTATGTCCTTGCAGTATTAAGCAGAGGCACAAAATCATGCTGCTGCATAAGCAAGAAGCTTACTACAGCTGGAACTTCTGGGGATGCAGGGATGCAGGGATGCAGGGATGCTTTATTATATTAGATATTTCACGAAAACTTGATCACTGGACTTTAAAGAGATTTGTGGCCGATTCAGAGTTCAGATGGGTAAGGCAAAATGACAGAAGTTTTCGGCCAGGCAAATTCATCAGCTGCTGCTGAAATACCATTACAAAACAGCAAACAGGTATTTAAAGCTGCTGTTGCCTGTGGAATCCCATGAACCTCAAGGTGTCAGATCCTCCAGAGGCCTGCAGTTGTGCATAAAACTATTTGACTATCCTTGAACTGTGATTACAAGCAGACACATTTGAAGATGGCACAGACATATATGAAAAAAAATTAGACAGTCTTGTTTACTGATGAGTGCTGTGTAACTCTGGATGATCCAGGAGGTTGGTGGATGGCCACCATGTCTCAGCAAGGCTGTTACATCAGGAAGAAGGTGGCAAAGTCATGTTTTGGGATTGGGAGATAGATGGTTCCTTTAAAGGTTTTTAATTTATGAAAAAAATTTATCATTGGGAAATTTGTCCAATAGAATGTGGTTGACACTCTAACAGTTGAAAATTTTAAAATTGAGATTCATCTGAGGTTGTATTTACCTAATTTTAAGACTTTGTAAGCACCGTATGTTTTTTTTAATTATGTCCTGATAGATAAAACCATAGAATGCAAGGGGTTCTACTTTGTTTTTCTCATGACTCTATATTTTAGTGTACTGGCATAAGCAATGTCATGGTACATTCCCTGATTTCCTCTTATTTTTTTAATCACAAGTTTAGAATTGGTTAATTTGATATTCTAAATGATGTAATGTGGTAAGAGGTAAGTTGATGATATTGCACACTTTATCATTTTTGGTTACAGTACTTAAAGAGATTCATCTTGTGTTTAGTCTCCATCTACATTGTTATTTGGTGGGGAGTATCATTCCCGTTAAGGGCAAAGGCATTCTTTTAATGTCAGGTCTCATAGGGGTGACAGCGGACGGCATAGGCTACCATCTTCTATTGGGCTACATGGGGTTTTCTGGTGCAGGCAAAAATCAAGGGTGTGAGTAGACACTGCTTATACGAATCTCCTCGCCTAGTGTGCCAGACTAACCCTATCAGTCTTATGTGTGTTATCTTCTGCAATAAAAAAAAACAAAAGAAAAGGAGCATAGAAAAACATATGTGAAAACAGCATTATCACACAAAATATTCATAGTATACTATGACTGCAGCTGTCAAAAATATTATTAGCCTAAACAAATATCACTTTCCTTTTCCAGTACAATTCTGGAATTATTTAACAAAAGGTGAAATAAGGCTTTCAGCATGGACTGCTATGTTAAGCATTAATGTAGTATTGTTCTCATAGACTTACCCTGACATAGAGGCACCTCTGAGTTCCAGTCATAATAGCCTTGAGGACGACGTAGGCATGTAGCTGAGTTAATTCCGATGAGCCGATAGCCAGGATTGCAAGTGAAGCGCACAACTCCTCCAGGGGGATTGATAACAGGACCCAATACAGAACCATGGAGAGGAGGACGAGGGAGACTGCAGTAGGCAGCTAGCACATACAAAAGGAAGCATACATGACTTATAAGGATGCTGGAAGGTCATTGTTCACTACTAAAGCAATAGGTTGCCCATTTTTTGCTGGCAGTGAAAAGAAATTTTTTTATGCCTGAATCAGCAGAATTGCAGTGATGTTCTGATGTGGAATATGCTTATACAGTAGTACATTAAAGTACAAGCATTGTAATAAGTAACAACGTATCATCATAGGCTTCTAGTAGTCTGTGAAATGGTCAATGAAATCTTAAACTTCCCTCATCCACCATATTATGGTAATAATATTTGCCTAAAGCAAAAAATCTATATTTCCATCTACAGGATCAAAGGGAAGCAACATTAGACAAAACAGGAAGCATATAAAAACAAATGGATAAACACCTTTTAAATGTGCATTAAAAATAAGTCAAACATAACCTTAATGGCAAGTTTAGTTTTTCTATTCTTTTTTCTATTTCTACATTAACCCTTTAATGTTTTGCGGCATTAATGCTACCAAATTTTTCATATATTTAATCTCCACCATCCAAAATTCTGAAGTTTTCTATTTTACTGTTGACATAGCCATTTGAGGGCTTATTCTTTGCACATCACACAAGTTGTACTTTTTAGTTGGCACCATTTTGGAGCACATATAATGTTTGGGTTAGGTTTTATTAATGTTTTTGAAGGGTTAATGTGAAAAATCAATTGAAAAAACATTGTTTTTGGAATTTTGTGTTAGACAATCACTCTGTAAATGACATGGCAACTTTGTCTGATAAGCTGATGACATATTTATATCTGTTACGCCATTACTGCTTTTATTACATAAAACATCAAATTAGACAATTTTGGGGGGGGTGGAACCATGTTCTAACGTTCATAATGTTTTGTTATTTTTTTTGTTGACAGAGTTATTGGTGAGGTGAGTTGTAATTTTTATTTTGTTCCATTGTACAACTTATTGATAAGTTTTTTTATTGCTATTTTGGTTAAGCAGAGGTAAATAAAATACATTAATTTGCACAATGCTTTTTTATTTTTATTATTAGGCGTTCACTATACTGGATAAATAATATTATTTAACATTATTCATAATTACATTTGGATAGTATGAACTTGGATAGCATACACACATGGCAAAGCCTGATACGTTTAATTTTTTGGTTTACATTACCGTATCGTATACTCGAGTATAAGCCGACCAGAATATAAGCCGACCCCCCCTAATTTTACCACAAAAAACTGGGAAAACTTATTGACTTGAGTATAAGCCTATGGGGAAATGCAGCAGCTACTGGAAAATTTCAAAAATTCAAATGGTCTCAGTTTTTGGGTGCAGTAGATGATGGCTGCTGGGAAAGGGGAGGGGGTGTTTTGGTTGTCTGTCTGCCCCTTCCCTGAGCTTGAGGACTGTTTTTTTTTTCCCCCACTTGGAATTCAGCCTGGCTGAATATAGGGTATCTGCAGTGCTCCTATTAACCCCTTCCCGACGGAATATGAGCAGTGCAGATACCCTATACTTAGCCTGGATGTAGTCAGGCTGAATTCCAAGTTGGGTGGGGGGGGGAGAAACTCAGTCTCGGGGAAGGGGCAGTTAGACAACTTTTTTTTCCCGCTACGGCATTTACCGATTTACCGCACAGGAAAAATATATACTGTGTTTCACAGTGTTAGTATTATATGTGTTCTAGGGAAAGGGGGAAGATTTGAATTTTTAATACTTTTTATTTACTAATACTTTACGCCTCCTCCCCTCCTGATAATACTTGTCTATGGATGAGCAGTGTGAACCGAGGGAGCCGCTCACACAGCACAGTGCTATAGACGCTGCTGTGGAGAAGGATGTTCCTGACAGACTGTCAGGAACGCCCTTCTGACTGTAAAGAGCTACGGTACCAGCACCAATAGCTCTTCACCCGGGGCACAGATTGTGAAAGCCAACAGTGCGCCGATTTCAGCGCACTGTCAGCTTTCCATCTGTATATAAAACTGCCTGTGCCCCACACCATGAAAGGTCCTCTTTAAGCTCCTGTGCCTATTACAGCTCTGTGATGTACTATTATAGTGCTGAGCGTTAACTATATGTTCAGAATGATGTAAGTTGAAGTAAATGGGGGCCTCACAACATCTGTCTGGGAAAAGATGGATTGGGCCTGTTATATTTAAGTTCAAGTGTGCATGTGTATGGGAGAGTACTGAGGAATAAATGTTGAAGGTGCTTCTTTTTGCTGTTTTTCACTTGGAGAACATATTATAAAACTCTACCTACCAATCAAAATTCTTCATCCTGTCCTAATTCTATGCTTGCCTATAATCATTTAAAGGGCCTGAGGCTGTACTACTGCCACATTTTGATTACATTTTCCCTTGTGGCCACTTCCAACAAACCCATACTTGTTCAGAGAAGGCACCACCCCTTGACTTGGGTCATATGTGGAGTTTTCAGAGAAGAAACTTGGTTTATATCACTAGCCACATTAATAGTTCCATCCTTACTTCAATAGTGGCACATACGTATCAAAAGTGTGTATACGATATATAGTTACACTGATTTGGCTGCTAACTAACAAATAAAAATGCCACAGATTATGAATCATATTTTCAATTATTTCTGCACATCTATTACTACATATTCATGTACTTGTATAACTGTTCCCTAAAAACTGGCAGCACCCAGTGTGTAATGCCTCTCCATCCATGAGCCACGCTAAATGATTTGTCATTCTTACCTGAATAGCGGATCTTAAATCCTTTCCTGCTATATGCATGGTCAGACATCCACCGCAGAAGGACCTTGTTTCCAGTACTTATGAAAGTCATGGGTGCTGAGTAGTTACCACTCAAGGATGTAAGCAATGTGCTCTGACCAGAGGGTCCTAAAATGAGAAGCTTTATCAGACAGCGTCCATAGAGAGACAACTCAGATAATCCAATAGTGATGTAAATATGAAAAGTTTTAGTCTTATATACTTACTATGATATATGACTTAAAGTGCTTTGTGGAATAAAAGTAAGTCAATGTTTGGAAATGCTTTTACACTGATGTAATGTGTGCAGCTAAAAGGACAGACACCAGCGTCTATTATATAAGAATACTTCTACAAAACCCATGAGCAATATGGTATTTACCTGTCATTAGCTGTCCTGACTGAAAGATGCATCTGCTACACTTACATGCATTATGTAATAGAAAAATAAAACAATTATTACTTCTACAAATTGCTTGCGTGCCATTTAAGAAAGGCCATTACATTACCTTGAAAATGAAGGAATTTGAGAATGATGGTATTTATTCAATACCTAGTTATCTTAAAATAATAATAATGATAATGCAGATTCACATGCTATTATTTATCCCAGTACAACAACCAGGGTGGAAGTCGGGGCCATGGATTGGGAGAAGCTCGTGATATTACAGAAAAAAAGATTATCCATGTAGATTTTGCAAGTAACGATCTTTGACTATATGTGTAGCTTGTGTAGTAGAGAGACCTTTGGACCCCCTCAGGCATTCATTATAGAAACACAATGGGAGTTTAAGGTTGACCAGGAGCCATTGCTATATAGCTAATATATATATATATATATATATATATATATATATATATATATATATATATATATATATATACACTCACCGGCCACTTTATTAGGTACACCTGTCCAACTGCTCGTTAACACTTAATTTCTAATCAGCCAATCACATGGCGGCAACTCAGTGCATTTAGGCATGTAGACATGGTCAAGACAATCTCCTGCAGTTCAAACCGAGCATCAGTATGGGGAAGAAAGGTGATTTGAGTGCCTTTGAACGTGGCATGGTTGTTGGTGCCAGAAGGGCTGGTCTGAGTATTTCAGAAACTGCTGATCTACTGGGATTTTCATGCACAACCATCTCTAGGGTTTACAGAGAATGGTTCGAAAAAGAAAAAACATCCAGTGAGCGGCAGTTCTGTGGGCGGAAATGCGTTGTTGAAGCCAGAGGTCAGAGGAGAATGGCCAGACTGGTTCGAGCTGATAGAAAGGCAACAGTGACTCAAATAGCCACCCGTTACAACCAAGGTAGCCAGAAGAGCATCTCTGAACGCACAGTACGTCGAACTTTGAGGCAGATGGGCTACAGCAGCAGAAGACCACACCGGGTGCCACTCCTTTCAGCTAAGAACAGGAAACTGAGGCTACAATTTGCACAAGCTCATCGAAATTGGACAATTGAAGATTGGAAAAACGTTGCCTAGTCTGATGAGTCTCGATTTCTGCTGCGACATTCGGATGGTAGGGTCAGAATTTGGCGTCAACAACATGAAAGCATGGATCCATCCTGCCTTGTATCAACGGTTCAGGCTGGTGGTGGTGGTGTCATGGTGTGGGGAATATTTTCTTGGCACTCTTTGGGCCCCTTGGTACCAATTGAGCATCGTTGCAATGCCAAAGCCTACCTGAGTATTGTTGCTGACCATGTCCATCCCTTTATGACCACAATGTACCCAACATCTGATGGCTACTTTCAGCAGGATAATGCGCCATGTCATAAAGCTGGAATCATCTCAGACTGGTTTCTTGAACATGACAATGAGTTCACTATACTCCAATGGCCTCCACAGTCACCAGATCTCAATCCAATAGAGCATCTTTGGGATGTGGTGGAACGGGAGATTCGCATCATGGATGTGCAGCCGACAAATCTGCGGCAACTGTGTGATGCCATCATGTCAATATGGACCAAAATCTCTGAGGAATGCTTCCAGCACCTTGTTGAATCTATGCCATGAAGAATTGAAGCAGTTCTGAAGGCAAAAGGGGGTCCAACCCGTTACTAGCATGGTGTACCTAATAAAGTGGCCGGTTAGTGTATATATGCTACATAGCTATTGCTACTGTTACAGTGGCCAGTACAGTTTATTGTCTTATATTAGTGTGGTTAACCTTGAATGGCGTCACAGGTATCAATAAGGAGCACCTATAGGATTCCTTTACTACTACAATACTGCAATACTGTATGTAGTTGGCATTAGTTGATGTACAAGTAAATACATCAATACATAGTAATTATTTAGATAAGCCCCATTCATGTAGAATATCTTCGTAAGTAACTGTTCTAGTCTAAACAGTCCCTTCATGAACATCTAATACAGAAGTAAAAAGAGGTCACAATTCTGATTTATCAGTCTTTGAAAATATAAATCTCTTGCACTATACTATACTGACAACTGATTCTTGACATCATTCATTATTTTATTTTCGTACATTTCAGTGAGTGTCCTTAAGTGTCCGTTCACAAAGATGTCCGACTTTTCAAGCGGACAGCAAAAACCTAAATGTAGGGTTTTGCTGTCCACTTGAAAAGTCAGACATCTTTGGGAACGGACAGTTGAGGACAGGCATGGACAGTAAAAGAACGCACCCGACGTCCATTTAAATGAATGCAAAATGTCACGGACACAGCTAGTGTCCGCTGCTAATGTCCACACAAGATTTTGCTTGGACATTAGCAGCGGAAACTAGCTGTTGGACACTGATGGTAGTGTGAACGCTCCCTTACACAGTAAGCTGTGTAAGTGTCCATTTTCTTGTGGCCTGTGGGCAGGCTCAGTTGGCTCTGCCCGAGGCCTAGGAGATTGAAACCCAGGACGGAAGAAGACACAGGGAGAGGGCGTTCCAGGTGAAGATAGAGGAGGCTCTGGAGATTTCTCTCACAGCATTGGGGATGCCACCAGTGCTGTGAGAGAACTCATTTACATAGCTAAGAAAACTGGGATTTCTACCGAATGGCGGCACCAAGAAGACATCTAAAAGTAAGGCTATTCCTACGTGTTAGGGACAATGAATCCCTGTAAAAGTTTAAGGCTCTGTTCACACTAGCATCCTGGTTTCCTTGTAAAATGAAACATGGACCTCGCTGACTTATTTATAGGGTCTTTGAAATTCTGAGAGGTTTCTGGTATTTTAAAAAGTAAGAATAGCTCTGCAGACTGCACTACTCTTGCTGTCAAAAATACTGGAACTCTTAAGACAGCTTGTGTAAACAGAGCCCTACAACCAGATATTACTAAGGCCGTCTTTATCATTTCAATCTTGAACCCACGTATATCTGTTCTGCTTTTGCCACTTATACAGTGTTACTAGGGGGGTGTTTTGGACTCAGAATTTGGTCAAAATGTTCTGATGGAATTTGGTCTTGCCAAATAAAGCCAAAATATAGTGGCACTCTTCTCTAAACTCTGCTTCAAATTCAGTGGCAATATCTGCTTTAAATTCACTGTTGGTTTTAGTCAAGCAGAAAAAAAATAGATATTGAACTAAATTGTATCTCACCATCAAAAATGTCAAATTCATCATACTGCTTTTCACTAAGAAAGTATTCCACTGTCAGTGTCACATTGTATCCAGCTTCAACTTTAATAAGCCAGGAACATGTCTGGAATTGAGGGTAAGTTCCAGGATAACTCTGGCTGAGAATTACTCCAGTGGAATCGGTTAGGATCTCATTCGCTGGACAAAGCACTGTGGGTACAAAAATACAGCTGAGATTATTTGTATGAACAGCATAGTGCATTCACTTTAAAGAATACTTCCTTTATCAAGAACAAACACAAATAAAGATTCTTTTTGGCAATCTAAGAACCTGGGCCAACTTCAGCTTTAAGTGGACCTTTGAGGGACAGAGTCACAGTGGCCCCCTTTTTCAGCATATTTAACCCAGATCGTCACAGATATCTGCCAGATTTGCCAGCTGCTGATGGTGGACTTGCTATGGTTTCTGAAACATTACCAAATGTGAAGAAATCTTTACTTTGATAAACAGGAATAGTAACCAGGGGAGGATTGATAGTATTAGGGGCCATGGGCTCTTTAGAAAGCTCTGCTCCCCCCCCCCCCCATTCATGGCAAAGATCCCTGTGACAGCATAATGTGCCATAATGGTCCTCCGTGTAATATAAAGATCCATAGCTGCCCTTCATGCAGTATAAAGTCATATATTGTACATAGAGTATAATGTATGGTCTAAACTGTATTGGCAGATGCCTTGGGCTCCGGACAACACATTTTACATTTATTATAAGTTGCCCCTGACAGTACAAAAGTTCTCTTTTTATAGAATAGAGGTTAGGTGGTAGAGGTATATTACAAATGGAATTTCTTTTGTCTTACCATATAGGCCATATAAAACTAGCTTTTAAGGCAAACCAAAAACATTCTAGTGAGTGATAAATTGGAGCTGTAGACCTTAGCATGACTTGTTTTGATAATGTGCACAATTTTACAATTTGTGGGCAATTTTAAGTCACAATTTTTTCAAACTTTAAAGCCTACGTCTGTCAAAATCTATATTTCAACTTTTCAGGAATGCTACTGGATCATAAATTAGAAGGTTCCTGCTCGTATATGCAAATACTCAAAAGCCTTGACTTTGAAAGGGTTTTACAGTAGTAGTATGCACATTCGAACAAATGGTTAAATGTGAGTATTATTAAAGCATATATAACCATATTTATACGATCAGACCTTCACAGGTTGGAGGAGGATCTTCAAACTGCAAGTGAGTTCCAAGCCGACATATCAAAATTTCTGGCCCCATCAATGTGAATCCTGGGAGGCATTTATATCGTACAATGTCACCTAGGGCAAATGATTAGGAAAATATTATGTAATAGTAGACTACACAACAGTGTGTAACATTAGCCATTACACTGATATACCATAACTTATAATTAGACATATCCCAGATATTGATGCTTCAAATAGAATCTATGTCCCCTACAAAGGTGAAAGTCTTAGAAAAGGTTATACTAATGATATTACAATTGGTCTTCACTAGGGTTGAGCCGATCTTGAGATTTCAGGATCGTTTTTAAAATCCGATTTCCAATCATTTTTCCATTCGAACCCGATCCCAATGCAAGTCAATGGGATTTTTTATATAATCAGAGATCGGATTTTAAAAATGATCCTATTCACTACACAGTGTGGAATCCAAAAATTGAACGCTTTAATTTTTAGACTCCATGCTGTGTAGTGATTAAAAAATCCCCCGGCTACTTAAGTCCCTCCTGTTGTCCACTTACCTGCACAGAAGCGCTGCCACTGCCGATCAATGCTGCTCTCACTCCTCTTCTTTCTACTGCACATGTCTGCAGAGCACCGTATGTGCTCCCGCCTCCCAGGCTAGTGTTACTGATACTGGGAGTAGGTGGGGCTTGTTGTGGATTAGGAGAGTGTGGGCGGGTACCCGCCCACACTCTCCTAAGCCACAAGCCCCGCCTTCTTCCTAGGTCTGTAAAACTAACCTGGGAGCTAGGGGTGCGCACGGACCGAGAAGAGGTGAGAACAGACGGGGAGCGGCAGCAGATCTGTGCAGGTAAGTGGACTTGTCTATCAACTCTTCTGCTTCATCTCTACTTTATCGTATACTCAGCTCTGCAACATCTGAGATGTAGATCTCAGATGTAGCAGAGCTGATGAGTATATGGCACAGCAGAGAGGAAACAGAAGAGTAGATACCATCTATTCTTCTGTTTCCTCCCTGCTATGCTGTAGGAATGAACGGACGTAGCTGGCGCGCAGGGGGTTAAGCGGCCAGTTAAGCGGCCAGTAGCAAAGCATTGTGGGAAATAACCTCCGACCTCGATCCTGCCTAAAATATCGGAATCGGAATTCCAATCGTGATCGTGAAATTTACTCGATTGCCAATTGGAATCCAATCTTTTCCGATCCTGATCGCTCAACCCTAGTCTTGATTCTTTCATTTCGGTTAAAATAAATGAAAATGCACTAACAAATTGATAGATCAAATATACAAGTACATTGATAAATGTTATTAATGTTGGTAATATATTGATTTCATCTGTAAATCTTCATGAGAATGCCATCACCTGGATATTTACAAGCACATACAGTATACTTTAGCTTACTTTATTCTTAGGGGCAGACACTTTTCATATCTTAAATTACTACCTTTCCTATATCTGATTTCTGATTTAATGCAATTCATATATGTAAAGTTTATATGTACCAAAAAATATGTGCAAATTGTGTATTTAGATGAGTGTGGCACTGTACCAAGAGACGTAAGTAAGGTTCTTTTTACATGGATAGATTCCTGACCATAACAAGCATTCCTGCCCACTCCGGTTTTTTCATCACTGAGCCCCAGTGTACTCTTCAGCTCTGCACCACCGTCTACCCACGGCCACAGTCTGCCAGTCAGTTCACCAGGGGTGTTTGTGACCTTCATTTCAGACTAATAAGTCTCTTCATTGGACTGTTGACTCCCCAGATTTGGAACGACGGCTATCTTCCAGTCTAACTTGGAGGGTTGGTCAGAGCTACAATTTTTGAACAATTTACTAATGACCCAACAGGAGCACAAACATATCTATGTTTTTTCTCTACGATCCACAAGCATTGATCAATGACATGGCATGTTTATTGACACTCGGTTTACTCTACTTTTCACAGTTTAGTCATCAGGAGGTGTCTCCTCCCATACATTTACATTGTGGTTGGCAGCACTCTGTTTACATGGGGAGAAATGCTAACCAATGATTATGTTACCTGCATAAACAATTTTATCAACAAGCATTTGTTCAGGTGTTGGCATTCTGTAGCATATTTACATGAGCAATGATTGAGAACAAATGTTTGGACAAAATATTGTTCTCAGTATTGTTGGTCCTTGTTAAAGGCTCTTTAGACAGTCCATCCTACAGTTTTGCAGGATATTTACACATCCAGTTTAAAGTCTGGCACTATGATGTCACTCTCTTTCCATATCATTTATAAGTATATTATATCATTTATTAATTGAAACATTAAACATCTTGGCGGAAACTAATGTGTTTCAAAGTGGGGGTGTTTCCTACTGACCATTAAAAGTGACCGGTGGACATTATTGTGTAACAGTTTGGGCTAACCTGAACGTTGTCTGAAGAACCAATATATAATATTCATATTTTTAAATATTATCAAGAGTAATGTGGACACCACCTTTGTATTAATATTAATATATTCCTCTGTATTTTCAGATCTAAGTATTGAAGCGATCACCTAAAGTGATACAACAGTCATATTTTGTATAATGTACATTAGCTAAATAGATGTTAAAGGGATCCTATCATTCAAACGCGTCCAAAAAACTACATGAGCATACCGCAAATGCTTGCGTAAGCGGCCACAAAAAAATGGCCCCCACATGTAAATTTAGCTCTGCCCGAGGCCCGCTGGCAGAGCTGACTTGCGCATGCATTTAATTTTGACCCACCGCTCCCTGGAAGAAGAAGGTGAATTGGCCGATGCTAACGAAAATGGAGGCAGCGCTGGAGAGAGTTCTCTGGCAGCATTGGAGACGCCCCCAGTGCTGTTTGAGTGCTGGGGCATGACCCCAGTGCTGTGAGAGAGCTCATTTACATAGCGACAAAAAACGAGATTTCAGGCGAATAGCGGCGCGGAGAAGACAAAGAAAAGTAGGAGAAGAATAGGCTTTCTTAAAGCTATTCTGATGTGTCAGAAAAATAGCATTTGAATGATAGGATCCCTTTAAGCTGCAATGAACCAGACAGTATGCGGTCTGAAACTCAATGCAGCTACGAGCCATCTGTAAGCTCCACCTGTAAGGTTTTTGTAGTTTTCTTTCATTTCCTTGAGATGGGGAAAAAACAGGACTAAAAAATGCATATACATGGTGTCCTTGGGCTGCTCCATTGGGGATCTTTACAAATGTAGGCATTACCTTGTGGTTTATGACAATCTTTAGTCTATCTATTCTTTTTGCTCTTTTACAATGCATTAAATGCCACATGCTCCTTATATCTTTTTAGAGTAATAGTTACAATTACCCTAAACTGCAACAACTAAAAACATATATATTTTCAATGCAGACTGTTTAGTGCAGTTACCATGGATACTCACCCATTAGAAATTCCTCACTACCTGACAAAACCTCTCCATTTGGCACTGTCATTGGAGGTTTGCATTTCCGAAGGCGGTATCCTGTCAGATACAGAAATTGTTGTTACATAGTGTGATGCCAGGTACAAGACTGCACTAGGTTTAGCCTGTCTAGGCACCCAAATTATCATGGTACAGAAAATTGTAACAAAAATGATAAAAAAATAAGCAAAAAACATTATATATATATATATATATATATATATATATATATATATATATATATATATATATTAAAAACGGTGATGATTGATTTGTCAAATATAAATGTTTGTTTTGGTACCGTGTTAGCCAGTGGTTATAAAATATAAAAAACAAAAAAAACTTTGCAAGTCTTCAGTAGGTGATACCTTTTTTAATGGCTAACTCATAATGATGACAGAATATGACGTTTCGAAGCTTTCCTCTGAGCTTCTTCTTCAGATATTCTTTAGTTATATCTGAAGAAGAAGCTCAGAGGAAAGCTTCGAAACGTCATATTCTGTCATCATTATGAGTTAGCCATTAAAAAAGGTATCACCTACTGAAGACTTGCAAAGTTTTTTTTGTTTTTTATATTGTCAAATATAAATACATAGAAAGTATGATAATAATAATGGGAAATAGGCACATGAAGTAGATTCTGGATATACTGTATGTGACTCTTAGGATTGAGAACCAAGATCAAATGACAAGAAACGACATGCAAAAGTAAATCTGGATATTATCAGCTGACTATTTATTTGCCACACTTACCATAGAAATATAACGCAAAGAGCCCACCATTAGCAGCATTGCTGTGAAAGGAGATAAGGACTTGGTTGGAGGAGCTCATAGTGGACCTTTTGTTGGAACTACTAGAGAAAACACCCAGTTGAGGATCTGTTTGAAGGGGACCATCCCTGAAAAATGAGAACACAGGCCAAGAGGTTGGAAAAAAACAATGACAATATTGCATAATATATTATACTGACGTTATTATAGAGTATAACTCCACATTTACACTTTATTTCAAAATAATCTACTTAATATAAATCTCCCCCTTTTTAACGACACGACTTTTACGCCCATAATCTATGCTGATAAATTACCTAATATGTTTTTATAGCTGCCAGGTTTAGCTTTTCTTATACAGAGCTCCAAATTCACAGCTTAATATAAAGTGAAATGATATAATTCTGTCTGAGGAGCTCAGCATCAGAAAAATCTTTGACCACACTAAAGATATATTAAGAAATAAATCAGGATGAGGACATAAGGCTACAGTTACTGGAAAATGCAGTTAAGACCCTGCTGGTTACAATTGGAAACAGACAAAAGTCTGCTGAGAAGCTTACAGCTAAGGCCTCTCGCATGTAGCCTTGTGGCTTATACTGTCCAAAAATACTGATCCACAATCCACAAAAAAAAAAAGTCAGTATGTCATTCATGGATCCACAGAAAGATTTGTGTCATCCCCTAGACTTGTCTGTGCCTTAGGTGTGCACGGTCATCTGCAACTGGCCGGCTCTGAATTGAAAGCAGGGGCGACACACGAAGGACACGGGGATGTCCCATGTGTGCCGCCTGTGCATGGGATGTGGTTCCGTGGCTCCTTTCATTAAATGATTATGAGCCATAGAAGCAAGATGAAAATCCTTATGGGTGACTCAAAAAACTATAAAAGTTCACCTTTATTATTCCAAATATAAAAAGATAGTGCTCAATAACAGTGTGGTGTGGTTAAAATTATAACCAGCAGTAGACCTTCCTTTCAGCAGCATATCACATCTCTGCCGCTCATGTAACCACAACTGGGAGACATGGATAGGAAAAAAATGGACATATTGGAATAAGGAAAGTATGAGAGGCTGATATGTCGACTTTTTCCTATCCATGTCTCCCAGTTGTGGTTGATTACATGAGCGGCAGAGATGTTATATGCTACTGAAAGGAAGGTCTACTGCTGGCCATGGAAGAAAGGGCTACAAAATCAGATAGGAATAGGACCTGTTCTATATTTTTGGGCCCAGAGTGTCGACCCGCACACTGCACCGTGAAGTTCTCAGTTGTATGTATGGGCCCATAGAAAAGAACGGGTCAGTGTGGTATCCGTGAAATGGATAGCATACTGAACGCTGCCACGGTTGTCTGCAAGGGATGTTAAATGCAGACAAAAGTAGGACATGCTAGGACATAATTTGGAATCCTTAGATATGGCATAGGCACACGTCTGCAAAAAAAGCGGTCGTTTGTCTGAGGACAAGCTGCTGTAGTCCTCTGTAACCTTTGAAGTTCTTGCTTCTGATTACTGTGATGTGCATGTATAGGGCTGCACTGTAGTTACATGCACAGAGGATGGCCAGGGCACTGTGCTGCAGGAAGAAAACAGTGAAATGAATGCAGAACTATGGCCCCTTCTTTCTCATGATAAATGGGGGTCTCTGAGTTCAGATCTCTACCGATTATAAAATGATGACAGATCCTAGCAATACACCATCACTTATAACATGGATATACCACTTTATTGTCTGTAAGCCCAATATTTAGTTCACAAAGAGAAAACTAAAAGGTGATATGTAAGCTTATTTGTATTTTTGTAATGGCTTTAGATGCCGTCTTAATTGTGTAGTGAAAAGATCATTTATTTCACACAAAATCCATTTTCTTCCTGTTAAAAGAAATATACATAAACTAAACATCACGAGAAACCCAGAATCACATAGTGTACAGCGTACAAATAGGAGACAATAGATATAAATGTAAGAGAGCGGCTGCATCACACAAATGAGAATTTGAGAAGTACAATATTCCTCAGGTCAGACGAGTGACAGTTTTTGAAAAGTGAGCAATTTGTCAGTGTCAAGTGAATCCCCATCCTCCCAGCTTCCTCCTGTCCTATCCTCACTGTGCAGGCCTGTGGCCTTAGCACTAGGGACACTTTGACAGTGTCCCCATCCTTTCCAATTAGCGTCACTTGCTTTTTAAATTAGTGTTAACGAGCTGTCCTGCCACTATCCATCAGCAACCTCAAGGCTCGACCTTCAGTTGGAAAAGCCCACTAGAATTTATCACACAGGAAGTCCTACAATGAGAATAAGTCATGAAGAAAAGATTGCACATACAAGTAAAAGCAAACATGGCAGCGGTAAATACCACAAAGGTTTGGTATACTGACAAACAATGGCCTACTTCTCTCTTCCAGTAAGTACTCCAATTCTTAGTTCACTAAGGCACCACAAAAACACCTATCCCAGTATAAGCATGAAACTGCCGGCTGACATCAATGCAGCTAAGGAAAACTAGTGTCAGAGCTATCAGACTCCCAGTGATCAGATATGGATGGTCTATCTTGATGACAGGCCAGGATGACGACCAGCAGGTCACTTTCTTGCTGCAGGTTTGGTGCTATTTTTAGCCCTTTCAAAACTTGAAAACCTGTCCAGCCACAGTGGTAAACCCCATGGTTAAAAACAGTAGTTTTTGTCTGCTTTTTTCCTGCAGATGGGTTCACTGTGGGCTTAAACCAGCAGCAATGAACCATAATTTGCAGGCAACAAGAAGCCCAATTTATCACTGTATAATGTTGTGAAACTTAACTCACAGTAATACATATTAAGATAGCAGCTCAGATTACAAAATGTGGCTGTCTCTGCTTGTGTTATTTGACAAACATACTATTAAAGAACCCTGCAGAAGAAGTAACGCAAGAATCAGTGTATATGTGACTCAACGGCAGTGTGTCACTACAAGGTTAATACACATGACCACTACTATGGTTTAAAAGGATCCTATCATTAAAATTGCATTTTTTCTGCCTATCACGTCAGAATAGCCTTAAGAAAGGCTATTCGTCTCTTACCTTTAGATGTCTTCTCTGGGCCGTCATTCAGTAGAAATCCCAGTTTTTGTTGGAATGCAAATGAGTTCTCTCGCTGCACTAGGAAGGGGGGGGGGGGGTCCCAGCGCTCAAACAGCACTAAGTGTATCCCCAATGCTGCAAGAGAACTCTCCAGCGCCGCCTCCATCTTCGTCTGGAACGGCCTCTCTTCGCGTCTTCTTCCATCGCTGGGTTCAAACTACGCATGCTCGCGGGCCACAAGAAAATGTCCGCTTACACTTACTGTGCAAGCGGCCATTTTCTTGTGAATGGCGGGCATGCGCAGTCGGCTTTGCCCGAGGCCTAGAAGTTTGAACCTAGCTCCAGAAGAAGACGTGAAGAGAGGCCACTCCAGACAAAGATGAAGGCGGAGCTGGAGATTTCTTTTGCAGCATTGGGTATGCCCCCAGTGCTGTTTGAGCGCTGGGGACCGCCCCCAGTGCTGTGAGAGAACTCATTTGCATACTGACAAAAACCGGGATTTCTACCGAATGGTGGCCCAGAGAAGACATCTAAAGGTAAGAGAAGAATAGCCTTTCTTAAGGCAATTCCAATGTAGTAGGCAGAAAAAATACAATTTTAATGATAGAATCCCTTTAAAAACATAGACCGCAATGCCCTCCGACACTTTGCCATAACAAGGCATCCTCAAAGTCATTGGGTGCTTTAAATTAAAAAGTAAAAAAAAGCCATGCACTGAATATAATGTAGCTGTGTGATAGTCGTTAAAAACACAGTTATCATCAATCATATGAACAGGGCTTTAGCCTACATACAGTGAAAAAGCAACAGTAAAAAAAAAAAACAGACATTAAAAACGGATGAAACTGTCAATTTTTAACTTGCATTTTCCATCAGTGTGTCCCTTATTTTTCATCAGTTCCCTAGCTCACCAGAAGGGTAAGTGAGTTAGGAAACAGAATTGATACTGCTGGGACATCCCTTTTAACTATATATTAAAGTGTTCTAAATATAATTTACAAATATTCATACATTTTGGCAGATTACATAAACTACTGAATCCAATATCATTGAAAACAAGAGCAGTGACAAATTCAGAGAACTACACAATATTCACTGTGTATCTCAAAATCAGTCACAATTAGTGTTGTGTATGACTTCCAATGTTACAGCTGCTGTACGCATCCTGGCAATAAAAAGCATTCGGCCCAGAATGACATCTATATAATGAAATTTTCACAACGCAATCAGATTTGGCAGTGAAGAAAAATAACATGAATGTATTATTGAAACAACAGCACTAAACAGATAGGTATGAACAATGCTGCACAATGAAGCACGCACCTAACATTTTCGTAAAAACAATGTAACTTAGTTAAGAATGGCAGGTTCCGTCAGACATATGAGTCTAGCTCTGTCTATGTTTTTATTGAACTTATGTTAAGGTCCTTTCACATGAGACAAACAATGTCATAACAGGTGAAGATTAAAGATGGGGTAAACTGCTTTGTAACAAACCAGGTTCGTTCAAAATTTTCCAAGTTGTTTTTTTTTTGTTCTTTTTTTTTTTTTTTTACAAAACCGAAGTAATGGTGATTCACTTCGGACAAACAAAAATGGCTGCGCTACAAAAAAATGCCCACCGCCACAATTCACCATATAATACAGAGGAGATTTGTGTGACTCAGACACTGTGACATTACAGTGCTGATCAATATATTATGGTTGTATGTCTGGCTTACCTGACCTACTATACTTTCTACGACTATCTGTCTCTGACCAAGGTCCACGTAGGACTGAAAAGTTACATTACTGCATGGATTGCTATTTCATTACAGTGCTGATGTCATATACAGTACAATAGCTTGTGTGTATAAAAGCATTTGTTCATAGCCTTTAGTTGCTGACTGTAATGGTGAACAAGCAAATAAATCTGTTATCAATCTCAACGCATCATAGGCTATAGCACAGTACTGAAAAAGACATAGGAATTCCAGAAATAGTTAGAGGACTAGAAGAATTTGGAGAATCAAGCAATTACACAGATTAGTGCAAGAATTCAATAGAGATAGGATACGATCATATAGACATAGTGAGGAGGAGTCTATGCTGCTGCTTACACAGATAGACAGTTAACCATTTAATTGCCAATAATCTAATTTGGTTGTGCAATAGAGCAGTTTCACCTATATACACGTATAGAACACCTATTTTTTGTATAAAAAAAACAAACAAACCAAAAAACACATTGGCAGAATTGTTGCCAAATCACTAAACATTGTGCAGTATAATGACTGGAAAAAACAGGGAAGGGAGAGGGCAGGAAGGAGGAGACCCTTGTGCAAGCACTTCTATTAACAATAAGAATGTGGATGGCAACAACCACTACACGCGGTGTTGACAACCCTGCCAGAATCCACAGAGCTGTGATACTCTCTGAGACATTAATAATCACTTTCTGAGAGCAGTTAACCACAAATATTGAGTGAGAGGTGTGTGTGTTCCTCCTAAACGTGTAATTTACCATGCTGTCTTTCTGTACTGTCAATCATGTCTTCTTTATCTTCACTGACACATATCCCATCCTCTAGTAGTCATATGGACAGAAACATTCTAATAGCCCAAGACCTCCTCTTCTCTCTCCTCTTTTTGATGAGTTGGCTGAGAACTGCCATTGTTCTTTTTATAAAGAGGAGGTAGAGGTGGAAGACATAAGTGTTGGTGGAGGAACAGTGGCAGGGTGAGTGCTGCTGGTGGTATTGCTGGTAAGGGCGCTAGGGGAATTGTGTTAGGAATTGTGAGGGCATACAGAAATCCAATGATGATTTTATTACAGACAAGACCTGACAATCAGATCAGGGTGACAAGGTAACATCACAGGAAGAGGGTGGTGGTAGCTGCAATAGTTCCACCTGACATGTAGCCCCAATATCCAAAGTACCTGCATGGGATAGATCTAAGGTAATTTTTAAGCCGTGGTCGCACTAGCATACATATTTCTGGTTTTGATGGCAGCAGTTAAGTGGGTACAGGACAAGCACAGTTTAATCACTAAGTGGGCCCCTCCCTCTCCTCCAGTTCCTATACACTGGACTATTTCCCACCCCCAACTTCACCAGGGAAAGCTATTGGTTCCACTCTGCCTCCCTCGTTGTTACTTAGTCATTACACTATTTAGTGCTGCATGGCCATAGCAGCAGCAAACCACAGCTATTAGTTCCACTCCACTTCCTTTATTTCATGTTTGTGTGATGAAGTGCACACTGAATGACACTTTTGCACATGTTGAGCGTCAGTTTAAGCAACACTATATTAAACCACAGACACAATGATCACTTTTAGTAAACAGCTTTTTCAGTTGGTAAGCTAGGAATTAGGTATATTTTTTCTTGAAAAAGTAAATTCTTGAAAAAATGGCAATTGTCAATCGGTCACTCTCTACACTACACATGCCTGAAACGTGAAGGGCACATTGAGTGGTATTGTTGCACATGCCTGTATGTCAGTTGGATCAGCAGTATATGGTGAATGATCACTGCATGCAGAAAACCACAGACACAATGATCACTTTAGGAAGATAGTCCATCTTTTTAAGCTGGCAGTCTTGCCATTCTGTAAACTGTCGCTCTGCCAACATAATGTTGACGTGACATTTTCTCCCATACAGGAATAACTGACAGTTTTGTTCTAAGGGTCATAGAACCCTTTCTGTTTCAGAAGATATTCTAGCTTTTTCAGCTGACAGGTCAGGTACGTCTCCCTTTATCATCATCTTCCATTCAGTGTACTGCTGCTGGTGCTGGCTGCTATTCCGAAACAGCTTCCATCACTGCCACCACTCAGGTGACAAGTCTTGTCCGTCATATTATGCCCTGCTGCACTGCCATACATGTTGCCACAACTGCCTGGTGTCTACCATCACTGCCATCAGTCTGTCAGACATACCCTGTGGCCTGGTCCAACATATTACACTCTGCTGCACTGCCACACATATTGCCATTCAATCTAATTCTTCAGCACTTTTCAACTTGGCTCGCTGTTTGGGATTACTATCTTGATGCCTACCTAAGTTTTGGCAAGTTTTAGCTGCTGAATGGGTGGTTTCACATTTGACTTTATTTACACATTTGCATTTAGTATACACACAAATTGATAGTTGACTCAATGTGGCAGATTTATCGTCATGTCTAAAACAACTGTTTTTGTTGCCTATATCAACAAATTCTGTAGATGAGGGAAAAATGGCATACATGGTTGGGTTTATAGGCTATCATATGACTCTGTGCTATCTTCTCCCTTGACAATAGGAATATACCACATGCACCTTATTTATGAGATAACTACATTTATTTTCTAGAGCCCCTAACATTCTCTCTGTGTAAACAACAATACTAGTGAATCCCTAAGATATAGAGCAGGAGAACAATTGTACTCAAGCAATGACTGTGGATCCATGAATTTTGTCCGCAGTATAGAGGAGACGTTCTTTAACTATAATAGCTTGAAAGGGGAGATACAAATATAACTTACCCTTTACTATGAAGTGAATGGCATGGTATGCTTTCTGGAGGAAATTTTATCAGGTCCCTATCCAGAATATTATACCAATATATTTTTTGTGAGCACCACACTATTGTTTTATTCCTGGTCTGATATTTTAATGTTTATATCATTAAACGATAAGTTTTATAGCCACTTTTCCACAATTTCGGAATCACGGCACTACTTCAAAGGCAATATACAAAATGAAAACCTGATGTAAATGATTGTTAGGGTACTTGAAGGAAAGAACGTCACACTTCGGTTGTGCTGTGAAATATTGCTTATTTAGTTCACACGATTCATGATTGTTAGGGTAAGTTCACATGGCGTTTTTTGGTCAGGATTTTGAGGCGGGTATGGCATTGAAATCAATGGGAGCCGCTCAGGAAGAAATGGCTCCTGGAAATAAGAAGCGAGATGCTCATTCTTTTGAGGCAGCCTCCGCCTCAAGTTCCAATCCAAAAAACCCCATCTGAACTTACCCTTATAGGCAACAAAGACAGTTTTTTTTAAAAAAAATTGTAGACATGATAATAATTCTGTCCTAATGACTACAAGATGACCAGGTCCTATTCTTATTGTACTGTCTGAACTTGAACATTTAACATGTGGCCAAAAGAGTCTTAGAAGTAGCTCTTGGGTGTTTTTACAATTATTTATTCCAGGTCTGAACTTGGGCTGTATTTGCTGGGATGTCCATTCCTGCAATGTTTTTCGCTTGTGAATAATCTTTCTCACTGTGGAATGATGGACTTCAAGAGGTTTGAAAATGGCCTTATAACACTTTCTAGGTTGATGGGCAGCAATAGTTGCTTTTCTAAAGATCATTACTAATGCCTTTCCTCCTTGGCATTGAGTTAACACACAACTGAATGCTTCAAACCAGAAAACTGCCAAAACTTCCACTTTTATATAGGTGGTCACACTTGCTGATGATCTTTTAATCCAGGGCATTTGTTAGCAACACCTGGTTGCTACTTAACCTCTTAATTCCTATGGTAGTAGTAGGGGTACTTTATTTGTCATACACTGATTCAACCTGTAGTGATTCAAATAAAGTCATGGTGTAATTTGTCATGTCTTGTTATTCTTCTGAGGCTGTATTTACACAGTTTTAAGACCTTTCTAAAGAGCAGATTTTTTAAAAATGATATCTTGATGTGTAAAATCAAGGCATTCGAAGAGGATGAACTTTGCTGGTCTCATAACTATACAAAAAAAAAAATTAACAATCAACAACTCTTTTCATCTCTTTAGAGTTCTGATATTTTCCCATTTCTATGGGAAGCAAAATCATAGCACATGGATTTCTGGCCTATATGCATCAGTCAAAAGGCACTGTAGGTGGTAACATGTTAAATGAACCAGCAAAACTGATTCTGCACTTCACTGGCACTATCCATTAATCCTAGAGCATGATGTATATATGAGACAGTGCAGCACTTTTGGTGTATTACAGGTTAAGTAGCCTGTGCAATCCATTCTGTGCACAGCAAGTTCTCCTACAGATAACCGGTTGCTTTGATATTCTAGGTATATCAACTCGGCAGGAATTCTGTGTGAGTGAGAAATAGGCTGAAAGTTTCCAGCTATGCAGTAAGAGAGGAGAGTAGGGTGGGACACCTCAGTCCTCGGCAGGATCTCACAGCCCTCACCTGCTGCCCAGCATGAGGTTTTCAAGATGTATAAGACATGATGTCTGATGAAACCCTATGTGATCTCTTAACATCCTTTACATTCAAAGCATTAAGCTTCAGAACTCAACAAAAATTGTTATGTAAGTGTGGAATTCTAAGACTACTTTATTATTCAAGAAGGAAAAAGACATTGTCTGGCCTGCTGACTCCTTAGATTTAACTTTGTTTCATGTCATCTTTTCTTGGAGAAGGTTTTACAGTTACTTACTTTAGATTGAAAGAAGACATACAATATGTCTACTACATTTAAATAAAGAAAGAATTTAGTTTACAAAGTTACACAGACTGAAAAAAGACACAGGTCTATCGCATTCAACCTTTCTTCATCAGTTATACATCATTAAAGGGAGTCTGTCAACAGAAAAAGCAGTATCTAACTAATGAGAATACCTTGTAGATCGGCTTCTAGATTTTCCAAAGATGTCTTTCTTATTCTGCCAAGAAGCTTCATTTTCATGAAAATCTACATTTTACTCTTCAAAATAAAATTTGGTCTGATACTGTTTTTCCTACTGACAGACTCCCTTTAATTCCCTAAAATAACTATTACCCTCAATGTCACTTGTTATTAGGTCTAACCCCTTTTCATAACTGCTGACATACTATCTATTATTACCACTTCTACTTAAACTGCAAAGAACCTTTTCCGATACAAATGTGTAGATCGCTTTTCTTTCATCCATAATGTATATCCCCTTGTCCTTTGCAAAGTCCTTTGATAGTATAAATCATGAGCCAGTTCTGTATATTGGCTACACATATATTTAGACTTGTAAATCAGATCACCTCTAATGCACCTGTTTGCCAAGCTGAGAACACTTGCATTTTATATTCTCTGATTATAAAAGAAACCTTCTATCCACGTATTCTCTAGTCATCTGTCTTTAAGCCTTCTCTAGAAATCTCAGAATGTGGAGTCTGAAAATCAATCCTATATTCAAGATGTGGTCTTAGAAAAGGGATTTATAGAGGAGTAATATTACACTTGGATTCTGGGCTTTTATTTCTCATTTTGTGTTGCTATTTTTTAGCCAAATCCAGGAGCATCTATAAAAGGTCCGATAAATGTAACAGAAACTCGTATACTCATCCCATCTACTTAATTCACTCCTTTTTTGGCTCAAAAAACTGGGACAAAATCTATGACAACAAAGTAGCTTATCTGCAATGTGGGACCTTAGACTATGTTTTACTTCTGCAGATGCTGCTTGTCATTGAGATTTTAGCCTACTTGAAAAAAGTTCTTAGCTTACTTGAAACAAAGATACCCAGATCTTTCTCTAGTTTTGTTATTCCAGCTTTTATTCACAGTGTACCCTAAGGGTCAGTGCACACTGAGTTTTTTGGTGCTGATCTTGAGGCTGAATCAGCCTCCAAAAAAAGCCTCCCAATAGAACTCTATTAGGCTAAGGCCCCATGGGCCGTAATCGCAGCGCTAAAGCGCTGTGAAAAGAACCGCGGTGTGAATGCACTGTGGTTCTTACCGCAGCGCTTTCAACAGAAAGTTCACAGAGTTTTCCTCTGCGGACTTTCTGTTACAATTATATCTATGGGAAAGCCGCCGGCGTTTCAGTAGACATAATTGACATGCTGCGATTTGCAAAGCCGCAACGGCATTGCAAATCGCAGCGTTTCTGCGCTGCAATTTCTTCTGCAAAGTGGGCATGGGATTCGCATGAATCCCATCCCCTTTGCTTGCACTGTAAAACGCCGTGATTTTTCCCGCAGTGTCTCCGCTGCGGGCAAATAGCGGTGTTTACATCCCATGGGGCCCCGGCCTTAAGAGACCTTTTGGAGGCTGATTTTGAGGCGGATTCAGCATCAAAATCAGCGCCAAAAAACTATGTGTGCACTGACCCTTAGTGAATTATTTCACATTTATTCACATTACAATTCATCCGCTATTCTCTTGCCCATGGCATCATATCTAGGATCTAGAGAAAGACCAAAGACCTAATACTGCATTTACATTTCAAGAGCTCATAGTAAGTGAACATGTTTTTCTTCAGGCAGACCTTAGAAAAAATATTCTTTTTAGTGGAATTTTTAAATATTTGTACAGGATAATCTAGCATTAATCAAGACTAAATAATAAGAAAATGTAATCTTTTTTTTTTATCTCTTGATGATCCTTCTCAAATTTTTTTGCCCTTACTTGCATTTGTTGGGACAGTGTTGACAGCATCTCTGTAAAGCGCTGTGGAATATGATGGCGATATATATATATATATAAGTAAGTAATAAGTAAATAAGCAAATAAATAAAAAGAATACGTTTGTTCTCTCTAGAGCAGGGGTCACTAAATTTTGACACTCCAAATGCTGTGAAACTATAACTCCCAATATTCTCCATTCACTTTCATGTTTCAAGAACATCAGAACAAGAATGCATGCTGGGAGTTGTAGTTTTACAACAGCTGGAGTGCCAAAGGTTGCCTACAACTGTTCTAGAGCAATGCTCAGACAGGAACTAGTTAAAGCTAGACAATACTTATGCACTGTGAAGCAGTAAGCTCATGACCCCGTCTGAACACCTCTTTTAGTAAAGTCACCATATCCTGATTGTCTTTCTCGCTTTAAGTAATACAAATGTCTACAGTTCTAATAAGAATTAGTCCAAAATGCAACTCATAAAGCTTTATAGTGTTATGGTCTGTAACAATTTATATGTTTACTTGTCTTTCTTTATTAATATAATATATAGTACTGTATAACGTAATATATTATACTATGCTATAAATATATTCTGTCGTAAAAAGTATTTTTACTGTAGATTCCCTTAACCACTTACCAAATAGTGATGTGATCATTCACAGGTTCAGTCTCCAGAATAGTAAAATTCATGTGAATTCCATATCCTACAGGCACAGTAATGATCCAGGAACAATCCTGGGAATTTGGATATTGGTTAGGAAAGCCAGGAGAGTAGAGCGAACCATTGAAGGCTGTGATGTTTCCTCCACATGGAACTATACAGCACATTGAATGAAAGATAAAAAAAAGATTGTAAAATATTAATTAGATAAATTACTGGGAAATCAAAAAGATGAAATTATTGTCACATCATGCTTCAGATTACAACATCCACATATAAGCTCTATGTAATTAAATTTACGCATATTAATCTTAACATCTAGTGCACAGCTGTAACAAATGTAATTTAGAAGATAGGGTTAAAGGGGTTGTCCAGGATTACCTTACATTTTATATGAGCCAGTGGAAAGTGAAAAAATAAAATGAAAACATACTCATTAGAGATGAGCGAACAGTAAAATGTTCGAGATTCAATATTCGTTTCGAGTAGCCCCTCAATATTCGACTACTCGAATATCGAACCCTATTATAGTCTATGGGGGGAAAATGCTCATTTCAGGGGTAGGCAACGTTCGATCAAATTATACTTACCAAGTCCACGAGTGAGGGTCGGGCTGGATCCTCTGAGAAGTCTTCTCCATGCAGCGTCCCCGCAGCCTCTTCCGGCTCTGAATTCACTCTGCCAGGCATCGGGCCTGGGCAGAGCTGACTGCGCATGTCCAATGCCTGGCAGAGTGAATTCAGAGCTGGAAGACGCCGCACGGAAGCTGCACGGAGAAGACTTCTAAAGGTAGGAGAAGAACCAGCGTTGATTGTCCGACTGTATAGCATTCGGCCAATCAATGCTGGTTCTGCATCGAACTTTTCCATTCGAATAGCGAGTGGTACTCGATCGAGTACGAGTATTTCGAATACCGTAGTATTCGATCGAATACCTACTCGATTGAATACTACTCGTCATCTCTAATACTCATCTGTCCCTAGTGCTCTCGTGTCTCCCAATCAGTGGCCTCAGAAAAGATAAGACAAGTAGCACTATCCCATGTCCTTTCCTTAAGACACTGATTGGCCTCAGTGGTTTAAGGAAAGAACATGGTCTAATATAAAAATATGTTTATCCTGGACAACCCCATTAAAGAGGTATTGTATTTTACGTGCTTTTATTAGTTTAGAGAATAGAAAATTATTTACTTATACAAAATACATGTATTTAAAATGTTGATCACTTACCTTTATTATGTTAATGCAACAATGTCTGTTTTCCAAAAAATGGTATAAGTCCTATGTAACTTACCTTCACACCTAGGAAATGGGTGATCCCAGTTTCTGTTAGTGCCATGCTGACAAGTCAAAACTGAGTGACCTAACAACTGATAACCAGGAGAACACTCAAAGGAGATGGACTGTCCTACATTGTAGCCAGCTCCTCGCACTACACCATGAGAAAATGGCTCTGGATCTGGACACTCTTGAAGCTCATAGGCTGCAGAACACAGAGAAAATACAATAAATGTTACAATATGTATTTCCCTTACAATAAATATTACAATACAATATAGCTTTCATAAACAAATGGCCATAAAGGTTTTGAAGATTTTATATTATATGACATTGGTACAATTGAAAATGTTATACTAGTCTCACAACTTCTTTTATGTATGACTTTGTAAGTAACACATAAAAGCTGATTTATAATACCGTCAGACATAAAACCCACACATTTGTCTTCTAAACTACTACCAATGGTTAAGGTAAATGCTAGAAATGTGGGTGAAATCTTTTCAAAACTGTATTTTAACATACTTCTGACTCTTTCCTTAGAGTAATGTAACCATTCTTCTACCCAACAAACTTCTATATATGACAACACTTTTCCTTACTCATATTAAAGGAAATTAAGGAATTAAATGGAGAGTTTACGTAGCTTTTCATCATCTATATTGAAGACTTCCTTTTCTTCAACCTTATTGCATTATCTATACTATTTACTGTGAGATCAGTTTATGTTTCATCCATTTTCATTGAAATGACATCATAACTTAGATTTGGTAAAATTACCTTGATATTCCAGTTTGAACCCTGGTTTGTTCTGAGAATGGTCACTGTGGAAGTATATTGAGGTCTCGTGGGATGTAGAAAGAAGGTTGCCTGGTGTTTCAGACCCACTAAACCTTCCAATAACACTGCTGGTTTCATGTGGGCCATTGCGGATCTCCACAAAGTCGTGATTGGCTTCACTTGAGAAACTGAGAAACTGAATGTGTGCGCCTATAAAAAGAACCGCAAATAAAGATATTATATAGCGTATACTATTCCTTTTTTGGGGGGTAACAAACTACATGTCATGTCCACAACATACTAAATTCTAGTTAGACAATAAAATCCTTTATTATTAAAGTCAATCAGCAATGCATAGTATATAATCACACATCATACTGCAACCTAACATATTTCTTGAGATTTAATTGATATCATTCTACTTTGCATATATTATTTTGTATCTTGTTCTTTTTTCTGGTTGTTACTGGAGTCTACGAAGCTTGGCAAGATAATTGTGGGTTTTTTGTAGTTTCCCATGTTAATGAAGGGTAACAATGCAGGCAATGCACTTGTCCATTGATGTCAAACTCTTTGATCAGCATGTTCTACAGACTGGTAGGGTCACAACTGTCATATCCCATCATTCAAGTTTGTATCACTTACGGATACAATAATTATAAAGTATATTTTAATATTTTCTCTTCTGGATGTGTTGAAGTTCCAGTAATTTTCACTTTAAGAGTAATGCTGCATGCTGTGCTATTCTTGCTGTCAAAAATGATGGAAATCTCAGTGGAACTCTCAACAGAACTGCAACAGTTAACACGACTGAAGAATACTATAGAAAAACCAAGATAATCTGGCAACATGGGCAAGAACATGGCAGATTAAATCTAATAAAGTAATTCACCTACATGTATATTAGATTTCAGTAATCATAATATTGACTATACATTGAATGAAACCACTGGGGTTACAAATAAACATTGCCTCATGTTGCGATGTTTAGGCACAAAAAGCCTGTTTCTGAGCTATTTAACTATGCATGATATGAATATAGCCTAAACGATGAAGAAACATTTTTAATTGATACAAAGACTGAGGCATGGCAGGTGAAATGTGACATAATGTACTTACAGGGGTATTCCCATCTCAAGGATTCAATCTACACTGCTAACGTATGTAAATTCAGTGCTTTCCTAAATACATTGCTTTAGCAATAATGCTTTGTTGGCCTGCTATATTAGATTATTCCTCCCATTGTTTACACAGTGTTTTCATGGTGCACCACCTATATTTGATAAGACAGAACAGCTGAAGTGAGTCACTGCTCTATGGTGGTTGAGTTCTCTTGTTATGTACAGCTTGGTGGTCAGGACAATTAGTTAAGATTATTGCAGTTTGCTGATAAAGAACAAGACAATATTGTATCTCTCTATATAAGCACAAGGATAATAATGAGTCTGTTCTCTGTAGCAGTATGATAAGTGTTCTATACAAACCTTTGCAATGTAATATACATTTACTGTTCATATTATTTGATTTCCATTTATATTAGATTTCTAGTCATCATAATAATTTCTCATGTTAAAGGTAAATTCTATATCTACTGTAATAATTCATATTGTCCTGATCATCAAATTGTCAAAGCTGTCTCCCCCAAGTTTGCTGAAGCATACAGGAAGTGAGATGAAGAGACAGCAGGAAAAGCTGCTGAGACAGGAGATGGGAAATCACTAGAGATGAGCGAACACTAAAATGTTCGAGGTTCGAAATTCGATTCGAACAGCCGCTCACTGTTCGAGTGTTCGAATGGGTTTCGAACCCCATTATAGTCTATGGGGAACATAAACTCGTTAAGGGGGAAACCCAAATTCGTGTCTGGAGGGTCACCAAGTCCACTATGACACCCCAGGAAATGATACCAACACCCTGGAATGACACTGGGACAGCAGGGGAAGCATGTCTGGGGGCATAAAAGTCACTTTATTTCATGGAAATCCCTGTCAGTTTGCGATTTTCGCAAGCTAACTTTTCCCCATAGAAATGCATTGGCCAGTGCTGATTGGCCAGAGTACGGAACTCGACCAATCAGCGCTGGCTCTGCTGGAGGAGGCGGAGTCTAAGATAGCTCCACACCAGTCTCCATTCAGGTCCGACCTTAGACTCCGCCTCCTCCGGCAGAGCCAGCGCTGATTGGCCGAAGGCTGGCCAATGCATTCCTATGCGAATGCAGACTTAGCAGTGCTGAGTCAGTTTTGCTCAACTACACATCTGATGCACACTCGGCACTGCTACATCAGATGTAGCAATCTGATGTAGCAGAGCCGAGGGTGCACTAGAACCCCTGTGCAAACTCAGTTCACGCTAATAGAATGCATTGGCCAGCGCTGATTGGCCAATGCATTCTATTAGCCCGATGAAGTAGAGCTGAATGTGTGTGCTAAGCACACACATTCAGCACTGCTTCATCAAGCCAATACAATGCATTAGCCAGTGCTGATTGGCCAGAGTACGGAATTCGGCCAATCAGCGCTGGCCAATGCATTCTATTAGCCCGATGAAGTAGAGCTGAATGTGTGTGCTAAGCACACACATTCAGCACTGCTTCATCAAGCCAATACAATGCATTAGCCAGTGCTGATTGGCCAGAGTACGGAATTCGGCCAATCAGCGCTGGCTCTGCTGGAGGAGGCGGAGTCTAAGGTCGCTCCACACCAGTCTCCATTCAGGTCCGACCTTAGACTCCGCCTCCTCCGGCAGAGCCAGCGCTGATTGGCCGAAGGCTGGCCAATGCATTCCTATGCGAATGCAGACTTAGCAGTGCTGAGTCAGTTTTGCTCAACTACACATCTGATGCACACTCGGCACTGCTACATCAGATGTAGCAATCTGATGTAGCAGAGCCGAGGGTGCACTAGAACCCCTGTGCAAACTCAGTTCACGCTAATAGAATGCATTGGCCAGCGCTGATTGGCCAATGCATTCTATTAGCCCGATGAAGTAGAGCTGAATGTGTGTGCTAAGCACACACATTCAGCACTGCTTCATCAAGCCAATACAATGCATTAGCCAGTGCTGATTGGCCAGAGTACGGAATTCGGCCAATCAGCGCTGGCCAATGCATTCTATTAGCCCGATGAAGTAGAGCTGAATGTGTGTGCTAAGCACACACATTCAGCACTGCTTCATCAAGCCAATACAATGCATTAGCCAGTGCTGATTGGCCAGAGTACGGAATTCGGCCAATCAGCGCTGGCTCTGCTGGAGGAGGCGGAGTCTAAGGTCGCTCCACACCAGTCTCCATTCAGGTCCGACCTTAGACTCCGCCTCCTCCGGCAGAGCCAGCGCTGATTGGCCGAAGGCTGGCCAATGCATTCCTATGCGAATGCAGACTTAGCAGTGCTGAGTCAGTTTTGCTCAACTACACATCTGATGCACACTCGGCACTGCTACATCAGATGTAGCAATCTGATGTAGCAGAGCCGAGGGTGCACTAGAACCCCTGTGCAAACTCAGTTCACGCTAATAGAATGCATTGGCCAGCGCTGATTGGCCAATGCATTCTATTAGCCCGATGAAGTAGAGCTGAATGTGTGTGCTAAGCACACACATTCAGCACTGCTTCATCAAGCCAATACAATGCATTAGCCAGTGCTGATTGGCCAGAGTACGGAATTCGGCCAATCAGCGCTGGCCAATGCATTCTATTAGCCCGATGAAGTAGAGCTGAATGTGTGTGCTAAGCACACACATTCAGCTCTACTTCATCGGGCTAATAGAATGCATTGGCCAGCGCTGATTGGCCAGAGTACGGAACTCGACCAATCAGCGCTGGCTCTGCTGGAGGAGGCGGAGTCTAAGGTCGGACCTGAATGGAGACTGGTGTGGAGCGATCTTAGACTCCGCCTCCTCCAGCAGAGCCAGCGCTGATTGGCCGAATTCCGTACTCTGGCCAATCAGCACTGGCTAATGCATTGTATTGGCGTGATGAAGCAGTGCTGAATGTGTGTGCTTAGCACACACATTCAGCTCTACTTCATCGGGCTAATAGAATGCATTGGCCAGCGCTGATTGGCCGAATTCCGTACTCTGGCCAATCAGTGCTGGCCAATGCATTCTATTAGCTTGATGAAGCAGAGTGTGCACAAGGGTTCAAGCGCACCCTCGGCTCTGATGTAGGAGAGCCGAGGGTGCACTTGAACCCTTGTGCACCCTCAGCTCTGCTACATCAGAGCCGAGGGTGCGCTTGAACCCTTGTGCACACTCTGCTTCATCAAGCTAATAGAATGCATTGGCCAGCGCTGATTGGCCAATGTATTCTATTAGCCTGATGAAGTAGAGCTGAATGTGTGTGCTAAGCACACACATTCAGCTCTACTTCATCGGGCTAATAGAATGCATTGGCCAGCGCTGATTGGCCAGAGTACGGAACTCGACCAATCAGCGCTGGCTCTGCTGGAGGAGGCGGAGTCTAAGATCGCTCCACACCAGTCTCCATTCAGGTCCGACCTTAGACTCCGCCTCCTCCAGCAGAGCCAGCGCTGATTGGCCGAATTCCGTACTCTGGCCAATCAGCACTGGCTAATGCATTGTATTGGCTTGATGAAGCAGTGCTGAATGTGTGTGCTTAGCACACACATTCAGCTCTACTTCATCGGGCTAATAGAATGCATTGGCCAATCAGCGCTGGCCAATGCATTCTATTAGCGTGAACTGAGTTTGCACAGGGGTTCTAGTGCACCCTCGGCTCTGCTACATCAGATTGCTACATCTGATGTAGCAGTGCCGAGTGTGCATCAGATGTGTAGTTGAGCAAAACTGACTCAGCACTGCTAAGTATGCATTCGCATAGGAATGCATTGGCCAGCCTTCGGCCAATCAGCGCTGGCTCTGCCGGAGGAGGCGGAGTCTAAGGTCGGACCTGAATGGAGACTGGTGTGGAGCGACCTTAGACTCCGCCTCCTCCAGCAGAGCCAGCGCTGATTGGCCGAATTCCGTACTCTGGCCAATCAGCACTGGCTAATGCATTGTATTGGCTTGATGAAGCAGTGCTGAATGTGTGTGCTTAGCACACACATTCAGCTCTACTTCATCGGGCTAATAGAATGCATTGGCCAATCAGCGCTGGCCAATGCATTCTATTAGCGTGAACTGAGTTTGCACAGGGGTTCTAGTGCACCCTCGGCTCTGCTACATCAGATTGCTACATCTGATGTAGCAGTGCCGAGTGTGCATCAGATGTGTAGTTGAGCAAAACTGACTCAGCACTGCTAAGTCTCTGCATTCGCATAGGAATGCATTGGCCAGCCTTCGGCCAATCAGCGCTGGCTCTGCCGGAGGAGGCGGAGTCTAAGGTCGGACCTGAATGGAGACTGGTGTGGAGCGATCTTAGACTCCGCCTCCTCCAGCAGAGCCAGCGCTGATTGGTCGAGTTCCGTACTCTGGCCAATCAGCGCTGGCCAATGCATTCTATTAGCCCGATGAAGTAGAGCTGAATGTGTGTGCTTAGCACACACATTCAGCTCTACTTCATCAGGCTAATAGAATACATTGGCCAATCAGCGCTGGCCAATGCATTCTATTAGCTTGATGAAGCAGAGTGTGCACAAGGGTTCAAGCGCACCCTCGGCTCTGATGTAGCAGAGCTGAGGGTGCACAAGGGTTCAAGTGCACCCTCGGCTCTCCTACATCAGAGCCGAGGGTGCGCTTGAACCCTTGTGCAGCCTCGGCTCTGCTACATCAGAGCCGAGGGTGCGCTTGAACCCTTGTGCACACTCTGCTTCATCAAGCTAATAGAATGCATTGGCCAGCACTGATTGGCCAGAGTACGGAATTCGGCCAATCAGCGCTGGCCAATGCATCCCTATGGGAAAAAGTTTATCTCACAAAAATCACAATTACACACCCGATAGAGCCCCAAAAAGTTATTTTTAATAACATTCCCCCCTAAATAAAGGTTATCCCTAGCTATCCCTGCCTGTACAGCTATCCCTGTCTCATAGTCACAAAGTTCACATTCTCATATGACCCGGATTTGAAATCCACTATTCGTCTAAAATGGAGGTCACCTGATTTCGGCAGCCAATGACTTTTTCCAATTTTTTTCAATGCCCCCAGTGTCGTAGTTCCTGTCCCACCTCCCCTGCGCTGTTATTGGTGCAAAAAAGGCGCCAGGGAAGGTGGGAGGGGAATCGAATTTTGGCGCACTTTACCACGTGGTGTTCGATTCGATTCGAACATGGCGAACACCCTGATATCCGATCGAACATGTGTTCGATAGAACACTGTTCGCTCATCTCTAGAAATCACCTTTAGGCTGAGGCCCAATGTAGCAGAAATGCAGCTTCTTTTGTTGCAGATTTAGTTTTTTTGAGGCAAACCTAGGAGGAATCTGTTATACCTCTACCTTCTGCCCAATCCACTCCTGACCTTGGCTCAAAAACCGCAACAAAATCTGCAACAAAAAAGCTGCATTTCTGTAACGTGGGGCCTTAGCCTTAAAGTACATAGTTCAGAGAAGAAAAGGCAAGAGGCTTGACTATTCATGTCTAATCATCAGAGATAGAGAACCAGCTACTGTAGCATTTACAAGCTGAACAGATACTGGATTTTCAGTTCAACTCAACAAGTATTTTCAAAGCTTTCCAGTAAGCTATTCTTCACTATTGAGCAGCAATTTCATGATATACTTTTCATTTTACATACAGTATCATTGAAATAAATGAAACATGGTATTCCAATAGTGACCTAATGCAGCTGAAGAGTTAAATACAGTCACACATCATTATAGCCTTCTTTAATTAGCTGGTATAACTATTTTGTGCTTGGCAGTACACAATCACTTAATTACACACACTGACCATATTAATATTTAATTCACTCACTTTCCTTTTTTCTCCTCCTTGTTACAATGAAAGAAGTAAATGCATATGGGTTGTATCAAAGATGTTGCATGCTTGAGTAAAGATAAGGTCTAGTATTGTGAGCTATTACTTTTAGAATATGCATTTAATTTAGAAAATAGTTCTTATATGATTTTATTTTGTGCCACCTACATAATGTTGTATAGTAGTATGGAGAGCCTATATTAGAGATATATAGTTTCTGAATGTACTGCAATATTTCAGAGATCACTTGAATGTGATCTACATTAGACTATGTTTATGGTTATGACACACTTAAAGGGGTTGGTCACTTTCAGACCAATATTGACAAACAAATGTACAATAAAAAGATATACAATTTTCCAATATACTTTCTGTATCAATTCCTCACGGTTTTCTAGATCTCTGCTTGCTGTCATTCTGTTACTTCTAGTGGATAAAAGTCTGACCATGGTCATGTGATTTACGGTCCATGGTCATGTGATGAGCACACAGGTGCCGCTCGGTATAGTCACAGCACAGTAATCAGACATCTGCCTGGTAATCAGCTGTGCACCTGTGTGCTCATCACATGACCATGGACCGTAAATCACATGACCATGGTCAGAGTTTTACCCTCTAAAAGTAACAGAATGAATGACAGCAAGCCGAAATCTAGAAAACCGTGAGGAATTGATACAGAAAGTATATTGGAAAATTGTATATCATTTTATTGTACATTTGTTTGTCAATATTGGTCTGAAAGTGGCCAACCCCTTTAACTAGGCCTTGTGCCTTCTGGGTCCTTTATTAAGAAACTTCAGTGTTAATAAATCTATCCTATGGTCTGGATGGGACATATGTTGTAAGCTGCCCATGCCATAGGCAGTAATGAAACCCCATAACACCAGGATGTAGGCTTTTGAATTGTGTGCTAATAAAAAGCTGGATGGTCTCCTCCTCTTCAGTCCACAGGATACGGTGTCAGTGATTTCCATTTTCTAATTTTTATTCATCTGACCACACAACAGTTTTACCTTTTTGCATTTTGGCCCAAAGAAGAATTTGGCAGAATTTCTGTATTATGTTGATAATGTCACAGACAATGATTTCTGAAGTGTTTCTGAGCCCATGCAGTCATTTGGGTTACTGATTCACATCAGCAGTTATTGTAATGCTACCTGAGGGTCCGCACATTGATCCCTCCACATTCTTCTCATGATATTATGTGCTGTAGATCATGGGATATTAAAGTTATCTACAAGTTTGCACTGAGGAATATTTTTTTAAAATTGTTCCACAATTTTTAGATGCAGTTTTTTACAGCTTGGTGAACCACGCATCAGCTTTGCTTCTGAGAGAGTCTGATCCTCTAACACGCTCCTATCGCTAGGTTCACACCTGCGTTCAGCACTCCGTTCTGTGCTTTCCGTCTTCTGCATGCCAGAAGACGGAAAGCACAGACCGGGTCCGGCCATGAGCAGCGGTGAGCGTTTTATGCTCTCCGCCGCAAAACCGGATTTTTTAAATCCGGACACAGAGTACTGCATGTCCGACTCTGTGTCCAGATTAAAAAACCCGGTTTCGCGGCGGAGAGCATAAAACGCTCACCACCGCTCACGGCTGGACAGCTTTCTCACCCATTCAAATGAATGGGTGAGAAAGACTCCTGCAGGTTTCCGTCTCCTGCTCTGTTTTATGCAGGAAACGGAAACCTGCAGAACGGACACCTGGGCGCAGATGTGAACGAGCCCTTAGGTGTTTTTTTAATCCGGACACAGAGTACTGCATGTTCGACTCTGTGTCCGGATTAAAAAACCCGGTTTAGTGGCGGAGAGCATAAAACGCTCACCACCACTCACGGCCGGACAGATTTCTCACACCTGGGCGCAGATGTGAACGAGCCCTATTTCATGTAGTCTCTTCGGGTGTTTTTCATTAGAACCACTTACTTTTTCAGCTTGAGGCTGGGGCCCCACATTGTGACTATGACTATGTTTGCAAATATTTCTCTCTTTTTTTTTTTTTTTAAATCATTCCTTTTTTAATGTCAATGCTAAACATCTCATGAAACTTTTGGTTTCCAATTTATTTTTATTCCTGCTGTATCCCTGAGATCCCATTGTAAAGGACCCACTATATGTTATTATGCCTAAAATATCAACACTATTACAGGTAAACTTATCTAATAGAAAGGGAAAGTTCATCAAAAAACAAAGAACCTTCAGCATCTGTGCATCTGGCATCCTAAACAGAAAAATTTTACCTTGATAAAGTCTAAGCTCCATCAAACGTCGTCTGATAACCTCGACTGTCACAGTTTATTAGACAGGCGTTACCATGCGAAGCATGCTGTATATGAAATGTGAGTGTACTGTCACTTACCAAATCCCACCGGTAATGAGATCTTCCAGGTGCAGTCCAAATTACTAGGGTAGTTTCCTGGGAATCCAGGACTCAGTATAACACCTTCCATGTCTTCTGTCACTCCTCCACATTGGGCTGAATGTAAAGAAATGAAATAAGCAATGAGACTGGGAAGCAGTAAAGCATTGTGAGTAAGCATAATGAAAAATAGAACTTAGCGGATCAAGTAAATATACACAATTTGGCCATATAGCCAAGTGCAGAGCCATTATTCCTGAGGCGTTGTGCTTTTGACAAGATGTTTATCGTTGTGCATTGTTGGAGTTGCACAGTATCTCATAACATAGTATGACAATGCTGCGTGAATACAGATCTGTTCTGCTGTATTTAATATGCAGCAAATGCAACAAGACATGATACGGAAGATAAATTTTGCACCGAATAAATGGTTCATTCATATTTTTGTGCATTTAATATATCCCATGAAAATATTATGAATAATGAATGTGTTTATTATCATGTTATCTGCAGATATGGATTTTTTTTCTGCTTGGCTGTATTTATAATGTGCTTACCAAAAGAAAATATGTAGAAATGTTACTACATTACATTGTAAAAGGTGTGCAGCATTTATAAGATGTTACCAAAACAGGTTTGTTTTATGTAGCATTAAAAAAAAGACTTTGCAGAAGAAACAGCAAAATAGAACTTGTCCATATTGTAATATAAACACTATAAGAGACAAAGTATTTCATAGAATGAGCTGTCGCTAATATTATTGCTATTATTTAGGGGCAGATTATTTTGCAGAGCACAATGGAGAGTGCTTAGAAACTGGAACAGCTACAGCCTACAAACAGTTATAACGTACTTCTGATGCAGAGACAGAGGCAAGTACATGGTGATTCTCCATCTCCCATTAACAAAGGACCCATAGTAATAGGAAAGCTTAGGTATATATGATGCAAATGATTCTGTGATGCACTTAGTTTTATATGGAGGCCTTGTGACTGAGATAGGAGCACTGCAACAATAGTACTTTGGCTAGCCCTGTAATGGAGGCATTGACTGCCACTGATATTGGGAATGCTATGAAGACGATGTGACTGTTTCTATGACATGGACACCTGGTAGTACTGATGTGGAAGAGCTGTGTAACAATCTGTTATAACGACAATACTGTGGAGATGCATTGATTAGCTGCATGATTAGTATCTACTGAATGTATTGTACTTGAGAATGTTGCTCCGGTGTGTATAGGGTTATCCCTCATACATCCGTCAGAAACTGAAGTACTGATTTTGATATACAAGATGGAGAGCCCTTTACTAGAGGACTAAAGAATAATAACAACTGCCAGAGTGGAGCATTAACACCAAAAATGTTGTTTGTCCCTTTTTTTGCTATCAGGTTTCATCTGCTCCTAAAAAGAATCATCTTGTGGTCCATTTTCTCCAGGGCCACAAAAATTTCCAAATTCACCCTGATCATCTTAGTATACACTGTCTACCAATAAGTATTTGGACACCTGTGGTAGAATAGAAAAACAACATTTATTCATATTCCATAGTTGGCAGAACCCAGCAGATGCTTCCTTATGGATGGTATTGATGGACACAATACTCCCGGATGCCTGTAGAAACTCCTGGTGAATGTGAGCCATCGGTTGGGTGCGGTTTCTCTGGCCAGCACTCGTCGGTCTCTATCTCCCAGTTTCGGGGGTCTGCCGACTCGGGGTACATTCTGACAATCACCATTCACCTTCCTTGACTAATGTCAATGCTATTTCCTATTTAACGGTGGAAGGTGTGACGGACATACATCATGACCACAGATATCTTCATTTCCATGGGTGTCCAAATACTTATTAGTAGACAGTGTACAATATATGAACAGAATTTGTACCATACAGCGCAAATGTGTATTTCTTTACATACCGATACATAGAGGAGGAGGATAATTCCATCGTCTCACTGTCCCTGGCATGCATGAAATATGTGAGTGGCCCTGAAGGTGAGAGAATACAAAACATAAAACGTTATTTGTGTTACATCACATACTATGGTTTATATACTCTTTTTATTACATACATAAAACTCCAACCAAAACTTAAAACCTGGCACTTTCACTGTAGGAAAGCAATAACTTTTAGATAGATTTATATTTTTTTGCAACAATGTGAAACAAAGCGGCAAAATCCACTTCATTGTGGAGATAGTAGCTGAAAAGGGGTATACTAGTGGATGTATGAAATTCTTACAGAACCAGTACAAATGTAACTGAAAGAAGCAAATATATATGGATTGTGATCAATGGCATAGTTTATCTTCTTTTTCAGTAGCAATTCTAAAGGACTACAAATCTTACCAGGAAAACATGCCACAAAAATAACTTTGCATTGTTTAGTTCATGACTAGATAAAGTATTCATCTGATCAAGTGGGGCTCTATCTTTGGGAAAAGTCTTTTTTAGCTAGGCACATACTTGCCTAGCTAGAAAGTCTATTCCACACATACATTTTGTATGTAAATTGCCTCAGTAGTTTTTGAATAAGTCAGTTTTTATTCATATGCTAATTAGCCCTCTCTGTGCACTCCAGAAGTGTTTGTGATCACTGTCTGCTCTATGTGTATGAGAGCAGAGAGGCTGCTGTGCTGATGATTCATCTCTCTGCTCTCATATACATAGAGCAGAAAGTGCACACAGACTTTTCCCAATGATAGAACCACTTTAAGGTTAGAGCTGCCTTAGCATAGTATCTAAATATATTACCAGTTTCTTTTATTAGTATTATTATTATTATTATTTAGTATCTATTACTAAATGGAATATTTCACTCATAAGCTTTGCTAATTTTTGTAACCCATATCATTCAAGCCTCCCAAAACTTTAGGTTTTGAATGGCAATCTTTGTTACAACCTGCAGGGTATATCCTGGTTCACAATGGAAGGAGACAACATCATTCACAAGGTATCTTTCTCCAATTTTCATTCCATTACTAGGAACAGCGGGTTCTGGGCAACTGGCAAGGCCTACAGCTAAAGCCAACAAAAGTACATTGGTTAGTACACACAAAGAAAAAAATCCAAGAGATTTTGTTGAGCCATGTTAAATAGGCTTGTCATAAAGGTAACCTAATAGGGATCCAGCAGTTGATATACCCAAGAATAAAATGGAGCCTAGGCAAGCCTACAAGGTACCAGCCCAAGCTTCTCCATTCTCTATAACAATGACTTGGATATATACAAATGTATGAGTTCTCTCACTTTTAGGTTTCTGTAACTGTCATTAGCATCAGTATAGATAACCTTTGTAATTCATACAGACTCTTACCTATTCACAGAAACTTAAAAAATTCTTAGAAATGGGACATATAACAATATAGGAGATATAAAAAAATACAAATGACAACCATTAGACCACGCTCCACCTATACAGTTCTAACCGAAAATTTTTATATTTTTATAAAGCTTCTCTTGTAACACATAGGAGCATTATTCTGAACGTGTTTTACGTTCAGAATAAGCTTCAGTATACATAGTGTGAATGCCCCCTTTGTGTGTGTACATCATATGTCTAAGGGAGAATCTGGTCCATAACTGTTTCTTTTTCATTCAGAGAGGGAGAGAGAGCAAGAGAGAGAGAGAGAGAGAGAGAGAGAGGAACCAGTGTACTCACCTGAGCTGATATGAATTAAGTACTTTGTTATCATAGAAAGCTCCTATTTAGCTCCTGCATAACACTAAACCTGTGTTTCTTGCTGCATCTGCTCACTTCTCCAACCCCCCTCCATAGATTTCTAGAGACAGTTATAGATTTAACCTGTATCATGTGACCTGCAATCTGTCCCAAGATGGATACAGAAAACTTTTCAGCGTGAAAGTCAGCTTAGCAATGGGAAGGGGAGCAGCCATAAAAGAGATGGAAAAAAACATTTGTTTCTAAAAAGATATTACAAAGTTTCTTACAACTGCCTGTAGTATTGATTTATGCAAAGTTTGTGGAAACGTTAGCAACCATTTAACTACCATAGGTTTGCATACTGTAGCTTAATTGCTTTTTAGCAAATCTATACAATTTGCATTAACAACAAGCTCAATTAGCAATGTGGAGATTCAGCAATATAACCCCCTACTACCTGTTCTGTGATATCACCAAATGGAAGATTCATTTGTTCAAAGTAATAGCAGGCTTGTTCAGATAAGTGCTGAGAAAATGCGACTTACAATATGAGATTGAATGATTACTTTGAGTTTTCACAGTGTTATGTATTCAGCAGACAAGCCTTTTCATGCCAGAAATGACCAAAGTGAAATAAAAAAGCAAATTAATAAACTAATGGTCACAGGAGCCGTAAAGGAGTAGCTCAGCTTTCCATTGGTTTCTACATGGGATCTTCGAAAATTAGCTTTCACATAATGCTAATGTTAGCGAGCCATCTTCAGTTGCTCAGCATGGTGCAGGGGTAGCCCTCATTATGACAAGAGTTGTAGCTTAAATGACAGTATCTTGTAGGGCTATTTTCATGAAAATCACTGTTTTCTTCTTATGTAAATTAGCTGAGCTGGAGCTTCAATCTCTGCTCTAGATAATCACCCAAAACTGCTGTCCAGCATCAGCCCCAAAGCCCCCTTGCTTGACTGACATTTCCCACTTTGTCAAACTTTCTGCAGTTAGGAATAGGGCTGAGCCGATCTTGAAATCTCAGGATCATTTTTAAAATCCGATTTTCGATTATTTTCCAGCCGATCCCGATCGCGATTGTGAAATTTGCTCGATCGCCGATCAGGATCCAATCTTCCCTGATCCCAATTGCTCAACCCTATTAATGATATATACATGAATATGGTTGAGCTGGTCTTGAGATAACCTCGGACCTCGATCCCACCGGAAAAGATTGGGATCGGAATTCTGATCGCCATCGTGAAATTTACTCAATCGCGGATCGGAATCTGATCTTTTCCGATACCGATCGCTCAACCCCGGTTAGGAGCGGTTAGCGAGAGCAGAAAGCATGTAGGAGAAGACATGCCCCTAAAGCCCTTTTCAGCAAATTTGAATAAACATAAAACACTGATTTTCATGAAAACGGAGCTGCAATGCAGAATAAAGAGACACCTTTGGAAAGCATAGAGGCAGCCCTACAAGGTACTGTCATTAGTTTCATACTGATTTTTATGGTGACAAATTCCTTTTAATAGTTCAATAGCCTTACAAGACTGAGCTACTACATTTACATACATCTGAACAATGACAATATCTGCATGTTTTTCACATGTATATTTGTACCCACATGATAAGTTAAATAACTTTCCAAGAAATTTCCACTAGTATGTGTCCAAAATGGGAAGGTAAAGTAGACTAAAAGCCATACTGAGGGCGCTGAATGTTTTCTGTACAGCAGTGATATGTTGCTGCTACATTCATAACATACATCAGTAGTATTGAATTAGGTGTTTTGTGTGAAATATAGACTAAAACTAATAGGTTATGTGTTCTGCAATGCAATACTGAATAAGTGGCATAGCACAGGTCATTTTTCAATAACACTTTAACCCCAGTTTGTCGCAGATGCTGTGATTTTTTTATCGTCCAAGCAACTGTTTGATCATTTACATGACATACCAAATAGTTACAGAGTTACATTAGCCTTGATCACAGCAGTTATAGAAACATGTCATCTGTATATAACTGCTGAGCCTATGCCATCCTCCCACCTAACTGCATGTACACTCGGGGCTAAGCACTTTAAAGTTCAACAAATAGTTTTTTTTTTCGTTGTGTGGGAAGGGGTAAAGAGGTACAACTGCACCAAAATGTATCTTACTTTTGTATTCCAGATGAAAGCCAGAAGCAGACACACTGATATCAGAAAAGAAATGCAGGTAGAGATGGTTTGATGTGCTGTTCAGCAAGGCTGGTACTGTGGTTCCTGAAACGAGGCAAAAATTCATAAAACTTGAGACAGAGAATAATACTTTTTTACTGCTTTACATATTGAGGTTGTCTTTTTCACAGTCCTACAAGATGAAACAAAGGTTACTGCAGTTAGAACTGGCTGTGAGAAGATAGAATATATCTCCTAGCTGATCGCTCCGTATGCAGCATCATTCACTGCTTTATCTGCAGCTCTGTATTACAGAAACATATGTACCATATATAAAGTACCCACAGAGTTATTATTATTATTGTCAGAACTGGAAAAATTGTTTAGATCATTCATATTTTGTGCACTAAACTGGAGCCTTCTATGCTCATAGAATTGATATCTACTTTCTACCAAAAGATATGGTCATACGTTCTATAATAATTATATGTATAGTATGATAACATTTTATTTTCTTGTAGCTGCTAAATCCAGGTCACACATAGATGAGCGGCAGGTCACAAACTCACATAAACATTGGCTTTGTACATCTCCAGTCCATTGCTACCATAGTATACCATTCAGGAGTTGGAACAATTTTGACAATTTTAACACTAAATTATGTTAGTGTTAAAAATTCAGGCAATATTTTTTAGTTAACATCAATTCAGCTAAATTAAGTGGTTGAATTGAAGGAAAAACAATTATTAGTTATTTTTCTGAAGTAAAAATGCAGATAATAAAATGTAATTGCAATCATTTTCTGGAAAAATTTCAGGGGTGCCAACACTTACTGCCATGCCTGTAACTCAGGCTATAACACTAGTCGTACTTGAAATCTATGCATAGATTTTAATTCTGGTGCATGAGTATTCACCTAAATTATTGAGAATCCATAGAATTTTGATAAATAAGGTGTAGTTAGTGCCAGAGGGGAATGGTATAGTAATAAATGATGGTATGCATTATAAACAAAAGTAAAAATATCAAAATATAGAACTGAATGCAACATTTGAAGTGCAATCTAAGATAATGTAAAACACTTAATTGTTAATAAAGTACCTGAAAAACTCCCAAGCATGGTGGCCGTGTTGTCAGCTCCATCAAAGACCTCAAGTGAGTCCCAGTTTTGCTCTGTACCAAAACTTATAACCTGAATCTAAATGTAAAAAAAAACCACTTTCAGTAGTTAAAGTTTTTACCCTACAGATGCGAGACTACTGTAACTGGGTCCTCATCAAAACTGGAAAAATAAATCCCTTAACAGAATTATTTAGTCGTACCAGTCATGACTGGGCCAGCGGGGCCAGATAAGGTGAGACTTTAATCAATGTGTTGATATGGATCGTAACAAATGTAATATACCATATTTCTTCTTCATACCATTTATCAACTTGTTACGCACAAATGGATTCCAAATTTTAATAGTTCTAGATAAAACTAAATTTAAAAAATATGTGGTTATGTGTTAATAGTAGCACTTTACGTTTTAGGAGATTTTCAATATGAAAAAGTTAACTTACATGACTAACCAACCTAAATATGGCAACCTTGCAAATGTCCAGGTTACATTATAGAGACAGATTATGCTTTTTTATGACCAACAGAGCTGCATAAATCCTTACCAACCTATGTTGTTTAGTTTAGTAATACAGACAGATCAGCTATATGCCATGGTCTTATTTTAGCTTTATCTATAATAAACTCCATTAATGGAAAGTCATCTTTAAAGAGGACCTTTAATGTCCTCAGGCACACACGGTTTTATATACCTCTAGGACGCTGGCAGTGTGCTGAATTTAGCGTACTGTCGGCTTTCCTGTTATGTGCCCCAGAGCTGGAGATATCGGTGCCATTATAATGGCAATTATCTTAGCCCACTGTTAGAAGGGCATTCCTGACAGTCTAGCTGGGCTGTGAGGAACGCCCCTCCTGACAGTACTCATCTATAGCCCTGTACTGGGTGGGCTTTCCCCACCTCCCAGGAAAGACACTAAGCTGTGAGAAGCGCCCACCCCGGCTGTACTCATCCATAGACGAGTACTGGGGGGGAATTCAGTGCAATGTCGGCTTTCTAGTGGTATATAAAACCGTATGTGCCTGAGGACATGAAAGGTCCTCTTTAATATGCAACATGGGTTCTAACTCTCCCAAAGTGTGTTACACTTTGTAATGTTACAAGAGAAGTCATATGAAGAAGTCTCAAAATGGTACCCCACTAAAACCATACTAAAAATTATTTTGATAACTGTTCAAAGCATCTTAGAGAAGAGAAGTTTGCATATGTGGTACCACTGGCCACTCACTAAACCCTATTGGTGAGCGGTCACACTTCTTAACAAAAGATCTGTGTGGTTGACATTTCTACCATGCAGATAATGCTCATTCTAAAGTCTTTCAATTGCAATGGGTATTACCTTAAAATTTACTAAAATTAATTTATATGCTCTCTTCAGTGGCCAAATCTCTTAGATGTAAACAACCATCCCCATAGACCATAATGATGGGTTATGTAGATAACCTGTTTTCCCTAAGTCCCAACAGCGGCACAATATGGGGTATTTTCTGCCCCTGTGTGCTGGTAGGACAGGCGGAATTTTTAATTAGCCAGACTTAACACCTGGCTGGACCCTATAAGAGGGCACCACACCCCTCCCCCTGCGTGTTAATATTAAGTAATCTATAATAGGCTCTATACAATATAATATGTTTACAGTAAAGATATTGGTATTTTCCACATACATACAATCTTTACAAGTGCATACAAGCAACTTATATACATTTAGTCTGTTTTCCTCCACCAAATTATAGGGAGGGAGACTTGTGCCGCTGTTGGGACTTAGGGAAAACAGGTTATCTACATAACCCATCATTCCCTTGCGTCCCACCAGCGGCACAATATGGGGAGATAGCAAGCATAGTCCCCTTATTAGGGTGGGCGCTCTACAGAACTCAACACTGTATGGCCGAAAGCCGAAGCTTCCGCAGACTGGCTAGCCAGTCTATAATGTTTTACAAATGTGGAGTCTGAGCTCCACGACGCCGCCGCACAGATCTGGTCAAGCGGCAAGGCGCACCTTTCTGCCCACGAGGTAGAGACTGCCCTCGTGGAGTGCACTGTCAAGAAGGCCGGAGGAGATAAGTCCTGTATCTCAAATGAAATTTTAATGGCCTCCTTCACCCACCTAGAAATGGTGGGTTTCGAGGCCACCAGGCCTTTTAACTTCCCAAAAAAGTTTACAAAGGGGTTTTCCGATCTTCTAAAAAAGCGCGTGTGCTCTAGATAAATTCTTAAACACCTTGATAGATCAAGTGAATGAAGTTTTACCTCCTCCGGAGTGGAGGGTGTTGGATAGAATACTGGAAGTGTGACCAGCTGGCACCTGTTGGTCACAGAGGGAACCTTGGGGGTAAATCCCGGTAGATATCTTAACTGGACTCTGTCCTCGTAGAAGCTGATATACGGTTCTTCACAGGAGAACGCCTGTAATTCTCCTACCCTCTTGGCTGATGTTATTGCCAAGAGGAATGCTACCTTGTAGGAGAGGAACTTCAGCTCTGCCGACTCCAGAGGTTCAAAGGGCTTACCACATAGCGCTGATAGGACCGTGCTGAGATCCCACTTGTGGACGGGAGCAGATACTGCTGGTCTCAACCTCCCCGCCCCTTTAAGGAAGGAACTTACTAGGGAGTCTTGAGATAACCGCCTCCCCAGACAGGCGGACAGGGCGGCCATATGTACCTTCAAGGTGGCAACCGAGAGGCCCCTGTCAAGGCCGTCCTGAAGAAAGTCCAGGATCACACCCACAGGAGGATCCACGGAGTCCACTTCGTGCTCCTGGCACCAAGTTTTAAAGATGTTACCAATCCTTTGGTAACTTCTATTTGTAGCTTTTGAGCGAGCACAGGAAATCGTCTTTAGGACGGCCCTTGAAAGTCCTCTATTCCTTAATAGGGACTCGTTAACTTCCAGGCTGTCAAGTTGAACCTCCTCAGATCCTGGCAGAGCAGCTCTTCTTGAGTTACCAGGTCTGGGAGGGGGGGAAGCCTCCAATAGATGCCTTGACTCATCCTCATGAGCTGGGCAAACCAAGTCCTTTTTGGCCAGAACGGGATTATGGCGATGCCCGAGACTTGGTCCTGTCTTATTTTCATCAATACCCTGGGTATGATGGGAACCGGAGGGAAGATGTAAAACAGCCTGAACCTCCCTGGGATGGACAGGGCATCCACTGCCAAGGGGTTGTCCTCCTGATACAGGGAACAGAAGGTCTGCACCTTGGCGTTGAGTCAGGTTGCCATAAGATCGACCTCTGGGAGACCCCATCTTTGGACGATCTGCTGGAATATTCCTGGATGAAGCGACCATTCTCCGGATACGGAAATACCCCGACTCAACTGATCCGCTACTATGTTCAGGGAGCCTCTGATGTGAACAGCGGATAGATGGGACAGGTTCTTTTCTGCCCATGAGAAGATTAGGTTCGTGGTTCTTTGAAGGGCTAGGGATCTGATACCGCCTTGTTTGTTTATGTAGATGACCGTTGTCATATTGTCCGACCGGACTTTGACCGCCTTCCCTTTGAGGAGGGGGGCAAAGTGACACAAGGCAAGGTACACTGCCTGAAGTTCCTTCAGGTTGGATGACCCCTGTTCCGGATGTGCCCAAACGCCGTGTATAGTTTTGTCGTCCAAGTGGGCTCCCCATCCCTGATGGGATGCATCCGTTGTCAGCAGGACCCACTCTGGTGGGACCATAGACCTTCCGTCTTTCAGGTGTATCCACCATCTGAGGGAAACACGGGTAGTGGGAGAAAGGCAGATCTTCTTTTGCAGTCCCCGCGGCGACCTGTTCCAGGCGCTCAGCACTTCCCTCTGAAGGGGACGCAAATGCCATAAGGCCCAAGGAACCGCCCTGGCTGAAGAAGACATCAGGCCTAGAACTCTCATGGCGGTCCGGATGGTTATTCGCCGAGTTCTGAACAGAAAGCGGGCAGCTGCCTCTATCTTGAGTTTCCTTGGGCCGGAGAGGTAGATCTGCATCTCCTGGGAATCCAGAATAAATCCGAGACGGCGCTGTCTCGGATTTCTCCCAATTGATCACCCACCCTAGTTTGTGGAGGAGGGATACAGCGATCTGAAGATGTTGGCGGAGTAGAGAAGTAGACTGAGCTTTTATGAGCCAGTCGTCTAAATACGGAACCACGAAGAGCCCTTCTAATCTTAGAGCGGCGATGGGGGCGACCGTCTTGGTAAAGACGTACGGGGCTGACGATATGCCAAAGGGGAGGGCGGTGAACTGAAAATGCTCTCTGCGGCCGGCTATTTGAACAGCTATTCTTAGATATTTCCTGTGTGGGCAAAAAATGCAGGTAGGCGTCCCTGAGATCTAGGGTTACCATTACTTCGTCCTGCTGGAGGAAGGATGTTACAGACTCTACTGTTTCCATTCGGAATGGTTTTTCCTTTAGAAACCGATTGAGATATTTTAAATCTACTATCATCCTCCAGTCCCCAGATGGTTTGGGGACGCGGAACACTGGAGAGTAGATACCGAGCCCTTCCTCCAGAGAGGGGACCCTCTCCAGGGCCCCTTTCGTCCTGTATTCCAAGACGGCTGCCTCTAGGATGGACTGCTGGGCAGCAGGCAGGATACGAGTGCTGGTGAAATGACTGCGGGGAGGCTGCTTGAACTCCAAGGCGTAGCCCTAGGCCACCACCCGCAAAACCCAAGGATCTTTGATGATCTGATCCCACACACAGGCAAAGTGGGCCAGACGCCCACCTACCGCAAGATTGGCCACAGAGAGCTGCGCACCCTCAAAAGGTAGGTTTACCTTTTGGATCATCCCTGGCGCGCCCCCTGCCAGTACCTCTAGGTCGTATTCTGGACCTCCTTTGAGGTTGTGCTGTAGATTGAGCTCCACGCCCCCTCCCTGGGGGAGGCCTTCTGCTTCTGGAGGCCTGCGGCAAGGTTCTGCCTTTGTCCTCAGCCAGACCTTCCATTAGGTCATCGAGGCTGCGCCCGAACACCTTACCCGGCTGGAAGGGTAGACCACAAAGGGCGTATTTGGATGGTAAGTCCGCCCTCCAAGGACGGAGCCACAGTGGCCTTCTCGCGGCTGTGGTTTGAGCCATGGTCTTTGCTGACAGACGTAACTGTTGTCTGGATGACTCTCCCAGGTAATTTGCTGCTAGCTGAATAGAGGACATAGATGATAAGATCTCGTCTCTATCGACGCCAGTATCTATGTCCTGCTCCAGTTGCGTCAGCCGGGCACGTAGGAAGTCTGCCACTTCAGTGGAGGCAATGGCCACAGAGGTCTGAGCTGAAGCAGATGAATAAGCCTTTTTAAGCGTGGAGTCTATTCTCCTGTCCAAGAGGTCCTGTAAGTTAGAGCCGTCTTCAAGAGGTACAATGGTACGCTTGGACATCCTGGCTACCGCCAGGTCTACTTTTGGGGGTGGCCCTCAGCAAGCCAGTTGGACAGGATCCACCGGATATAAATTTTTAAATACTCTGGAGGCCACATGAGACTTCTCAGGAAATTTCCACTCCTGCTCCATAATGGCCATTAATGCCGCATCTACCTGAAAGGCCCTCTGCCCTTCAGCGGTAGAAGCGGAGGCTTCCCCCATGTCACTCAGGCCCCTTGACCGGATGGCCTTCAGCAAACTGGTTGTTTTATCCCATGGGAATATGGGTTTGCTGGCCACGATCGACTGCACCATGGAAGGGCAGGAGTCATCCTCCATCTGCAGTCTTTCCAGGGAGGGGGGAGAAGCAGAGCGCCCTTCTGTCCGCTGCTTCTTGGAGAGCTGGGTGATGGACACGCGGATGTCCTTTAGTGACTCGTCCTACAAAAAAGGAGGAGGAGCTTACCAGAAGTGGGGAAACCATCTTTCCTCTTGTTCTCTGTACCGTACTCACCATATACTCCTTCATCCATATTACCATGTCCCTGGGGGAGGGTTCCTCAGCAGGAGGCCCTCTGCAGGACCGACAACGTGACCAATCGTATCCTGGAACATAGAGGTTAATTAGCAACCTCCTACTGCAGAGAGCCCCTACCCCAGACTACATCTACCATCAGGTAAGGGAATATCGCAATCCCGGCAGGAAAAATGCTTTCTCTTAGCCGAGGATTTCCTTCTCTCCTGGTCCCCAGGAGGAGTGGTGGAAGAGGACATGGTAGTGAAAAAATAGCGACCGCTATGTTCACCTAAATAGAATTACTGTATGAGAGGAGTAACACACATGAAACTCAATAATGGTTTCTTACCGGGCGTAAGGTGAGAGATGGAGGAACAGCTTAGACCAAGATGTCCAAATACAATGCTCAGCTGCAAACTGCAAAACTGCACAAGCCCCACTAGTTGGAAACTAGGAAGGCAAGGACTGAGTGTCCTGCCATCCTTTTTAAACTGAGCGCCGAAAAAGGGGGCGGGTCCGCCCAAAACCCCGCTTCCTTCCCGCTTCCCACCCCCCTAATACCCTCAAAACAAAGATTTGTTTACCTAGAGGGGGGGGGAATGGGGCCAGGGGACTGCACTACCCTGCCCCTAAACCTAGCTCCTTCTCCGGGGCTAATGTTTATAGAATTCCGGTTGCAGTGTGACCGGAAGTGCGGCGCCGGAAGTGCGCTGCAAAGTTTTCCTCCCTGTCCAGGAACGAGGGAGCCGGCTGAAGGGTTCCGGCCCCTATACTCGCTCGCAGAGCCGACGGCCGAAGCTTCCGCATGAAGCTCCGACACTGCAGGTAAGTGCCAGCGGACGGGGAGAAGGGGAAAGAAGGGGAAGACCCTGCTGACACCCCTGCCTTCTCTTTCAGGTCAGGAGCCCCAGCGAGGGACAGGACTCAGGATCAGGTAAGTGACCCAAAGAGCCCTATAGGAGGACACCAAGTCCTCCCCACCTGTCCACACACAGGACAGAAAAAAACACGCAGGGGGAGGGGTGTGGTGCCCTCTTATAGGGTCCAGCCAGGTGTTAAGTCTGGCTAATTAAAAATTCTGCCTGTCCTACCAGCACACAGGGGCAGAAAATACCCCATATTGTGCCGCTGGTGGGACGCAAGGGAATGGGGTCCGTGTGTTTTTGTTCGGTGTCTGCACAAGTTATGCAGAGAGAAAAGTACTTTCCTCTCCGCATGGTTTGTGTAGAACCGCAGTCCATGTGCTTTCATTGCTAACCGCTTTTTAATACGTTCGGTATTCCGTTTGGGGGACCTCAAGCGGATTTCTCGAACGGAATACCGAACACAGATGTGAACCAGGCCTTAAATAAAAAGACAATGTAAAAAAAGTCACTGAAATTGTCCAGTGTAGCTAGTTTAAACTTTGCTACATTAAATATATTTAGACCTTCAAAATTCAATATAATTGAGTTACTCTGTTCCTATAATGTACATTAAGAACACTAAGTACACATTAAAAACATTAGTAATATAATTACATAAGTAGTTTATCAAAAATCTATCAAAATATATATATATAAAAAAATGTTGGGCATATAAAATGAAGGGCAGCCCATCTATAACTAAGACTTGATATCATGGAATGAAGAGAGAAGATACATTTGCAGTTCTACTAAATAAAACTGACAAAGAACGGTAGGAGGTCTGCTTAACAGGGTTTGATATGAAATACAAAGATGAAATGAGGTGTCAGAACATGTTTTCTCCGCTTGGATACAAAACTCCCAAAAACTCGAATACAAAATGTCATGCACAGAACCTTGCTTTCATTATTTTAAAAAAATGGAAACACATAACAAACAAGTCCAGATTTTCATGTTACACATAGACGGAGATATCCCTTCTGTTAGCCAAGCAACAACACACACTGGTCTGTCTGTGCGCTGGCAATGAATTCCACTCTTATGAACAAGTCAACTGGTATGTGCAGCAGGTCTAAGTTCTGTCCCAGTGTGTCAACGCATTTCACAATGACTGTTCAGAAGGGACATTTTACCCCTAACAAGAATGAATGTGCTACACCACAAAACATTGAACTTGGTGACATTCTGAATCTATGACGTTCTGAATGTCCCCTGGGGACTAAGTTGGAAAAGCTATTAAACTGAACTTCAATTAGGAAAGAAGCCATAAATATTGCACAGCAGTGCTTCCTGGGCAAGTGATTTCTCTTTAATGAATGTCCAAACCACCATACGTAGATAAAAGATTTTTCTTTAATTTAAAAGCCGCACAAATGTTGTGTTAAGTTTAATGATTCATTTACAATAAAAGTATCCGTAACACAGAAATAACAAAAAACTGCTAACAATGGCAGCATCTACAATTACACAAAAGCGCACAATGCAGAGTGATTCTGTTCACTATAGGCCTTAATTGCCATACTAAAAATCACTGATTGGATGGAAGAACCTTTCTAACCTTCTCCACAGAGTAGATTTACCAGCTGGCACTGAAGGGAAGCTAGATTTTACAATGAAACATACTAGATGCCATACAAATCATGCTTATCTTAGACCAAAGAAAGTTGCCAGAATTCACATGCCCCATTTGTCAAGCTTGTTGGCAATGATGATTGAAAATGATGTTTGGTGAAGAAACTGAGGATTACTATACAGCAGGATGAGAAGAGAACAATTTTTAGAAAAACAGCAGAATGAAGATGCCACAAACTAAATATGAAAAAAAAAACAACTTTATTATAGTCTGGTCCATATTTATTAACATACATATTTGTGTATCCTTAAAGGGATTTTATCATTAAAAAAAAAAGTTTTTTCAACTAAAACCATGTAGGGATAGCCTTTGGAAAGGCTATTCGTCTCTCTCTTTTTTTTTTTTTTTTTTAAATGTAGATTGTGAGCCCCACATAGAGCTCACAATGTACATTTTTCCCTATCAGTATGTCTTTGGAATATGGGATGGAAATCCATGCAAACACGGGGAGAACATACAAACTCCTTGCAGATGGTTTTTTGCCCTTGGCGGGATTTGAACACCAGGACTCCAGTGCTGCAAGGCTGCAGTGCTAACCACTGAGCCACCGTGTGCCCCCAGCTATTCGTCTCTTCTCATGAGACCACCGCAAAATGGCCAAAGGAACAGTCGACTGCGCGCGTTCCGCCACCATTTTCCACTGTTTTCTTACGCAAGCTCATCACAAAATTGTCAATGGACATGCACAGTGAGCTGTTTCGTCGGCCATTTTTCGGTGGTCTCTAGGAAGAAGAGTGAAGTGAGAGTGGAGTGAAGAGGAGATGCAGAAGACAGAGGCGGCGCTGTAATGGAGAACAACGCTGCACTCTGAGCACAGGGGAATGCACCCTATGCTTTTTGAGCACAATTACCATAATGAATAAAGAAGACAAAATTAAAAAACGGTGGCGCGGACCTTCAACATAAAGGTAGGAGATGAACAGCCTTTTTAAAGGCTATTCCTACGTGGTTTTAGTTTAAATATTTTTTAATGATAGACTCCCTTTAATTAGCTTGAATTTGGGCTCCAACTTCTCATGAAACCAATTCAACAGGCTACAATTTACAACACAACCACAAGTTGATAGAGACACATAGAAGCTAGACATCTTATGACTGTTCATTGCATATTCATGTTGTTTAGAAAGCTTGTCATCTCATGAAACATAAAGGACAGGCAAAGAAGGACACAGCTTATAAGTCAGTATATCAATTTTACCTTTTCAGTTGTATGTGAAAAGGTACAACTAAGAGATTTCTTAAAGTTTTCTTAGTTGGACAAAGGGCCACAAATGTCACTTTCCTTATGGTAGCTCATATCTTACAAATCACTAAGAAACTATAAGGAAGGGAGGAAGGAAACCTCACATTTTGACTTACGGTTCAACATTTCAAGCTGCATTATATTAAATCTGTATATCAAATCTACCTGTTTTTTGTTAAGTAAACATCTTCCTCTTTTTTGTACCCCCATAATTACCATCCAGACTTCTTTAAACCTGACTATCACTTGTATATGAAATCTAAGAAGCAGAGAACTATATTCTTGAAGAGTTTTCACCTGAATTCCTGCTCCTTCTGGTACTGTGATCTTCCATACACAATTTAAACTGTTCAGGTATGGTTCTGGGAAACCTGGAGACAAAATGGTTCCTTTGCGTTCAGTCAGATTCCCTCCACAAGGCACTAACAAATCAAAAGAAAAAGAATATATGTCAGACCTTGTACCAATATTGCATTGAAATGTATAGTGACTATTCATGGATTAGCAATGCATAAGGCAATAAGACTTTAGGGGAGATTACTGTCTTAAATTTAAGCAGCTTATAACTAGACCTGACAGACAAAAGATGCGCCATTTTATTCACAAAAGCTTTTATGGTTGGATAGATTTGGCAAATCTAGCTATATATATTGGACATTTTTCCATTCCTTATGCCGCCTTCTGATTGTCTTATGTTAGACCAATGTTTTTTTCAGAAAATTTTGGCAAAATTTGTTGCATTTTAGAACTTTGCTAGACCATGTCTCATTTATTAAAACTTTTTGAAATCTGTCTAGTGAGCAGCAAAAAGTCTCAAAACCAATAATAAATCTGATTCAATGCAATATGCAAGTTATTTAGTGCAAGTAGGCCAGAATTCTAGAACATCCCATGGCTTATACAATATAATCATGGTAAATTATCATTAGATAAATCGATCGACATATAAAACATCGGACGTCAATCAACACAAAATGGTACTTACCAACACAGGATGGCACTGACGTGTTCCACTGTGCTAGTGCTCCCATCACTGCTTGACATTCAATATTCTTGGAGCCTTGCAATGCATACCCAGGAATGCATTCAAAACGGATGACAGCTCCAACTGAAAAGTCATTCCCAATACGGCGTCCATACTTGGGTTCTGGTATTGAGCTGCATTGAGTGGCACTAGTACGAGGAACAGCTATAAGAAGCAAAGAGATGGTTGCAGGTACAGTAGATCGAGATAGTGGCAGGTCAAGGAGGGGTAAGGAAAAAAGAGAATGAAAAGTATTTATAGAATATTTTGGTAAATGGACGTACTGCTAAAAGGAATAAACAAATAATATTAGATAATGTGGACAATACATGTACAGCAGTTAATGGTGGAATAAGCAGAAGTGTAACATCTAGAGACTTTGAACTTCAATTTTCTTTTTACTTTTCTCCTATGATCTTATTAACTATAGAAAAAATATTCCTTGACACATTACCCCCAGGCAACTCTCATATATATATATATATATATATATATATATATATATATATACAGTATATATGTATATAGTTATGTTCATCAGATAGATGTTTGAGATGCATGCATATTAGGCACACGATTGCAGAGTTAAAGTGTATTATAATCTATTTGCTGCTGCTCTGTTATATACAGACTGGTGTATCTCTGTGGCCTCAATGAATTTCAAGTGTCATTCAATCATCATCATACCCTCCTGTCACTTTATGTTTTACTCTTTTAGCCTAAGGTTCCCCCGGAAACATAGCAGAAAAAATGAAGGGTTTTTCATTACCATCATTATTCTAATCCACAGACTGTGGAATAAAAATAAAAAATCTGCGAGAAGGCTAAATTTTCAAAAATGCAGAATGTTAATTTTAGTTGTGCAAAGAGTAGTATATTCCATAGCCCTGCCATTTCCCTGTCAAACACCATTTATAGCTACTCTTCTCCTACCTATTGACAGGACTCTTGATGGAAGGCACTCCATATATATTTAATCAGATTGCCTTAAAGGAAGTCCGTCAGCAAGAAAATCGGTATCAAACTAATTACGTACCTTAATGAAAATAAACTTTTATGCAAATTAGCTGAAATGGGCTCTAGGGGCATTTCTTCTCCTGCTGGGGCTTCACTCTGCACTTCACATAACCGCCCCTAACTGCAGACAAAGTGTGACAAATTGGGAGCTGTCACTATAGCAATGGGGCATGGAGTTGGGTGGCAGTTAGGGATGATTATATAGAGCACGAGAATGAAGCCCCAGCAGGAAAAAAAAAAAAAAAAAACCTCTATAGATTTTTTTCAACTAATTTTATTAAGCAAATACTGATTTCTATGAAAATGGAGCTGCAATGCAGAATAAGGAAGACATCTATGGACAGAGTAGAAGCTTCCCTACAGGATACTGTCATTAGTTTGATGCTGATTCTCCTGCTGACAGAATTCGTTTAATAAAGTGCTTGCAAATGGAATTTATAATGCACAACCCATAATGCATGTGAATATATCGAGTATACATACATTGGTCCATATTTACTAATAGATAGACAGTGTTAGGTAGTCTGAAAATGTGTCAGATTTACCACAGTAACCTAACTATATACCACATTTCAGTTGGCTTAATTTACGCCAAAATGTTATGACATAATTTTGGCGCAACTTGGTGGATTTAAGCCATATACCCTTTTCTGAGAAGCAATACCGAATTATCTAGCAAGTTGTAAAAATTTAAACTCAAATTACATTTCCTGAGATGCGCCAGCTAGTGCCAAGATGCGCCAAAGGTTTGCCATATTTACTACAGTGTCTAGTTGTAACCACAATAGGAAATCTGGGCCATTATGTTTTATATATATCTGATGGTATCTGCATTTCTTTATATAAGAGAATAGATTTATAAAACACATTTGTGAGAAGCTATTATCAGTATAATCGGTACTAAATGCACCCCATTACATCATCATCATGTTCAACGTGCTTGGGCAGCAGATGGGAGCCTTGCCTTGTGTGAAAAAAAAAAGCCTTGATATGAAGATGATAAGTCTTGGCAAAAGAAACGCTTCCATTTGTGCTCAGTACAAAATACATTAGTATATACTGTATGGCACATTACTCTCATCAAGCTGTGATATATATCTCAAATCCCAGTTGCAAACACACATAAAATACATTGCTTCAAGGTGTATTTACAGAGTCACTGCTTCCTTTCCTCCCAAGCTGTGCACCTGCCAAATCCACTTCTTGTACTGTGTCCCTTTTCACTTTCCCAATCTAGCCATGTGACAGTTTTTAATATCTGTATGACAGTCCCTGTAGGTTTCATGCACTGCTTCGATGACCACAGGACATGACACGCCATTTATCCACCTACCTTGGTACACAAAATGAAATCCTTTGGCTGTTGCCTGTCCCTTGGCACTGAACTTAATTAAAATCTGATTGGAAGTTGCAAGAGGTAGAGATTCACCTGTAACGGCAGAGCGCACGTGTTACAGAGCGGGAAGACCTGCCTCTTGTAGATAAACCTGCAGCTGGGATTTGCAAAGCGGGGATGCTGATCAGATCACAGTATGTGAGATAGACTGCAACAGCACAGACTGCACTCTGGCCAGGGGAACATATTACTCCGGTTGAAGGAGGGGGACTACATAGATTACCAAGCTAATGTTTGTACGACTGCTGATGTGAAATAATGTGATGAACAGAGATACAGAAATAGAGAAATAAGATGTGGAAACATACTTTATATTCAGCTAAAATCTCTGTAATCTCCTTTCCTAGTAACACATTTATGTAATCTGATCTTTTATTTTTCTGTTAATAAAATATTTCTAAACCTAAAGTGCCAAATTATGCTTGGTTATACACATGTAGAAAGGGTTTCCAAAGCTGATGACCTATTTATAGGATCAGTGGCGTAACTAGGAATGGCGGGGCCCCGTGGCGAACTTTTGACATGGGGCCCCCCCTCCCCAAACCGATGCCGAAGACCTCGACTGACCCCGTCCTCCGCACTCTATTATGTCCCTTAGTAAGCCCTGCACACAGTATTATCCCCAATAGTGTCCCCTGCACACACAGTATTAACCCCTATAGTGTCCCCTGCACACACAGTATTAACCCCTATAGTGTCCCCTGCACACACAGTATTAACCCCTATAGTGTCCCCTGCACACACAGTATTAACCCCTATAGTGTCCCCTGCACACACAGTATTAACCCCTATAGTGTCCCCTGCACACACAGTATTATTAACCCCTATAGTGTCCAATGCACACACAGTATTAACCCCTATAGTGTCCCCTGCACACACAGTATTATTAACCCCTATAGTGTCCAATGCACACACAGTATTAACCCCTATAGTATCCAATGAACACAGTATTATTAACCCCTATAGTGTCCAATGTACACACAGTATTAACCCCTATAGTGTCCAATGTACACACAGTATTATCCCCCATAGTGTCCCCATATGTCCCACTGTGGACACCTATAAACATTTATTATACTCTGGGGTCTGAAAAGACCCCAGAGTATAATAATCGGAGACCCGGGGGATTAAAACCATTAAAAGAACAGAGACAGTTGCTTACCTGTTCCTGTCGGCTGTCCTGTCCGCTCTTGTCCAGCTTTAATGACGTCAGACGTCACATGACCCAGGAAGCTGGCCTGGGTCATGTGACGTCAGAGACGTCAGACACAAATGACGGAGGCCTGGCAGGATCGCGGAGAGGTAAGTAACACTGTTTTTTATGTTACCTTACCCCTCCCGGTGCGCCGATCATTATACTCGGGGGTCTGCAAAGACCCCCGAGTATAATGATAGCCTCTGTGGGCCCCGCGGTGTCACTTGCCGATCCCGGCCCAGCCAGGATCGGCAAGTGAATGGGGCCCGTAACGGACTTTAAAAAAAAAAAAAAAACGCAGCGGTAGCGGCTGTCACCGGGCCCCCTAATGGCCCGGGCCCTGTGGCAGCTGCTACTGCTGCTACCACGGTAGTTACGCCCCTGTATAGGATAGGTCATTAGAATCTGATCGGTGAATCCAACATCTAGACCCGGCACCAATCACCTGACCAGCTTCCGATAGCTGCATATAGTGTATTTGGTGAAAGCAACTCTGCTCCTATACAAGTGAATGGGAGTCCCTGGTACCACTATTGCAGAGCCATACACTATAGCTGGTGCCAGGGAACTGCAGCTCTACTGAACTGACTTGAATAGGAGTCAATCTGTTTACAGCTTCTGGCAGTCAGACAAGCTGATAGGTGTCGGACCTGGGTGTCTGATTCCCAAAAATCAGATACAGATGACCTACCATCAGGATAGGCCATCAAGATCCAAAACTCTTGGGGTGTTGGACAACTCCTTTAAACAGCATACCAGCTTGCCATATGTCATTCTATAGCTTCCATGAGTATGTTCTCCACTTTACAGATCAGATATGGATATAATGTACATGAAAGGATAATTAACTTTGCAAAAATAAATACTCATCTTGTCCTTATCTGAGATTACAGCTCCAGAATGAATTTATATTTCTGCTGGTTGTTATTGGAAACAGTCAACAAGCTTGTCAAGAGGAACATCTCTATGTTTATGTTCACACGGCACTTCCAGGGCATGTTTGATGTAGAAAGTGGGAAACACTGATGTATACACCAGTCATTTCCATAGACTTCTACAGACCCCATGTATGCCCAAAGAGTGTCCACTTTGGCATATGTCTGAACTAAATTGGAAAGTCTAACAAGCTGTGCTTGGCAATACACAAATATCCCACATGAGATCTTACTTCACAGAATGCATGATTTTACCATGTAAGGCTAAGGCTATGTTTATACAGTTATTGTCCACTGCTGCCATTCATCAAAGGATGTCAGCAATGGACATGAACAATAACAGAGTAATGGACTCAGATGGAGCCCTCTCTGTCTGTCTGTTGACTCTAATGTAAAAAACATGATGGACGCTCTCTTTCATTATGCTTGTATACTTCTGAATGGAAGAAAAGTAAGAAACATAATAGAAGAAAGTGTTACATTTGGGTGAATGAAGGACTCCCGATGGAGCAGGCTCCGTATATATCTGTTGTTTAATATACGTTGATGTCATCCTGTGATGAATGACAACAATGGACATAATAACAGTAGAGGTGAATGTAGCCTAATTGTTCATGTTAGATGCCATACATTTGGTATATACAGTGGGGCAAAAAAGTATTTAGTCAGTCACCAATAGTGCAAGTTCCACCACTTAAAAAGATGAGAGGTGTCTGTAATTTACATCATAGGTAGACCTCAACTATGAGAGACAAAATGAGAAAACAAATCCAGAAAATCACATTGTCAGATTTTGTAAGACTTTATTTGCAAATTATGGTGGAAAATAAGTATTTGGTCAGTAACAAAATTTCATCTCAATACTTTGTTCTATATCCTTTGTTGGCAATGACAGAGGTCAAACGTTTTCTGTAAGTCTTCACAAGGTTGGCACACACTGTTGTTGGTATGTTGGCCCATTCCTCCATGCAGATCTCCTCTAGAGCAGTGATATTTTGGGGCTGTGGCTTGGCAACACGGACTTTCAACTCTCTCCAAAGGTTTTCTATAGGGTTGAGATCTGGAGACTGGCTAGGCCACTCCAGGACCTTGAAATGCTTCTTACAAAGCCACTCCTTCGTTGCCCTGGCGGTGTGCTTTGGATCATTGTCATGTTGAAAGACCCAGCCACGTTTCATCTTCAATGCCCTTGTTGATGGAAGGAGGTTTGCACTCAAAATCTCATGATACATGACCCCATTCATTCTTTCATGTACCCGGATCAGTCGTCCTGTTCCCTTTGCAGAGAAACAGCCCCAAAGCATGATGTTTCCACCCCCATGCTTTACAGTAGGTATGGTGTTTGATGGATGCAACTCAGTATTCTTTTTCCTCCAAACACGAAAAGTTGTGTTTCTACCAAACAGTTCCAGTTTGGTTTCATCAGACCATAGGACATTCTCCCAATACTCTTCTGGATCATCCAAATGCTCTCTAGCAAACTTCAGACGGGCCCGGACATGTACTGGCTTAAGCAGTGGGACACGTCTGGCACTGCAGGATCTGAGTCCCTGGCGGTGTAGTGTGTTACTGATGGTAGGCTTTGTTACATTGGTCCCAGCTCTCTGCAGTTCATTCACTAGGTCCCCCCGCGTGGTTCTGGGATTTTTGCTCACCGTTCTTGTGATCATTTTGACCCCACAGGGTGAGATTTTGCGTGGAGCCCCAGATCGAGGGAGATTATCAGTGGTCTTGTATGTCTTCCATTTTCTAATTATTGCTCCCACAGTTGATTTCTTCAATCCAAGCTGGTTGCCTATTGCAGATTCAGTTTTCCCAGCCTGGTGCAGGGCTACAATTGTGTTTCTGGTGTCCTTTGACAGCTCTTTGGTCTTCACCATAGTGGAGTTTGGAGTCTGACTGTTTGAGGGTGTGCACAGGTGTCTTTTTATACTGATAACAAGTTTAAACAGGTGCCATTACTACAGGTATCGAGTGGAGGAAAGAGGAGACTCTTAAAGAAGAAGTTACAGGTCTGTGAGAGCCAGAAATCTTGATTGTTTGTAGGTGACCAAATACTTATTTTCCACCATAATTTGCAAATAAATTCTTACAAAATCAGACAATGTGATTTTCTGGATTTGTTTTCTCATTTTGTCTCTCATAGTTGAGGTCTACCTATGATGTAAATTACAGACGCCTCTCATCTTTTTAAGTGGTGGAACTTGCACTATTGGTGACTGACTAAATACTTTTTTGCCCCACTGTATACGGCAGGAGATTTTCTCTGTGAACATAGATTAACCAAGAGCCTATAATCTACTGTGCAGTAATGGCTCCATACTGCCAAGAAGGTTACACTTCAGATAAATCACCATAGCATGTTCTGGTAGAATACTGGGAGATTTCATCTCTGAAGCCTGAAGAATTGTACAGTAGACTAGTACTAGTCGTAACTCAGATGCAGTTCAAGATAAGTTCATTCTACATGTAAACTGGAAAATGATGTTCTAGACTAGAGAAACCAAATGTATACATTCATGACACAATATAACAAACTAAGACACATAACTAGTAATAACAAATAGCGTTGTGGCGATCAGTGTTTGTGGAAGGTAACAAATTCCTTATTTATCATATATGGTTATAATGAAACCAAAAAAAATTACTGGAACATTTGTCATATTAAGATCAAATTGCATTTTATCTATCACATTATTTATGCATATGCCTTAAACTAAAACAATCCTTAGGCCATCCAGCCTCATACCAGTATGAGATCCCGAGAGAGAGCTGAGAAGACGAGCTTGTTCATTGGGCCCATCATGTACTTCAACAACATCATTGAGAGCTGTCTGGAAAAAGGTGAACTGCCCAAAAACCACTGAAAGAGAAACACGGAGACATGTTATCCTATCAGCATACAAACAAGCAATCAAGAATTTTGACACATGGAATAGTTTTCTCTTGTGGGAGAGCCACCATTTGATAAATTTTCATGTTACTGAAAGAATATACAGAAGTGCACACAGAGACTCATATTATTATTTATTATTTTATTTTGCTTACTTGTATAGCGCCACTGATACAGTATATTCATAAGCTCACGCAAGTAAAAAACCTGTTAGTCCAAGGCGCCGTTAGGATAATTCATACAGTACAACAGACTGCACTATGTTTCCTTAAATAACATCTAAAGCAACTACCATTTTTGTACTAGCTTATGAACCTCTCACCCTACTCTGTAGGGTGGATCTGAGACAAGCTCTCTAAGTGGATTCAGTGGGGCAGGTAAACTAATAGTGGGAGATTTATCAACACATCAAGTTTTCACACACAGTTTTCTGGTGTAAATGTTGTTAATGTGGAGCAATGTTGGTACAAAACCCTTTTTACTCATTCCCCGTTCTGTACCTCACGCCCTACTTTCGATGAAAGGGTGGAGAGCGGAGAAGGATGGAGAATGGGGCAGAAAGGGGTGAAGAGTTGAGTTGGCCTGGGCAGGGATGCTTCAGCCTGAAATATTTCCTATAACTCACTCAAGTTTTTTGACATGAGTTATACGGGAAATCTACTCCAGTTCCCGATTGGTGCAGGTTTCAATTCTGGCGCATGGAATGAACTTGATTTATGAAGAGGCCCTTTAATAAGAGGCCTTAATGTTGGGCTCTTTAATAAGACCGACAAACATTTTTTTTGTGCAAATTTTGCTAGAACTCTTGTGCATTTTCGTTTATCTGCTCCAGTATGTATGGCGCATCTTGGCTCGCACACACTATTCATTAAACAATGAGACCATAAAAGAAGTAATGAGAAATATATTTGATGGGCAATGTACACATTACATAGTATATTACATTGTTTGCCGATTCACCTACCACATAAGCGACTATAAATGACTGTTTAGCTATCTGTAGCCTTAAAGGGGTACATTCATGGAACGTTTGCACTGGGCCAACCAATGGGTTATAATGGCCCTGCTTCTATTGTATTCTCAGAATGTATAGTCAGAAGAGGGTCTCCTCAGCTCACTCAGTGACAGAATATCATTTACAAAGGCCTCTAATTCAATGCAATTCATGTGTTGTAATGACAAACAGTTGGTGGCTTTAGAGCAATGCAGTGTGGCATGTAAATGAACTAAATGAACTAATTCCAAATGCGTAACACCATTCGTAATGATAGAAATGTTATAAATACCTGGTAACAAATAGAAAAAAAACGTCTAACACAATAGAAACGATCAAGGCATAAAACACTCATTTGTTTTGTGAGATTAAGCAGAGAAAATTGCTCTTTTTTTAATTATCGTTATCATTATACAACAAGTCTACAAGCAAGTAGAAGGGGCTTGTGACACGCAGCGGTACATGACACCTAACTCATATGCTCAGAAACTGGGATTGATCATTGCTCTTCAAGGAGATCTTCAGCTGTAATTCTCAGCACTTGAAAAATCGACCAAAGAACAGTTATACAACCTGAACTCATTGACCTGTATACTCACAGTACAGAGTAATAACATGACAAAAATAATATCTATTGACAATGTATATCCAAGTTGCCAAAATGGATGAACATGGAGCATCCCGTCCACTCCACATTTTAATAGTTTTAATTTAGTTGTGAGACTTTATTAGGGCTTGAGCATATTAATATATTATAATTCTGTGCAAAGGTACAAGTTGTATAAAGCCAAGCTATAAAGATCAAATGTATGGGGCACTAATATACTCCCATATTCCTGTAATTTTATAGGGCATAAAATGATCATTTAAAGATTGTTACGAAATATTGTTGGGGATGTTATTTTCTGCCTTATGTTTCTATGCAGATGCCAAAAAGGAATCCAGATTGACAGATGTAATGTTACCGTACGAATAAGCAAACTTATTTATCTAATGCTAGGGTTAAAATTAGACATAACATTTTACGAGGTGGGCTTACTTGGGCATACAGTGGTATGTGGTAAGGAATAGTTGCGTGTGACTATTTTGAAGGATTTTTGAGCACTTAGCCAGAATTATTGCTGTATTTTTCAATGACACCTACCATCAGACAAGTCTATATACAGTAAGTGGGAACACAGTAGCACATGGCAGAATTATACTAATAATAATATCTTCAGTTCAGCTCTTTATACTTATTATAAGTACTATATTTGTTCTTTATTTCTTAGAAAACTATCCACTGGCGGCATTACTTATGTGCCATTAGAGTACAGTTATGATCAGACGCTAAATTTTACTCTCTGTCCCATAAGGCCCATCTATAATTCGGTCCCTCTTTAAATTATACTGCAGCTTAGCTTCCTCATCTTGGCCGCTGTATGTAAACACATGTTCCATCATAGGCTTGCCAGAAAGCCAGTGGCAGTGCATGGAGGAATGACTTCTATGAAATTGGGAATACTACAGCTATAAGTGACAGAATAAACAAACAGTGTCAAAAAGGTGAATCCTGGTGATAGCCTTAAGCTAATATATTAGAAAGTAATTATTGAAGGGTTGGGACCCTCATTGCTCACTAGATCAGGGGTCTAAGGTCTCCCTTTCCTTTTCACCATGTGTGGAATGGAGCGCTAGTCAGGAGAGTCGCAATGGGGGCAGAGAGTAAATGGGCCACAGCAAGGCCAGTTCAGTGTGTGACAGTGCTGTCGGTTTAGGCCATTGAACACAGGGATGAATCTATTCTCCAGTAACTTGCAATAAGGGAGTCTGACAGTAATAAATTGATCATAAACCTATTCATAGAACCTTGTAGAGGAGATTCGACAGTGTGCAAATATGCCTCTTGTATTCAGTTTTTGGGCCCCATTTCATATAAATTGATGTTTTATCCATATGCAAATTAAGGAAAATGCTTTGAGGTTGTGCTTTAGCTTGCCTGCGCCCTGGTTTCAACCCTAGATTGGTGGGTAAAGCATGTAAGTGTGAAGAGGGACAGAACTCCACTTGTTCACTGTATGGCAATTTTGTCTAGATAAAGCCCGCTCATAAATCTGACATCAAAAGACTTTTTGTTTTCTGCTCCGCTAACTTCTCTCACATCTATCTATCTATCTATCTATCTATCTATCTATCTATCTATCTATCTCCAAAAAGCACACCAAAAAGTATGTAGTAAAAAAGTGCTGCAATGTTTCAGCTCAAAGAGCCTGTTTCAAGCTAGGCAATAAACCTCCTTCATTTTTTTTTTACCACATACTCTTTGGTGTGCCACCTGCTTTTTGGAGATATATTGAATGGGACAGATCCTTTTCCTATTGATGAGCATCATATGCTTATACTGGTGCGGTCTTATATATTTTGTCTATCTATCTATCTATCTCCTATCTATCTATCTATCTATCTATCTATCTATCTATCTCGTATCTATCTATCTATCTATCTATCTATCTATCTATCTATCTATCTATCTCGTATCTATCTATCTATCTATCTATCTATCTATCTATCTATCTATCTATCTATCCCTCTTCCCATAGTGGTATGATAAATTTGGATTTCTGTGTTGTAAACTAAAGATACTACTGTAAATACGTTTTTATTTAAAGATGGAATAGCCCTTTTCCCAGTGGCGTAACTACCACGGAGGCAGCAGAGGCAGCTGCCACAGGGCCTGGGACATCAGGGGCCCGGTGACAGCTGCTACCGCTGCTATCATTATTCTCGGAGGTCTTTTCGGACCCCCGAGTATAATGATCGGGGCCCTCTGTTGATGGAATACTTTCCACCAACAGGGGGCCCCGAAGCTGCAGCAACAGCTGAGACACAGGAGCTGCAGGTCTGGCTCCTCTCAGCGCTTCAGGACGCTCCCCCTCTCTCCCCCCCCCTCCCTTTCTCTGTCTGTCCTCTGCCCACCAATGAGAGGGCTGAGGAGAGCCCAGGAGGCGGGGCTTATCCCTGCCGAGCTCCTGCCATCCTGGAAGAGAAGAAGAGGAAGAAGCTGCTCCAGGAAAATGAAATTGAAGATACACAGGTACATACTGGGGTTACTATACTTATTAATATCAGGTACACAGGTACGTACTGGGGTTACTCTGCTTATTAATATCAGGCATTTGGGGTGATTACTTTTGTTTTAGTAACTCCATGTGCCTCATATTAACAGCAGTTAACCCCATCATGTCCCTCACATTAACCCCTGTGTGCCTCAGCATAAGAGTTACTGATATGTGAGACATATGGGGGTAATAATAATGAAGATACTTTATTATTACCTCCATGTCTCTCACATATCAGTAACTCTTATGGTGAGGCACACAGGGGTTAATGTGAGGGACATGATGGGGTTAACTGCTATTAATATGAGGCACATGGAGTTACTAAATTGTAATGCACATGACCAGATTTTTTTATCCACAATTGTCCTGGTATAGCGGTCAGCAGTGACGTGACAGTATTTAGTCCTGTAGGGGCCACTATGGGACATAATACTGTGTGCAGTGGCCACTATGGGGTATAATACTGTGTGCAGGGGCCACTATAGGGCATAATACTGTGTGCAGAGTCCACTATTGGGTATAATACTGTGTGCAGGGGCCTCTAAGGGACATAATACTGTGTGCAGGGGCCACTATTGGGTATAATACTGTGTGCAGGGGCCTCTAAGGGACATAATACTGTGTGCAGGGGCCATTATTGGTCATAATAGAGCGCGCAGGAATGCATAGGAGGGACTCGGTCGAGATCTTCGGTGTCGGGGGGGCCCCATGTCAAAAGTTCGCCACGGGGCCCCGCCATTCCTAGTTACGCCACTGCCTTTTCCATACACCTTATTAGGGCAAAGAAACTTTATATAGATGGCTCTCTGCTCAAATTCTCTCTGGGGACAGACATAGCTCAATCCCCACAAATGTTCTTTCAGCTAACCCATGATGATTCACATTTTCAGAATAGTAGATGAGATCAAAACAAATCGTATGCTGTGAAGAAAACACCCACTGAGAAAAGCGACTTGCTCTGTAATAGACATGCTGCAAATTTTAACCCGCAGATCAAGCGTTGCTGGCTCATCTTAAGGACAGGCTATCAATTGTAAAAAAGTATAACCCTTTTAGCAATTACATTTCTGTGCTGTGGTTATGCATGAACCCTGCAGACATCTCACTGTGACTACCCATTTTTATAAAAATCTACATAAGGCTCTTCCAGTTCTTCTTATGCCCTTATGAAAATTATACAATGTCACCCACAAATCAATTTATAGTACTGAACCTCTCTACATCTCCATCGTCACTGTGTACCACCCTAACTGTCCTCCCCATTCTTATGACCTTACACTTGCATCCTCTTTTATCAGAACTTCCCACTTCCGTCTCCATGACTTTTCTGGAGCTGCACTGGTTTTCTGCAATGCTTTACCTAGGACAATCAGATTAATATCCAACTACAGCAGCTTCAAATCTGCCCAAAAATTACATCAGGTTAGGAAGGCTTATCAGATGACCATTGCTCTACACCTTTGCACAATACACTAACATTTCTTATTCTAAGCTCATATCCTTGCAACTTATTTCCTCAGAACCTGATCCTCCCATCTAGAAGTTACCCTATACTCCAGGCACTAAGTATCTATATAATCAAATATACCAGCTGGTGGCTGGCTCATACAGATGTAGTTATATCACCTTATTTCTAAAAAGATTGCTGGACCATTGTACCAAACAACCCCACTTATCTCTTGTGTTTCCATATTTCCTCATAGAATGCAAGCTCTTGGGAGCAAGGTCCTCATTCCTATTATTTGATATGTTAATTTCTTTGTTGGAATGTCTCATACCTTCTAATCATGTATCCTCTGGTTTGTAAAGTGTTGGCATTATATAAAGTTATTATTATCATTATCATGTCAATTACTGCTGCAGGTTTTACCTGTGGATTTCAAGTGAAAGTCGTTCAGCATAAAGTGACATGCTTTGGAAAAAAAAAAGTATGCCATATATCAATTTCCACTACAATTTTATCGCAGCCTGTGAATGTGAATTTAATAATATCTAAATCACTACGCTGGCACTGTAACACAATTCAGATTACCTAACCGTTAATTCAGATGGAAAATACACTGTCTACCAATAAGTATTGGGACACCCAGTAAAGTTCTGCGGAGGTGGAGTTATAGTCTGGGGGTGTTTCTCCTGGTATAGACTGGGACCCTTGGACCCTTGGTCCCAGTGCATGGTAAACTCAATGCCGACGCCTATTGCACTATTTTAGATATCAGTGTGCTTCCTACATTATGGCGGTTCTATGGTTCAGACCAATGTTAATTCCAGGATGACAACGCCAGCTGTCATGTTGCGAGGTCTACCATGACTTGGTACAGTGACAATCAGGTTAACCGACTGGCCTGCCCTGCCCAGAGCCCAGACTTGAACCCTATCTTACTTTACTTACTTTACTTACTTTTTTGTAGAGTTGGAAGGGACCTCAAGGGCCATCGGGTCCAACCCCCTGCGAGTGCAGGTTTTCCTAAATCATCCCAGCATATGTTTATCCAGATTCCGCTTGAAGATTTCCATTGATGGAGCGCCCACCACCTCCCGTGGCAGCCTATTCCACTCTCTCACTACCCTGACTGTCAGAAAGTTTTTCCTAATGTCTAATCTGTATCTCTTTCCCTTTAGTTTCATCCCATTGCTTCTTGTACTTCCTTGTGCTAATGAGAATAGGGTAGATCCCTCTGCACTGTGACTACCTTTCAGATATTTGTAGACTGCTATTAAATCTCCCCTCAGCCTTCTCTTCTGCAAACTAAACAATCCCAGTTCTTTTAGCCGCTCCTCATAGGACATGGTTTGCAGACCTTCCACCATTTTGGTTGCTCTTCTCTGGACTTGCTCCAATATATCGATGTCTTTCTTGAATTGAGGCACCCAGAACTGTACACAGTATTCCAGGTGTGGTCTGACCAGGGAAGAGTACAGCGGAATAATGACCTCTCTTGATCTAGATTCAATGCTTGTCTTAATACATCCCAGAATTTTATTAGCCTTTTTTGCAGCAGCACCGCACTGTTGGCTCATGTTGAATTTGTGATCTACTATTATGCCCAAGTCCTTTTCCCCTATGCTATCACTTAGTTCTATTCCTCCCATACTATATATGTTTTTTACATTTCTGTTACCCAGATGTAGAACTTTGCATTTGTCCCTGTTAAATACCATTTTGTTCGCCTCAGCCCATTGTTCCAGTGTGTCTTATTCCTTTTGAATACACTCTCTCTCCTCTCTAGTGTTGGCTATTCCTCCTATCTTCGTATCATCTGCAAATTTTATGAGTTCCCCAATAATTCCATCGTCCAGATCATTTATAAAGATATTAAAAAGTACTGGGCCCAGAACAGAGCCCTGCGGCACCCCGCTTTTGACTTTCTTCCAGTTCGATGTGTAGCCATTTAGTATTACTCGTTGTGCCCGATCATTAAGCCAGTTGTGAATCCACCTAACTGATTTTTTGTCAAAGCCATACTTAATCATTTTTTCAATAAGAAGGTTATGTGATACTTTATCAAATGCCTTACTGAAGTCAAGATATACTATGTCCACGGCATTCCCTTGGTCCAACCATTCAGTGATTTTGTTGTAGAAGGAAATCAGGTTAGTCTGACAAGATTTATTGGTCATAAAGCCGTGCTGGCTCTGGTTAATTAATGCCTTCCCATCCAGGTACCGAAGTAAATGTTCCTTGACAATTTGCTCAAAGATTTTTCCTGCTATCGAGGTCAGACTTACCGGCCTGTAATTTCCTGGATTGTCCCTTTTCCCCTTTTTGTAGATGGGGACAACATTTGCCCTTTTCCAATCTAAAGGGACCACTCCTGTTTCCCATGACTTACCGAAGATTATAGCAAGGGGTTCTGTTATTTCCTCTGCTATCTCTTTCAGGACTCTAGGGTGTAAATCATCTGGTCCTGGGGACTTGGTTTCCTGTAACTTGGCTAAGTGCTCTCTTACCAGACCTTCGCTTATAGTCAGCTTGGAGTCCTCCTTCCCCTCATCTCCATCACCATTAATGTCGATATTTCCATTAGTTTCTTGGGAGAAGACGGATACAAAATATGAATTTAGTAGCTCCACCTGCTGTTCCACCATGTTAACTGTTTCTCCTTTGTCATTCTTCAGGACTCCAATGGTCTCCTTCACTTTTCTTTTGCTTTTAACATATCCCCAAAATCCTTTTACCTATCGAGTTGGATCGCCGAACTAAGGGGGCATCAGACGTCCAAAATCGGTGAAAGAACGTACCTGTCTTACCACTAGCCATCACACAAGGGCTTGTGAAAAGCATGCCCCGGAGGGGTGAGGCTGTAATTGTCGCTCGTGCCACAGGTGTCCAAATACTTATTGGTAGACAAAGTAGGAGTTGGATGCTCTGAATGAAGTCTTCTAGGGTATCCTTATTTTAGGGTTGCCACCTCTAATTGCTTTTTGACCAGCAAGGCAAAAAAAAAGTTGGGGAGAGGGCAAGTAAAATCTTTGTCCTGTGTGCAGGAAGATCTAGCTTCACTTCTACACTGGGGAAGCATTCATGTTTTCACTCCATTCAAAGTCAATTTAAGTAAGAACTTTTTACCATAGGGTTTGATGACACAGTCCTTGGCTGTCTCCATCGGTTCCATATACTTTGAATGGAGAGCAGTTGTGATTGACAACACATGCTTGAACACCACTTAATTTCAAGTTTTCACTGTGGTCATGTGGTAAATAGGAACCCGGAACATTTATCATAGTGTAGGATAGATAATGAACAGGGGCATAACTTGAGGAGGTGCAGAGGGTGCAGTCGTACTCAGGCCTAAGAGCCTTAGGAGACCCATAAGCAGTGGCATCATCTCCAAGGTTGAAGCTACCACCTGACTCATAAGTCTAGGATACCCTCACCACACTAAAGTTGAATAATTTTGTTTGAAATCTTTTCTCATTTCTAGGAGCATAGCTGAACCTTGGGGGCCCCAAAGATCCCCCTGTCACATAAAATATACCATTATAATACATGGCACAATGTAGGAATGAGGCTCCAATTTTGCATTTGGGTCCAGGAGCTTCAAGTTATTCCCCTGCTGATAAATGTCCTTTTTAAGGAAAACACCCTTAAGCTTTGAAGGTTCGGTGGCAAGCTTGCAGCATATAATCTCACAAATATCCGGGATAAAGAGTCCTGCAAATTTTTACATCTAAATTTAATAATCAACTGCAATGTTGACAAGCTGAAATAAAGACTACTACTCTTTGACACAAATAGCATAAAGAAGCTGTCTAACTCTGTTTTCCTTAATATAAATCTAAATTGGGTTTCCGCTTCAGCTGCTTCAATAAGTCAATAAAACAAAACCTTTTGTGATCTAAATTCATATTTTTATATCAAGTATATGAAACACATCGATATGAACACCAATATGGAGTTTCTCTGTATAAAAAGAAAATAGAAATGGAGAAAAAGTTGATGAGATAGTTTACAGTCCATCCGAAGATGTAAGATCTCTTACCATAATCCTTTGGAACAACAATGAAATAGGAGCAGCTCTGTCCAGAAGTGTAATTACTAGGGTAATTAGGAGACAGAATCACTCCATCTTGGCTGACGTACTGTCCTCCACAGGGGGCTGCATGAGAAACAGAGATATAGCACACACTGACTCCAACGTCATAAATCCACAGTTCATCATTTATCAATGTGACCAGGATTATACCTTTCTATACACAATAGACTGATTTGTGAGGAATTGAAAAAGTGCATGATGGGGTAATATATATCAACCAACAACCTTTCATTCCCATATTTGCAGTGTGTCATAGCTAAATGCACCTTTTATAAAGTTTCTGGACTCTGTTTTTTACCTTTATTTTTATTACAGATTTAATATATATGGTCCGCGCTCATGAGCACTAATGGCCCAGCCGGCGACAATCCAATTGAAGTCAGTAACTTACCACTAGAGGCTTTTTTTATGGGATGATTCACAAACAATCCTAACTGACTCTTGAGTCAATAACGAAATTGACAATTTCAAATGTGTTTCAAAAAGAAGGAGCCAATTTCAAAGACGCATATTTCACAATGGCAGCATGTTACACTTACATAAAGAGTTACAAATGTTTTCACGATTTATCAAGTTTTAGTGACCATTATAGAACATGTGCCTTCAACCTGCAGTGTGGACAAAATTGAGATAATAGTTGAATTTTCCCCAAATGCCCCTCAATGTAACCACTGCCGTGATTACGGCAGTGGTTGCTAATGGTATTTGGCCTTTTATGTATCCCCACAAGACAAAAGGTGGAGGATCTTATCTCTGAGGATCTTAAAGAGTCCAATAGTGTATCGCATAGTTTTGAGTCTCGTGCGACTTATCCAATGAAGCATTGTGTCACTTAGAAAATGTCAATCCTGCAGGTGCCAATGTAGCAGCGCTCCATCTTGCTTCAAAGAGGCCCCCTGTAACTGAGTTTCCCTCCAAAAAAAAAGGTCCATAAACCTTTGTCTGGGGAACTGCACAAAATTCATCCACTTTTGAAGAATGCACTCATGCTCTAATCCCCTTATCCACACATTTGTGATGGTTAATTTTATCACCTAGATGAAATGTTATTTCAACACTAAATATCAAACAAGGTAAGAAGCTGCCATGCTCCTAGTTCTGTAACATTGCATTACTAAATTCTACGTGTTTTTCTTTGTCACCTGCACAAAGAGCCTGTACCAGTTGCAACTGATATGGCCTCATAATTAAATGTTGCATTAACACACGTGAGACACAAGTAAGGAAACACAAACTGGTAAGACAAGTAGACTCGTGCAGGCTAGGCAGAAAATTCTCTTGAATTCTTCTCATGTTTTTTCTCTGCAGTACGTGGTTACCCTTTGCCCTCCCCATGATATAAACAGCTTCTGTTGAATTGCAGAACAAAAAACATCTTGTGTTGCGAGGTCATCATCAAGCATCTGAAACTGTGAGTGGGTGGTTTGTGGCTGCAGAGATATACTGTGGTGATTTCTATGTGGGTCCATCTTTTTGAAGTATCCTGGAGTTATTTTCTTTATAGATGGAGGGTGGACCCTTAAATCATTTCCTGATATGAAATATGGTTTTATAAACCAATAACTGCTCAGACTAATACATTCTTCAATGGAGCATGTGACAGTCTTTTTCATTTCAAATTTTAAATTTTAAAATTAGGTTCTGTAAGAACCAAAAGAAATTCAAATCGTAATATACCTTATGTAAAATTGGAGGCATATAGAGATACAGTAAGGCCTCATCGACTTGTGTAGGTGCTGTATTTTAGTATAACATCAGGTTTATAAGGAGTCCTATGGGTCAGGTTTAGTAGCCTTACAGACTAAACTAATACTTCTACTTAAAACTGCTCATTGATGTAGCTCAAAATCCAATATGTTAATATCACACTTCTCTTATTTCAAATCTATCACTATGTAACGCCTTCAGGACCAAGCCAATTTTCGTTTTTGCATTTCTGTTTTTCCCTCCCCGCAGTCCAAGAGTCACATGGTGGCTTATTGTTTGCAAAACTGTACTGCAATATCCTGTGAAAGGTACTATGAAACTAGAAAACATTTCAGAATGAAGTGTAATTGGGAAAAAAACGCATTTGTGCCACTTTCTTATGGATTTAATTTTTACGGCAATCACTATGTGGTAAAAATTGCATGTTACCTCATTTTTAATGTTTTTATACCTTATTAAAGGGGACCTTTTGCCTCCTCCAAAAAGTCTAGCTGTTCACATAATTTAATAGGTGTTGCTTCACTTATTTCAGCGCACTTGGAGTTTTTTCTGTAGTCCTCACCATTCCCAGACTGTTAGTTTTGGTGTCTGACATGCTATTTAGAATCTGTACTTTCAAGAGGGTATTGTCAGGCAGAAGCAGACAGTCTTCAATTGGCTCCAATGCCAACGCCAATGACGTTCTGGAATGTGGCAATCATTAAAAATGGCAACTGTACACTTTAGATGCCTTGGCCACATTTTGCTGTGCCATCTAAAGTGTTAATAGCCGCGATCAGTGCCATAGTGGGTGCTGGCTGTATTATATTATTACAGCTGTATTACCGTATATGCATACAGCTCTTCACGTTTAATTGTGTACATGTATATGATTGTGCATGAAGGGGTTAAGATTTTTTTTTTTTTCAAAGGATTGAAAGATTTTTCTATTCCTAGGGAGAGCATATTAACATCCAAGATGTAGTTATATCATTATTGGAGTACTACATGGTCTATATGAATAATTCATGCATTTGATTAACGCCAATATTGTATTTATAACTTGGTCTTCCTGTTTTATATATCTGAAGGTGTACTGACAGGCTCGAGATAAAATATGCCCATTTCTCCTCAATTACTGGAGAATATTTATGATCAACTTTGTAATGTGATGTATGGTGTTATTTATATCAACACTTTATCAGGAAAATTAATGAAATAAAACAGATAAAGATGGGAGATTACCTATACACGAGGGACGAGGGAAGTTCCAGACTGGCTTTCCATCTCCTCCCATCACACAGGTTAGAGTAGATGCTCCGTTAACCTCATAGCCACTATCGCAATAATAGGTAACAGTAGAACCAAGTTTTAGGTCACTCCCAACACGGGTGCCATTTTTTATTGCTCCTGGGTCAAAACAGGACTCTCTGGGATTTTCTGGAAGAAAAGAAGAACAATTTTGAAGCTTTTTTGACATAGTAGTCTTCTATTGAAACTTACATTAAGAACACCCTAGTAAGGTTGAAGAGGGGTTATTGATTGAGAACATTTGTTTCAAACGAACTCCCAAAATACTACTCTGGTCAAAAAATAATGCCTTTTAGAATTCCAGCTCTGTAATATTGATATTGAGAGAAAATCAGGTCTTAGCATTGCTTAAAATATTAAGAATTCTAAGTATTCATAAAATATATATTAAACTACAATGATCTCTCTCTGCAGAGCTAAGAATTTCTACATTCAACAGATGTCCCCAGGAGTTATCATTCGGGATTGTGTAATGGTATGCATTTTAAGCTGACAAAAGTCACCGCATTGACCCTGATATGTGACTTCTTAGTGACATCGAGAAAAGGATAAGAGAAACTGCAATGCAGAGAGATTCAATATTCATGGCCTTGCATGCACTGTACAATGTTATCACTAAACTGCTGAAATCATTAAGCATCATTAACATCCAATAATAACGATTGTACATGAATAAAAGCCTTACGTCTCGAAAGCTCTGTACTTACACAATGCAGCTCATGTGGAGACAGCCATAAAGCAAGGCAAGAATCAAGTCCATTCAGACATTAAAGTGTTTCACTGAAGTGTGACAGAGCTTTCAACACACACAATGGACCACCCCCAACAGTGCAAATCCTCACCCTTGAATTATCTCATTTTTCTACTGTTCTTTGGTACAGATTTTTACTTCTTAGACTTGGCATTGATATGTTAATAATACACAATCATTTGTTAGAAGGAATTGCTGCTGAAAAGTTTATAACTGTACTCAGGACTGGTTTTGATGAAAGATTGTCCCGCACTATTGTTTTGGTGCTATGGTTGACACTATTGTGTGTGATACAGGACTGATTGATGCACTGTATGGGTCACTACTGTATCTGCACAATGACTGGGACCCATTTATAGGTTCTACAGAAGGTAGTAATACGGAATATAATCACTGATGTAGAAAGTTCTACTACTTTGGCACTGATAGACATAACCATGTGAGCAAAGTACAGTTATTCTAGGACCACATAATTACAGCACTATAATGTACAGTACATTGTAGATTGTACAGTACTATTACTTGGACACTGAGTGGAAGTTTTTGATGGACACTAGGTAGCAGGTTGGTAGCAGTATTATTGGTAACTGTAAAGCTCTATAATGATGGCATAAAAAGGATTTTTTCTTGGGAACTGTATTACTACATTACTATTGTATTGACCATTGAATCTACAGGTTAATTTATTTAAAGGATACCTGAATTTTCATGAAAAGTTGAAATATGTATATGGTATTGTTGGTATGGGATATTCTATGACTATATACGCCTTCATGATGGTGTCCTATCAGATATTCTGTTGCTAATAATCAGATTATGGCTGAAACACACACTTTGTATTTCTGCCTCAGGCTGTTGGCATGTACTATGAGGAGCAGTCTGCCCCCTCGCCCATCTATTACTGATAATGTTCTGCCATTCTACCAGGAATAATTATAAAATTGCAAAAAAATACCTGAGAAAAGACCAATACTGGGTATACTGGATATTACTAGACTACAAAAACAGGGCAAATACATGCAACCAAGCAGATAAGACACAAAAATCCACAAGCACAGTCAGTAAAGTTGCTGGCTGTCTGTGAATAATATCCCATCTGTAACTACATAAGCAACAAGAAGTAGCTATAAGTCCCAGGATCTCAGAGAAAATGCGCCATGCACCTGCCCTTTAACTCATAGTCCTTTTCCTGACTGTAAGGCAACTAGATGGAGCAGCAGTCTTCCTGATGTACTCTGTCATTACAAGGATAAGAAGATTATTAAACCTCATCCCAGTGGCTAAGCTTTACCCCTCTGTTGGTCTCCAGTCCAAGAGTTGGCAAACTAGCAAAAGATTAACCCCTTAAGGACCCGGCCATTTTTTGGTTTCGCATTTTCGTTTTTCCCTCCTCACATTTCAAGAGCCATAACTTTTTCATTTTTCAGTTCACAGAGTCACATGATGGCTTATTGTTTGCGGGACAAATTGTACTTTGTAATGGCATCATTCAATATGCTGTGCAATGTACTGGGAAGCTGGAAAAAAATTCAGAATGAGGCGCAATTGGAGAAAAAATGCATTTGCGCCATTTTCTTATGGGTTTAATTTTTACAGCGTTCACTGTTTGGTACAAATGACATGTTACCTGTGTTCTACGTGTCAGTACGAACGCGGTGATACCAAATTTATATAGTATTTGAAATGTTTTGATACTTTTAAAAAAATGATAAACTTTGCAAAATAGAAAAAAAAATTTGTGTCATCATGTTCTAACACCTGTAACTTTTTCATATTTCCATGTATGGAGCTGGTTGTGGTGTCTTTTTATGCGGGACAAGATGACGTTTCTATTGATACCATTTGGGGAAAGATCTGATGGTTTGATCACTTTTTATTCAATTTTTTATAGGAGGCAAAGTGTTGAAAAAAACGCTTTTTGGCGGTTTTTATTTTTTTTGCCGCTACGCCGTTCGCAGTACGGGATAAATGTTTTAATATTCTAATAGTTCGGGCATTTTGGAGCGCAGGGATACCTAATATGTTTATGTTTAATGTTCTTTAATTACTTTTATAGCTAATCTAGGGAAAGGGGGGTGATTTGAACTTTTATATTTTTTTTATTTTTTTAATACTTTTAAAAACTTTTTTTTTTCTTGTTATACATTTATGATCAGACCCCTTAGGTACCTTGAAACCTAGGGAGTCTGATCGCTCATACTATTCACTGCAATACTACAGTACTGCAGTGAATAGCAGAATCCCAGCACTTCTATTAGACGATGCCTCTGGCATCGTCTAATAGATCTAGTGCAGAGACAAGCCTGGAAGCCTTCAATAGGCTTCCGGCTGTCATAGCAACCGATCACCGCCCTCATGTGACGTTCAGGAGGGCGGCGATCGGCGAAACATGGCGGCGCCCATGCCGCCGTTTACACACTGCGGTCACGTTTGACCGCAGTGTGTAAAGGGTTAACAGCAGCGATCGGCTCGGGCACCGACCGCTGCTGTTATTGGCAGGTCCTGGCTGTATTATACAGCCGGCATCTGCCGTGTATGGAGCGAGCTCAGCGTGTGAGCTCGCTCCATACATCCCCATGCGACCCATGACGTACAGTTACGTCAAGGGTCGCTAAGGGGTTAAAGAGGACCTTTCACTTCCTCGGGCACATGCGGTGTAATACACCGCTAGAAAGCCGACAGTGTACTGAATTCAGCCCACTATCGGCTTTCACGTTCTGTGCTGCCGGTGAAGAGTTATTGGTGCCGGTACCGTAGCTCTTCACTGTCAGAAGGGCATTTCTGACAGTCAGTCAGGAACGCCCTTCCTCACAGCAGCATCTATTGCGCTGTACTGTGAGAGAGAGTATTCCTTACTGCCCAGCGATGACGCTGAGCTGTCAGGAATGCCCCCCCCCCCCCCTCAGTCCCCATCTATGGACAAGCACTATCAGGAGTGGAGGGAGGCGTTCCTCACCGCTCCCACAGTACAGCGCTATAGTCACTGCTGTGAGGAAGGGCATTCCTGACTGATTGTCAGGAACGCCCTTCTGACACTGAAGAGCTACGGTACCGGTACCAATAGCTCTTCACCCGGGGCACAGAACATGAAAGCCGATAGTGCGCTGAATTCTTGAAATTGCGCTGAGTTCACAAACCATTTCAGAAACAGGCAGTAAATGTAGTCAATGGACACAGCTGTAGCAAGTTTATCTTTTGTTTGCTTTCCCTCATCCTATAAATTACACATTGTTATTAATGACATGCTCACAGCTTTTAATGGCAAAGGTTAGTTAAATATTGTAATTTTTTCCTGTAATAAAGCTGACGCTTAAAAGAAATCTCATTGTAATGTAATTGTTATATTAATAAGGTATTAATTGGTAACCTGTGAATGAACTTCTATCCCCTTGTAATATTTTAATTATTATGCTCTATGCAATCGACTTTTTTGAAGGTTATTCCCATTTAAAGATACTTTAGCTAAAATACTAAGCCAAATACCAAATATACTGTCATAAGACAAATCAAATTGTTACAAATTGTTATAAACAAATTGTTATATAAGTAAGAGCCACCTAAATGTACTTCTCTAAGTATACTTCAATGACTTCACAACTACCTTAGGATTGGTTAGCAATATCAGATTAGCGGGGGTCCGACTTCTGCCCCCCTTTCCCCTCATTGGTTACCAAGTGAACGCTGCTTCCTCTTAGCACCTTTATGACCAGGCGTGAAAAGGCCTCCATGATGAGACACTCTTTTCTGTTTTTGCAGACATGTTGGTTTAACACCCCAAAAACAAAAAAAAAATGCTTTCTCTTTCTCATGACATATAGGACTATCTAATTTACATGTTTATCGTGATTTTTTTTCTTTTATTTTAGCTTTATTTGGGGTAAACTTTACAAAGGTGTTTTTTTTTGGCTCTGGATAGGTTATCAAGTAGATTTAGGGATAGACAACCCCTTTAATGGCAGCGAACATTAAAGCTGCAGTGGACAGTCCTTATCAGGTTAGTTACTAACATCATGTCCACCAGTCATATGGTCCTTCTGTAGCTCAGTGGATGGCTTCTTCAATTAGCTGATCATTGGGGTTTGTCATCAACAGTTAGACTCAGGCCCCGCACAGTGAAACAAAGCTAAAAATGATGCAAAAAAGCCATGAAAACACTTCGAACAAACACATATTTGATGATTAAGGTTGAGACCCGAGATTGCTTTTTATTCCAGATTTTGCTGCATTTTTTTTAAAGCTAAAGTCAAGAGTAGATTTAGCAGAAGTGAGACGTATGAGTACTTCTTTTATTTTTCCCTTTAACAATAGAGATGAGCGAACAGTAAAATGTTAGAGGTTCGATATTGGTTTCGAGTAGCCCCTCAATATTCGACAACTCGAATCGAATATCAAACCCTATTATAGTCTATGGGGGGGAAATGCTTGTTTCAGGGGTAGGCAACGTTCGATGAAATTATACTTACCAAGTCCACGAGTGAGGGTCGGGCTGGATCCTCCGAGCAGTCTTCTTGCAGCGTCCCCGCGGCGTCTTACGGCTCTACAAGCGGACATGCGCAGTCGGCTCTACCCAGGCCCGATGCCTGGCAGAGTGAATGAAGAGCTGGAAGACACCACGGGGAAGCTGCACGGAGAAGACTTCTAAAGGTAGGAGAAGAACCAGCGTTGATTGGCCGACTGTATAGCATTCGGCCAATCAATGCTGGTTCTGCATCAAACGTTTACATTCGAACGAGTGGTACTTGATCGAGTACAAGTATTTCGAATACCATAGTATTCAATTGAATATCTACTCGATCGAGTACTACTCACTCATCTCTATTTAACAACTGTTAGTGGTTTTTTCTCCACATTTTTTCTCCCCCTATTAAATAATTAGGAAAAGCAATCATACTTCCCCTGCTAAAATTTACATATTGCATTTTTTCCATATTAACATATTTGCATTTTTCCATTCTAACATATTTGCGCAGCTTTATCGCAAATTTTTTTTCTGCAACAGGTTAATGGGATTAAACAAAATCTCATTCAATCTTCTAGTACTGTACGGTCTTTTGTTTTTCTGCATTTCCGCAGCAGCCAAAAACACTTTGCTTCAGCCACATTGGGCCTTAATCCGGAAAGCCTCTTTCGTATCAAAGAACAAGAGTAACTAATGTTTTATGATAGAAATGCTTACCGTACAATTTCCTGTACTCTTGGCCAAGTTACCTGCACACTGGAGGTGGCCTTTATAAGGTAAGTACTATTGTTTTCATAAGTCCCACAGAATTGCAGATGAATATTATTTTTAAAGCTGAAACTTAATAAGATGCAATTTTCATTCCTAGCAAGCATTATAAATAATTCATGTGGCAACCTCTTTACGGTGTGCACACTTTGGAATGGTTGTCATTATAGTCTGCCCTTTGCTGGATTTCCGTCCACTCCTTTCAATTAAATCAATATCTAGAATTGGAGCTTAGAATTTGAATTTTACAACCAAAATGAAACATTCATGATCCCTGTTTAACAGTGATAAAAGCCATTAGGTGAAATATTGAACATGATATTAACCTTTCTGTGCTGATTGTAACAAATGTTATGAAACAAAAAGGAACCAAACGTAAGCTCAAGTGGGATTGATGGAGTGAATTGTCTTTTCATGTCATTTTATCATTGCTTTCTTATATGAAAATTTTCACTTTTAGGCTAAGGTTTTAGTTTTTTGTTGCAGACTTTGCTGCAGTTTTTTGTGCGAAAGTCAAGATTGGCTTGAAAGGTAAAGGGAAAAATAAAAGAAGTACTCATCCGTCTCACTTCTGCTAAATCTACTCTTGACTTTGGCTTAAAAAGTGCAGGAAAATCTAAAATAAAAAAAGCAATGTGGGGTCTCAACCTTAATCATCAAATATACAACATTATTAGTATGTTTATTGGGATGGAACAGTGCTGCAGAGATGAAACCTGTCTGAATTGCTGGTGATGGGATACTATATCTGCTCTACTGGCTCATGCTCTCGCACTTATGTTTTTTATGAAGTGAAGAGATATGCTGTGGGAAATTATATGTCTGATTTATTTACATGGGATGCATATCCATAAAGGTTAGTAATGTATGGCTTATTTCATACCTATATCCCTGTTCTCTCGTCTACTGGCTCTGGTATTTATACAGAAAGACTACGTATCATCCCTATTGATTTTATTTGGCACCAGTTGGGTTCCATTCTGTTAGAATTGTGATGTTTTTGACAGCAAGGACACTGGATCTGCTACTGCTAAATAGGATATGTTAGGACTTATGCTCTGTCATTAAAAAGACATCCATTGCGGATCCATGAGAAATGAAAGCCTTGGTGCCAGTATGAGCATAGCCTATTCCATAAGTAAGAATAACAGTAGGGTAATGAGGGAAGTGTGGAAAGCTAGTACCATGGGAATCATATTCATTTTCAATCTTATTTCAACAGATAAAGCTGAACTCTGCTTCCATACAAGCAATATGAGCGGAATTGTTTTACTGTGGTGTCCCATGCCTTGTGGCAGCAGGCTTAGTGGATAATTGTGAGATCTAGAAGTCAGACCTCAACTATCAGATACTGATGACTTATCATGTGTCTAGGTCCTCAGTATAAAAAATGCCTGGTGGACCTGAAAAACCTATTTACCTAATGAATTAAGTGGATAGGTGATAATTTGATATTACTGGAATCTTTACAATCCCTGATCATTGACTACTTGCATGGACCATACTAAACTTGACTTCCCTTAAATCCAAGCATGGATTTCAGTAAGGAAGACTTGACAAGAAGGGCTATTCCTCAATAAGCACTAAGTTCTATTTCTACGAAGAGAAATAAACAACATTAATGTGTTGGCCACGATAAAACAATGGCATCCAGATGCTCCAAATTATTTGGATATCGTAACAGGCACTACTTGGGACTCTTATCTATTAACTAGAGTTTAAAGGCCCCATGAATAGTCTGATCCGCTCTAGAGGATCTAGAGCAGGGGTAGGGAACCTTGGCTCTCCAGCTGCTGTGAAACTACAACTACAATTCCCAACATGTTCCATTCACTTCCATGGTTGTTTCAAGAACAGCAGAGCAAGTATGCATGCTGGGAGCTGTAGTTTTGCAACAGCTGGAAATCCAAGGTTCCCTACCCCTGATCTAGAGTAACTATGCATTATCATGACACTTTCAGCAGTGGTTTTTGCTTACAGTTTCAGAAGGTTACAAGGTGATCCCCCTGACAGCCCACCAAATAATGCTGAACTGCCCCATCTTTATCTGGAGACTGAGGAAGTGTGTCTCAGTCAAGGAGTTGTGATTTAATGATCTTTTCCTAAGAGTGGCATTTTGCTACAGCCAGTTGTCTTACTGCCTGATACAGGATACTGTTGAGAAGATAGGAGAGGAGCATGAATGAGCTACAGAGACACATAGAGAGAATGTATCTATATATTTCTTAGTTTTAATTGTAATATAAGACACAACAGACCAAGGAAAAGAAAGAGACTAAGGGAGAAAATGCTGGGATATGTTTCTGCATTTTCTGTGTTTAGTGTTCCTTTAAGCATTACATAACTCTCACAGAAATAAATGTTCTGGGGATATTATCACTCCTTAAGGAGAGATTACCTTCACAGGCATATGGAGACTTACAAAAGCCTTTTTTGCTCCACTGGGGGATTATGCGAAAAATATGCAAATCTGTTTCCCAAGATGTAAATAGGAAAACAGTGCCTCTGCTTGCTTTCTTCTAGGGGCAGCTCCCTTAAACATCATGCCTGACTTTTTCAACAAGCCTTAAATGCTATGATGCGAGGTTTAGCCAAATCAGTATCCCAGCTGTAGACAGCGCTGAGTCTGGTTGGATCTCCTCAGCACATTGTAGGGAAAACTGATTTGGCAGAGATGAGAGACTTCTAGACCAGGTTCTGGGGTTAATATCTCTCCTTAAGGAGAGATCACCTTCAGAGGCATATGGAAACTTAAGAAAAGCCTTTTTCGCTCCATTGGAGGATTATGGGAAAAATATGCAAATCTGTTTTCCAAAATGTAAATAAGCATTTAAGGCTTGTTTAAAAAGTTGGGCATTATGTTTAAGGGGGCTGCCCCTAGAGGGCAGTAAGCAGAGGCACTGTTTTCCTATTTACTTCTTGGAAAACAGATTGGGAAATAAATGTGTTATCCAGCTAATACATGGATGTTTTGATCTTCTACAGGAAGAGACATTCCTTGTTCCAGCTAGTCAAAAAAAAGTCTAGAGTCTATTAACTGAGAATGGTGTTTAATTTTTTATTTTTTTTTGTAAACCAAACAACCCCTTCAAAATACTGCTTCATGGATCAGTAACTGCATGAAAAAAACAGGTCTCCCTCCATCAGCCTTTTAGAGCTTACACTTGATGCTGAAACAACATACCCTGTCCAAGTACAATGAATATCATTTTAAACCACCATTGCTTTAGACCCTCAAACTTTGTCTCTGAAGGCAAGGGATATTCTCTTCTGCACCCATTGCTTGATAGAAGATGCTTTATTTCATGAGTAAATAAAATATTTTAAAGCCATATTTATACATCATTTGCTCATGGCATTAATTTACATAGATAATAGAAAATCCCATGGTGTCCAGGACACAGTAGACTCAGGAGTTAAGTAAAACGTAATTTTTAATAGGTGAACATCACCACAATAATAAAAAAAAAACCAGAGGGGAAAAAACACTTCATATTGAAAAGGAAAAAGTGACTATGGCTACGGGGCGCATCTCTGAAACGCGTTAGCTAGATATCACTTTTCCCTATTCAATATGAAGAGTTTTTTCCTCAGAGTTTTTTTTTATTGTTGTGGTGATGTTCACCTATTAAAAGTTAAATGCACAGACAAAACCTTTTTGGCAAAAGGTATTGTCTGTGCATCAAAGAGCCTCAGTCTGACACCGCTTTTGAAGTATCCAAAACTGTGAGTAGTGCTATGTGTTTTTCATTTTTCTATAATTCATTTATGTTGTCACTCTAGAATACATTACATGTTGCTCTATAGTATATTTTTAAGAGTTACTAGTTCCATAAAATGAAGAATGCATTAGCAGTGCATTCTAACTATAATACTATAAGAAATGTTAGACGCACATGAACAGTATTGTTAATGGGTGCAGATAATAATGCAGTGTCAAATGCAAAGCAAGAAATGCACCTGACTACTGTATCCATTATAAGGAGGCACCGCTAGTTGTACCTCCCTCTCCACAATGCCCCTAGTTACCCTGTGTATTTCTAATACTGGTGTCCTTTTAGGGTCCATTCACACAGAGGAAAATGGTGAGGAATTTGGTGTGGAAATTTCCAAGCTGAAAAAAAGCCTACCATTGATTTCAGTGGGTTCTGCTAGTTTTTTTTTTTTTCCACTAGCGGAAATATATATATATATATATATATATATATATATATATATATATATATATATATGAAAACTCTTTGGTAGTGAATAAATACGGTCAAAATCGCAATTCCCCTGCCCCAGATGCTAGGACAGGATGCATATAGGTATATACCTGAAATACCCTGTCCAACTGTTTGGGGCAGGGGAACTGCGGTTTTGACCGAATTTACTCGCTACCAAAGAGTTTTCATATACTCCTCCTGATTAACAAGTCCGACACAGGACTAGGGAAATGCGTAGAGGAGAAATGTTAGTTTGTGTGGCAAGGTTCATTTTACCAACATCCACAGCAGAGAGAGGATTTAAGAGCTCCGAGTATGCCCGAGCTCCTGGATGACCTTGCCGCAGAGTCAGTAGCCTGAATCATCCCAGGCTTCTGATGTGCAAACTCCTTTAGCAGCATCCAGGGGTTTTTGTAATGGTGTGAATTGTAGACAGAGAAGCCATAGTATCATAGTGGTTGTTATACTATACCACGGACATATCGCCAATAGCCCTGTCTACTCACACAATTATTTTGGACTACGCTATTTATAAATCTTTTTAATTGTATTTATTAAAAGTTTTGTTTTACTTACTCCTACAGTGTACACAGTTATTAGAGTGACAACCCTTCAGTGATATATAGGATATAAACAGGTGCACACAGTCAAATAACACTTTTTGGGAAGGAAAACACAATTTCAATATTACAAACAAAAATAAAAATCACAAATCAAGTTGTCAAATAATGCACCTGGCTGCAAGGAAGAATAACAGCACAATGCATGTAAATCAACCTTTATTCCTTACAAATTTCATTGTTACATACTAATCCAAAGGCTTATTTTTGGGTTTATAAAAGAGGCAGGTAAAAATTCTGAGTCTATTTGCAGACGTGTGTATTTTGTGGTCTGCAAACTACTAATCAGTTTTTCTTTTTTGCAGACCGTGTGTCATCAGTGTTTCTTCAGCATCAGTTCCATATGTCTGCAAAAACGGCCAGCGTGTCATCAGTGTGTGATCCAAGTTTGCGGATCCACAACCCCCCCCCCCCACATGAGACATCTAATAATGTGCCTAACTTGTCCGCAAATACAGATAGCACACTTATTTCACATTAAATACCTCCATGTGCCGTCTGTGGTTTCTAGTCTCCCATAGGCTTCTAGAGTTTGTTCCGCAAACACTGAACAGAATAGGACCTGCTCTATATTTTGCAGCATGGACTCACAGCCTGCACACTGATCCGTGGAAATCACAGTTGCATGCATGAGCCCATAGAAATGAATGGGTCAGTGTGCTATCAGTGAAAAACACACTGATCTCGCTTCGGCCGTCTGCAAGGGACTTAAGTCTAAGGCCCCACATTTCATAAAAGCTGCTTTTTTTTGGTGCAGATTTTGCTGTTGTTTTTTGAGCCAAACCTTGGAATAGCTACAAAAGAACAGGAAATATAAAGGAAGCTCTTCTGTTCAAGCCACTCCTGGATTTGACAAAAAAAAAAAAACTGCAGCAAGATATGCAAGAAAAAAAAGCAGCTATTCTACATCATGGGTCCTTAGCCTTAGGCCTCTTGCAGATGACCATGGCTGAGAGCAGTGTATTATCTGTGTTTTTCCCAGATAGCACACTGATCCATTCTTGTCTTTGGGGCCATGCATATGATCGCGAATTATACAGTCACATGTGCAGGCCGACAGTCCAGGCCACAAAATATAGAACAGGTCCTATTCCTGTCCGATTTCGTGGCCTTGCTTCCATGTCTCCTATCCATCTAATGAAAGGGGCCACAGAATCACAGCCGATACATGGGTGACACCAGAACACGATCGTCTGCAAGAGGCCTAAAACTGACTGGATTTATAAAATAGAAATGCTGGAGGAAATTTACTAATAAAATAACACTAAGATTTAGACTAGACATTTTCAGTTTCTCACAGTGGCAGATTCTGGATGATGAATGTAGTGCTTAGCATGTAGGCAGGTAAGTAAATCTCCTCCAATGTGTTTCATTTCTTTATAATGTTGTATTTATTTACTGTATCTTTTAGTAAAAAACTTTCTTGAGATGGTCCTACTGGAGATGCACACTTCCTTTCTGTATTGAATGCATAGACAGTGCATAAGGCTAAATGTGCTTTGTGGTAGCTGAAGTAAATAGAAGATAATGGACAGAAAAGTGGAAACACACTAATTTTGTCAGATTTTGTCAGAGGCACTACATTCACAGCTTCAGTGTATGCAGTCACTTAATAATATAACAATCTGAGATGGGAAAACTTCTGAAGATTCTTTTCAGGCGAAATAGGTTTGTCACGAACCGCTGAATTATTATTCTCCGGGCTCTCATAAGACCCCAAAGGATAATCGGTGGAGTTCCAGGGTTGGTGTGGAAAAATAACGAACAATTATTTGCACCTTCCCTCATCCCATCTGGGAATCCTCGAGACATTCAGCATTCCCTCTGGGTCCACTTCTGGTGTCTTCCAACCTTCCAGGTGAAGTTTGCACTCCAGGGTCACAACTGTCACATGGGGTGCATCAATATGATGCTTGCGTAGCATGACATAACGTATTAGGCCAGAAAATGACCCAGAAGGACTGCTGTATGCTGTGAGGTTGCCCTGAAGAGGAAAGGGAAGGTGAATATAACTGTTTTAAGTTTTTTACACCTCACTTGAGCTTCTACCTATTATAAGAGTATAATAATTTAACTTGCAGTTAATAAGTGATGGACCTCCAAATATCAAACCCAAAGTATTTGAAAAATTTAGTCAAAATTTGGGTTGAATCTCTAATGACAATTTAATACAATCCTGATTTAAATAAAATGTTATGTTCTTCTGATACATTGTCTTAAAAAGCACCTTTCATGTCCTTGGGCACATGCGATTTTATATACCACTTGAAAGCCGACAGGGCACTTTCCCATTATGTGTCCCAGGTGAAGAGCTATTGGTGCTGTTATTGATATCTCTTCACTGTGAGAGGGCATTCCTTACTGCCCAGCAATGCGGCTGAGTGGTGAGGAAAGCTCCCCTCCTGACAGTACTTGTCTATAGATTAGTACTGGGGGACGTTCCTCACAGGTTAGCGTCATGGCTGGGCAGTAAGGAATGCCCCCTCTGACAGTATAGCGCTACACACAGTACTGTTAGGAGGGGCATTTCCAGTTAGACTGTCAGGAATGCCCTTCTGACAGTGAAGAGATATCAGTAAAGGCACCAATAGCTCTTCATCCGGGGAACATAACTGGAAAGTCGACAGTGTGCTAAATTCAGCGCACTGTCGGCTTTCTAGCGGTATATAAAACCGCATGTGACCGAGGCCATGAAAGGTCCACTTTAAAAAGAAAGAATCCAGGTGTTGTGCAAAGAAAAACAGAACATGGCTACCAAGGTTGCTAACCATCTATAACTACTTGAAAAGTTTGAAAACTAGAACTTCCCTCACTGTTTGCACAAAAAATAAAATGCGAACATCATTTTTCCTAAAGCTGGAGGAAATGGCACCAATTACTGTGAAAGTAATTATTATCATTTTGTACTATACACAGCTAATGTGTTTCTATTTGTACTCTGAGCAATAAGCTACATCTTTCACTTATGTAAGTTTTACTGTTTTTATAATTTTTCACTAAAAATACTGGTTGGCCAGAAATGAGAAAAAACAATCAGATTGGCAATCCAGTGAATGCTAGAAAATACATTTTCTTCAGTGATTAACGTGTTTTTCTAGGACTGATTAATGAAGCTGTGCTACCCCCTTATTTGTGTACCAGACATAGCTCTGTAAGTTTGGTAATGGCTTTGTCTGGTACTGTAGTTTACTCCTTTTCACTTTAAGGGCTCGTTCACACGGGAGCAGTGGGGGCGGATTTTGACACAGAGAGTGACACGGGAGCCGCGTCACTCTCGGGTCAAAACCCGCCTGCCACAACCATTGCGGTCACGGCTTTCCCCTCCGTAGCCAGCTCAAATGAACGAGCCGACAACGGAGGGTGCTGCTGCTAGGCGGAAGCCGCGGCTCAGTGCGCCGCGGCTTCTGCCTGAAGAAAGGGCAGCTCGCTTCTTTTTTCGCCAAGCGTTAAAAAATGCTAGCGAAAAAAAAAGAGCTAGCCCTCTACATAGACTAGCATTATATGGAGGCAGATTATGACGTGGATTCTGCTGTCAAAATCCGCCTCCATGTCCCCGTGTGAACTAGCCCTAATGGGGATAGACTATAAAATGTTGCACTATACTGTTATTTTTACATAGTTAACAGTTAGCTGAATTGAAGAATTTTCAGGGGGATTTTTACCACAAAATTTACAGAGCTGTATCAGGTAAATTATAGGGGATGCCAGATAAATGGAATATGATGCTTACTGGACCCTTCAATTGTTAATGGGGCCAGGACCCACCAATCTGATAATGAATTCCTATTCTATGGATAGACCAGCAAAATTAAAGTCTAGGGAAACCAATCTAACCACTTGCCACTCACCCAATCATGATATGCTTCGGGGTGACATCTATCTCTGCAAACCTGTATGATGCAGAACCATGGAGCAGGCTGTTACAACAACGACACCTCGAATAGAGAAGGCAGGGATGGTTTATTACCATCCCTGCCTTCCTGATTGCTATGCACATGCTATGTGGTAAAAATTTACTTCTACAAGGGATTGCTGTCTCTATGATAGCTGTCTCCATTAATAGTAGTTTAAGTAGTTTATTGCATCTGTCTGCTGAGTGACACATGTATTTAATGTAGTCGTATTATATTTGCAAACGGATATTTTATTGTTTCCTCGTTTTATATTTGTTAAAAAAGCAAGGGTAAAATTGTGATCTAGTTTATTGTTTGCATCAGCGCTTCCTGATTGGCTGCAATATGCGCTGCATCAACATTCACCCAGCCGACTCCTCTCACATTCTGTAGGTGTGATGCACATTTGCTATAGTTTATCTCCAATCAGTGCGCCCTGTGAAGTTGGAAGGAGGCAGTTGGAGAGTGGAGCTACCTCTATATAAGTGTAGAAGCCGACATGAACAAAATTAAGGCAGACAAGGCCGGAGGGCCCGATGGGATAAGCGCAAGAGTTCTTAAAATGTGCAGTGACCAGCTGTGTGGTATTATTACACACATGTACAATATGAGTCTAAAGCTCGGAGTGGTACCTCAACTGTGGAAAACATCTTGTGTGGTACCAGTCCCAAAGAAACCCAGCCCGATGGACTACAATGACTACCGACCTGTAGCACTGACATCCCACCTGATGAAGGTCCTAGAGAGTCTGGTCCTGACACAACTACGCCCCCTAGTGAGCTCCGCTCTGGACCCCCTCCAGTTTGCCTACCGGCCGGGCATTGGGGTAGATGACGCCATCATCCACCTTCTTCATAGAGCTCTCTCTCACCTGGAGAAACCCGGGAACACTGTGAGAATAATGTTCTTTGATTTCTCCAGTGCGTTCAACACCATTCAGCCAGGGCTACTGAGGGAGAAGCTGAACCTTGGTGGAGTGGACCATCACCTGTTCAACTGGATCCTAGACTACCTGACAAACCACCCTCAGTATGTGAGAGCCCAGGACTGTGTGTCTGAAACTGTGATCTGTAGTACGGGGGCACCACAATGTACAGTTCTTGCCCCTTTTCTCGTCACACTGTACACTGCTGACTTTAGGCACAACTCCTCCAGCTGTTACTTACAGAAGTACTCCGATGACTCTGCTATAGTAGGCCTTATCACTGATGGCGACGATAGGGAATACAGAGACTTAAACCGGGACTTTGTTGAATGTGCCAGCAGAACCATCTCAGGATTAATGCTGGGAAGACCAAGGAGATGGTGGTGGACTTTGGGAAACGGAGGAGTGCTCCGACCCCGGTGGAGATCCAAGGAACATGTATTGAGATAGTCAGGACCTATAAGTATCTGGGTGTGCTCCTCAATAATAAACTAGACTGGGCTGACCACCTGGAGGCGCTGCACAGAAAGGGCCACAGCAGACTCTACCTGCTCAGAAGGCTGAGGGCCTTCGGAGTCCAGGGGACACTTCTTAGGGCCTTCTTCAACTCTGTGGTTGCCTCAGCCATTTTTTTCGGTGTGGCCTGCTGGGGGAGCAGTATATCAACCAGGGACAGAAATAGACTTGACAGGCTGATCAGGAGGGCCAGCTCTGTCCTAGGGAGCCCCTTGGACCCAGTACAAGTGGTGGGTGACAGAAGGATACTGTCCGTGGTGACCTCCATGCGGGAGAACAAATCCCACCCCATGTATGGGACCCTGATGGGACTTGGCAGCACTGTAAGTGACCGTCTGCTTCACCCCAAGTGTGAGAAGGAGCGCTATCGCAAGTCCTTCCTTCCAACCGCGACCAGGCTGTATAATCTACATCAGACCAAGCGAAGATCACTCCGCACAGAGAACTAATGATTATGAATGTCCTCCTTCTTTCTTCTCTGTTCCTTAGCTGCTCTGTTCCTTAGGACTCCTAGTATATCTTTCTCAGCATATGTGTGTCTACTACTTCTGCAATATTTACTGTGTATTATCATGTATCTGTATTACTATGCAGCTGAAACATACTGAAATTTCCCCACTGTGGGACTATTAAAGGATTATCTTATCTTAACATTGTCTTTAGTACTGGTTTCCGACATTAGGGAGATGGGAAATGCAGTTTTAACTGCAATCTACCTACTTAGGGATTTTTGTCAGAAAATTTTATCTCCTTCTGATGAACTTTCATTAACTTCTGCTTGAAAACATGAAGGGGAAGCTCGTCGGGACTAACATGGTGAAGCTTACATAGTTTAGTCTATATCATAGAGTGGGCTTGCATAGACCTGATTTTGGAACAAGTTATTTACATGAACACCTTGCACATTGTATCTATTCCAACCAGTGGTGTAACTAAAGTCTTGTGGGCCCCGATGCAATCTTTTGTCTGGGGGCCCCTACCTCATCCCTATAGCGAATTCTTGATAGTGATAGTTATGGGTGCTAAGGAATTTAATCAACATAAGTGTGGTTAGGGGAATCTGTGGGTCTCTTTGGCTAATGGGTCAGATGGAAGCTGCAAACTCTATACTGATGCCAGTGCTTATGGGTCCCCTAAGGCTCCTTGGTCTCAGTGTGACTGCACCATCTGCACCCCTTCAAGTTACGCCCCTGATTCCAAAAGTCAGAAACTTATAGATCTCTTACAGATCAACATCGCTAGCATCTCTATCTACTTTTATTTAAATTTGCGCTGCATTTAACAATCGGCCTCTACCAACATTTTTTAGAGACACTGAATATGTCGCAGGACACTAGCCTACCCTACTAATCTATATCCTTGTGAAATATAAACTGCTCTCACTTTCATTTAGAACGTGAGAAACCTCTGCCATTTTGTTTATATATGGGGTTTATTTATGTGTATGGTATTATTATATACCAAGTGATAATAGATGTGATTAAGAGTTTAAAATTTCTATTCTGACCTGTCCTACTAAAAGCCAGTCTCTCTGCATTTTTTGGACGGAATCCAGGCGGACCCCATTACAGTCTTTTTAAGCGGATTGAGTTTCCGTTTTTCAGGTCTCCAAGTGGACCCGAAGCGCTAGTGTGAACCTAGAGTAAATTAGCATCCACTCTGGTCAAAATCAGGATCTAGGTTAGACCAGAATCTGAAAACACATAAGTAAACTTATAGTTTTGAGGAGCGGGTAGACTTGTTAGCACTTATCTGTAGGTAATGTGGTAACCAAATATTTAATTGTAGAATTGGCAGTCTTCTTCAACCACATGAAAATGTTGCATTTATTAAACACTGAAGCGTTCCATAATACCTGTGTAGTCAATGACGAAACCACCACTGCTCACAGAAGCATCACTGCGAAATGCGATGAACAGATTGTTGCTGCTGCTCTCTATCCTGTCAGGTAGCTGGGAGCCGTAAAAACTTCCTATTAGTGGGCTCAGTGAGTCTGGGCCATCGTAGATGTGCAGAAAATCATATCCAGGCTCAAGATTGAAGCTAGAATGAAAAACACACAGAAATGGTGTAAGTAATGACAAATGCAGAATGCAGTGCAGCTTTTTGCCTTTTCAACAAATGGAAGTTGGTCAAAGAGTAAAACCTATTACTAACAAATCAGTACCATAAAAACATTTACGATTATAAAAATGACATTAACCAATGCGACTTTTTTACCCATTAAATGTGTGGTCTTTTTTGTTACATTTCACCATAACCTAGAATTTATGAGAAAAGATTCAGCATAACATGCCATTTAGAATTGAAACCTCTACTCTTTCTATGCTTAAAGGGATTCTGTCATTAAAAATATGTATTTATACTAAAAACATGTAGGAATAGCCTTTAGAAATGCTATTCATCTCTTAGATTTATCTTGAAGGTCCACTCTGCAGTTTTTTCTTTATTCTTCATTGTGCTTAGAAAGACCACTACAAAATGGCCGATGGACATGCACAGCCAGCTGTATCGTCAGCCATTTTGTGGAGGTCTCCTATAAGAAGAGGAGGAGAATAGCTGACAGAGCAGATGAAAGGCGGCGCTGAAATGGAAGACACCACTGTGCTCAGAGCACAGGGGGAACGCTTCCTGTGCTTTCTGAGCACAATGAAGAAAAAAGAAAAATTCAAAAACAGTGGCGTGGACCTTCAAGATAAAGGTAAGAGATGCATAGCTTTTCTAAAAGCTATTCCTACGTGGTTCTAATTTAAATCATGTTTCTGACCAGATAACCACCTATAATCACCATGATCAGTGGTTGGACAGCTCAAGTCATTTCAATGGAAGTGCCGGAGATAGTGGAAGCATTCAGAATGGGGATCAAATTGGTGGTCTGAAAGTTTTAGTAGTGGCATTCTTCAACAACTAAGAACTGGGGCAACTTCTCTTCCAAGACTGTATATTACAAAATTATTAATTTAAGCAATTGGGAATTCATCTTTATAATTGTCTAGTAGTAGCTTCAGTCTGTTCACATTGCTTTTGTCTAGGTAAACTGATTTAGTGTTTCTATGCACTGACAGATGACAAGAAGAAGTGAGGGTCCCCTTGGGACTTCCAGAACACATTGGCAAAATCGGAGGGCTCCGCAGAGGTAATTAGAAATACCCTCTCCAAACTGATGAAAAAGTCTATGACCTCTCTATATCTAGAGTGACCTAGCATTTCTTAATTCGTCATGCAACACATCACACAGCTCCTCAGCCACTACAAGTTAAAAATCTAATAGAAGCTCAGATATATGTGTCTGTCCCCTAGGGACCTTATTATCACTGGCGATCTTTTCTCCACCTTATAAAAGCAAATGACTTCATTAACAAGTTCTGTCCAACACTTAATGGCAAGGAAGACATTAGCAAGATACATTAAAGGCAATTCTATTGCGAGTGTGCAGCTCCTGCCCACGACTGATGTAAGGTAACAGAGAGGCTTCACTAATTAGAGATCATTGGAAGCTGAAAGATAGCCGCAAATGACTGGAGTACCGAAAATCACACAATACAAAGCACAGATATTTCATTTTATTCCCAATTCAGGTTTGTTTTCAACATTAATCCCATCCACCGGCCAAACCATCGCTGCTCCTGCTATGTGAAACAACAGTCCTGCAGAAAGTATTCTCTTGGTAGCCTGGCCTGTATTAGTGAGCTGCAACTCTTTACAAATCCCCTTTTCCAGTTACTTCTGTACTGTGTTGGAGATTCATAGGGATAAGGATTCTTATGTCATGTGACAAAAGAGAAGTGTGATCTATAGCAACCAACACTAGTTACATTTTGTATAGGAAAATTCTGGAAATTACTCTATAGTAAAACACAAAAATAGACGTAGAAACTGGTTATTTGAAATGGCAACCAAGATATATTTTTCCCGTGGCACAGGGTAAATGTTTGGGAGAAACATTTAGACTGAATTGCCATTACTGCTATTTAATACACAATATTTCACATTATACATTACATACAAAATGCATCTACCTGAATATTATGAGTACTATTGTACATACATTCCTGACCTAACGTTTGCTCTGCTAATTTGTTTTTTGGGAAATGACAACAGGCGCTGTACAGTCATTTGGTGAAGCTCAGGTAAGTTGTTTGGCTAAGACTGAGCTGACTGTTTCCAATGATGACCATGGCACACATGTGTCCAACCTTACCTATTCACCTGGTTCAAGATGTCCCAAAATAATATAAAATGCAGAGGCATGGGAAAAAAACAACACCCAGCAGAGTAACTTTTTTTTTTTTTTTTCCAAATCTGGCCCTCACTTTAGGGCTGAGCCGATCTTGAGATTTCAGTATCATTTTTAAAATCCAATTTCTGATCATTTTCCATCCGAACCCGATCCCGAAACCAATTCCAATCCTAATGCAAGTCAATGGGATTTTTTAATGATCGAAAATGGGATTTTGAAAACAATCCCATTCACTAATCAGTGTGGAGTCCAAAAATTGAAGGTCACGCTGTGTAGTGAATAAAAAATCTGCCAGATACTTAGTCCCCCCTGCTGTCCGCTTACCTGCACAAAACCACTGCTGTCTTCCCTCCCGATGTGTACGCCGCTCTCTGGCCTGTTGTTCTCTGTCTGTTTCTCTCCTCTCTCATTCAGACGCTGGCAGAGTGCCCCCGCCTCCCTAATGAATCTCTCACATCTCCCCACGCTGTACCCGCCCACACTCTCCTAAGCCACAACAAGCCTCGCCTACTCCCAGCCTCAGTGACACTAGCCTAGGGAGGTGGGGGAGCGCACGGCACTCTGCCTGGCATGTGAACGAGAGAGGAGAGGACAGAGAACAATGGGTTGGAGTTCCAAGGAGCGGCAGCAGTTCTGTGCAGGTAAGTTACAGTTAAGTTAAGTTGCAGGTAAGGGTTGAGCGATCGGGATCGGAATTCCTTTCCCAATCTTTTTTAGGCAGGGTTGGAACCCAATGGTGAACGTGAAATTTACTCGATCGCCAATCGGGATCCGATCTTTTCCGATCCAGATCGCTCAACCCTACCTCACTTTTCTTGCAATATTTCAAAACAAGAGAATAGGAAGAACACATCTGAAGCCATGGACTATGTATATTGTTACAGGCTGTAACAAATGCACAAGTCATGGATTATACAGTATAAAGTTACTTACATTTATTAAAGTAGATTATAGCTGTGTTAATCTTGTAAATGGTGTTTCACAGTTGACATAAACTTTTATGTGGGGCATTAAACTAGAAAATTCCAAACCGCTCTCCATCAAAGGCACACTAGAGGAAAGTATGAAATATGTAACGCTAACTTACCAACATTATTTTAGCTGTGTTCCTCTTCAGAGCAGTTGCAGTTGGATATTTTTAACCCTTTCATTATGAGCAGCTGGGTCACATGACAGTGTGACTAAGTCTATATCTTGCTTCCCTGTGGCTCGCTTCCTGTGAACTTTGGGATTACATCAGCATGTATGAAATCCTGTCTGAGAGTTGTCAGACACTGTATGCTCTTCAATTTATAGAAGATAGTGCTACCTATATCATTCAACTCTGTATGTATTACTGCTGCCGCTACTACCTCGCCATTGGATTCTTTTCCTTGTTGGGATTTATCTATTCAATTTGGGGCCATCTTTGAGGTACTGAGGAAGGTCCAAAAGTGGCCGATAAAACATTTACACTCTACAGTTTACCCTCAATTTCACTGTTTGTACTACCTGATCTGATGACCAACTCTATTACTTATAAGACATGTTGGGACTTTAACACTATTGAGCAAGTCTGTCATACCTTGTTGTTTAGTGAATTTAAGGGACTGTAATATATCATGACAGTGAACACATAGCAGTAGCCTACAAAATAAGCCACACAGCAAAGATTTACAATGGCACCTTGGTTTTGCCACCCAGAACAGAAGGTCTGAAGTTTATTTTGATCCAGAGAGAGGACACCCACCCAGCAGTAAATAGGATGGAACAATTTACAGCTCTAGTTCCTGTCTCAAAGAGGTCCAGCTGCATTGTCTGCTTCTATGATATGATATGATATATATATATATATATATATATATATTATATATACTGTATATATATATATATATATATATATATATATATATATATATACCAAAGCATCATGCTGAGGAACATGTGCAGAATGCTTGTGATACATACGTGTTAAATGAGAGTGCAATCACATAGTCGGAAGACACGGTCAGCTTCCAGTCGCACTCCTTTAAAGGCGGATAAGGCTCAGGGTATTGAGGAGACAGGATCACCCCTGTTGGTCCAGTTAAATTTCCACCACATGGAGCTGAAAACAGAAGAAGAGTGCTTTACCTACAGTTTCTTGTAAATTAAAAATACTATGCATAGAAATGTTAGACTTCTAGAGGTCAACTCACAAGGATAAATGTCCATGTGGATGTGCAGAATATTATTCTAATATAAATTACATTCATGCATTGCATTATAATAATTATTGAAGTTATTATAATTTTGGCTGACATCGACATTTCCATAGTAAAACCAATTCCCATATTACAATGAGAGTATCTCCAGGCTGAAAAATAACCTTTGTTGCAATTAGTTTATACGCTGAAGTGGAGAGAGAACTTGCGTGTGTTTTTTTTTTTGCAGTAACAGAATCATTTCATGTCAAGCAGACAGAAAAATCAATGTGATGGGTCTGATGTACCAGAGTCAATCAGCATGTTGAACATTCGAGCTATCGATTTCAGAATATTTGCTTACAATCTTATAACAGGAGTAAAACCGATCCAATAACAGACAAGAATTACTGCTCCCTTCTTCAGATGCCTTTGTTTTAAGAAGACACCATGTTATGGATCCTCACTCCCATCACATCTACTTAAAGAAGCATTTTAATGGGTTAGATATACAAAGCTGCTTATCCTAATACCTAGAAAAACATGATAAAAGGTTCTTATAGTCAAATACTCATTCACTGGAAGAAACGCCAAGTCTTATAGAGACCAAAAACATTGTCTGACAGAGAAAGGGAATTCTGTAATGTCGTGAGGACACATTGTTAATTCCTGCCAAATACTGCACAGTATAATACATAATATGTATATTCAATAAAACTTATACATACAGCGACATTTCTCCAAAATGCTACATCTTTAAGGAGTCCATTCCCTAATCCCAGATTTTCAGTTTCACCCTATATTATGCATACTACCCATTTTATGTGGCAATCACTTTCCCAGAATACCCGACTTCAACGCATTATTGGATGGTTGTCTCTCAAGGTATGGGCAACTGGGTACATTTGCAGTCTATATAGTTGTATGAGCCATGTAATAAAGGCATGTACATGAGTCTTTAACTATGTGATTAATAAAAAAGCAACAAATATATGAGTGTTGGTGTTTCCAATAGAAATATCAAATTTTATTGATATTTAAAGCAAAGCAATGAGTAACGAAATAAAATGTGTAAAAATGTGTTAAAAAGTTATGACATTGGAGTGAAAAGTTTTCATAAGGCCTCATAGGTTGCAGCGAAAGGTGCTGATGCCTCATAGGCGGGCGTTATTAAAAGCATTCTAGCTTACCGATGCAAACTGGAGGATTGGGGTTCCAGTAGAACCTATCTGCAATCTGAACACAGTTGATCTTGGCTTCACCTTCTAAAAGATAGCCTGGGTCACACTGAAATACAATAGAGTCACCAGCATCACGACTGTCTCCACTTCGGCTACCATTTTGCGGTATTCCGGGATCATTACAAGAAGTGGCTGTAGTAACTGAGAAGAGCAAACAGATCTTAGAGCTTTCGTCAAGTTATCATTATTAGTCTAAAACATATTGCCCTATATCTGTGTCTTGTAAAAAAAAAAAACACTTTATCATCTGAGCACAGATGTTCATATTATTCCCTTTACAATTCTATTTAGCCCAAGTGATTTCATAGAAACCAATGACACCAGTCTTTTCATGAATCTAGCACAAAAACAAGCATCTTTCCTATTAATGCCCATGCATCACAAACTCCTCTCCGTCCTGTGCATTAATGAAATGTGTACCACATAGAATAAAATATATTAACTACTATAATAAGAACTATGGGAATTGGTCATTAAATGTTATACAATGTTCCCTGCTGCAGAATACATCAACCCACTATGAGTTATCTTGGTTATCATGTCTAACAGACCAGCATCAATGACCCTATGTGGCGGCTCCGAGTACATTCTGTAAGCAGATAATACATTTCACCTCTATTTGCAGTGGCTTATAACGTGGGCATAGATTCAATTTATTGGAGACAATACTGAACCATAATGTCTACAATGAGATGAGCGAGGGATGGGGGACAATCATCTCCAACTTTCAGCACGCTATCATTTCTACATTAAAAGGTGCAGGTTCAGCGGGGAGGGGAGCCTGTCAGAGGCTAAACGCCTGATTAGCTTTCTAATCTAATCTGATATTAGAGAAACATTATTTTCTCGCTCTTTCAAGAGGCCTGTGCTTTTTTATAGTCTTCAGGGAGAAGGAGACACTTGATGGCAATAAGTTCATGAATATAATTTGTGTGGAGGCATACCTTATGCATGCTAACATATGGAGAAGTTAACAAGGGGATGAAAAGCAAACAGTATGTACATGTAATATAGTTCATAACTCTTACATACATAGAAAATTGCTTAGAAGTAAAAAATGGCATGGTTTAACTTGCATCATAGAGCTATAAAAATATATAATATACACTAATCCAGATGTAGTCTGACACATGTTTGGACTCACATTAATTATTTGATAATTATGTGAAATATGAAAACACATTATGGCAATTGTAATTAAATTTTTAAAGTTGGCAAAAAAATCCCTTTGTGACTATATATACAGTATATATACAAATTTAAAAAATAAAAATAAAAAAATTAAAAACAAATCCTTACTGCTCTTCTAGTGGAAAAAAAAAGATCTGAGAAAATAAACAGATCATTGTATGCCTTGGCTTGTTATAACCCTGACACCAAAATTACTATTTATTCATAACTAACTTAGATGTTACATAATATACTTCATCCTTCCATTTTCTCTTTTTTGAACGTGTCCATATGTAAGAGATGACCAGCTTTTTTAAACAACACAATTTTTGTATCTGATCTTTTATGTGTATATTTATCGCCATCCAGTGGTCATGTTGAACATTGCAGCCTGTCCAATCATTTTGTTAGAATTATCTGACATTATATTAAATCTGTTTCATGTGAAATTGGAGTCCTTAACAAAATTTGAGCTACAGTGAGTTTCAAGGGTCGATACATCTGTATAGTTACTTTTTCCAACCAAGTAATAGTAATAAGTTGGATTCTGTGTTTATGAATACTCCTTACCTGAGAAATGGATAGAAAATCCTTGTTTGCTAGTAAAGAAGTCTGTATTGAACTGTACAGTAACAGAATTGAAAGTGCTGTGAATATCTGGAGGCAAAATGGAGCCACTTAGCTCCTTCATGAGAATGCCACTCTCCATGGATCCATCCCATATCTTCAGAACATCATGAACTTCCTCAGTGTGGAAAACAGTGAAGTGTAATCTATGATAGAAACAAAGAGTTATATTGGTATAAAGGAGGTGAGCTATCCATAAACAAATACACAATATAAACACTTCTCTTCTAACAAGCAAAATGTTCTTAGAACATGCCAGTGCTGTGAAGCTTGGTGAACGAACTTACTTCTTCCACTACTTTGTTACATTGTAACATGAAATGGTTGAAACAAGTACAAAATGTATTTTATAGTAGGTTGTTACTATAGACAACAGTCATAACAGTGTTCACTCTTGAAAGGGAAAGAAAAGAGGGAAAAACAATAGCAGAACCAGACCAAGACTAGTCCAGATGTTGAGAACCAGCAACAGAAGAGAGAATACTATATGAATATGAATTATAATATATGAGTGTGAAATGTAATAAAAATGCAATGGGTTAAAGTAATGTACTGTATATACAATATTTCAGTATCATATAGCATTTTATACCATAAATATATCATTTTTATTGTAGTTTGTTAGTTGATTTTGCCCCCAAGATTTTACATATCTTGCTGTATATTGTCATACACAGACACATTCATCAGAAATTGTAAAGTAATTTCCTAGGACACCTAGCTGCTCATCATTGCAGTCTCGACTGTACCACTATACTTACAGTATATACACAGTATATATATATATATATATATATATATATATATATATATATATATATACACATATACAGAATTCTAATCTTGATACTGGCAGGGGGGCAGTAAATGGGGGTCTACCTAACAGCATGCACTACCCAAAATCTGCCATATCTACCAAATTTATTTTGTTATACGCTAGGTTCACACTAGTGTTTCGAATAACCCTGTCCAGTTAAATAGGGACGAAAATGCTGTCTGCTTAATAAGCGGTTATAGGTCGTCTATAGACTACAATGGAGTGTGCTGGATTTCCTCCCGCTTTCCCTCCATGACTTTTCTCTCCACTGATTTTATGCAGATTTTGTGGCAGAGTCTCCTACAGAGACTTTAATGCTGGTGTTAATCCAGCCTTAGACAGTTTTTAAACCTTACATGACAGGTTTGAAAAGAGGAAGGGCTAAAAGGAGTCATAAATATGACTAAAATATTGGTGTAAAGTAAGTCAAACAAGTTATCCACCTAGCCACCTAATATCTCTTTACTCTTGTTCTACTGTTGTCCTGACATGGTATGGTATAATAAAACTTACTATCACTGGGGACTCTCTCTGCCATGACCACCATAAGTAGCAATTTCAGAATTAGAAAAGTATAGAGTATTTTGGATTCCTTTACACAGAGTGATAATATACATAATATTTTGACAGTACAGAAAATGCACACAATTAGGTGTAGTTCACATGGAGCACGGTTAGGCGTATTTTGGACCTGATTTTGATGTGGGAAGCCGCGTCAGAATAGGACCAAAATGCGCCTGCCACGACTGTTGCGACTTCCGACTGTCGCAGCTTCCCACTCTGGAGTAGGCCCAAGTGAATGGGCCTAGTCCGGAGGGTGCTGCAGCAAGGCGGACGCCAGAGCTGAATCAGCCGCGGAATCCACCTGAAGAAAGGGCAACTCGCTTATTTTTTTCCGTGAGCGGCAATATGCCACTCACAGAAAAAAGTAAGCTAGTGGTTTACTTAGTCCTCTATTGTGAGGGGTAAAGAAACAGTAAAGAATTTACACTACTCTATATGTTCCTATTAGTTCCTCTCTCAGCCAAGGAATGTGTGCTGACGCACTTTTATTTAAGACCACGGGGGTTGAATAGTAGCAGAGAAAGGAAGAGAAATAACAACAACATAATTTTTCATATTCATTCCTGATTGGGTATGGTACATCTCAGTCAAACAGAAAAAGTTTAAGCAGTTCCATATATAGCCAGCTACTCCCGGTCCTGTGTAGTAACTTTGGGGAGCTGTCTTCTGGCAGCAAGCCAAGCATTTGTTTTTCTTGCACCCATCCTGAATGCAGGCGCCATCTTATCATATAGCCTCACGGCCTGTTTCTTAAGCAGCATATATACATCTTATCAAAGATTTTAATGTGACAGCAAACAAAAGGAATATACTGTAAGTATTTTCTAACCTTATCAGCACAACATGACATGATGCTTTTTGCCTCTGTTACTTCATCTACATGTCTACTATACAGGTTTAGAGATCTGTATCTAAACTCCCCCACATATGAGATAAAATTGGTTGACCTTTTTTCTGTCCTGGTACAGCTCTTTCTTAAGCTTACATATAACATTAATGCTTTGATAAACGGGGCAATGATTTTTAGACATTGGATCTGGAGTGCACACAAGGTAGGCCTTTCAATAAAGCACTTCCTAACATTATATGAGAAATTAAAAAAGCATTGTGGTTGTGTGCTATTACATTCTGTCAAATCTCTGCCAGCTTTGTCATTGATTAGCATACATTGTACCCAGACAGCCATTTGCATTTATATAGCACTTTTATCCAAAATTGCATGCAACTGTGCTGTACAATCTCAGACAGAGCAAAGGGGATTTCAGAGATCAGCTTTAGCTCAGGCAGCGAAATGAAACCCGCAGATTCAAACAGACAGTCTGCTAACTGCGTGCCCCCAGCCTGTCCCTTCCACCCGGGGTGACAATGACACTCAGCCATGTGGGACTCTCTGACCGACTCTGTCCTCTGTGGTGATGCATGACAGTGACAGAGTGAGAAGGGTCTCTGCAATGAACATGTGGCTTATGTCTATAGTGACACTGATTGGCCGGGAGGCTTCTTCATTGCATTCTGTCTGTGCTTGGTCTGTGTACTGGTCTATGAGACAGTCTACAGCTGCATTACACATTTTCTCAAAACTAATATGAGGGGCTGGAGATCAAGCATTCAGCAAAGTAGCTACAGAAATAGAGAAAATAGTCATTGAGTAAGCATGTAAGTATTTATTTATGAAAGACTTGCATTCACCCAAGGGTGGGCTTTTTAACAAGTTGTATTGTGCAAACTTTTCTTAGGAGGGGTGGCATGTACCACACACTGTGAGACGGAAAGGACCCAGACAGTGGATAACTGGGTGCTGGAGACAGATGAGCAAGCTTTTTTTTTCTTACTTTTTTCCATTTCACCCAGTTGCCACATGGGTTGCTCCAATTCCTGGCAGCACCTTTAATATTACCCCAAAATGTCCCCCAGACAGTTAAGTAGCAGGCAGTTAAGTAATGAGTGCCCCCTTTCCTGCCCCCCCCCACAGGTGTAACACCCCACTTACTGGCCTCTACATTTAATAGTGCCCACGTTACTGACACCATATGTTATATTGCCCCTTTGCTGGCTCCAAAACTTCCTCTGTTATTGACTTCTCACACAGCATTGCACCCCTTTATTGACCCCCATATAATATTAGCGCACATACAATATCATGGCCCTATCACTGTTACACTATTACTGTATGGACGACCAGTGAGGGGGCTTCTGTGTGGAGGGAACAGTGAAGGAGCCACTGCATACAGTAGCCCCTTCCCTGTTTCCCCATAAAGCAGAATTAGTTCATTATTTACCTGTCTGTTCACTAGTGCCACTCTGTCTGCTGTGACATCATGTGTGCCCAAAGCAGGAATGACGGGGAGGGGCTGCAGAGCAGACAGGTAAATATCTGCACTCTACTGCACCTTGTGGGCACATAGGAAACCAGGTTGGAGGTCTGCTTCTCCCCAGTTCTGCTATCCAGCTGTATATTTAACATAATGACTAGATTTAGTCAGTCTTTATCTGTGATTTCCATTCATTGGATACGATATAGTAGGATGCCACTGAAACAAAGCTGGGCCACTGTCATAAAGCTAAATTTCATAGACTTTAAACTATATCTAGTTCTTAAAGGGGTATGACAGAATTTTTATAGTGATCGCTAATCTTTAGCATAGGTTATAAATATTACACTGCCTGGTGTCAGACCCCCATTAATCACCTGATTGAAGGGCTGTGACACTTGGGTATAGGCTGTGGCGTCTTCTTAGTAACTTATGTCATGTCATCTATCTTCAACTCAGCTCCATTTAAAGGGATCCTATCAGGGGCGTAACTACCATAGAGGCAGCGGAGGTGGCTGCCACAGGGCCCGGGCCATCAGGGGGCCCGGTGAAAGTCGCTACCGCTACATTTTATTTATTTTTTTAAATTGGCCATTACGGGCCCTATTTACTTGCCGATCCTGGACATAATACTGTATGCAGGGGCTACTATGGGGTATAATACTGTGTGCAGGGGCCACTATGGGGGATAATACTGTGTGCAGGGGCCACTAATGGACATAATACTGTGTGCAGGGCTTACTAAGGGACATAATAGAGTGCGGAGGAGGGGGTCGGTCGAGGTCTTCGGTGTCGGTTGGGGGGGGGCATGTCAAAAGTTCGCCACGGGGCCCCGCCATTCCTAGTTACGCCACTGGATCCTATCATTGGATACTCTTTTTTTTCTGACTAACACATAGGAATAGCATTAAGAAAGGCTATTCTTCTCCTACCTTTAGATGTCTTCTCCGCGCCGCCGTTCAGTACAAATCCGGGTTTTCTCAGGTATGCAAATGAGTTCTCTTGCAGCAATGGGGGCAGTCCCCAGTGCTCAAACAGCACTGGGGGCGTCCCCAATGCTGCGAGAGAAATCTCCAGCGACCCCTCTATTCTCTTCTGGAATGCCTTTCCCGCGATGTCTTCTTCCATCCTGGGATTCAATCTTCTAGGCATGCGCAGTCGGCTCTGCCATCGGTCCTCGGGCAGAGCCGACTGCGCATGCCCACGGCAACAAGAAAATGGCCACTTACACCAGCTTACTGTGTAACTGACCACAAGAAAATAGCATGAATGGGTCTAAACAGGAGTGTGTCTTGAGCCATGGACACTGCGGCTGACTCAACCGCGGAATCTGCGGCAAGATGGATCATCTCACTTCTTTTTTCTGCTACTAGCTTGCGGAAAAAAAAAGCGAGCGGCTCCCACTGAAGTCAATGTGAACCATTTTTGTAAGCAGATTTTGAGGCAGATTCTGCATCAAAATCCACCTGCAAAAAACTCTGTATGAACATACCCTTAGTGTATATTCACACTACCAATATCACAGTGCATTGATGTCATCCCTTATAGGATGATAGCAAAGGACATTAATGGTAATACAACAACATACACAGACGGAGCCCCTTACGTCCACATCTATTGCCACTGACTATAATGTAAATACTAAGGACATATTTGTCTGTTACGTTTGTGCAAGCGGAACTTTTTCTTCTGCCACAAAGGTGAAAAACATAATGGAGAAAGCTTCTGTCATGTAGTTTACAGAGGGTGAATGCAGATGGACACCAGACACTCCATGTGCATATGTCATTTAATATCTGTTACTCTCATACCAAAACGAGTGAGCGCAATGGACATTAAATGACGGCAGTGTGAATATATCTTTATATCATTCTTTACATAATGCAGGCGATGCAGGAAAGTGTTACCATCGATAACAGTAAATAAGGTGTGAAGGAGAGAAATTCACATTGTGTCTTCGCCAGACCATAACACTATGTGAAATGAACCAATGACAGGGAACGGAGGGTGATAGATTATACACAGGCAACCAGCACAGATAGTCTCTGAACTCCAAGTGGAACAATTCATTTATAGGTTCCCATGGAAGAATCTTCTGGGAGATTTAAGGATAAACATATTTCAATCATGGACTGTTTTGATAGATTATTCTGTTTTTTTACCTTAAAAAAAAATGCAGTAAATCTTTCAGCTTCATATAAAAGAGCAGCTGCCAGGAAACATGAAGTACTTTTGCAGCCATACTGGCGTAATGCTTTAGTACACACTGGATGGCTACTGTGAGAAAGAACTTTTGTGGTGAGACGCACAACATATAGGAATGTCAGAATTTTACATATAAATGGAGTAAGACATGATTACAAAGAACATTAATGGATTTATTCCTCTCTGTCACTCTCATCTTATCTCAGTTATTATTAGTTGTCATCCTCCTAGAATCTGAGAAGTCCCCTCAACCAGCTGGAAGTTATGGGGGAGCAATGTAGAAAGCATCAACACATAGAGAGCAATCTTGTAAAGGTAACCAAAGAAATTGACAAGTGCCCAATGAGTTTACACTCTTTTAATGACCAATTAACCGCCAATGATGAGGGATAGATTCTCAGCTTCATATAATAGGATTTTCCCTAATATACAATACGACAAATTGATTTGGGTCATCGGCAGATAAAATTAAGACCTGCTTTTGATGGAGTTACTGTATGTTTGAATATAAGTTCTTCCAATTGGCTCCTTAAAAATTGTTGAACATTTATAAAATATAGTTACCAGTTATGCATATGTGACATGTTATGATACATATTTTACATATGATTCCTCCTTCACCTATCTTCTTGGTTGATCCAGATAAGTGCATTACACGTTAAAGGGGTTGGCCACTTTTAGACCAATATTGAGCAACAAATGGACCATAAATCACATGACCATGGTGAGAGTTTTATCCACTAGAAGTAACAGAATGAATGACAACAAGCAGAGATCTAGAAAACCATGAGGAATTGCGACAGAAAGTATATTGAAAAATTGTTTATCCTTTTATTATAAAAGCAATAACATTTGTTTCTAAATATTGGTCTGAAAGTGGCCAACCCCTTTAAGCAACTTTTCTAAGTGTGTCATGGTTTTGTGACAACTTATCACAAGGTAATATGCTAACTATCCTATTTGTGTGTGGCATCAACTATTATGGGAGGGTGAACCCTAGACTTCAAGTCTCATCATGAGAATTTAGTTATATGCCTGAGGACATTCTATTGACCTATGCTATCTACGTAGGATTTGCTCAATGTAGTTGCTTTCTCTAACATATAGGATGCGGTATAGTGTCCCATTACCATACCTACCACCCTCACATTGATAATCCAATCAACACATTGGGGCGGATTTGAGTGACACATTCCCATTTGGAAGAGTCAAGCATGCTGGTAGGTGAGTAAAATCTGTAGTCCTGGATATATAAGGACTCGTTGTTTCAATCTGCAAGTGGCTTAAATTTTAGTACTTATGTCCACCATCAGGGCATAGGGAACTACAGTTTTTACTGCAATTATCTATAAGGCAGGCTGTTATCTGTTCTCCTGATGATCCCGAAACTTTATTTAATGGGGAAACGCATTGAGATGCTTCCTAAGGGCAGACTAATATAGGACCTCAGCTGGAGAAAATGCTTCACCTAAGGGTCAAAGTACACAAAGTTTTTTGGTGAGGATTTTGACATTGAATCTGCTTCAAAATCAGCCTCCAAAAATGTCTCACTATAGAGTTCTATGTATTCCGCTGAAAAAAAATCAACATGAACTTTCTTCAGGTGGATTCCGCCTGAAAAAAACAATGGGAGTCAATGGGAGGAGGAAAAACCGCTAGCGGTTTTTGACGCTGTTTTTGCAAAAACTGCTTCAAAAACCACTAGCGGTTTTTTCAAGATCCATACACTGTGCTGGAGGAAAAAAAAACAAACTCCAAAATCCTTGCCAAAAACTCTGTGTGCATTGACCCTAACAGCTGTACTGTACATAACAGACTTCAGCTATATCCTTATTGTAGCCATCTGTTTTGTGGACTGGATAAATCTATATGCCACTAAATTAACACAATATATCTATACCTCAAATGAGGAAGAATAGAATTATTTACAATACTAACTGGGAGATTCAGTGATCATCCTAGGGAATCTAATTTTAGGGGTTTAGAACTTACAAACACTGAGATTTACTATGATTCTTAGCGGAGGTTAGGTTGGGGAATAATATAAATAAAATACAATAAAAAGGAGATTTAGGAGTGTATTATCAGATATATTTTCTCTCCTCCTTCTATATTCCCCTCCCCCCTCTTTATCCTTCTCTCCCTTTGTTATTTAAAGTATGCATGTGAATGAGGTTGAAAGGTGGTATTATATTGTGCTTTTGGTTTATCTATACACCTGTAATTTTATTTTTAAGACTAGATAATTAGTCATATCGGTGATTTGGTTCATATTTACATATGATTCCTCCCCTACTTATCTTCTTAGCTGGTCCAGATAAGTGCATCACAAGTTAAGCAACTTTTCTAAATATGTCATTGTTATGTGACAACTTATCACAAGGTCATATGCTAACGATCCTATTTGTGTCTGGCACCCACTATTACGGGAAGGTGAACTGCAGACTTTCAAGTATTTTGTTAGCACTTTGTAATGTGATATTTCTTGCTTTGATTTCAAGGCAGATCGCAGTTCCTGAAGATCAGTTAAGTGTGGACACATCCATATATGGTGACAGTGATTACACAATCCCATAGTCTCCTCTCACTGACCAAATATAAAAGCAAGGGAGAGCAATTACAGGTAAGTTATCTTCCTTTTGTCTATTGTCTTTGCCACTACTTTATGCTTTTCATTAAAGGGGCTCTATCAATGGGAAAAGTCATTTTTAACTAAGCACATACTTGCATAGACTTTAGAAAGGCTACTTCACACCTACCTTTTGTATGTTAATCGACTCTGTGGTTTTTGAATGAGCCCGTTTTTATGCTATGCATTTGCTAATTAGCTTCCAGCCAGCACAGGAAGTTTCCAGCAGCACTCTTCTCTACTATTCTCTCCTATCTGTGTGAGCAAACAGGAAGCTGAGTCATCAGTAACAGCAGCAGTCTGTGCTGTGTAGACACATAGGAAAGAATACCAGAGGGTGCACAATGAGACATCTGAGGTGCATGCTGGAGGCTAATTAGCATATGAATAAAAACGGAATAATTCAAAAACCCTTGAGGCAATTTACATACTAAAGGTAGGTGTGAAATAGCCTTTCTAAAGGCTATGCAAGTATGTGCTTTGTTAAAAATGACTTTTCCCAATGATAGAGCCCCTTTAATGTATGTATAATGGCGGACCTGGAGACTTTGAGAAGCCTGGCAATAAAATGATTAGCAGTGCAGCTTTGTTCTGAAAGATTGTGACAAAGATTGTCATTGTAAGGCCACTCATTTAGGGCACAGACATTAAGCTGATATGGTGCAAAATGATATATGTGGATATACCTTGAGTATAGTATGCTCTATGTCTATTCATGTTAGCAGATCAGAGGCTGAGATATTATATGAGAAATTATATATATACAGCAACCCTATAGTCCACACTCCAATATAAAAGAGAACCCCTGAGCAAACTTACTATTGTAAAGGGAGTCTGTCAGCAGGAAACTTACAATCAAAGTAATCTTAGTACCTTCTAGTGCTTTTTGTACACTTTTCCTTTGTTATTCAGGACTGCAACTATTTTATTTGTAAGCAAATTAAGCAAAAAGCGCTTTTGGGGCGTGTTTTATCTTTCCTAAATTATGGTGTCTTGAGCTGGGCAGCAGTTATGGGTTGTAGTCTATATTACAGAGGTAAAACTTAGGAAGATAAGAAGCACCACAAAAGCCCTTTTCACCTAATTTGCATATGAATAAAACAGCGATGTTCTCTATAATGGAGCTGCAATACTGAATAACAAAGGCATAGTTGGAAAGTTGGTAAAGAACACTACAAGGTACTGTAATTCCTTTGATTACAATTTTCCTGCTGACAGACTCCCCTTATCTCCATAACAATACTTCATTTAAAGTTGACTATAACTCCCATTTCCTTGTGTCTTTTATAAATGAGTATGGGGCCAGGAAATGAGATTTATCATTTGTGCCTATGGATACAATGCACATCTGATCATGTTGCATCAACTGAAAGCTGAACATTTTCCAATTTTTCTGCACTAATCTTTAGAAACAGCTTGCATTTTGTCATGAAGTGGTTAATAATTGAAATTAATCCTCCCATTCCCCAGGAAGGGCGTCAGAGTCTTTGCTTGGCACGGAATAAATTTCCTAACAAATTATTCCATTTCCTTCGCCGTCCGTCACACACAGTTTATGCCTCGTGAAAAGTAATAAGAGAGCCTGATCTGAAATTCAATTGTTCAATTTCTTTGTGTGCGCGATCAACTGAGGGATTCCTGCGCCATTCCTGAATTCCTAAGAGCTATATCTTCCATCAGAAGATTGAGGGCAATATTCGGAAATGATAATATAATCAGTCCATCAAGCATTTCTTCAAAAGACATTTATAGGTTTTAACATCTAGAATATCAGATATTGCCAGATTCAAAGAGAAACACTTTCTAGTAGTAATACACTGGTGAAATTCTATCACAGAAGTGTCACTGAGTTCTGAGTAAACGCAATTTGCTGCAAGACCCTCTGGCAATATGCGGCTATAGAAGGACCCTCTGTTTTCTATTATTAGCCCATAAATTTTGACAATCTTATACATTTAATCCAGTACAACCTTCTTTGGGCATTGAAGAAAGCCTCATGTGCCTGGAAATGAAGCATAGTACCGTATAATAGAATATTAAGTTCATAAACCACTGTACAAGTTGTAGTAAGGGCGGGTTCACATCTGCGCCCATGCACACTTTAAGCAATCCTGCTGGGTTTCCGTCTTCTGCCCTGAGAAACTGGACAGGGGACGGAAACCCGGCAGTCAGTTTTCAAACCCATTCAAGTGAATGGGTTTGAAAAGTGAGCGTCCGTGAGCGTTTTGTACCTGTCCGCGGCGAAACCGGATTTTTTTAACTGCACACAAAGACGGACATGCAGGACTTTGAAAATGGGTTTGAAAACTGACTGCTGGGATTGCTTAAATCGTGCATGGGCGCAGATGTAGTTGTACAAATTATACAGAGGTTCCCTGGACCCTGTAAATGCTCTCTTACTTATAACTTGGCTACATTTTGCAATTTCTCACCAAGAACATGTACAGTATTGCTTTTGCATATATTCATCATGGAAATATGAAGCATTTAGTATACAGTATAGAACACAAATGTATCATTGAAGAGTATGGGCTGTTGCAACTGGTAAAACTGATTCATACTTTTAACAAAAATCCTTGTTCTTGCAGTTGACACGTTACATGTATTTTGCCTTGTATATGATCTGTAAATTTCCCATATTATTTATGATGCCAGAGTCACATCAATTTAGTACAGAGCTAAACATGTCGACTGGTGAACTAAGTGATTAAAAGGCTCAATAATGTTGGTGCAGTTATCATAGCTCATTGAAGACTGGATAGAGCCAAAGGCATTCTTAGAAATTTTACAAATCAATCAAATCATTTTTCACTTATCTTTTACATCTGTGGGTCCTTCAACAGGGGAAGTGAAGAATATTTGACCCACCACTATGACCTCCGCATGATCAGAGGAGTATTGAGTTTGAGTTTTGAGTTTATACTCTTGTTCTGCAGCCATTGCAAGCCTCTATCTATCTATCTATCTATCTATCTATCTATCTATCTATCTATCTATCTATCTATCCGGCTCCTAGATCAGACCTCCAAATAAATTCAAACCTTAGCCTTAATATGGCCCCCAACAAGACCTTCTAAATACAGAGCAGAATTCATAAACAAATTCAGACTACAATAGACACACCAAAGCAGACTCTTTAAATAAATACAGACCCCAGATGAGACCCACTAAACACAGACCCTAGACCAGATTGTCTGAATACAGATCCCCCTGAAAATAAATTTAAATACAAGAACAGACCCCTAAATTCAGAACCCAAACCAGACCTCCTAAACACACCTAAAACACTAATTTACAGCTGCATACGCTTTGCCTTGCAAATAATCCCTCTGGTTTTAGGGCATGCACACGTATGTTATTGTGGCGATATGATGAAACCTTTTACAGTATTAAGACCTAAACACATATGGTCATGTAACCATAAGCAGAAAATCCATCTACTTTAACAGGGCCTACATAGTTTTGTGTTTTGAGAGACAATTGCACCTCAGTTTTATTGTGGATATAATAAGAAACAAATGTATGAGCACTTTGGGGCTACCCATATAAGAATAGACTATAACCAACAGTATTAGAACTGTGGTCTTGAGCCCTCCATGCCTCATCACTACTTGACTACAGTGAGAGGTAATTCCACTGGAGCCGTGATCACACATATACCCATATGTTCCAGTCAATGTCTACAGGGCTGAATGAAAGAGTGCTATACATCTTATGAACGTCTAGACATACTTTATTATTATACTGACTGACATCCTTCTTATTAACATTGTGTTCCACCATACAATATTATGCCAGAGGTGAATGTGAGGACAAAGAGCCTATAGGTGGTCCAAATCAATAGTGATGGAGATATGCATCACCTCTAAGAGATATATACAGTGGACGCTGCATTACACCATGACTTGTATTAATTCTTAGCACTGATAGGTTCAATAATAAAAGTTTTGTTAAACAATTGGTAAATTGTTTGCCAGTAGACAAAAGGTGTTTTGTGCAAGTGAATTTTACTCTTGTCACTTGTTGGGTGTCATACTGTTTAACATTGAAAAACCTAAGATGCACAAAAATATACGTACAAGGTATGCTCAGTTCATACCTGTGACTAAAGAGACCAGACATCTCCAGAGGTCATCAATATTTAAGTCATAGAAATGACAAATGTCCTTCATGGTTAGGAACCAGGGTGATTCAGTATGCAGTTGCTTATCTTCTGATTCCTTTAGTTAAAAAAGGATCTCCCTAAAGTATATTAGAGAGTACCCCTCTGTTAAAGATAGGATAGAGGATAACTTTATGATTGGTGGGGAATCAACCACTGAGACCTCACAAATTCCAAGCATGGTGCTCCAGTTCTCCTATCCTGATGAAGTGGCAGTTTGAGCATGCTCCCTGCCACACTACTCATTCTCTCTAGGAGTAATAGACATAGCCAAGTACAACGCTATAGGGAATAACTTTGATAGTGGATAACTTCATAACTTGCTACAACCCCTTTTATGGTAAGAGGGTTTGTAACATGAAGAAAATTCCAGCATTACCTACGTTACAGTGAGTGTTAACAGAACTGCTTATCCTACATTGCAGTAATTCAATATTTTGGTGAAAATTTTTGAACCAATATATAGAAATGTGAAAAGGTCTTCTACAGTGTAACATGTTTCAAAGGCTAGAGTCTTCACCAGGCAATGCATTATACTCTATGTAATATCTATGTCTGTATAATATCTGCAACAAGGCAATTGCATATTGCTTTCTCAAACAGCATTAACCTGCTACAAGGTTCCTACAGAAGAGGAAATCTTGTCTTTTGGCTCCATTCCTTTTTAAAGTACGTTGTAAGAAACAAAGGCAATGATTTGTCCAAGCTGGCACCGCGCTTATGATGGAGAGAAGCAGCTGTCTTCTAAAGACTCATCTACTACTGACACTTGTTTTGAACTCTCTTATTCACCCAAAGGTGAGCGTACTGACATCCACTTTCAATACTTGAATATACTCCGCTTGAAGCACTGTCTTTTGTTTTTTTTTTCCTGTCTGAAACTACAAAAGACACGGTAGTACGTGATTGAACTTAGGAGAAGGGATGGGAGACAGATCTATTAAAAAGGTCAAAGGGCTCTGTATGTGAGCGAGAGTGAGAAGCAGTCCTGTAATGAGTGCCATTGTATATTATATTACCTAAAGGGTTATCTTCACGGATGAGTGATCCTAGGTAAGCACTGTTCCTATAATGTTTTCCTATATAGTCATATATTAAACTTTAATATTTCTTCTTCTGTAAATATCCTTGCCAATGAAACATATATGCTAAAACAGACCACTGCAGAATTTTTATTCTGGTAATATATTAAAAATGATATGCATGGTATAACTGCATTTTACATATAAAGGATTGTGAAAAAAATAAAGATACATTTTTTTCCCCTAAAACAGCGCCACTTTTGTTTAGGTGCTGCATTTGCTTTTGCAACTCAGCTCCAATCATTTGAATAGTGCAAGCATGCATCACCAGACATAATCCATGGTCAATCCATCTGTCCATGCAGAGGTCGCTGTCATTCACACTAAGTATACGCTGAGCTGATTCTGAACGTAAAAAAAGTTCAGAATCAACGCGTACAAAGCAGATCCCATTCATTTCAATGGGAGCCGGCATACGAGCGCTCCCCATTGAAATGAATGGGCTGTTTTTTTCCCTATTGGTTTCAATGTGATACGCGCGTAATACATTGAAAGCATAGGGAAAAAAGCCTCCCATTGATTTCAATGGGTAGCACACGTATGCCGGCTTCCTATTGTTCTCCCTACAACCAAGATATGCAATGCTGAACATTGCTGACATCTTGGGCTAGGAGCACAACAATCTGCCAGAGTGATAATCAAGGTATCTCAGTACAAAAATTCTGTCCCTCTGAGTTTGTGACAAGTAGTGATACCTGGCTTCACATAACCATTCCATACCACTTACGGTAATCCAGTTTTTGTCCAGTTTTTGTAGTGTGGCTAAAAAACATTGCTTTTGATATAGCTTTGATGTCCCTCCTACATACCAAAGTTTTGAGCTAGGAACTTGAAAATGTTATCATTTGTAGATCATAGCAACACCTCCTAGATTCATTGAGGAGTGTTCAGTATTTGCAAATGTGTCTAACTTTTAAAGGGGTTGTCCAGGGAGATTAAATTGACTTGCCTGATCTGGCTAATGACAATGAAGGACCTGGGGGATTCTGGTCTTGTCCCAAACCACAGTTCATGCAATCAGAAACAGTGCCCCAACCCCTGGGTTGCTTCATCCCCTCCCTTCTTCCCTGATCTCACAGCTAAATAGTAACTGTTCTATGGGTCCTGGCTCTATTATAGTCACCAAGCCCTCATATCAGAGGTAATTAATTTCCTGTGATATTGGGGAAGGAGAGGTTGGCGCACTGCTTCCAATCACGTGATCTAGGGGTCATGATGAAGCTGGGACCCCTGAGCTATGATCATCATCCACCAGATCAGGTAAAATAATTTAATCTCCATGGACAACCCTTTTAATTGCCTACAAATTTATATATGGTAATGGTCATAGGGTAATGGGTAATATATGGGTAATGGTCAAACCACTGCATTCATACAATGTTTTTGCCCCATGTTTATCATGTATTCTGAGAAGACTCCTGGTCTACGCACTAAATGTGTCCGTCCATAGGGCTCTATTAGTCAGGCAGAGGCCAAGACTAGGAAATAGAGCAGTAGATTACAATTTTACAATGGAATTCAGTAAAAACAAACAAACAAAGACAAATATGTTAAATTAATATGTCTCTGTATATATTAAACGTAACCTATGAATGTGATGTGAACATAGCCAAATCCTGTGACTTCTTTCAGTTTCTGAACACAGCAAGCCATATTTGACAAGTGATATTTTTGTCATAAAGATCCTGCTTTCATTACCTCTTACTGTGTGACTAAAAGAGGAAGGCTGCAGCATGCCTAGAGACAAGAATATAGTACTATCTGTGACAGTCTCATTGAACCTCCATTTTAGATTCTAACATAAAGGTCAGATAAACTAGTAAAAAAATGCCTTGTTAGTTTTTATGGTAAAACGACAGACACAATGTTGGAAGCCTGATAGATCCCATTATAGTCAATAAGGTGTATAAGTCACCAACAGTGTCTGTCTTGTGATTGAATAGCACTGTCATTATTTTTTATTTTCCTATGAGCAAACGAAAAACATGAATGCAAATGCAGATGTGAACTCTGCCTAAACCAAGATGGCCAATATATTACATTGAAAGTGGCCAACTAGACATCATATGATTATTGCTTTGCAATGGCCGCCAACCTCTGTGTGTGTCCCTATCTTGATTAATAAAAGAGCTTATCTGTGCTATGTGATGTCTTCCAGATATACCTGTGTTCTGTTTCCTACAAAAATCCTTCTTCTCGGCAGAATTACCAGCTTGAGTATATGGCTTTGATTTTTTTGGTCAATATTGTACATTTATCTTTGTATCTTGACACTTAACACTGGCTAGAATTTGAGCTTTTCCTATGACCTAGAATTTCTGTTTTCCGCTAGCAATAGTACACAATCTGCTTGGTGTTCTGTCAAGGAAGTGATTGGCGTGCATGTTTACAGTCTTCTGGGGTAACAATGCCTTTTATTCACGTTTCATTTGTAAAGCTGCAAAAATAAATAACTACGAGAAACAATAAGAATAAAACATCCCGCACAATTTAGCAGCAGCTCGACAGGCCCAGTAAAGGACATTCAGCATGCACAGGAAAGTACTGACAATATGACAAGTTACTTAACATGGTGTTTGACAGGAACATACTGCAAAAAGGCTAGAACTGTTAAAGGTCAATGTGGTTACAGTACGGTCAGGCCTTTCAGCTAGGGCCACATTCATAATGCCAGGCACCATCAGCAGTTACTAATAAGATTTCTAAGGTAAGTATATGTATGCCACATCTGCCACTCCAACCGCATTCATTTATGGGGATAAGCCGGGAAAACTGGGTATGACATAGAAATACTACTTTGCACAAATATTACATCATTTCTTCTGTGACTTGAATAAGCTCTTTACTCAGAAGGAAATGATCATTATAACTTTCTTAGGCAAGTGTCATCTAATGAGGAGGCAGCAAGCAGTAAGACAGCAGATAGAGCAGTAAAGAAGTCATCACACAAAAGGCAATTAAACCCTTCTTTTTCCATTTCAGTGGGATAAAAATAGCATTCAATGCCTTCTGTTTCTTTCCATACATGTATCAACTACTCACCCAATGGTGCAACCAGCATCTGCTTCAATGATCCACACACAATTGAGGTTGTGATCATAGGGCACAGGATACCCTGGAGACAATACTCTGCCCACTTTCTCTCCATGGATATGACCTCCACACTCAGCTATAAAGAAGAAAGAAATGTGGCAGTAGTAATGATTTTATAGGGTATTACCATGTAACAAATGATTTCATGGGTAAAGAAAAGTCCTACAATTTTTCCAAATACTTTTGTGTTGGTTACTTAGATTTCTTTTTTTCTATGTAGATTGTGAGCCCCATATAGGGATCACAATGTACATTTTATTTCCTATCAGTATGTCTTTGTAGAAAGGAAGGAAATCCACGCAACACAGGCAGAACATACAAACTCCTTGCAGATGTTGTTTCTGGCAGGATTTGAACTCAGGACCCCAGCCCTGCAAAGCTGCAGTGCTAACTAGAGATCAGCGAACACTGTTCGGATCAGCCGATCCGAACAGCACGCTTCCATAGAAATGAATGGAAGCACCTGTGACGCTGACTTTGCCGGCGGCCGGCGTCACAGGTGCTTCCATTCATTTCTATGGGAGCGTGCTGTTCGGATCAGCTGATCCGAACAGTGTTCGCTCATCTCTAGTGCTAACCACTGAGCCACCATGTTGCTCCTACTTATAGTTTTTAATATTAGTTATCAATATCAGATCAACAGGGGAAAGGTAAAGCTCTGTATACTTGGTAGTGTCCTGAGAAGGTATTGCAAGCTCAGTCCCATATACTTGAATAGGACTGGATTAGTAATACTTAGTGGCAACACAAAAAATACTCTTTAATCCTTCTAATGGACTATGATTACTCACTGATACTGCAACTTGATCTGGATTTATTTATACACAGATAGCACACAAGAGGCTTGAAAAATATGGTATTTAATCTGAACGCCATTCTTTACAATGGGATTGTGCCAAAAAATTGGCACAATTGTTCCCACAAGTAAATACTATGTTATATGACAAACCAATATATTCTCATGTACACAATCAAGCATAGTGCTACATCTGTATTGTATTCTAAGTACATTAAAATGGTATTTAAATGTTATATTTCTTTACATAAAAAATACATTCATACCTATACACAATGGGAGAGGTTGGTCCCAGACTCTGCGCTCGCCAGTCAAGCATACTAAAACTCGACTTCCACGTAAGCTGTAACCAGGATCACAGTTGAAAGAGACAGAACTTCCGGCAAAATGCCCCTCATCTTTGTCCTTGTAGCCATACAATGGTGTCCCCGGGTCCTCACATTTAATCAACTCAAAACCTGTGGAGTCAAGACAAGGACATTAAGGGAAGACATGATAATGCTGCAGGACTGACCAGGCTGCCTGAGGCACTGTCACTTTGTCAGCCGGTGGATAATTACAATTAGTGCCAGGTTTGGAAGCATTAAGAAGTGTTGGAGAAGAACGACAGTCGTGTCACGATGTCTTCAGAGACAGCCATAAGGGACAGTAGCAGATTGTGTACTGCTTTAATATATACCAAGGGATATAAAATCACAGTCAAGCCATGTGATAAGAGTACAGATAAAATTTATACATAGGAAAGCTGTATAGTAAGTCATGGTCATTGGCTATTTTAGTACAGCAGGAATGAGCCTCCAGCCTGTGACAAGCAATTACTATTGGATTGTAATATATGTTTCGCTATGCTCAAGCTCATAAGTGATTGAGAAGTTATAAGGGAGAGCGAGATTTACTTTAATAGGAGAATGGCGCCCTATTCTGGGTCACACCGGTCAGCAGACCTTCACTTCAGCTAATTATAATGTGGTAGAAAGTAATGGAGAGTTTGTATTGAAGTGTATATTACATGAATATTTTATCTAGGACATTTCAGACGTTCTCATTTCTTTAGAAAATAAATGTTAAGGTTAATAATGTATATTTAAGCAGGATTTTGTTTACACTTTAATGGGGACCTACTGTGATCTCTTAGATTTACACATATTAAAATAAAATAACATATTTCCATATTTTTCAAACATGCTTTGAGATGAAATCTCAATTATAATGGAATGAAGTTGTAAAGCAATTGTTACTTACACGTGTTATTTATAACACATTTTATATCTGCATTGTATTAGCCTGCAATCCATTATTTGCCTGCATTACTTCTCTATTAGAAATACGATGAAGAAAAAGTGATAGGATCTGTGTGATCTGGCACATTTTGATCCCGTAATGAGGCTGCTTATTAGTAACCGGCACAAAGGACAACGTGTCTGCTTCTACCAATATCATCTTCAAAAGATGGTCGGTAATGAGACAAACCTCAAATGGCTGCTGTGTCTCTCATATGGACATTTACAATTAGCTACAGCATCTGGGAGAACATCTTTTAACCAAAAGGCCTGTCAGTCTCTTGACGTGATTAGTAAAAAAAAAAAAAAAAAAAAAGTGATCAGCAGAAGGAGTCAGCGCCATGATGGTGTAGAATCCGAAAAAAAAGGCAAGCTACTGGACTCAGGGAGTGAGGTGAAGGGACACATTGTGCTTGGTGGTAAGGTATGCTCAATGGGTTCACAGCAGTCAGAAATAGAAGGTAAAATAAAAAGAAATATACACTATATACAGTATGTTCAGTATTATCTTGCATCCAACATGTTATATACATGGCCAAAATTTCCAACAATTATAGGTGCAGTACTATGCATCATTTTAGCACAAAATATTAGCACACAGCTCCTCTGCAACATGTTATCATGACTAAAACATCAGGACGGGGTTAATCTGATTGAAGAAAAACATTTTCAAATACCCTTATAGGGAACTGGGAGAAATCTTAGGGAATTTGCTATTTAACTATTAAAGGTGTTTTCTTGTTGATAAAAATTTGTTTAAAAATGCACATAAATCTTTAAATAATTAGTAATACCCAATTCACTAATCCCTCAACAATTCTGTTCCAACACTTTCTGGGTACCTGTTCCAACACTTTCTGGGTACCCTGCTGGTCTCTCTTTTTCCTGGTCCCTCTCAACAAATAAATGTGACTGATCAGCCATCTTTGATCTCAGCAATGGCCTGCTACAGCCATTGATTGGTGACATTTCTGTTTTGAGAGGTACCAAAAAGTACAGAGATCAGCAGGTGACACAGGGAGCACTGGTATGTGATTGCTGGGAAGTGGTTACGGCCGAGTTCACATGGGGTATTTTGGTCAGGATTTTGAGGCCGTATTCGCCTCAAAATCCTGAGCAAAAAGACGGCTCCCATTGATATCAATGGGACCAGGTCAGTTTTTTTTTCTGGGAATGGACATACTCATTCTTCAGATGGACTCGACTCACAAATCTGCCTGAAGACACTCTCTCCTCCTGACTAGGCCCATTCATTTGGGCCTAATCCAGAGTGGAGTAGGCGACTGGATGCCGGTGCGGCTACCCGTATTTTGGACCAAAACCTGAGGTGGCCTCCACCTCAGGTTCCGATCCAAAATATCCCGTGTGAACTCGACCTAAGGTAAGCATTACTTGGATTTTTTTTGATTTTTTTTAAAGTTTTTGTGCTCTCACTCAGGAAGCCCAGAAACAGTCTCAGCTGTGGACATTCTGGGATCAGTTTGCCATGGAGGAACTTCTCAAACAGAGATATTCTAAACCTACGCAATGCTAGAAGATCAGTGAGAGTGATGTATAGTGCTAATGTTGATATACGGTACATAGAAGAGGTTATTCATACTATTGTTCAGGAAATAGACAGTAACAGTATAATAGAGAATAATAGTGTAGACCAGAAACACAAAGAAGTAACATCTGAGACGTAGTTCTAAGAACATAGGCAACACCTCCAGTTCTATTCAGTTTAGGCAGTTATACTCGTCTTCATATTTGATTGCCATTGATGTATTAGTGGTACAGTCATCAGCAGTGGAGACTAGTGTATGGTAGATATCTATTAGTGTCACTTCATTACAATTCTTAAGGCTAAAGAAAGTTTCCATATTCTCGCATTGTGTAGTTAATAAATCTCTGAAACACTATTGTGTTAGGTACCTTGAGATAGAAATGATCTTGCTGTACTGGCACTTACCATAAATGTAACTCCTTTAGAGTCTTGTCTGAAAATTGAATCATCCATAAAACATTATAGTTATTCTGCTTAGCCTTATGAACTACATTTACATCTGTGCTTATTTTTTATATTATGTTATGTGTAAAATAGAATTAGCCTTTAATGCATGATTTTCTTAACAGTAAGACTTACTGGAATAATACAGCTCAAATCCTTTACTGGTATTTTCAGTGTCAGTGATGAACTCCAACCACAATGCACTAGAGGTACTGTTTAGACTCTTTCCCAGCATCTCTGAAAGGCTAAACTGTCCAAGAAGTCGCGCAGAATTATTGTGCCCATCATAGACCTAGAAAAATAAGTACAAATATAGAGATATATGAGCAAAGCCTCATTCCATCTTTCATCGGTTGCTCACTGTTTAATAGTCAATGTACTGCTAATACAAAAGCCATAACACAAATTGTGTGAGCAATGGTAATATGGATAGTGTATGTGCATTTATTGTATATTCACTTTTTAAGAATCTGATGTAAGTGAGAAGCCATAAAAATTGCTAAACGGAATAGTATAAATAAGGACTAACAATAACCAGCAATGTTAGACATAGTTTATGTTGGGAAAGAAATGTTAGACCTTAAGGTAGTCTCCAGGTGCAAGGTTGAATGTCCGAGCTCTCAGCTGTACACCTTTTCCAGGTTGGCTTTGGATGGAGTAGATGCACTCATGGTGGTTGCTATAGTTGGCTGGGTAGTTGGGGGACAATAAGACTCCTTGCGTTCCAGTCACTGATGCTCCACACTCAGCTGAAATAAAAGAAGGGGGCAAGGAGTTAAGATCTACAAAACAGTCTAAAACCTTAATAGTAGAGGGAGGGTAGCTTAATGACTATCTAGCTGTCTGCATAGCTATAGTAAGTTTCTATATGTAAATTGAATATCTGCCTTTGTTAGAAACAATCTTCTTTTCATATTTTCCTGAAACACAGCAACATGAATAGCTCTCCTTTTTTATGCTATATACCAGCACCTCGATCAATAAAACATTCTACCATACCAACAAAAACACACTGTGAAAAATATCACAACTTATTGACATCTTGCTTCTCACTACTCTACCACAATAGTTTGTTCAACCCTATCTTCAATGAAACATTAAACTCCTGTGATGTAAGCAGTAGAGACTACGTAGCGATTTCCAACCAAGAGCATAATGCATATTGTTCTTAGGTTTCTCGAAAGTTAGTTTCTACCAGTAAACTTGCTACCATGTTTCCTTTCGTGGTTAATATATACTATGTCATGCATTTTTCGGGTTATGCTTTTTATAAAATATAACCACTTTGCTGACATTATAAGTTATTATTATGACTTTCTATACCTGCAGTGGCACACAGTATATTCCATCACTTGTATTGTAATGACATGCAAATTGCAATTTTCAGTGCTGCATTTCATGTCTTGTTCTAATTTAGTCATTAATCATGTTGCCTATTTATTACGGAGAATCACACTTGAAAATGTCAAGTTGGCAGTTCTGAAACTATCCCCATGAGATGTGTGTTACTCAATAAAATATATAGAAACGCACCCATAAGCATAACACATGGTGATTTTTAATGGAACTTTAGTGAAAACTGTTCGTTTGAGAACTAATTATAAATGTAGATTATAAGATCAGGATGCTTTACAGGCTTTCTATGTTTTAATATGTATATGTCAATATTCTTATGCCATTTCCATTTCCTAATGTATGTGGTGCTGGCAATATTAGGTAGTAGGCCTTCTTCAAAGTGGTGGCATATATTTTCACGTCTGGCCTATATAATATTATGCTTGTGAACTATTTATAAACCTAAATTATCAGCCCGCAATAAATGAAAATAAAGTCTACATTCTTGCCATTAAGGAACAGGTATTGGTCTGGATAAATATATATACTTTTTTTCTGGTCTCCATCACAAATTAAATTGGCTTGGGGCCACATGGTGGCTCAGTGGTTAGCACTGCAGCCTTGCAGCAGTGGGGCCTGGTGTTCAATTCCCGCCAAGGGCAAAAAACCATCTGCAAGGAGTTTGTATGTTCTCCCAGTGTTTGTGTGGATTTCCATCCCATATTCCAAAGACATACTGATAGGGGGGAAAAAATGTACATTGTGAGCCCTATGTGAGGCTCACAATCCACATTTGAAAAAAAATAAAAAAAATGGCTTGTAAGAAATTCATTCTTGAGTTCTAAAATGTACAATGAAAGGTCTAGTGTGGCTATGCTGACATTGGAACGCAGACCTTCAGGCAAATCAACAAATCAAAGGCTGATCAATATCCAAACACTATACTAGAGGATAGTAACAAGGTGAACACAACATAAAATGTATTGGACAGTGTTGCAGTCAAACCATGAAACTATACAATACAACAGCATAAGCTACAACAGCATTTCTCTACTATGACACAAATAAACCACAAAAATTTATATTGAGTACAGAAACCATACAACTTTGCAAAATCCTAGTCTTAAAACTCCTATGAAGTAGGACTGTTGTTTGCGCAGTGATAAACTTTACCTAATGGATAAGGGAGACAAACAAAAATTAAAGCACAGGACCACCTACCAACACACCTTGGGAGAGGCGAACTCCACACACGCCGTCTACCTCCCAGGCAGGTGATGCGAGAAGCTCCTTCCAAACGATATCCAGGGAAGCAGGAGAATGTCAGAGAATCGCCAACTCCAAATTGTAGACCCTTCCGGATGCTGTACGCTGGGACCTCAGGTTCATCACAAGGCTCTAAGTCATACTCTATAGTAACAAAAAAAAGATTGTAAACAACAATGCGTAAGAAGATTATTTAAATATTGCTTTGTAGACCAGAAGTAAAAGGAATAGCCTATGAAAAACAGGATAGGATAGGTGATACATGCCTATTCGCTAGGGGAACTAAATGCTGAACTCTTCACAAGAATGGGTGTCCCTCATTTGAATTAGAGTAGAGGTCTTACATGCAAAATCACTCTAGGAGCGATGGATATATAGAAGTACTATAACATATTGAATGGTAAAGCATCCTGTGGGTAAGAGATAAATGTTCTTCGTGAGTCAGCCCCTTTAATGGGGTACAGTATAGCAGTTATGTTTGTCATTATGTTGTTATTGCTTTTTCAATCATGTTATACAAGGCAACATTGTATTAATTCCGAAAACTATTGTCATAAACAATGTAGACCCAAAAAGGACCAGCTGCATCAGCAGTTATCTATTCTATTTTAATGCAAACAATGTATTCTGCATAGTCCTCCGTTGTTCAGGTACACCCGCATTGCTGGCCCTCATTTGATACCTGAGCATCATTTCTGTAAATTACTAGACTTTAGGCTATTTAATACAGAAAAAGCGCACAGCATTTCTAGGAAGCAGCAATTGCTGTCAGCCCTATACAATAAATTATACATTGTAACTGGCAGGGACATATGATTAGAGAAGTGGATGCAGTGTATACAGAGCAGCAGTGTTACACACACAGCCTCTGGCAGAACATTTGTATCCGTCACAAGGAAATTAAGTATGAACATCAAGGAAGGATGAGACAGGCAGAGCCGACTAGAGGTCTTGCCTTCTCACTCACTCAAGTACTGAAATCAGGATTACTGGGAATCTTGTCAACCCCTTCACTGCCAGACTATAATTGCACTACTTTTTATAGTTCTCATGCTGGCGAACAAGGAGCTTGAGCTTGAGATTTCAGCAGTACAAGACACAGGACACGATTTTCATGGCCTCCCTTAAATTAAGTCCTCAGGCAAAAAACTTTGTCATGTCGAATGCTTTGACAGGCACTTTCCCTAAGTACTACATTGTCCAACCACATTAACTTGGATTCACAACCTCAATGTCATACAGTCAATAGCCAAGTTTAGTCAATGTACTTTTCTTTAGTAACCATTTGCTTGCTCATATCTTCTAAAGGATTGAATTAACCTAAGGGCAAGACCCTTTTAATACCTCTGTCAGTTATACATTTTTTCCTGTGCATTAAAACTATATTTTATGAATATGTTAAGTAGAACTGTTTTATTCCAGCTTTAGATATGTCTAAAATGATAACAAAAAATCAGGTCAAATCCTAAGGTCTAGAGAGGAGCGAATCTGATCAATATTATCAATGAATTTGCAGATTTTCACTCATTATTAGTGGTGGATTCAACTTTCTTTAATAATAAATAATGTAACACAAATGGATTTACAAAATACATATCATTACTCTGGATGAAAGAAATGACTTTTTCATTTATTACGTCATTTCTTTTTTTCTTCAGATTCTTTTTTATTGTATTTTTGGAGCTAAACAAGGTTATTTGAAGAATAACTCCATAATTTCCACAATTCCTTTTGTACCATATTTGACTCTGCTTAGTGTATCTATGTAGTACTGATAAAGGAGCTATTCAGGCTATTCAGGTGCTGCTAATCGTTTGTAGAAAGCCCCCCCCCCCCCCCCGTTTTTGTTAAATACTGTGCAAATCAGCTCCACCATGCACGGCGTTCACGGCGTTCCGTGCACCCCCTTGTGTCATACCTGCTGGACACCCACTGCTGCCTCCAAGCCCTCCTCCTCCTGCTTACTCACCGCCTCCATTGTCGGCGGTTTCTATTGAAGAGATGCGTGTGTGCGGTAGAGCTGCCTCTGGCGCGCTACTGAGCATGCTCCAGCGCCAGCTCACAATGTTCTCTGCGGGAAAATGGCGCTGGAACGTGCGCAGTAGCGCTCCCTCCGGCACGTGATTTCAATAGAAACTGCCAACAATAAAGATAAACATAAGGTTCTTATAAACATCTTATATATACTGTTTATAAGTCTTTTCTTCCCTCCAGTGACAACCAGTTAGATGTAAAGAGGCACATCTCTCCTCTGAATACTTTTGCCCCCACTCTTTTGGCGATGAGTGTAGACCTCAGCACATGGAGCCACACAGATCACAGCATCTGACGAATAAAGATTTTTTTTAAAAGATAGGTACCCTTTAAAAGGGTCATTCATGGAGTTACCTTTTACTTACTTCCTCTACAGATTTTAGAATGCTGTAGTTGGGGGTTCTAGTTCTGTTCTTGTGATTCAGGGTCAAACCCTGACCAGAACTCCCAGGTACAGCAGGAAAAAAATCCCTGGCGGAAGTAAGTATAATAAAACTCCTTGGACAAACCATTTACTATTATATAATATTTTGCAAATATTTTAGGCTAATTTGAATGTATTAATAGGAGGAGGATCTGATTTATTTAATTGTCAATGCAGACAACAGTTACAAAGATTGTCTCTAACCTAAGGGCCTGGCATGTCCATGCATCACATAGATTGTCCATGGATATCAGGGAGGACCATGTTCTGTACTATTTCCCTGTTGACTTTCTTTGTATGTTGCAGGTGGCCTTGAAGATCAGAAAGAATTCCAGAGGCTGGACACGCTTTTAAGGTAGTCTACCACCTCTCCAAACATAATCAAGTGTCACCACTGTGTTACAGCAATATATAACATTTACCATACATGTCACTTCTGTAGATTTGGATAAACTTTATGCACATGAGGGAGCTGGTGCTCTAGGGGCGGTTCTACAACTCCCTGGAGTATTGTTCTTGCCACCCAGACCTCTACCATTTCCTCCCTGCTCCACTTTGACCAGTTGGAGTTTATACTTCCCATTACTTATCAGAACAGTGGTCCAGTCCAGGAGCTGAAGCCTGACCCAGTCCTCCAACTGCCTCATTTGCATAAAACTTCAATGTTTTATTCCAGACCTACAAAAGTGACGTATATAACAAAAGTATGTCGTTTATCATTGTAATGTGCTCTGTAACACTCTGGTGGCAGTTGGCTATATTTGGGGGAGGCTGTAGATGTCCTTTAATAAGCTGATAGTTAAGTCATAAAACCCCTTTAATAATTTAAGGAGAAAATACAAGGGCATTTGCCAGTACAACGATCAAAGAGGTTTGATAGGTATAATTCATTAAACACAACACTGTTCTTAAGTAACTAACACAGGTCAATTCATATTAGAAGTCCAATAGTAAATGTTTCGGCTGTATGAGCTGAGACAAAGCTCTTACCTGAGAAAGTGACATTAAACCCTTCATAGGACATAGAAAAGTCTGAGAGAAAGCGCAGTTGTGCAGTAAAGTTTCCGTACAGCCCAGCACTAATAGGAGCTGGTAGTCTTGAACCGGTAAGACGTTTCAATGGCTGGCTGAAGCTACCATTTTCTGTGATGAGTAGGAAATCATGGCCGCTCTCCAGGTGAAAGGTATGGAAGGTGAAGAATACACCTGAGGGGTGACAAAAGGGTTGTGCCGTGAATTGTCATTTGACAGTAGAAAGTATTAAACAGGTTACAGCTACTCGATTATTTCCTAAGAAGAAAAGGTCTTTGAAAATGAGAAAATCTGAGTGGTTTTGTGCCCTGGAGTTGTAAGCGATCGCTGATTTAGCAATATTATTACAGACGAGCTATTACGTGACAGCATTAAATGATAAATGACATTTTTATCTCTCATGAATGATTAGTTTGTGTACTGAAACGGGACAATCTTTAAGACTGCTCATTATCAGTGATATCAGATGAAATATCGCTCCGCTCACTATAAAGCAGCTCGTATATTCAATTTCCATTCATATATTACATTCAGTTTAAACTTCTTATCTTCAGAATCTTTTTATTGGGTTATAGCAATAAGAGATGATTAGAAACAACATGCGGTAGGCATACACCCACTCATGTCTCCCTCTACACTCTCATGCTGGGTTTAGAAGGTCCCAACTGCTGAGAGGACTATTAAGACTTGGTAATATAATACATTTAGTTATGTCAATGAGACATTACTAGCTTTACTATCAGCTGCCAGCAGAGGGCATAAGGACTCTCTTGTATAGTGCAGGGGAACTGCATCAAAATCATTATTTTTTACAGATATGAGAATTACTACTGCTGCAGCAGAAAAATTAGCTGTCGCTCTTTCCCTTCTAAGAGAAAGTGCACAGTAGAAATGTAGCAATCTCTTTTCGGTGCTGATATGACCACTCATCAACCAAATCCTTAGGTGAGTATATTTATACCAGAAAAGAACAGGCCAAACAATTAAAGTCAACACATTTCAACACTGAACTCTCTTTCTGGGGTCACAAAAACAATGATAACCTTAAATTGGTGCAATCCCTGATCAGTTCCTTAAAGGAAGGAATCCAGTTGGCTGTAGGTTGACCGGAGGAGACATTGTAATGAATTCTAAAGGGTGTTGTATTGAGTACAACACCATTAGGGGAATGCAATTATATATAACATTATAATCATAACATAACTTCGGCAGTATTAGTGGTCTTGCACATGATGTCCCCCCTCTAGTACAACAGTATATGCTGTATACGTTTTTATGCATTTATGTGTATGGGGACATGTGCAACCATCTGCTTTTATGTGTATATGTCTTTAGATAAAACAAATCTTAGCAAAATTCTGAGGCTCAGTTGGCTCCCTCTGGTGACCAGAAGCAGCCACAACTGAGTGATGCCAGTGGGACCACCTAATCTGTGTATGAGAGCACTACCGGTAGTCAGTCCTTATTGTTGTGGAGAACTATCTCACTAGTGCCATCTTGTACAGATAGCTCCCTTATAGTCAATGTCCAATTGTTTTCGTGGTGTAATTCTTTAGGGGTTTCTCCTTTTTTGGGGGGATTCAATTCTTTTGGGGTGTCTGCTCTCATGATGAATGGTCTACTGTATCTGTTCTACTGTAGTATATTTACTTTTTCACACATATAGCTATCTGGACACTTTTTTTTAATGAGTAAGGCTGATATTTAAGCATACTCCAAAAATCCTGAAAATCATGCTAGGGCTTATTCTCATAGAAAAACCATAATCCTGCCAATGTTTATACAATATTGAATTCTAAAATATTACAAATGGGAAATTACTGCATTATGGGATGAGCAGCAATGCGGTATAAAAGTTCTGTGATAATAGAGTATGGGGCTTCATCAATGGCAATGCTACCAAATTAATATCACTTGCATATTGCAGAAGAATTTTCCCAAAATGTATAATAAAAATGTATTACAATGTGACCCTATATTTGGTAAATAAGATGTTGGTGAAATAAAGACTGGTGATGCCAAGTCATGTCAATGCGTTTACAATTAAACATTTCATTAATTCTTGAAGCTCTGCTTTAGGGCCCATTCACACTACGGATACGCTGATTGATTCTGAACGTTAAAACACGTTCAGAATCAGCGGCGTATAAAGCAGATCCCATTCATTTCAATGGGAGCCGGCATACGAGCGCTCCCCATTGAAATGAATGGGCTGCTTTTTTCTCTACGAGCGCTCTCATTGAAGTGAATGGGAAGTGCTCGCGTGTACGGCTCGGAATGAACAGAGCTAGCCGTACATGCAAGCGCTTCCCATTCACTTCAATGGGAGTGCTCGTAGAGAAAAAAGCAGTCAATTCATTTAAATGGGGAGCGCTCGTATGCCGGCTCCCATTGAAATGAATGGGATCTGCTTTAGACGCCGCTGATTCTGAACGTGTTTTAACGTTCAGAATCAGTCAGCGTATCCGTAGTGTAAATGGGCCCTTACTAGCATATAGTGAGTTTTAATGGGACACTTCCACAAGCATAACCATATTTATATTTGTAAACATTAAACATTAAATAGTCACTAGCTTTTCAGACAACTTAGTCCAATTTCATAGAGCATGTGATTCTGGACCAAAATGCAATGCACTTTAAATACAAATGTGGCTGCTTTCTGCCTGTACAACCTCTCTAAGCTTTCTGCATTTCCCTTCTAGTTAATTTATAGTTCACTCTTTCGTTATCAGAGAAGTATGTCCATAGATACAATGACAAATAAAAGCAAGATGGATCACAATGAGCGGAGGTTGAGGTGCTTTCCCTCTTCATACAGTGCAGATGGGAAAGGCTCTGAAAACTGCTCTGTGCAAAGGACTGAAGATACTGCGAATCTCACAGCTTAGTGTCAAAAAAGTCTTATGTGGACTTGTGTGATTAGAGATGGGATATTACTCAGAGACAGCAGCAGGTTTACTGACTGTATTCAAAGATTGTTGTTTTTTCCCCCCCTTTTATTATTTGTCATGCATTTGACCTTTATTTTCAGTTCTGTATTCCTGGATGTCCTATATTATAGTCAATTGGGCTTTTCTCAGCTACTTGCTATTGTATTATTGTATTACTGGCATACCTGGCAGAATGGCAGAACAGTATCAGTAATGTATAAGGAAGCGGCAGATGGTTCCTTATTGTATACATCCTCAGCCTCCTAGACAAATGTAAATGTGTTTGACCCATAATGTGACTATTAGCAGCAGAAAAATATAGGAAACCATATATGAAGGCTAAGTTCACACGGGGTATTTTGGCCTTATCCGCCTCAAAATCCTGACCAAAAAGACAGCTCCAATTGAAATCAATGGGAGCCGCTCAGGTGTTTTTTTCCGGAAAAAAGAAGCCAGATGCTCATTCTTCAGGCCATTTTGCCTCGTGGTTTGGCCTGAAGACACTCCATCCTCCAGACTAGGCCCATTCATTGGGCCTAATCCGGATCGCTTTGCACCGGCTTTCAGTCACGGCTACCCGGTTTTTGGTCCAAAACCTGAGGCCACCTCTGCCTCAGATTCCGGACCAAAAACCCTGGTCGGAGCTTAGCCTTATACAGTCATAGAACAGACTGTCCAGCAAGACTCTGCACATAATTCAACTTTTTCATAAAAACTCAGGTGCCCTTTATAAGTTAAACATTTTTGAAAATATAAAAATCAAAACATTTGCAGAGTTTTAAAGATTTTCTCTTCATCTCAGTGATGATAGTTTGTTGCCTTGATCAGTTGTCAATTACTGCGACTGAATGAATGCAGGAACCTTCTATACTCTTAAACTGACCCACTAAGGGCTCGTTCACACGTGAGTAAAGGGGAGGTTTTTGATAGCGGATTTTGCGTCAAAAACCTCCCCTTTACAATGGTGGTCTAGGCAGACCGCCAGGCTTCTTTTCTCCGCTAGCGGCGGGCTGCTGCTAGCGGAGAAAAGAAGCGACATGTCCTTTCTTCAGGCGGAAGCACCCTCCTATGTCGGCTCATTCATTTGAGCCGACAGCGGAGGGGAAAGCCGCGACCGTGATGGTTGCAGCAGGCGGGTTTTGACCAGAGAGAGACGCGGCTCGCCGCGGCTCTCTTGGTGTCAAAACCCGAGCGGGCAGTTCACGTGTGACCTAGCCCTTATTGTGTCAGTGTGATCTTTTCATACATGTAGATCCCCTGCCTGATAATCCTCCACAATAAGGAAATCATGGCTGAGCTTCTGACAAGTGCCAGACCATTGAAAGTTCCTGCACTGAAGGTCATATCCACTGACCTTCAAGACAAGACAAAAGACTGTCATCAATAAGATGGTTAGAGAAAATTTATAACTTTATATATATAGCTTTTAAATTATTTAGATTTGTAAAAATGTAAATTTTTAATTGTCTACAAGTCTAAATAGCCCTTTAGTTTTCAGGTGAAAATCCTTTTTAGGCTAAGGCCCCAGGGGGCGTCCCGCAGCAGAAAAGCGGTGTGGGAAAAATCGTGGCAGCAATGCATCGTAGTTCTTCGCACAGCACTTTAGGGTCCATTTACACAGAGGAAAATGATGAGAAATTTGGTGTGGAATTTCAAAAAGCCTCCCATTGACTAGCAGAAAAAGGAACCCGTTGAAGTCAATGGGAGGCTTTTTTCTTTCAGCACTCAAATTCCACACCAAATTCCTCACCATTTTCCTCTGTGGGAATGGACCCTTCAACAGAAAGTTTGCGGAGTTTTTCTCTGTGAACTTTCTGTTACAATTATATCTATGGCAAAACCTCTGGCGTTTCCATAGGTATAATTGACATGCTGCGATTTCCAAAAACGCGCTGCTTTTGGAAATTGTGGCATGTCTGTACCATCGTTTTACCGCAAAGTGGGCATGGGATTCACTAGAATCACATCCACAGCCCTTACTGTAAAAAGCCGCAATTTTTCCCGCACTGCATGCAAATAGCAGCGTTTCCGTCCCGTGGGACCCTAGTCTCAATGATGGCAGAGATAAAATTGTAATTATATAAAAGGCAGACTAGGTGGACTATGGGGTCTTTTTCTGCTGTCAATCCTTAATACTTCTATGTTTCTAAAGTACATGATGTATACTGTATATCTATAATTTCATATTCACTCATATTTAAGCCTAATGGTACACCGGCAGTGCACCAGCATCCAGTCACGCACTCCCCTCTGGGTTAGGCCCATTGAATGGGCCTAGTCCGGAGGAGGGAGTGTCTTCAGGCGGATTCGCGAGGCGAATCGGCCTGAAGAATGCGCATGTCTGCTGGATGACATGCTATATATGCCTCTATGTTCCAGATTGGAAATGGGCACAAATGAGTCAGGTAGATTGACTATATATGATGGTGTTTATACCTCTCTCTATATGATCACAAGATCAAGAATCATGTGATCAAATTTGTTAATTTGTAGCGATCTATGGAAGTTTTTTCCGTTCTGCTATATGCTTTTAACTACTGGTTCCTCATTTTGCCCATATAGTTCTAAATACCTGGGAGAGAGAGACAGCAAGAATGTCCCATCATGTGTTTTATATTTGTTGTTATGTCCATGACATTAATGTATATTGCAATTTTATAGTTTTTTTTTAGGTTTTCTAGCTCTTTTATGGTCTTTTCAGGAATAAGCATGCTATTGGTGTTTTTATTCTGTTTTTGGTTTTATCAGTTTAATGCACTTGAAAAAGGGCAGTGGAGCCCGAAACGCGGACTTTGACATTGCGTAGTGCATCTTGTCTAATAAATTTCTATATCTACCTATTGACTTGTGAACGCTGTGACTACTGTGACTGCAACTACTTCCTCCCATTGCCTATTCCGATCTGTCAGAGATCAGTGATCGCAGAGTGAGCGGCTCTCTCTACCTGTCAATAGAATTCTATACGCGGTTGTGAACGGATTTTCACAACCACAACAGGTGAGTGGCCATTCTGGTCAATTGTTGCTATTTCACTATACTTCCAATACGAGTTTTCTACCATACTACACCATATGGTTGCTCGGTGTCTATTTTTTTATATTTTTCACATTCCGAGATGGGAGCTGTCTTTTTGGTCAGGATTTTGAGGCGAACACGGCCTCAAAATCTTGGCCAACAGACTCTGTGTGAACTCAGGCTTTCAATATTGAACACTATTGCTATTTAAGGATCCCACCTCCATTGCCCAGTTGCTCAGCAACCAGGTTTGTTAGCTGTAACATGCTTTTATACTAGTTTTCTGTGCTTGCATTGGATTGACTTGGATTGCTACCGACTGTGAACTTCTGTCTGCTGCCTATCTTTGATACCTTCTACTTGGTTCCTTATACTGCATGAACCATAATAATAAATTTGTTAATAATTTTTAGAGATGAGCGAACAGTAAAATGTTCAAGGTTCAATATTCGTTTCAAGTAGCCCCTCAATATTTGACTATTCGAATCGAATATCGAACCCTATTATAGTCTATGGGGGGAAAATGCTCGTTTCAGGGGTAGGCAACGTTCGATCAAATTATACTTACCAAGTCCACGAGTGAGGGTCAGGCTGGATCCTCCGAGCAGTCTTCTCCTTGCAGTGTCCCCGCGGCGTCTTCTGGCACTTCATTCACTCTGCCAGGCATCGGGCCTGGGCAGAGCCAATTGCGCATGCCCGCACTACAAGCGGACATGCGCAGTCGGCTCTACCCAGGCCCGATGCCTGGCAGAGTGAATGAAGAGCCGGAAGACGCCGCGGGGAAGCTGCACGGAGAAGAATTCTAAAGGTAGGAGAAGAACCAGCGTTGATTGGCCGACTATATAGCATTCAGCCAATCAATGCTGGTTCTGCATCAAACTTTTACATTTGAATAGCGAGTGGTACTCGATCGAGTACGAGTATTTCGAATACCTACTCGATCGAGTACTACTCACTCATCTCTAATAATTTTATTTATTTAGTGCCAACATATTCCTCAGCATTTTACAACTCAGAGAGTATATGAACAGACAATATTTGCCATTAGAATGTGACAAAAATTTACATATGAAACAATAGCAGCGAGGGGCCTGCTCACAAGAGCTTACAAACCATGCCAGCCCACACCATTTGCCTGACTGACAAGTTTAATGTCCTGACTAGTTATTTAGAACTGGTTATACTGTAATTCTCATGGTTTAAACCAGAGCTGCAGATCTCCATCTGTGGCTCTGGCCCCGAGAGGATTTACTATTTAGATGAGCCTTATGTCACCGGCAGAAGATTATTTCCCTCTACACATGGAGTGTTGGGGAGTCAGAAAATCAGCTGTTGGCCAAAGGCTACTTAATGTACTCTGTCAATTTAAGAATAAATTGTGGATATATTGCTCAGTTCATGAAAGGTACAACATTATTGCAATGCAATTTTCTTTACTAACATTATCTTTATCTAAACCTTAATGTACTGATTTATGGTATTTTAACATTGCTAGCATACAGTTGTTTTCGTCAATGTTATCCTTGCACCACATGACAAATATCCACGGTATCCAGCTAGGTTACTTGGAGTATAAAAGCATCTTACCACAAACATGAAATATTTATTTGTTTGCACAGGGAAAACAGAAATGAAAAATATGTGACATTTTTCAGGAATGTAAAATGTACTATAAGTCCTTACCTTTCCCATGTGATGTTTCTATCGTCCAAGTGCAATTTAGGTTATTGGGGTAAAAATCAGGAAAACCTGGAGATAAGATTGTTCCACTTGTTCCCTGGATATAACCCCCACAAAGAGCTGCAGAGAGAAAAACTTCAGTTAATGACTTATTCATGGAGTGAAGATGTTGAGAATTTGTACTGGAAGACGACAATGTGTATTATAAAGCACCCCAGATAAAACAAATATAATAAATATCAGAAATAATATGACATATCCATAATGTATATGTAATGGAGGCCTTGTGTATATAGTTTGTTTTTGCTTTTTTAGACTATAACATAATCTGTAAAAACACATTTCCAAGGAACTGACGAAATGTTTTATCAGTAAATTGTATATACATCTCACAAACTGTCAAACTAAAATTATTTACATGGATTTATGCAAAAGTTATGTCTTCTAATAATTCATGTCTTCACGTTGGCGTATATGTAAAATCATACCTTCACAGCTGGGCAGGGGTCTGCTCCACTGAAAGTTGGGTTCACATTCCAGTGCCTGGTCATCACTGAGGGTGTAACCTGAATCACAGCTAAAAGTCACAAGAGCCCCGACGTAAAAATCATTGCCATGACGCTGACCATTGACCGGGATTCCTGGATCAAGACAGTGATCTGACTGCAATTTCACAGCTAAAGAGATGAGAAAAGAATCATTTGTGAGGAATGCAAAATAAACGTCATCATGCAAAAATATTGGTATAGATGTCAGTATATGTGCATGGAACCCATACTAGAGTGGTTGCCCTATTTCTATGAGATCCATGGCGTGTAAATGAGCTGGCACCAAGTCTACCTCAATATTATTACCTTACTACAAAATGCAATTTCCACTGCTAGGAGCACTGCTTTACAAGACAAATTTACACAGTACAATTTGATAAAAGATTTTCCATCTGTGTAAACAATATAAGGGGATTTGTGATAATCTGTAAGACATTCCTCCTGTTTATGGAATCTATGGGACTTGATCTGTGTATACTGCAGACAATTCATAGCAATGGATAAGTCTTCTTCATCATATCACACAATCCCTTAAAGGAGCTGTACAGGATTTAGGTTTCTATTACATATCCCTAGGTTAGTCAATAAATAAGTGATCAGTAGGGGGCTAAGAGCTGACCCCTGCACCGATCAGCTCTACAGGGCCTCTTTCAGTGCCCGTGCTATACACAACATGGGATGAAAATCAGATAACACTCATCTATGTATAGTGGCTGGACACCAATACTGCAGCTCAGCTTCTTTTAAAGTCAATGGGAGCAATGCTGCAGTAACGTTGTGACCACTGTACAGGGCACAAAGCCAACTACTCACAGCCCCCTGTTGTGTATAGGCTGGCATCAGAAGTGACCCTATACAGTTGATTCGTATAGGAGCCAGCCGTCAGACCTCCACCAATAACATATTTATGAGATATCCTAAGGATAGGCCTTACAAATCTAAATCCTGAATAACTCCTTTGAGTATATAATGGTTTACAATATACACAATGTGTATGAATATGTATAAAGAAAAGTCTATCAAGTTTTTATATTTAAACATGTTTTTAGAATTTTTTTTGTCAATTCATGTCCTATATATAAATAACAAACTAACACACTGCACAGTGCACTTCACTGCACAGTGATGTCTGCCTAGGTCACACAGTATGTCTAGAATACTCTTCTATAGACAACACTGAACAGGTCCATTATGTTGTGTTTATGATCTACGTGGCTGCTGTAAAGCACATCTCCAAATGCTGGTAACTGCAGCTCAGGGAAGATGGCTGCCCCCCTCCAAAAAAACACAGAAACAAGGGGTGTGACTCTGAGCTCTGATACCACCTCTTATTGGACAGTGTCAGAGAGGTCTGAATCATGATCCCTTGCCTGTTCTTGCCTGAGACCGCCAATTGACAGTAACGAGTCTAATTAGCATATCAATCATGGAAACTAATTGCACTGATTAGAGATGAGCAAGTAGTGAAATATTCAAGATTCGATATTCATTTTGAGTAAAGTCTCAATATTCGAGTACTCAATCGAATCCCATTCTAGTCTATGGAAAAAAATGCTTGGAAGCCACTATTCAACTAAAGGAGAGTCACCAAGTCCACGAGTAGCAGGAGGAGAGTGTTTAAGAGGAGTAAAGTACAGTTGAAGAGTGTTGAGGAGGAGTGCTGTGCAGTTAAAGCGCATGGACCCCATAGACTATAAAATGATTTATGTGGGCAGTGCGCGGCAAGCACATGTACCCCATTATAGTCTATGGGGTCCGTGCGCTTTAACTGCACAGCACCGTTCAGTGGGGGGGGGGGGTCCTCCTGCAGACTCCTTCCGGACGGGAGGCAAGCGCTAATGTGAACCAGCCCTTACTCGTTCTGCAGAATCTGCGTTGATTGGCCAATCAACGCTGGTTCTGCAGCTGGCTCATCTTTGCTAGTCAGGAGAGCTGGCAGCTTGCAGTTATGCGGGAGCTGACTTTTTCTTCTAGGAATGCATTGACCATCGTTGATTGGCCGAATGCTATACAGTGTACAGCATTCGGCCAATCAACGCTGGTTCTGCCGGAGGCTCGTCTGTGACGAGGCAAAGTCTAAGATCGGACCACAATGAAGACTGCTGTGGTCCGATCTTAGACTCTGTCTCGTCACAGACAAGCCTCCAACAGAACCAGCGTTGATTGGCCGAATGCTGTACACTGTATAGCATTCGGACAATCAATGCTGGTTCTGAATCGAATAGGAGTAGTATTTGATCGAGTACGAGTATTTTGAATACCGTAGTATTCGATCAAATACCTACTCGATCGAATACTACTCGCTCATCTCTAGCACTGATTGGTAAGGAATATTAAGGGCTAGAGAAAAAAATTTCAACTGCTCTGGAATCAGTGAAGCAACGCCTATCAAAGGGTGCTAAAAACGGAAGTGGTATATATATATATATATATCACAGTTCTGAGCCAATTCAGATTTGTGGATAATCATGGCTTTAGAGGACTGTATATAATATTAAGTGGAACTGGAGGCTGAAGGTGTATTGGTGTCATTCTACTCTTTTTTGTGCAGTATCTGCTGGCTTTTAGTTCAGATTCAGTATCTATAAAGTAATCTAGAAATAAAGTATTAACTTCAAATCTTGGATGACGAGTAAGGAAAAGTCACATTTTCATACCAGATGTCTTGAAGCTAGGAAGTACATTAATTAGATATTAGTATGGCTGCTGTCCGTGTGAATGTAGTCATAACAGGAATGTTTTTAACTATTTTCTGGGGCAGGTCTTCGCAAGGTTATCCTAAGGCAGCAGTCTCAGGCAGCACAGCAAGACTTAATTAAAAATTGCAATTTTGTTTCTGGAGAAACCTATTAGAGCTACTTCCGACTGCCTAAGAAAACTTATAATAACTGCAAGTATTCTTTTTCTTTTATAGTGTATATTACTTTGGCAAAAAAGTCTGTCATAATGAACAAGAAAACGATCACTATTTTAAAGACATTTTCATATAGAATGATAAATCAGTCTATCTATATATTTATATCTCTATCTATATATTTATATCTATCTATATAAGTGCACTCTATGTTGTTATACAAAGGATAGGAATAGCTAGAATTCATACCCAACATATCAGCAGGGAAGAGGTACAAACATGCAGGGAGAGGGAGAGAGGAGTAGTGGTGGCCTTCCGTCTCCAGAAACAGCGAAACGGAACGTCACCATGAAATCAGAAAATATGCCTGGGCCAGTCACATGACCACCCCAGGCACATGGGTAAATATAAATTTATTAGGCTGGGGGAGGGGGTTTAGCTGAAGCTGGGTTCACACCAACGTTCGATCTCCATTTTCCGGTTTCCGTTTTCTGCATGCAGAAGACAGAAACCTGTCATGCCGAGTCTGGCCGTAAGCGCCGGTGAGCGTTTTATGCGCTCCACAGCAAAACCTTTTTTTTTTTTAAACCGGACACAGAGGATTGAAACATGCCAGCAGGTTTCCGTCTCCTGTCCCTGTTTTGTGCAGGAAACGGAAACCCGCAGAATGGAGTACGTGCGCAGATGTGAACGAGCCCTTAGTGTTAAAGTTTTAGTTTATGCCAGACAACCCCTTTAAGGTTTCTAGGAGTGTTTATTCCTGATCACTGGCTACCCGCTTTAATTTTACTGCACATCGTTACTACTGTACTGTACTACTGAAATGAAGGAATTACTCAACTCCATAAAGCTTACTTTCACAGCACATCATCCTGTCTACGCAGGGTGATGTGATGCTGTCACCGACATTCTAGCGTCTTTTATTTATATTATTTTATTGTTTATTTATTTATTATTTTTATTAATTATTATATTATTAGTTACACTTATTTATATTACCTGAGAAACAATTCTTAATTTGTTGGTGATCATTTGCACATTTACACAGGCCAAATATCCCAACACTAGGGTTGTGTATGGAGTCCTTTTTCCTTCTGAAGCAGCAATATTTCTCTACTTGTTTGATACAGATATACATGCTGTCTCAGTGGTTAGCACTGTTGCCTTGCAGCCTAGGGTTACCTAGGTTTCAACCAAAAATAATATCTGCATGAAGAGTATATGTTCTTATTTAGAGATGAGCGAACACTAAAATGTTCGAGGTTCGAAATTCGATTCGAACAGCCGCTCACTGTTCGAGTGTTCGAATGGGTTTCGAACCCCATTATAGTCTATGGGGAACATAAACTCGTTAAGGGGGAAACCCAAATTCGTGTCTGGAGGGTCACCAAGTCCACTATGACACCCCAGGAAATGATACCAACACCCTGGAATGACACTGGGACAGCAGGGGAAGCATGTCTGGGGGCATAAAAGTCACTTTATTTCATGGAAATCCCTGTCAGTTTGCGATTTTCGCAAGCTAACTTTTCCCCATAGAAATGCATTGGCCAGTGCTGATTGGCCAGAGTACGGAACTCGACCAATCAGCGCTGGCTCTGCTGGAGGAGGCGGAGTCTAAGATCGCTCCACACCAGTCTCCATTCAGGTCCGACCTTAGACTCCGCCTCCTCCGGCAGAGCCAGCGCTGATTGGCCGAAGGCTGGCCAATGCATTCCTATGCGAATGCAGACTTAGCAGTGCTGAGTCAGTTTTGCTCAACTACACATCTGATGCACACTCGGCACTGCTACATCAGATGTAGCAATCTGATGTAGCAGAGCCGAGGGTGCACTAGAACCCCTGTGCAAACTCAGTTCACGCTAATAGAATGCATTGGCCAGCGCTGATTGGCCAATGCATTCTATTAGCCCGATGAAGTAGAGCTGAATGTGTGTGCTAAGCACACTCATTCAGCACTGCTTCATCACGCCAATACAATGCATTAGCCAGTGCTGATTGGCCAGAGTACGGAATTCGGCCAATCAGCGCTGGCCAATGCATTCTATTAGCCCGATGAAGTAGAGCTGAATGTGTGTGCTAAGCACACACATTCAGCACTGCTTCATCACGCCAATACAATGCATTAGCCAGTGCTGATTGGCCAGAGTACGGAATTCGGCCAATCAGCGCTGGCTCTGCTGGAGGAGGCGGAGTCTAAGGTCGGACCTGAATGGAGACTGGTGTGGAGCGATCTTAGACTCCGCCTCCTCCAGCAGAGCCAGCGCTGATTGGCCGAATTCCGTACTCTGGCCAATCAGCGCTGGCCAATGCATTCTATTAGCCCGATGAAGTAGAGCTGAATGTGTGTGCTAAGCACACACATTCAGCACTGCTTCATCACGCCAATACAATGCATTAGCCAGTGCTGATTGGCCAGAGTACGGAATTCGGCCAATCAGCGCTGGCTCTGCTGGAGGAGGCGGAGTCTAAGATTGCTCCACACCAGTCTCCATTCAGGTCCGACCTTAGACTCCGCCTCCTCCGGCAGAGCCAGCGCTGATTGGCCGAAGGCTGGCCAATGCATTCCTATGCGAATGCAGACTTAGCAGTGCTGAGTCAGTTTTGCTCAACTACACATCTGATGCACACTCGGCACTGCTACATCAGATGTAGCAATCTGATGTAGCAGAGCCGAGGGTGCACTAGAACCCCTGTGCAAACTCAGTTCACGCTAATAGAATGCATTGGCCAGCGCTGATTGGCCAATGCATTCTATTAGCCCGATGAAGTAGAGCTGAATGTGTGTGCTAAGCACACTCATTCAGCACTGCTTCATCACGCCAATACAATGCATTAGCCAGTGCTGATTGGCCAGAGTACGGAATTCGGCCAATCAGCGCTGGCCAATGCATTCTATTAGCCCGATGAAGTAGAGCTGAATGTGTGTGCTAAGCACACACATTCAGCACTGCTTCATCACGCCAATACAATGCATTAGCCAGTGCTGATTGGCCAGAGTACGGAATTCGGCCAATCAGCGCTGGCTCTGCTGGAGGAGGCGGAGTCTAAGGTCGGACCTGAATGGAGACTGGTGTGGAGCGATCTTAGACTCCGCCTCCTCCAGCAGAGCCAGCGCTGATTGGCCGAATTCCGTACTCTGGCCAATCAGCACTGGCTAATGCATTGTATTGGCGTGATGAAGCAGTGCTGAATGTGTGTGCTTAGCACACACATTCAGCTCTACTTCATCGGGCTAATAGAATGCATTGGCCAGCGCTGATTGGCCGAATTCCGTACTCTGGCCAATCAGTGCTGGCCAATGCATTCTATTAGCTTGATGAAGCAGAGTGTGCACAAGGGTTCAAGCGCACCCTCGGCTCTGATGTAGCAGAGCCGAGGCTGCACAAGGGTTCAAGCGCACCCTCGGCTCTGATGTAGGAGAGCCGAGGGTGCACTTGAACCCTTGTGCACCCTCAGCTCTGCTACATCAGAGCCGAGGGTGCGCTTGAACCCTTGTGCACACTCTGCTTCATCAAGCTAATAGAATGCATTGGCCAGCGCTGATTGGCCAATGTATTCTATTAGCCTGATGAAGTAGAGCTGAATGTGTGTGCTAAGCACACACATTCAGCTCTACTTCATCGGGCTAATAGAATGCATTGGCCAGCGCTGATTGGCCAGAGTACGGAACTCGACCAATCAGCGCTGGCTCTGCTGGAGGAGGCGGAGTCTAAGATCGCTCCACACCAGTCTCCATTCAGGTCCGACCTTAGACTCTGCCTCCTCCAGCAGAGCCAGCGCTGATTGGCCGAATTCCGTACTCTGGCCAATCAGCACTGGCTAATGCATTGTATTGGCGTGATGAAGCAGTGCTGAATGTGTGTGCTTAGCACACACATTCAGCTCTACTTCATCGGGCTAATAGAATGCATTGGCCAATCAGCGCTGGCCAATGCATTCTATTAGCGTGAACTGAGTTTGCACAGGGGTTCTAGTGCACCCTCGGCTCTGCTACATCAGATTGCTACATCTGATGTAGCAGTGCCGAGTGTGCATCAGATGTGTAGTTGAGCAAAACTGACTCAGCACTGCTAAGTCTCTGCATTCGCATAGGAATGCATTGGCCAGCCTTCGGCCAATCAGCGCTGGCTCTGCCGGAGGAGGCGGAGTCTAAGGTCGGACCTGAATGGAGACTGGTGTGGAGCGATCTTAGACTCCGCCTCCTCCAGCAGAGCCAGCGCTGATTGGTCAAGTTCCGTACTCTGGCCAATCAGCGCTGGCCAATGCATTCTATTAGCCCGATGAAGTAGAGCTGAATGTGTGTGCTTAGCACACACATTCAGCTCTACTTCATCAGGCTAATAGAATACATTGGCCAATCAGCGCTGGCCAATGCATTCTATTAGCTTGATGAAGCAGAGTGTGCACAAGGGTTCAAGCGCACCCTCGGCTCTGATGTAGCAGAGCTGAGGGTGCACAAGGGTTCAAGTGCACCCTCGGCTCTCCTACATCAGAGCCGAGGGTGCGCTTGAACCCTTGTGCAGCCTCGGCTCTGCTACATCAGAGCCGAGGGTGCGCTTGAACCCTTGTGCACACTCTGCTTCATCAAGCTAATAGAATGCATTGGCCAGCACTGATTGGCCAGAGTACGGAATTCGGCCAATCAGCGCTGGCCAATGCATCCCTATGGGAAAAAGTTTATCTCACAAAAATCACAATTACACACCCGATAGAGCCCCAAAAAGTTATTTTTAATAACATTCCCCCCTAAATAAAGGTTATCCCTAGCTATCCCTGCCTGTACAGCTATCCCTGTCTCATAGTCACAAAGTTCACATTCTCATATGACCCGGATTTGAAATCCACTATTCGTCTAAAATGGAGGTCACCTGATTTCGGCAGCCAATGACTTTTTCCAATTTTTTTCAATGCCCCCGGTGTCGTAGTTCCTGTCCCACCTCCCCTGCGCTGTTATTGGTGCAAAAAAGGCGCCAGGGAAGGTGGGAGGGGAATCGAATTTTGGCGCACTTTACCACGTGGTGTTCGATTCGATTCGAACATGGCGAACACCCTGATATCCGATCGAACATGTGTTCGATAGAACACTGTTCGCTCATCTCTATTCTTATTATATTGTGTGAGGGCCACTATGGAGCATATTATACTGTTTGGGTTCATTCTGGAGCATATTATACTGTGTGTGCAGGCACCTTGCAGCATATTATACTGTGTGGGGGCTATTGTGGATTATACTGTGTGGGGTCCACTTTGGAGCATATTATGCTGTGTGGGGACTAAGGTTAAGCATATTACACTGTGTGGGGCCACATCATTATTTACATAACACCTTATTTTAAAGCAGGCATGTGATATTATCACAGGCTGTAATTACATTGCACTGTCACTATAAATAGATCTGTGCAATGTAAATAGTGTAGGTTTGAGGATGCTCGCAAAAGCACCATGATCCCTTCAAACAGTTGATCAGCAGGGGCCCTGAGTATTAGACCCTAATTGTTCTCTTAGATCTCTTAGACTGTTAAGATAAGATAAGAACACACAGCTCCATAGTATTGTTTCCATGCTGGACGCTACTCATTCACTGTATTCTTTACAACTGCAGTCGTGGGTACTATAATTGTATGGGCCATGTTAATGTTAACAATTTCAGGAGCCACACTGGTAGCTTGCCATACATGGTGTAGAGGTGGATTTAAGGAGTGCAGTGGTGCACATCATATGGTGGGTGAACAGCATGGCATTGTTATTACCTGTAGCCATTATGTTAGTACAGCTGATCTGCAGTGGTCGTGGGGGTGGGTCCCTGTTAACAATTCCACTATAGGGTCCTAGACATAGTCCGACATAGTTTATTTTGGAAAACTGTACAACTGTAGGCTCTAGTATGTTATTAATCTGCCTTTAGCCTGGATGATGTGATACAGTTGGGCATGAAGGTATACAGGTTCTGCGTGGTATTCACAATTGCCCACAGATTTTTCAGCTGGTCCTGTAGATTTTGTATATGCTAAAGTTGCTGAACCTAGCGTCCCAGCAATGCTTAATTAGTGATAAATCTGGGGATCAAGTAAGTCAAAGAAGTGTTGCAATGAGGCGGGAGACATTCCTGGAAAGCCTTTGCTGAATGTTTAAGCAAGCATGAAAGGCTACACATGTGGCTGCAGGATGCCCTGCAAATATTGCTGAGTTGTTACTGTCCCTTGTACCTCTACAAGGTGTGACCGACTGTTGTATGGCATGACTCCCCAGATCATCCCACCAGCAGTTGGGTCAGTGTGTCACTGCACAGAAAAGGCAGGATTGAAGCAGTCACAACAAGACCTCCATAGTTGAATGTGATCATTGTCAGATCAAAAACCTGGATTAATTGCTAAAGGCGATATAATTCCAGGCTGCAGAAATTCAGGTTTCTCATTCACGTCAGGTCTGTAAATGATGGTGATGTTGGATGGCTGTCAATGGCAGGAAATGTAATGGGTTCTAAAACACCAAATTTCTCTCTATTAAGTACTTTGAAAAGGTCTAGATAGAGACAGTGATGTGAAATGAAGGTTCCACCTTTGTCTGTATGGGAAACTTTGGGAGCTCCTTGTGCATGTTGGTGGATCAAACAATCTGCTCTACTGTTGATTAGAGATGAGCGAGTAGTGTTTGATCGAGTAGGTGTTCGATCGAATACTACGGTATTCGAAATACTCGTACTCGTTCGAACACTACTAGCTGTTCGAAGTTTAAGGTTCGATGCAGAACCAGCGTTGATTGGCAGAATGCTATACATTCTGCCAATCAACGCTGGTTCTTTGCCTACCTTTAGAAGTCTTCGCTGCGCAGCGTCCCCACGCCATCTTCCGCGGGCATGCCCTCGCATACGCAGTCGGCTCTGCCTAGGCTCCGATGCCTAGGCAGAGTGAATTCCAGTCGGAAGACACTGCGGGGACGCTGCGCCGGGAGAAGACTTCAAGGAGAATCCAGCCCGACAGTCACTCGTGGACTTGGTAAGTATAATTTTATCGAATTGACTATAATGGGGTTCGAAATCTGTTTGAACAGTCGAACAGTGTGCGGCTGTTCGAATCGGATTTTGAACCTCGGACATTTTAGTGTTCGCTCATCTCTACTGGTGATCTGTCAGGGCTGTCCATAGCTAGTCACATACACATGCATGCTCTCACATAACCACTGCTCCCAATACCTCCTAACACCTAGGTCAAAAAGGCCTAGATGGTGGACAATTCTTCGAAATGACATCCTGCTTCTCTCAGCTAAATTATGTGCCCCTCTCAAAGTCTGTCTACTGGGCAAAATGTCTTTGCGTGCCTTGTAGAGATATTTTCTAGTCTGTGATCTCTTAACAAGATACAGGTCCTTCTAGCCTGTTTATAGTTTGGGGGGTACTTTTATGCCCTCTTATAGCAAGACTAAACCTACAACTGTTTACATATCAGCTTGAGATATAACTGCATGCTGAAATTTGAAGCAATTTGATATTCTTATCTGAATCCATCATTTTTTTGTAATTAAATGTATAGACACTCAATTACATTGTTGAAATGTATTGAATGTTTTGAATACCACTTAATAAATTCTGCACTTTCTACACTGAATAGCTATTGAGTTAGTATAGCAGCACATTTACATCTATCACTATGTTCTTCGAAGGGGAACAGACCAAAATGCGACCACAGAGTGAAACAGAAGAGGCTTCTGGGAAATGTTCTCTTGGCAGTTCTCATTCAAAGCATAAGGAAAAAGAATCCAAATTAAGGAGGAATAAAAGCAGCTTTCTTATTCAATAATGCTGTCCAGAAGTCATTACTCCAGTTGTTATGGTAAAAGAAAATCAATAAAGATGATCAAACTGCAGAGTGCGGAACAGCTTCTAATAGATTTAAGTTCTCCAAACACTGTGCAGCAGCACAGCTAACACAATGACGCCAATTTCTCTGTATTTGAGGGGTGCGTTGCCCTGTCTGCTAAGCTTAGAGCAACACAAATGAACAATTCCTGCAAGACCTGCCTCCATATTCTTTCTTTTCACCATTTGGTGGTAATTATTTTTAATGAAATACAAGTAACTTGGCTTTTTTCTTTTTTCTAGCATCGATCAATAGAACAGACAAATTCAACAGAAAATGTAGCAATTCAGAAGCAGTCTGAGATGCAGTTATTTTGTCTCATAATAAAATTGATATTTAAAAGGAATATTATGGTCAAGCATGGAAGTCTTCTAAAAAAACATTTGGCTTACTTTCATAGCGAATTTGGAAACCAACATCGGAATGACTCTTGTCAGTGCTGAAGAGCAGGTAGAGGAAGTTGCTGGTGCTGATAAGGAACTGGGGAACCTGTGTACCGTCATAGACCCCAATCAGTGGAGAAGAGTAAGACTTGCCATCTCTCACCTCAAGTGTGTCATAGTTTACTTCAGTCTTAAATCTGCACAGACAAAATAGATGACAGATTGTTGGAAATAACATTTGCATCTTTACAACTGAATCATGTATCCTTATAAACAATTGAGAGAATTGATAGAATAACTGTAACATGTCTTTGCTCATAGATACAAGGACCAAACCCAGTTACATTACGAACAGATAACAGTAGTTGTGGTGCATTATAACAATCATTGGTCTTCTTTTGTCAGGACACAAACTTATAGTAAAGGGAAGCTGTCAGTCCTAAATATGGACAGCACTGAGAGAAAAAAGCTGAGCAGAACGATACATAGTTTTAAGGAAAAAGAATCGGTATAACTTGCATTATATTTATTAAATACTTTCTATGCAAAGAAGCCCAGAGGGTGGTCCCTCCTAGTGACTGACATTTATCTTTGTATGCAATGTCATTGATAAGGACCAGCTACTGGACTTCTAAGCATAGCAAGAGCAGAGATTTTAATAAATAAAACACAATTTATCTTGACTGATTGGACACAAAACTATGGGGCAGATTTATTACTGTGGTTACCAGCAGACTCCGGCATAAATTTGGCATATCGTAGCCATATCATGTCACATACAGTCCTATGAAAAAGTTTGGGCACCCCTATTAATCTTAATTATTTTTAGTTCTAAACTAAAGTTTAGTTTGCAACAGCCATTTCAGTTTGATATATCTAATAACTGATGGACACAGTAATATTTCAGGATTGAAATGAGGTTTATTGTACTAACAGAAAATGTGCAATATGCATTAAACCAAAATTTGACCGATGAAAAAGTATGGGCACCTCAACAGAAAAGTGACATTAATATTTAGTAGATCCTCCTTTTGTAAAGATAACAGCCTCTAGTCGCTTCCTGTAGCTTTTAATCAGTTCCTGGATCCTGGATGAAGGTATTTTGGAACATTACTCTTTACAAAACAATTCAAGTTCAGTTACGTTTGATGGTCGACTCAGGCATTCATGCAGAGGAACAATTACAATGTTCTGGAATGGCCATCCCAGTCCCCAGACCTGAATATCATTGAACATCTGTGGGATGATTTGAAGCGGGCTGTCCATGCTCGGCGACCATCAAACTTAACTGAACTTGAATTGTTTTGTAAAGAGGAATGGTCCAAAGTACCTTCATCCAGGATCCAGGAACTGATTAAAAGCTACAGGAAGCGACTAGAGGCTGTTATCTTTGCAAAAGGAGGATCTACTAAATATTAATGTCACTTTTCTGTTGAGGTGCCCATACTTTTGCACCAGTCAAATTTTGGTTTAATGCATATTGCAAATTTTCTGTTAGTACAATAAACCTCATTTCAATCCTGAAATATTACTGTGTCCATCAGTTATTAAATATATCAAACTGAAATGGCTGTTGCAAACACCAAAATATTTAGAACTAAAAATGATTAAGATTAATAGGGGTGCCCAAACTTTTTCATAGGACTGTATAGTTTGAGCTAGAATTTTCCAACTTGCTAGACATGGGAGAGGCTTCTGAAAAAGCAACATGGTTTAAAAGTTAGAAAATGCACACAAACTGCACCAAAATTGTGACATAAAATTATGCCTCAAAGTTCGCTGCATATTGCAGTGCAGGAAAAACTGCAGCAAAGGAGGGAGAGAATAGTTGAGTTTTGTCATCTATGCTAATGATACCAATGCACTTGAAAAGTTTGGAACCAAGTGACCAGAGACTTCTGGCTACCCATAGAGAGAAACTGAGATGGCACGCCATGCACTTTTCTGCTTGACAATGATGTTTATTTTAGGTAATCACTAGAGATGAGCGAACACTAAAATGTTCGAGGTTCGAAATTTGATTCGAACAGCCGCTCACTGTTCGAGTGTTCGAACGGGTTTCGAACCCCATTATAGTCTATGGGGAACATATACTCGTTAAAGGGGAAACCCAAATCCGTGTCTGGAGGGTCACCAAGTCCACTATGACACCCCAGGAAATGATACCAACACCCTGGAATGACACTGGGACAGCAGGGGAAGCATGTCTGGGGGCATAAAAGTCACTTTATTTCATGGAAATCCCTGTCAGCTTGCGATTTTCGCAAGCTAACTTTTCCCCATAGGAATGCATTGGACAGCGCTGATTGGCCAGAGTACGGAATTCGACCAATCAGCGCTGGCTCTGCTGGAGGAGGCGGAGTCTAAGATCGCTCCACACCAGTCTCCATTCAGGTCTGACCTTAGACTCCGCCTCCTCCGGCAGAGCCAGCGCTGATTGGCCGAAGGCTGGCCAATGCATTCCTGAGGGAATGCAGAGACTTAGCAGTGCTGAGCCAGTTCTGCTCAACTACACAGTGTGCCGGTCAGCCCATCAGATGTAGCAGAGCCAAGGGTGCACTAGAACCCTTATGTACACTCGACTCTGCTACATCTGATGTAGCAGAGCCGAGTGTGCATAAGGGTTCTAGTGCACCCTCGGCTCTGCTACATCTGATGTAGCAGAGCCGAGTGTGCATAAGGGTTCTAGTGCACCCTCGGCTCTGCTACATCTGATGGGCTGACCGGAACACGGTGTAGTTGAGCAGAACTGGCTCAGCACTGCTAAGTCTCTGCATTCCCATAGGAATGCATTGGCCAGCCTTCGGCCAATCAGCGCTGGCTCTGCCGGAGGAGGCGGAGTCTAAGGTCAGACCTGAATGGAGATTGGTGTGGAGCGATCTTAGACTCCGCCTCCTCCAGCAGAGCCAGCGCTGATTGGTCAAATTTCGTACTCTGGCCAATCAGCGCTGGCCAATGCATTCCTATGGGAATGCAGAGACTTAGCAGTGTTGATCCAGTTCTGCTCAACTACACCGTGTGTCGGTCAGCCCATCAGATGTAGCAGAGCCGAGTGTGCATAAGGGTTCTAGTGCACCCTCGGCTCTGCTACATCTGATGTAGCAGAGCCGAGTGTGCACACTCGGCTCTGCTATATCAGATGGGCTGACTGGCACACGGTGTAGTTGAGCAGAACTGGCTCAACACTGCTAAGTCTCTGCATACCCATAGGAATGCATTGGCCAGCCTTCGGCCAATCAGCGCTGGCTCTGCCGGAGGAGGCGGAGTCTAAGGTTGGACCTGAATGGAGACTGGTGTGGAGCGATCTTAGACTCCGCCTCCTCCAGCAGAGCCAGTGCTGATTGGTCGAATTCCGTACTCTGGCCAATCAGCGCTGGCCAATGCATTCCTATGGGAAAAAGTTTATGTCACAAAAATCACAATTACACACCCGATAGAGCCCCAAAAAGTTATTTTTAATAACATTCCTACCTAAATAAAGGTTATCCCTAGCTATCCCTGCCTGTGCAGCTATCCCTGTCTCTTAGTCACAAAGTTCACATTCTCATATGACCCGGATTTGAAATCCACTATTCGTCTAAAATGGAGGTCACCTGATTTCGGCAGCCAATGACTTTTTCCGATTTTTTTCGATGCCTCCGGTGTCATAGTTCCTGTCCCAGCTCCCCTGCGCTGTTATTGGTGCAAAAAAAGCGCCAGGGAAGGTGGGAGGGGAATCGAATTTTTTTGGAGTTTGCCACGTGATGTTCGATTCGAATCGAACACATCGAACAGCCTGATATCCGATCGAACATGTGTTCGATAGAACACTGTTCGCTCATCTCTAGTAATCACATCATATAAGACACTTAGGTTTGTTCAGCAAAGCTTCGGGTAACCCCTTCATGAGGCTGGAATAATACAATTCTTGCCGCCTCTGCAAAAGTAATCACTGGGGTATCAGGGGATCAATGACAAGCAAAAAAGGAAGAATGTTTTGAACTTCATGCTCCATATCTCACCATCCACTACATCTTCTAATGTGAGACTGCCATCTTTTTATAGACAGTCATCTTGGCTATCACATACATAAATCTGACTTGCAACTATTAATCATATGATTAGTTATGCACATTCTAGTCATGTAACTACATTGTTACTGTTTTGCTCCTGGTGGTCACATTTTCTTCTGGTATACTACAAATTACAACCTGTTCTCACATTCCCTAATATCTCAGTGTGTTACTAGGTTGATTCCCAAGTGAAATGTAATTGGTTCAAATAGAGTCTCAGACAGGAATAATTTTTCCCAAAAAAGGAGAAATAGCATCATCCAGCTCATCGACAGCGGTCTCTCCGCCAAGAAAATTGCCAAACTACATCAGGTGACAGCCATGACAATTGGAAGAATATGAAATTATGTGTGCCAATCAATTCAAAAGCCAAAAGGCCAAAAAGAATCTTCATATTTAATCATATGATAAATAAATGCAAGTCAAATTTATAAATGAGATAGCCAAGATGGTTGTCTATAATGTGATGGCAGTCTCACGTTCAAAGCTTTAGTGGATGGTGAGATATGGTGCTTGGAAGTTAAAAGTTCAAAACATTGTTACCCAGTGTATATTAGTAATAAAGTTTGTCCAATGTAGGAAATGCCCCGATCAGCTTTATTTTTCCCTGTACAACCCCTTTAAGAACAAATTAGATATACAGTTTTTACCAGAGAACTCTGTGTATGAAAAGAACAAAAAAGAAAAAGACACAGATATAAAATATATGTTGTAAAATATTACTGTAAGCCGATAGCTGGTCAGGTAATGGAGGGGTTGTACACCTCACCCAGACTACTCAGGTGGGTGAGATGAGAAAACTCCAGGAATGTTTGTTCTCTGCAGACAACTTTCGTCTGCTGAGCATTTTGGTAAATGCTCAGTACTGGGCTGGATTTTTAGGAATGAAAGGTAGGACTGGTAGTGGGACCTGTCATTCCACTCCCATCCAGTCCACACTTTGGGGATGTTCCGGCAGCGACTCAGCTGTTGAGAGTCTGCTCATCAAGGAGGCTTAAGAAGCCAGCTCCAGCAGCAACACTTTGGAAGAACTTGGCTGTAGAGCTGACAGAAAGGTCATATTCTTGGAGCTGTGTCCTGAATGATTCTACTGGCTTTTGGATTTTTGTTATTCTAGGTGAGGGAACCTATTCTATGTTTAGTTAGAGCCTAGACGGGCAGGTATTTATTTTTGTATTGTTTCCTTTTGTTGCTGCACTACCTTTTTAAGTGAACATAAACTCTACTATTGTTTTGGACTAAAGAAATTGGACTTTTGTGTCTATGCCACCCTACCTAGCAACCCCAGACCCTGACATTACATATCAACATACCTTGGTTTAGTTATTTTATTCATAATATATTTGAAGTTATATTAAAAGGGTGATCAAGATTTCAAATATTATCTGTAAGTACACCCACAACTGTAGCACTGCTAAATCCTCACTGTTCCCATGTGCAGCCTTTTCTTGGCTCTCTTTTACTTGAGACTCCTAATATCACTGTTGTTTACATGCAGTGAATCTGTGAACAAATTACAGTTCCCATGACTTCTGGGAGTCATTTATTACCTGTGATTTCATTGCAGGGGAAGAGTGGAGAAGGGAGGGCTATACAAAGAGTGAGAGCAGGAAGAAGAATCATGGGAAATGTAGTTTGTTCGCAGATTCACTGCATGTAAATAACAGGGATACAAGGATCAGCAAGTAAACTAAAGCTAAGAAAAGACTGCACAAGGGAACAGTGATTGTTTAGCATTGCTGTGGATATATTTGCAGATAATTTTTGGAAGCTGGATAACCCCTTTAATTACCTCTTGCTACGTAAGTGTCACTAGTTATAATTTAACATTAAGCTCATAAACTACAGTGAAAAAAAATCAATCTAGATACTGTAATAGTCTTGCACAGAACTGATGAATACTGTAGATCACTGTTTCCAAAACTGTGGGTTGTGACCCTGTCTGGAGTTGGATTCTTGAAATTTCTTCTACACATTGCAGACCTGCAAGCCACTGACAGTACTAATCGCCAGTAATTTTTAAGCACTACAAAATGACCTTTGATGATGTCACAGTCATGTAACCAATTGCATTCAGAGATGGAGCTTGTACAAAAGCTCCCTGTACAGAAGAAGTTGTGCAGGGCTGAATGGAGGCAGCCATGCTAAATGATAGGGGAAGGTCAAGTATAGCAGTGGTGTGTGAGGAAATGTAGATGTAGCAAAGCTGACGAGGAAGGTGAATATAGAGGGCTCAATGTGCAGGGACAAGGGTGCCTAAAACAGAGCTGGAAAATGTGAACGTAGCAGAGCTGTGTGAGGGGGAAAAGTGCAGGTAGCAAGGCTGGCTGTGTGTTGGGGAAAAGGGGATGTAAAAAAGCTGTGGTGGGGAGGTGGAATTAGCAGATCTAAGTGTGGTGGAACATGAAGGTAGCAGAGCTGAGTATAGCAGTCAGAATGCAGGAAGTAAGTATGAAAGTAGCAGATTTGTGGGTATAGGGTGGAGCAGGGAGGTATCAGAGCTGTGTGTGGTGGAAGAAAAATATGGAGGATGCAGTGTTGTGTGTGTGGAGGGGCAACAAAGGTAGCAAAGTTTTGTGTAGGTGAAAATATAAAGCTAGCAACACTATGTGCAGGAGAGATAATGGAGGTAGCAGAGCTGTGTGTGTATGTGACAGGTATGTGTAAAGGAAGAACCTATACAGCTGAAAAGTATAATATGGGAAGAATACAGATTAATTTTTTTTCAATGGGATTAAGTATTGTAGTGTGGAATCCTGAATGAAAGACTTGCGCAGAAGGAGATCTTGGTTTTAGAAAGTTTGGGAACCACTTCTGTAGATCCAAGAAACTCACAAAAACAAATGACAGAAGACTAAATAGAGAAGTATAAATCAATGAGTGTCTATCATCTATGACTGTCCAAGCATCCTGAATAACCTACTGTTTACAGGGGTTGTCCCATGAAAAGTATCCTATCTGTACTGCTAGTTTATGTGGATTTAAGACTTTTCCTAAATACATTGCTTTGTTTGGCCGCTATCTTAATTTATTCACTTCATTGTTGACACTGGCCCTTGAGATTATCTGCTCATTTCGCTGCTGCCTGCTCTGGGCAGGGGGGGGGGGGCACACGCAACGGAGCTCCTCAGATAGGGAAGGGGGAGGTGAGAGCTTCGGGATTACTGTGCTGTCTATCTTCAGCTTTTCCACTTATCAGCCGGTTTAATTGAATTTGGCTGATAAGGGCTGAGATAAAGAGTCCGTTACCTCTGTATGTAATACAAGCTGACTCAAATCCAGTTCTGCTACATCAGTTTCCACATCAGCTTTGTACTGTGGTAATGCATTTAAAACCAATCCCTCATTACTGACTGCAAACATAGCAGATAGCAGAGCAACTGAACCCCCCCACCACCAAGGTGCCAAGAAATCCAGGAAGTGAGCAGAGCACAGAGCCCTGCAGGCTGCAGAACAAGAGTTATGGGAATACCCCTTTAACATATTCTATGTTTATAATATATGGGGTAGAAGCAACATTGTTGTAAACATACACTATAGAGCTAGAGATAATGGAGAATATTGTACCAAACATACTTAAATGGAATATGTACCATGAAGAATCTGATGCAACTGGATAAACAATGCAGACATTTTTAAATGGTCACAGTACATAATTCCAATACTTTGGCCAGAAAATTGCTTATGTCTTTCAGAAATGTGGTAAATTTCATTCTATTAAACTTTTTCAATTGGGAATTGAAAAGAATAAAAAATATACTATATATAATACAATTGTACTGTATACTGTATAATACATTTTGTGTATAAAGTTTCTGGCCATTGCTTTGAAAATTATACAGTCTTTTAATAATAATCAGTTTTTGACCTCTTATGCTAATATTTTATTCTTATAGAAGACTGTCAGGAGTAATATGTGCGCTCTGTAAAGTTCTGTGAAGATGAATATGAGACCTCTGATACTTAATTTATCATCAGCTCTACCTGATCTTACCAAATCAAAGGCTGGTTTGAAATGGATGAAGAAGAAATGCATGTCTAAGTCATGTTTATGATTCTGCTTTGAAGATATAAAGTCATATACTTCCTCATGTAAAGAAAATGAGTCCTCCCTGGGTCAGACAGATAATGTTTTAACTTACTTGTCAAATGTGATTTTTATAGGGTATCCAGGTTGTGCTTCAAGAACCCACACACAGTTCAAGGAGTCCTTGTAGAAGCCAGGCCATCCAGGGGACAGAATCATCCCACTTGGAGCAGTCAAATGTCCACCACATGGAGCTAATAGAAGAGATACAGAATATTATGAAAACATATGTAAAACTATAGTAAAGAACATACATACGCACTTTTAATTAACCCATTGTAGACATTCCAAAAAATGTTACCTCCAAAAACACCATCTTTCTGGTTATGAGTATACTTTGCTACTCAGAAATTGCTTTACTGGGCAGGGCAAAAGTTTACTAAAGGTTTATCATACTTAGAAGTCTAACATGTTTATACTTGATGGCGGATGTTGGGGGACATTTTAGCTTCCATCATGCACATCATATTACTAACTCATCCCACCAAAATCAATGGGATTGGATGCATTTTGCAAGTATGTAACTTTTAAAGTATGCCAAATTCTACATAAATATAAATCATAAAAAATCAATAATTGATTTTTTTCTTCTTTTCCCAGAAGATGATTTAAATGGTCATTATCTTTGCAACACACTTTGCATAAATCAATAGTGCAGAAAAATATCAGGAACTTTATAATAGATCTTACCAGAGAAAAATGCTTTTTTCTCAACTTATCAGGCTCTTTGTCTGCTTATTCTAAACAGATAATCACTCTTAAGTCTCTGCTTAATTTGTTGTTTTTTTTCCAGACAAATGGATGTGATAGATTATATAGAGGGATATGGAGAGGAAAGGGGAAAGAGTGAGCAGGAGCGGAGTGAGAGTAGAGGGACAAAAGCTGCTGAGCTCAGCAACAAGTTTCCTTCTCCCCCCAAGTACTTCATTCACATCAATAAATGTCAGTACTTCTCTGTATATGTTCTGCATGGCCTTGTTGCTTCTGAGTCATACATTAAAATGAGAAGATATTCGTTTGCTTTCTGTATCCAGTTTATGGCAAATATCATAGCAGCTAGTTCAGGGAGAATTAAAAATTAGAGATATAGCATGAATATGGGAAAAGTGCTTCAAAAGAAAATTTAGACATATAATGACCATATGCAGTATTACTCACCATGTACATAAACTGTGCTATTGATTTATGGAAAGTTTTCTAAAATCTATGTATACTTCAAAAACAAAAAATGTAGATTTGTATAGTGTAACAGAATATTCATTAGTTTGGCTTTAACTATTTCAAGACAGTTATGGTTATTACAAAGACCGTCCCTGTCCAGCAAGATATTCTATTCACCATTTCTAACTAATGCATAAAAATAAGTTTAACTTGGGCATGGCGACAAGTCTTTAAAGCATGAGTTGATAGAAGTAATATTTCCCAAACAGATAGTGTGACTTTCAGTGTGTCTCTGTTGGTGCTTATGTTTGCGAATTATAGGATGTGTGTGTGGAACAGAGTACAAAGATCCCTTAAGAAATGATTTCTTTCTTTTTTTTTTTGCTCACCTTCTACATAACCTTTCCATTTGACGTATAAACAGTGCTATTCTGGTAGAGGTAATTTCCAGTAATGTCTGTTATTTGGCTACAAGGTGCAAGTCATGTGTTTATTTTATGATCCTGTCTCATAGGTTCACACCTATTGGCAGGTTAAATACTGACCTGCCCCCTGCCTACACCATTTTATGTGCTGAGTCTGAAGATACCGCTGTGAAGAGTTATTCTTAGCCTGGTTTTATTCCTCTATGTCCTCCTTTACGATTGTTTCGTGCATTTACAAACCTCTTGTGTACTGCTAAATGTTAATGTTTACAGCAGTTGGAAAGATGCATCAGGACCAGCATTAAAATCGCTTTCATCTATTTAAGACCCAGAGAGCTGTGATAAGCAGTGTTGGGTTTATAGAAAATCTGCCATACATCTATCATACATAGTTGTTACCACAGATTGCTATTAGTCTGGTGGGCACTGGTATGATACAGTATAAAATGAAATGTTTTCTGATATTTGTACTTAGATGACTGTAGGCCTATGGTTAACAAACAAAAAAAAGGACAGCAATAAATCTAGGTTCAGCTAGTGTCAGTTCTAGACAACAGACAGATAGACCACTAAATTAGTGGTTACATGCGGATCGCAGAGAACCCACTGACTATAAGGGGTCCGCTGGGCATCCGTTGTTTTAAAATTGAAACTGGCAGATAAAAGTGTCATGTCTGTAGGACATTTTGTTGGCCAATTTCAGGTGGACATTGTAGAAACTCCAACACAAATGTGGTCTTATATTGTAGGATGAAATTTACTGTAATGTGAAATTATATTTTATTTATATATAGGTCACAAAAAGTAATGGATTTACAATACTGTAATATAGAGCCTATCACCTATCACTACCACTGAGGTAAATATATCCAGGGGATACACAATTATCATGGTGTGCTCACGCTAGGTCCACACTAGCATTGCTTTTCAATTGTTTGGGGCTGTCGGGGGCACAAACAACAGAGAAACAGATGGCTAAAAGAGTACACAAAGAGCCTAGTGGACTCAATAAAATGGGGGCCATTAGGTGTCTGTCTTTTTTAAACTAAAAGTGGCAGAAGAAGAAGTCCTCCATGCAGTACTTTTTCTTCTGTAGATTTTTGGTAAACTCTGAGCGTCTCCGTTGAAAGTAGCCTTAATCATCCCTGCCTGACAGTGTTATTATCCTTCTCTATATATATATATTACACAAAATGCAAAAGAGCATAAATGTATAATTAGGTAAGCTGGACTGTTGATCGCTTCATTCTAACTGTGTCAGTCACTGGTTAGTTATACGCAGTAACTGTGGAGAGCACATGTGGAACATTCCTTTTAACATAGGGAATCCACCTCAAAAAACGCCTCCCATTCATAGCAGTTTGTTTTCCTTTAGCTGATTTTTTTTAGCTAAAAAATGCCCTATGTTTAGGCGGATTCCGCCTTGGAAACCCCATTGAAGGCTAAGGACCCACATTGTGGAAAATCTGCTTTTCTATGTTGCAGATTTTGCTGATTTTTTTGAGCCAAAGCCAGAAGTGATTACAATAGAAATGAGAAGTTCTTATACATCTCACTTCTGCTCAATCCACTCCTAGTTTTGGCTCAAAAAAACGCAGCAACTGAAGTTTCCAGATCCATACAGTGTGCTGAAGTAAAAAAAAAAACAAGTAAAAAACCCCACGAAAACAAAACGTATCAAAAACTGCATCAAAAAATGTTTCCTAATTCCTGAAGCAGATTTGTTTCAGCCTGCAAAAAACTCTGTGAACATACCCATACAGTTTCATCAGAGAAGAACTGAGTTTGTGACTTTTGGAGAGAGCAGAAGGAAGTCTGGATGAGATCACATGTCCCATAAGAAAACAAGGATTCCGTGAAATGTCAGATTGAAATCAGTAACTAAATAAATAAGGTGATATATGCTGAATTATACATACTGGGGAAATAATGACTACCAAATAATATCATATTTAATAGGTACCCTATACCCTAGTGGAGTGCATTTTTTCACTATGAAAACCATAGTTGATCATTAACAGTAGTTAAGAAATCACAAATTTTTTAGCAAGTAACTTCCAGAATGACTTAAAGGTCACTCAATTCCTTAGCTCCAAGATATATATATATATATATATATATATATATATATATATATAGATATATATATAGATATATATATAGATATATATATATACTGACCTTGAAAAAACCCTGAAAAAGGGTTACAACTAAAAGGCAAACAATTTGGCGCATCTGACCTCTTGTTTTACAGTAGCCAGATTTAAACTGAAGGGCAAAAGACCAAAATTAAAGACAGGAAAGGGTTAACCGTCGGCACATTTTATGAGACAGTTATGGCCTAGCAGGTCTCCATGATAAGGTTAGCTAGTGTCAGTCTTCATTGGTGTGTGTGTAAGTACCAATTAGTACAGGGTCATAATTGCAGAGCTCTATAATGTGTCAGTGATAATAGGTTATTAGAATCCTGCTCATACTGTTAGATTCTTATTATCTGAATGGAATACAGATTTCCAGTGTGACATCTCAGCACTGTTCTTCCTTGAGGCATCGCAATAGACAGAACGTTTCATTTCATGTTAAAATGTATAAAGAATGGTTTGTAATGCAATATATTAACCCCTTTATTATGCGTCAAGCTTTAATTTTATGATAGATAATGAAATTAATTCTGTAGAGATAAGAAGAAACTATTGTATTATTGTTCCCAAACCCAGATATTCGAGCAGATAAGTAGGTGAAATATTCTTAAAAATATATTTCTTCCAGTTGACTGAATTTTCTAGACGCAGCAGGACAAATGTATTGGTGTCAATCATTTATGGCACATGAAGCTATAAATTCCATAAGTATTGGAGAGTGGCTCACCAGAAGTTTTGCGCACAGTATATTTGATTTTATTAAGGATATGTGAGAACCTATAATATTGAGTAATACATATTCCAAGAAGTAATAGATATAAGATAACAATAGAACTAAATGGTATCAGGTGGCCATACACCTTTATTAGCTTGTCACCAGTGGCAGCAGTTTATCTTCTATGAGAATATAAGGTGTGGGAAGCCAATTCCTATCCACAAAGCTGGTCTGTGGGAGACACTGACTAATTTTCTTCCCATTATAGTGCATGGTTGAAGTCTATCTATATGGTGACCACCACTTCCAACTAAAGATCACTTTCTCAGCCAATTTTTCAATGGGAATTCCTTTTAAAGGACCACACATTGGGCTTACATATACTGTAAGACCAATTTGCAAACAGCTATGGGCTGATCAAGAGATTTGCAAGGAGTATCACCAGCATACTGGAGCAGAGAGGTCATGTCATAGAGATGAGCAAATTTTTCAAAAATTTGATCCATTAGCTAGCAGAAAAAAAAAGCGAAATGACCTATCTTCAGGTAGATTCCGCCTGGAAAAAACCATTGAAGTGAGGGGCCACACGGTGGCTCAGTGGTTAGCACTGCAGCCTTGCAGCGCTGGAGTCCTGGTGTTTAAATCCCGCCAAGGGCAAAAAACCATCTGCAAGGAGTTTGTATGTTCTCTCTGAGTTTGCATGGATTTCCATCCCATATTCCAAAAAAAGACATACTGTTAGGGAAAAATGTACATTGTGGGGTTCAATCTACATTACAAAAAAACACAAAACATTGAAGTGAAAGGGAGGTGGAACGGGGGTTTTTTTGACACGGTTTTTGCAAAAAATGCTAGTGTTTTTTTTAAAGAGAAGTTTCTAGGTCCATACAGTATGCTGGAGCAAAACAACACCAAAAACTAAAAACTCCTCAAAAAATGCTCCAAAAAACTCATCATGTAAAAAACTGCGTCAAAAAAAGTTTCCTAATTCCTGAAGCAGATTTTTCCAGCTTGCAAAAACTGCGTGACTATGGTAAAAGTCACTATATTGAAATTTGGAATTCTATGGAAACGACATGAGATCCATGTTTTGGTTAGTTCACCCTACTGTTTGGTGCTATGGACCAGTTCTGACATACAGCTCGCTTCTAACAGAAATAATTACTGCTGGACACAATTTCTGTATTGGATGTTATTATTTTTCTGGAATTTATCTTCAAGGCACATCAGTTCTTCAGCAGGAAATGAATTATGGATTTCTCTATAAACACTGTTCTGCTAGATACAAATTAAATAGCATAATTATTTTATGTATTTAGATGTCTTGTTATTTCAGCTTAACCCTTTCATCATCACGCATCTACATTGAGGGTAGCAATCCTGTATTGTCCTTAAATTATGCAGGTGTTTTGTTCCTGCCATGTCCCACTTTTTAAGAAACATGGGGGTTCTTCATCTCTATGAATGTGAAAGCTTCTGCCACCTTCCTTTATTTTTTTCTAGGCATCACACCATAGTTGCAGTTGCACATGGTATTGTAGATTAAGCAATTAAGTCCTATTTAGGATAATAGGACTAGGCTGCAAAACCATGCCTGGTATCAATGAATGAATGTGGCACTTGCTGGTCTGCCATGGCGTCTTAGATCAGATGACTGGCAGGGGTGGGGGGGTGGGGGGGAACTGACATATTCTAAGTACGGTATAAGCTACTCATATCCTAAAGCTGGAGAACACCCATAAAAAGTACCAATGAATCTTCCTAACTTCATTGCAGACACACAGAGTAAATAATTAAGAAATATTAATAGAATACTAATTACATATTTTTATTCCACTGCATCAAACTATCACTAATTCAAACAAATGCAAATATCTATGAATATTTACCAAGATGATTCTGAAAAGGATGGCTTTTAACTGCAAATAAAAGATCTTCTTTTTCAGAAATGTAGTTCTAATGGCCATGACTTGGTTCTGAAGCATAATTCTGTGTATTTTACAAGACATATTGCCACAGATAGGTATAGAGAAAATATGAATAATCTAGAGAGGTAATTGTAATATGTAGTCCCAGCACTTCACCTTGATCATATCGTATGGTAAAGAAGAGCATTGAAGTGAATATATGTATCTTGGGTAGCAATCACATGTCTGTTATTGAAAATTTCAACAGCCGTAGCGTAGCATGCAGTAAAATGGTGGACACCACAAAGGAACCTCAACTAACCCTGTATAGACAATGGGGTATGTTGGATGACATTTGGGGTCCAGAAATAATGGAGCAGATTTTGACATACTGATAGATTTCCTCCAAATAATAGTGATATATTACCTTCACATCTAAGTACCGCACTGTTCCAGACAACATTTCCTTCTTTTAAGATACAGGTGATGGTTTCCGAGCCATGTGTCCGGATAAAGCCGTCGTCACATAGGAAGGACACTGAGCTCCCTAGCTGCAAGCTCTCTCCAAACCTCTTTCCATTCACCGGAACTCCAGGATCAGGACATTCATTGTGTCTGAAAGCTGGATAAGGAGGCAAGCAAAAGTTAAGGAGGTTGTGCTATGGACTGAGCCAATGTTTATTAGTTCTGCTCCACTGGTTAAGATCAATTGATGTTCCCATGTTAACAATAGAAAGTGACTGTGTTACTTATTGTGCCAAACCTCACCAGATATGAACTGCTGATATAAATGAGTGTAAACTACTATATAACAGGCACAGAACAGGGAGGAAATTAGATAAACCATCGGAGATGATAAATAATCTACACTATTTACTATCCATCAAGTAGGTCATTTAGATTATCATCAATTTATGGCTGGGAACAGTTTTATGAATCCCACTCCATAATGGAACATCTAGATAAACGCAGCTCTTAATTAATGGGGGATTTTATTTGCCCACCTCTATCTTTATTTAATGCAGGGTTAACACAATTTCTTTTCATGCATATGATGGATATGGCTATACAGTTATGAATAAATAATTCTTAGCAATTCTAAATATTAACTCCTCTTTATTGGCTTTCGTTTAAGCAAAGCAAGCATGAAGAGACGAAAAAAAAGAAAGCAGGACTAAGTCACCAAGAATGATCCAGCTGCCAGGGCTGGCTGCTGTACACATACAAAAACAAGGTCACATACTACATGCCAGATTCTTACAGAGGCTTTGCTGCTTCCACATTATCTCTGATGGAAGTAACATACTGTACCTAGAAAATTCTGTTCGGCACCAGCCACTGTGGCTGTAACAATAATGTGAAAATACAATCTGTGGCCAGAGTTGGCATAGGAAGCTGCAATGCAGATGTCCACACAAAGACATACTATGTTGCAGTGATTTGCATTCAATGATGAGTAGCTATATACTGTAGTTCATTATATAAAAGGAAGACATACCACACACAGCGAAACTGAAGAGCTAAACTTTCTTTCACCTAGGACAGAGGTTCAGTTTTCTATTCTGACCCTGTATTTAAATACTCTGATCAAGGCAAAGTGACTCGCTAGTGTCCCCACTGCTACTTAGCACCCTGGCCGCCAACCGTTGTTGCCCCCTTTACCCATGTACCTGAATACTGTATGTGAAATGTTATAATCCTTGCCCAGCCAGAGCTTGCACCTAAATTATAACAAGGTACACACCTCATTATATATTAAGCGCGTCCTTTACGGTTTGTGCGCCTAAATAGAGATCTATGCCAACTACTTCTACATTACTTACACCAAAAACTGGTGCAAATGATAATAAATATGATGGGGCTTATGGTGACACCCCCGTTAAGAAATGTTGTGTGTGGGACATAAAACTCAAAAAGTCACAAATTTTTATGCAAAAATTCCAACTGTAGCCACCATAAATCAGGCCCATTGCTCATAAATTACAAAAATGAAAGAATTAATTAATACATAATATGTATATGTCAATATATTATATTATTGACAATATATGTTTGGTCACTGACTAAGACGAGACAACTTATAACTATAACAACTGTAAAACAACTATAAAAGTACATTTTGACTAAGGCCCAATGCAGTAGGCTGCAGCCTAAAAGTGCAGGGAAATTGCGGAGAAAAAAGCATCATGGTTTTTCTTCCAGTACTTTTTACAGAAAATCCTGAGTTGTCCTCGGTGAACTTTCTGCTTCCATTACAGCTATACAGAAGCTGCCAGCTTTACAATTGACATGCTACGCTTTGCAAAAATTTCTGTTCCGGTTTATTTTTTGCAATGTATGTATGGAATTATGCAGATTCACTCCACCCTAAAGAAGACCTTTCATGTCCTCTAACATGTACCATGTTACATACTGCTGCAAAGCTTTTGCTGATATCTTCACCTGTTGCAGGGATATTGGTGCTGTCAGCTTCAGTAGTGATATCCCTGCACTATCAGTGAGACTGGCCTCACAGTTCAACGTCATTACTGGGTGGTGAGGAACTTACCATTGGCAATACATTTATAGACTTGACAATGACACTGAGATCCGAGATGTGAGGTCAGCGCCACTGAGAGAGAAGTGATATTAGTACCAAAACTAATGGCACTGTTATCTCTTGCACTGAGGTACATGCAGTATCTGCAAAGCTGACATTTGGTTAAGTAACATGGCACATGTTAGCGAACATGAAAGGTCCTCTTTAACTGAATTTATAGCTTCTATATAATATTCTACTATTATCTGAATGTTAAAGGGATTCTAATAACTAGAATCCCATTTTGAACTAAGACCACGTCAGAATAGTCTTAAGAAAGAAATATTCTTCTCCTACCTTTATTATTCTGACCTGCACCACCATTCCAGTCTTATTTACTTTTTTCGCCGTATGCAAATGAATCTTCATAAAGCACAGGGGGCGTTCTCCTTTGCTCAAAAAGCACAGGGGGAGTCCCCTGTGCTGTCCAACGACTCTCCAGCGATGCTTATGTCTTCTTCTCCCGACCGCCTCTTTGCCGTGCCATCGGCCACGTCTTCAGCTCATGTCAGTTCGGCCCTTTTCCTATGGCTGAATGGACGCTCGTGTAAGAGGCCACAGGAAAATAGCCGAACGGACACGCGCAGTCGGCTCTTTCTGCTGATGACATGGCAAAGAGGCGGTCAGGAGAAGAAGACAGCGGTGTCGGTGGAGAGTTTTAAGACAGGACAGGGGACGCCCCCTTTGCTTTTTGAGCAGAGGAGAATGCCCCCTGTGCTTTAGAAAGACTCATTTGCATACAGCAAAAAAATGAGCGTCAGCACGGATCTGAATAAAAAATGTAGGAGAAGAATAGCCTTTCTTAAAGATTTTCCGAAGTGGTCTTAGTTCAAAAAGGGATTCTAATGATAGAATCCCCTTCAAGAGATATCAAAATTCCCAACAGTACATTCTATTGTGCAAATAAGAAATACCCTAACTTTATAATGAATCTGCTATTTATGGCACCTGAATTTAAATTTACACTTTAAATGGGCATTTTCATTCTTAAACACCTTTTTAACACAAAAATATACAAAATTTTGTGCTGATTTATTTCTTTATTTATGTTTAAAACATTCCACTTTGTTGATACTGACCTTTCCTATCCATGGCCACCACTAGAAGGTGTCTGCTGGATACTGTAATATTATTAAGAGTATATGACATTGGCTCTCTGTGCTTTAGGTAAAATTGGGCTACAAACACTAAACATATATTAAGAAATGAATCAGCACATAATTTTGAACCCATACACAACATGATATTAAAAGGTAAGAAAACAACATGCTTGATAATAAATTGCAAATAATCAGCCAACATAAATCCTAATTTTTCATTTAAGACCAATTACATGTCAATGGTGCTATAAGGTTGTGCCACACAGTTATGAGGGTGGGTTTACACAACATTATTTTTTCCAGAACAGTTGCAAGTGTTTTTTATTGCAATAATGTTACTATGCATCTCACCTCCATGCTAACAACCAGTACACCCGAGGTTTTCAATTTAATGTGAATTATCATTCATGTGAAATTCATAGTAAGGGCCAGTTCACACAGAGTTAACGGGCGCGCATTTTGACACGTATACATGTGTCAGAATGTGAGCGCTCAAAACAGATCGCATTCATTTCAATGGGTCGTCACTACACATGAGCAAACAGTAAAATGTTCGATATTCGTTTCGAGTAGCCACTCAATATTCGACTACTCGAATAGAATATCGAATCCTATTATAGTCTATGGGGGGAAAATGCTCGTTTCAGGGGTAGGCAACATTCGATCAAATTACACTTACCAAGTCCACGAGTGAGGGTCGGGCTGGATCCTCCGAGAAGTCTTCTCCGTGCAGCATCCCCGCAGCGTCTTCCGGCTCTAAATTCACTCTGCCAGGCATCGGGCCTGGGCAGAGCCGACTGCACATACCCGCACTACAAGAAAATGGCTGCTTACAGTCAAAGCGGCCATTTTCTTGTACCGCGGCATGCGCAGTCGGCTCTGCCCAGGCCCGATGCCTGGCAGAGTGAATTCAGAGCCGGAAGACGCCGCGGGGAAGCTGCACGGAGAAGACTTCTAAAGGTCGGAGAAGAACCAGCGTTGATTGGCCGACTGTATAGCATTCGGCCAATCAGTGCTGGTTCTGCATCAAACTTTTCCATTCGAATAGCGAGGTACCCGATAGGTACCCGATCAAGTACGAGTATTTCGAATACCTACTCGATCGAATACTACTCGCTCATCTCTAGTCGTTACGGGCATATAACCCACGTAATTTTATGCGTGTAATTTTGCGGCTGCAAAATTATGCGCATTATACGTCCGTAACGACCCATTGAAATGAATGTGATCTGTTTTGAGCAAGGAAAAGGAAGCAGGTTTGTTTTTTTCACTGAAGCAGATGCATCATGATTGCATCACATGAATACAAGTCTAGGGGCCTTTGAAAAAAAAAAAACAGTTGGCATCCATGTGTTATTCATTTTTCACAGACCCACAGACATAGTAAGTATAAGAAATGGAAAGAAAGGTTGATCTTTTTTTCACAGATCTATTGTGGATAGAATACCACCCGCAAATAAGCATGGTAGAGTGCTGTGAACTATATATTTAACGAGGGAAGAAAGATCACAGAGAAAAACACAGCAAAATCATAATAAAAAACACTGCCATCCTATATTTGCACTAACACTTTCCTATATATTTGATTGAGTTTGGTTCTATAACTACTTTCTATAGCTACTTTCTTCATCTCGCCCCACAACCTGCAGTAGTGACCCCTTCCCCTCACACCTTCTCCAATCTCTGTCCCCTGCTGTCACTACTTACCTTACTAAAATATTTAACCTCTCTCTCTCTTCTGGAATCTTCCCATCCTCCTTCAAGCATGCTGTTATAATCCCGCTACTGAAAAAACCCTCCCTGGACCCATCCTGTGCTGCTAACTATCGACCCGTCTCTAACCTCCCCTTCATCTCTAAACTTTTGGAACGCCTGGTTTATTCTCGGTTAATCCGTTATCTCTCTGCTAACTCTCTGCTTGACCCCTTACAATCTGGTTTCCGCGCTCTGCACTCTACTGAAACAGCTCTCACAAAAGTCTCTAATGATCTACTAAAGGCTAAATCCAATGGTGACTTCTCTCTTCTTATTCTTCTGGACCTCTCTGCAGCTTTTGACACTGTTGACCATCAACTTCTCCTCACTATGCTCCGCTCAGTTGGCCTCAATGACACTGCGCTCTCCTGGTTCTCCTCTTATCTCTCAGGCCGCACTTTCAGTGTATCATTTGCGGGCTCTGTTTCCTCCCCTCTTTCCCTTGCTGTTGGGGTTCCTCAGGGCTCGGTCCTCGGCCCCCTGCTCTTTTCTCTCTACACAGCCCCCATTGGACAAACCATCGCCAGATTTGGCTTCAGGTACCATCTTTATGCTGATGACACCCAATTATACACATCTTCCCGTGACATCACCCCTGCACTCATTCAGAACACCAGTGACTGTCTCTCTGCTGTCTCTAATATCATGTCCTCGCTCTATCTGAAACTAAATCTCTCTAAGACTGAACTACTACTGTTTCCACCATCTAACAGATCTGTCCCTGATATATCCATTGCAGTCTCAGGCCTTACTATAACTCCTAGGCAGCATGCCCGCTGCCTTGGGGTCATATTTGACGCAGACCTTTCCTTCACCCCTCATATTGAATCACTCGCACGTTCATGTCACCTCCACCTCAAAAACATCTCCAGAATACGCCCTTTCCTTACCAGAGATACACTAAAGACACTTATTGTCTCTCTGATTCATTCTCGCCTTGACTACTGTAATTCCTTACTAATCGGTCTTCCCCTCACTAAACTCTCTCCTCTACAATCTATTCTGAATGCAGCGGCCAGGCTCATCTATCAGGCTAGACGCTACAGCGATGCCTCCGGTCTGTGCCAGTCGCTACATTGGCTGCCTATTCATTATAGAATAAAATATAAAGTTATTACTCTCATCCACAAGGCTCTCCATAATGCCGCACCTCCCTACATTTCTTCCCTCATCTCTGTCTACCGCCCAACCCGTGCTCTCCGCTCACTCAATGACCTAACACTTACATCCTCTATTATCAGAACCTCCCATGCTCGTATACAAGACTTCTCCCGAGCTGCACCACTTCTCTGGAATGCTCTACCCCGGACAATCAGATTAACTCCCAACTTCTACAGTTTCAAACGCAAACTAAAGACGCATCTTTTCAGACAAGCCTATCACAATTCCTAATGCACAAAATTGTCTGAACACTGTATAAGCAATGCCGCCCCTGCTACCTCTTGTGTCACCCTCTCTACCTCATAGATTGTAAGCTCTTTTGAGCAGGGCCCTCAGTCCCATTGTGTGAAATGACGTTCTTTGTTATGTATGTCTGTATCTGAACCCTATAAATTGTACAGCGCTGCGGAATATGTTGGCGCTATATAAATAAAATGTATTATTATTATTATTATTATAACCATATTTACACTCTTTCAGCAGCTCTGATATCACATTTTTATATTGATACTGGCATACCTCCCAACCATCTTGGATTCAGCAGGACAGTCCCAGATTCCAGGTCCTTTCTCACTGCCCCACTGGCAAAGCTGGTATTCTTCACCATGCTGCCCCTGTCTCTGCTCCAGGAGTAGTAGGCACATTGTAGTGATGTCACTTACATCATGCCTGCAGCTCCTTGAAGTCAAACACGGACAACAGAACAGCAAGGGAATGGGGCAAGGTGAGTATTTGTTTTTTTTTAAATGTTTGTTTAGTACCAAGACAGGGACATAATACTGTGGTTGCAACCAAAGGGAAGCATAATATTGTGGTGGCAACTTGAGGGGGACATTAAACTGTCGGGGTAGTGGAGGGGGACATAAACACATTGGTGCAACCAGAGGGGGACATTATACTGTGGGGGTAGCTGGAGTGGGCCTTTAAACTGGGGGCAATTGTAGGAGGACATTAAACTGTGTGACTGTGTGGATCACCAGAGGGAGACATTAAACTTTGGGGGTAGCTGTAGTGAGATATTAAGCTGTGGAGAGAGCTGGAAGGGGGGCATTATACTGTGGGAGCAGATGGAAAGTGATAATAAAATGTGGATGGGGACATATATTGTGAGGGCAACTTAAGGGGATATTATAATGTGGGGCGTCTCATGTTAGGGTGACTGGAAGAGAAATATACTGTGTGTTCGGCGCTTCCCATCAGAGCACTACTGTGCAGGCTCACTTGCCAGTCCCCGTAGAACTACACGAGCGTACTGCACACTCGCGAACTGCCATTAAGTAAAATGGCGAGTGAGCCTGCGCAGTAGCGCTCCGGAGGGAAGCGCTACTACGCGGGCGCGGGATTTGAAGACCTCAAGCTGGAAGAAGACCAATAGGAAGACGGCAGAAGAGACTGGACCAGAGGGCGTCGCTCCAAGAAGAAAGAAGAGGTAGGCATGCCCGAAGATGACACGGCATCGTGCATCACTGCCCCCGATGCACGTTCGGTAAGATTTGCATATATGTTTTTATGCTTTTATTTAAAAATGGGACCGGGGTTTAATATAACATTTACGGTGCCTGAATAGCCTTTTTAAAGGCTATTCACGCATATGTGGGGCTCTATCAGCATGATTTTGCTGATAGAGCCCCTCTAAAATAATATGGTCAATATTCTGTCATTGTTTTGCATTGGTGTTTGTGAGACAAAACCAGGAGTGAAGACTAAAATGGAAAGTACAATGGAAAGATTTGTACCTCCATGTTCTGGAAGCAAACCTTGCAAATACCAAAGCAAAATATTAACAAATACCGACTTTGTGAAGTTGACCTTAGCTTCATTTAAAGAAGCACTCCAGTTTTTTTTTCCATTCATTATGTACCTATTGCCTCAATATTTATGATTCAGCTAATATTATTACCTTATTTATAGAGATGAGCGAACAGTGTTCTATCGAACACATGTTCGATCGGATATCAGGGTGTTCGCCATGTTCGAATCGAATCGAACACCACGTGGTAAAGTGCGCCAAAATTCGATTCCCCTCCCACCTTCCCTGGCGCCTTTTTTGCACCAATAACAGCGCAGGGGAGGTGGGACAGGAACTACGACACTGGGGGCATTGAAAAAAATTGGAAAAAGTCATTGGCTGCCGAAATCAGGTGACCTCCATTTTAGACGAATAGTGGATTTCAAATCCGGGTCATATGAGAATGTGAACTTTGTGACTATGAGACAGGGATAGCTGTACAGGCAGGGATAGCTAGGGATAACCTTTATTTAGGGGGGAATGTTATTAAAAATAACTTTTTGGGGCTCTATCGGGTGTGTAATTGTGATTTTTGTGAGATAAACTTTTTCCCATAGGGATGCATTGGCCAGCGCTGATTGGCCGAATTCCGTACTCTGGCCAATCAGCGCTGGCCAATGCATTCTATTAGCTTGATGAAGCAGAGTGTGCACAAGGGTTCAAGCGCACCCTCGGCTCTGATGTAGCAGAGCCGAGGCTGCACAAGGGTTCAAGCGCACCCTCGGCTCTGATGTAGGAGAGCCGAGGGTGCACTTGAACCCTTGTGCACCCTCAGCTCTGCTACATCAGAGCCGAGGGTGCGCTTGAACCCTTGTGCACACTCTGCTTCATCAAGCTAATAGAATGCATTGGCCAGCGCTGATTGGCCAATGTATTCTATTAGCCTGATGAAGTAGAGCTGAATGTGTGTGCTAAGCACACACATTCAGCTCTACTTCATCGGGCTAATAGAATGCATTGGCCAGCGCTGATTGGCCAGAGTACGGAACTCGACCAATCAGCGCTGGCTCTGCTGGAGGAGGCGGAGTCTAAGATCGCTCCACACCAGTCTCCATTCAGGTCCGACCTTAGACTCCGCCTCCTCCGGCAGAGCCAGCGCTGATTGGCCGAAGGCTGGCCAATGCATTCCTATGCGAATGCAGAGACTTAGCAGTGCTGAGTCAGTTTTGCTCAACTACACATCTGATGCACACTCGGCACTGCTACATCAGATGTAGCAATCTGATGTAGCAGAGCCGAGGGTGCACTAGAACCCCTGTGCAAACTCAGTTCACACTAATAGAATGCATTGGCCAGCGCTGATTGGCCAATGCATTCTATTAGCCCGATGAAGTAGAGCTGAATGTGTGTGCTAAGCACACACATTCAGCACTGCTTCATCAAGCCAATACAATGCATTAGCCAGTGCTGATTGGCCAGAGTACGGAATTCGGCCAATCAGCGCTGGCTCTGCTGGAGGAGGCGGAGTCTAAGGTCGGACCTGAATGGAGACTGGTGTGGAGCGATCTTAGACTCCGCCTCCTCCAGCAGAGCCAGCGCTGATTGGTCGAGTTCCGTACTCTGGCCAATCAGCGCTGGCCAATGCATTCTATTAGCCCGATGAAGTAGAGCTGAATGTGTGTGCTTAGCACACACATTCAGCTCTACTTCATCAGGCTAATAGAATACATTGGCCAATCAGCGCTGGCCAATGCATTCTATTAGCTTGATGAAGCAGAGTGTGCACAAGGGTTCAAGCGCACCCTCGGCTCTGATGTAGCAGAGCCGAGGCTGCACAAGGGTTCAAGTGCACCCTCGGCTCTCCTACATCAGAGCCGAGGGTGCGCTTGAACCCTTGTGCAGCCTCGGCTCTGCTACATCAGAGCCGAGGGTGCGCTTGAACCCTTGTGCACACTCTGCTTCATCAAGCTAATAGAATGCATTGGCCAGCACTGATTGGCCAGAGTACGGAATTCGGCCAATCAGCGCTGGCCAATGCATTCTATTAGCCCGATGAAGTAGAGCTGAATGTGTGTGCTAAGCACACACATTCAGCACTGCTTCATCACGCCAATACAATGCATTAGCCAGTGCTGATTGGCCAGAGTACGGAATTCGGCCAATCAGCGCTGGCTCTGCTGGAGGAGGCGGAGTCTAAGATCGCTCCACACCAGTCTCCATTCAGGTCCGACCTTAGACTCCGCCTCCTCCAGCAGAGCCAGCGCTGATTGGCCGAATTCCGTACTCTGGCCAATCAGCACTGGCTAATGCATTGTATTGGCTTGATGAAGCAGTGCTGAATGTGTGTGCTTAGCACACACATTCAGCTCTACTTCATCGGGCTAATAGAATGCATTGGCCAATCAGCGCTGGCCAATGCATTCTATTAGTGTGAACTGAGTTTGCACAGGGGTTCTAGTGCACCCTCGGCTCTGCTACATCAGATTGCTACATCTGATGTAGCAGTGCCGAGTGTGCATCAGATGTGTAGTTGAGCAAAACTGACTCAGCACTGCTAAGTCTGCATTCGCATAGGAATGCATTGGCCAGCCTTCGGCCAATCAGCGCTGGCTCTGCCGGAGGAGGCGGAGTCTAAGGTCGGACCTGAATGGAGACTGGTGTGGAGCGATCTTAGACTCCGCCTCCTCCAGCAGAGCCAGCGCTGATTGGCCGAATTCCGTACTCTGGCCAATCAGCACTGGCTAATGCATTGTATTGGCTTGATGAAGCAGTGCTGAATGTGTGTGCTTAGCACACACATTCAGCTCTACTTCATCGGGCTAATAGAATGCATTGGCCAGCGCTGATTGGCCGAATTCCGTACTCTGGCCAATCAGCACTGGCTAATGCATTGTATTGGCTTGATGAAGCAGTGCTGAATGTGTGTGCTTAGCACACACATTCAGCTCTACTTCATCGGGCTAATAGAATGCATTGGCCAGCGCTGATTGGCCGAATTCCGTACTCTGGCCAATCAGCACTGGCTAATGCATTGTATTGGCTTGATGAAGCAGTGCTGAATGTGTGTGCTTAGCACACACATTCAGCTCTACTTCATCGGGCTAATAGAATGCATTGGCCAATCAGCGCTGGCCAATGCATTCTATTAGCGTGAACTGAGTTTGCACAGGGGTTCTAGTGCACCCTCGGCTCTGCTACATCAGATTGCTACATCTGATGTAGCAGTGCCGAGTGTGCATCAGATGTGTAGTTGAGCAAAACTGACTCAGCACTGCTAAGTCTGCATTCGCATAGGAATGCATTGGCCAGCCTTCGGCCAATCAGCGCTGGCTCTGCCGGAGGAGGCGGAGTCTAAGGTCGGACCTGAATGGAGACTGGTGTGGAGCTATCTTAGACTCCGCCTCCTCCAGCAGAGCCAGCGCTGATTGGTCGAGTTCCGTACTCTGGCCAATCAGCACTGGCCAATGCATTTCTATGGGGAAAAGTTAGCTTGCGAAAATCGCAAACTGACAGGGATTTCCATGAAATAAAGTGACTTTTATGCCCCCAGACATGCTTCCCCTGCTGTCCCAGTGTCATTCCAGGGTGTTGCTATCATTTCCTGGGGTGTCATAGTGGACTTGGTGACCCTCCAGACACGAATTTGGGTTTCCCCCTTAACGAGTTTATGTTCCCCATAGACTATAATGGGGTTCGAAACCCATTCGAACACTCGAACAGTGAGCGGCTGTTCGAATCGAATTTCGAACCTCGAACATTTTAGTGTTCGCTCATCTCTACTTATTTAGTGTTTTCTTTCTGATTCCTTCTCCTCTCCTAGGTCATCTGACTCTCACTCTGACCTGAGACAGGACAGGAGCTAAAAAGTCAGTCTGTATGATAGACTGTACCACACAGACTCCTGTCACACAGCTATGGAGAAGGAGATCATAGCTCAGCCACACTAACCATATACTTATTGGGACAGATTTATTAAGTATAGCATTTCATACACTGTGCAACAAATATAATTCCTGTATGCCAGAACATTGGTTTAGTTGAATTGATAAATTTCCCTCATATTGTTTTAACAGAATATAGAGAAATATAATTATACTGCAAGAAACAAGGAGATATAGTAAAGTCTAGAGATATCCATGTGATGCAGTGTTGATGTATCAAAAGATTTATAGCAACACAAAGAAAAAATGCCAAGAGTTTGATAAGGATCTGAGGAAAAGCTGGACTCCAGGAATATGAGGGCATTATACATGAAAGTAGCCTGGACTGTGACAGGTAATCAGGTGAAGGATGAAGGGATGGAAAAAAGGGTTTTTCTGGAGTGTGTCTTTAAGTGACTAAGACCAAGGCTGCAGTCTGACTTTCTGTAGCGCATCTAATTGCTTGTAAAGCTGTTTTACTGTTAAAGGGGTTGTCCCGTCACAAGGATCCTATCTATAATGCTTGTAAATGTGAATGTAAGACTTTTCCTAAATACATTGCTTCAGCAAAACTCCTTTGTTTGTGCACTATATCACTTTATTCATTTTTTTGTGTCCACAGCCCTGACCTAGCTGCTCCTGAGTCAAGTGATGTGTCAGCCTGCTCTCAGGGGGGAGGGAGGAGGGGCTAAGTGCACGGGACCGAGCCTGGAGGGGAGGGGGGTAGTTTATTCTTTGGGGGAAGGGGCCGCCAATACACTGATACACTGTTAGACGCTGGCACAGGTGAAGCCAGCAACATCGCTATGCTTCTGCCCTGCATGAAGCAAGCAGAAGCGATGCTGCTATTCCGGGGCGGGGCGGGGCGGGGCGGAGGAGCGGAATAGCAGCATCGCTTCTGCTTGCTTCATGCAGGGCAGAAGCATAGCGATGTTGCTGGCTTCACCTGTGCCAGCGTCTAACACTCCCCAGCATCCGCTGTAATAGAGAGGCGGATGCTGGGGACTACGCCGGCACAGGTGAGCCAGCAACATCGCTATGCTTCTGCCCTGCATGAAGCCAGCAGCGGCAGAAGCGATGTTGTTATTCCGCTCGGGGTCACATATGCAAAGCCAAGCTTGCACGCTCATACACCAGTCTAGCCTTCACAAGACTAGACGGTCTATGAGCGCGCACGCAGGGCCGGCGGCATCTCGCCGCTTGGCTTTGCATATGTGACCCCGCCCACCAATGACGAGACAAAGCTGGAAGACAGAAGAATTCACAGAAACGAAGACCGGTTAGTATGCGACGTGGGACAACCCCTTTAAGGACATTTGTCCCCTATGTCTGAATGCTAGCAGTCCGGCCGTCGATTCCCCCAATGACCAGGAGAACAGGAGACCAAAGTTCCCCTAAAGCTTCCTTTTGAATTAACTGCTATAGGGCTGTGAGCGCTGCTGGAGATTACAGTCGCAGCAACCCCATAGTAGTGAATAGTACTGAACTTAATGCACATATATCTTTAATAAACCATGCTAACTATGTCACTATGTACAAAATCTATGGCCAGCTTTAAGATACAACATTTACTCACTGAATGTTATCTTCTATACAGACAATTACAGTGTTTTACAACAATTAGAATTACACATGGTGCAGAACTCACTGGTAAATGTGATATTGAATCCTCGCTTCTCAGTGGAATGGTCAGTCTGGAATTCCAATCTTAAAACATGACCGCTGCTTGTTAGTGAGGGTGGCACTTGGTTCCCTGAAAACGTTCCCAGGACAGGAGATTCTGGAGAACCTCCATCTTTTACTGCCAGGAAGTCGAATTGGGGTTCCACATCAAAGTCATTAAAAGCCAGATGGATGCGGCTCTCAGGCTTGGCTATGATCAACCATACACAGTGCAAGTGGTTGCTGTATTCTTCTGGGTAGTTTGGCGACAGAACATTTCCAGATGGAGTGGTGAAATTAAAGAAGCATGAAACTGTAGGAAAGCAAACAGTAGCAAATATAGTCAGTAATACATTCATAAATATGTTTTAACAATAGATTAAAAAGCAATTGAAACCTGAATTTCGTAATTGAAATTATACCTCGTGGATACAGGGTTTGTACTCTTATGTTAGCAAACTCAGTTAACATATAATGCATATATATTTGCTTGTTTTTTATTTCACCATAGTAGCCATAAAATTGCCACATTTTTTTTTTTTTAATTTCTCATGAGTACATACTTCCATATCGCAATCAGATAGCCAGGCATAATTTTTCCATTACTAAATATCAAATAGGTTTGCAATAGAAATTATACTCCCCAGATAAGGTAGGTAAACAGTGAGTTATTATTAAAACTATATTTTTATCTTATTATTTAAAGGCATGAAAATAATTAACAAAGATGTAATGTTTTGACAGCAAGGGTAGGCTCACTTGCATTTGTTAATGTTATATAAGTCATCTAAGAAGCCAATGTCTACTAGCCAGATCTACAGTATGTCAGTTGAGTGCCCTTTAGGCCGGTATATGAGTGGCCGCTATATGTTGGGTACTAGTGCCCCAATGTATTGTAAAGTTAAAGAGGACCATTCATCACTTGGGGCACATGCGGTTTTATATACCGCTAGAAAGCCGACAGTGTGGTTTTCCCCAACTGTGCCCCAGGTGAAGAGCTATTGGTGCCGGTACTGTAGCTCTTCACCATCAGAAGGGCGTTCCTGACAGTCAGTCAGGACACCCTTCCTCACAGCAGCACCTATAGCGCTGTACTGTGAGAGTGGGGAGGAACGCCTCCTCTCTCTCCTCAAAGTAGTCGTCCATAGACAAGTACTGGGGGGCATTCCTCCCCGCTCTTTCTAGCGGTATATAAAACTGCATGTGCCCCAAGTGATGAAAAGTCCTCTTTAAGTTTATAATCTTTGACAATTGGTAAAAGCAGCCATAGGCATCTCTATAGGCATACATTCAGTTTCCAAGTATTCCTAATCGATGTAATACCTTATAGCAGCGTGAACCTAGTCTAATTTATACATCGGGTTTAATGGTATGGTAATAAATTTGGAATCTTTTTTTTTTCCACTTCGAAGTAAAAAAACACTGCATATTTGCCACTTTCAATTGTTTTTTATCATTTCATATTACTATATTTCATACATATTGCTTTTATTTATTCAGATCTTTATAGTTTAGGTTATGCAGCATAGAAGGTGAATTGCTTTGAGTAGTGCATTCATCTATAATCTGCTGCAAATGGATTGCTTATGCATTAAGGAAAGTGAATAGCAGGTAGACTTACTTAAAAAAAACATAATATACATTATGACAGTATTATGATTTGCTGAAGACTACTGGGTAACATAACAGACTAGCCTACAATGTTTATGATGCCACATCTATTTTTGGGGATAAAGGATTTATTAACATATGTTCAATGTTCAATAAAAAAAAGTAGAAAATTGCAATTTTGAGGAGTATGATTTCATATCAATAATACACACAATACTTTATATGATAAGAAAATGAACCAGTAACTGTTAAATATAACTCTCGATTTTTGCCTTTCCATTTTCTGTAAAGCCCATAAAGCAATTGAACAAATGCAGTGTAAATTGCTTATCCATCTTTTAATCCAGTCCAAGCCAGCCATGCATAAAATGTCTATCTGTATAAATTTCACCTTTCATGTATCTTTATTAAATCAAATGTATTAAATTGTATGAAATACTAGGACTAGAAACTCTGTATAAAATGTAGAAAGGCTTAAAGAAAGGGATTTTTATTATTATGAGGCAAGCATGCAATGTGCTATGAAATCTAATGGCATGCAGAGTGGTATGATGACATGCATAGCAATAAGAAGTCATGCCGAGCAAAGTACAGTACTGACCAGCATAGCAGTGTGTAGTGATAATATCCAATGTGTAATCATGGAACCACAGAGCCCTCTGCAGCTCTTCAATCTTGGTGTGACCTCTAGATTGAATGGCTTTCTGAGGCAGCACAACAGACTAATTCTTCATGATTATTATTATTTTACTTTATATATAATTTCATAGGAAGGTAGAGCTGGCTCTGGAGCAGCCATTAGCATATTAGTTCTGTGTGACACAATTGATCTTTAATTGGTCGGCTTTATATAGTCACACTGACCTTCCCGCACCCTTTTCACCACTCACTTGTTAAATAAACCCCTCTTGTGCCAATGTTTCCACAGCAGGGGATGCTTTAATGCATTGTTTTCCCATCATAGTCACCTTTAGTTACCTCCTTCTGAGTTTGATCAAGCGGTCTTATTTAGCAGCCCTCTGCTCTGAAATACTGCTAATTAGGTGTAATTTAGAAGGCCGTAATGGCCGGTTATTAAGCGTGGTATAGTGATGTGACAACATACAGGAACAGAAAGTCAGATCTTCTGGGGAGCTTTGTACAAATGAATTAAACAATCCCAAAACTATCAGGACGTACGTCATAAAATATGGCATTGGGTGATTCATAATCTATAGTTGCTATAAACTGACATTGTATTAAAAAGTAAAAAAAAAAATACTAAAAATTATATGTTATTTGTCACTTTATGACACTTTATGTGACTGCTATACACTGGCCCAGTCCCATCCTACAGTATGTATAAATCAAGAAGCCACTAAACATCTAATAAGTTAGACGACCGTACGTGTCGGGCTTTCTTTCATGTAATTTGCTTACTCAATGCTGTGCACTCTTGTACAACTCATTTAGAAACCCTAATATGCAATGTGAACCTGACAGAGGTAAATGGCTAAACAAAGAGGTTACTAGTGCTAGATCTTTCCTATTTGCTATGAGGAAAGCAACCCCATCACCCCCCTGAACTAATGTTATTAAACCTAATGACCTGTTTGCTATGCTCTATAGTAAGGAATGGCTTTATCAAATATATCTTTAGTGGTTGCCAGTCATTCAGCATAGTTGTCCCAACTGGTTAAATGCAGTCCAAAGAGTCGCTATAAAGAGAACCTTCTGCTCGGAAGATTCATCACACTAATGCACCACATGGCTTTCCATTAATAGTTCTATGCAAATACAATGTGTTCTAAAATTGAAACTGCATTCTGGATAGGAGTTGTCTTCAAAAGATCACTCCTATTACCCTCAAAGGCTATAGAGGGCTGCCAGTAAGTAAGAGCAGTCCTCACTTTGGTAAACCTGGGAGGCTGATGTATTACATCATTGCTAGTCAATTTAAGTACCCAGCATACAATGTTACATTTGCTCAGTAAAAGAGGAAAAATGTCTATTAACCCTGAGACAAAAGGAGTGACTTACTATTACAGCCTTACTGTCTTGGACGTACACACGTCTATCAGACTAATCTAACAGGGACTATATTCCTCAAGATGGTACAGACTCAAAGAATATAGAACAAGTTTTAAACAATGCTAGGTCTAAAATGGGTTTGTTTCCAGCCATTCTGTAATCTCTACATAGTTGGGCCTTATTTATACATCTGCATATCATGTACTGTATGTATATGTACCTATTCATCTCATTGTGTTTACTCAGACATCCACACAAAAAAAAGTCCTGTTTTTTCACTGATGCTGATACATCACAGACACATCACACCAATGAAAGTCTATGGGTCCATGAAAGAAGGATAACATCAGTGCATCATCTGCTTTTGGAGACCCAGAGACATACAAAATAAAGAAAATTAAAAATATAAAGTTGATCTGCTGTTCACAGATGTGAAAAGCTTATTAACCTCAGACACCACTGTGTTAAGAAGCGTAGGGTGCTGTCTGTGAATAGTGGAGGTGGACATATGAGTGAGGCCTAAATAAAGTTGAATGAAGATGCAGATCCATTATGTTCAACCTATATCCCTACAGTGTTGATCCAGAGAAGGAAAAAATCCCTATGAGGCAGACTTGAATTATACTAAATAATGGGAAAATTCCTTCTCCACTCCAAATTTGGTAGAAAAAATTACTGGATGAACCTCTCAACTCTAAAAAAGTATTTTCTTTAATTTCTAGTTAGATTTGTTCTATTATTATCTGTTCTATTTTTTTGTAATGCTGTTATGGTATCTGCCATTACTACCTCTTGGAATAGGACATTTCACTATCATTACTACTCTAGAGTAAAGAACCACAACAACGAAATGAAAGATTTGTTGTACTGTTTGATACAGGCTGAGCTTCATAAACTTGGCGCGTCATCAAAAAAGCATTTCTTTCAATCCATTTATGGCAGAAAACTGCTCCCTGTAATTTTATCCAAGTTGGCACAGGGCAACTAATAGCTTTGCAGACCTGCTCCCCACAAAAAGCACTGCACAAAAATGGTAACTGCAAAGTCATATAATAATATATTTTAACTTAATATTAGTACGACAGTGTGTAACATTAGGTCCTAATGATACTACAAATTCATAAAAAAACAAAAACAGCAAAAGTAACATTTTAAATAAAAAGGAAGCAGAAAATTTGCTTGTAGTTGTTGCTTCTGATATTTTTTTAGCCTGTACTGGAAAACTGAGACCTGAATTTTTATTGGTTCCTATAGATATTTGGTCAGATAGATATTTGGTCAGCTCTTCAGTGCACAAGTTTTTCAGCATGAGGACATGACTCTGTAACCTCACACTGACTTTGAAAAGACGAAGCATAAACAGTTCAGACAAATGTCATGTCAGAAGAAGGACTGGATGTCTTAAAAACTTGTTAAAGTTAAAAATATTGCTGCCAGGTTTGGAAATTGCACATTTGTACATGAGTAATGCTTTAGCAAAAGAACAAGATGTAAAAAAAGATGCATTAAGGCACAAGTAAAAATCCATAGGCTGACCTTCAATTGGGCCTGAACCACCCATTTCTTAAAGGTTCACTTTAGGCTATATTCACATCTGTGTCAAAAGTTCCATCCAAAGACTATGTCACAGAGTGTTTCACATGAGACTGAAAAATAGCACTATGAACTAAGAAACCTTTCAATGTGTCATGGTTTTCATTGTAAACGGAAATTACAATGCAGTTATTTACCCAGCCTCACATATACATGTAAAATGGAATACCAAACATATACAAGCACAAAACTATAACACTCCTTTGTTGTTAGGGCATCCTAAAGATAATCAATTGTAATCACCAAGTATGCCATTCCCCTGCGGCACCACAGGACACACTCTCCTGCGGCACCAGCACAGGACACATTCCTCTGTGGCAACACCACAGGGCACATTCCCCTGCAACACCGCCACAGTACACATTCTCCTGTGGCACCAGCACAGGACACATTCCTCTGTGGTGGCACCACCACAGGACACATTCTCCTGCGGCACCACCACAGGACACACTCTCCTGCGGCACCAGCACAGGACACATTCCTCTGTGGCACCACCACAGCGCACATTCCCCTGCAACACCACCACAGTACACATTCTCCTGTGGCACCAGCATAGGACACATTCCCCTGCAACACCACCACAGTACACATTCTCCTGTGGCACCAGCATAGGACACATTCCCCTGCAATACCGCCACAGGACACATTCTCCTGTGGCACCACCACAGGACACATTCCCCTGCGGCACCAACACAGGACACATTCCTCTGTGGCACCACCACAGGGCACAGTCCCCTGAAATAACACCACAGGACACATTCCCCTGTGGCACCACCACAGGACACATTCCCCTGTGGCACCAATACAGGACACATTCCCATGCAACACCGCCACAGTACACATTCTCCTGCAGCACCACCACAGGAGACATTCCCATGCGGCACCACCACAGGACACATTCCTCTGCGGCACCACCACAGGACACATTCCCATGAGGCATCACCACAGGGCACACTACTCAGTGGCTCCACCACAGGACACATTCCCCTGTGGCACCACTACAGGACACATTCCTCTGTGGCACCACCACAGGACACATTCCCATGCAACACCGCCACAGGGCACATTCTCCTGCAGCACCACCACAGGAGACATTCCCATGCGGCACCACCACAGGACACATTCCTCTGCGGCACCACCACAGGACACATTCCCATGAGGCATCACCACAGGGCACACTACTCAGTGGCTCCACCACAGGACACATTCCCCTGTGGCACCACTACAGGACACATTCCTCTGTGGCACCACCACAGGACACATTCCCATGCAACACCGCCACAGGGCACATTCTCCTGCAGCACCACCACAGGAGACATTCCCATGCGGCACCACCACAGGACACATTCCTCTGCGGCACCACCACAGGACACATTCCCATGAGGCATCACCACAGGGCACACTACTCAGTGGCTCCACCACAGGACACATTCCCCTGCAACATCATCACAGGACACATTTCCCTGCAGTACTACCACAGGACATATTCACCTGCGGCACCACCATTGGACACATGAATCATTATACAGTTCCTACTAAATTCAATAGACTGTTTATGTGGTATAATCCAAAGTCATACCAGGGAGAGAGAAAGAATTATCTTTGTAGGTGCTCTCTGCTCTGACTGATGGATAACTAAATAATAAAAAGTCCAATAACAAATAACAGATATGTCCCAGTATTTAGTGAAATTTGCAGAAACTATCTTCTTTTCCCTTTTTAAGATGGTACTGGTGAAAGCAAAAGAAAAGTGTTGATCGCAGCTTCAGACTTTGGTTCTTATAGCCACAAACATAGTAATGCACAACAGTATTGCATACCTTTCAATAAAACTATATTCTCATATGATAATGTATACAGCTAAGGCCGTATGTAGTGTAAACACAACATTTCTGGCTACTGTAGAGAAATGCAGTGGAAAAAATACAGCGTTTTAAAGTACCAACACAGTGAATAGGATACTGGTTACACACATCCGCACAGGGGAAAAAAAGAGATGCGGAAAAGAAGCATTTTCAAAAATGTCTGGGTTTTGTACAGCAAGTTATTTTTATCTGCATAGTAACATTTTCCCTATATATTTAATAGAGGAAAAACACAACAAAAACTAAAAAAAAAAAAAAAAGCAGCGTTTTCACGGAGTTTCCTTCCGAAGCATTTTTTAGCTGCAATTCGATACATGGTGAAAACAGGTCATGTGACATACCTCCTATTGGTTAAGGGGGTCGGTCTAGCTAGTAATAATGTGTTACGTTGGTATATAGAGTTCATTCATAGAAAATGGAACAGCTCATGATTGGTAGGAATAGAACACGTGATCCAGTGCCATCAGCCAATGAGATTGGGCTAATATCGTAAAAGGAAAACGATGTAATGTTAATACATAGAAAGCGTACATTTTAGAAAGAAGTTATAATGCAATGAATTGAGCTGGTAATCGGCTGATACTTGACCTAGTAAGTACAGAGAATAAGTAACAATAGAAAAAGAGTATAGGAGTTTCTTTTAACAAACTTTATTCAAACTGAATTTGTGAATAGAATTTACTAATGACTTAAGATGTTACACATAATCGTAAGGGAGTGTCCCGATATAAGGAGGTTTGTTTCACATACAAAACACGCTATGACTAAGAGGTAGAGTACCTTGAAACACGTTAGAGGTTGTTTTAAGCACTATGTTTTTTTTTCTCAACTTTTTTCACCTTTTTTGTACTTCTTGTATTGTGTACTACATTTTTAATATGGAAAATTAAAAGTTAAATTTTAAGAAGTCCTTGGAGCAGTGCGGACTATTTCCATTTTCCTGATATTTTACATGAAGCCATAGCCTAAAGAAGGAACTCTTCTACTACTACTGAGAATAAATTATACATTCACTTCAATGATAGTGCTGGAGATAGCTCAAGTACAGCACTCTATGGTGCTCCCATTTAAGTGAATAGGTCGCACGTCACCAGGACTGCCCATATTAAGCCTGGATATGCTCAGATTGAATGAAGAGTGGGACAAAGGTCCCTGCTGAGTTTACTCTTAGGGGGCATTCACATGGAGTAATGTGGTGCTGATTCTGCCATGATAACTCGCGGTAGAATCAGCACTGATAAAAAAGACTCCCATTGACTTCAATGGGTTCTGTTTAACACACGTAATACATAGAAGTCAATGGGAGGCTTTTTAACACATTTATTTCAACGTGTTCCACGAGGAAAACGAAACCCATTGAAGTCAATGGGAGTCTTTTTATCAGCGCTGATTCTACCGCGAGTTATCAGTGCCACATTACTCCATGTGAATGCCCCCTTAAAGGGGTGGACAACAATACCCCATTTGGTACGAGATGTGCCAGAATTAATAAGAAGCTTGGTTACTTAATCCTGGTGCATCTCAAAAGGTCCCATGCTCCAGATTGGAAATCTATGCCAACCAGTTATTGGACCAGATTTCAACTATAACTTTCTGGTGTGATAATAATAAATCTGTTTCATTTCCCACTCCATCCACGGTCTTAAAAAATGGCAAGCAGGCTGTAAAATGGAAAAAGCACATCAAGATCATTTCCTAAAGATGTGCCATTTCTACACTAGTTTTCTGGCATATAGCTTATTAACTCCCCTCCAGCAAAAGTAGAACTTTTGAGGAGGTACTAAGGGGGCAGCTAAAGTCAAACCATAACTGTAATAGATGGACTACATGCCTAGAAAAAGGATCAAAATTAGGATTATTTATTTAGAAAAAAGATTTCAGTCTAAGAACTACAAACAAACGGTGTATGAAAGGTCGTTACAGAATCTCTCTGATGGTCTCTGTACTGTACACATATGATTGTTACAGTAGCAAAGGGATAGCCATTACATCTAGAAGAAATAAGGTTACTACACCAACAGAGGAGCAATAGCATTGTGGGACTCTATGCCAAAGACACCTGTTATAGGGCTTTTTATAAAAGAATAATACTATTACAGAATCTAGTTAATAGATTACTGCAGATAGGTTGTTGATCCAGGGATTTATTCTCATTGCCAGATTTGGAGTCAGGAGAGAATTTTTTCATAGTATGATCAACTCACTCAATAATAGAATAATAGACTGAACTAGATGGACAGATATCTTTTTCACTCTTACAAATGACAGTCATGAGAAAAAATGACTTATTTGGCATTAAGTATGAGGACAGAAGGTGGACTATGTCTCATTAGAGAGAGATGGAACGGAGACTTATTAGACCGCGCATGCCCTGCTAAGAATCCTGGGAAAGGAATATGTATATACCTTTCCCCAAATTCTTAGTAGGTCATGTATTGTTTAATAAGACCCAGTACTATCTCTCCATAATGAGCAATAGCACCCTTTCTGAACTACCTCACAGACCTCGGAACGGCTGTCTGCAAATGAGTTCCTCTTCTTCTCTTCCTCTTCTTTATGGAAGAGTTATTTCGTCTTGGTTATACTCTAAGATTATGCTACTAGGTTTTAATAAACTGACCACTGATCTCTACGTTCCAAAAGGTGACACTAGAGGAAGTTCCAAGCTCCAATTCCACTATAGCACACTTATTTGCATATTCATTTCCCTGTATAAGGACACAAAACAAATATACCTGTCCTTAGAAGGTTTTAAAATTAGGTAAGAAATAACCTCAGAAGAACAACATTGTACAATAGATTCCACCGTTTTATTACTCAACAGAAATGAAGCCAAAATGAAAAAGCCATGTGTAAAAAAATAAGTACACCCCATGAATCAGTAACTTATAGAACCAACTTTACAGCAATACCTAGTAACTAAGTAATAATTTCATTTTCTGTATGTCTTTATTAGTCTCTATCATCAGTCTGGAGGGTTTTGCCCCAGTTTTCTTTAAAACTTTGCTTAAGTTCATTGAAGTTTGTGGACATTAGTTTATGCAAAGCTCTCTTAAGGTCCCTCAGTATTTATTTGTGTTACGATCTGAACTTTGATTGTGCCACTGCAACACCTAAATTATTTTTTCTTACAGATATTCTGTTGTAGATTTGCTGGGGTCCTGGGCAACATTGTCCTGTTGCATTACCCAGTTTCAGCCAAGCTTTAGCTGTTGGCTATATGTCCTCTCATTTCATACTAGAATACTTTGGTATATGGAGGAATCCATGGTCAGTTCAATGACTACAAGGTTCTATGGATTCAAAACCAGGCCGAAACATCACCCCTCTACCAACATGTCAGACAATTGTTATGGGGTGTTTGTGCTGAAATCCTGTATTTGGTTTTTGCAAATTTTGAACTGTATGGAATAGGCAAACATCTCTACATTTGTCTCATCTGTCCTTAGAGACCTTCCCAGGTTGACGGGCTATAGCAATTGCTACACTAAGCAAACCTCATGCCTTTTACAGATCAGCAAACTGCCAAAACTTTTGCTTTCATAAAGGTGGTGATACTTGATGATGATCAGATAATCATTGGCTTTGACTAGCAGCACCTGACTGCTACATACTTATCAATTCCTATGGTAGCAGGTAGTAACTTTTCACACACTGCTTCTACCTTTTGCCCTAGTTTTGTTAAGTAAAAGGTATGTTCACACGGCAGAAAATGGATTCCGTGTGTGAACATACCGTGCGGCTAGCCGTGTTGGAATGCCAATGCAGTGCACCAGCATCCCGTTGGGCATTCCGCTCCGGATTAGCCCCAATGAATGGGCCTAATCAGAAGGGAGTCTCATGCTGTGGATACCGTGGCTGAGTCAGCCTTGGAATCCACGGCAAGATAGGGCATCTTGCTTCTTTCTTCCGCTACTAGCTAGTGGAAAAAGAAGCGAGTGGCTCCCATTGACTTCAAGTTGAACCGTTTTGGCAGGCGGATTTTGAGGTGGATTCTGCGTCGAAAACCGCTGCCAAAAAAACTCAGTGTGAACTAGCTTTTATAATTTCTCATGTGAAGTTATTTATCTGAGAATTTATTTACTCAACTTTAAGACTTTCCAAGGACCAGATGCTTTATCTATTATGTCTTTTCTATGTAAAACCATAGAATCCATTCTCTGCATTACTTCATAATTCCAATATAAAACTAAAGACGAAGTTGAAAGGGTCAGGGTAACTGCATTTTAACTTGTATAGTACATATATTATTTATTCAGACAGTAAATGCTGTCAAGACACAGAATAAAAAGCTATTAATGGACTACAATGACAGGAAAATGAAGCTGAAATTCTGCTGTTTTCCCAGAAAAGAGGCTACCATCTTAATGCCTTCATACTGGTTGGCTTTTACACAAAGCAGACCCATCACACATTCAAGCATTGTTTTAGCTTCCTGGATGAAGAAAGTGATGCGAGTATCTTTGCTGCGCTCATTACCCAAATCAACTCCAACAGTGTAATGCCGAAACATTATTAGACTTACTGCCGTGAAAGAGAATTTATAAGCAAAGAATATTCAATGTATGAGCTTAAAATAAATGAATGAAGAGCCCATCCGCTCTCAAATCTGAGCAATGTATAAGAACAAGTGGGAAATAACCCAGAAGTACTGTAACCAGGCACCAGGGGCAATGACAGAAGATAATACACACACAGTAACCAGGGGTACTATGAAAGGCTGCGTGTTTTCCAGCAAAGTGATCAAAGAAAAATAACAGGTCTATTTCTCAGAACCTATCTGATTACTTTATTCCTTCTCTTGCTCTCCGGAGATTAGTCTGAGATACGAGGGCCCAATGCATCAAAAACTCATTAGCTGTTATTAATTTTTAAGTAACTGTGGCTCTGTTTAATGTTGCCACTGACTGTATGCTTTCTACAATTCTCCTGATTCCATGCACTGATCTTATTTAACACATACCATGCAAATGTAGACATTTGGCTGAATAAGCTAACGCTTAAGTGAATGTGGAAACACACTAAAGGTAGCCATATACATAAATAGTGAGTTATTTACAAAATATACTGCAACTATGAAACAGATTTTCGAAAAGAATATATATATGTGCTACTTTTTATGAAGAAGTCTATGGAGACAGGGAGGAGAAGACTTCTGGAAAGAGGCACAAGTAGCTGTAGCTGCTGAACCATTGGTGACCATCAGCAGTGTCCGTAGCTATTGTCCGTTACAAGATTTTAGCAACGGACACTCAGAAATCCATTAAAATTCCATCCATTTCAAAGGGATTTTATTTTGTGTCCCTTACTCTCTGCTTGTGTCCGTTTACATCCAAGTCGTTTTTTTTCCAGTGGACAAAAAAATCCTACACACAGGACTTTTATGTCCATTAGAAAAATCGGACAGCAAGTGTCCATTATTTTTTTATCATTGAAGTCTATGGGCAACGGACAGTAACTGATAGCCATCAGTTACTGTCCGTTTTGTTTTTCAAACGAGCACCTTCATAACGGAATCCAACGGTAGTGTGAACCCTGCCTTAAATGTATTATTAAAGAGGTTTAACAAAATTGTAAAAGAGACAGCATATCCTTAGTATTGTTCACCAAAATTAGACCAATATTAGATCAGTTGGCTCCAAATTCCCCTTTAAAAATTTCAGTAATATAACATTTACTGCCTGTATACACATTGCTTAGCTATTGTAAAGGCAGATTCACAAGTAAAGACTCCAAACACAGTCATAAAAGGATACACTGTCTACCAATAAGTATTCGGACACCGATGCAAATGAAGATATCTGCAGTGCCATGCCTTACGCTGTTAAATATTGCGTAGGAAACAGTAATGGCATCAGTCGCATGCAAGATGCCATGAACTGCAGAGTTGTCCGATTTCAAGAAAGGGGTAATTGTTGGGTACCACAGAAATGGTCGATCCTTAAGGGACATAACAAGTGAACTGAATTACCCAAAATTGATAGCCTATGTAATTATGAAGTGGAAGGTGAACAGTGATTGTCGGAATGTGCCCCGAGTCGACAGACCCCCGAAACAGGGAGATACTAGAGACCGACGGGTGCTGGCCAGAGAAACCGCACCCAACCGATGGCTCACATACATCAGGAGTTTCAATAGGCATCCAGGAGTATTGTGTCCATCAATACCATCCGTAAGGAAGCATCTGCTGGGTTCTACCAACTATGGAATATGAATAAATGTTGTTTATCTATTCTATTATAGGTGTCCAAATACTTATTGGTAGACAGTGTACTATAGGTTAAAAGTTATGGTTGCCGTCCACAGACTACATGTGTTTCTTATAGATTTAGAGTACTTCTTCACGTTACATGTCTAATCCCATATCCAACTAAAATGGAATCCAAATATAATGAAACATCATACCTCATCTGAATATAAAAGCAATATCACCGACTCTAGACCCACGATTTATAATCTGTCCTCCAGCTACAAGCTTTAACAACAAAGACAGGTGATGAGATGAATAGCTGCAGGTCACATCACTAAATACACAACTCTTAACAAGACGTAATAGTTTAGCAGAATTTGCTCTAGTCACATACACCCCTGCGAGGAAGACCCAGGAGTTTTGAACAGACGGCTTAAAGATGTTCCCTGTAATAGAGTTTCCATGTTGAGAGCCACATATGTACCAGCTGTATCTCAGCTACTTGCTTTTGATTGAGCCTTGTTTATTATTTATTGACTTTGCATATGCTCAGTATACCTTCTCAATAAAACAGCTTTTACAGTAAGACATCTAGGGACTTGGTTTACTTACAGGGCTAAATCAGTGTCGCCCTATATCATTCTGACAAATAGTTATGTAGTCAGCTTAATGAAGACTGAACTATTTATCATTTTATAATATTTGGATGGGAATCTTCTAACTTCACCTTATTGGTTGACCAAGAAGTTCAAATAAGTATAAGAAACTCTTGAATTTTCTCAGAGCAACAATTCTTCTTCAAAATAAGGCATTTATACTCCTTCCTTCCCATTAGCATGTATGCTCGATTGAGCGTCCATGTGTTGTCAATGCGGAAATAGGAGTAAGCTGATGCTAGACACCTCTAATGGCAGGTGTCCTGAAAACAAGACGTGCTGAAGTTCAACATGTCCGACACTTTCTCTCCCCACCAACATCATCTGTTAGTAGAAAGTTGGGATGCCCCCATACAAATACATTATGATGACTCTAAAATGTGTGAGTTCAGATGGCTTTTCCATGTGTACGGGGCCTACTCACTTGTCTTCATGTCTTGGCTAACATTAATCCAAATCTGTCCCTATTTCAAACCATTACCCACTTGCAACTAAGCTAGCAAATGGAAAGGTAGGTAGTGATGCACAACTTTCACAAATCTGATCCCTGCAACATGGCCTCAAACATACAAAAAATGCACTACACACAGTGGTTAGCACTGTTGCAGTCTGGGGATTTGGGATCCAATCCAGCCAAGGACAACATCAGCATGAAGATTGTATGCTGTCCCCATATTTGCGTTGGTTTCCTCTGAGAACTCTGATTTCCTCCCACATTCCAAAAAATACTGCTAGAGAATTTAGATTGTGAAACTCTGTCCCAAGCAGGGCTCACAATATGTGTACAGTGCTGTGGAATATCCGGAGGCTATACAAGCAAGCAAAAAAATTAATAAGATCAAATCCAAACATCCAAGTCATATAGGACAGCTTACACCAGTATCTGTAAAATTCATATGAAGAAAAATTAGGAAAACTGGTGTTTCCTATGCCAGTCTTACTAAAGATCCACAATTTGCATGTGTCATGCTCGGAATATTAAGAGGACCCAACCACTTAATAGATGAAGCGCAATCCCACGCTCCAGAAAGAAAATATAATGTTTTCTGGAAGGGGTTAAAATAAATTTGCTTGGTCAGAAAGAGTGGTGATTGAGGGGCAGAATAAGGAATGTGGTTTGTCTTTGGGGCTCCAAAGACGAGTCACAATTACACCCATCTACACCAGAAGACTGTCATGCATGGATTGCTAAATTTTCCCCATTGCATCTTGGTGGCTGGGTTATAGCAACCAGTCTTCATACTGTACAGATAATAGCGACCAGTCTTCATACTGTACATATAATGTATTGATGCCATCAAGGGACAACAAATAGAAAAGATCATCTTCTGTAAAAATAAATGGCCGTGGTAGATGGAAATGAATTCCATTAGGCCATGTTTACACTTGTGTTGTGGATTTCCTAAGGGAGCTCACAATGTTTTACTGGATCACTGTTGAGCAGAGCTCTGCGGCAGCAAAGGTGCCTTCAAAGGCGAATAAAAGTTAGACTTAACGTTAGAATCTTCCATGAAGAAAACCATATTTTCAGAGTAAATTCAAGTAAAACAATTACTTCTTTTTTTCAACTACTTTAACAGTAAAATGGTAAATTAAAAAATACAAAAACTTCACTGGGTCAATGGCAAATTGACCTACATATGCTTTGAATTGTCCAGAAGGGTAAAGTATAAGTTTGGTCAACTAAGTGATAATTCACCAAGGATTCCCAACAGGTTTAACCACTAAAGTATATATGGCTCAGAGTATGTACTAGTTGAAACAGATATGAGCAACTTGTAGGTGTTTCCAATATGAACCACATACATGACATTAGTCATAAACTATATATGGCCTTGCCAAATTACGACAATCCAACTATATTGTAATGGACACAAAGCATATAACTGGTTTTGGAACGCAGGGCGTATAAATGAATAGACTTCCATACAAAGATCTCTAACTATAGATTTGGTGATCACGTTTCTATGTATTAGCAGGAGCATTTATTTATTTTCGTTATGTTTCAATTTCTCAGATATTTCTAGATAATCGGATCTTGGCTGGAATATCTGAAATGCAAACCAGGATTTTGGAAACGCAGTCTGTTTGGAAACCAGATAGCTGTTCCCTAAGCTACAGTATAAAACAGTGTTTATAAATCTTGCTAAGGAAAGTCACTATGTACATGAGTATGTGCACAGTGCTATTATTTATTAGACGCTCCACTCTTCCGTGGTGCTACAGAACGAAAAAAATTATGAATGTTTTCATATTCTTGTCTAAACTCCTGCAGTTGGGTTAAAAAAAACAATAAATGACATGACAAGAATACAATAAATAACAGCCATAGTTGAATGCAATGATGCACTCTCCAATAATAATAGCACAAGGTACTGGATGGTGATGCGTACGGTATGTAGGGTCATTACCAAACCACACAACCTTTAATTCAGGTCTACTATCTAAAACAATATGCAAATGATTTACAACATATTCACAGTGAAACTTCTCCAGAAGACCATCCCTTTGATAACCTCTCTCTGACTGTGTGGAGGACATTTTTTACATTGCATTGCTGATATTAGATGTGGATTGGCTGACATAACTCTGCTTGTGGGCTTCGATATCATAGTATTAGGTATATTTAAAAGACTGCCTAGGTTGCTATGGATGATTCTAGTGCCCTGGGATCACCTTACATTTCTACTATGTTTGTAGCTTTCTGAATATTTCTAATGTGAGTTATTCATTACTAACTATTCACCACCCATTACTAACCAGGGATGCAAAGATTCATTGTCATCATGTTTTGATTACAACTTTTATTGTGGCGATAATCACAGCAGTAATATAATAATTTTTTTTAGATGGATTTGGCTGCTATCCTCCTCCTCTATAGCGGTTTCCTGGTTTGCGATTTAGTAGTAATTTTTATATTCAATCATTTGCTGCTATTTCTACTGAGCCTAGGTATACAGTATATCTATATACATTTGTATGACTAATATTTTATATTCCATTTGTATCTTACCATTGATGAAGCGTATACAGGCCAGTGTCATACTGCTTATATGGAGGCTGCTAGTTTTCATTTTTTGTAGTGTTACATGGTACTATTTAATGTTAATTTAATAAAGTAAGAAAGAAGGAAATTCTTACCGTGATACTGCATTATGTCATCTATTTCTAAATACATATATTGTACATTGTATAAAGTTTCTTTCTTTTGTTTGTTGGATTTTGTTGAGGGGTTTATAGAAACCTCACTCTATAATGAGTATTATTGAGGCATTCCAGGGTGGGGTCTTAAATGTCCTGATTTTATTACTGAAAGGTTGCTAAATAGGGTGAAGGTTAGCAGTGAAGGAAGAAAATGGAGAGTGAAGCCATTTTGGTATCTAGGAATGAGACGATAGCCATGCTAAGAACCAGAAATAAGATAGGAAACCAAACTGAGGACCATAAATAAGAAAGCAAGACATGGTGGGTGCAGACAAAAAAAAGTGAGTCACACTGGGAACCAGGGGTGAGATGGTGAGCTATGCTGAGGAACAGATATGAAAGGGACTTAGGGATGAGAGAACCAAGATTTAAAGGGATACTGTACTGAGGAACTAGATTCAGAGGGGTACCATGCTGGGGACCAATAATGACGAGGCCATTTTGAACTAGGAAATGGACAGGTCACCATGTGGACTTAGAAATGGAATGAGCAACCTATATTTACAGCATGTATGGGCTGGTATGAATTGCGTACTTGTGTGCCTTGATCTGGTTCTGTTTGATTTGTTGATGTAATACTGAGCATAAATCACAATCTCTTCATTATTTGTGTGTTTTGGTGGCTGTCCTCAACATACTCTACTCATTGCTACCATATGTTATGACACAGTTGAAATACCATGCAAGACTGGGTGATTTTGTCTAAAAATAAAATCTAGATTTTTTTTCATGATACTGGGCGATTTTCAATTTTAACCTCGATTTTCTGTATTTTGGTTAAACAAGCTAAAAAAAGTTCAGTGGGCTGCCACAGTGAGAAGGAGTCAGATATATTTGATGTAAACTTCCTTGCCCTACCATCCAACTATTGAAGAAAGCTTTGATCAGAGCTTGTGGCTGAGCTAATATTGATTTCCTGATTCTGATGAAAATCAGGATAAGGGTGCATTCACACTGAGTAAACGCTAGCTTATTTTGTAGAGTAAAATTACACTTGTAAATTTTGCTATCCCATTGACTTCAATGATATTTTTTTACAAGTGTAAAAATACGCCTGTAAAAAATACGCCTGTAAAAAATACGCCTGTAAAAATACGCCTGTAAAATGTCATTGAAGTCAATGGGATAGCAAAATTTACAAGTGTAATTTTACTCTACAAAATAAGCTAGCGTTTACTCAGTGTGAATGCACCCTTATACTTCTTTGAAATGGTAAATTAATGAAGTTAAAACTTGTATAGATGGCGGTGACAATGGGGAACTGGATCATAGGGTGCTGTTTGTATATTCAGCAAATCCAGAGATTATATTTATATATTTTTTATTTATGACAAGGCTTTGTGCTTGAAATCCGTACATTTCTGTGTATAACTCAGAAGCTGTAGATGGCTTATTGCTCTCTGGAGTGTGACAAGGCATAATATTCGGCAAAAACATTATAGAATATCTTATGGAAATAGTGACATTCTGAGATAAAAAATAGACGAACAGCAACATTCTACATGTTAACATTGTCCCAAAGATCTATATTTATTTGTTCTTCAGGGACATCACTTCCTCCCACTGGTCACGATGGAGAACAGGATAACAAATTGCTGGATTGGTCTGTAGAGAAATCAAACTGGCATTCAGCAGTACGCATACGTCCGAGGCAACACTCTGCATGGAAAGCAGAGCACAATTTGTATGCCACATCTTATAAGCCTGGATCAGCGACTTAAAGTCCATCATGTATATTTGTTGTGTCAGGACCATTTGAAGGGGCAATAGGAACAACTGCCAGCGGTCTAAAGTGCACAAGAACTCTAATATGCTCTCATTGTATACAAGTACGCAGACAAATACATCTGACATGACGGATTTTAGTTAATCTCCCATTTCTTTTTAATTCATTTTGATAAAGACCTAGGAGACGCCAGTTAAAAGCATTTATGAATTGATAATTGAGAACGGATTATTACAATGTTCATTGTGTATTAGAATACATCTTCATTTCGAGATAGAAACAGTATACAGTAGGTTCCATTCACTAGTCCCATAAACATGATATATACCCACACATAAATTGCTTTATGTGACTTTTATAGAGGACACAACTTACTTCTAGGTCCCTTGGGGATGTAGATAAGGCTATTTTTACTGAACTTTGTCCTTAGTTTGGACCACCCTGTTCTCAGTTTAGGTTATCTGGCAATAAAACTCATTGTACAAAATCTTGTTGGGTCCTTTTGCAATCATCTGTTATTGGTAGAGAAATCCAATGTTCATGGCAGGCACTAACCCAGGACTACTATTGTGGCTACAACTAGACATTGTTGTAAAAGTGCCGTTCCCTGCGCATCCTAGAAATGTTGATGTGGCGTCCAGGGGTGAACCAGCCCCTTTCGCCGCCCGAGGCGAACTACAGAAAGCCCCGCCGCCGGGGGAGGGGGAGGATCAGGGGCGTGGCTTAGCGGAGGGGGCGTGGCGACTTGAAGGGGGAGGGGATTAGCACCGTTCGCCGGCAGAGAGCAGGCCCGGAGACTGCCTGCGCTCTGCCTGAGCGTGAGGGGAGGCTGCTGGAGCAGCGCTGCTCCAGTGGCCTCCCCAAACCACCGCTCGGTGCTAAGCCAGTCCAGGACAGCTTGTCCTGGACTGGCTTAGGTTAGCAAAAATGCCGCCCTCCCTGAGGCCCTGGCATAGTGCCGCCTGAAGCGCTCACTTCAGGTCGCCTCATGGGAGGTTCGGTGCTGATGGCTTCTCAGAAAAGGGGCTTCAAATACACCAATATTCACCAAAATTGTGTCAAAAAATTTGGACTCAAACTAAGCCAATTAAACGCTAAATCTGATTTATTATCCAGCATCAACCACTGTGATAAATCTGGTGCATTTTCAGACTGAAGGTCTAAATTTACCTATTGTACAAGACTGGATTGAACAATGAAATCTTTACTGCCCCAGTATTGTACTTTCTCAATGAACTACTGTATAATAGTATTTTTGTATAGAGGGTAAACTATAAATACACTTTCATTGCAGAACACATTTTTATTAGAGGTATGAATTAATCTCCAGACATATCATGCTAATAGGAATCTATTCCTTACACTACCACTGAATCCATTACATTTTGTCTCTGAAAATAATTTAGCATTAGCCAGCAAAACAAATACACACTACCTCAGAGATATCCATGGATAATAACAGATAATTTTCACGTCTGCCGGCAATCCTACTCATTAACTCATCTGATGGTATATAATTATCACTAGACAGTCTATACATACATATATATTTATCAGCACTGAGCCAGTTCTTATTTGCTATCATGATCTCAGGGCACTTAACCCAGAGGGATTAGTTGATGCTGGAACAGAGCAGACACGGACTGTCGGTTGTCCTCTTAGCTGAACATCTTATAATCTAATGCAATAGTTGTTCATTATTAGTTCATTTAGAATTAAGCTGTAGACAAGGAAATGTCTTTGTGAAACAGCAGATTTTTTAAGTGTTCTCTGTACCCCTAATATAAATTATGGCCCCATATATTAAATGGGTTATCCATCTTTCTAATACTGATGGCCTATCCTTATTACATCTGTTGGTGTATGATGGCTCCAGACCCCCAGTGATCAGCTGTTCTGAAACATCATAGCATTAAACTGTGTGGGACATTAGGGGGAACATTAAAAACTTTATTGAGCTTTCTAACATTGATGACTAATCTTTACGAAAAGATATCGATATCACATCCTACATACAGGACCTCTGCATATTAATTACACCAGGACACCACAGTTCTCAGTAATGGTAACATGCCAGGAGTTGTGCTGTTCAAACATCATATGATGCGCACTACTGCAGTACCTAAAGTCTCCACATTGCATGTTGAGTGAAAAGTACAGCTCTCAACACGTTATCATTACCGAAAGCTGTGCTGTCCCTAAACAGCTGATTTGCAGGGGTCCTGGATGTCAGACCCCCACACATGTAATATTGATGGCTCATCCTAAGGATAGGCCATTAATGATAGAAAGGTGGAAAAAGCCTTTAACCACTTCCCAACATTTGCCACAATAGTACAGCAGATGTTGAGTATTTAAATATGGCAGCTTCTCAGGAGCTGAGTGACCACCATAGTTGCTGGGACTCTGCTGTATAATACTATGGGGGTCACTCAGCTCCTGAGCAGCCGCCATAGTTAAATGCTCAACAGAGCAGAGCAGGGACCTGGCACTAATGCCCACACATTTTGGTGAGGATTGCCTTGTCACCCGGGAGCTTATTGAAGGGACCCAGGCTTGTCCGGCATTCATTTATATGACAGGTTGCTCTATGCAAAATACTAACAAAAATATATATATATATAAAAGTATTAAATCTAAATCACCCCCTTTCTCTAGAATACATATAAAAGTAGAAAAATACTGTGAAACTTATACACATTAGGTATCCTTGTGCCCAAAAATTCCCGGTCTACGAACTTATAAAGCGAGAAAAATAACCAAAAGTGTCAATCCAACGTTTTATTGCTGTTTCACCTCTCAAAAAGTACTTCTGGCCCTTCAAAAAGAGGCCATATGCATCTCCATATGCATCCCCCACAGAAATATATATAAAAAAAAAGTTACAGGTGCTAAAATATGGCAATTTTAGGAATTTTTTATTTTTTTTGCAAAGGTTTAGATTTTGTTAAGGGGTTAAAATATAAATGAAACTAAATTTGGTATACCCAAAATTGTACTGAAACATAGAATACATGTGATATGCCATTGGCTGCACAGTGAAAGCTGTAAAAACGAAGCCTGTAAGAAAGCCGCACAAATGTACGTTTTCCAATTCCACTCCATTCTGAATTTTTTTTTCAGTTTTCCAGAACATTGTACAGAATAATAAATGATATCATATTGAACTACAATTTGCAAATACTAAGACCTCATGTGCCTTTGTAAACGGAAAAATAAAAAAGTTATGGAGTTTGGAAGGTGGGGAGTAAAAAACGAAAATTCAAAAATGCCTGTAGTGGGAAGGGGTTAATATCCCCCCCCCCCCTTAATGTTCTAAATCAGTGTTTCCTAACCTTTTCAGACTCAGGGCACCCCTGGAAAAAAACATTTCCTCGGAGAACCCCACCTAATAATTTTACCAAAAAGCAAACTACAGTTTTGACTTGTTTCTTTAGCGCAGTTTTTCAAGCTGTAGCTAAAACCATAACAAAACTGTTTGCTTTTTCTGTTACAATTTTGATGCAATTGTAACTGCATCACAGCTGCACCATCCTATATTTTGCACCCAGCACATACAAAAATTCACATTTTACCATCACCAAGATCCCTTAGTGGCCCCACATATTATCCTTCTCCCTGGTGGCCCACCACAAAGCTCCCTAGTGGCCTTCAGACACATAATAATGCTTCCCAGTGGCCCCAAGAACCAAATAATGCTTCCCACTGGCCCACAGGCACCTAAAAATGCTCGCCATTGGCTCCCAGACAACTAATAATGCTTTCCAGTGGCCCCCTGGCAAGTAGTATTGTTTTTCAGTAGCCTCTAAGCAAGTAATAAGGTCCCGTGTGACATTCAGATAAGTAATAATGTCCTCAGTTGCCCCTAGGCAAGTAATACTGTCCTCTGGTGACCTGCAGTTAAGTAATAATGTCCCCCAGTGGTCCCTAGAACATAATTTATGCTCCCCACTGGCCAGTGGCCCCCAGACAACTAATAATGCTTCCCAATAGCCTCCAGACAACTAATAATTCTTTCCAGTGTCCCCCAGACACCTAATAATACTCATCAGTGACCCATAGAACCTAAAAATACTCCACACTGGCTCTCATATTGTTTCCCAGTGGTCCCTATAATGCTTCCCAGTAGCCTCCAGACAACTAATAATTCTTCCCAGGGACCTTGAGACACCTAATAATGTCCCCCCGTGGCCCCCAGTCAATTAATAGTGACCATCATGTTGGGTAATAATGTCCCCCAGCTGACCCCTGGCAACTGAATATGTCCCCCAGTAACCACCTGACAGCTAATAATGCACCCCCCAAAGTGCCCCAAACTAATAATGTCCCCTAGTAACCTACTGACAACTAACAATGTTCCCCAGTGCCCTTCCCGACAACTAATAATGTCCCCTAGTGGCTCTCAGACAACTAATGATGCCCCCAGTGGCCCCCTGACAACTAATAATGTCCCCAAGTGGCCCCCTGACAAGTGTTAATGTCCCCCAGTGGTCTCCAAATAATAATGTCTCCCAGTGACCCCCTGACAATTGAAAATGTCCCCCAGTGGCCCCCTGACAACTAATAATCATCCCATCACTGTACAGCAAAATGGACTCAGTTACTGCCCCCATATAGTACAATTCCATTCATGTAGTATAATGGCCCTATCATTAACTTAAATACACTGTAACAGTGGCTAAATCAGTGTCCATCCTTTTACATTGTTACACACAGTATTTTAGCTCAGTACTCACCTCTTGCCCCTCGACCCTGCTCTTCCACTGCTCTAGATGCACTAATGTAAAGTGTCATGTGTGCTCCAGAGCAGTAAGATGCAAGAGGGATTGGGGTGTAAAGAGGTAAGTACTGAACTAACACCTACCTCTAACCCTCCTTAGCTTGTAGGCTGCAGGCCTAATGTGGCCTACAAGTTGAAAAGTGGTAGGGCAGGAGGTGAATGGCCGCTTGATCTACTAGTAACAGAACTGGGTCAGCTCTGTGATCCGGTTGTATTTTTAACAACTGAAATAGCAAAATCAGGAAGAACCAGCGGCATCTCACCCACCTCCTGGTTTTAAGTATTTAAGTCACTGTAAGAAACTTAGATTGTCCAAATGACCTCTCAGCTTATTGTCCAAACATGGGTAGGTATGGTCCATACCCTAGTAATACCGTAATATAGAATTAACAAGAAGACCAATGTGATAATTAATACAACCTTCTGATTTACAATAAAAAAAAATTCACAATAAATGTATAACCTATAGTTATTTCATGTAGGTGTAGAGGTAAGTGTCTCAGACCACCATGTTTACCTGTTGTTTTTGTGATATCAGACATTCCCCTGCTCTTGGATGGATCAATTCAGAGCAGATGGGAGTGTCTCAGACTTATATAGTAGTCTGATACAGTACTGGTCACTTTACAATAATTAAGAAAGGCCTGGGAATGCACCAAAAACCTTAAAAAGGAGGCCACCACATACCTCATTTTACTAATAAATTAATTGTGAATTTGGTCTTATGAACTAGAAAATTAATTTAACCCTTGTGAAATATACTGTACCCACCAACAGTCAAATATTAACAGTTTATGTTTATCAAAGAGACAGCATCTTGAAGAGAAGGTTACCATCTTGTCAGCCAAGATTATATCCCCCCAAAAAATTATTTTATCTATTCAACTGGAGCTATTGCCATCAATTGCCAATTGACCAAGGACTCCGTAATGATCTGATATTTTTCTGTTACCACAATGATCCATCAAAATGATTACATAATTGCACCCACACAAATATTTTTCATCAGGTTTTCTATTGAAATGTATATAACTCCATGAAATGGAATGACAGAAACATAAAAATGCCAAGTTCGATAATCTGTACATAGGATTTTCATTGGTCAATATAATTAACATAGAGAAACAGATTATCCGCACTAACTATTGCTGTAGTGTAGAGATGAGCGAGTAGTATTCGATCGAATACCTTGTCATCATAGGAATGCGTGTAAGCGGCTGAACACCGAGGGGTTAAGCGCATCGAATATCCGATGCGCTTAACCCCTTGGTGTTCGGCCGCTTACATGCATTCCTATGGCAGCGAAGTATTCGATCGAATACTACTCGCTCATCTCTACTGTAGTGTATCTTGCTAGGACTTTAGTTAGTAGCTAGCCTGCAAAGTTAGAGCTGTTCCCTATGTAGCCCACCAATTGTCTCCTATTGCTTATAAAAGTACAAAATGGATGGTGTCTGCTGCATTCAGAATGTGAAAAAGAGCTATACTTTTATGGAAAAAGAAAAGTTGTTGAGGAACCGAAAATGAACCTCTTTTCAGCTATTTTTCAAAGTTACCACTGTCTTCCCAAGTCTGTCAACTACTAGTTACTATATGTGTCCCCCTGCCCTGCCAGCTTCTTTATGTATATATAAATTCCCTGCTATAATAGGCTAAATTCCCCAAGTTCCGCTTTTGAAATGAAAAAAAAAAAAATCTTTTGACATAATTGTAGAATATATTTTCCTATCTTGTGATATGTCAAGGTAATTGGTTGCTCTTGTTAATGTTTCCAAACTCTTGGTGCACATTAATCGCCGGAGATATTTTGTGGAGGTGAAAACTAAAAAGTAAATATCTATAATTAATATACACAGCAACCCCCAGAGCTCTCCCTACGGAAGCGAAAGTTGTCTAATCTCAGCATGATGTAAACCAAGAAACAATTTAATGTGTTACTAAACAGAATAAAAAAATAGTCAACAAATTTATAAAAGCAACCTAATAAAGTATCAGCTCTGCCCAGACACTGTGACTGTAAAAGCAAAAAATGTCAATCTACACAGTAAGAAACATGAATTAACCATGGGTGGCCACAGCAAATCTGGGAATGGGGCTCCACCAAATGGATAACTGCAACAATGTATATAACCGGACCGCAGAACTATCATACAGTCCCTGACAAAAGTTCTGTCGCTTATCCATGTTGTGGAATCAAAAGCTTATAAACTGACTTTAAATTCATCCATTGGTTTAAGAAATGACTCCTTTGAAAGCTGAAACCCTCCCAAATATGTTTTTTTATTAAGAAAATAAATTGGCTTCAATGGTGAAATATTCATCATTTAATGAACAGAGAAAGTCAGATTTTGGTAAGACAAAAGTTTTGTCACCTTGTCATATAATGCCACCAATCCTAGTCTACAGCCTCACCTGTACTCACTAATTGATCAGTTAATTAGTGGGGGTGTATACAAAGAACTCCAGCACCCCAGATGGTCCACTTGAACTGCAACTTCACCTCTGACAACATGCCAAAAATCAAACCTGCGACCAAAGGCTTGATTATTAAGGGGCTGAAGACCAGATCCACCATAGAGGTGGCTGCACCTTTAATGTGTCTCAGCGTCAAGTACAAAGAATTAAAAAAAGATTTGAACAGACTGGAGATGTTTTTGACAAGCCCAGGTCCGGCAGACCCTGCAAGACAACTGCTCAGGAGGAACGTTTGTTGGTTAGAAAATCAAAAGCCCCTCTTCCACTGCAGCAGAGCTCCAACAGGCCTGGTCACCTCAAGTCCATGTGTCAATTAGAACATTTTGTAGGATTCTGTCTTGAAATGGGCTCCATGGTGGAATCAGCACCCAGAAGACAGCACTGAACAAAAGACAATTAAAAGCCCACAGCCTACTAAACGGATGGACGCTGGAAAAGTGGCAGAAGGTGGATTTCTCAGATGAATCTTCAGTTGAATTACATCACAGCCGCCGCAAATACTGCAGGAGACCTACTGGAGCCCGTATGGATCCAAGATACACCCAGAAAACAGTTAGGTTTGTTGGTGGAAAGATCATAGTCTGGGGTTACGTTCAGTATGCGGATGTGCGAAACATTTGCAAAGTGGAAGGCAATATCAATAGCCTAAAATATAAAGAAGTATTAGCTTCCTCTTACATTCCCAATCATAAAAGGGGTCACATTTTGCCGCAGGATGGAGCTCCATCTCATACATCCATCTCTACATTAAAGTTTCTCAAGGCAAAGAAGATCAAGGTGCCCCAGGACGGGCCAGCCCAGTCACCAGACATGAACCTCATTGAGCACATTTGGGGTAGGATGAAAGAGTTAGCTTGGCAGACAAAACCAAAGAATCTTGATGAACTCCAGGAAGATTGTAAGACTGTATTCTTTACTATTCCTGATTGTGGGGATAACGTCTTTCCTTAGGGAGAGACCACCTTCTCAGGTGTGTGGAGACTTATACAGCCATAGTTGCTCCACTGCAAAGGAACATGGGAAGAATATGCAAATCTGTCTCCCAAGATGTAAACAGGGGGACAGTGCCTCTGTTATGCTGCCCTCTATAGCAAACACCCTGAACAACATGCCCGACTTCCCAGAAGCCTTTGCTGCATGATGTGAGGTTATAACCAAATTAATTTCTCATCTACGTAGCTGAGATATTGATTTGGTTATAACCTCGCATCATGCAGCAAAGGCTTCTGGGAAGTCGAGCATGTTGTTCAGGGTGCTTGCTATAGAGGGCAGCATAACAGAGGCACTGTCTCCCTGTTTACATCTTGGGAGACAGATTTGCATATTCTTCCCATGTTACTATTCCTGATGACTTCATCAATAAATTGTATGAATCATTGTTGAAACGCATGGATGCCATCCTTCAAGCTCATGGAAGTCACACAAAATATTAAATTTGGCTCTAATAGCACTACAACTTCATTCACCAATGTTATGAAACATATCTTTGTATTGGAACTGAATTATTGGTTTGATTTTTACATTACTTTATGTGAGCGAAAACTTTTGTCTTGCCAAAATCTGACCTTTTTGTGTTCATTAAATGATCAATATTTCAGCGGTGAAGCCAATTTATTTTCTTAACAAAAAAAAAAAAAAAAATTGGGAGGGTTTCAGCTTTCATATGAGTCATTTCTAAAACCAATGGATGAATTTAAAGTCAGGTTATAAGCTTTGGATTCCACAACATGGATAAGCGACAGAACTTTTGTCAGGGACTTTATGGTGTATATAGCACTAGTTTCCTCATATAGGACAGGGGGATCTTTTGGTTCCCCTTAGGATTACAGGGGCCTAGTAGAATTGCAACCTGTGCATCCCACGTACTTATGGCACTCAGCCCCACTCTATCATAAACATCTCAACAATACTCTGGGCACTAGAAGCTTACTATGATTTCTTTGATCTCCCGACAATCAAATGTCCACTGTTTCCTCTGACTCAGGTAAAACAATCACTACAAAGTGAATGTATGTCATCAAAGCTACCCATAACATGTACCATACCTATTATCCGAGTAGTTACCCAGGTATAGGTCATATGTAGCACTTGTGTCTGTTTTATAGTGGTTAAGTCTCAACCCCCTATGCTATGGACACCATAGCGCTGGTGCAATTACGATGTCTGTATCTGTTTGTATTAATACCCCTATTTTTTAAGGAGTGTAGCAGTATGAATCAATTGTAATTGGACAAAAAATGAATTTCTTAAACATACACCTATCGGCTAGTGCTTTGGCTAGTGATTTAGTCTACTAACGTTTTGCAAGGGTTTCATAGCTCAGCAATCAAAATCAAGATGAAGGAAGCACATTTCAGGAGATGGGAAAATATGTGACCCTGCTGAACTGTGAAAAGTTATACCCAATGAAAGAAAACCATGTATTTTAATAAAAATATCTTATTTGAAAATAAAAGCCCTATTGAAATAAAGACTTAGTGCAAGGCAAAACAGAAAATTGGAGATAATTTAATAGTAGAGGCCAATATATGTATATTAGTAGATATAGCATTAAGAACTCATTTTTATTGATGACCTATCCTCAGGATTTGTCTTCAATAAGAGATTGTTAGGTGACCAACACCCAGGACCTCAGACAATCTACTATTTGATGGGGCCGTGGCACTCATTTGAGTTCCGTGACCTCTTCACTGTTTAAATTGCATTCCATCTGTTTCATGATGGCCATGGGATAAAATTACAGTATTATCCATAGAAGTTAAGCACTGCAGTCCCTTAAAAAAGCTGATTGTCATTGGTCATGGGGGTCATACTTTCAGCAATCTTGTATTAATGGCTTACCCTGTGGATAGGCCATCAATAAAAATGAGTTGGACACTATGTAGTGAAAATAATTGGTAGATATCATTACTATATCTAAGAAACCCTACAAATGTCACCTCAAATAATATAAAAATAGTTTATTATGCAACAAAAAGCCATTAAAAACACATAAAATACCATGCATTGGAGCTAGAGGTAGAGGTCATGGTGGTTCTTGATGTATACAAGTTTATTACTTCACATGGTGCGGTGCTGAATGGTGTCTGCTGCTCCTGTGGTGTTGTGCCTGTGGGGCAGTGCGACCCAGAGCCTGGGGGCTTGGCCTGGTGGCAGAGGTGTTGCTGGTTGGGCGCTGTGTTGCGGTTGTAGCGGTCGCTGTGTGGCGCCGCACCCAGTAGAGTAGAGACCCACTATAAAGAGGTCGCCACGAAGTGGCTAGTGGGCTTATACATCTTGATTAATATGTATGTCTATGTATACTAAGCACTAGATCAATGTATAAGACTGGGATGTGCAGGCCATGTCTTTTTCAAGTTTATTATTTATTTGTACTTTTTTGTTATTTATGTGATTGTTATTCTTTGCTTATTTGACTATATTTATGTGTATCAATTACATTTCCTTAATCATGGTGTTTGAGTAGGTTGGAGTTGTCTAGCTCTTATTGATGTGATTGTTATTCATTGCTTATGCTGGAATTTTCCATGTAGGTATAATAGGGGCAGAAAGTCCGCAGAGGACAAACTCTGCAGACTTTTTGTGAAGAACGCTGCGGAAAAAAATGCAATGCGTTTCCTCTACAGTACATTTTTCTTTTTACAGCAATTTGTTGCGTGGGGAATTAGACTTACCAATCTGATTAAATGTACTTGGTAAGATGAAAAGATCAGCCCAAATTCCGGCATGTGATGTGTAATTTATGAACTGCATTCACTAGTACCAAGTCTTACAACCTTGTATGGGCTGAGGAGGCCACACATTGCAGAAAAGCTGTTTTTTGTTGCAGATTTTGACGCGTTTTGTTTGGACCCAAGAGTGGCTTGTAAAGGAATAGGATATATAAAGGAAGCATTAATACTTCTCATTCCTGCTAAACCCACATGCGCCTTCCTTTTGAAGCCACTCTTGGCTCCAAAACAAACACATCAAGACCTGCAGCAAAAAGAACAGCCTTCTGTAACATGTAGCCTCAGCCTTAAAGGATTTTTTCAGTTTAAGTGTAATCTATCACACAGTAAATGGTGTCCAATCCAGCATGCTATAGAGCAGAAGGAGTTTAAGAAAAGATTTCAATATAATATATCAATTATTCACTGAAATCTCTGCTCTTTCTATGCTAAGAAGAAAAGGTACTTTTGTGCTTTGTGTATGGGATTCGCCAGAATCCCATCCACTTTGCAAGGACCATTCCTGCAATGGCGAAACTGGCATTTATGCCATGTGGGCCCCAAGCCTTAGATGGAAAAATTCCTTTAACTAAATCACTGTCTTAAAGGCAGATTTATCAAGTGATCCAATCATCTTGACTGATGTATACACTATTGTATATCACATTTCAACATCTGTCTTTAGACATCTAAGTTTCCAAAGTATTTTGTGGACAACCAAAATGAGCCCAATGTAGACATTATCCAAGTCAAGTTAGATTTTTACACTATTCTAGGAAAATTTGCACAAAGAGTTGTAGACGCTTGCATTGGTTAAGCATTAAACTTCTATTCAGACGTCATACTTCATTACATACAGATACACATACTGTGTTTCTTCTAAATATTATATCCAATACTTATATATTGAGTTCAGTATGTGTTATGCCTGAGCGGGATACAACTGATGACAATTTGCCTATTTCTTTTTCTTACTTGTATAGTGTAAACATATTTCACACCACTTTACAAACATTGTGCTCCATAGCCACAATGGGGCATGGTGCTAGATTTGGATAAACCAATAAAACAGTCAGATAAAAAAATTAAAAAAAAGGTGCAGTCAATGTATTTTGACCTGTTGCTTCAATGCCGGAGGGAAACTATGTCGGAACACTGGACGGTCGAGTGGCCTACATAATTATAGCGTAGAGTAAAAAGTAACATAATCCATAGATCATTGACTTTACTTAGAGGCAATTTTAAGCAAAGTCTCTAAAGTAAATTACAGTCTTCTAAAACAAAAAATCTCAGCTAGACAATACAGTACAATTGGCTTCTGGTAGCTACACTGAACAAGGCACAAGAATGGAAATTATATATCTTCATTCATCAATATTTCTATATTGAGAATGCTCATATGGGTTTCATTTCACAGCTAGTACGCTAATCTTGCACCTTTCACAAATACCTGTTGGATATTAACCCACATACTCAACAAGCTCTATGTCATTTGGTAAGAACTCTAGAGAGATAGTCATAAAAGCCAGATCTAACATCGACAGAGTTAATTCAACCAAAAAAAGCAGCACAAGGTACATTTAAGAAACTGCCTGATTGCTGAAATTCTCTTCCTCTAAATTAAAACATGAATATTTCATGATAAAAAATAAGGTTCTCCTAGAGAGGCAGTAACTCCAGCTGCACCTCTCCCTCGTTGAGCGGCTTAAATTACTGCTGAAAATGGAATATGAATGTTATTAGCATGCGATTAGTATTTTCATTTGCATGGCACTCCGAGTCCTTATTGCCTTGGGGGGGGGGGGGGGGAGATGAGTGGGTGCGTGGCACCCATTGCTGTCTGGCTGGCCTGGTTTTACACACACACAGACTTCTCTCCTCACTTACACACACAACTAGGTTTTCTGGCAGACCACTGGCTGTTCTTTTGGCATGTGATTGTCGACTGTCCAACCAGCTCAAATGCTGGCTGGCACTGGAATACCAGACTATCTCCATGTCGGAATCTTGAACCTTCTCTTGTTCCAAATGCTGGAATTCCTGGGTCCCCACAGCTCCCCTGGTCTATTTCTGAAAAACAAGAATACAACATAATGTATGAGAACATATTGTTGTGGCACAATTTCAACCTTCTTAATCTTCTTTCAAGGTAGTCTGAAGTACCTTGATGTACCTTGTGGGCAGGATCATGTGATCCCTATCAATCTGCAATCTGCTCTTACTGTAACATTTACTACTTGTAAATCTAAAGTATGTTAGAATGTTTTTAAGCACACATTGACACTAATACATAGTAAGTGCATACCCACGATCGGTATCAATAACCACCATTATCTGATCCTTAGAGAAGGAGGAGGAGATGAGGATCTACAGAATGCTCAGGTTCAGCAGCAGCTGGTGTTTAGTAAGTATCCTATTCTATCACACTGAGCCGGAGAGCGGTAATCAAACACAATATTTTCTTTGTCTTGAGGCTTCTTTGCTTGATCATTTTTAACCACTTGAGACAAAAGCTGGAAAAGAACTTTGCCTCAATTACCTCTTACACACACCACTGCATAAGATGGGTGAATCACATGGTACATAATAAACCACAAAGACTTCAGCCCTGGGACAATGATAATAATACATATGTTTCTAAAAAATAATGCAATCCACAAAAGTTCTTGCTTTTATACCGCAACTTTATTTCCCTTTGGTAAGTGTAATACAATGTGCTTTCAATTGTCACTTAAATGAATCTTTGCTTAAATTCTTATATAGATATTTCCTAAGCAGCATGCAGTAAATGTATGAGTCTATAATGAAAACAATTATGGTGGTTTATTATATACAAAGAATTATTTTAGGAAGATGTTCTACTATATACGCATACCTCATTGTACAGAGGTAGAGGCTAAGTAGGAAATGAAAACCATTGCTTGCACTATACACTGTACATACAGGGAAATGTACAAAGATACAAAGATTCCTCCCAGTACTATTTATTTAGAAGGTATCCTCCCATGTGTCAGATCCTGAAGTTTTTCAAAATGGGGTTGAGGCGTACACCATATGACATTCCATACTGTGTTTAGTCTACTCGTCTGGATCCATTCATTGACGGATTGACCAATAACTGTCAGTTGTAAATAAAAAGTTACATCACTTAGTAAAGGTAGAAGTTATTAATTCAATGCAAGTGATGCAGTCGTCCTAGTGTATACATGTAAGCATGTACAGTGGTAGTAAAAGGGCAGGGGCAATAATATGTAGCATATTACTGCCACATCTACAGCTTATCCTGTCTATATATATGTATACTTTACACATAAAAGAGCTTGAGTACAATAGCTGAGTGATCACTTCTGTGTGTCCAAGCAGGGGAAACAAAACTGGAACACTGTCTCCCTTATATATCAATTGTTAAGCTAGCCATTGACATTAGATGAACTTTGGCTGCTCTTCCTTCCCAGATCCCAGCATTGTCATCCGTCAATCTGATGTATATGTATTGATATGATGTATATTCCCCATATGGCAAATATTGAGGGGAAAAAAAATTATCAGACTGTTGCAATTTAACATACCCAATTCTTTCTTTTGAAGATGTCATCACAAGCAATGGCTTGTTCTTTTCTCCCCATTTAGATCGCGGGCATCAGCTGTGTGTGTTTGTGTGTGTGTGTGTTTGTGTGTGTGTGTAGGATGGGAGGAATAATTGTCCACTGTTTTTTGCTTTATGAGATAGCTACTGATTGTATATGGCCATGGCATGACCTGGTAGGATCAGATAGATAGATAGATAGATAGATAGATAGATAGATAGATAGATAGATAGATAGATAGGAGATAGATAGATAGATAGATAGATAGATAGATAGGAGATAGATAGATAGATAGATAGATAGATAGATAGATAGATGATAGATAGATAGATAGATAGATAGATAGATAGATAGATAGGAAATAGATAGATAGGAAATAGATAGATCAGGTTCTACGTAGGTTCTATGATTTCACAAATCCACAATAAAGCTTAGATTCCTATTATACAGTACTTCCTAATTTAAATATGTGAATGCATCTAATACCACTAGTATACTTCTGGCCATTACAATGAGTGCATTTGAGATTAAGTAGTAAAAACCTTTAGGAATAATTTATGCCCAGATGAATGCAGGTCACAAAGACCGCTCCTTATGTTGTATGCTAACAGTGAAGTTGTGCTCATCTTTATCTAGCTAGTGTCTGGAAATGACTAAGTAGTCTCTCTGGATACCATGCACCTAAGGGAATTTTCATGCATAATTTTCCTATTATAGTTATAGGTCAGGAGAAGACAGTTTTTGTGTCTTCTGGCAAGATACAAATGCTGGACTGCTCGTCTACATATTAAACAATGATCCTATACAGTGCTCATGATGCATAGATCTGCGTGAAGTTTACAGGCAGGACCTATGGCCACTGTACAGGACTCAGAGGCTCTTGTTACTTCATTAGACTAGAATAGTAGCAACATTTGAAACAATTTTCACTGCCTGTATTTCAATTAGCACTTAAGATTACATTGAAGTTCTTACAGCCTGTAGGAAAGGCCTAAGGTGTAATGTGCCAAAGGAACGAAAGTGGAAGAGGAATGAAGAGTTTGTTCATATACAGCATTTGTAAGATTCTGCATGACAAACAATTGTAGTCAATAATGTTGGACTTTGTCTGACCATTGTATAAGTAATGCTACTTCCGATGCCGTCCCTGCTACCTCTTGTGTCACCCCCTCTACCTCATAGATTGTAAGCTCTTGCGAGCAGAGCACTCAGTCCCATTGTGTAAAGTGACTATTTCTTTGTAATGTATCTTTTTTGTCTGTACTTGAACCCTACAAATTGTACGGTGCTGCGGAATATGTTGGTGCTATATAAATAAAATGAATTATTATTAATATTACTTTTTAACCTGGCATTACCTTTATAGATGATACCAGAGTTATAGACAGTACACAATGTTATTATAGCAATAGAATTGTTTAGAAAAGCCCCATTTATCACTGACTCCTGCCACTCATGTTCTGTTGTCTCCAAGGTCTTCCAAAAAATTATTATACGTTGGTCTCCTACCAGTCAAAATCTCTCCCATAGACAGAATCAACCTGGGAGACTTGGGCAGTGAGCAATGAACAAAGTTCTCTTTTTTCACAATATTCTAACCACCAGTGGGTAGGAGATAGTATAGAATGATTATATACGTATAGATTTGTAGGGTGCTTGTAGATTTAACAGCCACCATTCCAAAAATCCCACATAGAACAGCCACAGGCTAATACTACCTAATGAATAACTGAAATAATATGTTATATCTTGTATATACTGTATTAGGCAGACAATTTTTAAAAGCTATAGCTCCTATATATGAAAGGCCTTAAGGAATATATTACAACATATGATTCACAGTTATGTACCCCCTGCCCTCTGACACTTGTAAGATAATTATATGCCTATCATTGACATGCTTATTAGTTTAGGAAAATAATGAGAATGAATAGATCCTAAATGTAGAATCCATACTGTAAGAGAGATACACAAAGGTATTACAATGTCCCATATACTAAATCACTATATGTAACATATATAGATAGATGTTTCTTCAACATTCAGCTGTGTTCCTTTGTAGCTTCAAACAAGCTCCATTACAGACGGTGTTAGGGAAACTAGAGCAAGTTATTTTGACACGTTTCTAAACAGGGATCAAACAAACAATTTTCAAAGCTAGATGCTTTTTGGTTCACCCTCTGTTTTTTAACAATCTTTCATACATTGATCAAACAGGGGAAACAGGAAAATAGGATGAGGGTGAGTCGCTCACTAATACAGTCAAAATATCAGAGGCCTCAGAACTAGAGATGAGCGAGTACTATTCGAAACGGCCGTTTCGAATAGCACACACCCATAGGAATGAATGGACATAGCCGGCACGCAGGGGGTTAAGCTAGTAATGAGCTGTGCACTTGTGTGGTATGTTCATCATGTGACCATGGACCATATATAAACTTTTTATTTGTCTCTTAATATTAGTCTAAAAGTGGTTAACCCCTTTCAATTACAATGAACTGAAAAAAATGATACACTATACCACATTATTAAAAAAACGTTCCCATCTTTACCAGACTATACCGTATTTTATGACTGCAATATTGTAATTCCCAATACTTAACTGTAGATGGCACCAAATAAAGTTTTTTTTTATTGTAACCTAGAAATGCTACAGTGAGTCAATAATTCGGTGTTAAATATCAGATATGAAAGCGTCCATCACACTGATAAAATACGCCATGTGCACTGCATAGTTCCATACTATAAAAATGTGTTTCAGGCTGGATCATGAAATACTGTAATGTTTAGAAAGAAAAGCTCATAAAGGCCCATTTAAATGTTATCATGCTGTGTGCTAGGTTTCTTTGTAAAATTGCTTTACATGCTGTATGCCATTAATAACAACCCCAAACAACCGTATTCTCCTTTCTAGCGTCAAATAGGTTAAGGGGAAGGTTTCCCTCCTCCCCAAGTGCTAATTTACAGCTAAAGCTGTATCCACATTATTTTCATCCTGTCCTTTAGCTTGCACTCCATTAAACTGTTCTGTTCACAGAGTTCAGCACCAGCCATCAGCAGGGAAAGATTGGAAAAGTGGGGAGGGGATGAGTTGGGAGAACACATTAGACAGAAATGCCCTTTAAATATTCAGCAAACATCCATTAGGCAGGTCAGGCACTCAGGAAACAACTGTGAAGGTGGTGCGCCTATAACAAGTGGACCAGGGTGCTAGCTGGATAATCAGCTGGAATTATACAGCTAGGGAGCCGCTAGTAAAGATGCTGAGGAAGAGAAAAACATATTAGGGATAGTCAGTATATAAGGGATGCTAATCTGCTCCTATCAATACCTATGTATGTGTGCAGATTGAGCCAACAGATTTATCTCATGCAGTACTTGCCCTTACCTCACCTTTAGAAATCAATTGTACTCATACCATTGAAAATAATAAAGGTCAATAACATTCAGTACACTTTACATACCTTGTAAACACTACGTTTCTATCAAGCTATACATAACATAATTAAATGCATCTTGCAAGCCATGCACTTCTATGTGACAACAGTAAAGATGTATATAAGTATCATTTGTGTAGTAGGAGGCATATTGGTCTATTTTTAGGATCATTTTACCCTAACTTTCAAAAATTCTCTGCAAATATTGTGAGAAGGTGATAGGCAGAGTGCTGGAGTCTCGATATATCAGCCCCAGGTTTCTGACATATGTGTGGTCTAGGGCGGATCTGGAGTAGGCCTCAGCCCAGGTGTAGGTGTTAGGCATGTTACTGGGCCATAAATGACTGCAGAGGCTGCACTTAAGGGCAGATTCTGGGAGTAGAGGAGGCATCTGGGTCTGTCCTGACACACAACGAGAGTCAGCTGAGACTGTATTGCATTATTTTTGTTTACTCGTGTGGTTGGAAGTAAGCCACACGTACAGTTAGCACTTTATTGTTTAGTTAGTGCTCAGACGAGCAGTGGTGTTTTTTTACATTCTTTGCCTGATGTTAAGGCTGTAATTTTATTTTGCTCATTTTGTGCCTGAAGTGAAGGTTTATTTATTTTACTGTTTTTTTCTAAATAAATTTGCTACAGATTTTGTGTCCCTGTCTCTAACTGGTTGGGTTCGCACCATTGCTGCTACCTTCCCCATAATACATATGTATACATATAAAATATATATATATATACAGATCCAAACCGTGTTGTCTCATTATGTGAGTAGTCTTTGATAGTCTGTTGTTTTTTGTTCTTTTAAAATATATAGGTATCTGATGTAGGGTGATAAGAGGGAGTGGCAGCTATTATAAGTCCCTCAAGGTTGCCACCAAGCTTTCTGCATACCCTTAGTGGCTTATGTTGCATTTATAAGATAGATGTAGCAATATTTAAAGGGGTTGTCCAGTTTCTACTAATAAATGTTATTGTTTGTCTATTGAAAAGTTATACAATTTTCTAATATACTTTCTGAATCAAGTCCTCGTGGTTTTTTAGATCTCTTCTATCTGTCATTTACTGTTTAATTCTAGTAGAGAAAGATCAGTCCATGGTCATGTGACGGATGGTTTAGGGCTCGTTCACATGGGGCAAGAAGGGATAGATTTTGACGCGGAATCCACCTCAAAATCCGCCCTCTCACAACAGAGGTCTAAGTAGACCGCTAGCCTTTTTTTCCCGCAAGCGGTTTGGAGCTGCTCTTTCTTCAGGCGGATTCTGCGGCTGATGCAGCCACGGCGTCCGCCTCACGACAGCACCCTCTGGACTAGGCCCATTCATTTGGAAAGCCGCGATGGGATACGGCATCCTGTTGTGGCAGCTGCGATGGAATGTGCACACGCGGAACTCCTGTGTGAACTAGACCTTAAAGTCAAAGCACAATAATCAGACAGCTACTTTGTAATGAGCTGTGCACCTGTGTGTTCACATGACCATGGACTGATCTTTATCCACTTCAAATAAATAATGAATCACAGCAAAGAGAGATTAAAGGGGTTGTCCCATCACAAGGATCCTATCTATACTGCTTGTTAATGTGGGTGTAAGACTTGTCCTAAATACATTGCTTCAGCAAAACTGCTTTGTTTGTCCACTATCTTACGTTATTCAATTCATTGTTGACACAGCCCTTAACTTATCTGCTCAAAAGTCAAGTGACGTGGCTGCCTGCTCTCGGGGGGGGGGGGGGGGAGGGGCAGGGGCTAAGTGCACGGGAGCCAGCCTGTGTTTCTAGCTATTCCTGTGTCTACACCACGTGACCTAGCTTCCTGTTATCAGATAGGGGAGAGGAGCTGCTTTCATTTCTGAACTCGTCTTCTGTTCTCCCAGTTATCAGGCTAGCTAATTAAATTGTGTTCATTATGGCAGAGACAGGTAGTCTCTGTATGTAACACAGAATGGAGTTGCTCTCTGCCTGTACTTCATAGTCCAATATTGTGCATATAGTGTTGTTTGAGGACCTTCGATGACATCACAGGCCCTTCAGCCGCCCCATAGGATCACGCTATGCGGTGGGCGTAGCTACACGCTAATTTTGGGGCGGAGCTAAACGACAGGTTGCATGTGAAACCCTGCCCACCAAATGACGCAAGAAACCAGGAAGAAAGAAGATTTTACAGCAGTGAAGACTGGTAAGTATGCGACGTGGGAATACCCCTTTAAGAAAAATGAGAGGAATTGATACAGAATGTTTATTGGAAAATTGTATAACTTTTCACAATACAAACAATTGTTTTCGCTGAAAAAGATAACCCAGTTAAATTGATATTTGAAATAGCATATAACCTGAAAGTGACTGGACCAAAAAGTAGAAACCAGTGAGAAACCAGTCAGTGAATGGAAGAAGCAGGGAATTGGTGAGCCTGCTGCCTTTAAGCTTACTATCAACAATTTTCTTACAGCTGGAAAACCCCCTTAGACAGAGACCCCACATAGCATAAATGCCACGATTTTGCCAAAACATAAATTTCAGGGCAAAATTGTGGCATTTTAAAGTACCTGCAAAGTGGATGGGTTCTGTCTAATCCCATCCACACATAGCATAAAAATATCTGCAGCGGACATACTGCGATTTCAAAACACGTTGCATTTTTGTAAAGTGCAGTGTGTCAATTATACCTAGAGAAACGCTAGTGTTTCACGGGTAGGTATAATTGAAGAAGAAAGTTTCACGCTGCAGACTTTCTGCTGCGGATCTCCCGCAGTGCTTTTTGGCTGTGGCCCATTATGTGGGGCCTTAGCTTTCAAGTTTCCATTGTGATATGTAACACATTAAATGTCAAATTTAAGTCAGCTATGTTGTCTATTTGTCACATTGGTTAAAAAAACCTCTATATACTACGTGGTATACTTTTTTCGGTGCTATTCTTATATAGTGGGCCGTTACAAAAAAGTGCATTGCTACAGTATATATTTTTACATTTTACCATTTAGACCAATGGCTGACATATGCCATTGTACTGTATGGGAAAAATATGCAAATCTGTTTCCCAAGATATAAATAGGAAAACAGTGCCTCTGTTTGCTGCTCCCTTGAACATCATGCTCGACTTTCCAACAAGGTTTAACTGCTATGATGCTGGATTTAGCTAAATCAGTATCCCTGCTGTTGACAGCGTAGCAGTAAAGGCTTGTTGGAAAGTCGGGCATGATGTTCAAGGGAGCTACTCCTAGAGGGCAGCAAACAGAGGCAGTGTTTTCCTATTTAAATCTTGGGAAACATATTTGCATATTTTTCCCATAATTCCCCCAGTGGAGCGAAAATGGCTTTTTGTAAGTCTCCATACACCTGTGAAGGTGATCTTTCCTTAAGGAGTGATAATATCCCCAGAAATTGTACGATACGGCTATATAATGGCATCTATTCAAGGCATACATCATATATACCTAATAATGGTATACAGTTATGCTGCTTAACTCTTACTTGAATTCTAGGCATGAAAAGGAGGTTCAGAGTGAACAGTGACCTAAGTGCTGCCCAGGACAGAGATATAGTTTATTCTGCTCTGACTTACACCCTGTATTCCTTTCAATTGGATTTACCTCTTTTCCTGTTATGATTGCTATTGCATTCCTCTGAATGGTTGTAAAAGGGGGGTTAGTAATAGCTCATGTTTTGTAGCCTGCACAGATTAAGTATTTATAAAGCTATTTAATGGGTCATTATCAGAATCATATGCCTTTAAGACACAATGTACTGCTTCAACTAAGTGGGATCTCATTCTCTCCTGGGTTACGGCACCTGGTCTCTCTAGCTAACTGGAAAGAAAATGCCTTCCTTATATGGTGTATTGGAAAGTAAGAGACAGTCATTAATTATCTGCGCCTTTTATATTTGTTTTATATCCAAGATTAAAAGAACATCTGAGGAATTAAGTTCTAAGCCGAGGAAATGCCAGTGGCTCGTCCCCTCCCTACAATCTGGTTACTGGAGATTAGTAACTCAGACTACATAAAATAATAAAATAAAGCGCGGCGCTCTGACAGTCACCGAGGCTGGATTAATTAGGGCGCCTTTCACATTTAAGAGGAATCAAAAGGCACGTAGGGTAGAACAGAATTAATCCTGATTGGAATGAGGGATCCTAAGTAAATTGAGATCCTATCCTAAGGCATTGCTGACTTTATCGGAGCCTAATAAAGTAACAGATGGACAAAAATAATATTTCCTACCTGCCTTTAAACCTCAGCCTTTAGTTTATCTTCCTTTTTACAGGAGCCACGTTATTTTTACTGTAAGCATTGCAGATACTTTTACTTTATGAGCCTTGTCCATCTCTGTCAGACATGCGTTCCACAAGGATGTCATCGTCTTATTAATTCTCTATAGACCGCTGTTTTCTCGGTTCTTCTAATATTATTTTTTATGGGTAATAAATGTAAAACAATATAGTCACACTGTTTATTTTGTTACTTTCCAGCCTTCCTGTAGTAAAGTGTTGTGTGAGGCCGATACACTGGTAGAATCCACTATTCACATTCAGTTGGAGCTATAGGGTGGTCATCACTTACGCCAAAAAGGAGGCCGCAATCATATTCCAACATCTGCAGTTTTACATGTTAAATGGAAACTGGACAATGTACTTTTGTTTCTGACTTTCCACACTTGTTATGAGAAGTTTCCAGAAACTGCAACTCCCTTTTTGTGGTTGTCTTGAATAGGATGAGGTAGATGGGGTCGAATAGAAAGGAAGAGCCCTGCCTGATGGGTGCAGATGCAGTGGACTAAACAATATATGTGTAAAAGTTGTAACAAACAAGTTGTAGTATCAAAATGGAATTTACCTCAGTCTGACTCACCCCATATTATTCTTTGCCTTTCTAGAATATTTCTTGTCTGTTTTACTTGCTTATATGTTTTCTTAAGGTGCTCATAGACGTTTAAAGCTGCCGGACGAATACTCATTTGACTGACAGTCTTTCCTAGTACACATGCATGTCCATGTTTCCAGGTAAACAATATTGATGACTTGTCCTTACACTCACAGCAGCAGACTAAAGAAGTAGATGCGAAACTCCTTCTACTGCTTTATTTTGTGCCTCCAACCTATTATTTACATTATTTTCTGTAACACCAGATGATCTTCTACGTTTGTGTACCCTTCTTGTTCCCTTTTGTTTTTACATTGGTCTCAATATATGGGATCAGCAGGGGTCCTGCATTAAGGACTCTCGCCAATCAGCTACTCTCAGCAGCTGCTATACAGAGAACACATTCACTTGCATAGGGGGCTGAGCTGCGGTAACTCCACACGTCCAATACAATTAGATCAAAGGTATCGTCTCTTGGCTCTCTTCTTTGTATACTTTGTGAATAAATTACAACGGCTACATATAATCTACAGTATCATAGGTAGTGATCTCAATACTAGATAACATAATACTATGTTCACTACCTAAGTTAAGACACTCCACTTCACCTGACAGTATTACTAGGTATCCTCCTTTTTTCGTTATTTTTTTTTTTTTTGCTGACTATCTTTTGCTTTCTTAAAATATAATACATTAAATAAAATTGAAATTATACAACAAAAATACATGTATCACTTGTTTAATATAATGTGATTAATAGAATAATGTACAGTACAGACCAAAAGTTTGGACACACCTTCTCATTCAAAGAGTTTTTGTATTTTGATTATGACTATGACAATTGTAGATTCACACTGAAGGCATCAAAACTATGAATTAAAACATGTGGAATTATATACTTAACAAAAAAGTGTGAAACAACTAAAAATATGTCTTATATTCTAGGTTCTTCAAAGTAGCCACCATTTGCTTTGATTACTGCTTTGCACACTCTTGGCATTCTCTTGATGAGCTTCAAGTCACCGTCAAATTTCAGATCTTTGGTTCCAACCACTGTGTCTGTGTACGACGCAGAAAAGGTGAACGGATGGACTCTATATGTCTGGTTCCCACCGTGAAGCATGGAGGAGGAGGTGTGATGGTGTGGGAGTGCTTTGCTGGTGACACTGTTGGGGATTTATTCAAAATTGAAGGCATACTGAACCAGCATGGCTACCACAGCATCTTGCAGCGGCATGCTATTCCATCCGGTTTGCGTTTAGTTGGACCATCATTTATTTTTCAACAGGACAATGACCCCAAACATACCTTCAGGCTGTGTAAAGGCTATTTGACCAAGAAGGAGAGTGATGGGGTGCTATGCCAGATGACCTGGCCTCCACAGTCACCAGACCTGAACCCAATCGAGATGGTTTGGGGTGAGCTGGACCACAGAGTGAAAGCAAAAGGGCCAACAAGTGCCAAGTATCTCTGGGAACTCCTTCAAGACTGTTGGAAGACTATTTCAGGTGACTACCTCTTGAAGCTCATCAAGAGAATGCAAAGAGTGCAAAGCAGTAATCAAAGCAAAAGGTGGCTACTTTGAAGAACCTAGAATATAAGACATATTTTCTGTTGTTTCACACTTTATTTTTAAGTATATAATTCCACATGTGTTAATTCACAGTTTTGATGCCTTCAGTGTGAATCTACAATTTTCATAGTCATGAAAATACAGAAAACTCTTTGAATGAAAAGGTGTTTCCAAACTTTTGGTCTGTACTGTATATTAGAAAAAATTTTAAGTATACATACTCATTGCCAAAAAATTAACACACACAAATAGAAATGTTGGATTGATGAAAAACTTGGCATGCAGTTATGTAAATGTTTACCGAACTGGGTATGGCTACAACAGCCTTAAAAGTGTTTCCCCTATATAAAGGTTCACAAAGGGTAATTTTTGGGCACATATGAGGTTACAAAACCAGATTTCTACATTAAACTTGTCCTTTCACTTTAACATTGCAATCACTTACATTTATCATTATTACATTACACTACATACAATTTTTTTGTCCATGAGTGTAACTCAGAATGTCAAATATCAACTCAAATATCAAATCATACATCAAATATATAAAATGTGCTAATCTAATACTTTACATTATGTATAAGATTTTAAACAGATGACTGGATATCTTTTTTCTGTTAATACATCTGTCAAAATAGCCTTTAAATTGATTGTCAAAGAACAGCAATTCTCCAATAAAACTGCTTATATCTACTTGCAACAACTCAACTGGGGATATGCTGTAATGTGATATTGCATGCTGACTGCTTAGAGTACATATTCAGCCAATATATGTGCTTCCACCATGAAGGAGCTAAATTTATGGATTTATAAAAACATAACCCGAACTTACATTAAAAGGTGTAATTTTGGTTTGTGAGCACTGGGATACCTATGTATATATGTTAATGTGCATTTTATCTTCAAACACATATTTATCAGTACTATGGGCTTTGCACTACTTAATATGTACAAGTACAAACCTATGTAGTGATATGCCATAATAGCATAAGATGATAATACTTATTTCATCAACTTATAATGTAATGGCATGTCACAAACATGTAACGATAGATCGGAGGATCACAATTCTCTGGGCGAGAGAGGATTTGGTAAATGGCAGAAATCAGGCCCTTAATGGAAGTACCCGCTCTGCAGAGCTGCAAACCCCCAGGTGAAAATGAAATGAATAACCTGCCAGTAGTGAAACCACTCTGTCTCAGTGAAATCTTGAACTCTATGTCCCTTACACTAATCCCTGAAATATGTGGGTTCTGTTTTATCTGAACAACTAAGGGCTTAATACAGAGTTCAAATATGAGAGGGCAAAGAGGACATCTCTGTCGAGTTCCAATGCTAATGGAGAAGTGGGCAGAGGAGGAATGGGGAGCTTTACTACCACTGAAGGGGTGGATTAGAGGGTCTGGATCACTGTAAGGGAAGCTCCAGAGAAAGGACTTTTATGCATCTAGGCCTAGGAGAAGAGTCACTGTAGAGGAAAGACTGACGACCTCAATCAAATCCACAGGTCTACTGGTGTTGTCCCCTCCTGACTACAGGGAACAAAACCCACCCGATCCTTATGGATGACAGATGAAAACTAAGCATTCAGACAATTAGCCATAATTTGATTGTATTGTACTGAGGGAATAGGAGAGCCCTCCAGGAAGGAGTTAAATAGGTAGCTAAGGTAAGAGAATAAATCATCTTTAAACGCTTTGTAATAGAGGTAGGTAAAGCCATCTTGACCATTTGAGAGGTCTTTCAGGACCCTCAAGAGCTCCTCAATGGCAATAGGGGCATTAAGTAAGGCCAGTGCTTCACTGTGAAACCTTGACAGATAGCATTGTTGCAAGCAATCTATTAGTTTAGGCAGAACACCTGGTAAGGTGGTATCATGAGGGTATACAACCTTAAATAGTATGACCAAAAGGCCAACGCTATGGCATCAGGGGGTTGTTGAGGTTGGCCATTGGAGTCTTGGACAACGTACAGGATTGAAGAGGTGTCATGATCCCTAAGCGACTTTGCAAGCAAGGTATGAGCCATTCATAGTAGCACTGGCGTGTATAGAGTAATAGACGCTGGACATGGAATAGGGCCAGATGGAGGTCCGCAACTGCAGCCATCAGTTGACGCAGATCTGAGAGGGAGGGTTGCTCCATTAGACAGGAGGAGTGGATAAGAACGTGATTCATAAGGGTCTTGGATCTGAACTGTTTATTCTTTTTAAGCTTTGATGCAGTACCCTCGCATCACTGACTTATGTACTTCCCATAAGGTCGCAGAGGAGGACACAGAGCCACCATTATCATTAAAGTAATTAAGCATGTGAGCGCACAAAATGAACTGGGTGTTTAAGGTTTTAATTAGGCCCTTGTTGAGATGCTAGTGACAACAGGAAAGGTGGCTAAAGTGACTAATACCAGAGCATGATCAGACCATGAAGGAACTCCATCTGAGTCGACAAGGTGTCGGAGAGCTGGAGCGTTCCCAACGAAGTAGTCAATTCTGGTGTGAGTGTTGTGGTGGGAATGAAAACATATAGGACCATTCTGTTGGGTTATTTACATGCCGTATGTGAAACAAAGCATGGTATCTAATCAACGACCTGAACTCTCTTGCTAGGTGGGTACTGCAGGTGGTGGGGAGCCATCCTGTATAGACAGACTGTCTGCAGGTTCTGAAAAGATCACATTTAAGTCTCCCCCTAGTAGCCACACCATGTTAAGGTGTGAGCTGAGGTGGCACAAAACCCATTAGAGGAAAGGGATCTAGGAGGAAGTTGGAGGTGTATAGGAAACAGAGCACTACAGATTGTGGGGAGGAGGCCTTCCAAGATAACATACCAGCTCTGGGGATCCAAACCTGAAGCCATAATGGAAAAGGGGCTGGGGGAAATTACAGCACTTGTTAAAGTTAAAATAAGCCATGGGGAAGTAACGTTTGGCAAAATTGAAGGAGCCCAAGCTTTCAAAGTGTGTTTCCTGTAGGAAAGCAACATCCGCCTGAAGGGTGCGATGCTCAGGAAGGACTAGGCAATGCTTAGCTTTAGAGCCCAGGCCTCTAACATTCAATAAAACACATTTAACCATGGGGGCTGAGATAATATAAGTATAGCAAGTATGGAGGCAATCTCACCCATTCAGAAGGCGACCAGTAGTTTACATCATAGTGAAGGGAATATATATATATATGATTTTAACATGTATGCATATGTGTATACAGCATATGTATGCATTCTATTTATCTTGCATATGGCCCCATTTTTACCTACAAACCCCTGAACATACAGATGTGTCCTTTCTTAGTTCTCCTCTTGATTGGATATGTGCAGATATGTGTGTCATGTGATAACTAGCTTTTGAAGACAACTATGATGTTACAATATTGTGTCAGAACAGAATATGCTATATTGAATAAGCTGGCACTTTGTACAAAATTATTATTAGATTAAGGATTTTACTAGCATCTTGTTATAGGGTTTTGAATTGGTTTAATCAGTAATTGGACTTCTTAATCAAATTATAGGTAAATTAAGGGTAGACACATCTGTAAATGGAAAGTATGGTTCAATTGACTATGGGACTCCTTTGCATAAGACACAATCAGTATATGTACAGTACGTACATGACCTAAAAAGTAAGACCTTGAAAATAAAGCTTATAACAATCTTCCATTTTATGCGTGACAGAGGAATTGCAGGTTTAATGAATGGCAAAGTACTGTGCAGTTTTCCATTTGTTCACAATAAACCTTTTTAAGTATTATATAAAATCTGAAATACACAATTATATTAAATCATATTTTTTTAAAAAATAAATAATCTATGGTTTTAAGTCACACAGTAGGACTACTAAGAAAAAGAGGTCAAAGCAGGGATGAAAAATAAGAACAGTGTGTACTGGAAGAATGTTCTTTATGTTTAGAGGCTTGTAGATTATTTTCTCTAGATGCAGAAAGGATTTTACATATGGTGGAACATCTGTGTAAGCAATGCACTTATGGAAAGTCTTGCTTACCTTCGTAAGAAGCCTTAAAACCCAGGTTACTCCCTGAAGAATCAGTCCTGAAGAGAAGCCACATCTGGTGGTTGCTGCTCACTATCAGATCAGGAACGCTAGCTCCCGTCAGTCTATGGGAAGAGATGCCGAATACAGCAAGATGAAAACAAACTGCTGGAAGTTTTACTGCTCTTTATTCATTTGTTAATGAGTTTGAACAAAGGACAGCGCCAGTAGATTTTAAAGCTTTTAAAGAATAGTAGTATCATTAATAAATCACACAAATGTACTTACACATAGAGTACAGACTTTTGGTCCTCGGGCTTTCCACCATCTCCAACAGTGAGGGTGTCATACCCTCTTTCGAGCTCAAATTCTTCAAATGTCAGCTTGATCACCTATTAGAACATGGAAAATGCTAAGTAAATAAGCAACAACAGCAAAACATATTTGAAGGTGGATGTCCAGGAGGAAGACAAACACTACTGTATTCGCTTTGGTAATGTACTGTATGAAAAACTTTTTGTGTGATAGTACATACACAAGTCTTTTTTAGAGAACGCACACACATCTTATAAATATATAAGACCCATAAGCATATCCCGTAAGTACCATATAGTACACAAAAGAATCACTTTCTTATTTTTCAGTTTCTCAAACAATGTTTAGCATTTTTGGAATAAGTGGGGGATGTAAAGAAAGAAAGAAACAGTCAAGTCTTTAACCAATTTCTCATTATTTGGAGAATTTAAGCAAATATCAACTCTAACTAAAATCATCATGAATTATAACCACTGGTAGATTACTCATTCTACTTTTAATAAAGGCCACTTTCAAGGTTTATGATTACAATGTAATACACATTTCTACCTCAGCCCCCCAAATCAGTTTACCTCTTCCCATTTCATAATACCTGCAACAAGTTGTAACCTGGCAGTTCTCCTTAAGATACTAACACATATTACTCAATGACACTGCACACACTTAAAGGGGTTTTCTGGACCTAAATTGATTTTTTTATACTGATGACCTGTCCACAGAATAGGTAATCAGTATGTGATCTGTGGGATTCTAACACCCGGATCCCATACAGATTAGCTCTTGCAGCAGCCCCTGGGAGCCTGTGAATAGGTCATTAGAAAAACGAAAAATTTGATTTAGGGCAGGAAAACCCCTTTAAGGATTGCTAACAATAAACAATTAAAATTATCATATTATATCTATCTTAAAACAAACAATATGGAGGATAGTCTTAAGATAGTCATCTAGGAAAACACAGAGTTTCAGGAAGATGTGGAAGATATACATAACAAAAAGTCATCTACTAATTCATATACTGAAAGGCTAACATGTTAGGTAAACATACAGGTAAAGAATCCCCATGGCAAAGATTATGATTGGGCACCTCTCAAAGTGGTAAATAACACTACCACATCTAAAACTAACGTAATAATGTGACAAGGTAGACGTTCCCATCAAATAATGAATTAATGAGTGGAAGGATCACTGCTAGGGTTGAGCCGATCTTGAGATTTCAGGATCAATTTTAAAATCCGATTTCCAATCATTTCCAGTCATTTTCCATTTGAACCCAATCCCAATTCTGATCCTAATGTAAGTCAATGGGATTTTTTTAATAATCGAAGATTGGATCCTGTTCACTACACAGCATGGAGTCCAAAAATGGAAGCCTCCACGCTGTGTAGTGATTAAAAAATCCGCCGGCTACTTAGTCCCCCCCACTTACCTGCACAGAACTGCTGCAGCCTCTTCTCCCAATGGGTATGTCACTCCCCGGAGCTCCGGGCGCCCCCACCTCCCTAGGCTGGTGTGACTGATGCTGGGAGAAGGCAGGGTTTGTTGTAGCTTAGGAGAGTGTGGGCGGGTACAGGGTGGGGAGACGTGAGCGCATCACTCACATCTCTACTCCCTGTACCCACCCACACTCTCCTAAGCCACAAAAATCCCCGCCTACTCCCAGCAGTAATGCTAGCCTAGGCTCTGCCGGCGTGCAAAGAGAGAGAGGAGAGAATAACGGCCCGGAGCTCCAGGGACCGTCAGCGGTTCTGTGCAGGTAAGTTGGTTGAGCGATTGTGAAATTTACTCGATCGCCGATTGGGATCTGATCTTTTCCGATCCCGATCACTCAACCCTAATCACTGCCCTACAAGGCAAAGCTAAAAACTAATGACTAATAAAGCCAAAATTACCATCTAAGAATCAGGCTACTAGGAGAATAAATAAATGACGCAGAGAGAACTGCAGCGCTATAATAGGAAATAGCTGGACAAACAGCCCTAAAATATCTACCGTACTGTCCCTTCCTCAATAATGTATAACCTCAATAATAATCACCCCTTATGCTGGGTTCACACCTGCGTTCTTCTTTCCGTTCTGTGCTTTCCGTCTTCTGCATGCCAGAAGACGGAAAGCACACACCGGGTCTGGTAGTGAGCGGCGGTGAGCATTTTATGCTCTCCGCCACGAAACCGGATTTTTTAATCTAGACACAGAGTACTGCATGTCCGACTCTGTGTCTGGATTAAAAAACCCGGTTTCGCGGCAGAGAGCGCAAAACGCTCACCGCCGGACATCTCTCTCACCCATTCAAATGAATGGGTGAGAGAGACTCCTGCAGGTTTCCGTATCCTGCTCTGTTTTATGCAGGAAACGGAAACCTGCACAACGGAGAGGGCAACGCAGATGTAAACGAGCCCCTAGGCTAATAAAGAAAGCCTAGCTGTGGACTCAGAATTATTCACTCAAACTAGAACTAGCTGTATGAGCCATTTGCACCCAGTGGTAGAAATCCTAGTGCTATAAACCAGCAGGAAAACCTTAGCTGGACTATATTGTATAAACCAATATCCACTTACATTCTAAAAGCTAATATCCATCTTTAACATTTCTACACATGATTTATGTTTCATTAGAGGTCCTACAATCTTTTTGTGACTGTATACATTATGGCTATTATTAGATAGATATGTATAGTCTCCATTTCCTGTCGGGACTGATACATGGCCATGTGGGTAATTGGGGACGCCATTTATTTGTGAAGAAAGACACACTTCCACTAGAGAGACATGACATTCAGCCAAACTCTGCTTGCAATGCAGTTGGTGATGCATCTGGTAACATCACACTGCCTCAATCAATTGGAAGCAAAAAAGAAAGAAGTTAAAAATATTACCACAACCATCGTTACACAATAAGACCACAGACTGCCCCTTATCATATGATGATGTCAGAGAAAAAAAATAAACATAAGTAGATGCTTTCATTGAGACTCCATGGCCTCACTGTCGTAAAAGTAAAGATCCATCTCGCCTATCTGAAGAACCTTACAATCAAAATCACCTCCACTCAGGGAGGGTCGTACAGCATGAAATCTCAGGTATGAGGGATCTCCCCTGTGATGTTCCCAAATATGACATGTTACTGGGGTGCCCTTTTTCTGGCCAAGATCATTATTGTGGTCCCTGATCCTCCTGTGGAATTCTCTAATAGTTTTACCAATATATTAAGATCTGCATATGTATGTGACCAGGTAAACCACCCCAGATGTCTACTAGTTAATAAAACTTCTGTTTCTAAAGGTTCTTCCAGTCTGGGAGGTCCTATATGACTTACTCACTGTGATGAAACTGCAAGCTCTACAGGCACCACACTTTATTGTCCCCAGTACATCAGCAGAGTTCTGTTGTAGCCATATACAATGTGTTTTAGATGGAAGATGGCTATGTACTAGCCTGTCTCTAAAATTTGTGTCCCCCAGTAGTATACAATAGCTGGAAACACCTATGTCAGAGTCAGCCGCTGGATGAATTTCAGAGGATCCTTAGCTCATTAACATACTTCAAGAATACATCAAGGACAGTATCCTCTGACAATGGTGAATTTTTTTTGAAGGAAGATGTAACCTAGTAAAAGATCCCTCACATAGCTTTTTGGTCTTCATCCCAAAGGCCCCCAAAAGTTGTAACATAGGGAGATCTTTTTCTGTCACTCCCAAATATTCACACATACTTTTATGATTAAGTTTGAAAAAGTTTTTTCATTTAAGTTTCCTATGAAAGAGGTGCAAGTCCATAATTCAAGAATAGAGACCAGCAGGAGTGTTCAGTTATTATTCTCTTTTTTAGGTTCTTATTGTATTGTCTGAACACTGTCCTATTCCCTCACCTCTGAAATTGATTTTTCCACCACAATTTTCTCCTTCACCTTGGTTTCTTTGTGCTCCTCTAATAATTAATATTAGCCTTACCTATGATTGACAGACAGATTGACTGCCAATCAAGTATGGGGCGGGTCATACAGGTCATCAGCCCTCACAGGTTTGCTGCCTATCATGACTTTGTCCTTGCTAAACTTTCTACTTGCTCTTATTGTATTGTACTGCCTTGTGTCTCTGGCTTTGATCCTTGGCTTGCCGACTCCTCGTCTGTGTTGTCTTGTCCACATTTAGTGTTTACACTTATCTACAGAAGGGACTGTCACCCAGATGTCACTATCATTAGGACAGTTGTGGAAAGTAGGTAGGGTCTAGTTTAGGAATCACTGTTTCTGTCTTTCCCTTCCTCTCTGGTTTCAGAAGCAACACTGGGGAATTGCTCAACTAGCAATTCCTTGTCACACAGCCTTTTTTGGAGAACAATTTCAACCACTGAAATCACTCTTGAGGAGACATTAATAATTTGCATTTCACCCTCCAGAGTACTCCTACAGTTACTTAAAACGTAACTTTTTAAAATACTTTTTATTTTCTTTAAGCATTTGGGGAGTTAATCAAGTCAGTAAATTATATCATTACCTCCTTGTGGTATACAATTGTAATTGACTGTGTTCTCCATGGATCATTATTACAGAAAAAAGGAAGCAAAGATCCTCAACATATAGAGATAAATATATAAAACTTAATGTTTAATATTTAAGTTAAAATATTAAAGTCCTTTAGGACAATCAAATGAATTAATAAATAGAACAATCTTACCAGTTCAAAAAATGGATTAAGTATAACCAAAGTGAGAGTAGATCACATCAAATCATCAAAGGAGTCAGAGCCCAACATCAATGGGTAGTGGAGGACTAATCCTACATTTGCCCTACCACCCCGTACCTTTCACCACTGTGAGAGGGAGAACTCCCCTATGGTCAGGGTTAGAACATAGCTGGAATGATTGGGCCCTTCACTGTCTGAGCCCTCACACTCAGATGAGGAAGGTTCTGTATCAAGATCACCGGGATCTTTTCTTTTAAATTAAAGTCAAAGATCTTCCCCTCTTTAAGAGCCTGAATGTCCTGCTTATATTGAGCATGATTCCTTTCCTTAATGTGGACATTAATCTTTTGAAACCTTGGATGGAGGATTGAAACTCTGGATTGCTGGAGAATTTCTTAGTTGCTCATATCTGCTCTATCAGATTCTGTGTAGTTGCAGCTAATAATTTCTTCTCCAATAGGAGAGTCATAAAACGCAAAGAAGAGTCAATAGATTATTTTCCCTATTTTTCCAATGTGACTGTAATCTCAAAAGTCTATATATATATATATATATATATATATATATAATTTATTTATTTATTTATTTTATGTAGATTGTGAGCCCCATATAGGGATCACAATGTACATTTTTCTCCTGTCAGTATGTCTTTGTAAAATGGGAGAGAATCCACGCAAACACGGGGAGAACATACAAACTCCTTGCAGATGTTGTTCCTGGTGGAATTCGAACCCAGGACTCCAGCACTGCAAGGCTGCAGTGCTAACCACTGAGCCACTGTGTTGCCCCCGAGTACAATATTTTTTTAAGGTAGGTCTCAAGGTCTAGAACTCCCAAAACAATGTAAGATTATCTTTATATGTACAGGTCAATTTACAAAAACAGGCTGAGACACCTAAATTTTGTGTTTGTAATGGAAAATCCCCCTCAGAAAAGGCTTCCCTAGTGTCACTGATTCATTTATCTGTATTGATATCCCTTCAACATTCCTGCCATTACCAAGAAAAAATAAAGAAAAAAAAATTCCATAAATAGCTGGCATCCCTGTATATCATTGCTGGGAATGGAGACAATACTTACCCATCTAATAATAACCATTAGATATGTAGCCACAATAAGTTCATAGCACCTCTGATAAAGCCCAGATCATGTGCGTTAAGGTAATTGGATATTTGCTTTTAGACTGTAGTGATGTAGAGGATATCAGTTTATCCTACTATTATAAATGTGAAAGTTTGTGTGTTTGGATGTTAGTTACTCTTTCACGCAAAAATGGCTAAATAGATTTGGATGAAATTTGGCACATAGATAGTTTGTAACCTCGATTAACACAGAGGCTACTTTTCATCCTGATAAATGACATGGCTTCACGACTGTTATTAATTTATATTCATATACTATGTTAAACTGCAGAAGATTTCAGCTATTTGCAGTTTAGCTTGGCCTGTTATCTGTCTATGTAAACACACAGATAACACAGAAGCTGCTCAGACACTGGGATAGGAAAACTCCAAATTGCCAGATATAGCAGAGCTGTGTATGTACAGATGTAGAAGAGCTTGAAAACGGCTGAACGGATTTGGATGAAATTTGCCACATAGCTAGTTTGTAACCTCGATTAACACATAGAATACTTTTTAGCCTGGTAAATTACATGGCTTCACGACTCCTATTAATTTATGTTAATACTAGCTTCTGCCCGAGACTTCAGAATTGGGTCCAGAGAGAAATGAAAAATGTGTGAGTAATAAAAAACAGGCACGGCACAAGGAACAAGTTTAGCTGCAGGACAGCTTGAGAGCTGCCAAAACGCTGGAGCAGGCGAACCATCAATGGCAGCAATTTGCTGAATATAGGTGGATCATCGACGCCAACAACACGCAAACGAAGTCGTGGGCAGAGGCTAGTATAATATATTTCATGTAAGGTTTTACCATTGATTTATAGCACTAGGATTTCTACCACAGGGTGCAAATGGCTCATACAGCTAGTTCTAGTTTCATTAAATAATTCTAGGTTCCAGTGCTAGAATTTCGGGGCTCACTTGGCTCATTCACACTTGGTAAGGTATTCTTTTAGTACCACTCCACATTTGCATGCTTTAGAGTCTAATGACTTTCTCTTATTTATTACATGATAACTATTCCTTGCACCTAGGTTAACTATTAGAGATGAGCGAGTACTATTCGAAACGTTTCGAATAGCACGCACCCATAGGAATGAATGGAAGCGGCCGGTACGCAGACTTTGCCGGCGGCCGGCCGCTTAACCCCCTGCGTACCAGCTTAGTCCATTCATTCCTATGAGCGCGTGCTATTTGAAACTGCAGTTTCGAACAGTACTCGCTCATCTCTATTAACTATGTGACTATTTATACCCTTTTTGGGTCATTATCTTGTATTTTTTTTCTATTACTGGTGCTTGGATACTTACATGTGTTTTCACAGTAATGTGTTCATTTGGGACATACTAGTAATTTGGACTCTAATGCTTATACCTTTGTTTTCAAATCTATTACCCTTCCATGTGTCTTTATCTTATAGATGTAATATTCCCATTTTATATTTGTGTCTGTTATGTTTTTTAAAGTTTTTTTAATAAAATATTTTTATGTAACAGTTTTTGGTGGTTTCCGCCTTCTTGGCAAAGTTTTTGCCTTTCCTCTTGTAGCCACTCTTAGGTTTAGCTCAAAAAACTGCAGCAAATTCCACAACAAAAAAAAGCAGCTTTCCGCAACATGAGGCTATGCCTAAAGAGATTTTCCAGGCTTTATAATTGATGACCTTAGATTACGATATGAATTAAAGATTGTCAGGGGTCCAACACCCAAGCTTCCCAGCCAAGGGGTCCAGTGGCAACAGTGTTTAGGTATGTAAAGCTCAAGGTGTCCACAGATATAACAGGGACTCTTTAAAAAAAAGTTGCTTTCTAATTTATATAAGTTAGTAAGAAGAGATGGCAGACAGAATTCACAGAACACATGGAGTCATGTGTAACCATGGAAATATATAGCTTTTAATAAAAGGTGTATAGATAAAGCAATAGTATGCAATAGCAAAACTGTTGAATTTATATTAAAAGCATTGGAGAAAAGCAACATTGGTTGCAAAATGACACACAGTCAGAATGTAGGGAAAAGCTAATGGTGAACTGTTTATCATGGAGACAAAAGGAAAGTCCAAAAAATTTTTTTATTAGAAAATCAATAAACCATACCCCAAAATAAAGCAAACAAGACCAAATCTCAGACTCCAGTGGAGGATCAGCATGCTACATGTTTTTAGAATTTTCCACTAGTACTTTCCATCTTTGTGGATATATTGTCCACAAGCTGTCTGTATTATGTTTTGCTCGAGGGAATGTTAGTTTACCTATCAGGTCCCGAAGATGCTGATGATGGACCTAGGGGTTGTGACTACATCACAATCCCAGGGTCATGTGATCCGAGGCAGTGTCCTTAGTTGTAAGGTCGCCAGAACTCCTGAGTCCATCATCAGCATCCCCGTGACTTTTTCTGTTTTATACCTATCAGGTTACTGTAGTAAAAATCAGCAAGGCGGGATGAGGTGGGGTCATTCAACTAATTTATTATAATTTATTCCGGGAAACTGGAGGTGATTAGAAGTGAAATCTAATGCAGCTATGCAACATAGACTGATGCATCAAATGTATTAAGATGCGTGCACCTCTTAACAATTGTTGGGCATATGACAGCAGTGGGGATCAATGTAGCTTAGAAATCCGAAACAATGGCCTACTGGCTTTTGTGGTTGCTTCTAAGAACAAATTTGAGCAACCTCTAAATTCATTAGTCCATAACAGTACTGCAATAATCTGTATAAAGAAGCATGGTGCATGAGTGTCTAACAAACAATTCCTGTGTCCTTATATCCTTAAAAAAACAAAACAAAAAAACACACCCTGCCTTCACTTGACACATCTCATATCATCCTGCCTAGTCTATTTCTAGTTTCTCACAGGGCTATTGTAATAATCTTCCGTTTAAAGTGTTAAGTGATCTTGTCCCGAGTTAATTTAAGAGCCACAATTTCCTGTTCATTCATATTGACCTGAGTAGAATTCAAGGCTATGAAATTCTTATCACCATCTACCAAACATGATATTTACCCGCTAATACACCTTACCTCCCATTGAAAGGGGCCGATTTCCGTATGTTAGCAAGAGCATATATTACAATTGGATTTGGAAGCCAGTATTACTTTTGTCTCATTGACCCATATATGCCACAGAAATAAAATTCTAGTGTTGCTTGTAAGAAGCAGATTTTTTTCTTTCCAGATAGAATCCTTAATCTAACAAAATCAACTTGGTTTGAGGTGAATGTTTCCTGTTCCATCCTTCAAGTTCCGACCCCTCACCTCAAACCTCCCTAGTGTGAAAACTCTAAAGCTTGTTTGCTGTTGAGTCATCTTTCATACTGCTCTTTGCTTCATTTCTCACATTCAAACCCTCTCTAAATCCTACCGCCTTCATTTAAGAAGCAATTCTTGAATCTGCTTCTTGTCTTGGAAGAGACATAACTCCTTCTAAATAGTTTTCTTCCAACTGTCAAACTCCAATCTATTTTAGATGCTGCTGGTATACTCCGATTCATTCTCCTCAGTCTTCAAAAAAACAACCCCCCTTTTTCTATTTGCTTCTACATTGCCTTGTCTGTTTTCTTCAGAATTCAATTTAAAACCTTGGTTCCGACATGTAAAACCTATTGCCACAATGTAAATGCTTTCTAAAGGCAGAAGTAAAGGCATGGCAGAAGGTTCTACTGTACATCAACTATCTCAGACTTTAATGGATCATACCCAACAAGGAATCACAAAGTGATATACTCCCTAGACCTTGCTAGCACATTCAATCTGTATATGAAATAAGTGGAGTAACAGAATTGTCAATCTCTGACATCCTGAAGAGGTCATGGGCCGAGGAAGACGCATAAATACATAAAAAGGACATTCCTAAGAAGCATTTAGAAAAACTAGCAAGGGAAATCTTACCAGAGTATCTCTTATCGGTATGTAATAGGAATATAGAAAAACATGTAGTGTGAAGGTATAGGATAGATGAAAGGAACTGCAGACATAACATTAGAAATATGACATTTCCAAAATAAAATGGGACAGACTCACCAATGTTACCACATAGACAGTAGATTGACAAGGCAGTTAGAAGATGTGCCCAATCTATCCCATGCAGTTTAAAAGGTTTGCGGCATCATTGAATGTAAGAATCTTTTTCTACACGGCAACTTATATGTGGTATAATGAAAGACAGTATTCTGTGCCTAAGACCTGCTGAATAATAGGAATACGTCTTGTGCTTTCTATACCTGAGCAAAGTCACCTTTACTGCACACTGTTCAGTGTCTATCAGGGCACAAACATATACTCTGTTTGGTGCAAATCAACAATACATTTGTCTAAAATGATTTTATGCTAGGTAGAGTTTAACTAAACTCATGCCAGACATTTGGGGCACATGAATAATAAATCTGACCCAATAGTTATTACAAGGGTCATTGTGGTCAAGTCATGTGACATGTGCTTCAATAGGCATGATTGAGATTTGTTTACTTATTCCACTATTAATTACTTTTTGCCATACCAATTACGTATACACATACTCATATGGTTCAACAGATTGCATTGGTATAACTAAGGGCCCCTTCACACGGCGTAAGCGCTCGGCTCATTCCGAACCATACACGCGAGAGCTTCTAAACACTATCCATTCACTTCAATGGGAGCGCTCGTAAAGCCGGCTTTACCCGTGCTCCCATTGAAGTGAATCGGAAGTGTTTAGAAGCGCTAGCGTGTACAGCTCGGAATGGGCCGAGCGCTTACACCGTGTGAAGGGGCCCTAACAATTTATATAAAGTGGTTGGCCAGGATTTATTTAGTATGGGAATGTCGGAGGACCCTCGCAGGGCAGCTGACTCCATGCCCGCCCCATATAGTTGACTTTCACAGGAGCTGAGCTGCAGTACTGGTTCCCAACTGCTATACAGGGAAAGGAGCTAACTGCGGTTGCGGTATGGAAGTTGGAAGTGGTCCAGTACAGATCCCCCACTGATTAGGCATTTATGGCCTGTCATGGGGATATTTTATGTATGTCAATGTGGGGTTCCCTGTTTCCTTTGATCTGCTATCAGCATTTATATGATATGCTTTATAGCACTAGAGCCAACTCATTTAAGTCTAGAGGTTCTAGACAAAACTGTGTTTAGGGAGGGAAGTAGAAAAGCTGTGACATCATCTATGCAATGATGGCTCCATGGGGTTATCTATAGAGATATTATCTTCTATTGTAATATTATCTGTTACGTAAGTGATGTGAATTCTTCAAAGAAAATACCTTCAGAATTGGTAAGTGTGAGTATATTTTTAAGTTTAGTGGCAACAGTGAAAAGTGCAGAATGTAGTACCTTAAAATATAGATAGAAAGTGATATATAAAATTAAAATAAAATCATAAAAAAATAACATAAAAACATAGGTCATTTTATGAGACACATTCCCCTTAAATTAGCTACAAGAGGATGAGTACAATGAGTGTTTATCCTGAAGACCAGGCATTTTCAATGGGCACCATGTATGCTTCATGTCTCCTACAGTGCTTCTGTCTGGATTCCATGTTAACTGAGGGTCTATATATTTCTAAAGAACAAATCACAAGTAAACACGATATCCCAGTTAAGTGGAAGACATAGTCTTAATAGGTACAATTTAACTAAATGATCTTGAATCACATAAAATGACTTTTAATATGTAGTAATAGGCCATATGTATAGGGATAACTTATCTTTTATGAGACATGCCCACACAACCATTGAGCATGACAGCCTCCATTGGCAAGACTTTTATTACTGGTACAATGAAAACTCTTTTCTCTCACCAAAATCCCTAGAAGTGGACCATATTCATAAGCATTGTAATAGCAGAAAATTATTACTCTTCACTTTAATGAACAAGATTACTCTGGCTGAAAAAAATGAGGATTATAAAAAAGAAGAACAATTGTGAAAATGTACAAAATAATGAGAGCTGAGTAACCATATAACGCTATTATTAATATTAATAAAATAAATCCTAAGTAAAATCCTATAGCAGCAATGTTTTATATCCTCACCTCTTAACAGGGTCCCTACAGACTGAAAAGAGACATATATTTGAACCTTCACACAGGGTAAGGAGACAATGTTTTTTCTAGTTGCTTTAAGTCACCAGGAAAATGACTTGTATTCCAATTTCATCTAGGCTTATGAAAGCCAAAGACAGATGGCAATTGCCATCTCAGTAACCTGTTTCTTGGGACGCTGCCTAGTATATCAGAAGATCACAGGATGATGCCACATTTGACTCATACACTTGCAACCACAGTGGCCTTTAAAAGCAGCAATTTACTAAGGATTTACATTGTACACTGGGCAAACTGTTTTTACGATCTGTTACCGTTTGATAACACTTGGTTTCAGTAATTCTTTCAATGATTTAATATATCATACACAGACTGGCTTCTCCTGTCCTCACTGAATGCATTCAGGTAAAGTGGTGCCAGGTTAAGATATCTATCCAAAGTAAATATGCACCATATTAAGCCAGGACTGGACTGGTCCTGGGGACTATCACTAAAGCAATCCACTTCCTGAAGAAGGCTTTACAGTGGGCAAACACCTTTGCATTCAAAAACAAAATTTGGTACAATGTTATATACTTTATTTTTCATTTATTTTTTTTCTGTAGTTACTTTATCATCTGTCTTTTGAGAAACAGAATATTCTAAATATCTTGAAGAAATAAAATGGTGACAATCAAAAATTCTATCCACAAAACCACATATTTCCTGGTCTATACAACTTCACCCTTGGATAACCTCTACTGTACATGTTAAGTACATTATTATTAGGTATATGAGTGACAACTATCCTCCTCTTCAACAAAATCTCTCTTCTTAGGCCCCGTTCACACGGGGCAAGGGATGGCGTATTTTGGTCCTGATTTTGACACGGGAAACCGCATCAGAATAGGACCAAACTGCCTACCGCGACTGTTGCAGCTTCCCGCTCTGGTGTAGGCCCAAATTAATTAATTAATTTTTTTCTCTGGTGGATTCAGCACCAAAATCTGCCCTCTCTTTTCCTGTGTGAATGAGCCCTTACAAGATATTACAACTGTCTGACATGTTTTAAGTATTGAAGGATACAACTATATGGTACAACAATGATCTGGAAAGCATTTGCCTTAAAGGTTATGGACATATTTCTGCATACAAACTCAAGTCTTATTAAGTTCCTAGAGCAAAAAGTTGCACTTATCTGCTTTTCTGCATTGAGCATTCCTATTTTCGCATTCAGCAATCTTTATTTACAATATACAACCTTTGTTAAGTTGAGACTTTTGGCTCAGGGTGTTGATCTCTTCTCTGTTTTGTTCTCACCTATGCAGCTTGAGCAAGCTCTTCCCCTCCCTCCTTCTTTGTTCACTGTCTCCTTTGCTAGCAATGTGCATACAGCTTTATATGACAGCATAAAATATATATGTGTGATGGGAAAAAAGTTGACAATGGTGTCCATAGCCTTTAAATACTAATGGCAGCCCTATGCAGAGGATCAATCTCAGCTCTTATTTTGGTGGAAACAGCCAACCCTCTCATATCTATGGCCTGTGTCTCGACTCTATTCTGATGGAAAATGCTTTGAAAAGGTATGTTGAATTTCCATCTGCCCCATCCTTTTTGGCCCAAGAGATATGGAACATCACCAGGGGTACATGGCAGCAATTTACACCCCTTCCCCTATTACCACCAACTCTACAGGCACACTCATCCAAACTGTGCATATAAGTGTAACAAGGATCAGAAAGAATAGCTGTCAAATGATTGGTTGGTCAGTGGCTAATGTGTATGGCTAGCTTAATTCTGTCATTTACAAAATCTAAGCATTATCAAGCTCACAAAAACTCTATTTTATGTACATTAAACTTATTTTTAAATCCTGCCAACTTAGTCCTTAGTCCTATTATTGTGTATGAGCACAAATAGTTAAATCTGCCATGTCTCTAGGGATTAACATAATTCCCTTATACTATGCTTAAAATAGGCTAAATCTAGTTTGTGATCAAAACTTTGGGGTACTTGACATAATTTGAGTAGGGTCTATTTGACTTAGTTTGTTAACATAACAAGATTGTATACTGCAGTCATTGTCTTTAATGCTGAAAGTGATGTCAGTTGATTGAAAGTTGTAACATTGGCACCGAGGACATCTGAAGCAGAAGGGGGCATCATAGAGGTAAAGCACTACCATCATTTACATAATATATTCTATCTGTAACATACAGTATGTCACATGTTGCTTTGTCACTGAACTTAGACATTGATTCAAATTGAGTCAGTGTTCTGGTAGGAACTGAATTCAGGAGAACACGCTTATCCCAAGACCAAAGACTTAGCATCCATTTATCATCCTTTTTTTTTTTTTTTTACAAAGAACATACCAGGGCATATTTATCAATAAACACCAAAGTGGTTACCCACCATTGTTTTTAGCCAACAGCAGATTCATTAATACAGCACTCTCTACCCAGGAGAGAACATTATACAACATCTCTAGACACTAGTTCCTTTAGTCTTATCATTGCCAACTAAATTCAAATGATCTTAAATGGAAGGTTTTTAATATTGCTCAAAATAACAAGTTCATAACTATATACCACACAAGTCACATTCCAGAGCCCAACTTCTAGGTTTTCAACTCTCTCCGGCTTCGTAACGCAAGTCATGTTTTACACTTAATTGGACGTTGGGCCTAAATCAAATCAGCTTTGCAATTAGAATTTTGTTTAATTGCAATGTGATGGTAAATTGAAGTTAAGAGATCGTTATTTCTCAGTGGTGATCAGATCTGCTCCCATCAAATTCTGGGGAAATGGAAATAATTTAGTGTTATGGGGGGGTACAATAAAATTCTGAACCAGGCATCAGTCCCTAGGGAAGATTATCTACTGATGTGGCTGCTTAGAATCTTTCTTCAAATGACTTTTTAGCATACAGTATTTAAAGAGGTTCTGTCATGGGAAAATGACTTGTTTTTATACAGAGGTTTGCCTTGTAAAGCAGGGGCATTATGTTTCACTTCTGGTACTGATTTCTGGAACTTTGGAACGCCTTATAGGTAACATGAATGATATGTTTCTACTAGGTTTGGCTGTTTGCAGTTGCTATGATGATAGGGGCAATACACAGGAAATAATAAAGAGAAATACATAGAGGCTGTATAATTATGTACATTGTATGTTACTCATGTTCTTCATCTGACTTGCAGAAAGCCATTGGTGGTTAAAATGACTGTTCTTTTTAATGATGAGATAACAAATTCTAAATGTCATTTGCAACACTAGTGGTTTGGATTTTGTTGTTCAAGGTGTGGTTGGCTATAGGTACTACCAAGCAAGCACAGTAAGGATTGAGTGGTGCTGGAGTCCATCATTAAAGTCTGGATTTCCTCTTTTATGTTCCTTTTACCTGTTATGTTTTTAGGAACTTGACAGTAACATCTATGAGGTTAAGCACTATCACTTTTGTAGATTTGGGAAACTTTAAAATGTTATGTAAATTAGGCAGTTGGTGTACTGGGGGTAGACCGAGGAACACTGCTCATGCCACTCTTGTACCACCTCCTGCCTTCACCACCTCGTGCAGTGAGAGTTGAGCCTGACATCACCCATCTGGCTTAAGCAGCAAGATCAGTGCCCAGCCTCAATACATCAACTGTATCATATGAATAAGACTTGTTTTTCTCCAAATCTACAAAAGTGACATATATAACAAAAGCATGCTCTTTAACATGGTGGTGGCAGTTGAATATGCCTCGAGGAATAAATACAGAATCCCTTTATATCACAGAGCAGGATCTTGTGATTAGGAGACAATTAACAATATACCAGGATATTCGAGTGAAGGAAAGATAAGGGTGCTCAAACAGGCATCCACCCCATGTTCCAATATATGAATGATCTTGGCACTTTAGAGATTTTGGGATACGCAATTCCAAAATACGGCATCCCTGTTCTTCAGCTTTCACGATCATTCTTTTGCATCCTCATCTCTCCCTAAAATCCGTGTCTGATGAAGGTTTCATTGAGTGAAGCGAAACACGTCACATATGTATTTTGAAAAAGAAGAAGCAATCTTCCCGACAGTAAAGAACCATTGCACCTGCGGAAGGGCAAGGTATACGCCCGAAACGCGTTGTGTTTGAATTGTCTAATAAAACCGTTCATTTCAATTTATATGGTGAACATGGTTCCTTTCCAACCGCATTTTCCATACTAATCTGTGTTGCTGGTCTTTTGTTGCACACATGTATTTTGGATTGCATACTACAATAGAACGTTTTGGAATTGTGCATCTAAAAACCTCTGGAGTGCCAAGTAGATTAATATATTAGGGTATTCTTATTCTCATCACTATCTCCAAAGGCGCAAGTGACAGCCATTCCACATTTCAGCATAGTTAATTCCCAACTATTGGTGGTTATGTTTACAGGATATGTTATCATAGTGATTTTTAATTATGGCACATTTATTACTTAACAAGGCCAAAAGTCAACTTTACCATTTTTATTTAGAAATGGAAAGCCTTGGGGAATATGAGGAATAAAAATGAAAGAATGGGTAAAACTGATACTTATGTATTCAGAACTGCTACCTCTGCATTTTGCAGTATTCTCAGAAATTGAGATTCTGTAAAGTTCATGGCAGTGCAACTGTAGAAGGGAAACACATAGAAATGGAAAGCCAGACCTATTTGTAAGTCTGCAAGATATTTGACAAACTCTTGAAACAGGTTGGTGATTTTTTTTTTTTTTGGTATGTTTATCACATGCAGAAGAATAGAATCTGTAATAACATTGTGGAGTAGTAATAGTAGAATTAGTGTCTCATGTGTTCATTTAGTACCTGCTATAGAAATGATAAAAGGGCTACAAAGTACTGCAGGTAAGAAATGGAAATATAAATAGTGACTTCTGATATTCATTATTTGCTACAGAAGTAATGACATAACTTCACAAAGGAAGCTTCTTTGTGCTATGTGCCAAGTTCTAATTCGCAGCTTCCATTATTTGGCATTTTCCCACTAAGATCCCAATACATATTTACTCGCTACTGCTTGAAAGGTTGAACATTTTCACATGAGATTAATTTTATTTACTGAAATGACTATTACAATCTAGATATTTCAATCTAAGCCACACTTTATCGGATGTAAATTCAGTGCATGGGAAGAAGCAAAAATGTGTAGGTTGCCTTCTCAAGCAATTCCTTTTTCGCATATCATACAACATTGTTTTAGCCTGTTTAGCAGAGTAGGTGAAAATGATTGCAAATGTATATTACATACAGAAGGGATCACTAAAATCAGATTTTTAGAAAGGTAGATGCAGTAGAATACATAGTTGGGATTAACCCGATGCAGCATTGAAATCCTGTTATATTCTTATATGTACATAACAATACATTCAAAAGATCTAATCCATTTTAGTACGGGTATAGCAAGAGTATAGGAGAGCACACAGCTAAAATATGTACATAGGTATAATGCTGTCATGCGTATAGTTTCAATTCAGTAATACAAATACATTGGTATAAATGGATAAACTCTGGTTTTCCACAGCTATGATCTCTTATACAATATGACAGGCAATAAAAGAGGCCTTTGGTGTTTTATACTATATGTCCATATGTGTTAACATATCATATTCCATACAAAAAACTCCAAGACCTTTATTGGATCAAAGCTTACCTGGTGCAGAAGTAAGGTCTTAGCAGCTTAGTGTACCCATTAAATCTAGCAACTATACATGAAATTTTAAGTTCAGTTATTCACGTTATCCATAGGATGTCACATATGGCTGTTTATTCATTGGGCACATTACATCATTAGTAGACTTGGACAAACATATTCCATAAATTATATATATTTGACTATAATGCTACGCATAGATTATATGTATGTTTCCCAGGTATGGATGTCATTCCTAATATGTCTCATTTGAATGCATTTTGTAAGATAATGTGCATAATAAACATATCTGAGCTTGAATGTTACGTCACAGTGTTTCATGTAAAAACCTGTGTAATAATAGCCTGTTGTGCTTTAATATAGAACAACGGAAAATAGAATAGAAGGCCTAAGCCAAGTAGTTTTACATGATTATCGTACCCAGTATCTTCCTTTATTATTTCTAATATTCTATACACATATAATGAATACAAGAAATAATGGTCACATATCAAGCATAAAAAAATACACATTCATAGGCATAGCCAGGCTTATATATCCACAGGTTCTTAACACCGCTAGCTTACCTTAGAGGGATTGATGGCTGTAATGATCCACACACAGTGTGCATTGCTGTCATACTGGACTGGGTAGTTAGGGGATGTGATGATTCCTGATGGCCCCCGAAGATGAGCGTCACACATTCTTGCTGTAGGGTAAGATCAGAAAATCTATTGGGTTATCTGAACATAAACTCTGGAATTTATTGTTCAGAATTTAATGTCAGTTATCCGACATATATTTTTGGATTTTTGAATACGGATTGTATTTGCAATGAAACCATATTGATCTTATGCTAGCCATATACATGACATAAAAGTCTTCGGCAATGTGACCAACACATCGATGGTGGACATGTTAGTATTAATGATCTCACCTTCTATATAAGCTAAATGGCCTGATCAGGGATAGGACAGTTTACTCTGAGTGTGCAAAACTGGAAAATGATCTGCTAGATTTTTAATTTCAGCTGAATGACAGGAAGAAACCTCCAACATGGTTAATATAAAATCTGCCATTGGACCACATTCTTTTAAACAATCATTGGCCAAAATTGCCTAAATTTTTAATATTATGTATATGGCCATCTTAAAGCTATATTTCCCTTTTATAGCATTTTCGGTTAGGACATGCTGTTTTTTCCTAGCTGAGTTATCATCCACAAGACAAATAGAATATAATTTCTTAAATATTCATTTTCTCCCACTCTCTTGCAGACCAATTGAATCCCTTCCATACTAAAGTGTTTGCATTTGTGTATACAGTAGTGGGATCTGTATCATAAATGCATAAGGACACATTAGTCAAAATGACTAGAGATGGCACAATCGATTCACTAAGGTTGAGATTCACAATAAATTTGTGTCTCACAGTTTGGAGAATTTTGAAAGATCTCCATAAATGACTATACAATTAGAAATGTATACCAAGCACAGATGGTCAATGCTGTAAGCATAATCAGTTGCCATTGCGCTGCGGATAAGTCAATGGATTTAAGGTCATTTTGTACATGACAATGTTGCACTAGACCCAGGGAATTGGACGAGGCCCAAAATTAGGTGTTATATTGTCGCGAAACAGTCAGACGTCACTCTGCCTGACAACCCAAGGATGCAATTACATATATAAGGAGCCAGGAGATTAACAGCAGGATAAACTGTGCCCCAAGCTACATAGAAACATCTGGCATAAGAAAGGTTAAACCAGACTTTTCTGTTCAGCTAGTCTCATGGAGAAGAATGGGAGGGGGAACATTTCGTAGAAGCAGCTGATCTGGATAGACTCTGGCTCCCTCATTCTTCCCAATGAAGACTGCTAGGCTTGTCTCCACCTCCCCTGTGCGTGGAGTGTGTTTGGGGTGGGTGTGTGGCTCTGAATATCAAGTGTTGCTAGGACAGTGCTGCAGTGAAATGCGATGGCTGGCTGAAAAATCTCACTGACAAGAAGGAATGCTAATTAATGAGCCCCCATGCCACCATTCCGCAGGACAGTTCTTGGCGTGCTTTTAAACCTTTCCCGAAGGAAGGAAAAGGGTTAATATGTTTCTAGGTGACCTTGTGACAGCTAGTATTGCGCAGAGGAGTAGGAGAGGACCCATTCATTATTGTACAAAAGGCACCGACAATTATTTTTCATTCCATTTATAAAACCTTGGTAATTTATCATGCCCCAGTCAGGCTCGTCCTGCTCTTATGTTTAATGCAATGTTAATGCTCCCTCATCACCACTCCCTACAAAGAGCCTGGCAGATTGACAGACGCATTGCTACACTTCTGTGACACGTACGTCAGGTTGCACAAGGGTATTTCTCAGCTTCACAACATGGAGTAAAGGGTGCTGGTGCAATACGTCAAATATTAATTATCTTCCAAAGTCAATACAAGTCTGCTTTATCTACAGCATCTTGCAACGTAACATTGTTACTACACCGGAACACCTTTCTAATACTAAACATTCTCTTAAGATTTTGTCATAAAAATAATAATGGTGAACCTGCAATAATATAATAAAAATGTACATACATTGATATATTCTGTCCTAGAGTTCCTATAATGTCACCTTTATAGGTAGGAATATTCCAATACTATAGAAGTCATAACATAAAATAAGATGCTTGGCAGTCTGTATTTTCTGTCTGGACCAGCAGTTACAGACTATCATAAAACAGTCTATAGTTACAGATTTATAAGAAGGCTGCTTGCATTTTGCTCAACATAAACTGCTCCAGTACGTTTTCATGGCTGCACATCTCCATATTGAATTTAACATAAAGAAGTCATGTAACTCTCTATAACTGATGAGATGCAGCGAGTTGGTTCCATAATGCTTCACGAAAAAAATGAATGCCATTATATCTTTGGCAAAATTTGAGCACCTTGGATCAATATGTCCAATATCCCCTGTCTGCCATACTATCTCCATCTACAGTCCTATGAAAAAGTTTGGGTACCCCTATTAATCTTAATCATTTTTAGTTCTAAATATTTTGGTGTTTGCAACAGCCATTTCAGTTTGATATATCTAATAACTGATGGACACAGTAATATTTCAGGATTGAAATGAGGTTTATTGTACTAACAGAAAATGCGCAATATGCATTAAACCAAAATTTGACCGGTGCAAAAGTATGGGCACCCTTATCATTTTATTGATTTGAATACTCCTAACTACTTTTTACTGACTTACTGAAGCACAAAATTGGTTTTGTAACCTCAGTGAGCTTTGAACTTCATAGCCAGGTGTATCCAATCATGAGAAAAGGTATTTAAGGTGGCCAATTGCAAGTTGTTCTACTATTTGAATCTCCTCTGAAGAGTGGCATCATGGGCTACTCAAAACAACTCTCAAATGATCTGAAAACAAAGATTGTTCAACATAGTTGTTCAGCGGAAGGATACAAAAAGCTGTCTCAGAGATTTAACCTGTCAGTTTCCACTGTGAGGAACATAGTAAGGAAATGGAAGACCACAGGGACAGTTCTTGTTAAGCCCAGAAGTGGCAGGCCAAGAAAAATATCAGAAAGGCAGAGAAGAAGAATGGTGAGAACAGTCAAGGACAATCCACAGACCACCTCCAAAGAGCTGCAGCATCATCTTGCTGCAGATGGTGTCATTGTGCATCGGTCAACTATACAGCGCACTTTGCACAAATAGAAGCTGTATGGGAGAGTGATGAGAAAGAAGCCGTTTCTGCACGTACGCCACAAATAGAGTTGCCTGAGGTATGAAAAAGCACATTTGGACAAGGCAGCTTCATTTTGGAAACAAAAATTGAGTTGTTTGGTTATAAAAAAAAAGGCGTTATGCTTGGCGTCCAAAAAGAAACAGCATTCCAAGAAAAACACATGCTACCCACTGTAAAATTTGGTGGAGGTTCCATCATGCTTTGGGGCTGTGTGGCCAATGCCGGCATCGGGAATCTTGTTAAAGTTGAGGGTCGCATGGATTCCACTCAGTATCAGCAGATTCTTGAGAATAATGTTCAAGAATCAGTGACGAAGTTGAAGTTACGCCGGGGATGGATATTTCAGCAAGACAATGATCCAAAACACCGCTCCAAATCCTCAGGCATTCATGCAGAGGAACAATTACAATGTTCTGGAATGGCCATCCCAGTCCCCAGACCTGAATATCATTGAACATCTGTGGGATGATTTGAAGCGGGCTGTCCATGCTCGGCGACCATCTAACTTAACTGAACTTGAATTGTTTGTCCAAAATACCTTTATCCAGGATCCAGGAACTGATTAAAAGCTACAGGAAGCGACTAGAGGCTGTTATCTTTGCAAAAGGAGGATGTACTAAATATTAATGTCACTTTTCTGTTGAGGTGCCCATACTTTTGCACCGGTCAAATTTTGGTTTAATGCATATTGCACATTTTCTGTTAGTACAATAAACCTCATTTCAATCCTGAAATATTACTGTGTCCATCAGTTATTAGATATATCAAACTGAAATGGCTGTTGCAAATACCAAAATATTTAGAACTAAAAATGATTAAGATTAATAGGGGTGCCCAAACTTTTTCATAGGACTGTATAATCTGCCTATATGGTCAAGTGGGTTGGCTGGTCTCCTTCCATTGGGCAGGGTCCCCTTTATCTCTCAGCTCTCTGTATTGCAGCGTCATTTACCCTATCCTATGTCATTGTTCTTATATGTGACTTATGGTTTGTATTTTTGATACTTTTCAATAAATATCTTTGAAACTAAAAAACGCCTGCAAAATATGCAAGTGAAGACTCAAGTGACTACTTAGTCGCTGGGCCTGGTCAATCTTCATTATAGGGGTTGTCCGGTACCATATCGATTTCCACAGGATAGGTTATCAGTATATGATCTGTCAGGGTCTAAGCTACTTTAAACACAGCCAACGGTGTACTTGAAATGAGGTCTATCACAGCAGGTTCCCCCATGGGACAGCCCTGCAGGCCTGAGGTGCTGTTCCTGTAGGGCTGGGCGATTAACCAAATTAATTTTATTAATTCACCCATAAGGAGTTTGAGTATGTCACGTGCTCACGCTCACAAGCAAAGTGAGTACTATAAGGGGGAACTCACACGGAGTAAAGTGGCGCGCAATCTGGCACGTATACGCGTGTCAGAAGTTAGCAGCGCGTAATTTTGTGGCCGTAATTTTGCGGCCGCAAAAATTACAGGCGCAAAATAACGCGCGTTATATGATCGTAATCCCCATTGAAATCAATGGGATCTTTTTTGAGCGCGCAAACTTCTGACACGCGCATACGTGCCAGATTGCGCACCACTTTACTACGTGTGAGTTCCCCCTAACTGTCAAGTATTACACAATGGAGATACAATGGTAATGTCCATGCTCAAAGTTGTTTCTGATTGCAGACATTAAATGCCATAAGGCCACCGATAATCCTCCTTCACCCTTACCTGTTGTTGCTGGTACTGCTCTCTTGCTACCAGATCACAGTAGCCATCTGGCTAGTATGGCAGCCTAGAGCCATGTGAAGGCAACCTGGCTTGTCATAGTAATACAACTATTGAGGCCTGCTTGTCAAACCTCAGTAATACTTATACAAGAATGTACAGACTGCAATACAGTGGTATTGCACTCTATGGTACATTGCAGGTTTAGGCATAAAAAAGTTTAAAAAATAGTGTAAAAGAGAAAAAGTTTTCAAAAGTGTTAAAACCATAGAGAATATATTGTGGATATATGGTACTGGGAGTGTGTTATATTATTCCCAATGTGGATGTAGCTGCTGTAAAAGCAGGTTCACGCCTGCTCCATTCATTTCAATGACAGTGTTGGAAATAGGTGAAGTACAGCACTTCTACAGTACATCATTGCCATTGAAGTGATGTGTTCACAACAGGGTTAAAAAAGACCCAGTTCTCAGGATCAGTGGTGGTGGTGGGCACAATTCTTTATGTATAAAAATACAAACACATTAGACATCCCACATCAAAAAATGCCCAAACTATAAAAACTATCACCCTATATGATTAAAAACATAGCAGTAAAAAGAAAAATATCAAAATAGCCAAATCTCATACTTTCTCTGTTTTGCCCCCCCCCCCAAAGTAAATACATAAAATAAAATGGTGAGCAAAACAATAAACATTCCTCCAAATGGTATGTATTAACATGTCATCTTGTCCCGCAAAAAAAGACAACTCTGTATACATTCACAAATATAAAAAAGTTACTGGCGTCAGAATTTGACAGAGATTCAAATTGAAAATTTTCCCTAGGGACAGGGGCAGGGAAAATTCTGGGACAGACCAAACACACAAGAGAACAGGAGAATACAGAAAGGTGAGCATTAGCGTTTTTTTTTTTTACTTTGTTTGATCCATTGTACTGGGGTAACTGGAGGGAAAATATATACTGTGGGGGCAACTGCAGGGGCATTATAATTTGGGCAGGTCAGGTATGCCTAAGTGGTAGTGGAGCCCTACCTTTGAAACCTTTGCATGGATCAATTCAGGTATAAGGAGTTGCACAACAGCCCTGTTCACCGCATAGAGGTGGTTTGAGGAAAGCGCAGCATCACTCTTATTACTTGAAGGGGTTGGCCACTTTCAGACCAATATTGACAAACAAATGTACAATAAAAAGATATACAATTTTCCAATATACTTTCTGTATCAATTCCTCAAGGTTTTCTAGATTTCGGCTTGCTGTCATTCATTCTGTTACTTCTAGTGGATAAAACTCTGACCATGGTCATGTGATTTACGGTCCATGGTCATGTGATGAGCACACAGGTGCACGGCTGATTACCAGGCAGATGTCTGATTACTGTGCTGTCACTATAACGAGCGGCACCTGTGTGCTCATCACATGACCATGGACCGTAAATCACATGATCATGGTCAGAGTTTTATCCACTAGAAGTAACAGAATGACAGCAAGCAGAGATCTAGAAAACCGTGAGGAATTGATACAGAAAGTATATTGGAAAATTGTATATCTTTTTATTGTAAATTTGTTTGTCAATATTGGTCTGAAAATGGCCAACCCCTTTAAATAGGAGTAGTGCTGCGTGTGCTCCCCTGTCAGCCAGTAGCTTTTGGCAACCAGACCACAACTATCAAATACTAATGACCAATCCTGTGAACAGGTCATCAGTAGAGATGAGCGAACACTAAAATGTTCGAGGTTCGAAATTCGATTCGAACAGCCGCTCACTGTTCGAGTGTTCGAATGGGTTTCGAACCCCATTATAGTCTATGGGGAACATAAACTCGTTAAGGGGGAAACCCAAATTCGTGTCTGGAGGGTCACCAAGTCCACTATGACACCCCAGGAAATGATACCAACACCCTGGAATGACACTGGGACAGCAGCGGAAGCATGTCTGGGGGCATAAAAGTCACTTTATTTCATGGAAATCCCTGTCAGTTTGCGATTTTCGCAAGCTAACTTTTCCCCATAGAAATGCATTGGCCAGTGCTGATTGGCCAGAGTACGGAACTCGACCAATCAGCGCTGGCTCTGCTGGAGGAGGCGGAGTCTAAGATAGCTCCACACCAGTCTCCATTCAGGTCCGACCTTAGACTCCGCCTCCTCCGGCAGAGCCAGCGCTGATTGGCCGAAGGCTGGCCAATGCATTCCTATGCGAATGCAGACTTAGCAGTGCTGAGTCAGTTTTGCTCAACTACACATCTGATGCACACTCGGCACTGCTACATCAGATGTAGCAATCTGATGTAGCAGAGCCGAGGGTGCACTAGAACCCCTGTGCAAACTCAGTTCACGCTAATAGAATGCATTGGCCAGCGCTGATTGGCCAATGCATTCTATTAGCCCGATGAAGTAGAGCTGAATGTGTGTGCTAAGCACACACATTCAGCACTGCTTCATCAAGCCAATACAATGCATTAGCCAGTGCTGATTGGCCAGAGTACGGAATTCGGCCAATCAGCGCTGGCTCTGCTGGAGGAGGCGGAGTCTAAGATCGCTCCACACCAGTCTCCATTCAGGTCCGACCTTAGACTCCGCCTCCTCCGGCAGAGCCAGCGCTGATTGGCCGAAGGCTGGCCAATGCATTCCTATGCGAATGCAGACTTAGCAGTGCTGAGTCAGTTTTGCTCAACTACACATCTGATGCACACTCGGCACTGCTACATCAGATGTAGCAATCTGATGTAGCAGAGCCGAGGGTGCACTAGAACCCCTGTGCAAACTCAGTTCACGCTAATAGAATGCATTGGCCAGCGCTGATTGGCCAATGCATTCTATTAGCCCGATGAAGTAGAGCTGAATGTGTGTGCTAAGCACACACATTCAGCACTGCTTCATCAAGCCAATACAATGCATTAGCCAGTGCTGATTGGCCAGAGTACGGAATTCGGCCAATCAGCGCTGGCTCTGCTGGAGGAGGCGGAGTCTAAGATCGCTCCACACCAGTCTCCATTCAGGTCCGACCTTAGACTCCGCCTCCTCCGGCAGAGCCAGCGCTGATTGGCCGAAGGCTGGCCAATGCATTCCTATGCGAATGCAGACTTAGCAGTGCTGAGTCAGTTTTGCTCAACTACACATCTGATGCACACTCGGCACTGCTACATCAGATGTAGCAATCTGATGTAGCAGAGCCGAGGGTGCACTAGAACCCCTGTGCAAACTCAGTTCACGCTAATAGAATGCATTGGCCAGCGCTGATTGGCCAATGCATTCTATTAGCCCGATGAAGTAGAGCTGAATGTGTGTGCTAAGCACACACATTCAGCACTGCTTCATCAAGCCAATACAATGCATTAGCCAGTGCTGATTGGCCAGAGTACGGAATTCGGCCAATCAGCGCTGGCTCTGCTGGAGGAGGCGGAGTCTAAGATCGCTCCACACCAGTCTCCATTCAGGTCCGACCTTAGACTCCGCCTCCTCCGGCAGAGCCAGCGCTGATTGGCCGAAGGCTGGCCAATGCATTCCTATGCGAATGCAGACTTAGCAGTGCTGAGTCAGTTTTGCTCAACTACACATCTGATGCACACTCGGCACTGCTACATCAGATGTAGCAATCTGATGTAGCAGAGCCGAGGGTGCACTAGAACCCCTGTGCAAACTCAGTTCACGCTAATAGAATGCATTGGCCAGCGCTGATTGGCCAATGCATTCTATTAGCCCGATGAAGTAGAGCTGAATGTGTGTGCTAAGCACACACATTCAGCACTGCTTCATCAAGCCAATACAATGCATTAGCCAGTGCTGATTGGCCAGAGTACGGAATTCGGCCAATCAGCGCTGGCCAATGCATTCTATTAGCCCGATGAAGTAGAGCTGAATGTGTGTGCTAAGCACACACATTCAGCACTGCTTCATCAAGCCAATACAATGCATTAGCCAGTGCTGATTGGCCAGAGTACGGAATTCGGCCAATCAGCGCTGGCTCTGCCGGAGGAGGCGGAGTCTAAGGTCGGACCTGAATGGAGACTGGTGTGGAGCGATCTTAGACTCCGCCTCCTCCAGCAGAGCCAGCGCTGATTGGTCGAGTTCCGTACTCTGGCCAATCAGCGCTGGCCAATGCATTCTATTAGCCCGATGAAGTAGAGCTGAATGTGTGTGCTTAGCACACACATTCAGCTCTACTTCATCAGGCTAATAGAATACATTGGCCAATCAGCGCTGGCCAATGCATTCTATTAGCTTGATGAAGCAGAGTGTGCACAAGGGTTCAAGCGCACCCTCGGCTCTGATGTAGCAGAGCTGAGGGTGCACAAGGGTTCAAGTGCACCCTCGGCTCTCCTACATCAGAGCCGAGGGTGCGCTTGAACCCTTGTGCAGCCTCGGCTCTGCTACATCAGAGCCGAGGGTGCGCTTGAACCCTTGTGCACACTCTGCTTCATCAAGCTAATAGAATGCATTGGCCAGCACTGATTGGCCAGAGTACGGAATTCGGCCAATCAGCGCTGGCCAATGCATCCCTATGGGAAAAAGTTTATCTCACAAAAATCACAATTACACACCCGATAGAGCCCCAAAAAGTTATTTTTAATAACATTCCCCCCTAAATAAAGGTTATCCCTAGCTATCCCTGCCTGTACAGCTATCCCTGTCTCATAGTCACAAAGTTCACATTCTCATATGACCCGGATTTGAAATCCACTATTCGTCTAAAATGGAGGTCACCTGATTTCGGCAGCCAATGACTTTTTCCAATTTTTTTCAATGCCCCCAGTGTCGTAGTTCCTGTCCCACCTCCCCTGCGCTGTTATTGGTGCAAAAAAGGCGCCAGGGAAGGTGGGAGGGGAATCGAATTTTGGCGCACTTTACCACGTGGTGTTCGATTCGATTCGAACATGGCGAACACCCTGATATCCGATCGAACATGTGTTCGATAGAACACTGTTCGCTCATCTCTAGTCATCAGTATGAAAAAATAAATTTGGAGCCGAACCATGAGTAGTTAGAGGAATTAGTTTTGCATTGGTCCTGAGATCACTTCTGATGCACAGTCCAAAAGTGATCACTTTGCCTCCACAAGGACAAGCTTGGAGGGTTGGACTGGCCCATGTCCTGACATAAAAATCGGCCTCCAAAAAACAGCAGATGGCAATATTATTTTTATTTGCTTTTGGAGTAAATCACTTGTCTATAAAGTCTATTTCGTTTCGTCTATGTTCATTATCCTATTAGACCTTATAGATAAGTAGTGTGCATGACATGATCTGTATAGAAGGATAATAAATAATTTCAAATAATTCATCTGGTGGGGCCAAGGAAACCCAGTTCTACACTGTGTACATTGCAGATTTTCAGCTTTACGATGGTAGTGCCAAACTGCCCTGCCTTATTTGAACACTGGTATGTATTGAGGAATAAAAAACATATAGATCCTTCTTACTCAAGCCTCTGCTGGTAGGGTTGTGGTCAGTTAGTTTAGGCCTTCATTTCTGGCTTTCTGATCTGCTGTTTTTCAGTTCATGTGCTCCTTGGCAAGTCTTAATATCACTGGGGCTGGCACTTTGTTTTCTGGACGCTGAATCCCTCTCGAACGACATGTGCACCATACTGGGTAAGGTGATTTTAGCTGCCAGAGCCATGATAGCACGGCAATGGAAATGTGTGCCTTGCCTGACGGTGGTGGAGCGTAACCACCATGTAAACTTGGCTTTCACTCTAGAAAGGATGTTGGTACATAAAAAACACATATTCCACTTTCCTTTCCAGATGGGTACTCTGGTTTGATTATTTGGAAAGTGGCACTTATCCGCTTATTAATGGTCCTCCATACCCTCCCATAACAATCCCCAATTAAGTCTGGAGCTTGCTCCCGTCTATGTACGGCAGGTAGTACCTGAGGCAGTTGGGACTACCCTATAAGCATCATTTGAGTATGTATTGATCCCTTACATGAGTATGCAATGAGCTATGCATGGTTATACTGTTCCACTGCATTCTATTTGTTTGTTTGTTTTCTCTTTTTCTTCCCCTCATACCCCCCCCCCCCCCCCCCCCGATGCTTGCATCATTTCCAGCGGAGTATATTATACATACTTGTCCGGTTTCATTCCTTTGTTGCTAATCTCTCAGACCTGAGTATGTTTGATGATCTGCACCTGTGATATTGTCCAATTGGGGCATCACCCTGCGTGTTTGTATGCTATTGTATTGCTGACCCTTGTTTTATCTGTTTTGTTATTACTGTAAAACCTCTTTTTCAGTTTTTCTCAATAATAACTAAATTAGAAACAAACCAACAATAAAGAATAAAAAACATCTGCATCATATGCAAGTGAAGGCTTAGTCACTGGGCCTGGTCAATCTTCATTAAAGGGGTTGTCAGGGATAAATTAAAATTTTACCACTAAGATAAACCTCCTCCATCCACCTAACAGCCAATTTACTCCCTTTAAATAAAATATATTTACCCAGAAATCACTGGTAAAGGTATTTGGGTGCACTATTTAACCCAATGATAGCACTAACAGACCTTTTTTGAAATTTTTTTTTTTGCCTGAAAAACCCCTTTAAGCCTACACCTATTTCACTGATTGATGTAGAGCTGAGAACCAGCAGATGGGTAAAGTGTTTGTGTGGTGGAGCAATCAATTTTCATCTACGCATGCACCAATCCCGGGCTCACTCCTAAGTCATCGAGACTTACAGACCAAAACTGATTACTCTGCCTACACAAAGGCAAACACTCTGCACATGCAGCAATTTCAGTTGTGCCCAAGAATTTGTGCAGCCTGTGAATGACATTAGACATCACCCGCCATCAAGCAACAGACCATAGGAAGAATGACTAGAATGCTTAGATGTCCTGATATGAACAAGGACATTTGATGATTCATTTTCATAGGGTGGGGGAGTTTTGTTCAAGTAGGCAGCACTAATGGAGGTACTGTAACTTTAGTAAGATATTTTAAAGGTCACGGATGGATATATGGTGGTATACTTGCATAGTAATATATTTAGAATTAGAATCAGGGTTAAGTCCAGTAGTACAGAGGGCTGGCTGGTGTCCACTCTTGCTCAAGGGACCACCAACAGCTACAGTTATTTTATGACACTGCAGCACTGATGGGTGTCAGAATCATCTTGTCATATACAATATGCTCTACTGCTCACAGCTGGTGACTCCAAAACGTCAACGGGAGCACATACAGTGTACATTACTTGCTTGCATAGCAGCAAAAAAGATGACCAGCTTGAGAGGCTGAATGTGTGTGATCAAGCATTAACGCTTTAAGTGCCTGACATTTTACAGTTCTAATGGAAGTAGCAAGGGTAAAGGAGAATGTGAAATCACATCTACAGTAGTCATAAGAAAGAACTAATTAGAATAACCTCAGATGACCCAAGGGCAGAAGATATCTACTGCTTTGTCTCACTGAGATAGCACAGAGCTCCCTATAAGGATAGTCTAGCGATTCACTTCCTAGAGATCATTAAGGGAAATCTAGTCATTGCAGGTCAGCAGCACATAACATGGCACAACTTTTGCCACAGAACTGTAGATATTCTAACAACTTGTCATGCTATGGAATTCCAGATGGATTATATTAATAATGCCACTAGTGCACTGGGTCATGGTTTATGGGGATATATACGAGTAGATTATCAGTGTAAAGAATCCCTGGTCATTCACAGTTTACAAAGTATACTGCTACATATAGTATATAATAATGCAGTCTTTTTCACCAGTACGTTGCAGAACTAATATTTGCTGATCAACCAATCCAAAATCTCTGTAATGTGTCATAGTTAAAATATATATATATTGCCACAATAAGATATATATCTTGGAATACACTTCCAAAAACATACGTTGTAAGACACTACTTCCTTGCTGTTACCTCTGCAAATGGGTCGGTGATCACTCCAGGCGGCGAACATGTCGCTTACTTTCATGCAAGTGATGCTTTTGGAACCCTGAAGATCGTAACCATCATTGCACAGGAACTGGATGCTGGAGCCAAGCCTATCAGGAATAACACATGTGTAAAAGGATTGTGGAAGGATTCACTAACCTCACAAATTTGATGCAACTATTCTAAAATGGACAGCACTTGGAGATGAACTTTGGAGATTCCACAATATACAATATGCCAAATAACCTCCCTATCTGCTTGTATGCAAAAGCAAAATGTAAGATTTCAATGAATGGGAATAGATAGAAGCATCACTTTTTTACTTGCCCATCAATATGTGATTTGTGGCTATTATTGGAGTAGGTAAGGGTCACCTTCCATATGAAGATGATGCAGGTACTGTTATCTGATGGATAGTAGGGGTAATAGAAATCCTAATACACAATGATAGATACAAGATACATTTCTGAGGGTAAATTTCATTCCAATAGTTTGTATTTACATTCTTCAATAACCAGGAATGAGATTTTCTCATGATGCGTTTTCCTTCCAATTCCCTAAACACATTAGCTCCCACCAACTGCGAAGGGGCTAAATTAACCCCTGCATTTGTACGACATTGATTTCCTGCTCCACCTGATAACATTTCAGAACCCAATCTTCTATGCTGAAGAGATGTTTGATAAATATCGACTCTTCTCTCCCTCTTTCTATAAAAACAGCATAATGTATAATATTGATATCCAGTATTTCCCAGCAGCTTCATGATTTATTGTATTATCACGGCCATTACAAATCTTCTAGATGATTCCGTAGCTAGGGAACTGAGAATAGCATTTCAGTGTATCTCAAGCCCCATCTGTCGGCAGAATGTATTCATTTTCATTATAGTATTACTTTTAGGGGAAAGGTTACAGGGGTAGTATGATAGAGCAGGGCACTTATTGATAGGACTGGATGCAAAAGGCTGTCTAGGTCTACCCATTTTATCTATACATTGGTTATGTTGTGCAGGTTATTCTGGATGCCCTGAAAAACTGAAGATTTAGTGAAAGCACATAGGTGTCCAGACATAAAAAGTACATTGATTTCTAATGCTTCAACTGATTACAACAGTTAAAATCTGTATTTATGCTGCTATTTTGGCATGATGTTTCAGGAGAATGCAATGATTTATGAATACACAGGAATATGGAAAATAGATCAGAGAATAAATATACCATGTGGTTCCTGTAACATAAATTACTGCAGAAATCAATTTATTTTCATATATTTGGGATTATTCTACTGAAACTATATTGAACATGCTCCTTGACCTTTTCTATGCGGTAGCAAAATGTCTACAATTCATCATTGCTTAAAAGACAACAAAAATAACAAAATGCATAAACTACAGTACTAACAATGCATTAACCTTTCTATGGCGTTCCACTGAATTACACATATAGAAAATGGAAATGAATTGTGACTTTCAGATCTGCACTGCTGCATAACATACACAAATATGATCTTGATGGACCCTGTCACTCGTATCCATAGCTTTATCTAGAAACTTTTGGAGCTTCGCAGTTTGTGTGGCATCTAAGGCTGGCACATTTAGTAATCTTTGCGCATCATAAGCGTATACAAGTGAAAGACGTGAGACAACGTTGTTATATCATGTAATATGCAATTGTGATCGAAAAATATAACATGCAGGAACCTTTAATCATCACTGGATCTTTGGTACTAACAGATATGCACATTAGTTTTCTTCCTTCTGGATGAGACCTATTAGCCAAACCAGACATCTATTTGTAGACAACTGTTTCAGAGGGTAATGGTCTTCACTACTAGCATTGACTATACAGTATATAACTCAACATACACTAGCTGAAACTTTTTGATTAGCAACCCCCATTCCTAAATTGCATACAAGGTAATGAAGGTGATGAAGGGTAAGCACCTCAAAACAGTTGTCTACAAATGGAAGTCTGGTTTGGTTGACATATGATAGTTTTCATCATGGAGAAGAGCTAAGTTGCATTACTTTTCAGTGAACAAATTGTCTCTATACACCAGCTAATTTTTTTTCATTCAAAACCAGTATACCTCTACCCTTCCCAAAGCTAACATCAGGATAATGCAACAAGAGACCTTCTAGGATCCCCAAGATCACCAGAAAGAATCCATAGATCAGTAATGGAAAAAAAGTGGATGTCAAGAATGGGGAAGCACTCACTAAAGTGTGATGGTCTCTTCTTTCTTGTGACTGGGAGCCCACCTCATACTTAATACAGTTTCTAACAATTCTAGATGTCAAAGTTAAAGTTGATATTTAAATGAAATACATTAGCATCCAAAAACACCCTTTGTTCAATCAGATGCTTATATCAATGCTATAAGCTAAATAAAGGTAATAAGGAGTTAAAAAGCAGGAAAAAAGTCCTCTCACCTGAAATCTGAACCTATTCTTTTTCCATGTTCTGGAGTTCCTGGGTCGGGACACAAGTGGTGTCCTTGGTAAACACCCACCTGAGTTACTAAAATGCAAAAGAGAGAGCATACACAGAGAGGAATCACTCCACACACGGCTGACTGCAACAGCAAGGCTGTTGGATAATGTAATCACATAAGTATACAGCAACTGGCATTTTAGGGTTTCACATGTTTCACTTACAAATAAGGTAATTGAATGAACATGATTTGCTCTCCAAACCAAAAACCTTCCCTCCCGCTTCCCTTTTGATGCAAGCATACATTGCAATTTGGAAAATGCATTTTTATCACTTAGCAATTTCATAAATATCAATGAGCCTATTATAACGTTTTACCCATTTTATAGTACGATCACCCATTCAGCTCAGAAGAAACCAATTATCTAGAACAGAAGAAGACTTGATTCTACTGAGCTGTTTGGAGGTATATATCTGTTACAAAGGCATAACGCATCAAGACCTCATTGTTTCTTCCAGGATCCTTGAGTAATGGTTGATTAAGAAATTTAATCTTGAAGACTTGAAAGAGATTGTGATGTAGTTTGTTAAAACTGGTAAAGATGATGTTTTTCCTTGGACATATCTTAATATTTGGAGATCAGTTATTTCCAACCAGAATAGAAGACTAGAAACCTATCGATAGCACTCATTCAGACACACTCACACTCACAGACACTAACATCACCAGCGCAGTGGAAGGATATAGCATGTGGATATGCGTTCTGTATGTTTCCATTATTTGGAAACATTACCTGGAATATTTCCTAACAGCCGCATGGATAAGTGTAAGTGGTATGATCCAAACTGGAAATGAATTCTAAGCAACAAGACACAAACTAGAATATATTATTACACTCAGCGTATTCACTATACACTACAGTCTTTCAGATACTTTATATCACCACATTTATGTGCCCCACAGCCCAGGACTGATTTAGAAATGCTGGTATCCAGCCAACATTTTGTCACAGAGTTTTGCCTGGTAAACCCAATGGAAACATCCAAGCATCCTCAAAAACACATAAAAGCTGTGTTCAAGAACATTGGCTTGAATGTTATTCCATGCATTATATACCACAGATGCAGTGTGCCAGCTCTCTTTGCTAACACTGAATCCCCAAACATCCTCAGTAGGTCATGTCGGTAATGAATTTAGACATACTTGATTTAAGAGCAGCATTAAAAGATATGAAAACAGAGAGTCTTATCACAATTTCTCCACCTCGTGAGGTTGTTATTGAATTTGGATAGCAGATTGGATTATTTTTGAAGGAGCATACATATATTTATATATTTACTCTGTATGCTGAATATAACAGTACGGTTTTAAGGGTTCTTCTTTAAAAGGATTATTTAAGAGGCAATATAACATTGATTGAATTCTCATTTTTTTAAACAAATGATGCATTATCATAGCTAAATTGAATGTAAAAGAACAATGAACATTGAAAAAGGAAGAACAAGTAAAAATGAGCACATTGTGAATGGATGTGATGTAAAGCCAGGACACTCAATGCACAGAACAGTACCACGTACGGTTAGGTTGACTTTAGAAGAAATGTATGTGATATAGCCAAGTTCAGATGGCGTGCTGGGCGAAGGATGAGTGAAAATAGTTAGATGTGGTAAGTCAAAGATTAGTATACAGAAGCTAAAAGCTAATATAGCAAAACATAAGAGACAAAACAGCAATCTGAAGATGAATATTATGCAAAGCCTACTTTTTGATGGAATAAAGAAGATTCAGTAATGCGACAGTCACAAACATGCAGTGGGAAAGCAATGTAAAATGGTCACTTCTTTAAAAAAAAGAAGACGTGAGAAAAGTACTACCTGATAATATTGATATCTTAGGATTGCTATTTTATTTTATATTATGCTTTCCCTAGAAATATCCTACCGTATGCCAAGCCATTGGAAAGTTTTATATTGATGACTTTAGAAAGGGAAGCTGTGATGGACCTATGCTCACTCGGATATGACCTATAGAATGTGATGTCCTTGGTATGTCATGTCTGCTTCTACTGAACCTCCACAGAGTAAAAGACAAGGGAGTGTGACATAGACCAGAACATCACCTGGCTTCAGTACAGGTGGTAATACAAAAGAAACAGGACGAGAAACTATTGAAGGTAAAATACACCATGGTAGAATCCAGGATAAAATACCGTAAGTGAAAGTTTGAGGGACAAGTAGTGATGTTGTTACGAAAATGAAAGAGAGGAACCATCTATAGTAGTTACAAGGAGAGATGTTAGGAGATGTAAGGACTGTGATAACACAAAATCAAAGTCATATACAAAGAAAATTACACATGAGGTGGGTTGAAACAGTTTCCAAGTATTTTCAACTCTTGCTTGTATTAGTGATGGTGTGTACAATGTATTTCATGTGACTACAGAGGTCAAGTCTCCTGACATTATCAGCTGTCATTTAGAAAGGAAATAGATTATCAGGAAATCTCTTTTGGCCGGAAAAGAAGCACAAAAGATTTTAGTGAAGATAGGAAGAACAAAAGTCTACAGAAAAATATAGCAGGTCAGCACCGTAGTCAACGACTGCATGCTAAAGCTACTGGAAGATGTGAGTGGATTGAGTGATTGAATGATATAATGCGATTTAACAAGGGACCGTGCCCATTACTAGAAAAAGACAAAACTGCTCTCCAGAACAAATGTATTGTTATCCTATGACCCTGGTGGCCTCTGATACTGGAGAATAAGTCCCTATGTGCTCCTCTGAACCTCTGCCAGGTGATTGCTCATATTCCTGGAAACAATCTGAACTGCAACGGGTCAAAGCCTTGCTCAAAGACACACCTGCCAAATGGTACAACAAGAGCTTTCTCTTGACTGATCTTTCCCTTGATGGAACTGTAATAGCTATTAGACATATCTGTAGGAAATAAATTTATCTACAACCTAAAATTCATACTTTCGTACTCCTGATTTATATATACTGCCATCATGGCTTCCATTTTTAACTGAATCTTGATAGCTTTGATAAATCATTTTTGAAAGCATCCCAATGCATTCTGACAGATCTCATTGACTGATATAGGGATCCATCAGGTTTCAGTCTGGTTTATGAGTTTTTTTAATTGGAAAAATAGCATCACATACTACTCTCTTCTTTTGGCAAAATTAGTGGAATCAATGGACCTGAAGACGCGTGAGCAGAGCCTTATGTATTTGTAAGATCACTACTTTGAGTAAGTTTACTTTTATTAATATGAGTTATGTGTGGTTTATCCACGGCACAAGACCACATTATGGGTATATGCAAACAGCAGCTTTTGGAGAGGATTTTGAGGTGGTCTTCCATCTCAAAAACCTGCTCCAAGAAAAACCCCATGGACTCCATATCTGAAAGCCAAGCATGAGCCTGGGGTTTCTGGCGTGGGTTTCTCATATATTGGGACTAATCAGTATGAAGTCATGTGCCATGGGTTTCAGCAGTGATTCTCAAGATTGAGAAGGACATTTCATTCAGTGTTCTGAAAAAGAGAAGTGTCCATAACTTCCATATTCCAATGGAGGGACAGTTCATTGAGAGGATTTTTAGGTGATAGACCACCTTAAAATCCTGTACAGAAGCTGCTGTGCAAACCTACCTTTAGACTGTTTAGTTACAGAAACATTGATTATACTATTCATCTGGAATATTTGCGGGGACTAGAAATGTACACAACACATGGAGACTCCAGAAGCTGGCATAGTGGCAGCCCCCTCTATGGTACTACTGTACAGTTTATGATTTTATAGACTTTTTTAGACATGTAAAGTAGAAATAAAAACATTGTGAGGACAATTTTGCCGTCATGCCACAAACCATAAATTATTAACTCTTTACTTACAGTTAATGCAAATGTTCATTGGACTGGAACAACACTTAGTTTTGATGCCCAATGTATTTATGATAAAAGCTATATAAATGTGTAAAATGGTGACCTATGAATCCTTTGATGGAAAGAAATAAAGGAATGACATGACACATGTCAACATACCTTGCAAAGAAACAAAGCTGATAATCGGGAGAAAGCAGTATGTCATACATGCTACATTTATCAATTAACTTATTATGATGCTATTATTGTTTATTCATGGGTTACTTTACTTCACTTTATTCTTTATTTATCCTACAATTTATGAAGTGCACACATGAAAATGTATGTTAAGGTTCATAGGGTACTGTGTATTTTGGCTAATTTTTTTCCAGGACTCATGTTAGATGTAACCAATACTTTACCACAAATAAATAAAAAAAAAAAGCATACAAAAGAAATGTATTGGGAATTATAATTCTACAAACTCGGATACCTTTGTAGATGGTTAATAATATTCGCCATTCCAATACCATATGCTTTTCAAATTAGGTTTGAAAAGCGACGTCACCTAGGATACCAAAGAGATCTAAGCCTCACCTTGTGACACCGCCAAAGCAGATAATACATAGTACTAACTGATAAATGTATTGCTGTGGTCTAACTTCCTAAAGCTGCATCTGAGAGAAAAAAAGGGACAGCTCTGAGTCTCTGAAAAAGTGGAGGGAGAAGGAAAAGAAAAAGCTGGAAACATCCGTCAGGTGCTGCCGTGTTGCCACGGCAACTGGTCCAGGATACAGTGGCGCATATTCACGGGGGTGAGCCTCTTTGGCACTGCTCTCCCATCCATCACTCAAAGGGTTAACTCTTAACAAGCCGACTCCGAAACCATTCATTAGAAACAAGTGCAGTCTGTGAGGATAGAAATGCACTGGACAATTATTGGTTTCTAGCAGAAGAATTCACACAACGGATATGACCGCTTTTAGGAGGTTTCCTTTTTTGTAAAACCTGTGGCTTTCAGAGATTGGCAGATGCCTACAAATTTCTAGAATGCAATACTATGACATTCACAGCAGAGATGGTCCTACAAAACCTCAAACGCCTAGGGTTAAATATGCATTTTCTGCACACACGTATGGAGGTGAACAATGAGGTTTGGAATATTCTCTGACATTAGATTTGACACCGAAGCATAGCCTTTGTTCTGTGTGCACTGCATGCTGCTAGCACCACGTTGGAGGCCTTACCTCATAAGAAAGACCTGACGTTCAACCACTAGAAACTTTTCATGCATCTTCACCTAGCAACTCACCTAGTGCTGGAGCAAACAGAAAATCTAGGGGATTTGTAGCTGACCTTTCCTTGATAAGACATGTGAACAAAGCACTGTGTCCTTTACACAGGGATATTTCTGGTTTTACTCAGCCCAACAATATCCGGTGAGCTACGCCGGACAGAGAATTAGAAGCTCCAAGAGAGCAGGTGCAGACGAATGAGCGAAAAGCTTAAGTAAATATGAAACCAAGGGATAGGCCATCCATCTGTAGGTACACAACTGACAATTCCTCAAAGTACCTATTTATATGCTGTCTTTAGGTGGTGGAAGTATGAATAGTATTTGCATTTTTATCTATTACTAAAATGACTGTGTTGGTGTTATAGGCACATGAGAAGATCAATAGTAAATTGTGATACACCTGAAGACATGAATGCCGCCTTCTGCTATTACTTTCTTAGGACCTCTCATATTGAACATGATTTCTGCAAACTTATAAAAGACAATGAGAGTTGTTATATTTGTTTTCTATCTTTTTATCCTATGATTTTACCATCTATATTTTTATGTTTTCTTATAAGGACCCTTATATTCTACTCATAAATTGTGATTTAAAATATGCAGTGATCTCTTCTTGATATAAGGGAAAACAAGGCAATGTTAAAGCATACCCCTCCCACAGTTATGAGTCTATGTGCAGTGAAAGGAGAGCCATCAATCCACGTCTGAGTATGCAGGAGGTATGGTTTGGTAATGGCAATGCATGAAGGCGTAGGAAATGATATTAAACACTTACACACTGATGTCTTCTGGTTGCTGTCCTTGTTGGGAAGAAGCTTGACTCCTCTGGATTTCATCTCCATTTGTTTTTTCACTAAAGGGATTTTAACAAGATAACCAAGGTTAACCAGTCACATGGAATATTCTCACATTACTGCATTGTCACAATACATCTCTAAATGGGGTATCTAGATTTAAGAGAAACTTAAGAAACTAGTAATTCTATTTATATAGTACAACTTACGTAGCCCTGAAAGATGATCCAGGACCCTGCAAACCCTACTGCTGATGTTTACTAAATCCTTGCATCATTATGTTTCTTCTTCACTGCCAAAATCCAACAGCTTGGTCAGCACCTCCATACAAGTAGACAGATGCTAGTCTATTGTGACTGGCCATGCAGTATGCATACAAATACTTGTGTAATGCCTGTCACCAACCATCACTCATGATTCACAGATATATGTTTGGTGCCCATATTTAGTAAGAGCAAATGCTTAATTTCTGTAACTGCGACATCAAGCTATTGTACAATGTAGGGCGTTAAAATAGTAAAGCTACATACAAATGCATAGAAAATAAGATGAAAGAGATTGCCATATATCCCGTTTCCTCAGACCTTGACAACTGTTTAACCCAGCAGTCTCCAAAAAGGCAGGAAATAATTTTAGCTAGATTTTAGTTTTATAGTTCGTTCTCATTGTGGATGCACCTGCATAGTAAGGAAAGTACTTCACTGACTTGGATGACTTCCATCTTTTTTCAGTCTCTCAAACAGTAAAAAGCTTCCAACATACTTAAAAGGCCCCTCTCCAAATTCTTCTTGGTATGCAACCAAGTTTGTAATGAGAAATGCCCTAGTTATTCTTTCTAAGTATAAATCATTTTTTTTACACCTAGATATGGTTTTTGGATGGTTGACAACTGGTTGTGTAATTAATACAAATGGCAATAACTAAACCGAATGTGCATTTTGGAGTCCCTTTATAAAGTATTGTTATAAAAAAATAAGTCCTTGCAGAAATATTGCTATTATCTGTTTGTAATAGCACCTCTGGTGTTCAAAATGTATACATCTGTGCATGTCATTCTGGTGGTGCTCTGTACGTATGCATGCCTAAATGAATATAGTACAACTCCTGCTGGAGCCTCAGTAAAAGAAATAGAGATTTTATTTAGGCTGCACTCAGACTTTCCCCTGCTTTACAGAGAGAAAGGTCATCATGGGTCTTATGTGCCTCAACAATATCATCCACTCTTGGGTATCTGATGATACCCACACCTTCTGCATCGGATACCTCTAGTATAACTGGGCATCAGAATAAGAGGTCGAACAATTGGGGTGCAGCATCCTCTCTTTATGCTTAGGATAGCACAACCACAAAAGGTGAGTCTCCAAAGTTTTTTATTGAACGGTTATGGTTTTGTACTGTATGTTTTTACATGATAAGAATTTTTTCTTCTTTCCGGAATATGCACCTGTTTGTCCAAGGATGTACAGACCTAGACATATTGACACCATGAGGAACTATTAAAAGCAGATGATTAAGATATTATTGATTGGAAACATTGTGTCTAATAGAAAAGTTACTCTACAATGCATACATGTCGCCATTTGTATTGATGACCCAATGTTATGATGTTGCACGCTATATTTTCTAGGAGATTGTACAAAAAAGCATGATGCATTCTACAGGAGAGAAGCTTGACATCGCAGCCCTCCAACAATACCAGTCCTTTTAGGCTTTTCACATTGTCAGAATAGAGAATATACTTGCCATTCTGATACAAACAACTGCATGAACACACAGTTTGCATTCTATCAAGGTTATTAGAATGTATTAGAATATAGATTTATGCACAAACATTGGTTTATGTTTTTCAACCATTTAAATTGCCTTTTGATCCTTCTTATTTCTTGGTTATCTCGTAATCTCTCCAATACTTGGAAAAGCACAAAGCTTCTGAAAATCACGTATTGAGGAATAGAATTCAGCTTTAATAATATACACACATTAGTTGTAAGGATATGTCACTGACATTGAGCAAATAGCAATGGAAATTCCAGGGAAGATGCAAAACATGATAGTTTGTGTCAGGCGGAAAATGAAGCTTTGTTCTATTACATAACATGTATTAGAGATAATTATCTAAACACTGAATAATGGTAAAAATAGGGTATCCTGCTTTATTCCAACACTACATCTGCAAGAGTGTTTGCACCTGGCGAGTCCTTGTGACTGTACCAGCACATTTTCTTATTTAAAGCACAGTCCAGTTTTTCTTAGCATTTGCCAACAAAGCCCCATGACTTCTTTAGTTGTAAATTCGTTGCTATTATGCTTTAACAAGGCCATGAAGTGGCAAAGTGGTTAAAACTGTATCCTTGTAGTGCTCTGTCTCTATGCTAGTGGAGGAACCTATGACAAAACTCATTGTGCTTCGTGCCAACATCCAGTCGACCAGTTAGTTTCCTAACAGTGGCCTTGTACAAAACATGAACCTATAAAGAATCCACCCTGTTGATCAACCAATAAGATTTTCTAATGAGACTGCTGCGGGCTGCACAAATGCTCAGTGCCGCGAGACTCCCTGCAGCAGGATTTAATACCTTGAAAGCATAACAAGGGCTGAAAAATATATTAAAATCTGAATCATTACTGAAGTAAAGGACACACGGGGGACATTAGAAATGTTTCTGTGCAGATTGTTCTACCAGCGGCAATAAGGAAAAAGGAACGATGAAGCTAAAAGACCCTACTAATTCTCACAAATGAAATCTTTCATTTATAATTTATGGGGCAAATATTTTATCTAATTAAACATAAAATAAGACCAAAACAAATAAGTGATATTGCATTATGCTCAGCCCCAACTAAGGCTAGGAATGTTAAATGAAAGCAGTAGCTGGGAGTATTTTCTGCCGTATGTGATGAAATATCATGTACAAGCGTGCTGTTCCATAAGCACTGCAGAGCCCATGTTGTATTGCTACGCTTTTCTGTATATAGCCCCCTCTGACTAACTACTGTAAAATGCCGTCTATCATTGTAGCATTTACAATGGTTTGGTTTTAATAAATATGGGATTATTTGCAATGAGTCTAGTGGAATAGTACACTGAGGAATCTGCATAAAATATCTGCAGTTTTTAAATGAATTTCCTATGAGTCCATTTTGATCCTGCTGTGATGTATTACTGGGATATAGATCTGCATCATGATGAGTGACAAATAGCTGGATTCCAGATACAATGTAGTTTTAGGCTAAGGCAAAAAAAAACGCGGCGGGAAAAACTGCAGCGGCAATGCATCACGGTTCTTCCCACAGAAAGTTCGCAGAGGTTTTTTTCTGCAGACTTTCTATTTCAATTATACCTATGGTGAAACCACTGGTGTTTCTGTATAATTGACATGCTGCAATTTCCAAAACTGCGCCATTTTTGGAAATATTGGCAGGTCTGCAGCACAGTTTTTTATCACAAGTTTAGCATGTGATTCACTAGAATCCCACCCATTTTGCTCTGTCTCTAAAACGCCAAGATTTTTGAGTCGCTTACACCACATGATGCCCCGGCCTTAAAGAGGTATTTCCATCTTCTATAGTGATGAAACAGTGCTAAGATATGCCATTATTTCAGGATTAGTGAAGGCTCTACCCCTGGTACAATGTTCCCTCTAACTCTTGGTAGCAGCTGAATGAAGGATTTAGGGATTGAGTAAGGGTCTTTTTTTCCGGGAGCCGGCTTGATCTGGCTCCTGAAAAATAAGCGAGATGCTCATTCTTCAGGCCGATTCACCTCGCGATTCGGCCTGAAGACACACCCTCCTCCAGACTAGGCCCATTCATTGGGCCTAATCTGGAGCGGAGTGTGTGACTGGATGCTGGTGCATTGCACCGACTTTCAGTCGTGGCTACCTAGTTTTTGGTCCAGAACCTGAGGTGGTTGCAGACTAAAATTCCCCATATGAACTTACCCTAAGGCTCCATAAATAGTGGTCGATCTGAAACCATGTGCAAACCTGCAACAATAATTGACATGCTGTGGGTTCCAAATCCAAAGCACAAGACATCTTGCACCATGGGTTTTTTCTGCAATGTGTGGGGGGTTTGATTAAATCTTATCCACTGGTACTTGACATCACAACAAGTTAGCGATTCCACCATGATTGTGACCTCACTCAGTGTGTCACCGGTTTTACTGAATGACCCAACTATTCAGCAACATAGTCATTGCTAGCAATGGCTTGCTTACAACTAGGGTTGAGTGATCGGAATTCCGAACACGATCTTTTTATGTGGGATCGAGATCGGTGATTTTTCCCACAATGCATTGCTTAGCCTTCACACTGAGTATACGATGTATATTCACTGTGAAGGCTCCACTACAGTTCCATAGGAATGAATGGAAGCAGCCGACACACAGCCTTAACCCCCTGCGCGCCGGCTGCCTCCATTCATTCGAATGGAAGGCTAAACTAAATCTCTAGCAGCTACTTACCTCTAGAGATGGCTGCTCCAGTGCCCTCCTTCTTCTTGCCTCGCAGCCCCACCTCCCAGGTTAGTGTTTAAAGTGCTAGGTAGGTGGGGCTTGTGGCTTAGAGTATGGGCGGGTACAGTGTAGGGAGACGTGTCGTCTCCCCTCCCAGTACCCGCCCACACTCTCCTAACCCGCCCACACTCTCCTAACCTGGCAGGGAGGGGGGCAGCGAAGGAAGAAAAGCAGCGTGGAGCAGCAGCGAGGCGAAGAATGAAGGCACGGGGCACAGGACCAGCCATCTCTGGAGGTAAGTGGACACCAGGGGGTAGGATTGCTTTTAAAATCCGATCTCCGATTAATAAAAAAAATCCCATTGACTTGCATTGGGATCGGAATTGGGATCGAGATTGGGTTCGAATGAAAAATGATCGGAAATCGGATTTTAAAATCGATCCTGAAAAGTCAAGATCGGCTCAACCCTACTTACAACCTAGCTTTTCCATTTTACAAACCCAAAACTTGCAGCTGTCCAGCATTACAGTTAGAAGGAAGGTAGCTGTATTCTGCATAACTATGTCATTCTGGGATTTAGAGAATGACAGTCACAGTATATAGCCATTGACAAAACTTCCTTCCTAGTTCCTACGGGCTATTCAGTTCACCCAGGCCATCTGCGATCACCTTCTGAAGCCAGTGTTTGGTTTGAGCAGTAACATAAAGGATGTACTGTATGTGACATCATTGCTGCAAGACCAGTAGGGAACCACAGTAGCAGTAGGTTATATTTTTTTCTATACCTGCTCTTCAGCAATCGCTGACAACTCCAGTTGCGATACATCATATTTCATTTCTCCACTATATACTTATGTCTGGCAGTCATAGTAACAGGGATGCTATGCATATATAATATCTCCAATAAGTGACTAAGCCGTATAATGGTGGCCTATTGCTACAGTTTGTTTAGTACAATTACTATATATATTAGGAAAGTGATAGATGATTTATTTTTAACTTTTGCTGGAAAAAGTCCACATATATTCTCTAACAAACCCAGAAGGGGTTCAGTTCATATACCCATAGGTCTTTTGTTACCTTATTTTGTTATACACTGCCTTTTTCATGTCTCCTTTTCTTTGAGATTTTTTTCTCCTTTTATGCTAGGACTATCCAGCCTAATACAGCTCTGCTCCACTTTCTATATGGTTCAGCCTGAGCAGGCAGTGTGCACTCCCCCCCCTCCCCCCATTAGGCACACTGCTGTTCCCTGACTTGACCTCCTTGTTACTGAGCTGACAGGCTGCAGTATATAAGCATTCTGTTCAATAGCAGCAATCAGCTTTATACCTCCATTATTCTCTGGTCCTGATGTTTTATTTAAAGGCATTATGCAGAATTATAAAACATGGCTGCATTCTCCCTTTCAGGAAGTGACATCACAGCTGTTGGTCACATGGCCATGCTGCCACTCAATCCCATTAAAATGATGATATCACTTCCTGGCAGTGGCGTAACTAGGAATGGCGGGGCCCCATGGTGAACTTTTGACATGCCCCCCCCAACCGATGTCGAAGACCTCGAACGACCCCCTCCTCCGCACTCTATTATGTCCATTAGTGTCCCCTGCACACAGTATTATGTCCCTTAGTGGCCCCTGCACACAGTATTATGTCCCTTACTGGCCCCTGCACACAGTATTATACCCCATAGTGGACACCCATAAACAATTATTGTACTCTGGGGTCTTTTCAGATAATAGTCGCAGACCCAGGGGAATAAAAACATAAAAAATTACTGTTTCTTACCTGTCCCTGGCTCCTACGCTGTCTTCTCCGCTGGCGTCCTTATGAAATGACGTCAGACGTCACATGACCCGGGACGCAGGCCGGGTTCATGTGACGTCAGAGACGTCAAAAAGGAGGCCTGGCAGGATTGTGGAGAGGTAAGTAACACTGTTTGTTATGTTCCCTTACCTCTCCCGATCCGCCGATCATTATACTCAGGGACCTGCAAAGACCCCCGAGTATAATGATAGAATTTGTGGGGCCCGCGGTGTCACTTGCCAATCCCGGCCCAGCCAGGATCGGCAACTGAATAGGGCCCGTAATGGCCCTGATTTAAAAAAAACAAAAAAACGCAGTGGTAGCGGCTGTCACCGGGCCTCCTAATAGCCCGGGCCCTGTGGCAGCCGCCTTCGCTGCCTCTATGGTAGTTACGCCCCTGCTTCCTGGGTAGAAGAAAGCAGCCATGTTTTCTAATTGTGAATAATCCCTTTAAATAAAACAGACACCTCCTGCAGAAGCCATCCAAAAAAGCAGGGCACCCCGGGTGCGTTCACACGATGTAACGTTGAGCGTGATCTGGCACGTATACAAGTGCCGGCAGATGACGCGCTCAAAATGCTCCCATTCATTTCAATGGGAGTTAGGAGCGTATACGCCGCGTTATTTTGCGCCCGTGACTTTGAATATTGGGGTCGAAGCTGGTTTGCCCATTTCTAATAACTAACATATACTACATAGAGAGAAACTGTGGCACTGCTCATTAGATTTATTGCTACTTGTACTCATGGAACTCTTAGGGTCTGTTCACACAGAGTTTTTTGCAGGCGGATTTTGAGGCGGAATCCGCCTGCAAAAAAGGCTCCCATTCATTTTAAATTTTGTGCCTCTGGCTATTATTCTGTAGAGACCCCACAAATGTTATTCATTTGAATGGGAGCCACTTGCTTTTTTCCCCGCTAGCAATTTTTTTCTGCTAGCGGGAAAAAGAAGTGACATGCCCCTTATTCCCGCGGATTCCACAGCTGTCTCAGCGTAAGACTCACTCCCCATTAGGTCCATTAATTTGGGCATAATCAGGAGCAGGATGCTGCGACGGGGGGCCGGTGCACTGCATCGGCATTCCGTCGCAGCTAGCCACGTTGAAAAGGTTTCCGCCGTGTGAACATACCCTTCGTTTGTCCTCTTCTTTACCTAGACAAATCTTCACCGTGCCTTGTGGCTACATAATTGTGCATTGTGACTACTTAACTGTGTATTGTGGCTACCCAAGTGTGCCCGGTGATTAACTCACTGAGACTTTGCTGATTGTAAACCCTTAATACATTCCAAGATAGGAATTGTGAAATAGTAATAAAAGAGTGTCAAATGAGAATATACATAGCATGTGAGTTCTGCAGTTTGGGATATCATATCTGTGGTTCTGTGAATATATCTGCAGAATTTGATAGACTAAGGAAACAGATACATCCTCTTATGAATCATTTATACTGTAAAAATAGGTTTACTGTATATACACTAGACTATTCATGTGAACTAAAAAATAGCACATGGAAATAGTGGAGCTGAACCATGTTTACCATTTTTCTATAAATCCTGCATACATGTAAAGTAATGTTACACTGAATCTCCATTTGTTCCTCATACCTATAGGGGTTCAGGAAATATGCCATTTCCTCATACTATGGAGCAACTTTAAAGATGTTGTCCAGGCTAAAATTCAACTTTTTTATTAGGCCAGGGGAGGTGGAAGAAAAGTTTAAATTTGATTTTTTTATTTTATTTTTTAATTGGGCCAGGGGAGGTGAAAAAAAACCTCAAAACATATTTACCAGCCCCCGGTGCTATGGTGCATCCCACCCAGTGTAGTCTGGACCTGCATCTATGTTGTTTTCTTACGTAAGTGACTGCTGAGGCCTCAGTGAAGGACATGGGGCATCACTACCATGACACCACTGGGTTCCTTCCTTAGGATGCTGATTGGCCTTAACTTTCACGTGACCGCTAAGGCCGTCAGCAGAAGGGACCCAGGACATTACAGCTGGTGAGGAATTCCAAACAGCAAGACCGGACTGTGCTGCGAGGACCCTGCAGCACTGGGGCCATATGAGTATGTTTTCTTCTTTTTTACCTCCCCTAGCCCAATTAAAAAATAAAATTAAAAAATAAAATTTAAGCTTTTCTTCGAGCATTCTCTTTTTCTATAAAGAAGAGCATTTTGCCCTTTGAACAAAACACCATAGAAGCAAAAACACCAGGAAAATTGCTAAAAATGGAATAAAAATGCTGCTGATATGGAATTTATTAAACCTATTAACCTATTGAACATGGAATATCTTAATGTAGACCCCCCTGACCCCCCCCCAAAAAAAAAAATAAAAAAAATAAATGTTTTAAAATATTTCACTAAAAAATGCCCAAGAATCAAAACCAGCCTAAAAGCCTAAAAGGGTTGTCCCACCGAAACCATTTGTTATTAGGAAGCCCCTCTGGTTTCAGCATCTCTTACTCCTGGTAATCATTTAATGGCAAGGTATAATAATTGAAATATTACATGGTAGCCATCCACGGTTGCTTTGAGTCCTCTATAGCTAGAACTACTCTTTGAAGCTGCAATGAAAAGGGATCCCACTTGCACTGGTCTATTATGTCATTATGTACAAATAGTGGCACAATAGACAGCATTCAGTGCTGACTATAAATGTGTCCACCATTACCATTCTGCTAATTTTCTTAAGAATTCAATGCATTATTGTAGAACGCTACATAGAAAAATCCTCAACAGGAAAGTCACATCACAAGTGACAGCTACATATAGAAACATATAGCATAAACATCTCCCAAGAGAGTGATATAAAATTGTGTCTTTTTCAAAGCAGTCATGTTGAGCCAGGCATCTCAGGAAATGTCAAACTAAGAAAGAAGAAAAGACAAGACACGTCTCTTGCTTTATCTACCAATGAGAAATTCACAACGTCTAAAGAAATTTACCATTTCCATTATTGCTATAGTGATTATTCTTGTTCTACTACTTAGATGATGTTAGTTCCGTATTTCTTTTAACTCTTCTGCAACCATTGGAGTTGAGTGAGATTAGTACATCAAGTTCTTCTTTTGAGTATTGGTTATAAAAATGACACTTGTGTATGAAGTCATCCCCTGTTCGCACTCACCTTGGTATTGTGCACTGAAACCTTTCTGCCTATGATTGCCATCAGATGTAAAGTGAATTCGTAGCCAATTCTTGCTGCTGATGACTGGAGGTGGTAAATTTGATCCTGTAAACCTGAAAGAGAAACATATATTTTAAGGGATTAAGACTACACTTATTGTCATATGTAAGACAAAATGAACATACAGTGCCGAGGTGCAAGACCATGCTAGGGGTTAAATTTATATTTATCCAAATACTGATAGCAGGAACTTTAATATATAGACATATTGGGGCACATTTATGAAGATTGGAATTATTGACACCAGTCTTCATAATCTCAGAGTCGGTGGAGGTTGCCACTGACTGACAAGTTGCATGTCTCCTCTGAAATAACACACACCCTCCACTGAGCCCTGTACCTGGAGGGGAAACACTAGTTTGTGCAAACAATTGATCTGCTGCTTTTCTGACATACAAGGCATAACACAGCTACCCCATCATATTCCAGTAGAGTTGTAAATGATGTGTTTGTTATTAGGCATAGGTTAACTACTAATATTCATTTTTGGAAATGGCTAAAGTGTGCCAAACATACATGATTTTTCTGTAGAGGAAAGATGAGACAAAAATCTTCCCAAGCATATTCAACTGACTATTCACATAGTCATCACTGCATTACAGAGCACATTACAGTGATATACAATATAACTTTGATATGTGTGTCACTTTTGTAGATTTGGAGAACTACTTTGAAGTTTTAGGCAAATGAGGCAGTTGGTGCACTGGTGGTGGGGTTTAAGCTCTGAAAGCAGCACTACTCTTCCCATGCATATCCCTACCATCACCTACACCACCCCATGCAGTGGGAGGTGATCCTCTCCATCACCCATCCTAAAAGAGAAGTGCTACAGAGACATAAAGGGCTGCCTCCAGTGTACCAAATGCCTCATTTAGATATGTATTTTTCTCCAACTCTACCAAAGTGTCATATATAAAAAAGGGAATGTGTTTGTTATCACTGTAAAGTGCTCTGTAATAAGGTGGTAGCAATTGAATATGCTTGGGGCAGGTAGTAGACTCCCTAAAAGAGCATTGTTTTAGGACTAACGCAGATATTTTTGGTGTACCGTATGTTCTATCCATATATACAGATGTAACTACATTTAAATGATCACCTAGTACATCTCCTGTGGCTCTATGAACTGCACACATTCTACATATGAGAAATTATCTGTTTGTCGCAAATGCAATTCAATCAATTTTTCAATATGTTAATGAGGACCCGGTTTGGGTGTATTTTGGCTATTTGTTCTTCCAGATATATATTGTAATGCACATTGTCAATTGGATACTTGTAAAAACTTTTCTAACTATGTTTCTGCCCTGATTCTAAGTTCTGCATTGTCTGATTACCATACAATTAACATAAAATTGTTAAAACTATAAGTGATTAGGAGCTGAGCTGATGTAGCCCACTATACACACTGCTTCCATATCCGCCCACTATACAGTTTTGGTGCCTGTGGCGCTGAAAATAACTGAAATTGGGTTGTGCCAGGTGTTAAACTCCTGATCTGATATTGATTACCTATTTCACCATTATCAACAGACTGGCCTCCTCCTGTGTAAAAGACTCTCATTGTAATTGTTCTCCACAAGTGATGAGGAACCTGAACAGAGAGGCCCTCTGTTAACTTAGGACTTCCTTATAGGGTACTCTGTATATAAATGTTAATTAGACATCCTCTTTAAAGAGGACCATTCACCACCTCCAACAAGCTCAGATAGTTACATAGATTAATAGGTGCTCCACTCCACTGATTCTAGCACAGTTGGAATTTTTTCTCTAGCTCCCATCATTCCTGAGCAATCAATGCTATTATGTGTGGTCAATGATAGGCTATTCAGGCTCTGTACTGTCAGGGTAGTAGTGTCAGGTAGGAGCAGTGCAAGGGGTATGATTCTGAGCACTGACACTGGAGACAGATGAGTATTGTTTTTTTTTTGTTTTCTTTTTGTTTTTGTTTTTTTTTTTTGGGGGGGGGTCACCTCCCCCAACCTAATTAAAAAAAAACCAAAAAAAAAAAACCTGGCAACCCCTTTAAACAGCACATCACACACCAAAATAACCTATGCTTGTTCCTGGAGAACAGTGAGGGCTAAAGACAAAATTCCAACTGTATGTGAATCAGTGGAGTGGAGGCTATTAACAGATGCTCAGAACTTGAATTGATGGTGGTGATAGAAGATCTTCTTTAAAGCCAGGGCTCCACATTGTGAAAATGCATCGATTTTTCTGTGGCAGCATTTTACAATACCTTCAAAGTGGCTGGAATTCTGGCTAATCTCATCCACACATTGCAGAAAAATATCAGCAGAAAATGCTGTGATTTCAAAAACCGTTACTGGCATTTTCCGTATAGGTAAAATAGGGCTACGGTTTGGTACACGGGGTCTTAGTGTAACGTCTAAACCTCTATCTAATCTTCTATCTGCAGAAAACATGTAAGGTTCTAGAATTACATACTATGGCACTTAAAAGAAAATTGTAAGTTCTCGCTGAAGTGAGGGGTGAGCATTATAACCCATTCGAGAGTTTTTCATGTTTTCCGTGAGAGTTGGGCAGTATCTGAGAACAAATACTCAGATTACTGTAGTGTATCAGCCTTTTGGTGAGCTCATTGAGGATAGGCTCACTCATTAAGTAGTTGGACCACTTGAAAGTCAGACTATTGTTTAATAGATGGTACTAAAGAATCCGCTATGACTATTATGCCTGAATTTATTGCAGTCAAAGAGGTTAACAATGCTCTAAAAATATGAATAAAAATATTTCATTAAAATGTCACGTTTTGTGTTCTGGAACTCTAATTCTCATAGGTACTTACAGGTCTGAATGTATGCTGATAATATATGTTTACAGTCTAATTACGTGCGGAATGCAGGCATGGTAATACGTTTACACACTCCGCACAGAATGAACTACTTGTCTGGGTACTTTACCATAGAACAAACATAGACAGCACGCACACATACACAAGGCTTTTTATACTCAGTTGCTTTAAAAACAATTCAACAATAAAAAGAAATAGATTGCAAAAATGTTCTTTTTTTATTAAAAAAAAAAAGCAAAAGACCTCCTGAGTTGTAAAGTGTCTTTAAGGGAATTACTTCTGAAGTGTGTACCAGTCATAAAATTATGGTTCTTTTTAAAGTAAGATTACTCAGTAAATAACAGGGACGTACAACCAAGCTGGTAATTTACAATTATGGTGAATGAATGGATCTCTTCAGGTGAAAACTGCAAAAGTGGCATGTTCTTCTATATCTGCTGAACATTATTTCTATACATGACTCTTGCACACCCACCTGGACCCCATTTTTATTTCAAAGCAACAATAGGAGCTGGTGGATCACAAAAGCCTGTGTACTGAAGATCTCATCAGAGTCTACACCTGGCATCGGCGTATGGTAACTAAAGGGAAAACTTTTAGGCAATGGAGAGCAGAAACATGAAAATATCTCAAACACTGTACCGTAATGTTAGCATATGAAATGATGGAAGCACGGAACCAAGTAGATATTTTTAGACTACAAATCATATTAAAATATGAATAAAACAGTAACAGGATATTGTGTGTTTCCAGCCTTAGGGGTATAAAGTCATTGAAAAATAAGTGAGGTCCAAATATAGAAGATGAAATATTTCTTCGATGTATAGATCTGAAGTCTTTGCAATCACATGACTTGTCTTATAACATATCACATCAGTATAGCAGGTGGTGTTTATGAACAGGCTAAAGCCCCACATTGTGGAAATGTAATGTTCTTTGGTTGCAGATTTTGCTGTGTTATTTTCAAGTCAGGAGTGGCTTGAAAAGGAATAGAAAATATCCACTCCCGACTCATCGCACAACCCCCCCCCCCCCAAAAAAAAAAAAAAAATAAATAAAAAAAAAAAAAAAAATAAAATAAAATAAAAATGCTGCATTTCTGCAACATAGGGCCTTAGCCTAGATGTATGTCATCTTAAAGCTGAAGTGGCCTACCAATGAACCCTAGGATTCACTGATGCACTCGGGCACAGCAAATATAATTTAGAATTGTGTCTTTTTCAGTGTGAACTGCATTTTCCCTACTGTCATGGGTGTCACATGGGAAACCAACTACTGTTATTTTATCACACTATGGACGGTTAGTCATGTTTGGGTTATGCATGAATATATGGTATGTAATTGGACAACTATAATGGTGCATTTCTATTTGGTCATGGGCAACATCACCTAGAGGAAAGTATAAATCAAGATGCCATAATTAGTAGGGAACTCCATGATTATTCGTCCACAAACCTTGACAACTGATTGTGCTAAATATATACTTAATGTGAATCTTGTGCCAAATTTGATATAAGACACAGTTCTTCCCTGTGGGAATATACGTTTAACAGTGTGACAGTGCCTCGTGCTATTGCAAGCCAGATTCTCTGACCGTACCATTTCTCTCAGCCATATCCATGATCATGAGGGTACAGAGACCAATGCTACATTCACTTAATTATAACAGTCACTCCCATGAGTTTTTCTGTATAGCAGGAGTCAGCAAGGTAAATCTTGGCATAAATAGCAGGTCTTACAGAATTTCTGCAAGAGCCCAAAATACCTCTCCTTCAGGGAAGGATACTGCTGTATCATAACAGGAGATACCACCATTGCCAAATGGGTTACAATGGCATTTGTAAGTTTGACCGTGGCATAACCTCTCTAGTGGAGAAGACTGTTCTGCACACCAACCTGAAGTCTGTGAATTATACTGCCAAAGTCTGCCAATGATGTTAACTATTTGCTACAAGTGAACAGGATGGCACCATTTAGCTTGTGAATAGATACACTGGATATACTGTTTGAGCTTTAAGCTGACGCACACAAAACCTATTGTGCTCAGCCTTTGGGGCAGGGGTCCATTAGTATTGTATTAGAATTATTTTTGTAATTTCTGCAAATAAGTATTTTAAAAAAAAGTAGAAATAAGATAAACCCCTGTGAAAAAGGCCGAACCATAAGATCTGAATAATGAATGGGATTATTTTTATATTAATTCCAGTTAAGTGGAGCTTCACTAGATGACTTGGCACAGAAGAGGAAACAAGATAGAGAGATACAAGAGTGTTTGTAACTTTTTTGAACGTTTTTGACCCATGCGCAGAGAATGTTCCTATTATGAAATGAACACCCATTGAATAGAGATCTGAAGTGGAAAAGAAATGTCACAGTTAATTTACAGTACGGTATATACTAATTTATGACATGGCGTATCTGTCTTCTACTACTACAATTAATTATAATAACAACCCATTTTAATTTATGTAGCACCATTATATTCTGCAGCCCTTTACAGGGAGTTACACAAGTGATAAAAGTGCTTCTACAGTGGTCCAGCCATTTTATGAGATAAGGTTACACACTAAGTAAGGGAGCGTTCACACTACCGTCGGTGTCCGACATGTAGTGTCCGCTCCTAGTGTCTGCTCAAAATCTGTCACGGACACTAGGAGCGGACACTAGATGTGTCCGTGACACCTGTCATTCACTTGAATGGGCATCGGGTGCGTTCTTTTGCACTCCGTGCCCGTCCTTTCCTGTCCGCAAGAGAAGATGTCCGACTTCTCAAGCGGACAGAAGAACTTCTGCCGGAGAAGACAGAAACCTGAGTATGGAGACTGAACACTGGTGTGAACACAGCATCAGGCAGGATTACACTTATATTAAAGGGAGTCTATCATTGGGCAAACACATTTTTAACTGAATATGTGTCTGAATAGCCTTTAAAAAGGCTATTCTACTGCTGTCTTTACATTTTCAAGAGACCCCGCCATTTCATTGTAAATGTCTATAATCGTTATATAACCTTGCTCTTGTTTTTCTCTCTGTTTCAAGTGAAATGGAGGGATCTTTTCTCTTTCCCCTCAGATATGATGAAACAGTCTCTCCAAATCTGCTCCAAGCTCAGATAGAAGATTCTTCCTTCTTTATACCTCACTCCTCTTCACATTTCTGCCATTGCAGTCTCCTCTTCCCTCCCCCTCCAGCCAGGCTCCACCTACTTCCTTTCTCTGCCAGGTTATTCAAAGTGAATATTTTGCAAATAAAGTTATTTTTCTTTATAGACTGTTTATGGCAAGATTATGGCAGGATTTCACCTACATATGGATCGCTGTAACAGATTCTATATCCAGGTTTGCAGTTTTCAACCTGCTATAGTCTGGCAGGTTAATAGTGGGGGTTACATGTGCTTACACTTTAGGCCTCGTTCACATCTGCGTCGGACCCCGGAACGGACTACCAAATGCATTGGCAAACAATGTGCAGTGATCTACTTTCACAATCTACTTTCCTGACCGTATGACTCGTGCAGAGACCGCGCGTAAAGCATACGGACCCTATTATAGTCTATGGGGTCAGTGTGCTTTCACTGCACACCTCTTGCCAATCCGTTCTGTAGTCCGTTGGGGGGGGGGTCCCCATGTGGACTCCCCCCAAGTGGATTACCGGCGCAGATGTGAATGAGGCCTTACATGTTTCCAATGCCCCTGATAGAATAGCGTCAAAGAAGTGGGAACCATCAGGATCATCATAGATCTTATTAACAAGAAAATAAAACTCTAATTCCAGACATCTGACTGATGAAATAGTGTATTGTCTGCTCTCTGCTGAGAGTCTGGTAGGTTTCCTACACTAACATAGGTTCTCCAAGTGTGTTTTATATTCCAGGATGATGACAGCAATTAACATAAAAGAGTAAAGTGAACTGGCTCATAAAATCATGATGACATTATTGCTTATGTGATGCAGTTTTAAGGAAAATCTCTGCAGCTTCTTTTGGAGAAGTAAAGTGGGGGATTATAGCATCAGAAAGTGGAAGTGTGAAGTCTACTGTGACCGTTCTGGTGTATGAAATTGTACAATCTGAAGTGTAGCTTTTGGTTTAAAATATGGCAAACTTATGCCTTCTATATCCTGAAGCAAGCGGCTGTAAGTGGCGACTTGGGCTTTTTTGTACTGCAGCACCCCAGGAGTTGTGCGAGCTGCTGTCAGACATAGTTCCAAACAGCTGGAAAGACAGGGGATGTGCATTTAATGAAACCATTACTTAAATATTGTGCCAAAGAACAATTGATGTGCCATCTGTATGCAATAATTCATATAGAGTGAAGCAGGAAGCAAGACTGTGCTAAAAGACAAGCAAAAAGCAAATACAGCATTGCCCTGTTTGTATTAGAGTAAGCGTCTACACATGCAACAAGAATGCTTTAAAGAGGTCCTCCAGCGTCATGGAGATCAATCCTAAATAATGAAACCCTTCTAATATACTTTATTATTTTCAAGATTTTTTTCTTGCTGTCAGTGAATGCGAACAAATGCCTACATTCAATGGGGCAGATTTATTAAAACTAATCAAAGCAAGACTGTCTTAGTTGTCCATAGCAACCAATCACAGTACAACTTTCATTGTGTATTCTGCTCTGGAAAAATAAATGCTGCATTGTTGTTGGTTAATATGGTCAACTAAGACAGTTTTTCTTTTGGACAGATAAATAAATCTGCCCCAGAGGCTGGAACCCGTCCTGATCAGGAAAGAGATAACCAACATGAGCCTTCACAAGATCACTGGAAGCCATTTAGTATCCATACAAAAACACTACAGCTAGGGACAACATGGTGGCTCAGTGGTTAGCGCTGTAGCCTTGCAGCACTGGAGTCCTGGGTTCGAATCCTGCCAGGGATAACATCTGCAAGGAGTTTGTATGTTCTCCCATTCTACAAAAAAGACATACTGAAGCAGCAAAAACAACCAAAACGTACATTGTGATTCCTATATGGGGCTCAGAATCTACATTACAAAAAAACCCAAAAAATATATACGGCATGTATATGGCAGTGTCCAGTCATAATCAAAATAGGAAAACTAGGCCATACACTCTAAACTAGTTTTTCAAAGCTGATTCATTTTCTGCAGTGTTGTGCCCTGCCATTTATAATGCTACAAAGATACTGTCAAATATTGTTCATGTCTAACTTTACACTTAAACATGAAGAGTGGACTTGTGAAAATGGTAAATCATCTGAAATAGTATCAAACATAATATTCTGGGAAATTTAAAGGCAGCCTGGTATAAAAATGATTGGTACCTACCCCGTATTCATACAGTAGCCTTAAAAATGAATAAGAACTTGGCTTTAACCCTTTGTCAACAAGTGATAAGCTCGGAGCGATAGTGAATTCCTAACATCTCTTATTAGGCTACAGGTCTGGTTTGCAAATAGTTTCTCTTAATTAGCAGCAGAAGACTCGTTGCCCTCCAGCAATGCATGCAGGGAAGGCCACCTGAATACGGTTACTGCTTATATAAAGAGATGTCTATGTTGTGACATAAGTATGGGCACAAATCCACCACTAATGAGGATGACCTGAGGACTCAGGACCAGGCTGATTTATAGCTAGTTAGCAAAACAGGAGTCATCACCAGCTTATGTTTATTGAGCTGTAAAAATTCTGTGTATGTGATGTATCTCTAACTTACAATATTTCCCTTCACAATCCTTCTATACTGTAGATCTACCAACGACTGATTCTTTTCATATTTCATTTCATATTGCCTATAGACTTTTTAGCTACACAAAAAGTCTCCAATGAAAGCATAGTCAGGGAATATCCATGGGAATGGAGTGGGAGCAGAAATAATACTTTGATCTTGCTGGGTCAAAAGTGAAATTTTATCAATTGTACTATATCACTAGCCAAAGGCCATTCTCTAGCTGGTGTAGAACTTCTCCACATATCATTAGATAAAGAAGAAAAAATGTCTCTCCTTTGCCACCTATACAGTTTTCTTCCCTCCAATTTTCACACTTCTTTTTACCACAAAGCATTACCTGTAAAACTTCATACACAAGCTGTATCTCTTCGATATGAACCAGTACCCCTCATTGCAGATTCATATTAAACAGAGATCAGAACCCACTCTGTGGCCATAATCATTATAATACAACATGCAAAATTTGGAAACCCTCCTACAATTTTAGAGATATTTCCTCTTTGAATGGGTTCTGCCTCCATTTCAAGATACTAACTCACTCAGTCCTAATGCTTGAAGGAATGCTGAACACCTATGACACGTATTTTGAGCGCCTAAGATCCATATTTTAGAGAAATGTAGTGAAGGGAAAAACTGTAAAATCTACCACATTTTTTTTGTATGAATTAAATTTATGAGATTCAACTAAGACTTGGCCTTTGCGTCGGTCACTTCTCCAAATTTTCAGAAATAATTCAATCCGAATTCATTTGTGGCGAATTGTGTTTAAAACCAGCTATTTGCTGGCTGCAGAGAGCCTGTATAGTGGTGTAGAACACTGTGCCCTGTAGTAACACACATGGGGAGTCTACTGTGGTAGTGAAACAATACAGTGAGTCAGTATCTATTTTAAACCAGCAATGAGCAGCAATATAATGGCAGTCAGTACAGCAAGGTGTAGTGAGATTGTTCCTATTACCCAGGCTGCAAACACCCTAAATGAACCCTGTTCTGTTTCAATATTCTGCATAAATTCATCCCTATCCTTTCACTTCTAATGCTCTTTCCTTGAACTTCGATTCAGCAAAATATCAGTTTCAAGTCTTTTCTACCACTTTTCCTAGTGCCTGATGATGTCTGAATCCAAGATGGCGAAGGGTATTTATAGGGCTGTGACATCACAGGGCTGGCTGCTGATGGGCTGCATGCATGGCATTGTGGGAGATCCCGCGTTCCCAGAGTTCCTTGCCCCATGTCCTAATATGTGCAATAGCCATTTTAAGAAGTGTGAGGAAATCCAGATTCAATGCAAATCGAATATTTCCTGACATACAGACCGAACTCGACTTTGTCAGCTTCGATTTGCTCATCTCTAGTTATAATCTAACAGTGAGCATGTGATTGGTCTCATAGTTTTTCTCTCTCCGCTTAGCCCTTCTGCTTGGTCAATATAATTCGTACAAGGCAGATACTGTTACTGTTATTGTACAGGCCTTTTCTTTACCTGTGAGTGAATTCGCTAAAGGTTTCTGTATAAGGAGGTCACTATTCATTTTGAATTCAGAATGAGAACTTTGAAAAATGCTGTATAACTAAGGTCTGCTCACCTTCTGAGACAAGCACCAAGAGTACTGACACTTTGATCCTTCCATATCGCTATTCTAACATCTAATGATGCCGCACTACCTCCTGGGCAATAGACACTCAATGCTCTGTGTTTTTACTTATTTAAAACTGCATTTACACCAAAGGTTTAGGTTTGAATTAGTTATCTTTAATAAAACCTATAGCTCCCCATAAGAACTCACCTTGATGCCTTCTGCTATAATAATAGATGCTGAAAATTGTTGAATAATAAAAAAAAAAGATCATTATGAAATATGTGCTTTAATGATAACATAGCTAGAAGGTGAAATGAAAATTCCAAGCAGCCATTTAAAGTTTATGGACAATAAAGAATACAATAAAAATATATTGCTGGCCTCTCCTTAGGAAATGTCATCAATATGAGATTGGTGGTGGTCCAACTGGTGGTTATCTCCTAGGAAAACAAAGGATCTGTCATAATAAAAATTAATATGCAAGATCCTCTTTTTCTACAGTACTAGAAATCCATTGGGGTCTCCCAGTGCAGGTTAAAATCTTGCCGACTACGTCTATGTTTGACGCCATTCTTGAGCTTTGAAAATCCAATTAAAATGCTGAAAATGCAAAATCCTCTTTTTCACCAACATCATTTGCCAGAGAGAGTCATAAATACATGAAATTGTGGGATTTTGCTTACTGTTCTCTTGTGTTGGGGACCTATTGAAAAGCTTAACAATACTAAAATACTCTTTTATGTGAAGCAAGCCATGGTTTTCATATTGCATACTGGTGAAGACTAGAAACAGCTGCCTTACTATTATTAATAAATATCTCTGAATCTATCTTAACCTCCACTCGGGACAGGAAGGAAATATTTTATGTACCCATCCACTATCCCAAAATGGTTACTTGGGAGAGTGATGGAAATGAGCATGGGAAAACCTGTTTTAGGGTGCCTTCACACGGAGTTACGCTCCGTGCTTTTTGTCCATTTTACACGTGTAAAAATACACGTGAAAAATGTAGTCAGCCATTGAGTTCAATGGCTTTTTTTTTTAACGTGCGTCTTTTTGTGCGCGCAAAAAGACGCGCGTTATACGAAAAAAAACATTGAACTTAATGGCTTACTACATTTTACACGTGTATTTTTACACGTGTAAAATGTAGCAAAATGCGCGGAGTGTTACTCCGTGTGAAGGCACCCTTAGGCTAAGGCTCCACGGGCCATCCTGCAGCAATAAAGCCCTGCAGGAAAAACCACGGTGACAACGTATCGTGGTTCTTCTCACAGAACTTTAAACAGAAAGTTTGTGGAGTTTTCCTCTACAGACTTTCTGTTACAATTATATCTATGGGGAGACCACCAGCGTTTCTGTAGATATAATTGACATACTGCAATTTACAAAACTGCGCTAGTTTTGGAAATCACAGTGTGCCCGCACCACCATTTTTACCTATTCCAATAATTCAATAGGCAGTGGTCGATTAAAAAAGACTGCGGATTCCAGTTTACGCTATGACACGCCACTTCAGGTTGCCTCATGGCAGATGCGGGCCTTGACTTTGACACCTGTGGGCTTGTGGATTTCAACATCATCAAGTAGACATGTATGATAGCAGGGTTAAACATTGCTTGTTTATACCAGTAAACACCGGTTTCCCTCGTATTTGTCACATTATATGAATGCATGTGACAGTATTTTGATATTTCAGAATATGCTTTCTCTATTCTATACTTTTAAAGCATAAAAAACTTGCACATTCAGTACATATAAAAAAAGAAAAAAACAGCTTTTTATTAGTATTTATTTCACTATACCCACACATGTATACAAAGTTGGAGACAAGTTAATGTAAAACAAGCAGAAATGTCATTCTGTGCTTACGGGTGGGACAAACAAAGCTTCCTGGAGCTGCCATCCTAGACATGTTCAAGGGTAAATTACAAACATTAGCTGAACCTTGGTCTTCAAGAGCTGCTGTGGGAAAGAAGAAATCCAGTCTAGTTGCTATGCTCACCGCAAAGTGCTAAAGCTAGGAAAGTCACAAGAAGCAGAGAAGACTTGTAAACACTTCTAGGATGCTAATAAAATACATTGGTTTATAATGACGTGAAATTTGGATAGGGTGCTAATTTTTATTGGTAATGTTTCCCATACTGCGCACTGTAAAATGTACAGCAAAACCATCAATCTACGTTTACGAGTGGGAGACGCAAGACATCATGGAACTAGAATCCTAGACATGTTCTAAAGTAAATTACTGACATTAGCTTAACCCAGGTCTCCATGAGCCGTCAAGGTGGAGGAGCCTACTTTGCGATTGTCCTTATATTTTGTAGCAAGTCACAATGTTCCACAGCTTAGTATCTGTAACAGCAGACAACCTTCCAGTGATTTGAGTTAAATAGGACAACAGAAGTTGAGTGACATTGATTTCTGTATTATATATACCTTTCACTTCTGGAAGGAAAAGCTGTGGGTGAGAAGGAGGTGGTGGGTGGAGAGCTTCTCACTCAATTACAGAAAATACCATTATCCTGCATGCCTCTTAAATATCATTGGTGGCGTCGACCTGTAATTATATGTACACACAATGAGCTACCCTTATCAGCTCTCTCAAGGGACCACATTTAAATGCCCTCCATTCAGGAGAATTTATGACAGAAACCAACACAAATCCAAGAACCACTGCTAAACTAATTTGGCGCTGGAATCGCAGGACGAGAGATTGAGGAAGTTTTTATGCATAGCTGTCAGGGACAATGGTTACTACAAAACGGAAAGGGGTAGATTATAGAGGTAAAAAAAATCTCAAACTAAAGAACAGATCATAATATGTCGTGTTTTTCTTTTAACCCCGTAGCTGCATAGCAGCTGCTATAAAGAAGTCCTCCGCCAAACCTGTACCCCCCGCATGTGTGGACAGAACACAATGATGTAAAACGTAAAATCAGGAATCTATTCATAAGTAGAGATGAGCGAACACTAAAATGTTCGAGGTTCGAAATTCGATTCGAACAGCCGCTCACTGTTCGAGTGTTCGAATGGGTTTCGAACCCCATTATAGTCTATGGGGAACATACACTCGTTAAGGGGGAAACCCAAATTCGTGTCTGGAGGGTCACCAAGTCCACTATGACACCCCAGGAAATGATACCAACACCCTGGAATGACACTGGGACAGCAGGGGAAGCATGTCTGGGGCCATAAAAGTCACTTTATTTCATGGAAATCCCTGTCAGTTTGCGATTTTCGCAAGCTAACTTTTCCCCATAGAAATGCATTGGCCAGTGCTGATTGGCCAGAGTACGGAACTCGACCAATCAGCGCTGGCTCTGCTGGAGGAGGCGGAGTCTAAGATCGCTCCACACCAGTCTCCATTCAGGTCCGACCTTAGACTCCGCCTCCTCCGGCAGAGCCAGCGCTGATTGGCCGAAGGCTGGCCAATGCATTCCTATGCGAATGCAGAGACTTAGCAGTGCTGAGTCAGTTTTGCTCAACTACACATCTGATGCACACTCGGCACTGCTACATCAGATGTAGCAATCTGATGTAGCAGAGCCGAGGGTGCACTAGAACCCCTGTGCAAACTCAGTTCACGCTAATACAATGCATTGGCCAGCGCTGATTGGCCAATGCATTCTATTAGCCCGATGAAGTAGAGCTGAATGTGTGTGCTAAGCACACACATTCAGCACTGCTTCATCACGCCAATACAATGCATTAGCCAGTGCTGATTGGCCAGAGTACGGAATTCGGCCAATCAGCGCTGGCTCTGCTGGAGGAGGCGGAGTCTAAGGTCGAACCTGAATGGAGACTGGTATGGAGCGATCTTAGACTCCGCCTCCTCTAGCAGAGCCAGCGCTGATTGGCCGAATTCTGTACTCTGGCCAATCAGCGCTGGCCAATGCATTCTATTAGCCCGATGAAGTAGAGCTGAATGTGTGTGCTTAGCACACACATTCAGCTCTACTTCATCGGGCTAATAGAATGCATTGGCCAATCAGCGCTGGCCAATGCATTCTATTAGCTTGATGAAGCAGAGTGTGCACAAGGGTTCAAGCGCACCCTCGGCTCTGATGTAGCAGAGCCGAGGGTGCACAAGGGTTCAAGTGCACCCTCGGCTCTCCTACATCAGAGCCGAGGGTGCTCTTGAACCCTTGTGCAGCCTCGGCTCTGCTACATCAGAGCCGAGGGTGCGCTTGAACCCTTGTGCAGCCTCGGCTCTGCTACATCAGAGCCGAGGGTGCGCTTGAACCCTTGTGCACACTCTGCTTCATCAAGCTAATAGAATGCATTGGCCAGCGCTGATTGGCCAATGCATTCTATTAGCCCGATGAAGTAGAGCTGAATGTGTGTGCTAAGCACACACATTCAGCACTGCTTCATCACGCCAATACAATGCATTAGCCAGTGCTGATTGGCCAGAGTACGGAATTCGGCCAATCAGCGCTGGCTCTGCTGGAGGAGGCGGAGTCTAATGTCGGACCTGAATGGAGACTGGTGTGGAGCGATCTTAGACTCCGCCTCCTCCAGCAGAGCCAGCGCTGATTGGTCGAGTTCCGTACTCTGGCCAATCAGTGCTGGCCAATGCATCCCTATGGGAAAAAGTTTATCTCACAAAAATCACAATTACACACCCGATAGAGCCCCAAAAAGTTATTTTTAATAACATTTCCCCCTAAATAAAGGTTATCCCTAGCTATCCCTGCCTGTACAGCTATCCCTGTCTCATAGTCACAAAGTTCACATTCTCATATGACCCGGATTTGAAATCCACTATTCGTCTAAAATGGAGGTCACCTGATTTCGGCAGCCAATGACTTTTTCCAATTTTTTTCAATGCCCCCGGTGTCGTAGTTCCTGTCCCACCTCCCCTGCGCTGTTATTGGTGCAAAAAAGGCACCAGGGAAGGTGGGAGGGGAATCGAATTTTGGCGCACTTTACCACGCGGTGTTCGATTCGATTCGAACATGGCGAACACCCTGATATCCGATCGAACATGTGTTCGATAGAACACTGTTCGCTCATCTCTATTCATAAGTATTAAATAAGAAGCGTCCAAGTAGTATAATTTCCCTAATACATGTAACCTTTCATGTGATTGGAGCTCTTGGGTTGGTTAAAGTTATCTACAGCTGCTTCTGAGAGGTGCACATCTTCTTCATCCAGATGTCCCATCATTGTTCAGAAGGCATCTTTCACCAGCTTTACATTCAGAGACTGGCATTTATTATTATTATAAAATCCAAATGAAATGTAAAATAATAGTAATAAGGAGGCAAAAAAATAGCCTGCCTATGTTGAAAGTGGCCTCCAAATTACATGCTGTCAATATTCTGGCTTACATTCTGTTCATTCTCTCTCCTCTGGCCATGTTCTAATATAAAATGGAGTGAATGCTGGCAGTGCTAACCCGGGAGTGTTACAACAATGTGTCATTCATTTGCTTAGCCAATTTCCAAAGAATTCTGCAATTGCTTGGCAGTACAAGCATGTATGCCAATGCCATTCTATTGGACAAAGAATTGACTTCCATAACAAAGCTGTGTTAACTGTATAGGATGATTATGGAGTATGCCTGACCAGTACTTCGACCAAGAAAAATAACATTTATATGAGGTATGGCACTCGTGGATGCTATTGAATTACTTATATTAAGTAGCACATTAGAAATGCAGCATTATATCAACAGTCAAGGAAAAGGTCATCTTTCATCTCTACAGATTATTACTTCTAATGTGAGGCTGGACATCTATGAGATGCCATAGTAACTCTTAAAAATGTGCGGCGACAGCTGTTGGCTGAGCTTGTATCATCTTGTCAATACACCAAACCAGCCATGCAAGAACAGGAAAGTGCACAGAGACAAATGGACTTTAGACATAAAGGGCTTTCCTGGGGGTACACCAGTTAAAATGATTCCTGAACTGTCTATGATGACAGGAGCTGGCTGAGCTCTATGGGAAAAGAGAAATAGAGATCAGATATACGATAAACTACATAACATTGCATGCCAGAGGGCACTGCAGTGAAATGCTTTGTCTGCTGGTTTGTTGAATTGCAAAACACTGCAGGATGTGAACAGCAGTCTGATGATATCTGCAGCTGAGTAAGTGACATGGTGGTTGTAAGAGTGCTAACAGTAGGAATATACTTAATGTGTGCTACCTGTTCACTATCTATAATATGTATCCTCAATACCAGAGCTATAAGAGCTTTTTATAGGGAGGCAAACATTTCAATAGTCATAAAACATTGGGTGTATAAGACGAAAATTGGGTGTATAACATTAAACTATTTTTGTTGCTAGAATGCAGGTGTTATGCACTGCACCCCCTTCGGCCCTGTACTAAACATACCAGTCTATAAAGTGTACTACATGAGCAAAACAACTTCTAAAAAGGTGATAAGTTGCATGCACCTCGTAGGCGAGGTAGTCGGTTTCACTGTTTAATCCTGCAGTCTCCTTGCCTTGCTCTCTTGCTACGCTGAGAACGTGGTGATGATGATGAGACCTTAACTTTTCATCACCAATGTCTCAACTGCAACAGTAAAGTGCCGGTGAGTATCAGGAAGGGGTTGCCGCCGCAGCAGGAATTTTGAATAAAGTGGCGGAGCTTAGGCGGCATTCATACTGCCACTGCTGTCCGCCCTGAGGTGTCTGCTGTAAACCCAGGGGAAACCAGACAGCAGACGGCTTGCGAGCGGTCAGCTTTAAAACCCATTCCTGTGAGCATTTTCACCCTCTCCGACTAGAAAGAGGCTACCTTGCAGAGGATAACCTTGTTTGAGTCCCCACCTGCAGTGCCCCACTAGTGCTCCTGTTCAACATCAGGAAAGGAAGGCTGCACCGATTCTCCTCTGCTTCCCCTCCCTTATGTTCTAGCCCGGTGATGAACACTAAAGTGGTTCTGCTACTGGGGGCTAAAAGCTAGTTTATCTGTTGCATAAGTCCAAATAGAATTTTACTTCCATGTGCCTACCATGGTGACCATAATAATCAATTCACTATACATTTAATAATAATAATAATAATAATAATAAATTTTATTTATATAGCGCCAACATATTCCGCAGCGCTGTACAATTTGTAGGGTTCAGATACAGACAAAACAAAGAACGTCATTTCACACAATGGGACTGAGGGCCCTGCTCACAAGAGCTTACAATCTATGAGGTAGAGAGGATGACACAGGTAGGAGGGGCGGCATTGCTTATACAGTGTTCAGACAATTTTGTAATAGAGGTTGCAGCCATTACACAAACAAAGCTTTATGGGCCGTCACTAGTAGTGTTCTTTAACATGTGGATAGAGCATGGACAAATATGTTAGGCTGAAAAGGCATCAAGAAGGATTTGCATTAGGAATTGTGATAGGCCTGTCTGAAAAAATGCGTCTTTAGTTTGCGTTTGAAACTGTAGAAATTGGGAGTTAATCTGATTGTCCGGGGTAGAGCATTCCAGAGAAGTGGTGCAACTCGGGAGAAGTCTTGTATACGAGCGTGGGAGGTTCTGATAATAGAGGATGTAAGTGTTAGGTCATTGAGTGAGCGGAGAGCACGGGTTGGGCGGTAGACAGAGATGAGGGAAGAAATGTAGGGAGGTGCGGCATTATGGAGAGCCTTGTGGATGAGAGTGATAACTTTATATTTTATTCTATAATGAATAGGCAGCTAATGTAGCGACTGGCACAGTCTATTACATTTGCAATAGTTTGTCAATCTGACTAAATACTTTGTAAGACAATGTCTCCTGACTTCTCTGTTTAGTAAATAATTGTATTCTCCATGAAATAACAATTCTAACGCATCACTTGTGCTCACAGCCATTTCACAATAATCTAAAGAGCCTGTTGGACAAAGTCCATCAAGTTAGCCCAGTATTATCATCCTGTACTATGTTAAACCAGAACAGATGCAGATAAAACCAATGTGAGATAACTGGGGTTTTTTTAAATGTAGCTTGTGAGCCCCATATAAGGATCACAATGTGCATTTTCTTTTTCCTATCAGTATGTCTTTGTAGAAAGGGAGGAAACCCATACAAACGCAGGGAGAACATACAAGCTCTTTGCAGATGTTGTTCCTAGTGGGATTCAAAGCCAGGACTCCAGAGCTGCAGTGCTAACCACTGAGCCACCGTGCTGCCTCCAATGTGATATAACTGTGTCATCAGAGTCTTTACTTATGATATGTAAAGGATTTATCCCTGGATAACATTGTAACCCAGAATGTAAGAGCTGTTAGTGGAGGTAACAAAAGTGCATACACAATAGATTGCATTTTAGGTTCTGTCTCCCTGTGAATAAGCAATACTTGAATACAAGTCAAATGTCACCTTGTTGAGGCTGTTGATACCTGGCAGCATTTGCTAAGCCTTAATGTTTATTGTCCTGCCACTGCATTCATTGAGAACAAAGGCTCTACAGATAAAATAGTGTCTCTATTTTAATTACCTATATTTTACAGTTTGTGCTGTGTTATTACATCCCCAATGACTACTTGCTCCAGCATTTTCCTTATGAAATATCCATTTCTATTACACAGTAATTGCTTGTACTGATTTTAGGGCTGTCCAAGCTTATTATGTTATGGGCCACATGTGTTTTAAGTACTGTATATGGTGATAAGCCAGACAAAATTAACAAATTATATCATCTTACAATGGCCAAGTAGCTGAGCAGAAAGACACAAGTCAACAAGTCAACAAGCCTCTGGGTTGCAATTTGGACGTTGTCTCATTTCAGGTTTTCTAAAACAAATGGAAATGGAAATCTTTGACAAAGAACATTTACAAATGGTTCTACCTTCAGCAGCAATGTGTATTCACCTTTTTTGCACCATAATGTCAATTGATGTATACACTATGATTATACAGTATGTGTGAAATGAATTATCTTCAGAAATTTAAACTTGTAAATGTACACAATTCTGATGTTGGTGGTAAAATCTCTTGTTTGGCCCATAGCTACATCACCCAACTTCCCTACACATATACCTATGCTCCCCATGGCTATATAGTGTGTGTGCAATGAACAGGGAAAGGAGAGACCAAGACACATAAGACTGACCCCCACAATCACAAGCTTCAAGAAGACTCACCTATTCAGGAAGACCTACAACCTCCAGTAACACTACTGTCACCACACCACCATCTGAACAAACTCCCCCCTCACCTTCAGTCTCTATCCCTTATCCCTCATAGACTGTAAGCCCTCGCGGTCAGGGCCCTCTACCCCACTGTGCCAGTCGGTTATTGTTAGTATTATATCTACCTGTATATTTTGTGTATTATATGTAACCCCCAAATTTAAAGCACCATGGAATTAATGGAGCTATATAAATAAATAATAATAATAACAACAACCATAAAGGCTGATAAGTCTGGCAATAACATTTATTTCCAAAAATAAATAGATTGGGCAGTTGAAACTTAACGGCTCGATCCTTATCACTCTCTACATCAGGGTTGGCCAACAGTATTGGAGGTACCCATACACTTTAAAATATATACATTACTTTTTTTTAGGAATATGTAAGGATAAAACAAAATGGTAAAAGAACACCAGTATACAAAGATTTCACAAATCCAGAAAAGTACATTGAGATTTTGGCTGATTTATACAGGACTGCTTCAACAACATCTGTGCATGGCAAAATGCCAAAACTAATCAACACTGAGAAGGGGCAAGAACCCAGAAATAGCTGTCTGTAGATTGGTATCTTTTCATTTCTGAAGAGTTTTTACAGTTACAGTTTGGTTTATATCTAGAGATGAGTGAATCTTTCAGAATTAATTTGGGTTCGTCTGACTTAGGCCTGGTTCACATCTGTGTTTGGTATTCCGTTCAGGGAAATTTGACAAGTGGTGATCAGAGAAAGCACACGGACCCCATAGACTATAATGGGGTCTGTGTGCTTTCCGCACAGTGTCTACACGAGTTATGTGGATAGGAAAGTAGTTCATGAAATACTTTTGTGTCCGCATGTTCCGTGCGGACACTGCGCGGAAGGCACACGGGCCCCATAATAGTCTACAGGTTCCATGTGCTTTCTTAAGCTCACCACTTGACAATGCATTCAGTATTCCATTTAGGGGTCCCCATGCAGACTCCCTTAACGGAATACTGAACACAGATGTGAACCAGGACTCAGGCTAACAGTTCAGTTAGATCTAAAATGATTTAGTTTGAACTGAAACTGCAAATTGCATTAAAATGTCATGTCTGACAATCTGAGGACTCTTAAGACTCTATCTAACCCCTTTCTAGGTCTTGTCAAACACACACTTAGTAATGTCTACATCACAGCAAAAGATATGGCTATGGGTAAGTAGATGCTAGCTAGTGGTAACAACCTATTTAATAACACATTTCACTATTCAATTTTTATGCTTTTTTAACATTTCGCAGTTTTTTTGGTGAGACAAATTTTACTGTACCACATCTAGGGGAAAAAAGGCAAGCAAAGAGAAAATGTATATAACTTCACAGGGTTTTGTTGTTCGGCAAGTAAAGAAAAAGTAGCCAGATTATAGTAGATACATAAAAATGAGTGCTGTGTGGCTGAACTTAGCTGTTTAGGGTTCTTGGATGAAGATTGCGACTAAGAATGATGCATCTGCAGCAGCTTAGTAACACTAAGGGTAAGTTCACACAGGGTTTTTTGGTCAGGATTTTGAGGCCATATCTGCCTCAAAATCCTGACCAAAAAGACAGCTCCCATTGAACTCAATGGGAGCCGGTCAGTTCTTTTTTCCAGGAGCCGTTTCTTCCAGCTCCCGGAAAAAGAAGCGAAATGCTCGTTCTTCAGGCCAATTCGCCTCGCGATTCGGCCTTAAGACACTCCGTTCTCCCAAATAAGCCCATTCATTGGGCCTAATCCGGAGTGGAGTGTGCGACTGGATGCCAGTGCAGTGAACTGGCATTCAGTCGCGGCTACCCGTATTTTGGTCCGCAACCTGAGGCAGCCTCAGGTTCCGGACCAAAAAACCACGTGTGAGCTTACCCTAACTGTGACAGACATACAGAGTACCTCAGTTTTCTATCTCTTTCTATTAAAGTTTTTCTTCTCCAGTCCTAACACCACACCTCCCCAGAATCCAAACTATATTATCTGTGTATTATTTTTATATGTATCTCTAGTCTGTTGGAGATATTCTTGTCTGTCTAATCTCTCCTCACAAAATGGACACTTTCTCTGTCTACCTGGGTTTCTTATAATTCTTGCGTCATCAGTGTCCTCTGACTTGTAGTCCCTTATAATAGGTTGTCCCCTGTCATTAGGGCTGCTTGCAAGACATCATATGGAAGGTTGCCTGATACCAGAGGTCATGTGATCCTTTTTTTCTGCTTAATCTATGATTTCATGTTATGGCTGCCATTTTAGCTGGTTCATACCAATTAAACCATAAATGGTTTGGATTCATTCAAAGCCAAAGTTATGAAAAGTGTGTACTGAATCCATTTTGTTACAAACAGTTTTGCTTATCTCTACTTATATCCCAATCCATGCCTCAAGACATCTTTTGTATTGACATTGACAAGGGTCGCTGTCTTCCAACAAGTGGTGCAGCTTTCCTTTTTCCAGTAAGGAGAACTAACTTGCATGTTTTTTCTCTTCACAATAATCTGTAAAAATAAATCTGAGCACTCTCAATCTGAGCCATCTGATCAATCTAGTGGGTTGGGAACTTTGTCTGGCCCTTCAACTGAGTCTTCTCCACTTGGAATGTGACCGTGCTGCAATAGTAGATACAACCCATGAACATGAGTGGCGCTGACTTTATTTTTACTCTCATATAACCCCTTTAACTCTTCAATTATTAATCTTCATTAATCTGTTTGAACAATACAAAAAAACTCATGAAATGAAAAAAAATTCAACATGGTCCAAAAATAATAATTTTACTGCATTGTAATCTGCATTATAGACACCAAGAACTCTCTGTAGCCAACAAGTGGGACATGCAAAGATGGTAGACATATCTATATAGCTGAATTGTTCTAAAAAGTCTGTGAATGCTTCTAAAGTAGAAGGGAACACATTCAGAATTTTCTTAGATGTTTTAACATAAGCTATTGAATAGTTTGTGTTTTATGTTGTGTTTTCGTCCTATATTTGGAGACATTTGCCCTTGAATAAGTTTTAACATTTCATTCTAAAACATAGTGTTTGATAATTATATTACATTTTTTCCACTACTGTGATGTAAGAAGACTGTCTGTGTTCCACCTTAGTTTGCAACATTCTTCTATAGTTACGAGAAGACACATTCTCCATCTTGATCCTTCTATCGGATTATTCTCCTTGAAGGTAAGATGTGCCCAGAGGCTTTAGCAAACTATCTGAGACTGTCAAGAGCTATTACATGTATAGCTGCATTTTTTAAAGTTAAATCAATAGAATTTCTAACTGGTTTTCTTATTCTTTCCCTCAGAAAACAGATACTTCCTGAACAAGTTTCTGCAATACATTCTGCACTTATAACTGTCTTGGTTGTGTAACATTTTATTCGGCAACATAAACTGTTACCTCTTTATAATATAATGAATAAATACAGTCCCAGCCTTGTAAAGACATTAAAAACTGGTGATAACTGCTTAAATAGGAGTGAAGCCAAACAAGAAAATAATTACAAATATCTAATCCTTTACGATTGTAAAAAAACCCCCAAAAACTGTGCTTAATAACTCATCTTACTGTTACCCAGCCAACCCCTTGACATTTTTGACCAAGAGATTACAATGGTATATAATACGAAGATGAGTAATTCTAAGGGCGGGTTCACATTTAGCCAATCTAGCTGGATTTCCGTCTGCTGTCCCGAGAAACTGGACAGGGGACGGAAAAAAGGCAGTCAGTTTTCAAACCCATTCAAGTGAATGGGTTTGAGAAGTGAGCGCCTGTGAGCGTTTTGTACCTGTCCGCGGCAAAGCCGTTTTTTTTACCGGACATAAAGTCGGACATGCAGGACTTTGTGTTAGACTGTTAGACTGGACCACAAAAGACATTGTTTCTCTTGTATTCGAAAAAGGGTGCCCTGAGCCCCAAAACATTTATTTGCTTGGAAGATCAATAAACCGACGGCCTGGGTTATATGGAATAAGAAACCACACTCCACCACAGGAAATTATCCAGGAAACAAAGTTTATTTACTTAGCACACTACGCATTTCAGGGTATGACACCCCTTTATCAAGTGTATACAGTAACAGAACCAAAAGCAGCGCTACGTTTTGTTCTGTTACTGTTTATACTTGATAAAGGGGTGTCATACCCTGAAACATGTAGTGTGATAATTAAATAAAGTTTGTTTCTTGGATAATTTCCTGTGGTGGAGAGTGGTTTCTTATTCCGGATATCCCAGGCCATGTGTTTATTGGTCCTCCAAGGGCATCATTTCAACACCCCAGTGTGTAAAAGATCCTGCTGCCTAATCCTCCTAGAGAGGAACACTCTGTTTAAATCAGTTCTATTGTGATCTACAGTGGTTGTGACTGCTATCACGACTCCTCAAGGAGTTTCACATGTTTTTCCTTATCTTATGGTTTTACACTATGCGCCGCTCAGCACTGTTTTTCTGTTTTATTTGAGTATCAAAATGTGTTATTGTAAGAGTTGGTCAAATACATTGTGAACTCCACACGCTTTACTGTTTTAGGTGAAATTTTCATTGCATGACCGGTATGTGACTTCTACTACATCCTTTGCTCCATTCTTCATGCATAACATTCTGTTCTAACAGTAAGTGAAATATACATTTAGAAGAAGTGGTAGAAGGATTTTGCTGCAGATTTATGGATTTTGATTCTGTAAGTGGAATATTTAAGATCACCAAACAAATAAATCAGATTAATGAATGCAACAGAGTTTTACAAAAAAGGGAGGCAAATGGATTTTGGTACAGTAGAAGCAGCACATACAATCCATAACCTGTTAGAAACGCTTTTCCCTGAGTCCAGGAATGAAATAGAATTAGTTTTTTTTTAGTGAATTTGGAACCGACTCTGTTCCTGCGATTACACATTTTATATTCTATTAGGTGAAAAGAAACAGTAATATAATCTGTTCACGCTAAAGCAATAAAGTTGCAAATGTCAAAAACATATTCCCCTAAAGGAATATGATGTAGATTTATCTGAATGTGCTGGAGTGAAAGGAAGTTTAGTTTTGCCCGTTGGGGAGAAAGAAATCTGCTTTTTCCGTCACTGAACGGACCCTGCAGGGGGATGGAATGTGTCTCTTAATCAATGAGACACGTACAGTTGGCGTTTAAGGGATTTCTTCATATTACCACACCTTGAGGCTGTGCTATGTCCAAAATCTTTCCAATTTAAGCTGGTGTGAAACCCTCCAGTTTATTTATGATACTTTACGACGCAGACATGGAAAGTCTAATTCTAAGTCAGTCAGCATACCGCTCTCCATTTTTGGAGGTATGGGAAATAGGAAAAAAAAATAAAAGTGAAATATCAACATTTTAAAACAATTATTATAATAAATATCAAATAAAAAATATTTAATTGTAATTTATTGAATGTAAATTTTGGATGAATCTTGTACAGAGTAAAGTCTATACAATACCAACACTTGTTGCATTGACGTATCAATTTAAAGGGAACCTGTTACATTGAACATGGTTTCTTATCTGCAGGTAGTATGCTATAGAGCTGAGAGAGATGAGCAGATTGATATATAATTTAGTAAATTCTTGCTCAGTCTCTGAGTAGTCATCAGTGGGTGGTCCTACTATGTGATTGACAGTTTTCCTATGTGGCTGTGCATGTAGAATGTAAAGCTATTGATCACTGATCAGCATCAACCAATGGACTCGGAATGAGCAGGTATCTCAATCATACTGAATCAATTCAAACCGTCTAGCAATCTGCTCAGGTCCTCCCCAAGCTACCTGTACAATGGACTACATTTTTAGTGTAACAGGCAATAGTTCTAGTTATATAAGGACGTTGTCAACTTTAGAAAACCCAATAAAAAATATAATATGAAATTCTAAATTCATTCTGTGCATGGCTCTCATCAATTTATCTAATCAGATTGCTGGTACAAAGACATTACATAATCTAAGAGGAGCTTATATTACTATATATTACATGGACATTTCATTAACCCCTTCCCACTGCAGGCATTTTTAGATTTTTAAGTTTTGTGGTTGAATCCCTACCTTCCAAACCACATACCTTTTTGTTTTTTTCACAGAGCCATATAAGGGTTTAATATTTGTGGGAGAAATTGTACATTGTAATGGCACCATTTATTATTACATACAATATATGGGGAAGCTGTAAAAAAAATTCTGAATGGGGAGGAATTTGAGAAAAGCTGCATTTGTGCAACATTCTTACAGGCTTTATTTTTACAGCGTTCACTGTGCAGCCAAAATGACATGTCACCTGTATTCTATGGGTTAGTACAATTCCAGTTATACCAAGCTGTCTGTTTACCCCTTTAAAAAAAAATCCAAAATTTTGAATTTTTTTTTTTCTTGGCGTCACCATTTTCTGACACCTGTAACATTTTATGTTTCTGTGTATGGGGATGCATAAGTATGTTTTTTTTATTTTTGCAGGGCCAAATGTAATTTTTAGTTATACCATGTTTGGAAATGCTTATTGCTTAGATAGTTTTTTTTCCCAAAATTTTATGAGAAGCGAAACAGTGAAAATATGGCAGTGAAGCTCTTTTGATTTCTTTTCCCGCTATGGTGTTCTTTGTATGGGAAACATATATTTAGAAGTTTGTGGACCTGGTGTTTTTACACAGAGGGATACCTAATGTGTATTTTTTTTAACCGTAATTGATAGACCCCCAGGAGGCAGGGGGTAATGCATTGCAAAATACCAACAATTATTGTCGGCTCCAGATATTCTGGGTTTCAGCACTTCCAAAAAATGATACTTTGATAGCTTTGACTGAAGTGCGAGAGGCCTTAATATGCCAGAGCTTTGATGAATAACATAGCAGAGACCAGGCGTTATGGCGGTCGATGAGCTCTGAGTGGCTCATTTCTCACTCTGTCTCAACTATGTCATCTGCACACTTGAGAAAGGGCTATGTGCCCGAAACTAGTTGTGTGACTATTATTTTATCATGTTGGATTAAAGTTTTATAAGAACCAAAGAATTAAGAATATCTTGAGATGCATCACTAGTTGTTGTGAACTCATCACAACTTCCTAAGGTGAGCATTGAATCCCTATTTTCACCATATTACACTATTAGTGCAATTAACGGTATTACACTATTAGTGCTTGGTGCTGTCTCTTTTTATCTCTTCTCATACTTACACTTTGAGGTATTTTTTAGCTGTAACTTTTATACAATATGCATAATACTCTGAAATCTCGCTGAGACAACCTTCTAAAATCACTTTACAAATTGGTCTTCTAGAAGTATTGTCAAAAAAGATTTCTTGTAATACTGTAAATTCTGGAACTAAAAATATGTCACAGGAAATCTGGTTTGGATAAAGTCTCGATTGCAACAAATTTCATTGTCATGAAAGACCCCCAAGAGCTTCATCTCTGCTGATTCTTTGGTTTGAAGAATGAAGCCGCTGAGTGTAAAACTACTGCTTGGTTCTCTACGTTTATTCTATTCTTTTAAAGTCACTTCATATGCCAGCAGATGGGGCATCTTTACTGGTACATTTCAAAACTGGAATAGATCTGTCACAGACACCAGGTTAGAATGCATATTACCAACCAAAGCTCCCTCCTTGTTAGGGTGAATTCACACTGAGTAAACGCTAGCTTATTCTGAACGTAAAACACGTTCAGAATAAGCGGCGTCTAAAGCAGCTCCATTCATTTCTATGGGAGCGGGGATACGAGCGCTCCCCATAGAAATGAATGGGCTGCTTCTTTCACTCCGTGCAGTCCCATTGAAGTGAATGGGGAGTGCCGGCGTGTACGCTCCGGCATGAGCAGAGCTTGCCGTATACGCCGGCACTCCCCATTCACTTCAATGGGACTGCACAGAGTGAAAGAAGCAGCCCATTCATTTCTATGGGGAGCGCTCGTATCCCCGCTCCCATAGAAATGAATGGAGCTGCTTTAGACGCCGCTTATTCTGAACGTGTTTTACGTTCAGAATAAGCTAGCGTTTACTCAGTGTGAATTCACCCTTAAGCCGATCCAGCCCTACATTATGAAGTGTTCACCAGTGTCTTCTGTAAAACGCTAGGTCTAGTCATTGTAAATTTCAATCTAACATGTCTTTTTCCTCTCTAGCCCAGCCTGAACTCAAAGAATCCACAAGAATGGGAATTGTTCACGCTCTACTGCTTCGTCTTTCATTGCCATCTTTCTATGCACATTTCTGCTACTAACAAAATAAATAGCTTACAAAAAATATTCTAAACACTTAAAAAGATAATTATCCATCTTTGCAGCTTGAACAGAGGCTCACGCTAAACATCATGTTCGGTTCTTATGTGTTCTTGCTGAATTGTGATTACAATAAATTGTATTCCCCATAGAGGTAGAAGCAATCAACCCAGAGGAAAAAGGGTTTTTTTGGGTGTAAGATTCTTGGAGAAAATAAAGAGTTACTTAACGGAGTCAGTGAAACTAAAACAATAACACTTAAAACCGACATTGCTGATTCAACCAAAAGGAACTAACATGACAGTGGGCAGATTATCAAACATTCTGGATTGCTAAATGGACACAGAAAATTCACACCGAAAATTCATACAGATAACACATAATTTTATGGAGCCATACTATATCATCCATAGTAGATAATGGGCCTATACTGTACATCTCATGCCAAAGATTACAAATGAGAACTAAAGATTACCAAAGATTACACACGAGAACACGAGATTACCAAAGATTGCACACGAGGACCATGTTCTATTGGAATTCCTTAGAAACAGTTCTTCTTTGGGAGACTTTAAGAAAGGTTGCATGACACTTTTTTATAAAATCTGTTGTGGGGAATGCAGTTGCATGCAGAAGAATAGACATTGGTGCTGCAGAAATCCCAGCAAATGCTGACGTAATTTATGCTCAGGTGGGATTAAAGTGGTTATACACATTCATTTCATTTTAACAGAATTCTGCCAAAATTCGTTGGAATTGCCAAGAATCTATTGTGTACTGACGCCTTCTGACTTGAAAGGAGATGTCAGGAAAATTGAGGGCTGGGCATGTTGGATGTTAAACCCTTTTGTTCTGCTGGCAGAAATGCTGCTGCCAATGGTGTCTACCCTTTAAAACAACAAGCATACTTGGCCATGCATGTTTATGGGAAGGGAGACAAAGCTTTACTAAAGAAAACAGCTTCCATACAAATTCTCTAGTATGACCATCAGAAATTATTCCACTATAAGATTTTTAATCACAAATTTCCCAATCCCATATAACATCATCATTTAAAAAAGAGCAGGGGAAGCAGTTTAACAGATCAATGAAAAATACCCATCAAAGTTTAGATTAGACTAGAAAATTTGTATTTGTAAAACAAATTTTTTTTTTATGTTTTTCCTTAAAAAATGCAGTCCACTGCCACCTATCAATGTGCAAGCTAATTAAGGAAAAAAATCACTGGCCGTAATTTCCAAGGTCAAACTATAAAATATGCCACCATTAGATAAATGCTGACCAAAATCCACCAAGTGTTAATCTATGCACAAATAGAAAATAGGAGGTTGGATTATCTCTGAGATACTCCTGGCGTCAGCTAGGCAATTAAAAAGGAACATCTGTGTTTTTGGCACATGCAATTCTTATACAACAACAGCCTTGGAAGAATCATTTGTCAATGCAACTGCTGCAATATAAAATACACGAGAAATACAGGATCAGGAGGCAGAACAAGGGGTTTTCCTATGAACACATCTACATTTTTAGATAATTAAAAGTTAAATATTATTGTACTTAAAAATATGACAGCATTTTAAAGATTTTACGTTGGCAGTCTTTCATCTTGAATCATGAGTGTAGGGGACTGGGACTACTGGGACTACTTACCTTGTATGTCCTACGCTTACTGCACTGTATATAGTTTACGTGCAATGTATAGTTTCCCCCTTAAATGGGCTGCGACACTGTCTGTGAGGAGTAGAGTAGAGTCGAGGTGATACTGGAAAGGAGACCAAAGGTCTCCTAGTCTTTGAAGTGTTAGGGAGAACAGAGCCTGAGTTAGGCCTCTGACTGGCCTGAGTTGTAACTAAAATCTTTCAGACTGTTCCAGATACAGACAAGAAAAAGAAATTAACCCCTGTTAGGCTAAGGAAAAATCAAGATGTTTGTGCTAGCCTGAGATAAGTGGATAATAGTTACATGGGCATCTGAGTAAAGTCCCTGCCTGCATCACAGGACATAATGGGCAACCAATTGGCCTTCATCCTGAAGTGGGTACTGGTAAAGACTTTTGTATTATAGATAGTGCTTAATATGCCCAGCCTATGATCCGTTTCACAGTCGTAAAGTTGAGAGAACCTGTTTTGCTGTGTTCTACTTTAAGTAAAGTAGCCAGTTACCCTGTTTCTCCACACCTCATGGCTCCTTATTGCTGCATGACCATCATGGACACTGCAACTCCAATCAAGTTCAAGAGGCTCCAGGGGAAAAACTACCACTACTACTACCATTACTTCAGGCCCCCTCAGCACTTCACCAGCCCAGGAGGAGAGCAGGAGAGAATTAGTAGAATTTATAGTCACTTATAGTCCAAGTTCAAGTGGTACTATTACCAGCTTCCTCCAATGGGTTGCTGCACAACGCATTCTCGGAGACATAATCAGGACACAATAAGGAAATCATGGCTGGGTTTCTGACAACTGACAAACCATAAGTTCTGGCATTCATGGGTGCATCTATTGACAACTGATAAAGGCAAAGGACTACTAAGATGGTTAGAGAAAAACTTTAAAGCTCTGGAGTATTTTTAATTTATTTATATTTTCAAAAATGTTTAACTTTTAAATAGTCTAAAAAATAACTATGGTTAAGTTCATGGGAAAAAAACCCAAAATGGTTATAAGCAACAGAACACTCTCTCTTAGGGCAATCATTGTAATGACTACACTATGTCTGTAGGGAACACAGCTTTATGGTCATGGTCTGTTCAGGATACAAAGTATTATGTTAAGGTCTCTAAGTGGGGGCACATAGCATCATGGTTGCAATATGAACAAGTCTCACAGGCTCCTTAAAGGGTTTCTCCAGCCAATAATGCATATATCAGACTGATGAGCTATCCACAGAATAAATCATCAGGATCTGATCTGTGGGGGTGTTCATTTAAAAACAAAAAAAAAAAAAAAAACATAACCACAAAGGGTTGTATGGAGGAGTGTTTACTTCAATAGACTTTATATTGTGTGTTTTTTACTAGAGATGAGCGAACAGTGTTCTATCGAACACATGTTCGATCGGATATCAGGGTGTTCGCCATGTTCGAATCGAATCGAACACCACGTGGTAAAGTGCGCCAAAATTCGATTCCCCTCCCACCTTCCCTGGCGCCTTTTTTGCACCAATAACAGCGCAGGGGAGGTGGGACAGGAACTACGACACTGGGGGCATTGAAAAAAATTGGAAAAAGTCATTGGCTGCCGAAATCAGGTGACCTCCATTTTAGACGAATAGTGGATTTCAAATCCGGGTCATATGAGAATGTGAACTTTGTGACTATGAGACAGGGATAGCTGTACAGGCAGGGATAGCTAGGGATAACCTTTATTTAGGGGGGAATGTTATTAAAAATAACTTTTTGGGGCTCTATCGGGTGTGTAATTGTGATTTTTGTGAGATAAACTTTTTCCCATAGGGATGCATTGGCCAGCGCTGATTGGCCGAATTCCGTACTCTGGCCAATCAGTGCTGGCCAATGCATTCTATTAGCTTGATGAAGCAGAGTGTGCACAAGGGTTCAAGCGCACCCTCGGCTCTGATGTAGGAGAGCCGAGGGTGCACTTGAACCCTTGTGCACCCTCAGCTCTGCTACATCAGAGCCGAGGGTGCGCTTGAACCCTTGTGCACACTCTGCTTCATCAAGCTAATAGAATGCATTGGCCAGCGCTGATTGGCCAATGTATTCTATTAGCCTGATGAAGTAGAGCTGAATGTGTGTGCTAAGCACACACATTCAGCTCTACTTCATCGGGCTAATAGAATGCATTGGCCAGCGCTGATTGGCCAGAGTACGGAACTCGACCAATCAGCGCTGGCTCTGCTGGAGAAGGCGGAGTCTAAGATCGCTCCACACCAGTCTCCATTCAGGTCCGACCTTAGACTCCGCCTCCTCCGGCAGAGCCAGCGCTGATTGGCCGAAGGCTGGCCAATGCATTCCTATGCGAATGCAGAGACTTAGCAGTGCTGAGTCAGTTTTGCTCAACTACACATCTGATGCACACTCGGCACTGCTACATCAGATGTAGCAATCTGATGTAGCAGAGCCGAGGGTGCACTAGAACCCCTGTGCAAACTCAGTTCACGCTAATAGAATGCATTGGCCAGCGCTGATTGGCCAATGCATTCTATTAGCCCGATGAAGTAGAGCTGAATGTGTGTGCTAAGCACACACATTCAGCACTGCTTCATCACGCCAATACAATGCATTAGCCAGTGCTGATTGGCCAGAGTACGGAATTCGGCCAATCAGCGCTGGCTCTGCTGGAGGAGGCGGAGTCTAAGATCGCTCCACACCAGTCTCCATTCAGGTCCGACCTTAGACTCCGCCTCCTCCAGCAGAGCCAGCGCTGATTGGCCGAATTCCGTACTCTGGCCAATCAGCACTGGCTAATGCATTGTATTGGCTTGATGAAGCAGTGCTGAATGTGTGTGCTTAGCACACACATTCAGCTCTACTTCATCGGGCTAATAGAATGCATTGGCCAATCAGCGCTGGCCAATGCATTCTATTAGCGTGAACTGAGTTTGCACAGGGGTTCTAGTGCACCCTCGGCTCTGCTACATCAGATTGCTACATCTGATGTAGCAGTGCCGAGTGTGCATCAGATGTGTAGTTGAGCAAAACTGACTCAGCACTGCTAAGTCTGCATTCGCATAGGAATGCATTGGCCAGCCTTCGGCCAATCAGCGCTGGCTCTGCCGGAGGAGGCGGAGTCTAAGGTCGGACCTGAATGGAGACTGGTGTGGAGCGATCTTAGACTCCGCCTCCTCCAGCAGAGCCAGCGCTGATTGGCCGAATTCCGTACTCTGGCCAATCAGCACTGGCTAATGCATTGTATTGGCTTGATGAAGCAGTGCTGAATGTGTGTGCTTAGCACACACATTCAGCTCTACTTCATCGGGCTAATAGAATGCATTGGCCAGCGCTGATTGGCCGAATTCCGTACTCTGGCCAATCAGCACTGGCTAATGCATTGTATTGGCTTGATGAAGCAGTGCTGAATGTGTGTGCTTAGCACACACATTCAGCTCTACTTCATCGGGCTAATAGAATGCATTGGCCAATCAGCGCTGGCCAATGCATTCTATTAGCGTGAACTGAGTTTGCACAGGGGTTCTAGTGCACCCTCGGCTCTGCTACATCAGATTGCTACATCTGATGTAGCAGTGCCGAGTGTGCATCAGATGTGTAGTTGAGCAAAACTGACTCAGCACTGCTAAGTCTGCATTCGCATAGGAATGCATTGGCCAGCCTTCGGCCAATCAGCGCTGGCTCTGCCGGAGGAGGCGGAGTCTAAGGTCGGACCTGAATGGAGACTGGTGTGGAGCGATCTTAGACTCCGCCTCCTCCAGCAGAGCCAGCGCTGATTGGCCGAATTCCGTACTCTGGCCAATCAGCACTGGCTAATGCATTGTATTGGCTTGATGAAGCAGTGCTGAATGTGTGTGCTTAGCACACACATTCAGCTCTACTTCATCGGGCTAATAGAATGCATTGGCCAGCGCTGATTGGCCGAATTCCGTACTCTGGCCAATCAGCACTGGCTAATGCATTGTATTGGCTTGATGAAGCAGTGCTGAATGTGTGTGCTTAGCACACACATTCAGCTCTACTTCATCGGGCTAATAGAATGCATTGGCCAATCAGCGCTGGCCAATGCATTCTATTAGCGTGAACTGAGTTTGCACAGGGGTTCTAGTGCACCCTCGGCTCTGCTACATCAGATTGCTACATCTGATGTAGCAGTGCCGAGTGTGCATCAGATGTGTAGTTGAGCAAAACTGACTCAGCACTGCTAAGTCTGCATTCGCATAGGAATGCATTGGCCAGCCTTCGGCCAATCAGCGCTGGCTCTGCCGGAGGAGGCGGAGTCTAAGGTCGGACCTGAATGGAGACTGGTGTGGAGCGATCTTAGACTCCGCCTCCTCCAGCAGAGCCAGCGCTGATTGGCCGAATTCCGTACTCTGGCCAATCAGCACTGGCTAATGCATTGTATTGGCTTGATGAAGCAGTGCTGAATGTGTGTGCTTAGCACACACATTCAGCTCTACTTCATCGGGCTAATAGAATGCATTGGCCAGCGCTGATTGGCCGAATTCCGTACTCTGGCCAATCAGCACTGGCTAATGCATTGTATTGGCTTGATGAAGCAGTGCTGAATGTGTGTGCTTAGCACACACATTCAGCTCTACTTCATCGGGCTAATAGAATGCATTGGCCAATCAGCGCTGGCCAATGCATTCTATTAGCGTGAACTGAGTTTGCACAGGGGTTCTAGTGCACCCTCGGCTCTGCTACATCAGATTGCTACATCTGATGTAGCAGTGCCGAGTGTGCATCAGATGTGTAGTTGAGCAAAACTGACTCAGCACTGCTAAGTCTGCATTCGCATAGGAATGCATTGGCCAGCCTTCGGCCAATCAGCGCTGGCTCTGCCGGAGGAGGCGGAGTCTAAGGTCGGACCTGAATGGAGACTGGTGTGGAGCTATCTTAGACTCCGCCTCCTCCAGCAGAGCCAGCGCTGATTGGTCGAGTTCCGTACTCTGGCCAATCAGCACTGGCCAATGCATTTCTATGGGGAAAAGTTAGCTTGCGAAAATCGCAAACTGACAGGGATTTCCATGAAATAAAGTGACTTTTATGCCCCCAGACATGCTTCCCCTGCTGTCCCAGTGTCATTCCAGGGTGTTGGTATCATTTCCTGGGGTGTCATAGTGGACTTGGTGACCCTCCAGACACGAATTTGGGTTTCCCCCTTAACGAGTTTATGTTCCCCATAGACTATAATGGGGTTCGAAACCCATTCGAACACTCGAACAGTGAGCGGCTGTTCGAATCGAATTTCGAACCTCGAACATTTTAGTGTTCGCTCATCTCTATTTTTTACCTATTCAACCACCTTAGTGATGGCGTTGTATGATTGGCAGCTTTCCATTACTAAGACTGAGGCTTAGTGTTAGCCAGCTAAAAGGCACATGCAGGATTTAGAATTTTACCTTGGTTGATAATGAAAAAAGAGATGAGCCCAATTCTCACATTTATTTACTTGCCCTTTTGTTTCCACTGTCCCAAAATAATTTCTGACCTTGGCTATTCTATTCATAATCAGACCTCAGGAAAGGTTTGTAGTTAAAATTTCTTTTACAGACTTCTAGTGGAACAAATGGACAATGTTCAGGGAAATAGACGGAGAAACCCTCTACAATCAGCATTTCCAGCACAAATCCATAGACACCTTCAGGAGCACAGTATATGGATGAAAAATATGAAAGAGGTTTCATAAGAGTTAGATTTAACTGTGCTGCGTCTGCACAGTTTGTAATTGGAATAGGTTCTATCTCATCTCTACAGTCCGGGAGGAAATCATATAGAGAGAGGTCATGTTCGTAAGCAAGAAGGTGGATTAGAATAAAAGGATTAATGGGTTAGTCTCCCAACAGAACTTACGTGGATCAATGGTATAAGATGTTGAAAACCTATTTGAAGAACTATCCCTAAAATTCAGTAAGGTCACATTTTCTATACTGCGTGTGGGGATTTAATGCAAGCAGTAGAAAGACAGACTGGGTGGGATAAGTAGTCCTTGTTTACTGTGACATTGTGCTTCTGTTTACAGCAAAATAAATTGTCAAGCAATTCACAGACTGACAATGCACCTTTAAGCAATAAACGACCTTGAAACTCCATTCTTCCAAAATGTTTAGCTGAAATAAATACCCACGCCAGAGTATTAATCTACAGAGTTTCATGTGCACTGTTCCCCACAGACATTGGTAGAAAGTTCTTGCAATTCTGTCTGCACAAGCAAGTGTTTGCAAGCAGGTAATGTCTGAGGACAGGTTTAAATGCCGCCATTAAAAAGATCAATCAGAATCTCGTTTGCATGCATCCTAAGATTCCAAGAGACAGGGAAGGTTAAGCCAATTTTTCAAGATTGCATTTTAAGAATTTTAAAAGCTTTGTTATTAATTCAGAAACCGAGAAGACATTGTGTATCTTCCGCAAACAACCTAATTGTAGTTGTTCCCTCAACTCTCACCTGCAAACCTGCAAACCATGTCCTGTCACTCATTGCTTTTGGAATACAGAATGAGATTTCTGTGAAAGAAAGGCAAATACGTGGTTTGATTTGTACTGTCACAATGTTTCTTTTTTCCTGTGTCTTGTGGCTGTTGAATACCAGTTAAATATGTTGTTCAATTCAAGCAAACAGGACTGTGGCGTCAGGGTCGAGACAATTTTGAGTTGAGTCAGAATAATTTACCAATTGCACCTCTGGCTTCAAGATAAAATTCTTAATTGATTTAAAATCTATTATACAATTATTCATGTTGCATAATTACGTGCATGCAAATTTGTTGCATATTCAGGAATTCAATCACTATTTTTTTTTGAGAATTAGAAGCGCTTTAATGGTTCTGTATGACAATGGCTGTCAGCTATTTATGAAGGATTCGGAGTCAGATATAGAGCCGGGGTGTGGAAAAATAGGCAAGTTTGTCCTATCAACTCCATAGCCCTGGAAATTAGGTATTGTTACAGTTGTCAGGGCTCTTGAAACATATTCTACCACAACTATGTTGATGCCAAGGCCTCAACAGCAAAGACATATTAGCATAGAGCTCCAAATAAATTCCCATGTGCAGTGAACATAATACCGTAAACAGTGCCAACCAAATACCACAGTGCAGCACATAGCAGCAGCAAATACCACAGTACATGACTAAATATCTCCCTAACGGTACCAAACACCGCAGTGTCAAACTAATGGCCATACACATACGTATAATTACTCCCCCTCAGTTTTTCCTGAACTTATATCCTTAGAATAGCTCATCTATCCGTGATTGTTGGAGGTCTAACATCCTGGACCCTTCCAGATAAGGTCGGGTTCACATCTGCGCCCCGGCCTCCGTTATGCAGGTTTCCGTTTCCTGCCTGAAACTGGACAGGAGACAGAAACCTACAGTCATTTTTCAAACCCATTCATTTGAATAGGTTTGGAAAGTGTCCGGCCATGAGTGCCGGTGAGCGTTTTGTGCTCTCCGCGGCAAAACCGTTTTTCTTTTTAACCGGACCCAAAGTCGGACATGCAGTACTCTATGTCCGGTTAAAAAAAAAAACGGTTTCGCCACGGAGAGCACAAAACTCTCCCCAGCGTTCATGGCTGGACACTGTCCAGATCAGGCGCAAATGTGAACGAGCCCTCAGCTGGTTAAGGGGGCCAGCTTATCTGAGCTGAGTGTAGCAGCCTCCACACCAAATACCAAGCATGGGGTCATATATTATATAGGGGATGTGCTTCATATTGCAGCTCAGTCCTATTCATTTAAATCGAAGTAAGCTACTTCTATACCATGTGACCGATGAATGTGACATCATCAGTATACAGAAGAGACAACCCCACCAATCACATGTTTATGACCTATCTTAAAGTTACGTCATCAATATATAATCCCTGGAAAACCCCTTGAAAGTCTTCCATACAGTATAATGTTCTATTAATGTCCATTATACAGTATAATGCTGCTTTCGTGCCCTTATACAGTATGCTCTTCTCTTAGTTGCCCCTTAATACACCCTCATTATAATGCTCCTTTATAGTCACCTACACAGTTGTCATGCCTTCTTATAATCCTCCATACATTATACCGTTCCATTAAAACCCCCCACAAATACAATGTTCTCGATACAATGCTGCCTGAGAGACCCAACAGAGCATAATGCCCCCATAGTAGTACCCACATACAGGTTATGCCAAAAATATCATCAACCTGCTCCACCATTGTAATCAAGTCTATCTACATGCTGAATATGCAGATAAAGTACACCCTTACTCAGACAATTAACAGCTGTTGTGAGCAAGTATTCAGTAAATAGCTGCAGTAATGTATATGAGAATTCAGAGCTGTTCTTTACTAGCATGTACTGTAAGCATTGTAACATTGATAACTTTTTATCATCAATTCTTTTCTTCTGCTCTCTACACTGAGATTTATTATACCTAGACTGCCAGAAATGCTCCACACCCTGTCAGGAAATCCATTACTTTTTATTGTCAAAAGTAGCAGCAGTTCAGTATACAATTGAGAACGAGAGATTTAGAAGGGAAGAGGGGGCAAAACATATGCCTTACAACTTGTTCCCTAAAAAGGGGTTTTCTGGGCTAAGATTATTGATGACCTAGCCTGTTTTTGCCTTTTCCCGATAGCTTTACTTCTACTGGGAAAAAGCAAAACATTGAGAATTCTTGGTAACATTTGATATATTGGTAATTTCATTTTGCAGATTTTATGAAGAAAATGGCCTTGGAGATGTCCTCACTGTAGGACCAACTGTTGTTAGGTGTTTTAAAGATATGTGAGCTCTATACTTTTAAGTGTCACTGCTTTTTAATGACTATGTCTGTTGCAGAAAAACTTGTAAAGCTAGCACCGCTGCAGTACCTACATTTGCCTACCATACCATGCATAGGCTGTCAATCTTAGAAACTGGATAATCCCTTTAAATAAACTATAATGTGTATTATGAAGAGGCGTAATTAGAAGTTCCTGGGACCTAATACAAAACCTGTAATGGGATCTCATCTAGGCATCTGCTGTCCAAGATTCTGGTGTCTTCTTATGTTGTAGAGAGAGTTTTGGGCCCCCTCATGTTCCAGAGACTAGTAGCAATTGCTACCTGAGGATCTTCTATAGCTATGCCCCTGGTACTATCCACAATCTATTAATATATTAGTTGCCACTAAAAAATAAAAAAAGGAACAAAACAGTGCTCCTATAAAGATATGTGGGTCACCTAATACTCTGGGACCTTTGGCAGTGCCCTATTGCATTTGTGACAGCGGTAGTCTTTGTAGTCCACAATGAAACATTCCTTACAGATAGACATTCATTTCTGATAAATCTGATTTTATTAATAAACCTTTAATTGAAATCACACTACTGCAGGACACTAACTGCTGCTATGGTCCAAGCAACCCAGGATTATCTGCTAAAGTACAATTTTTTATTCTCTATATTTTGGACTTAAGTATTGGCTTCTAGCTAATTAAATAATATAGAATATATATGACTGTTATATGTTGTCTATGGCATCTTATTAATGTAAAGCACTGCTTTGTGAGGGATTTGTCACAAGCTGAAAATTTCTACGTACATTTCATAACCAGATTGCCATGGCATCAAGCTCCCCTAATCGGAATTAAGTGCATTATGACTAGCTTGGTAGATCATTTCGGAAGCACAATGGGGCTTTATAATCAACACGGGATGCTAGTGAAGTCATTATCAAGGGCCATTCAGATCTGCTGATCGAACCCTGAGCATTTATTGTATTCTAAAAAAAGATAAGTTCTCCTAATTACCAATCCAGAATTACATACTGCACATAAAGCCTAATTGAGAGACATTGTGCAAGAAGCATGCCTTGATGGTCTGTGCATGTTCTATCAAGCAGACTGTTCTGTACAAAGCTCCAAGCACAAAACATCCATTCTCTACCCACTTCAATTATTAATGTCACAATGTACTATGGGCTGCTCCAGAAAATATTCGCTTCTCTTTAGGAGGAAAATCCCAGAGGTGATGACATTTGAGAGTTATTAGAAACGGAGCTCACATATTGACTTCACTAATTCCATTGGGTCATGGTTCTGTTTATCTTGTACCATGTGCAAATACATTTACTGTATACTGTTTTGTACACCGTCAATAGGTCTCTGTCTATTTGCGAGATATTGGTGGTTGATGAATAAAATGGAAACATTTAGCAGAATCTAATAAGTATTCATAACTATCCATTCATTCATTCATTCATTCATTCATTCATTCATTCATTCAGATTAACTTCTAAATCATGCAGCTATTCTGATGGTACATGGAATCTTAGTGCTGAAATGTATAAGAGTGACATATACTTTACAAGTGGCTGCATAGATGTCATGTCCATGTACAGTCAATGTCAGTGCAGCTACACAAAAATACAGTATTAAGAGAATTGCTTAAACATCCATTCCTAATACTCTTATTGCTGGAATTGCTCCAAGTCTTAGGGGAGTTCAAATAACCTGTTTTACAAACCCATCAGCAGTTGTGGACTGTGCATTTTTTACTTATGCAGTCTTCCATCAGAGACGCATCATGACCTGGTTACCTTTGCAGACAACCCTTCTGCTCATCTAAATGAGCCATTGGGGAAACCAAAATAATCCTTTTGATATGTATTATTACTTGAGAGACCTTATTACTATGGAAAAATATTTCTGATGTACTATATCATGCTCAGCTGTGCTAGTTATTTGTTCATGTTTAGGATGAATACACTATCTGTGATACATCTTTTAGGAAACAGATAAAAAAAATGTCGCGGGTGCATACACAGTAGCATGCTGCTACTACTACTGCTACTGCGCATGCACCCGCGCCATTTTTTTTTATCAATGTCAGTTCACGAGTTAGACGGGACCCAAGGACATCGCTGGAAGAGGAGGCATGACTGAAGATGACGTCGGACCCTGAATGCCCACCCCCCGTGCACATTTGGTAAGATGAACATATTCTGTTTTAGGGTTTTATTTTAAAACGGGGGGTTAGTTTAATATAACTTTACCAGTGCCTGAATAGCCTTTTTAAAGGCTATTCACGCATATGTGGGGCTCTATCAGCATACTTTTGCTGATAGAGCTCCTTTAAGGCTAAAGCCCCACATACCAGATTTTATTGTTGCAGATTTTGTTGTGGTTTTTTGAGCCAAAGCCAGGAGTGGATTGAGGAGAAGGGAGAAGTACAATAACTTCCTATATATTTCCCATTCCTTTTATAGCCATTCTTGGCTTTGGCTCAAAAAAACCACAACAAAATCTCAAAAAGCTGCATTTCTGCAATGTGGGGCTTCAGCCTAAAACTTTACAATGTGCTTGTTGAATAACTATTAATTGAGGTTGTAGAACCAAGAAATAACAGGGTTTAGTTCAGGAAGTTATCATTGGAGATAAATCAATGGAGATTTGTGTGCCAGCCACTACTGTGCATGTGTCCACATTGTATTTATCATCCATTTTAACCACATTTGTCCCTCACTGGACTATATTGCTTAAAATAGGAGACTAGCTTACAGAAAGAGAGCATAACAGAAATATTTGAAACTGCGCCAAAAATTCAGTGTAAAATATTAGTCTAAAATATCCATCCAAGAGGTGGCCTAAGGAAGAGAAAAATGCCTATTAAGTTTATATCTATCACATAGTATGAGTCACTGTGATAAAGTTCGTGCATTTTCTGTCTCCATTCCTCAGTTTTAAGCTCTCTAAATTTAAGACTATAATGCATTCTGATGGCAAAACAGCCAATAGAGATTGTAATAAGAATACCAATGGAAATTGTGCTTTTATGGTAATTTAATAGTAACGACAGGAATGGTAGTATAGGATGTATTATATTTACATCTGCTACATGTAGACGAATAGGGATAACCCCAGGACAAATTAGAAATATTCTCTAAAATTGAGAGGATGTCAAAAGTGTTAAATGGTTAAGCACATTTAATGCATTTTGTCCCTTTTGAATAGTTACAAGTGCTAAGGATACTTGAAGTATAACTTGAGGGGAGATGCCTAAGTGCTCGTATTAAATTAGACTAATCAGTAAAATATATGTATTTGCAATTCTCCTACTTTGGCAATTATGGTTTTCTAGACAGCCAGTGGATAAGAAAAAAATATACTATAATAACAAAACTTAATCATACATCCGAAGAATAAAAAATACTGTAAAGTTAGTAGCTGATGGTACAAAGGAATTGTGGGAAACGTAGTCATTACAGGTAGGTTCATGCCTACACTTCACAGCTACTTCTCCACACTGTATGTTATTGGTTATATTAGTGGTTATTTTTATTACATAACAATCTAGTTTTGTTGGGATTGGGGGGGGGGGGGGGGGCTTTCTCTCATCTGCCTCAGGCGGCAAAAAGGCTAGGTTCACCCCTGGCAGAAGCAGGTGCAGAGATGCTGAACTATCTTTTTATTTTTTAAATGTAGATTGTGAGCCCCACATAGAGCTCACAATGTACATTTTTTCCCTATCAGTATGTCTTTGGAATGGAAATCCATGCAAACACAGGGAGAACATACAAACTCCTTGCAGATGGTTTTCTGCCCTTGGCGGGATTTGAACACCAGGACTCCAGTGCTGCAAGGCTGCAGTGCTAACCACTGAGCCACTGTGTGGCCCCTTGCAGAGAAGCTGAACTATGTCACGTGCTGTATTGGTTTATACGTAAAGTAAATCCTAAGGGCTAGTTCACACGTGAATAGGGTGTGGCGGATTTTGGTCCGGAAATTAGGTTCAGGAATTAGGAAGCGGTTTTAGATATTGAGGTGGTTTTTGGAGCGATTTTTGGTAAAAAAAAAAAAACACCTCAAAAACTGCCAGGTGGTTTTCCCCTCCACAACAGTGAATGCACCTTAAAAAACCAGTCATGTTTTTTTGACGCGGTTTTCCGCCTCCCATTCACTTGTATTGATTTCCTGAGGCGGAGTCTGCCTCAAAAAAGGACAGCTTGCTTCTTTTTTCCACTAGCAGGAACATAGCGGTCTACATAGTCTTCTATTGTGAGGGGGCGGATTTTGAGGAGGATTTCATGCCAAAATCTGCCCCCTCTTGTCCCATGTGAACAGGGCCTTACATGACTCCTAGGAGAGACAGAGACAATCCTGCTTTCCAACCACACAGAAAGGGTGACAGATTTTTGTGTAGTCACACTGATACAGTAAAACCTGTCAATCATCCTGTCTAGATGGGGTAATCAGGACTCTTACTGTATCTTCAAGGAGTCCTGTCAAGGTTTCCTTTAAATCATGCCCAAATCATATAAACCTATATATTACAGAAGCATCCTGACAGGTTCACTTTGAATGTTGTATAATGAAAAAGTCTGCAACTTTCCAGTGTACAGTATTTTGAGGGAGATATATGAAGACTGGTGTTGCCTACACCAGTCATGATCTTTGCTACGCTAGAGTAATATGTGCATAATTTATTAAAGGGGCTCTATCAGCAAAATCATGCTGATAGAGCCCCACATATGCGTGAATAGCCTTTAAAAAGGCTATTCAGGCACCGTAAATGTTATATTAAACTACCCCCCCCCATTTTAAAATAAAACCCTAAAAAAGAATATGATCTACTTACGTATCGTGCACGCTGGGCGGGCATTCAGGGTGTGTCTTCTTCATCCACGCCTCTTCTTCCTCCGATGTCCTCCGGTCCCGTCCTTCTCCGGCGCTCGCGAACTGACCTGGATATAAAAAAATGGCCTGGACGCATGCGCAGTTCAGCTTCTACTACGGCTACTGCATGCAGCTTCTACTACGGCTACTGCGCATGCGCCCAGGCTGTTTTTTTTTATATCAATGTCAGTTCGCGAGCGCCAGAGGAGGACGGGACCCGAAGACATCGGCGGAAGAATGCCTAGACATGGCATACAGTGACATTTTACTTCCAGTTTACTGTCCAACTACATGCCTACCTTTTTTTCTACCAAAGCAGTCTGTTTCTTTCCTTATGCCATATTTGTGTTGCGTTCTTTACTTAGTGCCACACTAAGCTCAGTAGGAGTTTCTAAAGTCAACCCCCGGTGAGAGAACCCCTTTTATTTCCTGCAGCGCTACAGTCAAGCTGAGAAAAAATGGAAATTTCAGGGAAGACCTTGGCAGCTTTCACACAGCTAGTCCAAACTCATCCTGTCAGTGAAGACATAAACAGCTACATCTCCAAAGCGAAGTTAAAAGTACAAAATATGTTTTAGATTTAATATTTGTATAATTGATTTTTTTCTTCATTTTATTTTTGTTCTCCCTTTAATCAAAGTTGGTATAATCTGTCACTTATAGTATATGACTTATGTTAAGTTCACACTACTGTTTGGGTTTCCGCTCTTGGGGTGCACATGGGGACCTGAAAGACGGAAATCCTATCTGCTTAAAAAACGCTTACATGCGGTAACCTGCTGATCTTAGACCCCTAGACTATAATGGGGTCCGCTGGTTTTCTACCTATTTTATACTGAAAGTAGGGGAAAGAAAAGTTCTCCTTGGAAGAAATATCTGTAGCAAAAACATGACCTGGAGTAATGAAAAACCTCCTGCAGCCTAGCAAATTTAATGTAATTTACTCAATAGACTAACATAAATTATTGTTCAAATGTAGACTGAACCCCAACTCAAAAGAGATCAAGACTGGTGTAGGAAACATCAGTGTGTATACCATAAATCTCCTCATCTTACCAATCTCCAGACAACAGGTTCTTATGGTCCTATATATAAAGGGCCGGTTTTAGACAAACTCTTACTCTGGGCAAAATTAAAAGCAGAGACTCAAATGCTGATATACCAACAACGGCATCATAATTCCAGTGGAAGCCCTTTAATAACTCACCCTTTTTGCCTCCAAAACAGTAACAACCACCCCCTCTTATGCCCACACATAATTCAAATGGCCACCTCTCTACGGCCTAGAAGATTTTCGCACCGCGTCATCAGTTATTATAGCACCTCCTTATTAGAGATGAGCGAACACTGTTCGGATCAGCCGTTCCGAACAGCACGCTCCCATAGAAATGAATGGAAGCAGCTGGCACGTACACTTTGCCGGCGGCCAGTCGCTTAACCCCCCGCGTGCCGGCTATGTCCATTCATTTCTATGCGAGCGTGCTGTTCGGAATGGCTGTGCCGGTCCCGGTCGGCATGTCCCGACTCCAACTGAGCTCAGCGTTAAAGCAGGAGCTGAGCTCACAGCTCCTGCTTTAAATGCCTATGTATTCGGCTCATCGGCGGTAGGACGCCGATGAGCCGAATGCATAGGCGTTTAAAGCCGGAGCTGTCACAGCTCAGCTCCTGCTTTAACGCTGAGCTCTGGCCTCCGGCATTTGTAGCCGCGATGTGATGATGTCATCACACCGCGGCTACAATATGTGTATGAGGGTGAGAGCTGCGAGAGAACGAGGAATGGTGAGTGTGTGTGTGTGTGTGTGTGTGTCTGCCCCAGTGTCATGCCGCTCTCCCCCTCCATCTGCCCCAGTGTCATGCCGTTCTCCCCCTTCATCTGCCCCAGTGTCATGCCGTTCTCCCCCTCCATCTGCCCCAGTGTCATGCTGTTCTCTCCCCCTCTTCATCTGCCCCAGTGCCATGCCGTTCTCCCCCTTCATCTGCCCCAGTGTCATGCCGTTCTTCCCCTCCATCTGCCCCAGTGTCATGCCGTTCTCCCCCTCCATCTGCCCCAGTGTCATGCCGTTCTCACACACACACACACACACACACACACTCACCATTCCTCGTTCCCTCGCAGCTCTCACCCTCATACACATATTGTAGCCGCGATGTGATGACGTCATCACATCGCGGCTACAAATGCCGGAGGCCAGAGCTCAGCGTTAAAGCAGGAGCTGAGCTGTGACAGCTCCGGCTTTAAACGCCTATGCATTCGGCTCATCGGCGTCCTACCGCCAATGAGCCGAATACATAGGCATTTAAAGCAGGAGCTGTGAGCTCAGCTCCTGCTTTAACGCTGAGCTCAGTTGGAGTCGGGGCCCCGCTAACTATAGGAGATACACAGCAGTCATGCTAATGTCCTGCTTTCTAAGACCGCTTGTGACAAAAGGACAGCTAGCTCATTGGGCCCAGTATCTTCATGTTTTAACAATGGTTGCATTACTATGACCCTTGTGATATCCATTGAATTTACTGTATAATAATAGAACAACATGGCAGCATTTATTAGGATTACCAACCAAAGGCCCTCCTTTAACTAATATTCCACGCAGTTCACATTTTGTAACTCTTCATATTATTTTTTATCCGTCTGTTGCTTTTTATTCATTTTTTTCTCTATTGTAGAGTTTCACAAGTGAGAATATTAAGCACTGATTCTTTTATGATTTGTGATACTGTAATCTCATATGGTTCATAACATTGGATTTTAATGCATTTTTCAAAGAAAAGAAGTGTTGTGAACAAGGCGATGACAGGTACTGATGATTAGATGTCATTGCCTCATAGATAAAAGCAAATGTTCAACACAAGAGCAAGGACCCTGTCCTATCAGATAGAGTATCTAGAGTTTTCCAATGCAGAGAAACAAACCTCAGAGACACTTCACCAGATCAGACCATGGATATTGGTAACACTTTGTTATTTATTTGAGTTTATAATTCATTTGCCAACTTCTTCCTAAATTATATTCCTCTTGTAGACTGAAGATTGAAGGCTGCAAACGTAACCCAAGTGCCTGTGAACAAGCCATGTGAAGTATTCCTATAATATATGATGGCAATTTCAGTCATGTTGGTCTCCCTTCAAAATTGCCTAATATTAAGCTTTAGGGTTGTAGCCGCTGTGGAAAAGAACATAGCGGAATTGCAATGCATTTTTTCCTCAGCGGTTTTCACAGAATGTCCACGGACTTTGTGCTTCCATTATACCTATAGGGAAACTATGGACCTTTCCTTAGATATAACTGACATGCTGCGATTTGCAAAAATACATTTTTTGAAATCGCAGCATGTCTGCTGTGGATATTTTTCTGCAATGTGTGGATGGGATTAGCCAGAATCCCATCCACTTTTCAGATACTGTAAAATGCTGTGGTATTTGACGCAACGTTTCTGCCGTGGACAAACAACGGTGTATTCACAACATGGGGCCATGGTTTTAAGGAGTATTCCCATCTTCAGGACCATAATTAAAATTGTAGGTCAAGATAAATGAAGTGTTTAACCTAATACATTGCTTTATCAATCTTGTTCCATTTGTGAGATACTGTTGAATATGTTTCTCCTGAGTAAATAAAACTATTTAAATTTAGTATCCTCGGAATCATACTGAAACATAGAAGATAAGTGACATGTCATTTTGGCTGCAGAGTGAACATTGTAAAAACGAAGCCCGTAAGAAAGTCACACTAAATCTCTTTTTCTCCAATTCTCCATTTTTAATTTTTTTAACTTCCCATTTTTAACTTCCCAGCACCTTTTACAGAATATTAAATGATAACATTATGAAGATTATTTTTTCCTTCAAACATTAAGTCCTCCTACAGCTCTGTGAATGGAAAAATTAAAAAGTTATGAGGTTTAGAAAAGGGGGAGTCAAAAAAAAAATCAAAAATTGAAATGTGCATGCAGTGGGAAGGGGTTAAAAGACTGGTTATCTTAAGATATACATATCCAGATATGTCCTGTCAATAGGAAAGATAAGGAAGGACACATCTGTATTCATATCTGTTTTTGGCCAAGTATAGAGTTGGAGCCTAGTACAGGGTCATAAAAAGAAATCTGTATGTCAAAAGACACAACTGTTGATTCTTGAGAGGGAGTATAATATATAGTAGGTGATAAAGAACCCATCATTAAGAAAGGGCTAATATAAACATCTACAAGGCTTCGCCAGGAGGTACATATGGAGGAAGGCCTCTCCTACAAAGAAGTGGGCAGGCGGTAAATAAGTGCTCAGATTTCCGCTTTGACTTTGCTTTCCTATATACATGAACCAGCTCAAACATTCATCTTGTGAAAAGAAAGTTAGTTTTACACAAAGGGCCACAACCTAAATACATAGTAAATGGTTAAATAGCCTTAGCGCAAGACAAACTATCATTAACACAATGCAAACATTGCTTGCCAAAGGCTACAACTGTACACTTTAAGAGAAATGGTAAGTCACGTTTCATCTACCTACAAAATATGAGAATGGCGATTTAATGAAACAGAAAGTGGTAGACATTGGCTAATTTTATGGAAAAGATGCTTTTAAGCTGTGGCTGTACTACTGCTTTAAAGCTGTCTGTGTGCACTAGACCTTGAAATATTTGATGACCAGTGAACAGAATTATTCTAATAAATTGGTGGATAGAAACGTTAACTACATGCTTGTTTTGTGCTAATGTACTTGTTTGTTTGCTTGGGGCATCATTTTGAGGTATAATGTTGCAATTTTTTTGGCTGACGCAATGTGGAGCAGGAGAAAATTCATTTCTATTTAAAATTATATTAATACGTGAGTCATGGATTATACTCACAGAAACGACAGTAACAACGTAGGTGTCAATACAAATAAACATTGAATGCTCGAGATATATAAAAGTTCTCTAGATATAAACATATTATATTTTCCCTGTCTATAAGAATAAAATTCTACAACAGCGCAAAAATCAATTTGGTCCTGGTATACAATTTACCCTACACAAAGCCCCAGAATTAATTACCCCTATATTTCTGACATGTGAAGAGTGTAGGTTCCATATACAGCTCTGCGTAAATTGACTTACTCACATACATATTTATGCTTTGATAAAATATTGAAAAATTACTTTTCTCAAGGACTAAAGAAATTTGATTTTTCATTTTATACCTCAGAGTCTTCCTACATCTGCAGTTTTTTTTTAAAGTGATTTGAAAGCTTAATACCGACGGAATGGTGTACTGTGATTCCTGGTGCTAGGCACTCGTCCAGAGCTGCGTTCAGTACTGTATATTGTAAAACCACTATAATGGCAGAGCAGTGAGGCATGACATCTCCTTATTTAACTGGCCTTCCATAATTTAAGATGTTACACACTTTAATCTGATGCTGTGTGTTAGACGCTTGTACTGGACATAATAAACAAGTTAGCGGAGGGATTGGTGGAGCCACAGAAATGCCAGCTTAACATAAACAATGCTTGGGAAACATGGAACATGCCGCATTAAATATTGTTACAGGAAGAAGAGCACTGAGCCAAGTATTTCCCCATGGAGAGTAAGGGAATGAGTTTACTCTCTAGGAAATAGTATTTTAGGTACATTTTAAAGTGCACCTACAATTTTAGACAGATATTAAAGGTTACAGGTATATATTGGGGAGCTCAAGTTGTTTATTTAGTTAGACCTCATGTGATTGCAAGAATGAAGGGGCAGGGGTGCTTTATTGAGGAGTATGTCACTGAACCATAAAATGGTTGTGAGGTAGTCTTAGTCTTCTACAAGTGCCAGATGGATAGGTCTGGGCCAGATACGAATTTGCTAGAAATTTATCAAAAGAATTAGATAATGTGAAATGGTAGATCATTGATCATTGATCATATACCAACATAAATTTTTAACTTTAAAAAATTTAATGCATACTTAACCTTTTAACAAACTTTACATATATCAATAGGAATCTCTGTGAATATGGTGAATAACGCTATTTCTGGCCATTACATGACTTATATTTTGGAAATTGGAGCAGTTTTCCCCTCTACATGCTCTCTCTCTAGCTTGAATTACTCACTGCGCATGTGGGCGGAAACTAGCTCCCGTGCACTGCACATAGAAAGGAGAGGCACATTTTTTTAAAACTGTCTCTTTGATACTCAAAAACAGTCCCAGGACCAGTGCCGCACCTCCCATGAGGCGACCTGAAGCGCTTCAGGCGGCACTATGCCAGGGCCTCAGGGAGGGCGGCATTTTTGATAACCTAAGCCAGTCCAGGACAAGCTGTCCTGGACTGGCTTAGCACGGAGCTGTGGTTTGGGGAGGCCACTGGAGCAGCGCTGCTCCAGCAGCCTCCACTCACACTCAGGCAGAGCGCAGGCAGTCTCCGGGCCTGCTCTCTGCCGGCGAACGACGTTAAGCCCCGCCCCCTTTCGAGATACCACGCCCCTCCGCTAAGCCACACACCCTGCTCCGCCCCCTCCTCCCGGCCCGGGGTGGGGGGCGGCTTTCTGCACTTCGCTCGGGCGGCGAAAGGAGCAGGTTCACCCCTGCCCAGGACCAAACAAGACATATATGGAGAAGTACTGACATGCTCTAATGTGAGTAAAGTGCTTTGTAATAAAAAAGCTCCCACACCACACTAAACAGAGAAAGATATAGCAGGGACTTTCAGAGTGAAAATCATTTTATCAGAGGGAAGAAAAGCATGGAAACAATCAGATGAGCACAGAATGAAGAATTTTCTTCTTATAAGATACTAAAGTTAATACTATTAAAGTTTCTTATAATCACCCAGACTACTTATTTATGCTAAGTTGTTAAATGGTTAGTAACCATTTAAGAAGGAGGCATGTTATATTTCATATTGACTTCCTGTGTTTTGACCATGCTCTCTTACTTGTTATGTTAGATGCAAGGCCACAATAAAAGCAATAGAAAACAATTGGCTGATAAGTGTGAGCAGTAGTGACAGTTATCTACAACCAGCAGACCTCTGTGAACCAAGTAAGACCCCAGACACCTTCATCATAGCTCATTGTGGAACAAGATGGACTTTGTTGGATCTGGAGATCTAAAATGACACAAAAAATGTACTAATAGTAAATCCAACACAAGGACCACTAAAACTTAAAAAGTGGTGTAGACAGAAGGGAAGTGGTACAGCAGGGTAAAAACCAAAAGAGACAAATAAGCAGAGACGGGAGACAGAAACTAACTCCGAGAAACTAGCCAAAGGTCAAAAATCCAGCTGGGTTTGTCACAACAGAATCAGAGGTGAAAGGGAAATCCAAAGAGCAAGTCAGAGGTCACAAACAATATAGACACACAATGGAAGCCAAACTAGCAGTACCAAACTAATTAGTTAGCACATGTCTTAGTAGGGAGGGGTCCTATATTTGCCGCATCAGCTGCTAACTGGACCAAGGTAGGAAGCCTCCCAGGTTGGCATGGTAATGACAAAGGCAAAGAAGCCAGACAGAGAATCCTGACATTACCTATTGCCTTTCCCTATTTGCTTTTCAATTCATTTTTGCTTTTCAATGTGTTTCTCCAGTTGTGACTACTGGCCTGAACACTGACGGGACCCTTGAAAAGATGTACCTTTTTTCTTATATCATTTTTGGTATATATAACTAGGTTCAGTATTATACATTCCAATAAAGAAGAACAGGTATGTATACTGGCTATAAGCATAGGCTGCCAGAGACCAAGGGAGAAGATGGCAGACCTAGGGTCACTAATCAGACCGTGAATTGCCATGGAAAAAACACATTGTTGAGTGGAGGGGGATGAAAAGTCTAATGACAGATATAAAACCCCCCTTAGATGCTCTAGTCATAATTAACTGTTGCATCTAAGGGGTTAACAATTGCATTTGTTTATTGCAGTTATTTATGACCGTGGGTGTTACAGGTGGGTGTCAACTGTAGGCTAACTGAGATTCTGAGCACACACAATTTCCATGCCTTAAAAGCATGGTGTGTTAAGTGTCTCATTTCAGCACAGTGTGGTAAGGAGTTAAATATAGTGTAAAAGCTGCATTATAGTTTAAGTGGCCTGCAGACTCTTACTATCAGAATCTTTCATCATGGTTGGCTCATTATAGTTTTCAAGCATCAAAACCACTACTGTGCCCTTATTGGCATGATTCCTGGATTCAGCCTGTCTTACTGCCCATGCTGCTGAACCTAGCAAACTGTCCTGGCTTTAGCTATGAGTTTGAAATATAATGCTTCTATTTTTAATGACCATGACACCCTACCTTGCTGATCATGGTACTTCTCCTCTTCATTTCCGCAAAGAACCTAATGGATGCTTAGAAGAAGAAGTAATTGAAGGGAATCGGGTGTTTAAATAAACCATCTACTACAGATCAGACCAGAGCATCATATTAAGCTAATTTTGCTCACTGAACTGCTTGCTATATAATAAGGAAACTACTGTAGTCAGATAACTAATGCAGTCAGATAAAGTCAGATAATTAGAAATTGTATAATATAATAAGAAACTGTTAAAGAAACTGTTAAAAATGTTCTTATACAAAAATTCCACTAATTCAGTTTAAAATAAATCCTAATATTGTGTAGACAATAAACCTCTTAAGTTTATACCTTGCATTTTACATAACCACAAAAGGTTTTAAAATTACTGTAAATGTGTTTAAAAAGTTTTTAAAAATTATAAAAAAATAAATAAAAAAAGATTACAAATTCAAATAACTACCTTTCCCTAGTACACATAAATAATTGAAGGCACATACGCATTAGGTATCCCTGTATTCAAAAATTCTCAGTCTACAAACTTTAAAAAAAAATTACAAAATTCTCATGCCATGAACACAATAGCGGTAAAAAAAATTAAAAGAAATGAACTGCCATTTTTTTGGTGTTTCTTACAAAAATTTGAATATAAAGAAATCAAAAAATCAGACATTTCCAAAAATGGTATAAATAAAAAGTATAAATAAAAATAAATAAATAAAAAGTACATCTAGCCACACACACACAAAAAGACAGAATATGTCAGAACATTGATGATATTGCAAAGTTTTGGATGGGGTGTTTAAAGGGGTTAAAAGATAAAAAAAATATATAAAAATGAAGCCTATAAGAAATTCTTACAAACATAGATTTTTTTCCAATTTCACCCTTTTCTGATTTTTTTTTCTAGCTTCCCAGTCCATCGCTTGGAACAAAATGGTTCCATTATGAAGTACAATTAGTCCCACAAAAATTAAGCACTCACATGGCTCTGTGAATGGAAAAGTAAAAAATGGCAATGGAACACTGGCCCTGGATCTTGTTCCAGGTGCTGGTGATCCTAATAAAAATGGGGCTTTGGTCAGCTTTGACAGATGTGTAAGGGGCCTTAATGCCTGCGATCAGTGTGGGCACTGATTGCGGACATTAATGTTGGGTCTTGAGAGACCTGGCGGATATAGCAACCCCTCAACTCCTGAGTAGCCACCATATTTAAATACAGCAGATGTCGGGGGTTATAAAAGAAGATTTATTGGACTCTGTTGATGATCATTGTTTTTTTTTTTTTTTTTGTTCCTTTTACTTAATTTAAGGAAAAGACTAAATAAGTTTTTGTAGTATTACAAAGGCAATGCATACTGTTCGTCAGAAAGAAGAATATTGCTAATTCCTTATTTATTACTCCAGCACCCACTGCCACCAGTGGTGCTGGGAGGAACAGGGAATAATCCAGTATCCCTACTATCTAGTGATGGATATGTATTGTATGTACAGTATGGTATATGTCTTCTCACCCTAATGCTAGGCTGCAGCTGTTTTATTGTATCTGGATGTTCATGAAAAATGCAAAGGTCTATTTTTTTTATATCATTAAGTCATTGAAAAAATTATGTGGGGTCTCCCCATTTTCATAACTAGCAATGACCTATTATTATGAGACCAGCTGTCACGATGGAAACAAAACAATCCCACAAAATACACTAAACACGCTTCTGAGGGTATAAAGTTCTTTACAGGGTGATTACACACCATACAAATGAACATGACTGTGTGGAATGTGCTCATGTTAATGACAGGCAGTGGGGCCATAAGATATCAATAAATTATTCATTTGTGGAAGTCTCCATTAATTGTGATCATAAGTGAAATGTGTGTTTAATTGAGCAATAAATGTTTTGGACCAGTGGCCCATGTCCTGTTGTTAGGCTGGAAATGGTAATAACCTTTGAATAAAGATAAATCTGTTGCCTTGAGATATAAGGTTTTCAAAGTCATAGCAGTCATTGTGTACATGTGTCCTGAGAGCTACAGAGCACCACCCTATTTGGGGTGGCTCATTGACAAGAAAGTAGTCAAAGTAGAGAAAAATTCAAATAAAATGTCACTTATGCTCCATAAATTACTATATTTTTCAGACCATAAGCAAGAAAAAACCTTGCTAAGAAGTCTCTGCCTCTTATAGTCCAAAGTCAAGGAGGTCTGAGAGCTTACTTAATGACTTGGAGAAGCAGTGATAAAGCATTTAGGTCAGTGCAGGGCAGTAGAGAGGAAGCTACCCTTTCCATAGTGCAGCTGGTAGACCACGATCTGAATGTGGACAGGGTCCTCCAGCTGTCTGGGCCTCTGCTTCTATAATGAGAGACACACTGACCTGCTAACCACTGCCCTTTTACTTACATTAATAGATTACAATACTGAAAGCAGGGTTTGGTCATTTTCTTTATTGCCAATTGCTGCTGACACTACTGTAATGTTCTAGTGTTAAAAGAGATGCAGAAAAAGCACAGTACTTATGACAGTGGCCAAGCAGTCATGCAAATAGAAGATAAATAACTAAACGACTAAGGGCTAGTTCACACGAGGGGCAAGGAGGCGAATTTTGAGGCAAAATCCGCAGTCAAAATGGTGGTCTATGGAGACCACTAGCATTCTTTTTTCCGCTAACGGCATGTTGCCGCTAGCGGAAAACAGAAGTGAGCTGCCCTTTCTTCAGGTGGATTCATTTGAGCCAACTCCGGAGGGGGAAGCCACAGGTTTTGACCCGAGAGTGACGCAGCTCCCAGCGTCACTCTCAGTGCCAAAATCCGCCTCTCCGCCCCCCATGTGAACAAGCATTCACACAGAGTATTGCCTCACATTGACTTTTAAAAATGGTTTCTGTTTTCCACGCGAAACCCATTGAAATCAATGGGAGGCTTTTTTTCCCATTGATTTCAATGGGTTTCACGCAGAAAATGGAACCCAATGAAGTCAATGGGAGGCTTTATTTCTGCGTGGATGTTAACACAAATTATGTGTCAGAATCAGTGTACGGAAACTCTGTGTGAATGCCGCTTGACAGAAGCAACAGTTTTGAATGCTCAGTATATATGTGTTTGGTCTGCTGTTTACCAGATTTCCTTGGCCTTGACATATCAGCATTCTCTTGGATACAACATCACTAGAGCTGTGGTGAAAATGTGGCTGCTCTAGTCTAGTGCCAGAGCTAAATACTTGGATTATGCTAAAGACCATAGAGTGGCCGGCATGCTCCTTATTAAAGAGACTGAACATGTCACCTTTCTAACATCCAGTCATCATCACTGACACTGAGATCCCCAGGTTGTTTCCACACCTAAACATTTCTAAAAGGTCCTGAGTGTCCCCACAAAGAAGTGACTTTCATAGCAGTTGGGAGAAACACTCACTTCCCAACTGTTGTCAGCATCACTTCTTTGTGGGGCCCTAGTGGGGAATTATACTATGGGGTGATCACTAAGGAGCATTATACTGGGAGGGGACAACAATAGCTCAATATAACATGTGGTGGCCGCTAATGGAGTATTATACTTTGGGTAGCACTAATGCTTCATTAATGTTCTCACACAGTATAATGCCACTTTAGTACCCCCAAACAAAGTATAATGCCACATTACTGCCCCCACACAGTATAATTCTCCTTAATTCCTCCCACAGCATGATGACATTGTACCATGTGGAGGCCACTAATGGGGCTGTTTATGTATATGCACCTTACCTGTTAGCTAATAACACCCTTAGTCTTCCTAGGGCGCGGATTATGGCGCGTAATCCACGTCATAATCTGCCACCTCACAATGGTGGTCTATGGAGACCACTAGCGTTCTTTTTTCCACTAACGAGCTGCCCTATCTTCAGGCAGATTCCGCAGCTCGCTGGCGGTAGCAACCTCCGGAGTCGGCCCATTCATTTGAGCCGACTCCGGAGGGGGAAGCTGCGACCACGACAGTCGTGGCAGGCAGGTTTTGACCCGAGAGTGATGCGGTGAGCGCAGTGATGCGGTGTCAAAATCTGCCCCCCCCCCCCCCCCGTGTGAAATAGCCCTAAGCATGACATTGATAATTCTACTCCATTTCACCACCAAGGAAGGATAAATTAATATGAAATTTTTTCTTGCCTAAATCTGTGGTGTGTCTTATAGTCAAATGCTTCTCATTGTCTGAAAAAGACTGTATATGTAACAATATAATGGGAAGATCAATAATAAATAACTGTATTTTGGATATCTAACAAGCACATTAAGTTCTTCAAGCTGTACTGCGACTCTATTCAAGAACAGAGGTTTGAATTGTTAAAGAATGGACAAAGAAAGATGGATATGGCTGTTACAAAGCAAAAATAAAAAATAGGCCTGCCCGTCCATGCCATAACAGTTCAGCATATTCTGACAGGATGGCTTGCCTTTTGTTTTACTCCCTCCTTTACATCCTATAGAAAATGTACAGCAGCTGGATGCTATGGCATTCTCACTCTCACCTTTTTTGCTAGTATTGCTTTGATTATGGAGAGCGGGTGTCCTACAGAATGTATATAGGTTCATACAGTGCACAGAAAAGGGGTATAGGAGTTTGAGCCCAATCCAAGATGCATGACCACCTGAATAGTATGTGTACCCTTGATCAAAACCTAATACCAGCAGCTTTCTTAAAGGGGTTTTCCCATCTCACTGTTTCAGCAGTCTGCCTGCAGTCTCTTCTCTCACTTCCTGTATTTCTCTCCCCTCTCCCAGCTTGTTGAACGACACTTTGTGGTATCACAATACTTATGCAATTCAGATAATATGCACATGCTTGTAGAGAACAGACTCTGTGTTTTCTGTGTGTTTACATAGAGAGAAAACAGACTCAGCTTTATCAGCAAAACTGTAATTAGCTGAACTGATTGTCCTGCCAGCACTGAGTAATTGAGGTCACTTGTCCTATCTCACAGGTCCATGGTTATAGCAATGCTGTGTAAACAATGGGGCGAATAAGTTCACATAGCAGGCAAACAAAGCAGAATTTCTAAAGCAATATATTTTGGAAAAGTCTTCAGTTTACATAACCTACCAGTATAGATAGGATCCTTGAGATGGAACAACCCCTTTAACATCATCTGCATCTAAGACTGGGTAGTAATCAAATCAGAATCCTATTTTGAAGTTATAAAATCTCTGTTGGCCAACACCTTCACTTTGCATTGTCCCATATAAGTACATTTCCCTACTTCCATGACATCTATTGTACTATGTAAGGAATTGTTATGCAGTGTCAAACTGGGGAACCTAATCCATCAGATAGAATAATTCTGCATTTCAATCTTCAAACTTTACACCAAAAGTGAATGTCTACTTGTTTGAAACATATGCTATTGTCTACTGTACAGGATCATACTAGGTATAAAATATGTTAATTGTGGAGTAATACAACAAATTGATTAACTCTGGCACTGCTCCACTGGCAGCTTTATGATAGATTTTCTCTCTTCCTTGGCCCTGTTATAAGAGAACACTGGCTAATCTGACTCTGCTCTTATGTTGATACACTAGGTCACATATACTGCATAAGGCTATATAGTGATAAGTAAGGAAAGTAAAATATTGAACAGCATTAATTACTTTAATATACTATATATGCAGTATATTCTACTAGTAACCCACAAATACAGCATACAGGTACAGGACCTATCCTGGGCCAGCCACATCACTTACCAGGGGCATAACTATCGGGGTAGCAGCGGTAGTGGTTGCCACAAGGCCCAGGACTTTAATAGGCCATTACCTGCTGGAATAACTCCAGCAGGTAACGGGCCCTATTTACTTACAGATCCTGGCTCCTGCTCACTGCCGCCTGCACTTCCCTTACTGTGGAGGTGGCTGTGAGCAGGAGCCAGGACCTGTAAGTGAGGCAGCCCTGAGTATAATAATCGGATGTCCAAGGGAGGTGAGGGAAGATAAAAAAACACTTTTACTTACCTCTCCTGGCTCCGGAAGGCTTCAGGACTACTTGGTAATGTCCTAGATGTCATGTGGGCCGAGCTTGCGTACTTATGTGTCGCGATGCAAGCCCCAGCGCAAATGACGTCTCTTCCATCATTGAAGATGGCCGACATCAGTGGGGAGTATGCTGAAGCCCAGGAGAACTAAGTAACAGTGTTTTTTTATGTTTGCATCTTCCCCTGGGTCTTCAATTATTATACTCTGGGGGCATGTCAAAAGTTTGTCATGGGCCCTGCCATTCCTAGTTACTCCACTGTCACCTACCTATATATATTTAAGGTAAACCACCTCTTTACCACTAACATCAAATAATAAACAAGTGTATGCCTTTAGAATAATTATTTTGGGATATTAGATATGACACTGGCCTTCTGTGACTTGTAGAAAATAATTTTGTCAACAGCCTTTCGACTTCAATTGCTTTAATACCTCCTTTGTGAATTGCATGTACTATTCATTGTTCTCAATGCTAGCAGACACTTTAGCATTTCGCAATTTGTCCCTGAAAATACCTTTGCATTCTTATTATTAACAAAACAACACAAATAAATCTTTTCAGTCAGATTTTCAATTCATGTACAGAGCGCTTTGCAATGTAACTAAATATTACTAATTCTAAAATTAAAGCGAACGCCCAATTCCTAAAAAATAGCAGTCCGATCTGATGAGGACTGCTTTGTGAGATTTGTCATTACTACTGAATGAAACACACACCATACTTTGTCATAAACTAGCCAAAGATTTAATATTTTTGAGCTGATGTTTAATGTTTAAATGCTAAAAACACTTCTGAAATGGAAGATTTGGTTTGGATGTCCGCTTGTCACTGTCACTGTCACCAATTCACTATCGCCTTGGTGTAAAAAGAGTATTTGTTTTTATATACAATATCCTATTCTAGTGTTTTTGTAAAGCACGACTATTTACACACGTTACATATTTAAGCCCTTGATAGGATACTTCGATGAGTTCTGTATATTACATTATATAGCTGAGATTCCATACTAGTTAAGCAAATGTTTTGTTATAAAACTAATCCTATGCTACCTGCACTGGAGTGTAAGTAGTAGGTGTCTAACAGTTAGCAGTTGGTCAAGCAAAGGTGTGGGTTCCTTTCTACTAAATTCCGAATACTATATACATGACATTGGGCTCTGTGTTATTTTCCTATTATCTCAGTAAATGTAAGCTACAGGATCTCAAGTGTTGTGTTATTGTTATACACATAAAATCATCTCAGCAATTACATACGTTTAATAAGGACAATTTAATAAGGGATAAAATATATACACAGAACAACTGGTGAGGTTATATCAGGGTAGGAAGAGAGAAAAGCAGTGTAAATTGTAGCAATATCCTTTAAAAAAAAAGAAGGCATTCATATGTAAGGCCCCTTTCACATCTGCGTTTGGGGAGTTCGCTTGGGAATGGAAACCTATATGCATTAAAGAGGACCTTTCATCAGATTGGGCACAAGCAGTTCTATATACTGCTGGAAAGCTGACAGTGCGCTGAATTCAGCGCACTGTCGGCTTTCCCGATCTGTGCCCCGGGTAAAGCGCTATCGGTCCCGGTACCGTAGCGCTTTACAGTCAGAAGGGCGTTTCTGATAGTTAGCCAGGGACGTCCTTCTGCCCAGCAGTGCCTACCGCGCTGTACTGTGGAGCAGGGAGGAACTCCCCCCTCCCTCTCCTGATAATACTTGTCTATGGACGAGCACTATGAGCAGAGGGAGGGGGCGTTCCTCCAAGCTCCACAGTACAGCGCGATAGGCACTGCTGGGCAGAAGGGCGTCCCTGGCTAACTGTCAGAAACGCCCTTCTGACTGTAAAGCGCTACGGTACCAGGACCCATAGCGCTTTACCCGGGGCACAGATCAGGAAAGCTTTCCAGCAGTATATAGAACTGCCTGTGCCCAATCTGATGAAAGGTCCTCTTTAAAAAGCAAATACCTGGGAAACCCACAGACCTCATAGACTATAATGTGGTCCATGTTATTTCCGCTTGGTTTCCGCACAAAACATACTGAGAGAAAAGTCCTGCAAGCAGCGCTTTTCTCTTTGCATGTTTCTTGCAGAAACTGAGCAGAAACCCCACGGATCTCATTATAGCGTATGGGGTCTGGGGGTTTCCTTAGGTAACTGCTTTTTAATGCGTATAGGTTTCCGTTCAGGGGGTCACCAAGTGGACTCCCCAAACGGAAACCCGAACACAGATGTGAATGGGGCCTTAAAGTGGTTTCCAAATTAAATCCAAAGTTGTAATATTGTGTCAGCCAAATTTTGACTGGTTTGACTTTATAATCAAAGGGAAACCACCGAAAACTTGATTTACTCACAGAGAACAGCTATTCCCATTTTACTTGATAATAGGGGCTGAAAAAGAATTGTACAATATATTTCTATATCCTCTATCCCAAGCTAATAAGAAATTCAAGCAAGACAAATGATAAAAAAATTATTAAATGTATTATATTAAATAGAGCTGGAATTCTGGTGCACATTTATTATGTGATTTAGATACTTAACCAACAAGGGGACATGGCTTAGCAGAAAAAGTTACAGGTTAAGGAAATGTGTGTGTTTTAAGATGACCCAAACTGCACCAAAATTTGTGCACAAGTAAGCCAAAAAAGAGCTGACAGAAATTTATAGAAAAGCGTCTAAAGATTTACCAAAAGTATTATTCAGCATGATGGAAATTTGGCACACTGAGTCTATTTCTAAGCTTTATAATTGAAGTAACTATCCAGGGACTGCTTAACTTGCATAAATTAGATTGTATTTTGGGATATGGAGCTGGATCATGTGATCCTGTGCCATGTCTAGAATATTAGATAGATCTATTCTGTCAGCCCCCATGGCACAAGTAAACAGAATAGGGTAGGGGGGAAGCATATTGACTAGGGTGCCAGGTACTGTTTCCAGTATCAGAATCAGTCAGGAAGTATGGTCCAAATAGTAAGTATTTACACAGTCCCCAGATAACCTCTTTAAGACATTATTAATAAATCTGTCTTATTTTCTTGTGTATGACACTGAATATAGAGGAAGCCATGACATGTATTGTATGTCTAATATATCACTTACTGGATTAAAGGGGCTCTATCATTAGATTTTAAGGTTTTGAGATAAAGATATGCCTGAATAGCCTTTAAAAAGGCTATTCAGCTGCTGCTAGTCGTTTTGAAAAAGACCCCCCCTCCCCGTTTTTGATAATTACCTTTGAAATAGATATGCAAATCAGTCTCTCCATGCACGGTGCACCCTCTTGCTTGTGCTGCAAAGCTCCTCCTCCTCTTTCTTATTCACCGCCTCCAGCATTGTCCTTCTGGCGGTTTCTATTGAAATTTTGCACGTGCGCAGTAGCGCTACATACGGAGCGCTACTGCGCACACTCCAGAGCCATTTTTCTGTAGAGAATATTGCGAGCTGGTGCTGGAGCGTGCGCAGTAGTATACCTGCCGGGAAGGACAACGCTGGAGGCGGTGAAGAAAAAGGAGGAGGAGGAGTTTTGCAGCACAAGCAAGAGGCTGAATATATTTCATGGGAATCATATGAAGGTGTTTTCTTAACTACGTCTTCTGTGAGACTAGAGTGACAAAGTCTTAATGATAAAGTTTCTCCGATACTGGTATTTATTTTGCAGTAGAAACGAGTGACTGCTTGGAAAGTAGATTAGGCTTAGAATATATACTCGAGTATAAGCCGAATTTTTCAGCACAGTTTTTGTGCTGAAAAAAACCCCCTTGGCTTATACTCGAGTCAAGCAAAAAAAAAAAAAATTTTTTATTTTTTTGGTGGAGGGGGGGGTCTATGACCAGCCACAATAGTAATGTATAGACTCTCCCCTAAAATAGTGAAAAAAAAAAGCTTTAAAAAATATATAACAAAAAAATAAAGTAAATAAAAGTTCTAAATCCCTCATTTCCCTAGAATACATATAAAAGTAGAAAATGACTGTGAAACACATACACATTAGGTATCCCTGTGTCTGAAAGTGTCCGGTCTACTGAATATAGGGGATCTGCAGTGCTCCTGTTCCGTCAGGAAGAGGTTAATAGGAGCACTGCAGATACCCTATATTCAGCCAGGCTGAATGAAAGGAAAAAAAAAAACAGTCCTCAAGCTCAGGGAAGGGACAGACGGACAACCAAAACACCCCCTCCCCTTCCCCAGCACCCAGCAACTACTGCACCCAAAAACTCCGACCATTTTAATTTTTGAAATTTTCCAGAAGCTGCTGCATTTTTCCCGTAGGCTCATACTCGAGTCAATAAGTTTTGCCATTTTTTTGTGGTAAAATTAGGGGCCTCGGCTTATATTCGGCTTATATATACTCGAGTATATACGGTATGTTTCTCCTTATCTGATTCCTTCTCAAGCCCTTTACCATTCATTAATGACAGGGACAATAAGAGAACAGAAATGTGTCATGTGCTTAGAGTACGGTACCAGCCATCTCTACCTTAACTAGCAGGCACATCTGCTGACTGCATATCTCAGGGCTTCTATCTAAGGTAAGGTGGCTGGTGTTTCATTTATTATCAGGTATGTCAAAACAATTATCACATATTGTTGCAGGTATAGATGTTCATCGCTAGACTAAATATAACTATTGGTTCACGATTTGACAGCTGAAAATTATCTGTTATCTAATCTAAAAAAAACTATAACAATATGATGGTAAAGAAAAATGCAAGAAACACCATTATTAGTCATAAAAAGATGCTGGCTGTGCGGTATACTGTAAGGTCATTTAAGTGAAAGACAAATAACATTTTAGAAAGAGTTATGGATGCCCTATCCACATCCATATCCATATGACAGCACAAGCTCACTCACTATATAGGTCAACAGCTGCACGATAGGACATCAATTTTGAAAAGCATGATAATGATGGCAAACATTTTGTAAACTTACTTGACAAAGTGGTAACTAATGCCCTAAAAATGCAATCTACTATGATTTGATAAATACCCTGTTTCCCCGAAAATAAGACATGTTCTTATAATTAATTAGCTAACGAAATATATGACCTTTCTTATTTTTGGGGGATGTTTTATGCAGCAGCTGGAGCGGGGAACAATCGGCAAACAAAGCGGGGAACAATTAGCGGAGTGCCGGCATGACTGCCGGTTGTATGTGATCCAGAAAGTGAAGGGGGGGGTGTCTTATTTTCGGGGAAACAGGGTGTGTGGAAATAATAACTCCAAATACTATCAACAAAAAAGATTAAGTATATGCACACTGCCACTCACCATGAGACCGAACCAGAAAGGGTGCACGACCTGTAGATTCCTGGACTTCAAAGGACAGATTTCACAGAAGATATATAGCACAAAAGGTCCGCAGCACCTTCGTCCGGTTAAAATATAACCTTTATTTCATGCTTAAAAGTCCATAATAGGAACGTGCTAACAAACAACAAAAAACATAGAAAAAACGCATAAAAAACGCCAACGCGTTTCGGAGCTTCTACTCCTTAGTCATGGCATATGGCTATCCAAATACTATAGCAACAGGTTGCAAACCCATACCCAGATAATACTGTATCTGAACACAGTATCTACAGTCAGAAAGATGGCGTGTGTAAGGCCTTCTTCAGGATTCCAAACCGATTAAGCATCTCTATGCTGATGATGCCATTGCCTTAACCAGCCAGGCTAATCCACATCAACTAGCAAATTATTATGGAACCACTTGATGCTACCAGTACTTTGCATATTCTTAAGAAAAGCAGTCACATTTAAAGGAGCAGGTAAATTTTGCCTTGCATCAACCTCTTCTTCCTTTGTCCCTATGTTCTCTTCTTACTAGTTTACATGACTATAATGCTTGTAAAAATTAAAATGGATTACCGTATTTTACGGACTATAAGTCGCACTTTTTCCCCCATATCTGGGGGGGGGAAATGAGGGTGTGTCTTATAGTCCGAATGTGGCGGAGATCGCCATGTTCCTGCCGCTGCTGGCTTTCTACAGCGATAGGAGCGTGGCAATGCTGCAGTCTAAAACCCCCTTCCCGGCATCTGCTGTTTTATTGCCGGGATGCCGAGTCTGTAAGAATAATGGCGGCCGCTCTGCTGCAGAGTGGTCGCCATAGAAACTGAGGCCCAAAGCTAATGCCCGCAATTAGAATGCATTCTAATTGCGGGCATTAAAACTTAACCCTCCTTCCCCCCAAAGTGTAGCTTTCCCCTCGGGGCCGGTCCCTACCGGCCCCATACCTTTAAAGTTGCAGGCCGGCTCCTGTGTGGTGAGGTTGCAGGAGCCGACCTGTTCTGGTGACAGCTTGGAGCCTACTGAAGGCTCCCAGGCCTGTCATAGCTATATTACTATTGTGGTTGGTCTATGACCAGCCGTAATAGTAATGAAGAGAATCTCCCATAGACGGCAATACACTTCTATTGCCGTCTATAGGACTTGCAATCAAATGATTGCAGGTTCAAGCAACCTAGAGGGAAGGGGCAATAAAATAGTGGGGAAAAAAAAAAAAAAAAAAAGCTTTAAAAAAAATAAAATAAAATAAATAAAACTTCTAAATCCCCTCCTTTCCCTAGAATACATATAAATGTAGAAAATTACTGTGAAACACATACACATAAGGAATCCTTGTGTCCAAAAATGCCCGCTCTACTGATATTTTTCAAACCGCCATGTTTTTTTTTTCACCGTTTTGCCTCTGATTTAAATAAAAGGTGATCTAAACAATAGACATTCCCCAAAATGGTATAACTAAAAAGAACATCTGGCCCCGCAAAAAAAATGCTCTCTGGATCTCCGTACAGCTGCAGGGTCACCTGTCAATGTGGCCTTACAGTTGTAGCGAAACTACAACTCCCATATATTAAATATTTTACCATTTTTTTATTCAAAATTTTTTCCCCTATTTTCCTCCTCTAAAACCTAAGTGTCTCTTATAGTCCAAAAAAAACGGTACCTATCTTTTTTTAACCTAAACCCTATGCAGATAGAAATCCTTTATTGGCATTCATTTGCATCTGTTTTTAGCAGATGTGCTAAATGGACCTGCTAAAGTGATGTAGAAAACATGTTGCGTATTTTACCATTAGTAGGCACCTTTTCCTTAGGGCGGCCTATAGACCCACATCTATTGGGACAATAAAAAAATCTATCTACAAACACCACCATTTTGTAACAGCCGCACATTAAAGTCTTCCACAAAAGAGTGTCCTCAATAACTGAATAGCGAATTATTGAGGGCACCCTTTTGTGGAAGAATATTTAATTTTGGTGATCCTCAATCCAGTGCTGTAGCCACACATTAAAGTCCTAATACACCCAAGTGGCACAAGAGGTGGACTAGAATTCATGCCTGTCTTCTAAAACCAGTGTTTAGGTAAAGAGAGATTTGGTGATGGGTTTATGCCTCTTTCTAAACATCTATAGTTGGCATTGTTAACCTATATATACACCACAATACTGTCAACCTCAATTAGGGTATATTAACAAGGTGGAAATGATAGAGTCCATTGTATTCAACAGGGTGCAGAGATTGAAAACATAAACGGTCAGCTCGATCTTGTTGTGGATTCCGATCTTGTTGTAGATTCCAAGGCTGAGTCAGTGGCTGATCCCGTGGCTTGATCCATTTTACTGATTAACCTATTCATCTAGGCCTTACCAACGAGAGACAGCCATGTTGAAAAACCAGAGGAACAGGAATGGAAAAGAAATGTGAGGTGAAAGTCCACCTTGAATTCTTCTTCCATTTTCACAGTGCTAATGCACCATTAAAGGAATTAAATTGTGGATAGTAGGTGGTGAGATTAAGAAGATGTAAAAATAAACAGGAAAGGAAAGTTCAGCGTTAAAAGAGGTTACTCCACTTTATGAGTTCCATTCACCTATAAAATAAGGTACATGAGGCCTCCACCAGAGACGGACATTTCTAATTACCAAACATGATTACTCTGTAACGTACACCCGGATATTTATTTTAACTTAATTAAAATCCTTCATGTGTCTGAACATTGCAAAACGACTGTACAAATGTACAGCTCCTCTGGATTTATTACACACTTGTCATGCTAAATCCTCACTCTTCTGAATACATGGAAATTTTGCTATGATAATGATGCAGGGTCTTTGGAAATGACTAATTGTCACCTAACCAAGATACCATCTGTTTACTTCATTTGTGTAACAAAAAAAGGCAGGTGCTATGTTATTAAAAATGCAATTAGAGGAGCTTTTTTTTCCCATGATTTGTGATGACTTCCAATGTAGCGTGTGCATTTTCTCATACACATTATCATTTAGAGTGAAAAAATAAATATTTAGATGGAGGGGTCCCAGCTCCAATCTACACAGCACAAAATGAGCAATTGCAGTTTGTGAATGTAAAGCTTAGCGTCAATGTGTAATTAAAGACAAAGACAAGAAGGATTCATTTCTCTCACCCCAGTTGCACTTTCTGTAGCTCCAGCGAAAGCTTCCAATGCACTACTCTTAAATGCAGGCACTTATTCTGGCCTTTTATCTTTAAGATTGGAGTCTAAGAAGCACCATATATCTGAGCTAAACTGCACGATTTATTTTGTGCTTTCTGATTGCAATCTTCACTTTTCAAAGTCTTTTTTTGTGCTTTGAGGCTTGACGTGTTCATTCGCCTTTCAGAGCCATTTTAAAGTTTACATATAGAATAAACCTGCCTGAAAAAGTTGAGTAACTTTGCATTACTTATTTTGCACTGATCCTGAGCTTCGGCTTATACCATAGAGCTGTATATATAATTCTAAAATCTGTTAAAGGGATCCTATCATTAAAACTCATTTTTTTCTGCCTAACACGTCGAAATAGCCTTCAGAAAGGCTATTCTTCTCCTACCTTTAGATGTCTTCTTCGCACTACCGTTCGGTATATAATCCGGTTTTTGTCGGTATGCAAATGAGTTATCTCGCAGCACTGGGGGCGTCCCCAATGCTGAGAGAGAACTCTCCAGCGCCGCCTCCATCTTCTTCAGGAACAGGTCTTCTTCGCGTCTTCTGCCGGAGGAGGCTTCAAACTTCTATTCCTCAGGCCTAGGGCAAAGCCGACTGCGCATTCCCGCCAGCCACACGAAAATGTCTGCTTACACAGTATTGTAAGCGGCCATTTTCTTGTGGCCGGCAGGCATGCGCAGTTGGCTGCCCAAGGCCTAGAAGTTTGGACAGTTTATAATGATACATTGGTAAGATGCTATAAACATTGGTATTACTCCACATTGCGATTTGGATATTTTGCTTTGGATTTTATTGGCTGGTGTGCCATAAGGCATTCAGGGAGATGGTTTGCACTTTATAGGATTAATCCTATATCCTTCCATTACCCTCCTGGTAACCTATGACTTTATATATTTTTATATTCTATTGTGGGCAATGTTTACATTGAAAAGTACTATAATACTGCACCTTTACCTATATCATTTTGATGTTGCTGCCACTTTAACCTCACGGTTTCCCTGTTATTTATATGTATGATTTTGTCTTTACAGTGGGGCAAAAAAGTATTTAGTCAGTCACCAACAGTGCAAGTTCCACCACTTAAAAAGATGAGAGGCGTCTGTAATTTACATCATAGGTAGGCCTCAACTATGAGAGACAAAATGAGAAAACAAATCCAGAAAATCACATTGTCTGATTTTGTAAGAATTTATTTGCAAATTATGGTGGAAAATAAGTATTTGGTCAGTAACAAAATTTCATCTCAATACTTTGTTATATATCCTTTGTTGGCAATGACAGAGGTCAAACGTTTTCTGTAAGTCTTCACAAGGTTGGCACACACTGTTGTTGGTATGTTGGCCCATTCCTCCATGCAGATCTCCTCTAGAGCAGTGATGTTTTGGGGCTGTCGCTTGGCAACACGGACTTTCAACTCCCTCCAAAGGTTTTCTATAGGGTTGAGATCTGGAGACTGGCTAGGCCACTCCAGGACCTTGAAATGCTTCTTACAAAGCCACCCCTTTGTTGCCCAGGCGGTGTGCTTTGGATCATTGTCATGTTGAAAGACCCAGCCACGTTTCATCTTCAATGCCCTTGCTGATGGAAGGAGGTTTGCACTCAAAATCTCACGATACATGGCCCCATTCATTTTTTCATGTACCCGGATCAGTCGTCCTGGCCCCTTTGCAGAGAAACAGCCCCAAAGCATGATGTTTCCACCCCCATGCTTTACAGTAGGTATGGTGTTTGATGGATGCAACTCAGTATTCTTTTTCCTCCAAACACGTAAAGTGGTGTTTCTACCAAACAGTTCCAGTTTGGTTTCATCAGACCATAGGACATTCTCCCAATACTCTTCTGGATCATCCAAATGCTCTCTAGCAAACTTCAGACGGGCCCGGACATGTACTGGCTTAAGCAGTGGAACACGTCTGGCACTGCAGGATCTGAGTCCCTGGCGGCGTAGTGTGTTACTGATGGTAGGCTTTGTTACATTGGTCCCAGCTCTCTGCAGTTCATTCACTAGGTCCCCCCGCGTGGTTCTGGGATTTTTGCTCACCGTTCTTGTGATCATTTTGACCCCACGAGGTGAGATTTTGCGTGGAGCCCCAGAGCGAGGGAGATTATCAGTGGTCTTGTATGTCTTCCATTTTCTAATTATTGCTCCCACAGTTGATTTCTTCAATCCAAGCTGGTTGCCTATTGCAGATTCAGTCTTCCCAGCCTGGTGCAGGGCTACAACTTTGTTTCTGGTGTCCTTTGACAGCTCTTTGGTCTTCATCATAGTGGCGTTTGGAGTCTGACTGTTTGAGGGTGTGCACAGGTGTCTTTTTATAGTGCTAACAAGTTTAAACAGGTGCCATTACTACAGGTAATGAGTGGAGGAAAGAGGAGACTCTTAAAGAAGAAGTTACAGGTCTGTGAGAGCCAGAAATCTTGATTGCTTGTAGGTGACCAAATACTTATTTTCCACCATAATTTGCAAATAAATTCTTACAAAATCAGACAATGTGATTTTCTGGATTTGTTTTCTCATTTTGTCTCTCATAGTTGAGGTCTACCTATGATGTAAATTACAGATGCCTCTCATCTTTTTAAGTGGTGGAACTTGCACTATTGGTGACTGACTAAATACTTTTTTGCCCCACTGTATGTGTCCTTATATTTTTAACTTTGGATACAAAATAAATTTCTAAAGTTTTATTGAAATGTGGGTGTGGTTGTTGCTTTGAGTCTGTTCTATATATATCCCATAACTTATTATGTGCTACTGGCCTCTGTATGTTTTGAATCATTTGCATGCTGACAAAAAACGGATTATATACCGATCGGCGGCGCGGAGAAGGCATCTAAAAGTAGGAGAAGAATAGCCTTTCTTAAGGCTATTCCGACCTGATAGGCAGAAAAAAATTCAATGATATGATTTCTTTAAAAATCTTTGAGCATTCCTTGCTGGCTTTAAGAAGCCTCAATTAAAGGAGCTGTTATGAGTATATATATATTCATTGTACACCGTAAGCAACATACAAATGGACAAATGCAATTTGTATGCAAAATCTGTGAAGCAGCTATTTATATGACATCTGTAAATAAAATTCTGCTGAAAGGTAGGCCCCAAATGATATTAACTGATACAGTATATATGACAGAAAACAACTTCTATTTCTTTATCATGTACTGTTCTTAGGTAGGGCAGCATAAATCACCTGCCAAGTTCACTTTAAAGACAATCTGTCACATAAAAGGACCCCTATCTAAAGGTATTTTCCCACATAGACACTTTATGTAACCATCTAATCTTTGCTCCAGCAGTACCATACTAGTAAATGAAGCAAATAGGAGAAGGTTTGGCATAAATGATATTAATGATATAATTCCTTTAATGGCAACAGAGGTTGTCTGTGTTAGGGTCTGTTCACACGGCGGAAACCCCTGAACCGTGTGAATTCTCTGCGTGGCTAGCCACAATGGGATCCTGCTCCATTGTGGCATCCTGCTCCTGATTAGGCCCAAATGAATGGACGCCATGGCTGACTCAGCTGTGGAATCCGCGGGAAGATAGGATATGTCACTGCTAGTGGGAAAAAAAAGTGAGGGACTCCCATTGAAATGAATGGGAGTCATTTTTGCAGGCAGATTTTAAGGCAGATTCTGCGTCAAAATCTGCCTGAAAAAAAACTCCATGTGAACTAGCCCTTATTGTGTAAAGAATCAGCACAGTTATGTCTATAGGGATGGTCTGAAGTCCACCCCTTCAATATGAATGTCATATACAAGGTCCCTTATTCATGACTTCTTTAAAGTGCTAGTGTAAGGAACCCTAAAACACGAATAAAAAATGTAACTCAAGGTCTGGATGATCAAGCCAATCCATATATCACATGGTCAGTCATCAAACTGAGTATGCACAGCCATAGCATATCAATATCAGCTTGGCAGATTCAACTGAAAAGGAGGCTGTGTTTATTTTTAATTGATCAAGTTGCTACAATGTGTATCAGGTACAGATTGTTAGGGCCATTTTATAGTATAATATGAGTGTTTATATTATTCGCAATTTCTGTAATTTTTTGTAAATTCCTATCATTATAAATGAATAAACACCATTTAATAACTGCTAAAAACTCAACCACTTCTGCTGACGTTTACAAGATGCCCCCCCCCCCATTTGTAAGAATTAATGAAATGAGGTGATAATTGAAAAGCGCAAAGATTATTCTATTTTCTGGGACACAACGAAAACTTTCAAATCACAGCTGTGAGATTTGAGTGTGAATTAAAAGCATGAAATTAATATCAGTCTCTAATCCACAGAGCATGCTCGGAGTGTGATTAATGCAGAATCAGCCATTAACAGCCTGAAATAAGAATTATTTGACACGGTTATTAAAATGTGTCAGCACCCTTCAAAATACCACTGCAAATGAACCTCTTAATCTTACATTATTTTTTCCATTGGGATTTTTTTTGAAAATGTTATGGTTTACTGCTGAGGGTGGAAATAAAAAAGATTTGTACAAGGTGGGAAAATTTAGTAATATCACAAAACAATAAGGCCCCTGCTTATTTGTTCTAGTAAATTATAAATTACATTCATGGTATGATGAAAAAAACGTCTGCAGTGTGTTTTATTATTGTTTTTTTATATAACTTTTATATTGCACGTTTTGAGGTAAGTTTCTATTAGTAGGAATATCCTTTAAGGAACAGAGTCCCAATATATAATATGCAACTATATATTGTATACAGTGTACAAATCCATTAGTGTAATTAATATATATATATATATATATATATATATATATATATATATATATATATATATATATAATATATATATATGTATATATACAGTCCTATGAAAAAGTTTGGGCACCCCTATTAATCTTAATCATTTTTTGTTCTAAATATTTTGGTGTTTGCAACAGCCATTTCAGTTTGATATATCTAATAACTGATGGACACAGTAATATTTCAGGATTGAAATGAGGTTTATTGTACTAACAGAAAATGTGCAATATGCATTAAACCAAAATTTGACCGGTGCAAAAGTATGGGCACCCTTATCATTTTATTGATTTGAATTCCCCTAACTACTTTTTACTGACTTACTGAAGCACAAAATTGGTTTTGTAACCTCAGTGAGCTTTGAACTTCATAGCCAGATGTATCCAATCATAAGAAAAGGTATTTAAGGTGGCCAATTGCAAGTTGATCTCCTATTTGAATCTCCTCTGAAGAGTGGCATCATGGGCTACTCAAAACAACTCTCAAATGATCTGAAAACAAAGATTGTTCAACATAGTTGTTCAGGGGAAGGATAAAAAAATTGTCTCAGAGATTTAACCTGTCAGTTTCCACTGTGAGAAACATAGTAAGGAAATGGAAGACCACAGGGACAGTTCTTGTTAAGCCCAGAAGTGGCAGGCCAAGAAAAATATCAGAAAGGCAGAGAAGAAGAATGGTGAGAACAGTCAAGGACAATCCACAGATGACCTCCAAAGAGCTGTAGCATCATCTTGCTGCAGATGGTGTCACTGTGCATCGGTCAACAATACAGCGCACTTTGCACAAGGAGAAGCTGTATGGGAGAGTGATGAGAAAGAAGCCGTTCCTGCAAGCACGCCACAAACAGAGTCGCCTGAGGTATGCAAAAGCACATTTGGACAAGCCAGCTTCATTTTGGATGAAGGTCCTGTGGACTGATGAAACAAAGATTGAGTTGTTTGGTCATACAAAAAGGCGTTATGCATGGCGTCCAAAAAAACAGCATTCCAAGAAAAACACTTGCTACCCACTGTAAAATTTGGTGGAGGTTCCATCATGCTTTGGGGCTGTGTGGCCAATGCTGGCACCGGGAATCTTGTTAAAGTTGAGGATCGCATGGATTCCACTCAGCATCCGCAGATTCTTGAGAATAATGTTCAAGAATCAGTGACGAAGTTGAAGTTACGCCGGGGATGGATATTTCAGCAAGACAATGATCCAAAACACCGCTCCAAATCGACTCAGGCATTCATGCAGAGGAACAATTACAATGTTCTGGAATGGCCATCCCAGTCCCCAGACCTGAATATCATTGAACATCTGTGGGATGATTGGAAGCGGGCTGTCCATTCTCGGCCACCATCACACTGAACTGAACTTGAATTGTTTTGTAAAGCGGAATGGTCCAAAATACCTTCATCCAGGATCCAGGAACTGATTAAAAGCTACATGAAGCGACTAGAGGCTGTTATCTTTGTAAAAGGAGGATCTACTAAATATTAATGTCACTTTTCTGTTGAGGTGCCCATACTTTTGCACCGGTCAAATTTTGGTTTAATGCATATTGCACATTTTCTGTTAGTACAATAAACCTCATTTCAATCCTGAAATATTACTGTGTCCATCAGTTATTAGATATATCAAACTGAAATGGCTGTTATAAACACCAAAATATTTAGAACTAAAAATGATTAAGATTAATAGGGGTGCCCAAACTTTTTCATAGGACTGTATATGTAATTTATTTTAACCCAGAAACTTACAGTGCCAGTGGCATAATTAGCAAAGACTGGGTCCCACAGCAAATGTTTGACTTTGGCCCCAAGGCATAGCACCCCCCTTCCTGGCCCCCACACAGTATCAAGCCCAGTTTACGCATGCTATAATGTTACAGAGTGGCCTCCACACAGTATAATGTCCAATAGTAGCCCCTCAACACAGTATAACGTCCCATAGCGGCCCCTCCACATAGTATAATGTCCCATAGTGGCCCCTCCACACAGAATTATGTCCCATAATGGCTCCTCCACACAGTATAATGTCCCACAGTGGCTCCTCTACACAGTATAATGTCACACAGTGGCACCCTCCTTCCTGGCCCCCACACAGTTTACGCATGCTATAATGTTACAGAGTGGCCTCTACACAGTATAATGTCCAATAGTAGCCCCTCAACACAGTATTATGTCCCATAATTGTCCCTACACATAGTATTATGTCCCACAGTGGCCCCTCCAAACAGTATTATCTCCCATAATGTCCTTTACTCACAGTATTATGTCCCATAGTGGTCCACTCACAAACTATTATACTATAACAATGAGCAGAGACCAAGGGGAGATGATAAACATAAAAACCAGTGTTACTAACCTCTCCTGGACTCCGGCCCTCTTCAATGTTGGCACAAATGTCACAGGGGCCATGTGATGTCTTTGATGACACTAAGTGGTCTCAAAGATTGCAGAAGTTACCCTGGAGCGCAGGATAGATGATTAACACTGGTTTTTATGTTAGCTCACCTCCCCTGGGCCTTTGATTATTATACTTTGGGGTCTGGGGGACAGTATTTGCCACAAATACTCTTGCCGCTGGCCTACAGCCTACTCCTTGCCACTTTCATCTTACCTTTGTTTTACAAAAACTAGAAAACAATAAAGGCAAAAAAGTGCCTGGTATTTTACAAAAACGGATGCACTCCTGTTCTTCAAGGAAAGGAACATTGTCTATGTTGGGCCAGGCTCATGAATATCATGTGTTGGTGAAAGCACGCTTCCTGCCATCTCTAGTCTTTTCGCTGCAGAGCATTTTTAGCAGCGGTAAATGCGCATATGTTTATACCACTTCTTTGGTAATCAGAATTCATCGCTCAATGTGATGCCTGAGCTGAAGACACAGTCTATATAGGAAGCATGCTAATAGGAAATCATATATTTATGCAAATATAAAATAAAAATGTGCAATTATGACAGACAGAATACAAAATAAATCCACAGGGATTTTATTATATGAAGTAAAAAGTCTTTGGTTATATAAGCAGTAAATATATTTGTATATTAATTTAAGGCTATGCTCACATCTGCACTGGAATCTCAGTAGGAATGTCCACCTACATGAAAACCGGCAAAGCAAAAATTCCAGTATATAGGACTTTTTGATCTGTCTGTTTCAGTTTTAAAACTATGGACTCCATGTTTTACTGCTATATTATTATTATTATTATTTTTTTTTAAATGTAGATTGTGAGCCCCACACAGAGCTCACAATGTACATTTTTCCCTATCAGTATGTCTTTTTTGGAATATGGGATGGAAATCCATGCAAACACGGTGAGAACATACAAACTCCTTGCAGATGGTTTTTTTGTCCTTGGCGGGATTTGAACACCAGGACCCAGCGCTGCAAAGCTGCAGTGCTAACCACTGAGCCACCGTGTGGCCCCCTATTTTACTGCTATATTAGTGTAAATGATGTCCCTTCTGTTGAATATTCTCTACTGCTATTTTAGCCTTAAGAAGCTGGTGAAGGCTATGACCCTGGACCACCATGATAGCCAGTGGCGTAACTAGGAATGCCGGGGCCACGTGGTGAACTTTTGACATGGCCCCCCCCCCCCCAACCGATGCCGAAGACCTCGACCGACCCCCTCCTCCGCACTCTATTATGTCCCTTAGTAAGCCCTGCACACAGTATTATGTCCCATAGTGGCCCCTGCACACAGTATTATAGCCCATAGTGGCCCCTGCACACAGTATTATAGACCATAGTGTCCCCTGCACATACTAGTATGCCCCACAGTGGCCCCTACACACAGTATTATCCCCCATAGTGTCCCCTGCACACAGTATTATAGCCCATAGTGGACACCCATAAACAATTATTATACTCTGGGGTCTTTTCAGACCCCAGAGTATAATAATTGGAGACCCGAGGGAATAAAAACATAAAAAATGCCTGTTTCTTACCTGTCTCCCGGCTCCTACGCTGTCTTGTCCGCTGTCGGCCCTCTTCTATGACGTCGGACGTCACATGACCCGGGAAGCAGGCCGGGTTCATGTGACGTCAGTGACGTCAGACAAGTAGGACGGAGGCCTGGCAGGATCGTGGAGAGGTAAGTAACAGTGATTTTTATATTAACTTACCTCTCCCGGGCCTCCGATCATTATACTCGGGGGTCTGCAAAGACCCCTGAGTAATATTGCAAGGTGAATAGAAAACAGAGCCTTTTCAATGTAAATAGTAAAGGAGTCACAGTATCTTCAAATAGTCGATCAGCAAGGGCCCTGAGTGTTGGACCCCCACTTATCTTTTACATCTCTTAGACTGTTAGGACCCTGCAGATCAGCTATTTTCTACAGCACAAAGCTCTCAGTGCTGTTTACATGCAGGGCACTGTGCCACTCACTTACTATATTCTTGATGATTGTAGTTGTGGGTACTATGGGTGTATCCCCGTCATGTATGTGAGATACTGCTGCAGTAACTGTAATCGTCACTATCAAAAATTCACTGAAGGAAGGGGTAGGGACTCTGGAAAAAAGTTTTATATATATATATATATATATATATATATATATATATAAAATCATATGAACTAAATGTCCTTATTATTAAATGATTTCTTTTCTTTCAGGACTGTAATTCCTGTAGGTCTATAAAGTAAAATGGTCAGTTATTATTTGGCTATGTCAATTCTAACCTCTCACCTGAGACTACATGGCTGTAATGAAGCATATTTTGGACAATGAAGATCCAAAGGATAAAACTATTCAGTCACAGATATTAAGAACCACTGAAATCCAAATGGTCACCCTGAGTCTAAATCTACTTATTAAACAGAAGGAACCTATTCGCAACATTTTTCCTCCCTTCTAGATATAAACTACTAGGGGATGTTGTGCTGGTAAATATGCTATGCTTCTTAGCTACAGTAATCCCCTCCATAGAACACATCTGTATGTAGACTGCTGCTAGATCAGCAAGTCTATGGGGAATGCTATTACACATTTCAACATTAGATATAGATCAGCTAGGCTAGACATTAAGTAGGAGCACTATGATATCAATAAATGCTGAATTAAAGACATTTACGATAAAAATGGAAGACTTGGGACAGAAGATGCTGCTTTAGGAGAGAACACCACAATGGATGAAGGGGAATAACGTCCCAGCCATTTGATTTTATTTTCGGCTAGAGCTTTCCTCCTCTCATTCCTTATATAGGTACGGTAGCAGATGACACATCCGATAATTAGGGAGCTGTCTGGGTTCTGCACTCCACAGGGACTATTTAGGAAAACGTTTTGTACCAGTTTCTCAGCCACAACATAAGGCTGCAGCACATAAGATGCTCATTATTCCCTCATCACTTTATCTCAAACTGAAAATTTACTCTCCCAAATGGTTGGGAATCACAAAGAAAGGGGTGAGAAGCCAGTTGAAAAATATAGTATAGTTTCATGCACACATTATTACACCGGTAGCGCTAAAATATGCTTTTATCACAGCAGATTTGTATGTGTAGTCTTCTATACAAAACATCTGATTTTAACCAAATAAACATTGCTAGTGTGTGCCAGTGTTTAAGGTCTCTATTCACTTACCACAACTCTATTGTAACATTGTACAGTACTTAGAAATTTTCAGGTACGGTAGCTTTCACGATATATTTATTAGCTGTTCTGTTAAATTACATGATCTTTGAAACTGCTGCAGGTGCCATAAAGAAACACAGCAGGACAGTCCGGAAATTTCCAATTTTGATGCCCTAAGCATTCATCAGGACACTGCAGGGTGTCATTTATGGTGGTCTATGGAATAGCCTATAAATGGGATATAAATCACAGATGGGCACTACTTGTTCTTGTTGCAGGACCACTTTAGGGAAAATAGTTCACGCAACTATGACTAAGAAATGGTGCTATGTACCAAAGTGATATTTGTCTTCTTTCAAAATATTAGAGAGGTCATGAGTGGATCTCAGCTATCCAGAACACACATATCCTTTAAAGGTGTAAAGAATATTTGCTCAAAAGCGTATAGCTCTTTAAAGGTTTTGTTGTGAACGCTTTTCAGCTTTATATTCTTCTGAGATATTTTTGTACATTTGCATACACCGCATTTATTAAAAATTCATCACTAGAGATGGCTGAACCCCACGAGACTTGCCTTCCATTAGCTCTCTTGGGTAACTTTATGATGTCCAGTCTTCTTTGGTCATCTTCTGGCCTTCTAGGTGTTGTCATGAGCCATTGGGGACCACTAAGGCTGGTGATTGAGTCGCATTGGTCACATGGGGTGAACCAACATCATGGTGCTTTAGTGCAATCATTATGACATTGGCACATACCCATTGCCACATACTTTACCCTATGATTGTGCTTCAGCCTTTCCATGGGGCCCATGACCTCACTATAGAGGTTAGGAAGGGACCAAAGAGGACCCTTAAGAACCACTGAACTGGACTACCACTTAATGGAGCCCACAAGTGGTAATGGAAGATTAGCATAAGAGTTTATTATGTTTTGCACCTCCCCTGGACCTCCACTATTTATGCTCTGGGACCTACTCAGCACTTTTTGCACCTCACCCCACAAGTATGAATAGCTTAGTGGAAATAAGCATTGGCTGAAGATTTGCCAAACATTTAGGTGCAAACAATTAGTCTAAAGTAAGCCAACCAATAGGAGGTATAAAGTTATACTATAGTACCTAAAGATGCCCCAAATTTATCCTTGAGTACTGTATGTCCCACTGTGATAGATTTGGCACAACAAGGGTACATTAACATATAGAAATTTGCCACGGATTCGCCCAGATTGTGCCTCCTCTGCTCGATCTTGCTGCATATTACGGATTCCATGGCTCAAGACTCTCTCCTGGTTAGGCCCATTCGTCTGGACCTTATTAACAGTGGTAAGCTGTAATAGAATGCCCTGAATTTGCAACTCGTCGTGGTCAAATACGCCAGCTGAAAATAAAGAGGAATTCCTCTTCCTTTTCTGCCACGTGAACAGAGCTTTAGTCTAGGTTTTATGTCTTTAAATTTTAGACCGCACCAATTTGCAGACCTGCACATTACTGATTAAAGAAACTCACACATTCTTTAAAATTCACCGGTGTAATAGATAGATGATTTGTAGTGAAGGTAATCTTATTAAAGATGTTTGTGACTCATCCACTACTTTTTAATTTTGTTAATAAGACTCTCCCACTGACTCATCATTTAATTTAAGTATAAAGATTAGGTCAAGAATAGCTATTTTTTTTATGAATTGTATAGCTGGCATGAATATTTCCCAACCCCTGACTCACAGTATATTAATCACAATTTCTTGGGTAATTTTTCACCACAAATTGAACTGGACAGCTGAATGTAAGATGCTAGAAACCTGAAACTTCAATGTTTTGCTCATCTCTAGTTTCAAGATGGTTGTTTAGGGATTCTTTGGAGGAGATGTAGGTGGCTCCACATGAACTCACCACATACAATAGCTTATATAGTATTTGACTGTTTTCTCCAACCTCCTCCATGGTATTGTGGTGAGGTGGGATGATGGGGTACATTTATTACAACCTTTTGAATGGCACTTGTGACAATGTTTGCTGCAAGTCATGCTTCTCCACTTTCTTGAAAGGGAACGTGGCTTTCTGGTATAAATTACACCTGAAAAGTATGTGAGCAAGGAGCAAGCATAGACTTCAGCTCAGGCACAGACCTCTCTGGAGGATGTACCTGATTTATGATGAGCCTTGTGCCTGGTCCTATGTCAGGCAGATCCTCTACCAAACCAGATATAGTCAAGACAGGTATAGAAACCGCTGATCTTGACAAATCTCCCCCAATGTGTGTAACCAATTACACAAAAATTCAGATGCAAAAGAAAGCTAATAGGAGCTATAAACTTGGATTAAACAGTATAAAGATTCACTAGAATTATGATTTATCATCAGCCACTGTGATAAATCTGCTGTATTTACAGCATCTATTAGTAAATGTGGACCAATCTGCATTGGGTAAAGAATTGTATAACACTTCCAGTACTGAGGGAAGCATCCACATCACTTCACTTCACTGCTGAAACGCAATAAATTAATAGTGAAATGACACCAAATGCATTTGGGGGTGAATTCTCCCTGTGGTAAATCTTTCACATCTGTTCTGATTTCTAATTCTTGATACAGAAGAACAACAGGAGCTCACATATAACACTTGCTTCCATTTTTCCTACTTAAGTTAGCATTGACATAATGCATTTCCTAGCTTCCCTAATTCAATTGAATGTGCATTTAGTTTTTTCTTCCAGACTGCCTGTAACTAAAGGGAAGGAGATCCCCGCTGATGCTGTAAATTTGCAAATTCACTACTGTCATCAATAATCATAATACATTATTTCAATAGAAGTTGAAACACCCCTTGTCCTGCTAAAAGCCTGCAAACCATTCACAACATTACAGTATAGTTCAGGTCATAAACTGACATGCAGACTTTGGTAATATGATGAATAAACGCAGGTGAATATTTAGAGTTTTTAGTAGAATGCGTCTTTAAGCTACACATCCAGCGTTTGGTCAGAGTTGAGTTTATGTTATAGGGTTGAGTATGTGAATTAGCATAATCTTATCTTATCGTACTGATGTGTCCACCCTTAATATAGCTCAAATTTTATCAAGGACATGACAACAAAACTGTTGAAAAGCCCCACCGGGTGTTCTTACATTGACACATACAGCATATGACTTTGTGACAAAATATTGTAAAACAATATTGTTTTGAAAAGCTCTCTTGACTAACATTTACACTGATGAGCAAAAGGTAAGAATGTTTTGACATTTTGACTTTCAGGCTCCATATCTCACCATCCACTACAACTTTGAATGTGAGAATATCATCCTCATTTTATCGACAACCATTTTGGCTATCTCATACATAAATTTGACTTTTTATTATCTTGTTAGTATTTTGTAAATCCACCTTTGGTTTTCAACAGTGTCTGAATCCTTCTGGGCGTGCTCTTGATCAGATTCAGACCAATATTGACAAACAAATGTACAATAGAAAGATATATAATTTTCCAATATACTTTCTGTATCGATTCCTCACGGTTTTCCAGATTTCTGCTTGCTTTCATTCTTTCTGTAACTCCTAGTGGATAAAACTCTGACCATGGTCATGTGATTTACAGTCCATGGTCATGTGATTTACAGTCCATGGTCATGTGATGAGCACACAGATGCACAACTGATTACCAGGCAGATGTCTGATTATTGCGCTGTGACTGTAACGAGCAACACCTGTGTACTCATCACATGACCATGGACCGTAAGTCACATGACCATGGTCAGAGTTTTATCCACTAGAAGTAACAGAATGAATGAAAGCAAGCCGAAATCTAGAAAACCGTGAGGAATTGACACAGAAAGTATATTGGAAAATTGTATATCTTTTTATTGTACATTTGTTTGTCAATATTGGTCTGAAAATGGCCAACCCCTTTAAGTTATACAGTGGAAAAATAAGCCAGATTTTTTTAGTTTTATAAATAAAGGCCTCATTCACACACCTGCAATCTGCGGATGCCTGAGGTCTGTGTTATTCCTGGATACGAACCCACCTTGGTAATTTGAGGGTAGTGCCGTATCCGTTGTTAACACCACTTTTTGGGGGGTTTCATTTTCTATGCCTGGGTCCACGAAAAATGGATGACACATCAATATCATATTTTTTTCATTTACTAATAGAATTTCACAATTGAGCAGTTTTTCACTCATTTTAGTAATTATATCAAGATTGTAAACTATTTAACATAAACCAAGGCAGACAGTTTAGAGATCACCAATCTCATACTGTTACAGTGTTGGACAAAAGTATTGGCACCCCCTGCAATTCTGTCAGATAATACTCAATTTCTCCCAGAAAATGATTGCAATCACAAATTCTTTGGTATTAATATCTTAATTTAATTTGTCTTCAATGGAAAACCACAAAAAGAATTGTCAAAAAGCCAAATTGGATATAATTCCACACCAAACATAAAAAAGGGGGTGGACAAAAGTATTGGCACTGTTTGAAAAATGATGTGATGCTTCCCTAATTTGTGTAATTAACAGCACCTGTTACTTACCTGAGGCACCTAACAGGTGGTGGCAATAACTAAATCACACTTGCAGCCAGTTGAAATAGATTAAAGTTGATTCAACCTCGGTGCTGTGTCCTTGTGTGTACCACATTGAGCATGGAGAAAAAAAAGAAGACCAAAGAACTGTCTGAGGACTTGAGAAGCAAAATTGTGAGGAAGCATGAGCAATCTCAAGGCTACAAGTCCATCTCCAAAGACCTGAATGTTCCTGTGTCTACTGTGCACAGTGTCATCAAGACGTTTAAAGCCCATAGCACTGTGGTTAACCTCCCTAGATGTGGACGGAAAAGAAAAATTGACGAGAGATTTCAACAAAAGATTGTGCGGATGGTAGATAAAGAACCTTGACTAATATTCAAACAAGTTCAAGCTGCCCTGCAGTCCGAGGGTACAACAGTATCAACCTGTACTATCTGTTGGCGTCTGAATGAAAAGGGACTGTATAGTAGGATACCCAGGAAGACCCCACTTCTTACCCAGAGACATAAAAAAGCCAGGCTGGAGTTTGCCAAAACTTACCTGAGAAAGCCAAAAACGTTTTTGAAGAATGTTTTCTGGTCAGATGAGACAAAAGTAAAGCTTTTTGGGAAAAGGCATCAACATAGAGTTTACAGGAAAAAAAGAGGCCTTCAAAGAAAAGAACACGGTCCCTACAGTCAAACATAGCGGAGGTTCCCTGATGTTTTGGGGTTGCTTTGCTGCCTCTGGCACTGGACTGCTTGACCGTGTGCATGGCATTATGAAGTCTGAAGACTACCAACAAATTTTGCAGCATAATGTAGGGCCCAGTGTGAGAAAGCTGGGTCTCCCTCAGAGGTCATGGGTCTTCCAGCAGGACAATGACCCAAAACACACTTCAAAAAGCACTAGAAAATGGTTTGAGAGAAAGCACTGGAGACTTCTAAAGTGGCCAGCAATGAGTCCAGACCTGAATCCCATAGAACACCTGTGGAGAGATCTCAAAATGGCAGTTTGGAGAAGGCCCCCTTCACATCTCAGGGACCTGGAGCAGTTTGCCAAAGAAGAATGGTGTAAAATTCCAGCAGAGCATTGTAAGAAACTCATTGATGGTTACCTGAAGCGGTTGTTCGCAGTTATTTTGTCTAAAGGTTGTGCTACCAAGTATTAGGCTGAGGGTGCCAATACTTTTGTCCGGCCCATTTTTGGAGCTTTGTGTTAAATGATCAATGATTTGACTTTTTTTCATTCTCTTTTGTGTTTTTTCATTGCAAGCAAAATAAATGAAGATATTAATACCAAAGAGTTTGTGCTTGCAATCATTTTCCGGAAGACGATAATTATTATCTGACAGAATTGCAGGGGTGCCAATACTTTTGGCCAACACTGTATATATTGTATAGTAACATGTGTCTTAGATATATAGATGTATTTATCTGTACAAGGTACCATTCTCTTAAACACAGCGCAAGCAGTAACTTCAGCGCAAGGTACTTTCCACATTGTTTAGATATGCCATTGATTTCTGTAAATTGCGCTGAATAATAATCCCATGTAATCCATTAAACACCAAAGAATTAATCTGCTCAGACAGGCTTCAATTCATTGCCATTATCCCCTGGTAACCATGATGAACCATACACTACCAATCTGGGTTTTTAAAGCACTTTTCCTTTTTTTAGGCTCCGCTAAGAAAATACCATTAAAGAATGAGTGATATAAAATGTAATATGTAAAAACCCAAATATGCAATTTTTTGATGCTAGAATTTAATATTCTTCCTATGTTTTCTCTGAAATGCAACAGCATCAAGGAGCCATTTATTATTGAAAGGTGTTATAGAGGTTTTCCAGGAAAACATGGCTAATTTCTCTCACAAAGGGCTCCACTTTCTCTGATTGGTTCCAAGGCCATGAGGCAACTCAATCCCATTCATTTCATGTTCTCTATTCCTGGAAAACCCATTCAAGGTTGGTAACACACATAATAGTATTCTTTTTCTTGGAATAAATGGCAAAATGGATGTCTAGAGAATTCTCACTCCTTAAAAGGGTTTTCCATGAATTGCGGGACTCTGGGAGAAGATAGGTAAGGTTAAATATTAGAGATGAGAGAACAGTAAAATATTCGATATTTGATATTCGTTTTGAATAGCCCCTCAAAATTCGACTATTCGAACGAATATCGAACCCCATTATAGTCTATGGGGAAAAATGCTCGTTTCAGGGGATCCCATCATTCCACTCAGGAGAGTCACCAAGTCCACTATGACACCCCAGGAAATGATGCCAACACCCTGAAATGCAACTGGGACAGCAGGGTATTACGTCGGGATCCTTGTCAGCCTGCGATATGCAGGAGCAGACTTTTTCCCATAGGAATGCATTGACCAGCGTTGATTGGCCGAATGCCATACAGAAGTACAGCATTCGGCCAATCAACGCTGGTTCTGCTGGAGGCTCAGCTGTGAGGAGGTGGAGTCTACGATTGGACCAGAATGGAGACTGCTGTGGACCGATCTTAGACTCCGCCTCCTCCGGTAGAACTAGCGTTGATTGGTCGAATGCTGTACTCTGTATGGCATTCGGCCAATCAACGTTGGTCCATACGTTCCTATGTCGAGATCCAGCAGTGCTGGCCGTGCGCACAGCACGACTACACTGGAGATTCAGCCGAGCTGAGCGCACAGGAAAGCTGGGTGACAAAAATAACTTCCACTACAGCTTCCATAACGGTTTATCCAAGCTTTCCCTAGCTCCTGAATGGCATTGTTCCACTTGTGCAGCAATATCGATTAGTGCCTACTACTATAGCTAAATAAAATGTGGGTGATAACCAGCGTGACTGCAATTCCAGCTTTCATAGTGGTGTGACCCAGCTTCCCCTGGCTCCTGAGTGACATTTACTTTACTTATGCAACAATCTAATATTCATTCACCATTCGTATAAATTGGAAGTCACCTGATTTAGCCAGCCAATTACTTTTTCTGATTTTTTTTCGATGCCTCCGTTGTCGTAGTTCTTGTGCCACTTCCCCAGCGCAGTTATTGGTGCAAAAAAAGCGCCAGGGAAGGTGGGAGGGGATATGAATTTTTAGTGCATTTGCCTCGTGGTATTCGATTGGAATTGAATACCTCGAACGGCCTGATAGTCGATCGAATATCTATTTGATCGAACAGTGTTCACTATTAAACATTAAAAAAAAAAAAAAAAAAAAATCATACTCATCTTTCCCTGGTGCTCCCCATGGAGTTGCTCCCAGAGGTCCTGAGCTTCACATGACTGTTGGGGCTAATAAACATCCTCAGGAAATGAACCAGTGACATTACTCACATATGTCATCTTTTCTTTTCCTGTGGCCGCTGATTGGCCTCAGTATGGAGCAGGACTTCTGACGGCGACTCCATGGTGGACATTGGAGCACTGGGACAGGTGCGTATGACTTTTTTTTATGTCTCACCTTTCCCTCCTCCCTGAGTCCTGAAATTTGAGGACAACCCCTTTAAAAGAAATTAATGCACCTAATAAGAGGGTTGTTCTCTCTGGACAATTTCTACTTTGCCATCATGATGCTCGGCATGCCCATTTCATCGCTGAAACCCAATCAAAGGCCTCATTGGTGACCCCAGGTGACTGAAATCATAGAAGTATGCTAGATACCACGAGAAGGAAGGCAAGGAGCAACAGGCACCACAAATAGACCCAAAATAGGTAATAATTTTCACAAACGTATAGGTTGTTTGCCATGAGAGATGAAAGCCCGGGAGGCCCCTGCTGCTGCCCTGCATTGAGGAGAGAAGGCTAGAATAAAGTGAAAGTAAAACACACAGGTACATGCTGGTGTTACTATTCCTAGTAATGTCAGGCATTTGGGGTTATTAATTTAGTTTTTGGGGTTATTAATTTAGTTTTTGGGTAATAGTTAACCATATCATGTTCCTCATATTAACCTCTGCGTGCCCCATATACAGGTTACTAATATGTGAGACACATGGGGATACTAATAAAGGACCTTAATTATGAAAATACCTAATTATTACCTCCATATGTCTCACATATCAGTAACTCTTAGCACACAGGGGGTTAATGTGAGGGACATGATGGGGTTAACTGCTACTACTATGAGGCACATGGCGTTACTAAACTGTAATACACATGACCATGATGTCTCAGTTAATATAATTTTAGTGGTATCTATTTAAATTTTTGAAATTTTCCATTAGCTGCTGCATCCCCCCCCCCCCCCCGGCTTATACTCGAGTAAATAAGTTTTCCCAGGTTTTTTTGTGGTAAAATTAGGGGCCTCGGCTTATGCTCAAGTATATACGGCAATTGTTCTCCTGTAGCTCATATTTTTAGAGCTATTTATATTATTGCAGTCATGGTGATATAATAGTTTACAGACACCGATCATTTTAGTCCATCCATTAAAAAAACAAACAAAAAAAAAAACAATTTGTAATATTTGGGTTGAATCCAGTTTGCTGTAACCAATTCACCCATCGCTAACAATTATATGTTTTCGTAAATCATGTTTAAGATGTTTCCTTTTTGATGGCTTTTGAGGCTTTCGTTAGCTTTTTTGTAAAGATTTCCAAGCTCTAGCGCATCTTCCAGCGGCTTGTGCATGAATGTAATGTTATTTAAATCGTTTTCCTGCCTGACAGCTGGATTTCATTACAATCTTTAGCTTCACTTAACTTTGTTTTGTTTTAATAAATACAATACCCAGGCAAATTAAAGAGAAAAAAGGACATAAACCAGATAACAGAGCTAGTGTCTTGCCGTTTATAGCTTCCTTATGCTGTTATAGAGCCACAAAGCATTCTGTTTCATGTGGAATGGTTTGCTAGCGCCATGAAATCTTTTGCCTTGTTCATGCATTGTTAATGTGTCCCTATGATGTTATTAAAATTAAAATATTGAGCTGTAGACATGGGGAAAAAAAATCTATGAGGCTCAATTCACAGTTATATTGGAACTTAACTTTTCCATTAAGAAACTATAAAAAAAAAAAAAAAAAAAAAAAAAAAACAGGAAAAGGGACTTCAAGACTGTGATCAGTTTGGTTACAAATAAAAGAAAATGCTGTGATGGTGTTATGGTTTGACACAAGCCTAATAATAATTTACTAAAATGACAATTTGCAACAAAATTTACCCTGAAAATCGGCATCTACTTATCTATGGATTCTATGCAGATTTTGCAGATTTCATCCGTACGGTATGGAGCACATTTCAATAGAGGAACCCCTTTCTTTGTGCCCTATTAGGACATATTAATGGCAAAATGAAAAACCAATAATAAAGAGCTACTTTTGTTCTGCCATACCAAGGCATTTAAAGGGATCCTATCATTGGATACCCTTTTTTTCCGACTAACACCTAGGAATAGCCTTAAAAAAGGCTATTCGTCTCCTACCTTTAGATGTCTTCTCCATGCTGCCATTTGGTAGAAATTCGGGTTTTCTTCAGTACGCAAATGAGTTCTCTCGCAGCACTGGGGGCAGGCCCAAGTGCTCAAACAGCACTGGGGGCATCCCCAATGCTGCGAGAGAACTCTCCAGCTATGCCTCTATCTTCTTCTGGAACGCCCTCTCCCTGTGTCTTCTTCCATTATGGGTTTCAATCTTCTAGGCCTTGGGCAGAGTTGACTGCGCATGCCTGGGCCACAAGAAAAATGGCCGCTTACACAGTTAGCTGGTGTAAGCGGCCATTTTCTTGCGGCCCGGGCATGCGCAGTTGGCTCTGCTTGAGGTCTAGAAGATTGAAACCCAGAAAGGAAGAAGACACAGGAAGATGACGTTCCAGAAGAAGATAGAGGCATCACCCCCAGTGCTGCGAGAGAACTCATTTGCATACCGAAGAAAACCTGGATTTCTAACAAACAGCGGCGTGGAGAAGACATCTAAAGGTATAAGAATAGCCTTTCTTAAGGGTATTCCTACGTGTTAGACATAAAAAAGGGTATCCAATTATAGAATCCCTTTAAGCTACTGCTACATAGTGATTTTGTTTGCAACATCTGAAACATGGCCAAAGACATTGCAAGTAATGCAAGTAATAAGGAAAGAAGTTCCAATTGTGTGTTTGTCATGACCATGAGTCTCCATCTCAAAAAGTTGGACACTGATCAATGTTGCGGTCATGGTGACTTCATGGTCATCATGCAACCATATTCACTTATATCTCTTACAATGTCACAGCCATCTTTAGTTAAGTGAGGGGAGTTGTGGCGAAAGTAACTGCATTACATGGTCATGTATTTAAACACCCATGATGTAACACTAAAGCAGATGCAAGGGAGAAGTATTGCCAATCGCATTCTCCCCAGGCTATAAATTTCTCATCGGGGGAGGGGATAGAAACCAGATCCCTTTATTACTTCATTCTAACTACTCATTGTCCTGAGGGAATTGCCTTTGAAGGCTTATGCATTATTTTCACTGATTTGATTAGTGATGTAGGAATTAGGATTTATTGGATTTTAATTTATGCTGAATTTGAATAGGGCTTATAAAAATCTAATTCACTTGCATTTATTACATTTCTGTGGATTTTTTAATGTAGAAAACATTTTGAAAATGTACATAGGTGGTAAAACACATGTCTAAGGGCTTAAGAAAGTATTATGAATATGGGCATAGCTTTTGTGAGCTTCAGGTTGCACAGATCCATTATTGGGCGCCCGAGTATATCTATAGATATATTCTTGTAGTATTATTGTATTATCCATGATGCTGTAACCAGTGGTTTAATTGGGCCGGATAATTAAAAAATGCCTGTCAGGGTTTCCGAGATAATTTTTTAGTTTATACTGTATAATTTATGCGGTATAAACTAAGAAATTATCTGACCCACAATGCGGAACATACTAAACGCTGTTACCTCTCCCGGCTCTCAAAAGCTTCAGGCCTACTTGGTGATTTCTCCAATCTAACATGGGCATGGGGCTTGCATCCTTATGCGTCGCAAGCCCCCTGCTCATGTAACACATTGAAAATGGCCGACATGATCTGCAGGAATTGTGCCAGAGCCAGGGAGAGGTAAGTAATAGGTTTTTTTTTGTTTCCTTCAGAGACCCTGGATCTTCGATTATACTTTGGGGTCTAAAAAGACCCCCAGAGTATAAAAATTGTACATGGGTGTCCACAATGGGGCTTAATACTGTGTTTCGGGCCACTATGGGGGCATTTAATACTGTGTGCAGGGGCCACTATGGGGGCATATAATACTGTGTTCCGGGGCCACTATGGGGGCATATAATACTGTGTGTAGGGGCCACTTGGGGGCATATAATACTGTGTGCAAGGGCCACTTAAAGGGCATATTATACTGTGTGCAAGGGCCACTTGGGGGCATATAATACTGTGTGCAAGGGCCACTTGGGGGCATATAATACTGTGTGCAGGGGCCACTTGGGGTATATTATACTGTGTGCCGGGGCCACTTGGGGGCATATAATACTGTGTGCAAGGGCCATTTGGGGGCATATAATACTGTGTTCAAGGGCCACTATGGGGGCATGTAATAATGTGTCCTGGGGTCACTATGAGGGCATATAATACTGTGTGCAGGGGCCATTATGGGGGCATATAATACTGTGTGTAGGGTCCACTTGGGGGCATATAATACTGTGTGCAGGGGCCACTTAGGGCCATATAATACTGTGTGCCGGGGCCACTTGGGGTCATATAATACTGTGTGCAAGGGCCAATACCAGGCATAATAGTATGTGCAGGAATGTGCATGTCTGGGGGGGGGGGGTTGGTTTTGGAGCCATTATATATGGGACTGTTAGGGTGGGTCGGGGCCTTCACTGCATCGTGCTGTCTGTCGACTCGTTACATGTCCAGCGCCGGAATGGCACTTCTGCTCCCTCGTGGGGGAGCATTGGAACCTCCGCTTGAGTCTGCGGGGGTTCCAGTCTCCCTCTAGTCAGGGGGTCAGCGGCGGGCCGGAGGCTAATTAGGCCTCAATCTGGCTCTGGCCCACTGCTGGTTATTCATTTATCATGGTATCAGCTCCCTCCAGTGTTTCCCCTGCCTCCAGACCTTGTACTTCTTGATTGCCCCCAGTGTGTGTATGACCCCGGCTTGCTTTACAGACGACCTCTTCTTGATCTCCTGATTTGGCATCTTCCTGACCTCCTGTGCATGACTCTTGACTTTTCCTGACCACTCCTGTCTGTCTCCTGTTTTGGCTATTCCGCTACCTCACGTGCATGACCTGGAGCTCTTGACTACGCTTCTGCTTCTCCCTCCTGCTACCACGTGACCTCCTGTGTACTGACTCAGCTTGATCATCTATATTTTGGTTATCCCTGGTACCTGCATTGACCTCTGGAATACCAACTTGGTCTGTACGACTACTCCACGGTGAAGTTGTTACTGCCTGACAAACCCCAAACTTCTGCTCTCCGTGCTGACCAGCTCTCATGATTTTCAAATGCTGAGGTTAGTGTTTTGGGGTTTTCTGGGTCCTCTATTCACTTGGGTTCACTGAGTGTGCAGCACTCGCTTGGCGGTTGCGGTTCTGGGTCCGGGATTTCCCCAAGTTCAATTCCACCATCAGGAGCTCTGACGAAGAATTCTGGGCCCTTAGGAGAGTGCATTCTAGTTGCCCAGGACATACTGTTATTATTGTTGCATCAGGTTCTTAACAGGGACCTATCATTTTGGAGCATCTGATGCCACCAGGGAATTAAGATTGGCATAACAAACACCAAACTTAATGGGGTTGGCCAGATTTTTTTTTTTATTTCTGGCTAATCCTTAGGATAGGTCATACACACAGGGCACATCCAGTCTCCCACATGCTTCAGCTCAGGGCCGACTCCAGGTTTTTATGGGCTCTTGGGCGACAGAGCCTCAGTGGGCCCCCTTGTAAAGGAGGCGGGGGGGAGTCGAGACACTGTGCATCGTAGATGAAGCAAGTGACGTCATGCAGGAGTGTGGCGTCACCAACGCCATACCTCCTAATTTTTAAAGAGAAGAAAGAGGAGCAAAATGTGCGGCAAATTTGGCTCCACCCACTTTTGTTGATTCCACCCATTCTCATTCATTTATCATGTGCTCCCACACAGTACAATCCTCCTACAGTCACCCGTAAATTATATGCCCCCCTCCATCTCTCCCCCAGTTTCATATACACCCTTCCTCTGCCCCCAGTTTCATGTCCCCCCTCCATCTCTGTCCCCAGTTTCATCACGTTCTCCCCCTTCATCTGCCCACAGTTTCATGTCCCCCCCGTCTCTGCCCCAGTGTCATGCTGTTCCACCCCCCCATCTGCCCCAGTGTCATGCTGTTCCCCCCTCCCCTTCATTTGCCCCCCAGTTTCATTGGGCCCCCTCCATCTTTGTCCCCAGTTTCATGCCGTTCTCTCCCCACCACCTTCATGTTCCCCAGTGTCATGCCGTTCCCCCCTCCCCTTCATTTGCCCCCCAATTTCATGGGCCCCCTTCATTATGTTCCATCTTTATATTTAATACAAAACAAACACTTATACTCACCTTCCATCACTCACCTTCCATCGATCCCCCGACGCTCCTCTCTCCAGTCACATACGCGATTAAAGCAGGAGCTGTGAGTTCAGCTCCTGCTTAGCTGCGGCCTGGCTTGCGTGTGTAGGCGTGATGACGTCATCGTGCCTACACACGCAAGCCGGGCCGGAGCTAAGCAGGAGCTGTGAGTTCAGCTCCTGCTTAGCTGCGGCCCGGCTTGCGTGTGTATGCGTGATGACGTCATCGCGCCTACACACGCAAGCCGGGCCGGAGCTTTAAAGTAGGAGCTGAACTCACAGCTCCTGCTTTAATCGCGTATGTATTCCAGCTCATCGGCAGACGGACGCCGATGAGCTGAAATCTTGACAGGCAAGTGCCGGGGGGGCCCCAGAGGCTCTGTGGACCCCGGCACTTGCCCGACTATGCCGTGCGCTGACGCCGGCCCTGCTTCAGCTGTTCAGGGGTATGTCCAGTTCCTGTACTATATACACAGCATGGAGTCTGAGGCAGTTAGTTCTGTGCCCAGTTTAGTAGCCAGGTGTCAATACTGCAGCTCAACTCCCATTGATGTCAATAGGAGCTGAGCTGCAGTAACAGGATGCCTTTAATACTGTTAATTCCCCTCATTGTATAATATGTATGATGCAAGCATTAAACCTGGCTTTCACAGAACAGAATAACAACTGTATGGAGACTTGTAACTGATACCGATCAAAATTTAAAAACACATGAAATACTTATGAAGGACAAACTGGGCATTGACTCAGAATAGTTGGAATATTCTTTTCTATTATTTTTGCATGCATCAGTCCATGTAGATGAAAGCACCTCTGATACAGTTAAGTTTCTACTTACCAGACCTGATATAACATGCGTCGAGTGTTTTTATGTGCATACATGAAGGCACAGATGTATGTTCAATAATGCAAGTATTAGAAACATCAACATTGCTAAAGCTGTGCCCTTATACTGTGACAATGAATGCACAGCATACCACCCAGAGACCAGGGTGACACTATAGTTTCATGAATAATGGATATCTGGGAGCTCGACGAATCCATCATATCTTAAAGCAGTGGTTCCAAGCATCTGGCCTTCTAGCTCTTACAAATCAGTCTCTGGCTGTCAGAGCATGCTGGGAGTTGTAGTTTTCCAACAGCCAAAGAGAAACACATTGGAAACCAAAGTAGTGCCAAAAAGACTAAAAAAAATTAATCATTGTGGAGTTGCAGGAATTGTACGGCATGAACAGACCCATATGTTGATACATAACTCATGCATATGGTTTTAGAAAAAGTAGTTTTATAAATCAGTATTACAACAGAACAAAACTATAATGAAGCTTTACACTGCATTGCTCTTCATCATTCATACAAAAGCAAAGAAACAGCAAAAATGACAGTGAAATATTGATATTTAATTACCATTCAGCCCTACCTACATTGCAGTCTGATATCTGCAGCAGTTTATTCGAGCAAATGCAACACCCTCATCGGGAAAAGGTGGAAAACAAAAATAAAAAAGACAATAACTGAGGGATTAGGATCTTAAGGCAGAGAAAGAATGAAGGGAATGACCTTAAAACCCTATATATGAGAATTTTATATAGAGGGTTTTAATTCCGTGCCATATAGCTTTTAACTCTAGACAGGCTCTACAGGTTTCCAAACATCTTTGTCAACTTTAATAGAAGTTTTAAATAACATGTTGCTTATAATAATGTCTCATTCTCCATATCATTCAATTTTCACCTTCAAGAGAAAAATGTTGCATTTATTCATAGATTTTGCCAAAGGGGATGGCAAGATTTTATTCCGATCTTCATTTTTGTTTGTGATGTGTGATAGCAAGACAAACCAAAATTCTTCTTCAGAGAATTTCGTAAGTTCATCATAATCATTTTCTCAGATATTAATGACAAAAACCCCCTTTTACAAAGGCTGAAGTAGGTTACAGACATCAAATGTGGATATTTCTAGGAACATTTGTTACCTGCTCAAGTGATGCATTTAGGGAACATGGACATGACCCTGTTCATGTATAGGCCCATGACAAATGGAATGGGTGGCATAATCATCCTATTTTAGGGCAGGGCCCCACGTAACATAAATGCCGAAGTTTGTCAGAAACACTGTGGAAAAAAATGCAGTTTTACAGTCACTGGAATTCTAGTGAATTCAATCCACACATTGCGGAAAACTGTCACGTTTTTTGGAAATCGCAGAATATCAATTATACCTACAGAAATGCTGGCAGTTTCTCTATAGGTATAATAGAAGCAGAAAGTCCACAGAGGAAATCTCTGCATCCTTTCTGTTAAAAGCGCTTTGGGGGAAATCGCAATGCGTTGCCGCTGCGTTTTTTTTTCCCTGCAACACGTTTTTGCTGTGGCCTGGCATGACCCATATTGTGACGTCAATGGACTTTCAAAATAAAGATCATGTGAGTAGCCTCCATTCACTGACAATGAATGTGATGCTGCTGTGTGATGTCCCTTAAAAAAAGAACATCACAAGGCCATTGTTGTGTGAATGTAACTTTAGTCTGACACCTGATCCCCCTTGATCAGCTGAATGAAAGGCCCATGGCCCCTCGTACAAGTGCTGCAACCTCTTCACTTCATAGTTTCATCCCAGTCATTTTTATGGAACAAGGCTGTATTTACATTGCACGACCACTATGAAACAGATGGCTTGTTATGTAAATGCTGATCAGTGAGGCCCTGGGTGTTGGACCCCTACTGATCTCTAATTTTTGACCTATAATTAGGGCAGATCATCAATAAAAATAAGATGGACCACGCATATAATGCCAGATATGGTAAATAAGCCAGGGCAACACAGTGGCAAGTGGGCTAATATTGTTGCCTGGCAGAACTGGGGTCCTGGGTTAGAATCTTCCCAAGGGCAACATCTGCTTGTAGATTGTATGTTCTCTTGACGTTTGCTTGGGTTACCTTCCACAAGTCAAACATATACTAATAAGTAAATTGGCAATCCATGAGGAAACATTGCCCATTGTAGTTGTTGGGGGTGAGCACCTGTATGATAGCCACTATCTCCACAACTCTCCCAGGTCTGCAAAACCTGCATTACAAATGTTTGTCATTCTTTCTGTTGAATCTCTGAAATCCTGTGTGATGAGAATCTAATTTTCTAAAATCAGCCACTGTATTTGAGCATATTTAGTTTATAAAAAATCCATCATCACCCAAAATTTTACATTAATATTTATACTCTGTGCCCTATGTTAAGCATCATATTATAGAAACAGGAGCACACTTCTATTAGCCTAAATGGCACAATAAATATGTTTGGCTAATAGAAACTATCATAGAATATTGCAGTTGTATGTTCATAAGTACGTATATATGCCATCAAGCTGACATGAGTAGGGAGGAGAAGACCAAGTTAGGCTAAGGCCACATGTTGCAGAAATGCAGTTTTTGCTGTGTTTTGATTGAGCCAAATGAGATCAGACCACACAGTCTCCATTGCGGTCCAATTTTAGACTCCGCCTCCTCACAGACGAGCCTCCGGCAGAACCAGAGTTGATTGGCCGAATGCTGTACACTGGCCAATCAACGCTCGTCAATTCATTCCTATGAGAAAAAGTAAGCTCCCTCGTAACAGCAAGCTGACAGCTCTCCTGACTAGCAAGGATGAGCATGCTGCAGAACCAGCGTTGATTTGCCGCAAGCTCGTCTTTGCTACCTGGGAGAGCTGGCAGCTTACTGTTACGAGGGAGCTGACGTTTTATCAGTGCAACTGCAAGCGCTGTGCAGTTAAAGCGCACGGACCTCATAGACTATAATGGGGTTTGTGCGCTTTAACTGCACAGCGCTCCTCCTAAACACCATTGACCTTTCACCATGACTGATCTTGCCTTTTTATTTTACTATCAAATTGTGATTTGTACACATACAGTATGTGCAACTACATCAAACTGTTGGGATACCATTTCGAGGGGGCTGACAACCTCACAAAATCAATAGCACTTAGACGCGCCATCATTTTCTGCTGAGAGTAATTTCAGACTGGAAACATTATAATTTCAGACACTTTCAAACCAAACAATCTTTTCAATTTTCATCTAAAAAAGGGGAACAAATTTTGAGCATATGGATTTTGCTTAGCTTAACATGCACTGTACAGATACTATACATTGGGGGCTAGGGTCACAACTACAGAAATAATGCACAGGAGGTTGCTGCCAGTACATGGGCTTCTTTACTAGAGATGAGCGAACACTAAAATGTTAGAGGTTCGAAATTCGATTCGAACAGCCGCTCAATGTTCGTGTGTTCGAACGGGTTTCGAACCCCATTATAGTCTATGGGGAACAGATACTCGTTAAGGGGGAAACCCAAATCCGTGTCTGGAGGGTCACCAAGTCCACTATGACACCCCAGGAAATGATGCCAACACCTCTGGAATGACACTGGGACAGCAGGGGAAGCATGTCTGGGGGCATCTAACACACCAAAGACCCTCTATTACCCCAACATCACAGCCTAACAACTACACACTTTACACACTCAATACCACCTCTCTGACAGTAGGAAAACACCTTGAAACATGTGTATTTGGCACTTGCAGTGAGGAGAGCTTGTCACCAGCAGTGAATTTAGCCCTTGTAGTAAGTTGAGGTTGGCACCAACATTTGTTTTGAAAATCAGGGTGGATTGAGCCTCTAACCAGCAGAGTTTGGGCAAATTCATGGTGGAGGGAGCCTCTAAACACCCCAGTTTGGGCAAATTCATGGTGGAGGGAGCCTCTAAAAACCCCAGTTTGGACCAATTCATGGTGGAGGGAGCCTCTAACCAGCCCAGTTTGGGCAAATTCATGGTGGAGGGAGCCTCTAAAAAACCCAGTTTGGACCAATTCATGGTGGAGGGAGCCTCTAACCAGCCCAGTTTGGGCAAATTCATGGTGGAGGGAGCCTCTAACCAGCCCAGTTTGGACCAATTAATGGTGGAGGGAGCCTCTAACCAGCCCAGTTTGGACCAATTAATGGTGGAGGGAGCCTCTAACCAGCCCAGTTTGGACCAATTCATGGTGGAGGGAGCCTCTAAACAGCCCAGTTTGGGCAAATTCATGGTGGAGGGAGCCTCTAAAAAACCCAGTTTGGACCAATTCATGGTGGAGGGAGCCTCTAACCAGCCCAGTTTGGACCAATTAATGGTGGAGGGAGCCTCTAACCAGCCCAGTTTGGACCAATTCATGGTGGAGGGAGCCTCTAAACAGCCAAGTTTTGGGAAATTCATGGTGGAGGGAGCCTCTAACCAGCCCAGTTTGGACCAATTCATGGTGGAGGGAGCCTCTAAACAGCCAAGTTTTGGGAAATTCATGGTGGAGGGAGCCTCTAACCAGCCCAGTTTGGACCAATTCATGGTGGAGGGAGCCTCTAAAAAACCCAGTTTGGACCAATTCATGGTGGAGGGAGCCTCTAAACAGCCCAGTTTGGGCAAATTCATGGTGGAGGGAGCCTCTAACCAGCCCAGTTTGGACCAATTAATGGTGGAGGGAGCCTCTAAACAGCCCAGTTTGGGCAAATTCATGGTGGAGGGAGCCTCTAACCAGCCCAGTTTGGACCAATTCATGGTGGAGGGAGCCTCTAACCAGCCCAGTTTGGACCAATTAATGGTGGAGGGAGCCTCTAACCAGCCCAGTTTGGACCAATTCATAGTGGAGGGAGCCTCTAAACAGCCCAGTTTGGGCAAATTCATGGTGGAGGGAGCCTCTAAAAAACCCAGTTTGGACCAATTCATGGTGGAGGGAGCCTCTAACCAGCCCAGTTTGGACCAATTAATGGTGGAGGGAGCCTCTAACCAGCCCAGTTTGGACCAATTCATGGTGGAGGGAGCCTCTAACCAGCCCAGTTTGGACCAATTCATGGTGGAGGGAGCCTCTAAACAGCCCAGTTTGGGCAAATTCATGGTGGAGGGAGCCTCTAAAAAACCCAGTTTGGACCAATTCATGGTGGAGGGAGCCTCTAACCAGCCCAGTTTGGACCAATTAATGGTGGAGGGAGCCTCTAACCAGCCCAGTTTGGACCAATTCATGGTGGAGGGAGCCTCTAAACAGCCAAGTTTTGGGAAATTCATGGTGGAGGGAGCCTCTAACCAGCCCAGTTTGGACCAATTCATGGTGGAGGGAGCCTCTAAACAGCCAAGTTTTGGGAAATTCATGGTGGAGGGAGCCTCTAACCAGCCCAGTTTGGACCAATTCATGGTGGAGGGAGCCTCTAAAAAACCCAGTTTGGACCAATTCATGGTGGAGGGAGCCTCTAAAAAACCCAGTTTGGACCAATTCATGGTGGAGGGAGCCTCTAAACAGCCCAGTTTGGGCAAATTCATGGTGGAGGAAGCCTCTAACCAGCCCAGTTTGGACCAATTAATGGTGGAGGGAGCCTCTAAACAGCCCAGTTTGGGCAAATTCATGGTGGAGGGAGCCTCTAACCAGCCCAGTTTGGACCAATTCATGGTGGAGGGAGCCTCTAACCAGCCCAGTTTGGGCAAATTCATGGTGGAGGGAGCCTCTAAAAAACCCAGTTTGGACCAATTCATGGTGGAGGGAGCCTCTAAACAGCCCAGTTTGGGCAAATTCATGGTGGAGGGAGCCTCTAACCAGCCCAGTTTGGACCAATTAATGGTGGAGGGAGCCTCTAAACAGCCCAGTTTGGACCAATTAATGGTGGAGGGAGCCTCTAACCAGCCCAGTTTGGACCAATTAATGGTGGAGGGAGCCTCTAACCAGCCCAGTTTGGACCAATTAATGGTGGAGGGAGCCTCTAACCACCCCAGTTTGGACCAATTAATGGTGGAGGGAGCCTCTAACCAGCCCAGTTTGGACCAATTCATGGTGGAGGGAGCCTCTAAAAAACCCAGTTTGGACCAATTCATGGTGGAGGGAGCCTCTAAACAGCCCAGTTTGGGCAAATTCATGGTGGAGGGAGCCTCTAAACAGCCCAGTTTGGGCAAATTCATGGTGGAGGGAGCCTCTAACCAGCCCAGTTTGGACCAATTAATGGTGGAGGGAGCCTCTAACCAGCCCAGTTTGGACCAATTCATGGTGGAGGGAGCCTCTAAACAGCCAAGTTTGGACCAATTCATGGTGGAGGGAGCCTCTAACCAGCCCAGTTTGGACCAATTCATGGTGGAGGGAGCCTCTAACCAGCCCAGTTTGGACCAATTAATGGTGGAGGGAGCCTCTAACCAGCCCAGTTTGGACCAATTCATGGTGGAGGGAGCCTCTAAACAGCCCAGTTTGGGCAAATTCATGGTGGAGGGAGCCTCTAACCAGCCCAGTTTGGACCAATTCATGGTGGAGGGAGCCTCTAAAAAACCCAGTTTGGGCAAATTCATGGTGGAGGGAGCCTCTAAACAGCCCAGTTTGGGCAAATTCATGGTGGAGGGAGCCTCTAACCAGCAGAGTTGGTGGAAATCAGGGTGGAGGGAGCCTCTAACCAGCAGAGTTGGGGGAAATCAGGGTGGAGGGAGCCTAGTATTAGCAGAATTGTGCAACGCTTATGGTGGATGAGTATGAGGATGCGGAGGAATTGGAGAGGTTGAGTACAGACATGGAGTTTCATGTTGGGGTGCTTTACACAGGTGGGCACAAAAATGACGGCTCTACCCAGTGGTGGTTCATTTTTATCAAAGTGAGCCGGTCGGCACTCTCAGCTGACAGACGGGTGCGCTTGTCAGTGATGATGCCACCGGCTGCACTGAACACCCTCTCAGATAGGACGCTGGCGGCAGGACAGGACAGCACCTCCAAGGCATATAGGGCAAGTTCAAGCCACAGGTCCAACTTCGACACCCAATACGTGTAGGGCGCAGAGGGGTCGGAGAGGACAGGGCTGTGGTCGGAAAGGTATTCCCGCAACATGCGCCTATACTTCTCACGCCTGGTGACACTAGGACCCTCCGTGGCGGCACTTTGGCGAGGGGGTGCCATCAAGGTGTCCCAGACCTTAGACAGTGTGCCCCTCGTTTGTGTGGACCGGTGAGAACTTGGTTGCCTACTGGAGGAACTGCCCTCCCTGCCGCCAACGTCACATGCTGGAAACATCTCCATCATATTCTGCACCAATTGCCTGTGGCAAGCATTGATGCGATTGGCCCTCCCCTCTACCGGAATAAAAGACGAGATGTTGTTTTTATACCGGGGGTCAAGGATAGCAAAGATCCAGTACTGGTTGTCCTCCATGATTTTGACAATACGCTTGTCGGTTGTAAAGCACCCCAACATGAACTCAGCCATGTCTGCCACAGTGTTAGTTGGCATGACTCCTCTGGCCCCACCGGAAAGTTCAATCTCCATTTCCTCCTCATCCTCCATGTCTACCCATCCGCGCTGCAACAATGGGACGATTCGAAGTTGCCCGGAAGCCTCCTGTATCACCATCACATCATAGGACAACTCTTCTTCCTCCTCCTCCTCCTCCTCCTCCTCCATTAAACGCAGTGAAGCGGACAGATGTGTGGACCTACTCTCCAGCTGTGACGGATCGGATGCTATCCCTAACTCCTCTGTGTGATCTGAGTTATCCCTGATGTCAATCAGGGATTCTCTCAGAACACACAAGAGCGGGATTGTAAGGCTCACCATCGCATCCTCAGAGCTCACCCTCCTTGTGGACTCCTCAAAGACCCGTAGGATGTCACAAAGGTCTCTCATCCATGGCCACTCATGGATGTGAAACTGAGGCAGCTGACTTTGTGGCACCCTAGGGTTTTGTAGCTGGTATTCCATCAAAGGTCTCTGCTGCTCAACCACTCTATTCAACATCTGAAACGTTGAGTTCCAGCGTGTGGGGACGTCGCACAAAAGCCGGTGTTGTGGCACATGCAGGCGTTGCTGGAGAGATTTTAAGCTAGCAGCGGCTACTGTCGACTTGCGAAAGTGGGCGCACATGCGCCGCACTTTCACCAGTAGCTCTGGAACATTGGGGTAGCTCTTTAGGAAACGTTGCACCACTAGGTTGAAGACGTGGGCCAGGCATGGAACATGTTGGAGTCCGGCAAGCTCCAGAGCTGCTACCAGGTTCCGGCCGTTATCACAAACGACCATGCCTGGGCCCAGGTGCAGCGGCTCAAACCATATTGCCGTCTCATCGAGGAGGGCATCCCTCACCTCGGAGGCAGTGTGCTGTCTGTCCCCCAAGCTGATCAGCTTCAGCACAGCCTGCTGACGTCTACCAACGCCAGTGCTGCAACGTTTCCAACTCGTAGCTGGGGTCAATCTAACAGCGGAGGAGGAGGCGGTGGCGGAGGAGGAGGCGGTGGCGGAGGAGGAGGCGGTAGAGGAGGAGGAGGAGGGGGGTGTTCTTCTCGTGTCCCTGCCAGGAATGTTAGGCGGGGAGACGAGGTACACCGGGCCAGTTTGGGAAGCAGTCCCAGCCTCAACTACATTCACCCAGTGTGCCGTCAGTGAAATGTAGCGTCCCTGTCCGCATGCACTTGTCCACGCGTCGGTGGTCAAGTGGACCTTTGTGCAAAGCGCGGAACTAAGGGCCCGCCTGATGTTGAGTGACACGTGCTGGTGCAAGGCGGGGACGGCACACCGGGAGAAGTAGTGACGGCTAGGGACGGCATAGCGAGGTGCCGCAGTTGCCATCAGGTCCAGGAAGGCGGGAGTTTCAACAAGCCGGAACGCCAACATCTCCTGGGCCAGCAGTTTAGCGATGTTGGCGTTCAAGGCTTGCGCGTGTGGGTGGTTAGCAGTGTATTTCTGCCGCCGCTCCAATGTCTGAGAGATGGTGGGTTGTTGTAAAGAAACGCCTGATGGTGCCTTTGATGGTGCAGGAGAAGGAGATAAGACAGGACCAGGGGAGGATGAGGTAGAAGTCAACAAAGTGGCGGAGGCAGATGAAGTGGTGTCCTGGCTCGTCCTCTGGAGTGCATCGCCAGCACAGTCAGCAGTGGCAGTGGCAGAGGCAGTGGCAGAGGCAGTGGCAGTGGCGTGAACGGCAGGCGGCCTTTGTCCTGCCGTTGCTGCCTGCCACTGATTCCAGTGCTTGGATTCCAAATGACGGCGCATTGAAGTGGTGGACAGGTTGCTCTTCTCAGAGCCCCTAATCAATTTCGAGAGGCAAATTGTGCAGACAACACTATATCTGTCCTCGGCGCATTCCTTGAAAAAACTCCACACCTTCGAGAAACGTGCCCTCGAGGTGGGAGTTTTTCGGGGCTGGGTACGAACTGGAACATCTTGGGAGATTCCGGGTGTGGCCTGGCTTCGCCTAAGCTGCTGACCTCTGCCTCTGCCTCTAGCTACCCTTTTTGGTGCTGCACCTGCCTCAACATCCACACTACTTTCCCCGCTTGACATCCCCCCTGTCCAGGTCGGGTCAGTGTCCTCATCATCCACCACTTCCTCTTCCAACTCCTGTCTCATCTCCTCCTCCCGCACAATGCGCCGGTCAACTGGATGCCCTGACGGCAACTGCGTCACATCATCGTCGATGAGGGTGGGTTGCTGGTCATCCACCACCAAATCGAATGGAGATGGAGGAGACTCTAGTGTTTGAGCATCTGGACACAGATGCTCCTCTGTTAGGTTCGTGGAATCGTGACGTGGAGAGGCAGGTTGAGGGACAATGAAAGGAGCGGAGAACAGCTCTGGGGAGCAGGGACAGTTTGGGTTATTGTTCTGTAAAGCTTCGGAATTTTGGGAGGAAGGAAGACAAGACTGTTGGGTAATAGGAGGAGAGGAGGCAGAGTCTGACTGGCTGCTGGACAATGTGCTGTAAGCGTTCTCTGACAGCCATTGCAAGACCTGTTCCTGGTTCTCGGGCCTACTAAGGTTTGTACCCTGCAGTTTAGTTAATGTGGCAAGCAACCCTGGCACTGTGGAGTGGCGCAATGCTTGCTGCCCCACAGGAGTAGGCACGGGACGCCCTGTGGCTTCACTGCTACCTTGCTCCCCAGAACCATTCCCCCGACCTCGCCCACGGCCTCGTCCACGTCCCTTTCCGGGAGCCTTGCGCATTTTGAATTCCTAGTTAGAAATTGGCACTGTATACCAGTAGTAAAAATTGTGGGTGCACGTAACCCCAATATATTCTTTGAATTCCCAGTCAGACACTGGCACTATATGGCAGTAGCAAGAAATGAGGGTATTTGTATTCCCAATATACTCTTTGAATTCCCAGTCAGACAATGGCACTGTATACCAGTAGTAAAAATTGTGGGTGCACGTAACCCCAATATATTCTTTGAATTCCCAGTCAGAAACTGGCACTATATGGCAGTAGCAAGAAATGAGGGTATTTATAACCCCAATATATTCTTTGAATTCCCAGTCAGACAATGGCACTGTATACCAGTAGTAAAAATTGTGGGTGCACGTAACCCCAATATATTCTTTGAATTACCAGTCAGAAACTGGCACTATATGGCAGTAGCAAGAAATGAGGGTATTTATAACCCCAATATATTCTTTGAATTCCCAGTCAGACAATGGCACTGTATACCAGTAGTAAAAATTGTGGGTGCACGTAACCCCAATATATTCTTTGAATTCCCAGTCAGAAACTGGCACTATATGGCAGTAGCAAGAAATGAGGGTATTTGTATTCCCAATATACTCTTTGAATTCCCAGTCAGACAATGGCACTGTATACCAGTAGTAAAAATTGTGGGTGCACGTAACCCCAATATATTCTTTGAATTACCAGTCAGACACTGGCACTATATGGCAGTAGCAAGAAATGAGGGTATTTGTATTCCCAATATACTCTTTGAATTCCCAGTCAGACAATGGCACTGTATACCAGTAGTAAAAATTGTGGGTGCACGTAACCCCAATATATTCTTTGAATTACCAGTCAGAAACTGGCACTATATGGCAGTAGCAAGAAATGAGGGTATTTGTATTCCCAATATACTCTTTGAATTCCCAGTCAGACAATGGCACTGTATACCAGTAGTAAAAATTGTGGGTGCACGTAACCCCAATATATTCTTTGAATTACCAGTCAGAAACTGGCACTATATGGCAGTAGCAAGAAATGAGGGTATTTGTATTCCCAATATACTCTTTGAATTCCCAGTCAGACAATGGCACTGTATACCAGTAGTAAAAATTGTGGGTGCACGTAACCCCAATATATTCTTTGAATTCCCAGTCAGACAATGGCACTGTATACCAGTAGTAAAAATTGTGGGTGCACGTAACCCCAATATATTCTTTGAATTACCAGTCAGAAACTGGCACTATATGGCAGTAGCAAGAAATGAGGGTATTTATAACCCCAATATATTCTTTGAATTCCCAGTCAGACAATGGCACTGTATACCAGTAGTAAAAATTGTGGGTGCACGTAACCCCAATATATTCTTTGAATTACCAGTCAGAAACTGGCACTATATGGCAGTAGCAAGAAATGAGGGTATTTGTATTCCCAATATACTCTTTGAATTCCCAGTCAGACAATGGCACTGTATACCAGTAGTAAAAATTGTGGGTGCACGTAACCCCAATATATTCTTTGAATTCCCAGTCAGAAACTGGCACTATATGGCAGTAGCAAGAAATGAGGGTATTTGTATTCCCAATATACTCTTTGAATTCCCAGTCAGACAATGGCACTGTATACCAGTAGTAAAAATTGTGGGTGCACGTAACCCCAATATATTCTTTGAATTACCAGTCAGAAACTGGCACTATATGGCAGTAGCAAGAAATGAGGGTATTTATAACCCCAATATATTCTTTGAATTCCCAGTCAGACAATGGCACTGTATACCAGTAGTAAAAATTGTGGGTGCACGTAACCCCAATATATTCTTTGAATTACCAGTCAGAAACTGGCACTATATGGCAGTAGCAAGAAATGAGGGTATTTATAACCCCAATATATTCTTTGAATTCCCAGTCAGAGAATGGCACTGTATACCAGTAGTAAAAATTGTGGGTGCACGTAACCCCAATATATTCTTTGAATTACCAGTCAGAAACTGGCACTATATGGCAGTAGCAAGAAATGAGGGTATTTGTATTCCCAATATACTCTTTGAATTCCCAGTCAGACAATGGCACTGTATACCAGTAGTAAAAATTGTGGGTGCACGTAACCCCAATATATTCTTTGAATTACCAGTCAGACACTGGCACTATATGGCAGTAGCAAGAAATGAGGGTATTTGTATTCCCAATATACTCTTTGAATTCCCAGTCAGACAATGGCACTGTATACCAGTAGTAAAAATTGTGGGTGCACGTAACCCCAATATATTCTTTGAATTCCCAGTCAGACAATGGCACTGTATACCAGTAGTAAAAATTGTGGGTGCACGTAACCCCAATATATTCTTTGAATTCCCAGTCAGAAACTGGCACTATATGGCAGTAGCAAGAAATGAGGGTATTTGTATTCCCAATATACTCTTTGAATTCCCAGTCAGACAATGGCACTGTATACCAGTAGTAAAAATTGTGGGTGCACGTAACCCCAATATATTCTTTGAATTCCCAGTCAGAAACTGGCACTATATGGCAGTAGCAAGAAATGAGGGTATTTGTATTCCCAATATACTCTTTGAATTCCCAGTCAGACAATGGCACTGTATACCAGTAGTAAAAATTGTGGGTGCACGTAACCCCAATATATTCTTTGAATTACCAGTCAGAAACTGGCACTATATGGCAGTAGCAAGAAATGAGGGTATTTGTATTCCCAATATATTCTTTGAATTCCCAGTCAGACAATGGCACTGTATACCAGTAGTAAAAATTGTGGGTGCACGTAACCCCAATATATTCTTTGAATTCCCAGTCAGACACTGGCACTATATGGCAGTAGCAAGAAATGAGGGTATTTGTATTCCCAATATATTCTTTGAATTCCCAGTCAGACAATGGCACTGTATACCAGTAGTAAAAATTGTGGGTGTATATAGCCCCAATTCTATTGCTAGGGGACTTGCAGGGTATTTCTGGGGTGAAGGTGGGGGGGCACACCGTTGGAACGGGTATCGGGGTATATATCGGGTATACGGGAATACACTGACAGTGTATTCCATTCAGGATCCTGGGAAAGCTGGGTTGCGGCGATTGAGCCCGTCAGTGCCACGTTACACTGACAAGCTTCTCCCTGGAATTTAGCTCTTATAAGAGCTGTTGGTTGTCTTCTCCTTCCTATCCTAGCCTGTCCCTGCCTACCCAGAATCTAAGCCCTAGCTAGCTGGACGGAAACCTCCGTCCTCGGTGAATTGCAAGCTCAGAATGACGCGAAGCTGGGCTTCGCTGTTCTTTTAAATTAGAGGTCACATGTTTTCGGCAGCCAATGGGTTTTGCCTACTTTTTTCAACGTCACCGGTGTCGTAGTTCCTGTCCCACCTACCCTGCGCTGTTATTGGAGCAAAAAAGGCGCCAGGGAAGGTGGGAGGGGAATCGAGTAATGGCGCACTTTACCATGCGGTGTTCGATTCGATTCGAACATGCCGAACAGCCTAATATCCGATCGAACATGAGTTCGATAGAACACTGTTCGCTCATCTCTATTCTTTACCTCTTTGCCTTTCACCCTCTTCATTGGGTTGGTTATTGGTAAAGGGCGGTATATAAAACTAGGGTTGCAGCATGACAATGTAAGGCCTTATGCACACAACTGAGTTTCACATCTTTGTACTGTCTCCTTTTTATTCTTATGGAATCACAGTCTATAAATAAAAGCAGACAAGTGAATAATCGCAGTAAAATCAATGTGTTCATGTTCCACCTGTAAAATATATGGATGGAACATGTACAAAAAAATAGTTGTGTGATTGGGGCCTTAGTTGTAGTCAATTTAACATGCATCGTATTGCACCCATGAGTCAATGAAGCCATAGGTGTAACTGGAAGGTATTGGTTCCCAGTGAAAAATATGTAATGGGATCCTCACTTATGATGTGCTATCTATAATCCTAGGATTTTGTTATGTTCTAAAGAGTCCTTTGCGCCCCCTCATGTGATTTCTCCCTCTTATATCTATGCCTCCAGAGGTGTAACATGGACCTCCTGGACCAAAATACAAAATCTGCACCAGGTCCCTAATTCTAATTCTAGTTTCCTCATATTGAGAAGAGACATCTTATGGGTTCCCTATGGCTCCTGGCCCCTGGTGACACAACAGCCTTTGGTCCCTAAAGTTAGACCACTGACTAAAAATTTTTGGAGTGGCAACTCCTGTTAGTGATGTGGAAGCACAATGTGTCGACCCCTCACAGTGTCTCCCACAGTGTCCCTGTCCCTTACATTACTGTACCCCCACATAAATAATATTAACATAATTATATTAATATTCCCATTAATTATTCTTTAATATTAATATTTCCATTAATGTCCCCTGATGCTCTTCTTTAATATCATTAGTATTTCTCCAATGTACATTGATGCGCTACCTCATATTAAAATTTGTCCCTAATGTTCGGAAAAAAAAAGAATGATACCCGATGCATGCATCCACAACCTCTTTATCCAGACCATACGCTACTACAGGCCTGTGGCCTACAAGGAGCCTGAGGCCACTGTTAGGATGTCTTATATATGTTCCCAGCACCTTTAAGACTGCAGACCTAAAGTTGCAGATCTTCTTCTTTGTTAACAGTTGGGTTGGCAGAAACAAGGAGAAGGGACTCTATCCCACCCATCTAGAAATAAGGAAACCAATTCAGTCACACTTTTGGAATACTCATCACTTTTTTTTACATTTTTAGTAGAAATCCAAGCGAAGAATATGTTATTTAGCAAATTATCTATATTTGTATCTAGAACTGCCTATGACTCATCTTTAGCCCTATGAACACCACAGAGGCATGCACACAGTGCCTATTGTGTAGTGTCTGCAGGTTATACAGCTCCATGGACTGTCTTATAGGCTCCTCCATGTGTCTCAGCTTGACTGGATAAAACATCTAACATACATAAGGCAGGGACAGAACATGTCAGGATATGTTTCCTTTATTACTTAACAAAAACCCCTGTATGCCTCCAGGTCAAATTGGAAGTATTAAGAGGTACAGTAAGGTCTAATGTATGAATTAAAGTCTTATTACAGATCGATGGGAAACTGAGCTGTAATATACCGTATATACTCAAGTATAAGCCAACCCGAATATAAGCAGAGACCCCTAATTTTACCACAAAAAATTGTGAAAACTTATTGACTCGAGTATAAGCCGAGGGGGGAGGGGATCCATCATTGCAGTTAAAAAGTCTGGTCATGTGCGTTACAGCTCAGTAACTCCATGTGCCTCATAGTAATAGCAGTTAACCCCATCATGTCCCTCACATTAACCCCCTGTGTGCCTCACATAAGAGTTACTGATATGTGAGACATATGGAGGTAATAATTAGGCATCTTCATAATTAAGGTCCTTCATTAGTACTCTCATGTGTCTCACATATTAGTAACCCTTATATGGGGCACATAGGGGTTATTATGAGGGACATGATGGCGTTAACTGTTATTAATGTGAGGCACATGGAGATACTGAAACTAAGTTAATAACCCCAAATGCCTGACATTAATAGGCAGAGTAACTAAAGGAAGGTCCCTGTGTGTGTCACTTTACTGTAGCTTCCTCTCCTCCATACAACAGACATCTTCCATAAGACACAATGAATCCTGGCCACTCATCTGCAGGGTAGATGCTAAATCCTATTGTGCTAAAGGACCTCTGATGATGTCATGACCATGTGATCGGACTCTGGTGTGGGCGGGGCTACGAGGATTTAGACTCAACCTTATCTGCAGATGTTACATACCAGTGGCTACAGGACCTTTGATGACATCACAGTCACGTGACATCATGACAAGCCAATCACAGAGCAGTAGCACTAAAGGACCTCCTGCTTCCAGGTCCTTCTAGCTTTTTGTACTCCATGGACCCTGACTCGTGTATAAGCCGAGGAGAGCTTTATCAGCATGAGCAATGTGCTGAAAAAGTCGGCTTATACTCGAATATATATGGTAACCGTATGCAAGGTGTTTAAAACCAACTTCTATCACATATCATACAACTATCACATACAGGTGATATTGGTGACGTTGTGATACACTGTATGTGGCAAATTTGTGGCAACTACAATAACATTTACATTTGACATACTCTAGTTCTCGAATTTATGTGTATAGAAAAATGCATGTATAGTGTCATATACACTACAACTACCCCCAAATTTTAGAAAGGTTTTCTGCTTAAAACTATGGAAAAAAAAATCACACATACAGCATGGCAATTTAAAAAACATGTCATGACATAAAATATATACAAAATAACATAAAATAACACAAACTGTGAAATGGAAGCTTAGAATTTCCTAGTTTACATTTCCTGCAGTAAACTAAGAGAGCCTTAGGTTTTTTCTGTGCAAGCTTTTTCATTCTTTTACAGCTTCTATCTAATCATTTGCTTTTTTTCCTTCCTTGAGACCAGTGTGTTATGTTGGGTGATATAAGTATCTGTAGGGATCTCAGACAGTCATGTGTTCTTATTGCCAGCTCAGTGACTTGAGAGTTGTGCATCATCAGCATTCTCCACAGCAAGAAGAAGCCTTAGGCCTATCCCTGCCATGCTGTTTTCACAGAAGCCTCTAAAGGATGGCATAGCCTCTGGCCAGGGCTCCCTGTCATCACTTAGTGGGCAAATTGGTCAGAACAGACAACCATCCTAGTGAAGTTGAATTTAGTAGCATCAAGCATTTTAACTCTTCATGGACAAAAAACCCTGGAAACTATTGCAAATAAAAGCAGTGCAATATACAGTGTATCTAAATTGAGAAACATGGTAAGATTTGATCCTCTTCTGTGTTTTCGACCTGATCCTGATTTTGGCTTACAAACACTGACCCAAACACTGAAGTGTGAATAAGGCCTAACTATAGTGACTGCATCCACCATTAACCCCTTAGTATATAGCAGGGGTGTGCAACCTTCAGCACTCCAGCTGTTGTAAAACTACAACTCCCAGCATGCATACTTGATCTGCTGTTCTTGGAACTCTCATGGAAGTGAATGAAGCATGCTGGGAGTTGTAGTTTCACAGCAAGCTGGAGTATCGAAGGTTGCCAACCCCTGGTATATAGCAACATCTGCTAGGAGAGAAACCATTTTTTTCTTCGAAGATCAAATTTCAGAGACAATAGGGTTCATGCTAGATCTGAAGTTTTACTGGAAAAAAATATTCCCCAACATGTCTGTCAGCAAATAGTAAATACTTCTATTCCTCATAAAAGAATTCTGAATCATATTTTCTTGCACATCAGAGTTAGGCCTCTCCTTTTTTCCTATTTTTACAATCACACATGTGTATGAGAACAGGCAGGCCAATGAAGTGTTGCAATCTGGTGGATACATTCCTGGAAAACCATTGCTGTGTGTGTGTGAGCATTAACCGGCTGAAACATGCCAGTTGGACGACTTGACATAAGAGAAAGTGTAGGATGTCCTGGTAGTATCTTTCTCTACAAAAAAAGGTAGGATTGAAGCTCTCATCATTAGGCATCCATACCTGAACCTGACCTTTGTCGGCTCCCAAACAAAACCTCAATTCGTTGCTTAAAGGGCTTCTCTGGGCAAAAGATAATTTTGAAAAAAAGGTCTGATAATGCTATTAATAGGTTAATAAGTGCACCCAAATACCTTTAGCAGTGTTTTAAGTGATTTCTGAGTATCTCTATGAGCTCATGGGATCTTCTGCATTTGTTTAAATAAGTATGTTCCTGTTCTTTGTTTTCCTACAGCTACCATAATGCCTTGGGCTTCACTCAGAGCTGATTCACACCACCACCCTATCTCACTCCCTTCCTCCCCTCTCTTTCTCACTCACCATTATACTTACCGGTCTTCTGGTCAAGACCTTCTGGGCATGGGATGCCACTTAGTCTGGGCAGCCAGAATGCCTGCACAATAGAGTCAGATTAGTGGATCAAATGATCCTTTCAAATGTTTGGGCCATCTGGAGCTTGTTTCCTTGTGTGTACCCTTACAAAACCACTGTGTCCAATACCTCTCAATAGCTCAGTCAGAATATCCTAGACGGCAAACAATTTGAAGAAACGAGCATTCTACTTCTCTCAGTCCAATGAAGTGACCCTTCTGATGAGAAATGTCAACTGGGCAAAATGTTTTCAAGTGCATGGTAGAGGCATGTTTAGAAGTCAACAATCTCTCACTAAGATGTACACTACCCAAAAGTAACATCTGAGATCAATTTTATAGGCCATTGGGGAAAACACTTTTACTCCCTTTTGTGGCAATACCCAATCTCTAATCAGCCACACCTGCCATCATTATCATATCTGCATGTTTAGGTAGTTCGTTTCTTTGTCAATGAGTGTACATAACTCATAAACATATCTATTTACACATTTTAAAGAAGAATAATGGAGGAACAGCATAAAGCAGAGATCTAAGAAAAGATGCCTCAAAATTGTTATTTTCTGAGAAGTATATTTACTAAAATAGAAAAATCCTAACAAAAAATTATCCCAGTACCTTGTAGTGTTCTTCACATACTTTACAAATATGCCTTTGTTATTCTGCATTGCAGCCCCATTATCAATAAAAACCCTACTTTATTACCCAGAAGTTTGGCTCTCCACTGTAGATTACCTCCTTCCTGCTCTTCCAGTGTAGCATGACGTCATCAGACGCGCGAATCATTACCATGTCTGATACAAGTGATGCCGAGGACCAACACTACAAGGTACTGTCATTAGATGTATTATGATTTTCCTGCTGATAGGCTCCCTTTAAATACTGTAGCAATACCAAAATTCTGTCCATAGCATAAGTTAAGCAGCATTATAAGCTCACTTTCTTCATGTACTCACTCTCAATAAGAAAAACCTGAAATCAAAAAGAAATCAATTTCGAGGAATTGCAAATGTAAAGCAGTTTAAATGTTCTGTGTCATACTGTGCTGATATTAAAAATAGACTGTGCTGGTGAAAGCTGCATTTGGAAATTCCATGACAGGCTGGTGAGAAGCGCAGTTTATCACTTACTGTTCTGACCGAAAATGCTAAAACAAAGCCTAAAAAATGTCACCAGAGGAAAAATGCCAGAAGCGAAGTGACTGTTGGCAGATTCCTGCTCCTCTTCAACAAACAGCAAATCAATCATTTCTTCCCCTCGGACTTAATTAGTTGAAATTTTCAATGAATGACACCAATGAAGATGTTAAACATTCGCAAATCTTCTGTTAAGGTGTTTTAAAACCCAGCTTAATTACAATCCATCATGATCTACATATATATCAGTAATATCTGCCGTCTAGGCCCAAGCCAGATGTTACAGAAATGCAGCAGAAAAACAGTGCGGTTTATAGTCGCAACAAGGTAAATGATATTTTATTTAATCTCATCCCAGAACTGCAGAAAATGCAGAATTTTAATTTTAACTACAGAAACGCTTTGTTTTTTTAATAGATGTATATGGGGAAAGAAAATGCAAAACCAAGAAGAAAAGCTGTGAAGAATGCAGGCATTTTTGATGATTTTTTTCCCAATGCATTTTCACAAACTTTTTTCTAAAACACATTTTAGGGCGGGTTCACATCTGCGCCCGGTCTCCGCTTTGTCTCGGTCTTTGCGCCCGGTCTCCTATCGGCAGAAGACGGAAACCCGGCAGTCAGTGTCTGCCTGTGAGCACCCGTGACCGTCTTCTGGTCTCCATGGTGAAACCGTTTTTTTCCTGCATGATCGACTTTGTGTCCAGTTAAAAAAAATGGTTTTGCCGCAGAGAGGCAGAAGACGCTCACGGGCGGACACTTTACAAACCCAGTCAAATGAAAGGGTTTGAAAACTGATTGCCGGTTTCCATCTCCTGTCCAGTTTCTCGGGCAGAAGACGGAAACCTGAAAGCGGAGACCAGGCGCAGGTTTGAACCCGCCCTTAGCTGCAATTTGCTACATGTGGCCTTAGTCTGAGACAAAGGTTACACGTGAGAGTAAGGCCGGGGCCCCACGGACTGGAAACGCCGCGATTTGCCTACAGCGGAGACGCTGCGGGAAAAATTGCGGCGCTGTACAGTGCAGGCAAAGTGGATGGGATTCATGCGAATCCCATCCCCACTTTGCGGAAAAGATCGCAGCTTTGCGAATCGCAGCGTGTCAATTATATCTAAGGAAACGGCAGCGGCTTTCCTGTAGATATAATGTTAAGAGAAGGTCCGCAGAGGAAAACTCTGTGAACTTTCTATTAAAAGAGTTGCGGAAAGAACCGCAAAGCGTTCACGCAGCGGTTCTTCTCGAAGCACTTTAGTGCTGCGGATACGGTCCGTGGGGCCCTAGCTTTAAGCTGCATTTTTTGTTGCAGATTTTTCCATGGTTTTTTGAGCCAAAGTTGGGAGTGGATTTAGGAGAGGAGAAGAGAAGAGAAGAGAGAAGGAGCTTCCGTTATATTTCATATTCTTTTTCAAGCCACTATTGACAGATGGCACTATATGATGGTATACCAAATGCCAGTAGGTCCATAATAAAACCTATAATGTGCTTCTCTATACAGGGTCAAAGCAAGAGTCATGGAAATTTTTATGAGTTTTCCTAGATTCCACTCAACTCCTTTCCCAGCTATAAAGATGGTCCATGTTGTCTAGTGTGCTGGGTATACAAGACCACAAGCACTTACTGTATGTGTGCCGGCTCCATCCATTTCCACCAGTGGCATTCTTCACAAGTGAATTAGGCTATTTCAAATATATGAAAATAAGGGTGAGTTCACAATACCGTTAGTCAATGTCCATCGCTATTATCCATCACAGGATGAAAGCAATGAATATTAAATAACAGATGCAAATAGTGCCCCCACTGATTATATTAGTGGGTACAGACATTACTCTGTTACCATGAAATGGGTATTCCATTTACCACTATTCAAAGGATAAGGAGTAGCCTGCTGTGTCCCACTACTGGAGTTAGCCGAGTAAGCATCAGTTGTGTCGTCTGTCCCCATTCAAATAATGGAGCAGCACGCGCTGTGTGACCAGGATGTTTTGGTTGTAACTGGGATACAAATCACCCCAGTTCTTGAGATCGGTGGGGTCCCAACATCTGTAACTTGTTGTAGCTGGAACGTTTGTGACAGAAAGAAATGGACCTTCATGTAACAGTAGTGTGAACATAACCTAACAACAATGATAACAAAAAATAACAATGAAGAAAAGCTACACAAAGATGGCACAATTTTTTGGCCTCTTCTGTGCCCGCATAAGCATTGTGATATCACGAAGAAAGACAACCTGTATAAATGCTAAAATTGGAAGTGGCACATTTAAATACCATTCAGACCCAGTGGAAAGCTGAGTGTAATGGTTGTCACTAATGGTTGTCATCTGGAATCTGTTTTCCATGTAGAAGACCAAAATGTCACACTGAGGACAACAGAGCTATTTTACATCTTTATTTTACACTATCATTTACTACTCTTTGTATTATCTGTTACATGTTCAGTAATGGAGGATTCGGCTATAAAAAGAGTCAGGTCTTCATATTTCTGTTGTATTTAATCACTGTCCACGCTAAACAATGAAGGTCTATATGCAGCATAGGAATCGATGACAATATCCAGAACAATGCAGTGTCTAAGCAAACCTAAAAACTGTACTTAAATTACCCAGTTTATGAGCAACGGCCTCACCTTGCTCAGTCTGCTAAAAATTTATTTGAGAGCTATAATTTTATGTGGGCAATAGGATTTTCTGTGTTTTTTGACCTGAGTGAACTAGATATCTGAAACATTCACAAATCTTCCATAAATGCAAAGTGACAAGAGTATTCCAACCGCATTATATCTGTGAGATACAAGTTACTGTATTTAAACACAGGGGAATGTGACTGTCTGTCTGTCTATCTATCTATCTATCTATCTATCTATCTATCTATCTATCTATCTATCTATCCGTCTGTCTATCACACATTTGTACATACTTCTCATTTCTCCTCAAATCCACTCTCATCACATAGTGTAGCTCACAATTCAGGGCTGGCTGGTCTCTCGCTGTATTTGTAATCAGGTTTGCCTACCCTCGCAGCACAAAAAGAACAAAAAAACAAAGAAACATAATTTACACAATAACCTCATAACCTGCCCAGCAGATGCCTGTTCCTCCTAGCTTATATCCCAGCACTGCACTAAGAAGGCTTCGGCGTCTCTACTTAGCTCAAAATATCTTGTTATTTTTAACATTAGTTTACCGTATTTTACGGACTATAAGGTGCACTGGATTATAAGGCGCATTGCCCATGAGCGCCTTATAGTCCGTCTCGGTTCATATATAAGGCGCACCGGACTATAAGGCGCAGTCCGGTGCGCATTATATGTTATTGAAAGCGGCGGCAGGCAGACTTTGCCAGCGGCCGCTTAACCCCCCCGCGTGCCAGCCGCTTCTATTGGAAGCGCTCGGCAGGCGAGGAGGGGCTCTATCAGCAAAATCATGCTGATAGAGCCCAACCGTAAAAGTTACATTAAACTACCCCCCCCCCGCCCCCCCCGGTTTAAAATAAAACCCTGAAATAGATTCTGAAACTTACCGAGCGGTGCAGGGTGGGCGGGCATTCAGGCCTCCTCTTCCTCCGATGTTCCGTCCTCCTCCTCCGGCGCTCGCTAACTGATAATGGCCTGGGCGCATGCGCAGTAGCCGTAGTAGAAGCATTATGATATTGCGCATGCGCCCAGGCCATTATCAGTTCGCGAGCGCCGGAGGAAGTGGTCAGGACATCGGAGGAAGAGGAGGCCTGAATGCCCGCCCGCCCGCCCTGCACTGCTCGCCCTGCACCGCTCGCCCTGCAACGCTCGGTAAGTTTCACGTTCTGTTTCAGGGTTCTGTTTCACGCCGGCATGACAGCAGGGCTGCCGGACACTTCCCATTCATTTCTATGGGAACCGGCATGCGAGCGCTCCCCATAGAAATGAATGGACTGCTTTTTTCCATTCATTTCTATGGGGAGCGCTCGCATGCCGGCTCCCATAGAAATGAATGGGAAGTGTCTGTCCATTCATTTCTATGGGGAGCGCTCGCATGCCGGCTCCTATAGAAATGAATAGGAAGGGTCCGGCAGCCCTGCTGTAACGCCGGCGTGTACGGCTGTGATACACGCCGGCGTTCCGTAGTGTGAATGCACCCTTACGGTGCCTTTTATGTATGTATGGAAGTGGCACGCAGACTTTGCCGCCGCTTCCATCCATATATAAGGCGCACCGGACTATAAGCCGCAGTTACGATTTCTGAGGAAATCGTAGGTTTTTATGTGCGCCTTATAGTCCGGAAAATACGGTAGTGTTGCAAGTGACTGCTCTTTAAGTGTACTCTTTACTGAGGCTCTGCCATCTTTCAGAATTTATCTTAGGCTGGGTCCTGACGTGGTATAAACACTGCGATTTGCCTGCAGCAGAAACATCATTGGAAAAATTGTGGCGTGTTACAGTCAGAGTAAAATGGCCCATATTGCGGTAAAAACCGCCCTGCGGACACACCGTGACTTTCAAAACTGACGCAGTTTTGGAAATAGCAGCATGTCAATTATACCTACAGAAAAATCCAACGGTTTCCCCATAGGTATAATTGAAACAGAAAGTCCGCAGAGGGAACCTGACCGCTAAGGCCAATGAGCGGCCTAAAGAAAGGACCCAGCACATACGTCACCTGTGACTTCCCGAGTCCTTTCATTAGGCCACTGATATTCCTTAGCAGTCACTTGCAGTGGGGTCTTCCCCATGGTGCAGCAAGACTGGAGACTGGAGAGTGGTCTGGGACACTGGAGCATCAGAGTCAGTTGAGTATTTTTTGTTTGTTTTTTCACTTTCCCCAGGCTCCAGAGAAAAAAAAGTTTTTACTTGGACAACCCCTTTAATGTAGAATTGAAGAACTACAGGCCCCTTAGTGCAGTAGCAGGATGGGAGAAGATGGAATAGGCAGCTGCTTGTAGCATCATGGGAGCAGGTTATTGTGCAAATTATGGTTTAAAAAAACAATGCTGTCTTTATTTTTAACTTATCGCTCTAGGAGCCAATAGATCCCAGTTCAGATATCTGAGAGGCTGACCAGTTGGTGCTGCATTCTCAACTATTCTACTATATGTGGTAAGAACGGGTTTAGAGGGAAATGGGGATTATATGTTGTAACTAGAAATGCTAGGGATAGATTTGGGAATGATTGTCTATATGATTGATATTTTACTGAACTTTAGGGCCCAAGAACTATTGGGCATAATCTTCCCCTGCATCTGCTTTCGAAACTGAAGTATTACAGTTAAAGGGGTTGCCCAATACCCCAATTATTGATACTGATGAATTATCAACAAGAAGGAAGGAAGGAAGAAGTGAGATATTAGATAAAGAGACAAATAGATAGATAGATAGATAGATAGATAGATAGATAGATAGATAGATAGACATTTTTTTAACAGCAAATTTTGAAGTATGGCCTAATTTTTTTATATTTTACCAACATGGGATTCTTTGCCAGTCCATGAGGTTTCTCCCCCAAGAAGGCATATACATGGTGCTCCTTCACAAAAACTTTTTTTTTTTTGAATCCTAGATAGATAAATATTATGCAGTGGCATAACATTAATTCTTGGCGGCCCTGATGCAGACTTTTTTATGACTTCCGCTATCTCCTCCCTATAGTGAATTCTTAACAGTGACAGTTATAGGTGCAGCAGTAGTATCTCAGATCCTTTAAAGGGATACAGCTTTAGTACCCACAACTGTGGTTATCAAAAATATCATGAGCGAGCAGCGAGCAGCATGGAAACAATATTGAGAGCTGTGTGCTGTAGGAAACAGCTGATCTAAAGGGTCACAACACTCTAAAAGATGTAACAGATCAGTGGGGGTCCAACACCCGTGGCCCCTGCTTATCAACTGTTTGAAGTTGCTGTGGTGTTTTTGTAAGCACCATGACTTTTTCACTATTTACATTGCACAGGATCTGTTTTATAATCACCATGCAATGTTATCACAGTCTGTAATAATAGTGCACGGCTGTTAAAAAAATGATGTGAATAGTGAAAGGGCTCCACACAATATAATATGCTCAACAATGGCCCCTCACAATATAATATGCTCCAAAGTGGCCCCACACAGTATAATATGCTCCATAGTGGCCCCCGCACAGTATCATAGTATGTGGTCAGAATATAGTAAGTAGAGGCCCAGGGGAAGTAATTAAAAATAATAAACACTTATCCACTCCAGGGCATCCTTGCTCTATGTGGCTCTCTTCAGCATTGTGTTTGACCCTCTTCTGCTAGCAACTGAGGTAAGACTTCCCAAATGTCACTGCCGAAGCCTGTGATTGGGCCTCAGTCAAATGGGGTGTGCTGAGGGTTCATCTCAATCACAGGCTGGAAGAGCCCTGGGGAGGATGTCGGAGATCATCAGAGGCCCAGGAGAAGTGAGTATAAGTATTTCTTATTTTCAGTCACCTCTCATGGGCTGGCATTGATTGGAAAGGGGTCCAGCAACATGATGGGCCATTATCAATATATATACCACTATAATGGTAGTCCGGGGCCCCGGCCATCTCCAGCTGCCCAGAGGTACCGTACCCCTCCAGGCCCGGCCATACCCCCTGCAACCTAGATCGTTACACAACTGATAGCATTGAGTTATTTCAGTGTAGAATGAGCTTGTAATGTGAATTGACTTGAGTTTCTGCTCTCTGGAATTAAATTGGTACACCGTTTGACAGAGCTTTATATCCGTATGATCACGAACAATGTATTTAACATTCCTGTTTTGTTTTTTTAACACGAGTTAAAAATATAATCAATGAGACCAATCATGTCATACAGTAGTACACCAAGGTCCCAGTAACATTTGTGCCGAGTGCTTGCCCTACAGCCATTTGTCTCTAGGTATTATTTTAGAATAATGGCAAGTACATTTGTCTAGTTTAGGCATCCTGGATACTGTTGTCTGCAGTGTCATCTGCCCGAAAATGTGGAGACAAAAGAAATGATAATTTATTGATAAAGAGGTCTTTTGTCATCTTACTGCAAGATACTAAAGATGTGCAAACACATAGCTTTACTGAGGATCATCACATCCCGTTCTTGCTTTTAATTTACAGTGGTAAAGAGGAAAAAAACTGAAAGAAGAATGCAGCGGTGAAGTCAAACTGAGAAACTAAGAAAAATTAAAACCAGTTCAAGATAAAGATGTGTATACAGTGCCTTAAATATGCATGCATTGAAGATGTCAGCAGAAGTCTGGCCATGAAATTGGAGGGGAAACAGACCAGCATATACTGGTGGGTGGATTATTTTGTAAGCTTTGCAAAAAAGTAAAGCTTTTGTCACCTTTCGGTCTCCAATGACTTATTGCTAAATAAAAGTGTTTCTGCTATCAGTTTAAGGAAAAACAGTGAATGCGTCAGCAAAAGTTACTGTGCGAAATACATTGCAATCATTGAATGCAATTATCGCAAAATATAATGCAAGTCCTCTTTGTGAACTGACCTTGAGAAAGATGGTTGCATCCTATATGAAATCGGGATATCTGCTTGTTTTTTTTGCCTGAATTACAGAGCAGATGTGAACAACAGTGTAGTTAAATGCACTGGCCCACACTTATTAAACATTGCGGTAAGTATGGCGTGTCTTTGGCTCATGGTGGCGCATATTTGGTGGATGTTGACACATCTAGTTTGCGCTAAAATGTTTTTGATATGCTAGACATGTGGATATATAGCGTCAGATAAAGGGGATGTGGCTTAATTGAACAACAATGTGACGAGAATGTGTCAAAATAGCTTAAAAAATTCAGTTGAAAGGTGGTTTAAGCATGGATTAGACAGTCTAAAGATACAGCAGATTTAACAAACAGAATGAGTCACTGAGATAAGTCTGGAGCATTTTCAGACTACTTGTTTACACTGTTAAGCGCTGGACCATTGTGGGCCCAGCAGTGACCCCAGGAACATTATGTCATAGAAGAGTACAGGCTGCTAAGGAGGTAGAGATAGAGCACCAGACACCACAAGGAGGCCCAAAAGAGGTAACGGAAGGTGAGTATAAATGTGTTTTACTTTTGCCACCTTCCCTGGGCCTCCACTCATTGTACTCTGGGATTGAAGAGACCCCCAGGGTATAATAATTTCACATTCGGACCAAACCGGAGGATCACTTTGTCTGAACATGGGTGAAACGAATCTTCAGAGGTTCACCCAGCTTTAGAACAATTTACTTTTAGTTGTAGGAATAAAACAAAGATTTGGAATTGATGTTATGCAGAGAGTAAAAATTGCACATTTTATAACCATGGCCTTGTTACTTTCACTTGAGACTTCACCTAAGGCACGTAGTTACTAATGTAATGGTCAGCACATGTTTAGAACATTCTCTTTCACCATTAAACTTATAACCTGAATAGCTTATTGAGTATTGGTAACGCTTGTTGGAGGTACAAACAAAACAATACATTATAGAAAAAGTATCATTTTATGTAATAACGTTTGCAACAGGATTGAGTCAATAGAAGAATGATGTAAGGTCATAACTTCCCTTTAGTAGACTATAGACCACAGCTTGCAATAGTCTGCAGTCAATAAATAGTCAAGGACTATAGATCGGCTCTGTTCATTCATATGCTTCATTGCTGAAATTTTAGATTCTATCCTGCTGCCAAAGGAACAGTTTAATTTAGAACAACATACTACAGAATTTCGGTGTATGCAAGCACTTACAGAGGCTGATTTATTAAGACTGGCATGTAGTACATCAGTCTAAATCATTGGCATCATGGGAGTGAGATGTGCCAAAATTAAAAGTTTACACCTAAGAAAAGTAGCAAGTGCAGAACAAAAGAGATGAAAAGTAGTTTGTTTTTTTTTGGCAATTTTTAACTTTTCTATCTACAGTTCATAAAATCTATGATAAATGCCCCTCTTAATAGAAGGAGGTACCCTTTAAACACAGAGAGAAGGGAGTATATACCAGTTTACCTAGGGCTGGTTGGTTGGTATATTATGTAACAGACACTTTTTTATATTATACTTGGCTATATAATAAGGTTAGTGCAGATAGGCCAGTAGAACTGCATTGCTATAGCTACTGGTGGTCACTAGTGGGGTGGGGGCACTTGGATGGGAGATTTAAAACTCACTTTTTTAAAACAATTACTGCTTCGGTGTCTTAGTTCCTCACGCCTCTCTCAAGCCCAGATTTCAGATATTCCTAGTAACCTTTGGCTCTGTTACTGTGTTTCTCCCTATTTGTGACGTCTAGGTTGACTTGTGATCTCATCCTTTGTGTGAGACATCTTCTGCTCTGTTCTATAGGATTTTTGGCTGTTCATCAGAACCTAATTTGCTTTGGCCTGCTGTTTCTTGTAGTGAACTGGCTACTGAGTGCAATCTAGGGCAACCAGCTAGCATACAGCAATTCAGATCAAGTATAAAGTGTCCAAAATCTGTTTTCACAGCATTGCAATCTTGTATAAAACTAGTGTATATTCTTTTCTATTATTGTCATAACTTTTGTGGCTGCAATGGGAGAAGGTGATATCGGCACTGTGCATGAATATGGAGCATAGACTTGGAATATGTGTACTGCAGCCTCTGTCTGCATGAATTTAAGAAAATCTAGATTATTGTATTCATGACTTGACATGCTCAAAGAATATGGTGTGCTAGTAGAAGTGTTATTAAGGAATAGGAATGGAACAGCTACAAAAACAGGATAAAATGTCATGATAAAATGAATCTTCATAAAAGAGGAAGGAAAAATAAAATAGACATTCCTGGAGCTGAAAAGTAACACTTCAACAGAGTAGCGGTGGGTAAAAATCAGGAATCACATGAGAAGTAGTTGACGGCTTCAAGCTTGCTCTCACATGAACACAAACTATGGCAAAATAGTAATCTCCACTCCACAGACACTAAGGTTTTACTAACACATCTTGTGGTTTCTTCTTAAGGTTAAATAAATTCCAAACCATTGAGTAATTCTAGAAAAAAAAAAAGGTTTATGGCATTACCATATCTAACTTAGAACCTGCAGAGAAATTGGGCCACAGTCACGCTTTCTTAGACAACTAGACATGGGTTCAGATCCACTCTAAGCAACACATTCAAGGCCTACTGTATAAATGTCCCCTTTTCGTGTTCATGTTACCATTGAACTTGCAGTACTTTAAATTACTTGGTTTCCAGTTAAACTGACCATAGTGTTAATCAGGGGCAACTAGACAGCAAATCTGACCCTGAGAAGAAGGATCAATGTAAGCAGAGGTGTAACATAAAGCTCTAGGGTCCCCAGCTATAATGTGTATTGGTCTCCTCATATTGGGAACAGACAATTTATGAGCTACCTAAGGCTCCTGAGCCTAAATGCAACCACAACCACTGCACCCCCTCACGTTATGAACCTGGATGTGAAAAGCTGTATTGCAACCCTTATATATGTGTATATAGCCCCAACGCACAGATACACTGTATGCCATCTAGAATGCCATCTATCTGGTAAATGTTGAATGTACAGCATTTCTTAAAGTCCTCTTACTCTAAGCAGTGGGTGAGATTTCATTTCCTCAGATAACACTGAGATCAGCTATCCTTCATTGACTTCAAGACCACAGCAGCCCAGAGGTGTGTTAAATATCACTACACTTACAAAAGCTGCATAAATGACATTTTCTCTAATATATAGTTTCCTACCTGTGTTTTATTCAGCATACACAGCAGTATTCTTGTATATAAATATTAATGATGGGTTATTAAAGGGTTTCATTTAATGACCATGGAGGGATTTGCAAATTATGCTAGTTTTATTGCTCGAGATGTAACAGTTGTCATAGAAACGCTGAAATGTCTGGGAAATGAGAACTGCATGTCCCATGCAGACCCTTATTCCATATGCTGTACAACCTCAGACCCGCTGCTTACTTGAAGGAAGTAGAGGAATACAGGATAGTTTTAGAATAATCAGAATATATCCCTCAATTAAGGCTGGACTTGGTGATACAGAAAAATTACAATCTTGGCTACAGGAGTTGTCTGAAGGTAAAGCAGTCGTTTTAAGAATTGTCTGAATAATAGTTTAGTAGTATTAACTGCAAATCTAATACACAGATATAATGTGAATCTCATCACATGCTTCTGCATGACATCACACAAATAAAGTCATAGAAAAGCAACTGAAAAAGTCAAGTTAAAGAAGACCTCTCTCCTCCTCCATCAACTACAACTCCTTCCATCCTTTAAAAGGTGCCTCACCATTAATTCCAGTGCAGTTGAATTTTTTTTATCTCTACCCCTTCCCCCCACCATTCCTGAACAATCAATGCAGTTAGTTTCAGAATTGATTGTAATAATTAAGATTTGTATTCTTAGGTGGGTGGTGCAAGACTATTTGCTCCATCTCAGGACTGGCTACCTGACAGTAGAGAGCCTAATTAGCATATTGGGTGATGAAGCTAACTACTCTAATTTCTCAGGAATGGCAGGAACTAGAGAATATATTCCATCTGTACTGAAATGAGTAAACAGCATCTATTGAAAGATGCAAAGAACTAGAGTTGGTGGAGGTGGTCAGATGTCCTCCTTAAAGACTGCTGCAGCTATTATTTTTCAGAAAATCATCAAATGTCTGGTATATGTAAGTTATGTTAGTAATGTTTAAATTATTTCTTATATGTAATTGACCAATTTTTTTTTCTATATATTGATATCTCCTGTTTAATGTAAACACATATAAATGTTCTCTTTAGTAGGAACCATTCACCTAGGGTCACCTATAGGGTTCTAGAACAGTGAAACTGTTCCAGTACAAAGTGTTCAAGGCCTAATACTTAATGGACTAAACAATGGGAAAAATATGCAAATTTGCAGACTTTTCCCATAATCCCCCAGTGGAACAAAAAAGGCTTTTGTAAGTCTCCATATGCCTGTGAAGATGATCTCTCCTTAAGGACTGATAATATCCCCAGAACCTGGACTAGACAAGAAATGCTAAATGTTTTCTTTTTCAGCAGTCACAATTTAAAACGTTATTAAATGTAAGGGAATATATGGAATTATGACAGTGGTGACCACGTCCTTGGAAGACGTCAGATTTTTTAAAAGTATTTCATTATTTCCCTCACTTGGATATTGCCAACTATTTTGTAGTGCTTTGCAGATATTATAATCATTCACTGTCCTGAGTAGGGCTTACAATCTAAATTCCCTATCAGTATGTCTTTGGCATATGAGAGGAAACCAGAGAATCCGGAGGAAATCCATGCAAACAAAAGTAGAACATACAAACTACTCCCAGATGTTTCCTTGGTTGGAGTCAAATCCAGGCATCCAGTATTGCAAGTTACCATTACTAACTGTAAACATACATAACCACTATGCCTGTTTTTCATTGTTACACCAAGGTTTGGACCCAATACCACCTTTACATCCCCATAGATATGACACTTCATCTGAGCCTGATTAAAGTATTAACACTTTCCTGGCATGTGACATAATAGTACCATATATGACAGGTATTTAAACATAGTGGCTATTCAGGAACTGAGCAGGCGCCATACCCTCCAAGTCTAATATAATACAGAGACTCAGTGGCAATACCCTCTATCAGTGCCCACACTGATCGCAAGCATTATCCCCCTTGGCACCTCAGTCAAAGCTGACAAATGTGCCAATTTGACATGTATTGTCATCCCTGGGGCTGGTGATTCATTGCCATGACAGCTGGGAGCCTATTGAAGACTCCAGGCTTGTCTGCCTTATACTTTTATTATAATCTTCTCTATGCAGCCTGTAATAGGAGTGACCCAATTTTACACTGTATTGCCATGCATTAGCATTGCAGTGAATAGTACCCCTAGAGGGTCTAATAATTACAGTAAAATAAAACAGAACAATTAAAGATTTAAATCACCCCCTTTCCATAGAATATATATAAAAGTAAAAAATAAAGTGAAACACATACACATTAGGTATTCCTGTGTCCAAAAATGGTGTACGACTTTATAAAATAGTATTTTTCCCGTACGATGAACACCTCATTCTGAATTTTTTCCAGCTTTCCATACTATTGAGTAATTATATATTAAAAACCTTTATGAAGTATATTTTTTCCCCCCAAAGTTAAATCCTCATATGGCTCTGTGAACAGAAACAAAAAATTCTGTCTTTTGGAAGGCGAGGAGTCAAAAACAAAAATCGAAAACAAACAAACAAAAAATGGCTATGGGGGGAAGGTGGTTTTAATACTGATGACCTAGCTTGACAATAGGTCATCCATATTAAATTGATGGTCGTCCAACAACTGACACCTCTACATCTGCTATGTCTGTGTGAGTGCTGCTTTCTCTTCAAAGCCATGTGATGTCATGTTCATGAGTCACATGCCCTTTCAAGTGAATAGAATTGACCAGCAGTATCAAGTACAAATGCTACACTGGGCTGTGCCTGGTAGTCTATGAAGGGGCTGCAAGGGTTGTCACCAGTGGCGTAACTAGGAATGGCGGGGCCCCGTGGCGAACTTTTGAACCGAAGACCTCAACCGACCCCCTCCTCAGAACTCTATTATGTCCCTTAGTAAGCCCTGCACACAGTATTAACCCCAATAGTGTCCCCTGCACACAGTATTAACCCCAATAGTGTCCCCTGCACACAGAATTAACCCCAATAGTGTCCCCTGCACACACAGTATTAACCCCAATAGTGTCCCCTGCACACAGTATTAACCCCAATAGTGGCCCCTGCACACAGTATTAACCCCAATAGTGACCCCTGCACACAGTATTAACCCCAATAGTGTCCCCTGCACACAGTATTAACCCCAATAGTGGCCCCTGCACACAGTATTAACCCCAATAGTGGCCCCTGCACACAGAATTAACCCCAATAGTGGCCCCTGTACACACAGTATTAACCCCAATAGTGTCCCCTGCACACAGAATTAACCCCAATAGTGTCCCCTGCACACACAGTATTAACCCCAATAGTGTCCCCTGCACACAGTATTAACCCCAATAGTGTCCCCTGCACACAGTATTAACCCCAATAGTGACCCCTGCACACAGTATTAACCCCAATAGTGGCCCCTGCACATAGTATTAACCCCAATAGTGACCCCTGCACACAGTATTATGTCCCACTGTGGACATCCATAAACAATTATTATACTCTGGGGTCTTTTCAGACCCAAGAGTATAATAATCGGAGACCCGGGGGAATAAAAACATTTTAAAAAAAACCAGTTGCTTACCTGTGCCCGGCTCCTAGGCTGTCGGCTACCGGCTGCCGCTCTTGTCCTGCATTAATGACGTCGGACGTCACATGACCCGGGAAGCAGACCCGGGTCATGTGACGTCAGAGACGTCAGACACGAATGAGGGAGGCCGGAGGCAGTATCGTGGAGAGGTAAGTAACACTGTTTGTTATGTTCCTTACGTCTCCCGGTCCGCTGATCATTATAATGATAGTGTTTGTGGGGCCCGCGGTGTCACTTGCCGATCCCGGCCCTGCCAGGATCGGCAGGTGAATGGGGCCCGTAATGGACTATTTAAAAAAAAAAAAAACGCAGCGGTAGCGGCTGTCACCGGGCCCCCTAATGGCCCGGGCCCTGTGGCAGCTGCTACTGCTGCTACCACAGTAGTTACGCCCCTGGTTGTCACAGCACCTTAGGATCTTCAAACAGCAGCTTACTAGTGGTGCTGGGTGTCAGACCCTTATTGATCTGCTTTGAAAGATCTATACAAAGTATAGACAATCAATATATTAATTCTAGAAAGCCCCTTTAACCTACAGTATATGCATATTAATGATCCCTTTGTAGCTGTATCCCTTTATTGTAACGTGTATACAATTCTGTATAAATAACTGCTATAGAGGTTCCTACAATATTGCATTTTCTACTGCTTTATCAATTTCCTACAATTTGATCATTCTAAGAACTTTGAACTAAACATGTGTCAAATAAGGACAATAAGCTTGCATGGTGTGTTAGGTGAGAATATAACCCAGATGTAAAGGATATTTTAGAGATTAAATAAAAAACACAGACTGATTAATCCCACAAGAAAAAGAGAAAATTCTTTAAAGCTAAAAAAAAGCCTGAATATTCATGAAAATGTTTTGCATCATTAAGCGAATAAAATTAATTAGAATTACGCATGGAAAAAATAAGATTATGCCGAATGCAGCAGGTGGAATGCTTCTGCTTTCGTTGGATGGGGGAAGTACTCAATGAAGTATGAGCAATTTTTTATTAGCGAGAATAATTTGATCCGTCTGTAATGTGCTGTAATATTAGTAGAGCAAGATAAGAAATGTGTAATATGTTATAAAGAATTAAAGGAGACAATTGTAAAGAAGTTGTTCTTCAATTGTAAGTGGAAACCATTATTAGCTTAACATCTACTACAGTATACCAGTAATAACATTAAAAACATGCACATTGATTATCTTCTGACCATGGTATCTGTCACGGGATGGTATATAATAGGCAACAAGTGAATATTCAGTTGTTGATGTGTTAGGAGAATAAAAAATGGGCTTGTGTAAAGATCTGAGTGACCTAGGCCAAATAAGGATTTCTTGTGGAATGCTTCTGGTGTCCAATTCTTAGTAACTTCCACAAGTTTTCACAGAAGGGCAGCTGGTATATTGGTACAAGCTCAGTAATATACATGAGGGGCAAAGGCTAGCTATGTAGAGCTTAGGACTGTCCATCGCTGAAAGCACAAACAATGTGCCCATGAGAACTTGCCCATGGAGCAAAGAAAAAAGAGTTTCTTGACTGATGTATCACATTTTCATTTACATCATATAAGCTACTGGATTCATGTACATTGCTTATAGGGGGAAGCAGTATGCATTCAACAGATGCAGGGGAGGTAGAGTGATAATCTGGGCAAGTATCTCCTTGGAAATCTGGAGTTGTGGCATTTATATGGATCTTACTTTGACCTGTACAACTAAAAGGTATCTAAACATTGTTGCAGATCATGAACACTTCTTGGCATCAGTGTCCCTAATGGATGTGGCCTCTCTCTGCAGTATATTTCACTCTGCAACACTGCAAAAATTGTTTAGAAATGGTTGGAGGAACAAGTCAAAGAGTGACGTCTGTGAGATGTGCCAGAAAAAAAAAGTGCGAAAGGCCCAGCTTACAACTACATGATTTAGTTACTTGTTGCCAGATAGTCAATGCCTGATAGTCCGAGCCTCAAGAGAGGAATGTGGTTTTAATGTTATAACTGATCATTGTATACATGACTTTCATTACCAAAAACAGGGATCAAAAGTAAGCATCACTTACATTTCCAAATTTTACATCTATTCATCCTTTACAAACATGATATGTATTGTGTGACCTACAGATCCTCAGAAATTTGCAGTTGAAGAAATGGGCATGTAGATCCAAGTCTAGTGAATTTTGTTATCATCTCGTACTAACCCCAGTCCTGAAAACACTTAGCATTTTCTGCTACTGATAATGTCTGCTCTTCTGATTTTGTCCATCAAACAGGAGTCCTTAGTAGTACAGTATGAGCAACTCTCTTACACAGTGTAATGATGGCAGCTTTGTGCAGTAACATCACCGATGTGATGTAGCTGCTTACAGTGTATAATGAAATAAACTTAAAGAGGTTGTTGAGGAAAAATTTTTTTATTAGGCCTGGGGAAGGTGAAAATATTTTTTAAAAACCATATTCACCTGACCTTGTCCTGGTTTGCCAGAACTCCTGCCGCTCTGTGACATCCCGTGTCCTTTCCTTAGGCAAAGGTCACTAGACTGCTGAGAGCAAACAGCGGCCTAAGGAAAGGATACGGGATGTCACAGATAGTGAACATTCAGCAGCCTCAGTGGTCATGTGTGGCGGAAGACAACACCAGAGCGGTAGGACTGGACTGCGCTGGGAGACACTGGACTTTTATATTTTTTAATCTTCCGTGGCCTATATATATATATATATATATATATATATATATATATATATATATATATATATATATATGGTTTGACAAATACTATTAGCACTAACACTGAATATTATAGCCATAAGTATAACATAGGAAGCGTAAAGAAGAACTCTAGCAGTTTACATGCACTTAATATACTGTATATATATATATATATATATATATATATATATATATATATATATAAAAGTTAGCCTTATATGCATTAACAACCTGTTGGATTTGGGCTTATATACGACAGGGTCTACAAAGAATTGCTACAGTGGTAGAACCTCATGCACACACCAGTGTTTTAACGGACCATCAAAAAATAGGACGTCTTATTTTTGTACTTTTTCATGGACCCATTTTCTCCATGTCCCATGAATGTAAAAAGGCCATTTTACAATATTTGTGTTTATATGTAGCCTACAGCATTAGGGTTTACAGAAAACTTCAGCCAGAGCTTCTGAGACAGACTAACACAAGGGTTAAAACTATGCTTCAGTCCGTGATCATAGCTCTACCTTACAGAAGATGTCAAGAAGCTAACAATAGTGGATTGCAGATACAAATGGCTCATATATCATGTAGAATATTAAGACAAAAGCTGCTCTTCTCCTTTAAATAAGGTAAAATGTAATAATCAGATATGGTAAAAGCATTGCTACAATGCCCGCTGCACTTAGGATGACACACCTTGCCTAGCCTTGACTACCCTAGGGAAGCATGTATATATATCACACAATGTAAAGCAGGTTACTTGTATAATAAATAAACAGTATTGTTTTGTCACACTGCTTAGCTATCCACATCATTATCATAATCTTCATCTTCCATCATTCTTTCAGACTTCCTTTACCGTGATTTTTTTTCCTGACATTTTATCCTCACGCTCATTTAATCTACTAAATTATTCAGAACATCCAAATAAGAAATTAATCCAGCAACAAATCTTTTTTTCAGGGAAATGGTAGCCCATTAGTAGCTGTAAATACAGCGAGCGCGTGGATAAATCCTGCTACATTGTCATGTTACACGCTTGTTCTTTCATTGTTTTTTTCACTGTTAGTAATTATTCCTATATAATAGTGTTAATATAGTTATTTCTTTAGGAGGGATAGAAATGAAGCAAAGTGTCGGACACGACTGTACTTAGATACAGGCAAACCAGGGGACTGTCACCACTACACTTAGGAATATGCTACTGCTCCCATTTTTGCATACTTTTCTAGTAAACAATTGAGCGTATTATACTTGGGCACTACATTCTGCAGGACTGTTTGGAACATTCATCTGAACAATTGCGTCAGACAGTAATAACTATTCCACTGAACATGTCCCATTAATAAGAGAACACTGCACATTTTTTTTTAACTTTTTTTATTGCATAGATATACTGAGAACCACTGCACATATTACAGTTGTCGCACTAATATGACAGTGCTTACTGTATGCCAAGAGGAAAGGTTTTTGGCCTACATTATAAAATCCCTTCAGCATAGTTTTTAGAGTTTTTACGTTCGCCCTATAGCTTTTCCCACTGAGGTTAAATGAGAGAATATTTTCCAAGTACTGTTTCGTTAATAAAAACAATTCTGTGGCCACTTGTATTTTTACAAGTGCTGTATATGAGGAAATGGACCCTTAAAGGATCTCCCAGGGAGAATGAAGATATATTTAAAGCAGCTAAACATGAAGGGCATAAGATAAAATGGTAGTACTCAGCTTTAACTGCCCCCCTCCCGGGCTCCAGGTCTGAAAGCTTCCCAGGTTTCCTCTACTCTCCACTTTCTGATGTGATACACACACAGTCCGAAGTGAATGACACTTTTTAGGGCCCCATGTTAAATATGGTTTATAGTAATTTCCTAGAACACCCCTTTAATGTCAGCCAATCATGGCTGACCATGATTGGCTTACATGTATGGATGGCCTTTGTAGTTCGGGACGAGAAGAAGCAGGCAGTTGGACATCAGCATGCCCTATCATCTTCTTCCTGGGGTAGTTAATAGAGATGAGCGAGTAGTGTTCGATCGAGTAGCTATTCGAAATACTCGTATGCAATCGAACACTACTAGCAGTTCGAATTTTAAGGTTCGATGCAGAACCAGCGTTGATTGGCAGAATGCTATACATTCTGCCAATCAACGCTGGTTCTTCTCTTACCTTTAGAAGTCTTCTCCGTACAGCGTCCCCGCGGCATCTTCCGGCTGGAATTCACTCTGCCTAGGCATCTGGCCTAGGCAGAGCCGACTGCGCATGCGCGGGCATGCCCTCGCATGCGCAGTTGGCTCTGCCTAGGCCCCGATGCCTAGGCAGAGTGAATTCCAGCCGGGAGACGCCGCGGGGGCGCTGCGCCGGGAAAAGACTTCAAGGAGATCCAGTCCGACCGTCACTCGTGCACTTGGTAAGTATAATTTTATCGAATTTTGCGTACCCCTGAAACGAGCAATTCCCCCCATAAACTATAATGGGGTTCAAAATCCGTAACAGTTGAAAAGTGTGCGGCTGTTCGAATCGGATTTCAAACCTCGGACATTTTAGTGTTTGCTCATCTCTAGTAGTTAAGTCTTTGAGAGACTTACGGTATGTTTACACAGTGGAAAGCGTGCAGCATCTCGCTCCTTATTAGGTGGATGGGCCTAAGCAGGAGGGTGTCTCGAGCCGCAGATGTCGCAGCTGACTCAGCCGCGGAATCCACATGAATATAGGGCATGTCACTTTTTTTTTTTCACGCTAGCTGAAAATCTGTAGCAGATAAAAACTGCAAGTGACTCCCATTGAAATGAATGGGAGGCATTTTTGCAGGTAGATTTTGAGGCGGAATCCGCATCAAAATCCGCCTGCAAAAACTCTGTGAACATAGCCTTATTCCCTACTCTCTATAAAGAAACCATGCATGGTTGACTTGGAGTATATGGGAGTCAGGATGAATAACTGTTGACTGAATAAAGTTTTACCTGACAGCTATCTAAAGTGCATGTCTAGCCTGTGAGCTCCACCAGGGACAATGGACTGATGTAAACACCACTTGTGTACAGGGCAGCAAAATATATGGAATCTACATAAATGGCAATAATAGGAATCACTTCTAGAACAAAGGCAACGTGACATGTCTCCTTCAGTGCAGTCAAAAACCATGCGTGAAACCTGCAAAACACAAGTTATCTTATCAAGAGAACAAAGTTTTAATAGAAGCTCATAATTAGTCCGCTTCATTAAGAAGATGAAACATTGGCAGCTGCTTTTGTATTAAAGCTTTGGTGAAGCGATAAGATGCGGACAGGATTGCTGAAGTGTTTACGCATACAGCACAGGAAAAAAATATCAGAGCTTTCTGATTTCCCTGCAATCCCCCACCCCCTCCTTTTGGGGGATGGAGGAGATTGAATCTCTGTGAAGAAGTTATTTGAACATGGCTGCGGCATGTCTAGATCTTGCCATCAGAAAATTAACGCAGCAGTTTTCTTTCCTATTTAAATTCTACTTTATATTTCCAATTACAAAACTATTATTTATTTATTTGTTTCTTCTCATGAGCCTGTAGAGAAATACGACAAACCGGCAGAATAGTGAACATTTACAAATGCATAGGTTGCCATAATGAACAAATAGATGGATTCAGATCATTTTTATGTAAAAGACAAACTAAATGCAATTTAAACGGCTCCTGTAACACAATTTATTTTATTATTCCTTTGTACTGCATTTTAATACACATGTCCAACTGGCAGCCCGTGGCTTTTCTAATCTTTCCAAGGACTATAGCTTTTCTGAGAGAGAGACTGTAACAATGCTTGGGAGAAATACATGCAATTATCTAGAATACAATGACCGGCAAGTGACAAGTGCTCTTTATACATGCAGCAAAATGAGTTGACCCATTATTGGTGGTGATGGCATCTAGGCAGGCTGAAAACTTGCTATACCTACTTTTCTTTGTAGGAATTAGAAATAGGGCTGCCATTGGGGTTATTCAGGTGGGATTGTTGCCAGGGCTCACTCATCTATGGTCTGTCAGACTCCCACTACCCAACAGCCGCTGCATGGGAGAAAACAGAGTTTCACTTATAAAGTGAAATAGACCTGTATAATATGTATAAGGGACAAACCTGGCTCCTGTCATAATTTACAGATAAGGTCTTAGAGCAGTGATGGTGAATAGAGATGAGCGAACACTGTTCGGATCAGCCGATCCAAACAGCACGCTCCCATAGAAATAAATGGAAGCACCTGTGACGCTGACTTTGCCGGCGGCTGGCCGGCTTCACAGGTGCTTCCATTCATTTCTATGGGAGCGTGCTGTTCGGATTGGCTGATCCGAACAGTGTTCGCTCATCTCTAATGGTGAACCTTTTGGAAACCAAGTACCCAAACTGCAACCCAAAACTCACTAATTTATCACAAAGTGCCAACACGGCAATTTAACCTTAATGCTTTGTGGATCCACAATTGCAGACAATTACGGACCCACAAAATACAGTTGCGTGAATGTTTTTTTTTTTTTTTTTTTTTTACTGCATTTGGTATAATTTTGAACAATTAATGCGCACTATTTACATTGCACAAATCTGTTTTATCGTGATCATACAGTGTTATTATGATTTGTCCTAATATCACATATCTGCTATAAAACAGATACTGTGTGATATAAATAGTGAAGGGCCCCCATACAGTCTAATCTACTCCACAGTGACCTCCACCCAGTATAATCTGCTCCACAGTGGCTCCCAGACAGTACAATTTGCTCCACGATGACCCCCACACAGTATAACCTGCTTCACAGTGGCTCCCACACAGTACAATTTGCTCCGCAATGACCCCCACACAGTGTAATTTGCTCTACAGTGGCCCCCACACTTTATAATCTGTTCCACAGATGGGTGCCCACAGAGAGGGCTCTGAGTGCCACCTCAGAGCATACCTCCAATTATAAAATAAAATCTCACATTATTTGTACACATAAATATAACTAACTTTAGAATATATCCTAATTTCCCCTTCCCACCGCAGTCATTTTTCAATTTTAGTTTTTTTTATTCCTGCCTTCCAAAAACCATAACTTTTTGTTTTTCACAGAGACATATGTGGGCTTAATTTTTGTTGGAATGATTTTACTTTGTAATGGTACATTTAATATTCTGTTACTGGGAAGCTGGAAAAAAATAATTTATTTATTTTGCTTTATTTTATTTATTATGCTTACTTAGAAAAAAAATCTAAATATGGTAGAATTATTGAAAAGCTGTGTTTGAACAACTTTCTTAAAGGTTTTGTTTTTACAGTGCTCACTCGCGCCAAAATCACAGATACACTACTGTAAGGGAATTGCTAGGACAGCAATTCCCCAGTAACTGTTTGAATCCTGGGATGGGACACAAGACACAGTGAGCCCTAAGCTGAAGCCCCCAACTGACCCTTCCTATTGCCAGGCCCTATCCTACATAATAGGCGGCAACCACGAAGACGTTCCCTTCCTGTATAAGTGAAACACAAAACGGAGACAAGATGGACAATAACAAAAAGAGGTCAGCAAGCCAAGGGTCAGTAACAGTCGAGCGATGCAGTGCCAAATCGGAGTCCAAAGAGTAGTCAGTGAGGAAAGCCAAAGGTCAAGGATAAGGATGCAAACAGAAATAGTGACAGTACAGAGCAAGTATGCACACGGCAATAGCAAGCACTGGTGTGAATGGGAGCCAAGGCTATATAGGGAGGAAGAACATGCCCATGGAGTTGACAGGAAGGCAGCTGTCAATCACCGACAAGACAAAATTAACCACTTAATGGACAGAGGCAACAAGGGCAGAAGACGGGTGTGGTGCAAATGCAATCACAGAACTAGAACCGAGTGCACACAGTGCGACCAAAAACTTTAAGCCAAGAACCAAACTGCACCCACTTCCTGCGCCGCAGCACACGAGCAGAGGGTGATGCAGTGACTCGAACAGCCAGAGATGTTACAACTACACTGCAATCCCAGGTAAAATGGTGTCTTAGGCCAGGGCCCCACCTTACGGAAATGCAGCTTTTTTTGTTGCAGATTTTGTTGCGGTTTTTTGAGCCAAAACCAGGACTATATTGAACTGAAGTTAGAAGTGTAAAGACTTACTATATATTTCCAATTCCATTTGTAGCCATTCTTGGCTTTGGCTCAAAAAACCGCAACAAAATCTGCAACAAAAAAAGCTGCATTTCTGCAATGTGGGGCCTCAGCCTTAGTCAGGTTTGTCCAAAGCATCCGAAGGTTCAAACGGTTTGTGCTGTTTTAGACGACAGGCTATAAGTGCCTGACTGCCGCTTCCCCCAGGGATCAGGAGGACAAGGGGCTGAAAGTGGCCCTTATGCCTTCTTGTGAATGTAGAGTCAATACTCTTGTGTGACCGATCTTCCTTTCTCTTCTATGGGGCTGCAGGTGCTTCTGGATAAATTTTATAGCATAACGAATTGTAATATTATAGAAGTAGAAAGAATTACAAGGGGTCATATATTGTGTATTTCCTTGACACTGCATAAATAATCTATTTTGTTTCTCTAATGACACATAATGTATGTCTATATATAAAGTTTGGAGTTATTCAGGCATTTTGTCATATTTAAAAGGAATTACCAATGGTCCATACCCGCTCATTTCCCTGCTCAGTCAACTCCTCAGTAAAGGAATACATGTGTGTGAAAAAAAAACAAAAAAACAAATAGATTATTGAATTCCATTTGTTTTCATAGAGTCAAACCAGAACGATGAGCTACTCAATGAAGAAGGAACCAGTGGTCCACGTATTTACGTATTATAGTACTATACTATATTATTACAGTCTTGATGAAAACTTCCAATATATTCTGAGAAAGTAAAATATAGCTTTTCTAATATCTTCTAAGTTCTACTTTACAATTTTTAGAAAAATCTCCTTTTGCTATCTACAGGGTAGCTGTTACTATGGATCTATTTTTATACAAGTTTTGTCTGGTGTGAATATACAAGACAAGTGGACTTGTTAACACATGAATGTATGACCTCATTTAGAGATATACATTTGCAATCTTAATAATATTCACAAGAATATTCGGTGGGTATAAAGGTGATTCTCCAGTCATGTTTTCATACTACCATCTAGTCAAAAAACTCAATTGATATCGTCAAATAAAAGATAGTATAACAACACAATCACATAATGTGATTGAAAAAAAGCTGAAGCGTTCCAGGAATGGGAGCCTGAATGTCTTTCTTGAGAAGCATATGTTTTCTGGAGACAGATCATCGATCCATAAATATTTTCCTCCTTATATGAGCCTACTAGCAACAACCTCATAGAAGATTTTTGCCTTCCTCTCAATCACAATTGTAGGATTTTAGGTTACACTTGTTGGACCTTTCTTTTTTCAACCTTCTGATACTATGAAATGGGATACATTTTTCTTTGCTTCTTTTCCAGAAGTGGGATCTGCATATATAATACAATTATGGAACATCCTGTGGATACGACATAAATGCCCACGTTGAGAATACCCCTTTAATGTTTTAGACATAATACACGCTGTAGGAATATACAACAGAAAGACAAGTTAAATTCCTCTCTGGCAGAAAAAGGGTTTAAATACATCTGCTTCAATAGATTAGCTGATCCTATTACCATAATGCTTGTGTTTTTACCGATGAAATGTTTAATCCTACACAACGTTCCATTTTCATCCTGGATCCATCCTTGCTGCGGAATTGAATTCATGAGAATAAATAAATGTAATGCTGCATGCATTTCTCTGATTACGCTCGGGATAAACACACGTTTCTCATTAGACCGTCTACATTTTTCATTAACAAACATGTCAGATTTCACCGACTTCCTGTCAAGCTAACTCATTTAGAATCAAGCTCATGATTTTGACCATCAGGATGTAATATATGTGTTCAGCAGCATCTGTCTGATTAAAATAATCACCTTTCCTTGTTTATTTTTCCTCAAATCCCATGGATTCTTTGTATACCCTCATATAATCAAGACAATGTTCCCATAGCACCCTATCTACATGGTGATGACTCTTTATCTACTCCTTGAAGTTCGACACAATCTCCGAGCATTTTCCTGGAAAACGTGTGGCGGACCAAAAGAACTTTATGAGCCATCTGTGTTAATTATTTTGTGCTATGTGCTTTCTATTATGATGGACTGTATATACAGTATATCTCACTGCCATGTTTCAGCTTCATAACATTAAATTCTCAATACCTAATTGATATAGCAATCTGGTAGGAATACCATTCTCAAGAAACACCATAAAGTACTGAAAGGAGTTTCCAACTTTTTTAAATAATACTAAATGCACAGAAATAATATAGTAATATACAGTATATTAATCCCTGAAAATACCAGTTACACCCAGATCTCTAAATTTACAATTAGAAATATGCCAGATGTATGCTATGTTATGTTTTTTCTTATTGTAGATTGGGAGCCTCATATAGGGCTCACAATGTACATTTTTTCCCTATCGGTATATCTTTGGAGCATAGGAGGAACTCCATGCAAACACAGGGATAACATATAAACTCCTTGCAGATTTTATTCATGGCAGGATGTGAACCCAGGTCTCCAGTGCAGCAAGGCTAACCACTGAGCCACCATGTTGGCCGGCTATGTAATGTTTTATCCAAGTTAATTCTAATCAGATGCTTCCATAGCTAACACTGTCCATACACGCATGTGTGCAAAATTGGGCATAGCAAGTAAAAACTGCATGTATGTGTCAGTCTAGTACATTTGATGGTGATCTCTTGCCACGTTACTCAAGTCCCGTGGAGTCATCTACAAAAAAAAAAGAAAAAAAGAAAAAAAAGAAAGACTCCCCGATTGGTCAGGTGAATTTCCCTTCTTGCTATAGGAATGATCCCACCGACAATTAATTGATACATAATTTTCTTATGTTTATGGCTGATCTTAGTTATCTTTTGGTGGTAGTAATATCTGTTTTTGATGATAGTTTAACATTGGGTATATTTTTTGAATAGAACAATTTTTGATATAAATAATATATACCTCATTTGTACATTATACATTATTTTCTCCAAACACTAAAGTTATTCTACAAATTGTCACCATTGCTTCATGAAAACGAATTGATATTTACTTTGGTAAACTCATTGTGGATTTCTAGGTTTTATTTCACTCCCACTATAGTAAGCCGACAAATGACTGATGCTTAGTATGCTAATGAGACATCTAAGACTAAGCTGTCCTATTTCCTTGAACGTGCAAGTCCAGGGGATGCATTATAGTACGTATCATGGACACTTTGTGGGCTTACTACTAGGGAGCTTAGAGATAATTATTACATAGTTGGAATCTGCTATTCACACACTATAAAAATGAATGGGATTTTCATGGTAATATATTAATTTTAAAGGGTACCTGAGTTTTCATCAAAAATTAATATCTGCAGTGTCTTACTGTACAATCAATTCTCTGGCTGTCTACGTTTTCATATGTGATTTCATATTAGTTTTTCTGCTGCTAGTAACCCCATTATGGCTGCAGCACATGTTGCAAGGAAAGCTGTGTGTAAACATGCAAAGGCTATGAAAAAAGACTTGCTCCAAACCCTATACACATTTACTTCCTACTTTCTGGTATTGATCTTGCTGCTTTCTAAAAATGGAGAAGCCTTAGTAACACACAGTGAACAGAGTGTCATCCAATTGCATTTATTTTTTTGTAATGTAGATTGTGAGCCCACATAGAGCTCACAATGTACATTTATTTCCTATCAGTATGGCTTTTTTGGAATATGGGATGGAAATCCATGCAAACAAAGGGAGAACATACAAACTCCTTGCAGGTGGTTTTATGCCCTTGGTGGGATTTGAACACCAGGACTCCATCACTGCAAAGCTGCAGTGCTAACCACTGAGGCACCGTGTGGCCCCATCACCCAAGTGTATTCTGTCATGTATTCACGTTTATGGGGGCTTAAGATCAATTCTGTTCCGATGACAGGCTCTATAATCATTCCTGTCATTGGAATGGAATGGATCGAAAGCACCCATAAACGTGAATGCATCAAACAATTCACTCGGATTACACTTCAATGTCATTCACAGTGTCATCTGACACTTGGCCCCACATTGGAAGCACACCTGTTTGTGTGCATGGCGCCTAAATTGTTTTAAAAGTTAGTGAATTTTTAAGAATGTCATCTAAAGCAAATGTTATATTTTTTTTTTTATTAAAGGTGAATACTGTAGTAAGTGGAATTTTAAATTAATATTAATATTTTATTTGTTTCTAATATCATCTTCATCTCCACCGGTTTTGTACATCCCTATCTAATAATTATTATCCTGTATTTACTGTGTAATGGCTGTAGAAAAGCAGTTACGCTGAATAAATTCTACTGAAAATCCAATATTAACTGGTTCACACATTCATTTAATTACACATCTGGAAGAAAAACTCATTACAGTTGGTGGCCCGATGGTTTTCACAAAATAGGTCCCCTCCATATAATTCATTGCATCCTGCCTCATACTATTATGTTTGGTAAAATAGAAAAGTTACACATTAGCCATCTGTTCCACAGGTATACAATACTAATGAAATCATGGCCAACAGGTGAAAGTATACTGGTCAGATATCGGAAAGCATTGCTCATTTAATAAAAAAAAAAAAGAAGTGTGTCCAGCCTTTTTATATTTCTTAGCATTTATAGTTCCTTCCTGCTTACATTTCATGATATGTTATGGCTATGAGTAAAAACGCTTTACATAGTATAGTATCTATGGGGATCTTTGCGAAGGGTGACAATGGTGATCACCTGTGAAAGAAAGCTCTCAATGCCCTTAAACAGAAGCAAACAAGGATGGTGAATTCATATAAGAAAACTGAAAAGAAGAGGAGGGTAACACTCACCAAGTCTTTCTACCTCACAGAATAAGGAGTTTGGTGGTGTTTGATAGCATTGGAAGTGGAATAGCTAAGGGGCCTAGTGCCAAATTTTCTCCAGGGCCCCCTACCGTAGAGCGAATTCTTGATAGCGATGGTTATAGGTGCTGAAGCAATATCTCATATATATGGCCCCCACACAGTATTATATGCTCCAGAGTGGCTCACAAACAGTATTATATGTTCCAGAGTGGCCACCACACAGTATTATATGCTCCAGAGTGGTCCCCACACAGTATTATATACTCCGAAGTGGCCCACACAGTATTATATGCTCCACAGTGGTCCCCCACAGTATTATATGCTCCACAGTGTCCCCCACACAGTATTACATGCTCCACAGTGGCCCCCACAGAATATTATATGCTCAAAGTGGCCCCAACACAGTATTATATGATCCACAGTATCCCCCTCACAGTATTATATGCTCACAGTGGCTCCCATACAGGATTATATGATCCACAATGGCCCCCACACAGTATTATTTGCTCCCTATAGCCCCCCCTTCTAGAGTCAGTTCTATTATTCAGACCCCAGAGTATGATAAGTAGAGGCCCATGAGAAGTTATTAAAAATAACAAACACTTACCTCACCGTTCCAGGGAATCTTTGGTCCGTCTGGCTATATTTCCATCATCCTTGGTCCTCTTCTCTTTGGCAACTGAGGTCATGTGCCCCAGATGTCACTGCTGAGACCTGTGATTGGACCTCAGTGGTCACGTGGGGCGTGATGATGTCATTACGCTGAAACACCCCATGTGACCATTGAGCTGTGAGGCTTGGGGAGCATGACTTTAGGATGGGCTGAAAGGGCGCTAGAGAGGATGCTGAGCCCAGGACAAGTGAGTATAAGTTTTTTTTTTTTAATCTTGTGTCACCTTCCCTGGGCTGGCATATATTGGAAAGGGGCCCAGCCAGTGATTGCTATGTCACTGCCGATGTTAATCTTTGCAAAGAATACATTTACAGTTTCTGGATTTGTGAAAGCTTTACTTGAGCTGTATCATTGTTGAATTCACTGAATGTTTGAGGAGTAATAGCATCAGGCTAGTTGTGTAATTAGATGCAAACTAAGTGTCTCTTGGCTCCTGCAGCAATTTCAACCCATCAATAAGGTTGAGGGAGCCAAACCAGCCCATAGAAAACTTGTATTGAGACTCAAAGAAGTTGGACTAGAAGCAAATGAAATCAATTTGATGAAGAACAGATTAAGAAAAGTTAAACACCATTCAAAGGTCAGAGATCTACCATTTGACACCCTGGAGAAAAATTCCATCCTAAGTGTGGAGTCAGGAAGTATTGTCTCGCTGCCTGAAGACATTTATAATGAAGGAAATGAGGTCTTATAATGCCAGTTTAAATAAAACTACAATTAAATACAACTTAAAAGTATTAGAACCTTTAAAAATAAAATATAACATACATCTTAAGGAACTTGGCAAGGACGGATTAAATGTAAAGAACGCTACTTCCATCAGTGACGCTTTTTTCAATGAAAAAAAAAATATATATATGTTGCTGTGGAAACCTGACCGTATGGTGTCAAATGGAGAAAATCTAGTAGCAAAAAAGGCCTTTGAAATGAATGGGATTTTAATGGACACGTTGTTCCATTTTTCTGATAGAACACAAAGACATAGCACAGATGTGAGTTTAATAGAAGGATATTTTCTGTTTGTAATTCTATATGCATTACATGTATATTATACATCCTGGTAGTATCAGTATTATTAGTTCTTATTTTTGTGCAGGAAAGTTCCAGAAGACTTTGTGGACAGGCAATTTCAAGCTGTAATAGAGAGAATATGACTCCACTGCCTGCTACAAAGTGTTTGTCGTGCTTGTTTGTCTTTGTTTTTCAGCTAAACTTTGTTCCATCTAGTAGGCACAGTAAACACATATCCTTTAAAACATCAAAAGCAGTTACATTGTGCAAGGATGAGAGAAATGATTTAATAATGATACAGCGACATGTTTTATTTATTCGGTAATTAGATGTTTCCTCTTTAAATGAATGTAGCTTGACATTTACTCCTATCTAGTTTCTAGCGTACTCCTCCAATATTTTATTCCAATTTATCAGAATAGAAACACTGACCCTATTTACCTGGTTCACAGTGAGATGTTTTCTAGAACATAGTTTGTCGGACAAATATATAAAAAGTCTAATTACTGCAATCATAATAGATGTTGTATATAACATTCCATTAAACAAACATCTAGAGATTTCCTTATTACAGTGCAATTTCCTCCAATTTATATTAGAGTCACTTTTCTGTTTTATTAGGTTTATTTACCATCATGGTTGTGTTTATGCAAGCACAGACTGATACTGTACACACAGTCTAATTATTCAGATTTTTTTACATTGCCGTTAAGCAACTTCTTAGTGATCAATTCCAAGAAAACTTTTTAACATATCATTATATTGACTAGTTTCTATTGTCCTGGCTATGTACACAGTGCCATTCTCCTTCTTTTATAGGTTCTAATATGTTCTTCACTGCAGTACATGGGAAACAGAGTCCATTCAATAGGCAGACAAAAACCCACAGAAGGATTAGCTGGATATTTATGAAAATCTAACACAAATCCTATTACAAAATGAGCTTGTAACCCATTGAAACTGTAGGATGACAAAACTAATCAGCTTTGGCTGGCGGCACTGGAGAAAAGAGAAGGAAGAGGAAAATGAGATCAGATACACAGATGTTCCATATCTGCGTATCTGAAACGCAAAGAGAGTATGTGCATTGTAGAGATTAGAGAGGATGTTGTTTGAAAGCTACTTCTAAATTTCAGTAAAAAAACAAAAATATGGATTTATTTCCAAATACTGCACTATAGAGACATAGTCATAGAAGTGATACATATGGTTGTGATTTCCTGGATGTATAAATGCATTCAAGCTTAAAGGAATTGTCCCATGTCAAGGATCTTATCTATACTGCTAGCTTACCGTGTGTGGATTTAAGACTTTTACTAAATACATTGCCTAAGCAAAACTGCTTTGTTTGGCCACTATCTGAGATTCTTCACTTCATTGTTTACACTGTGTTTCCATAACCACAGACCTGGGGATGGTCTTATCTCTCCGCCCAGGACAAGTGACATAGCTCCCTGCTATCAGGAGAGGAGGGGGAGCTGAGTGCTTGGTGTTTGTATTTCTGATCTGTTTATCTCTCTTCCAAGGACAAGTGACATAGCTCCCTGCTCTCAGGAGGGGAGGGGGAGCTGAGTGCTCGGTGCTTGCATTTCTGAGATCTTTATCTCTTTGCCCAGGACAAGTGACATAGCTCCCTGCTCTCAGGAGGGGAAGGGGAGCTGAGTGCTGGGAGCAGCTTGGATTTCTGAGCTGTTTTTTTCCAGTTCTTCCAGTTATCAATTGGCTGATTGAATTTTGCTGATAAGGGCTGAGACAGGGAGTCCATTAAACACAGACCTAAAAGTGAGAGTATTGCAAACTGACTCTTGGTCCTGTAGCATGTAAGTTTGGGATCTTCATCACCTAACAAATTCAGCTACATCAGCTTCATATTGTGCATCTTCCAGTGATACTGTGCTAATTTATTTACAACCATCTCTTATTACTGACTGCAAAAATGTACTGCTATGAAGAGAGATAGCAGAGCTGGCTTTGTCTGTGAGATAGCAAGTGAAACCCCGCCCATCAATTTACTGAGAAAACCAGGAAGTGAACAGAGCATACAGCCTGCATGGTGGTGAAAAAGCGAGTTTGGAATACCCCTTTAAATCATTGGATATGATGCCGTAACATTTTACCTTATACAATGTTATAGACACTTGGGACTTTGTTGAGGTATACCAATTACCAAGAAGTTAAAGGGTCCCTTAAAATTGAGTTGATCACAGAGAATCCTGCTCCTAGGGCCACAAAAATATGCTGTAATATATGGGGACACCTTTTACCAATTGTTGGCCTATGTTGCAAACTGTTCAATATTGCTCATTTATTTAAGGTATCGCCATAGATAGACCTTCTTTACTGGTCTACATTCCATTTTTAAAAGTAAAAATATTACAGATTATAGGATCTAGATTATTGGGATGGAATGTTGATACGGGAATTTACTTTAAATGTCATATTTACAGTCGAGAGAGATTTTTTTCACCTAATATTGAATAATTGACATCTGCTATGTGAGTTTTTTTTTTTTAGTTTTCCTCTGGAGCAACCTGGTAGGATTATGGGTTGGGCTTGAGAGATATTTATCTTTATTCAACTTTACCCACTATGCTATACTGTGGACAGGCTGGGTCTGACAGATCAGTCAATACTCTTAGGGTTTATTCACATGACCATGACAACACACTTAATTCAATGTGTATATTCAAGTGTCAGTTTTTTCTTGTTTAAAACAGCCCATTTATCATGGCTGTCAAAAAACTGCCATACATTATCTTTGTCCGTGAAAACAGACATAGTGCCATGTAAATAGACCCATTGAAATGCATTGGTCTATTTTCTGCCATCGTGCAGCCATTATTGACTGTCTTCTGAATAAGGACCATCTGTGCACTTGCACAGACACACATGGCTGCTTTTCACGGAGATTATATACAAGAGAAATGGCAAAGCCATGTGCATAAGCCCTTACTCTTTCCATTGTGGCCCTTAGCGGCCTACTCCAAATTAGATTCTCTAATGTCTGTATGCCCAAGTAGGGCATATAGAGAAGAGACAGTCTCTTTAAGTATGATGGATTTTCTAAACTATTAAATGACTAATACAGTTTTCTAGACCTTAACATAAAATTACATAATTTATATTTCCCTATAATTTTATTTTCTTAAACATGGAGTTATCGTTGAGGTTAGAAGTGCATATTTATTATCAAGGTTATAAAGTATTGTAGGTGACAGAACAGCCTGCATACATCTACAGCAGTATTATAGTTTACATAAAACCCCAGAGATTGAACACATATTCTGTCTGTATTCCTTGGGGCATTCTCATTTACTAAAAACAATAGAAAGTTGAAGTGTATAGTATAATCAATAACATGAATTGACATCAGCTTCTAGCTACAGGCCATCAAAATCAAAGCCTTTGACAGAACTCTTCACGTTTCAATTATGGATTATCCCAATGGTTTCCACATAAAATGTATAATTTATTTGTGTTCTTGCCTTGTAACAACAAGAAGCATCTGTCATTTTAATATGCACTTGTACTGTGTGTATGTCAAATATCCTGTCTGTGTGCCCAATTCTCTTAACCAGTTTCTCTGCAAGAGTTCTTCTCTTAGCAACTGTCCAAGCCGACCAACGTTACAGAAGGAGAGAGCCAGAGCTGCGTGACTAACGGAACAATTATCGTTGAGCTGCCAACATCACACAGCCATATGTTATATTTGCTAGCTGAGTGCCTGGCCCATATTTATGTGTAAAAGATTAATGCTTGGTCTACACTTTGTCTCTAATGTTGGCAAGTAGAGACCTTTATCACGGCTCCCACAGGTCATGTCTGATACCTTGAGTCTGTGATGCCTTTTGCATAAACTAATTAAGTAAATGCTGAGAGACTAAATTGATTCAAGAAGCCTCCACATTTCTGTTCATAGAGACATTGACAGTTCTAGAATGTACTTTCATAGATATCTAACTATTGGAAAGCAAAAGATGATTGACACCTAAAGTCAACTCTGATCAGTGTTCGATTGGGTTCCTTTGTGCCACTGATGGAAATAGTTCTGAGGTCCTATGCTCTATATATACAGAACATGTGCACATTATGCATATGGGACATATCCTCTTTATTTAGGCGTCAGCCCATATAAATAGGACCTTAGGTCAAGTGGTAGTTATATTATATATATCTAAATGGAGTTGTCTTCTGCTGGACCTTTGGGCACATATGCGTCTTAAAGAAAGTACCCTGAAGGACCATTCTGAAATGGACAAGAACCGTCCGCAATCCGTAAAGATTCATTTGCTTCTTAAAATAGAATGATATCTTTCCTATTTACTAAACATGTATATATGGTATTATTATCAGAAGTGAAGTGTGCTGTAGCATCTCTTCATTTCAGCACAGATTGATATAGAATATCTCTACAGTTTATGCTCATTTGGGACATTAATAAATGTAGTCAGCATAGGATATATGGCAGGTTCATGTAAAAGTGCTAGAAAACTTCTAAACACTTATTTGTAATGCAATGTATCCACTTCATTTATTGGCCTGCACTAAGTTCTGAAAGTAGGATCAGTTATCTATAGTGGAAAAGTAAACCTAGGTGAGCCTAGTAACCCTGGTGCGTGAGGTGAACTATAGAAAAGCAAATCCCCAAAACAACCATATCCACCCTGGTTATCTTTGGATGCATGATGGGGCCACCCTAATTAAGTCACACCACCCCATTGGCAGATCAAAAAATTACCTTATTTGGTTCCCACGTAGTATAACAACCCCCCTTTTTTTACCCCTAGATGATATTCATCCCCCTTTTTTGACCGCACAATACATGACCCCCTTTTTCTGGCCCTTCGCAACGTATATGACCCCCTTTTTCTGGCCCCCCACGCAGTATACAACCCCTTTTTTCTCACCCACCACATGGTATATGATCTTCTTTTTTTAGCCCACCATAGTATATGGTACAAAGATATATTTTTCCCTCCCATTAAGGTAGACAGTATAGATTTTTACTATAGTCACTGAGGTAGAATGATAAGAGGACCTAGATACAGAGGGGTTCTTTGCTTTGCAATATGTCTTACTAGTGGAACCCCATTAATTTCCTGTAAGCTTCAGGAGAATCCAGCAGCAATTGTTAAATTGTTAAGAGTATCTCCTCTACACGTGAAGTCAGTAAGCTGTCTGTAAAGGGTATGTTTACACATTCAGGCTTCTTTTTTCGTTAAAACCAGGAGTGAAGTGGAGAGAAATGAAGAGAGAAATAACCTATGCTCATACTTTAACTCCCTTTATACTTCACATCTGGTTTTAGCTTTGAAAATTACATCTGAATTCCTGACTGTTTAAGCACACCTTGAAAATATTGGGTGCATGTGGTTCTTCAGAGTGAGAGACATTCATTGCAGGCACTTTCAAATCTGGCTATTATAAAAGACTCCTGAATAATAGGGGAAGATGCTATATTAAAGGGGCTCTATCACTAGATATACATGTTATGAGCTAAAGATATGTCTGAATAGCCTTTAAAAAGGCTATTAAGATGCTGCTATTAGTTTGTAAAAAGACCCCCCCCCCCGTTTTTGTTTCTTACCTCGGAAATCGATATGCAAATGAACTTGATCGTGCATGGTGGGTGTTCTGTGCACCCCTTATCGTCATAGCTTCTAGACGCCCACTGCTGCCTCCAAGCCCTCCTCCTCCTGTATGTTCGCTGCCTCCATCGTCGGCGGTTTATATTGAAATAAAATGCATGCGCAGTAGCGCTCCCTCCGGCGCGCTACTGCACATGCTCCAGCGCCAGCTCGCAATGTTCTCTATGGGAAAATGGCGCCGGAGTCTGCGCAGTGGCGCACCTGAGGGAGTGCTACCGCACAAGCATTTTATTTCAATAGAAACCGTCGACGATGGAGGCGGTGAACAAGCAGGAGGCAGTGGTGGACATCCAGAAGCTATGACGATAAGGGGTGCACAGAATGCCCACCGTGTACAATCAAGCTCATTTCCATATCGATTTTTGAGGTAAGGAACAAAAACTTTTTTTTTTTTTTTTTTTAAAGGCTATTCAGGCATATTTTTAGCTCATAACACATATATCTAATGATAGCGCCCCTTTAAAACAGAATACCCTAAAAGGATATGTGAAAATGGGTTTACTAAACCAGATAAGCCCTTACCATATATTACATTCTATCTTCTTTGAGTATAATGGTTGTAGTCATTGGAAACTGACATACAATCTCCATGACCTTTGAAGTGATTTTCACTACAAAATCACTTTCATTCATTTTGCTTTCATTCAGTAGACCTATCCTACCTATAAAGAACCTGCAGACACTTAAGCAGTGCATAGAATCAATTAATATAAAACAACCCGTATTTCCAACAGCCTTTGTACGTTGGCATTACATTTGAGTCCCGAAAACCAGTAAACCACTAGGGACATAAAAATGAGTAACTGCTGCAGAATTTATGTCTTGCCTTTAAATAATTGTCTAATATACAAATTAAAGGGATAATATTGCGCCTTGCCTCTTGGATTTATGTTGAGCAGTTAGTGACGCTACATTTAGGAGTCTGTCTCATTCAGTCTGGAAGGAGACCAGAGCTTAATTGTGTAGAAAATGTTGGGTATAATTTGGCTGTTTATGAACTTCACTGGTTTACGATGATTAATTTATCAACAATTAAGACATATTAATAATTAAAAGTTTAAGATAAACAGGGTGTTCTGAACATGCCTCCCAGTGTAGGCAAAAAAAAAGAATGATAAAAAAGCTCATATTCTCACAAAATAATTAGTCAGTGACCTCGGCTTGCTCCTTGTTATAAAAAAAAGGCGTAAATGCAGCACATGAATAATTTATCAGTGCATGCCTATGCTATATTCTTGATGTACAGCATTGTACAAAGAAAAGTGTCATACAATACAAATGTAATTAAACTGTACAAAACAACACAGTGTATGCAGTGTACAGTGATACACAGACTTCTATTCAAACTAATTTATGAGCTATTACACACAATATAATAAAACATTGAACAAAGTACATAAGGTAAGGCTCAATGATAACTGAACTACTGGGGAGAAGGTAGCATTAGATAGCAAGTAGGAAGCTAATAAAGCAAGAAGAAGATGGCAAACCACTGAATTGTATTAGGGAGCGTTCACACTACCGTCAGTGTCCGACAGGTAGTATCTACTCCTAGTGTCCGCTCAAAATCTGTCACGGACACTAGGAGCGGACACTAGCTGTGTCCGTGACACCTGTCATTTATTTCAATGGGCATCGGGTGCGTTCTTTTGCACTCCGTGCCCGTCCTTCCCTGTCCGCAAGTGAAGATGTCCGACATCTCAAGCGGACAGAGGAACCCTGCATGCCCATTGAAATAAATGACAGGTGTCACGGACACAGCTAGTGTCCGCTCCTAATGTCCGTGACAGATTTTGAGCGGACACTAGGAGCGGACACTACCTGTCGGAAACCGACAGTAGTGTGAACGCCCCTTATCACTGAATAGGTTGGTATCTCCAATTAGCCAAAATATTGATGTCAATGTAGACTGGCTTTTAGGAGTCACTTATGGAAACAAGTGGCCAATGTCTTGTCTACTACATTATACAGCTGAAGCTACATTTATTATCCAAATATAGCCAGATGTACCTAGATGTAACTGGACTCCTGTCTGGTTATGGATGTCGTTTCTCATGTAATCAGTTCAATACAATATCACATCATGTTAGCAGACAAGACGATGTTTAGGAAGGAAACACTTGTAGTTATTCAGCTCCAGTGTTGACTGTGTGAGCCATGTTGGTCATTAAGACGGAGAATTGGGACAAACAAGACAAATCTAATGCCAAAAAACAATATTTTAATGGGATGTATCAGCCTTTATTCAGATTAAGCATAAAAACTGAAACATATCTGTTTATTTCTTATTATTTTCTGATTGTATGTTTCAATTTTCTTTACATAAAGATGATGGCAGCCATTTTGGCTGTGGTGCTGCACTCGACTGTGAACCACAGAAATTTCAGAAATGACATTAAAATGGCCAGCATGATAGTGATCTAAATTGTAATCCTGCCTATGATGGTAATTAAATCTCTAAATTTCTCCTCTGAAGTGTTGCCCAATGATCTTCCTCTTCATAGGTAATCTTCATATCCCCAATACAGAAACAGCATGTTACACAAAAGGCTTCATTGGTTCTTGTTTTTTTTCACACCTATCAGCAATGCATTCTTAATAATACGTAAGGCCAGTGCTTGCAAATTGCTCACATTTTCTTGAATTCAGCATTTTGGCGAAACTTTCTTCAAGTATCTTTCTACTCATTCAGGTAAAATTGCAAAAGTAGAGCACGTAGAGCACGTAAAACATGTAGCGCATAGAGAGCACATAGAGCATGTAGAGCATATAGAGCATGCAGAGCACATAGAGCATGTAGATAATGTAGAGCATGTCGAGCACATAGAGCATTTAGAGTATGTAGCGTATGTAGAGCATTTAGAGTATGTAGAGCATGTAGAGTATGTAGAGTATGTAGCGTATGTAGAGCATGTCGAGTATGTAGAACATATAGAGCATGTAGAGACTGTAGAGTATGCAGAGCATGTAGAGTATGTAGAGCATGTAGAGTATGCAGAACATTTAGAGCATGTAGAGTATGTAGAGTATGTAGCGTATGTAGAGAATGTAGAGTATGTAGAGTATGTAGCGCATGTAGCGTATGTAGAGCATGTAGAGCATGTAGAGAATGTAGAGAATGTAGAACATGTAGAGTATGTAGCGTATGTAGAGAATGTAGAGTATGTAGAGTATGTAGAGCATGTAGCGTATGTAGAGCATGTAGAGAATGTAGAGTATGTAGAGCATGTAGAGTATGTAGAGCATGTAGAACGTGTAGAGTATGTAGAGCATGTAGAGAATGTAGAGCATGTAGGGTATGTAGAGCATGTACAGTATGCATATAAGCTCCAACATCCACATCAATTATCCAATTTGAAGGTAGCATGACTGCATGTGTGCACTTAGCCTAACTTCTCTTGTGACCTCTCTCTGGTTAGAGGTTTATAAATTGTATACACGCCAGCTTTTTAGAGCCATGAACCCTGCAGGTTGTAATATAATACACAAGGAATAGTCTGCACTAGGAGGGTGGTGATACAATGTTATGATACATAAAATTGTAAAGATTGATCTCAGGCTGTGGTTTAGCATTCATTTCTAAGCGGATTAAAATGAGATTTATTTCTTTGCTGTACTCAGATGGATGATGGTACATTCTGTGCGATACCTCCCCCTTGAAATCAATACATGAAATAGGATGCAGTGTGGGCTAGACTTTAGTATAATAAATGCCTGCTGAATTTATAAGGATGTTCTGTATATGTGTACCATCTCTCCTGCATTGCTCCTTACTTTTTAAATATTTTCAATACGGGAACAAAATGTATAGTGCGGCACACTGTAGTGAATGCCCAGTGAATCATTTGCAATTGCTTTTATTAGTACCGCACATGGGAATAGCTGCCTTTAGTAAGAAATGTATTCATACATGAGGCTACTGGGCTCTTTCTTGCTCTTCTCTAAGTTTTTCTGAAAGATATTTTTACAGAATGATGAAGACAGATTTATGGGGAACTTTCTTGTTTATGTCGTAGAATTTTAACAAGATTAGAACAAGATTTTAACCCTAAAACGAGCGAATAGTGAAATATTCAATAATTGATATTTGTTTTGAGTAGAGCCTCAATATTCGACTACTCAATCGAATATCCAATCCCATTATTGTCTATGGAAAAAATGCTTGTTTCAGGGGAAACCACTATTCGACTAAAGGAGAGTCACTAAGTCCACAAGTAGCAGGAGGAGAGTGTTTAGGAGGAGCTCTGTGCAGTTAAAGCGCACAAACCCCATAGACTATAACGGGTCTGTGTGCTTGCAGCACACTGCCCGCACGAAAGATTTGTGCGGGTAGTGCACGGCAAGCACACAGACCCCATTATAGTCTATGGGGTCCATGCACTTTAACTGCACAACCCTTGCAGTTGCGCTGATATTCCATTTGGGGGGGTCCTCCTGCAGACTCCTCCTGACGGGAGGCAAGCGCTAATGTGAACCGGCCCTTACTCGTCCTGCAGAACCAGCATTGATTGGCCGAATGCTATACACTGTATAGCATTTGGCAAATCAACGCTGGTTCTGTAGCAGTCTCATCCTTGCTAGTCGGGAGAGCTGGCAGCTTGCGGTTATGTGGGAGCAGACGTTTTCTCATAGGAATGCATTGACCAGCGTTGATTGGCCGAATGCTATACAGTGTACAGCATTAGGCCAATCAACGCTGGTTCTGCCGGAGGCTGGTCTGTGAGGAGGTGGAGTCTAAGATTGGACCACAATGGAGACTGCTGTGGTCCGATCTTAGACTCCGCCTCCTCACAGACGAGCCTCTGGCAGAACCAGTGTTGATTGGCCAAATGCTGTACACTGTATAGCATTCGGCCAATCAACGCTGGTTCTGAATCGAATCTTTACTGCGAATAGTGATAGTATTCGAACGAATACAAGTATTTTGAATACTGTAGGTCATCGATCGAATACTACTCACTCATCTCTAGTACCAATATATTTGGTATATATATATATTTCTTCTATTTACTGATATTTCAGTGTCCAGTGTTGACTGTCTACAATAGCTCTCCCCATTCCTCTCTCCCAAGTGGAACTCTCAACTTGATCTCAAACACAAGTCACTGTATTTTAACTAAATAGTTTAAAATGGGATATAGGTCTCAAGGAAAAGTATGGCAGTAGAAGGTAACAGTATACGCATATGTAGCAAAGTTTATCATGCCATGGACCATTCTATAGTACCTTAACAATTGTGAATGCCCTTTAAATATGTTTTATTAAAATGCGTGCTTAGCACAAGTGTAGCTATACAGTGCAGAGGTAGCAGTACCTACTGGACCCTGTAGCCTGACAGACCCATAGGAATCTTTATTACATAAGAAGTAGCCAGAACTATGGTACACAATATCAACCATATCGGATCTACAATTGAGTCTGATGTAGCATTCATCTTTTGTATTATGGTACACGATAGGTTGTTATATATTTTGCAATGGCGGGCCAGTAGCTTAAAGTTAAGGCTGGGACACTTAGGATATTAACTGTCCATACTAATATTGATCCCAGAATGAACAAGTAATTGCTAGGCTAAGATGGCTAAGTATTTTATATAATGGATTTTTATTATTGTCATGATGATGTCAACACAGGTACACATTGGTAATCGGTATCTGGGAAGGAATATAAACTGCACTATTAGAACTCATTGCTTTTCAATAAATAGAAAATGTGTCCCTCTTGACAAACCAGTGAACTAATAAATGAAACCAAAATATAAGAACCAAATAAGGATTTCTGTAGTCAATTTATTTAAAAAAGCATAAAAGGTTTACGAGTCCCTCTAATGAAGAGCGCTAGAAATATGTAGTCAATGATTTCTGGCTATATTAGAAGATTTTTCCAATTAACACATAAGCAACAAACATGTTTCATGGAGTTGCCATGACAACTCAATTGTGCGTACTGTGTAAGGTCTGAAACCTTCCATGTCATCATGTATAAGGTCTCATTATATTATCTAGAAATTAAGATGCAGCCTTTTTAGTCATATCCACATAGGTGTAGACAGACAGTGGCTCTGAATGTCTGTGTCTCCTCAAGGTGACCTGTTACTCTTTCTTCTTGAGAGACTTGCAGAACACCGTGTGAAATGTCGTGAATCAATAAAGTAAACAGATAGAATCTTGAAACAGATAAAGGGCAGCAGTTTCTCTTCTGTAAAAGTGAAGCATTCTGTTGCTTTTTTATTTATTATTCTCCATCCTGTCGATTTATGTGGATTCCTCCAAGGGATCCTGACACCTGGGACAGTAGTGTAAAACTTTTATTTGTAATGTAATTTGGAATAGGCCTGTGCGTACTCCATATCGTCCAGGGATAATAGCTCTTCTCTTGTTATCGTTCACAAAGCATATTTCAATTTGTTTTTTGGCAGGCCTTGCACTTGAGGAATGGAGCTATTAGTTTGGAAAATCCAATCTAAAAGTTAAAGGAACTGTGATGGCACTTTGACAAGGATATATACTGTATGTATATATATATATATATATATATATATATATATATATATATATATATATATATATATATCCCATAATCTAACTACTTATTTTAATTCTTAATCTCTTTTCTCTCTTTAGCTGTACGGCATTTCGGGAGAGGAGGAGATCTGTATTCAAAATGGTAATCGGCAAGGTATGACAAGACACAAGAGGGAGGGGGGGGAGACAACAAGACACAAAACACAAAAAGTATAACATCTGCAAATCGATCATTAGATCCAGGAAGTATAACTTGCAGCTAGGTCTAACAGGATAAGTACTAACAAACAGTTATATGTCGTAAGTGAGCTGTGAACTAGTATGGTAAACCACGGCTACTTGCTCTAGAAGACTGAGAGGTGAGATTGTGGGAGCTCAGCTCAGCGGAGGTAGTACCAGCTAAGAGAAAAAACTCAGAAATAGAAACTTATGTCATATCTCTTAAGATCTAAAAACCTCAGTCAGGAGCAATGAAGAGGAGTTGAATCCTTATAAGGGGTTCAGAGGGGGATCAATGTGGCATATCCTGATGCAGTGGGTGGGAGGCCATAGGGAAAAGTGATGAATCAGAGGAGAGAAGGCTTTGTTTCTTTGGTGTGATCATTGGGGTAGAAGTCATTCCTTTAGGTCAGAGATCCCTACGTGCTTTGTCCAATTTATGTGATGTGATAGTCCAGTGGCTTGCCCAGTATCATGTTAAATATGGCCTCAAGAGTGATTTTAAGTTTTTCTTTTCCTGTAGCTTCATTAAGACCACTCACCCTAATATAATGCTGTCGGCCTTTATTATCCAAGTCCTCAAGGTGACGAGTAGTGTCCTTGACAGCTAGAGCATGGGAGATCACCACGTCCTCCAAGTGAGAGATACTTAGCCGGTTCCCTCTCTTCTCTAAATGCTGCCAAAATCCCAGCTCCCCCTGCCATCTTTCACTCTAGGGGCCCCTGGGATATGCAACCATAGGGTCCCATGTCAGCCCCTGGCTCCTCAACCTCTTAGGGCCCTGATTCTCTCTCTCAATGGCATCACCTGGTGCTGCAACTTGCTACTAAACAAAACTACTGAGAGCTGGTGGGTGAGGTTAAACAGACCCTTGAGGGGCTCCCATGGTAAGACCCAGCAGATTGACCTGAGGCTCCACACAACAAAGATGGTAGCGACATGCTGTTTGGCCAGAACTCTAGCATGGCAGGAGAGAGGTGAGCAATGAGAAGAAGTGGGCAGGGCTGTGTCGATGCAGACTTCAGAGTGGTGGTTCAACTCTAGCAAAAGGTGAGCCTTGAGGTCTTGCTTCTAAAGTGAGTGATTGTAGAAAAGCCTCCAGAATTGGAACTCCCATAGGTGGTAGCTGGAGGACTATGTTATGGATGTGTCAGGCTCCTTATTTAGTAGGAGCCTGGGAGCTGCACAGCTATATGGCCATCTTGCTAGGTGTCCAGACCATGCCCCAAACTTAGTCTCATTTAATAGAACATGAGATTGTTGATCAAAATGTAATGCACTTTAATTAAAACGGTTGCTAGAGGAGTGTTTAGGAGGAGCGCTGTGCAGATAAAGCGCACGGACCCCATTATAGTCTATGGGGTCCGTGCGCTTTAACTGCACAGAGCTTGCAGTTGCGCTGATAAAAAGTAAGCTCCCTCGTAACCGCAAGCTGCCAGCTCTCCCAACTAGCAAAGACGAGCCTGCGGCAAATCAACGCTGGTTCTGCAACAGGCTCGTCCTTGCTAGTCGGGAGAGCTGGCAGTTTGCTGTTACGAGGCAGCTGACTTTTTTGTCATAGGAATGCATTGACCAGCGTTGGTTGACCAGTGTACAGCATTCGGCCAATTAACGCTGGTTCTGCCGAAGGCTCGTCTGTGAGGAGGCGGAGTCTAAAATCGGACCACAATGGAGACTCCTATGGTCCGATCTTCGACTCCGCCTCCTCACAGACGAGCCTCCAGCAGAACCAGCATTGATTGGCCGCATGCTGTACACTGGCCAATCAACGCTGCTCAATTCATTCCTATGCGAAAAAGTTAGCTCCCTCGTAACAGCAAGCTGCCTGCTCCTAGCAAGGATGAGCCTGCTGCAGAACCAGCGTTTATTTGCCGAATGCTATACACTGTATAGCATTTGGCCAATCAACGCTGGTTCTGAATTGAATATTTACTGTGAATAGCTAGTAGTATTCGATCGAGTACGAATATTTCACATACCGTAGTATTCGATTAAATACCTACTCGATCGAATACTACTTGCTCATCCCTACTTCTAAGTTATATTCAGGCCACAGTTAATACGTTTTAGATTCAGCAAATTGTTTTTTAAGACCAGTATGTATATCTGTTACCAACAATGACTATGTTGTCGACAGTATAATGAACTATTGGAAGACCAGCAGGTGAAAATACATTCTTTAATTACTAATGTTATTAATTTTTATTAATTATGTTACAATAGCAATTTTTTACCTAAGGACATGCATTTTGCTTCAAGACTTGATGGTGGCAGGATACAATGCCACCACAAACCGCCATTGTATTGTGAAGTACTGTATACATGGCTTATTCTCATCAGTCATTAGTTGACCAGCTTGCCCTGGTAATGGCTCTCAGTAAATCATGACTTGTAACTTATTTCACCTATGCTAAGGCAGCCATAACATTACACTGTGTTATGCTAAGGAAAAGAGTAACTAGTAATTATCGTGTTAATTATTCCTGCAAACTTTCATTAGCCCCGAGCAGGAGATTCCTCTCATTAGTAAACATAAATCATAGAATAATAGCAGAAAGTTCACTTTGTGAAAATGTAACTTACAAAGCTGGAACAGTTAAAATGGTCTACAAATCAGTCTAATGATATAACAATATGCCTCTTAAACCTTTGGTATTTAAGCTTTTGTTCTTAAATCCTTCCAACGGCAAGTGTTTCCTCAAAGAAAACACTTCATTAGACAAAAGAAATTAATTACAATTATGAATTGCTGTGAATATGGAAGCACCTGATACAATTGTCTTTTGGAATCACTGTGTCAATGACAAGACTGGAAAGTACAGGAACATTTGTCTCTTCATATTTGTTGACTATAGACTTTATGTCACCATACTGTATATACACAGAGCAGACTAAGAGGATATGAAGACATGTAAATATAGAAGTGCTCTTTATCAGGTATGAATGATTCATAGGTTTCCAATTCTCACTACATTTGTTCAACCAGCCACAGAGCCAGAGAAATAAAAGAATTCACGTAAGAGAAAGAGATGAGATCCATCTTGTAATGGTACAGGTGCTTTGTTTTTATGCGAATTCTCATATTTCTTTCTTTTTCCATTTAGAAAAAGAATAAATGCATTCATTCCCAGACCAATTTTCCCTAGACACTAAAGGACATTTATTAGCTACAAAAGCGATGTATGCCATGTAGATACACAATGCATTGCTATTTAGCCCAAAGTGCCTTGTGCATATTTTGATGTGCACCCATGTTTTCAATTTGGAAGCAATCATTGTGAAAAAGTAAAACAGTCTATTGAAAGTGAAATAAAACTCTGAAAAAATATTCTTTTATCTGTTCAATTCACTTAACAGGGAGGAACTAATGGAATACTTTGTTATTCACTCCTTCCTCACAGATGTAAAGTAAAGATGGGTAGGGGCAGCTACCACTAGAATTTGTAAGGGCTCCACAGCAAAGTCAGGAATACTCCCACACTGGGGTCAGTTCACACGTGAACTGCCCGCGCGGGTTTTGACATGGAGAGAGACGTGGTGAGACGCGTCTCTCTCTTGTCAAAACCCGCCTGCCGCGACCATCGCGGTCGCGGTTTTCCCCTCCGCTGTCGGCTCAAATGAATGAGCCGACATAGGAGGGAGCTGCCGGGGGCGGAAGCCTGAAGAAAGGGCATGTCCTTTCTTTTCTCCGCTAGCGGCAGCCCGCCGCTAGCGGAAAAAAAAAGCCCGGTGGTCTACATAGACCACCATTGTAAAGGGGCGGATTTTGCAGCGAAATCCGCTGTCAAAATCTGCCCCTTTGTTCACGTGTGAACTAGCCCTTAATAGCACACTGAACTACAATAAAGCAAGCAGCAGCAACTGTGGGAAGGATAGCAGTAGTTTTACAACACATATATACACTGTATCAGATCTGCACAGAGACGAATCCACAAAAGAACTGCAAGAGTTTAAATAAAGTCATCCAGTATTCCACAAAAAGGAACATTGCGTTATCTGATGTGATCCTCACAACCCCTTGCTATGGCTGCAATACACCTATCCTAATGATGAAGTTCCCCAAAATGCATGGGCACTACTAATAGCATACTAGATAGTTGGGTAGTGTTGTGTACTACAATGTTCAACCAAATTCACTATCTTTAAAAAAACAAACAAAAAAAAAAAAACCAAAAAAAAACTGGCCATGCACTTTAAAAAGTGTGCCCTACCTTACTTTTGCTCTTGGGGGTATATATCCAGATAATGAAAGTGTGTCATGACAATATTGTTTTATGATATCATAATTGATAAATTTCTCAATAGGTGTAGCTTCCAAAAAGAGGTCACTTTTGGAGTGTTTCCATTGTACTGGTACTTCAGGGGCTCTGCAAATAAGACATGGCATCTGAAAACTATTCCAGAAAAATCTGCTTTTCAAACACCCAGTGCTGCAGTCATGTGCCACAAAAGCAGTTTATAATCACTTTTGGGGTATTTCTATATTTGGGAGACATTGCAAAACAAATTGTGCAATGCATTTTCTCCTTTAAAGGGATTTAATCATTAAAATTGTATTTTTTCTGCCTACCACTGGAGAAAGCCTGGAAATGAAAGTAGATTGGTCTGTCTATTTGTTTCCTACCTTTCGTCGTCTTCTCCACGCTGCCATTCGCCTACAATCCTGGTTCTTTTCGGTATGCTAATGAGCTCTCTCGCAGCATTGGGGGCGGGCCCCAGCGCTCAGACAGCTTTGGGAGCGTCCCCAATGCTGCGAAAGAGCTCTCTCCAGGGCCACCTCCTCTTCTTCAGCAGCGTCATCTTCCTCCTATGCTTGCACGTTATTGGAAGTGGCCATTTTCTCGTGGCCTATGGGCATGCACAGACTGCTCCGCCCAAGGCCCGAGGTCTCAGAAGTTACAACCCACCGCCGGAAGAATAGGAGGAAGATGATGCTGCTGAAGAAGAGGAGGCGGCCCTGGAGAGAGCTCTTTAGCAGCATTGGGGACGCTCCCAAAGCTGTCTGAGCGCAGGGGCCCACCCCCAATTCTGCAAGAGAGCTCATTAGCATACCGATAAGAACCGGGATTGTAGGCAAACGGCGGCACGGAGAAGACGACAAAAGGTAGGAGACGAATAGCCTTTCTTAAGGCTATTCCGATATGGTACTTAGAAAAAATCATATCTGAGTGATAGGATCTCTATCATTGAGTGCCCCAGTGCTCAAACAAAACTGGGGGTATCCCCAATGCTGTGAGAGAAATCTCCAGCTCTGCCTTCAATTTTGTTTGGAACGACCTTTCTTCACGTCTTCTTCCGGAGCTGGGTTCAAAGTTCTAGGCCTCTGGCAAAGCTGACTGCGCATGCCCGCTGGCCTCAAGAAAATGGCCTCTTACACAGTAAGTGTTAGTGGCCATTTTCTTGTGACCGGCAGGCATGCGCAGTTTGAACCCCAGCGCCGGAAGAAGATGTGAAGATGCGTTCCAGACAAAGATGGAGGTGGTGCTGGAGAGTTCTCTCGCAGCACTCCAGTGCTGTTTGAGTGCTGGGGCCCGCCCCCAGTGCTGCGAGAGAAATCATCTGCATACCGACGAATACCCGGATTTCTACCGAACGGCGACCCGGAGAAGACATCTAAAAGTAGGAGAAGAATAGCCTGTCTTAAGGCTATTCCGATGTGGTAGGCAGAAAAAATACAATTTTAATGATAGAATCCCTTTAACCTCTTGTGAATGTCTAAATTTCACCTCCAGATTGTTTGGTGACATATCTCCTTGATAACAAAATCATCAGGCATGTCAAATGCACAATGGCTACTATTTCTTTCTCCCAACATAGCATAGTAGTTGGCACTAAACACTTCAGATGTACTACAATGATTGATGTATTTGTACAGGATAGCTCTGGTGTCATAATGCTATGAAAGGACTTTTGATACAAAAGGATGAATTTCCCTATAGACACACTAAAATATATCAGGCATGTAGGCACAATATGTTTCCAAAGAACTGATCATCTCACAAGAAGGCTTGAATGTAAATCAAAGATTTTATTTGCATGATGCATCCTTTGCAGATTATAGGATTGATAGTAAGTAGGAACTGAATGATTAAAAACACATCCACATACATATATCTTTAATTTCACAGATTTCACCTTGGTCATACCCTTGCTGTTATGATTTACTTGCAGTGTGACTTAGAATAGAAAAGGCCTTGGGGATCTGAACCTATATTTAGCTGGTTTATATCTGTCGATGTTCACACCGTGTATGTTTTCCAGGTTATTTCTCTATGAAAGATGCATCGTTTCACTGCAATAATTGTGGAATGTGATGATCTCCACAACTATGTATCATTATAATTCACTAGACTGTGCAATGACAGCGCCTGCCTAAGGCCATATAATTATCACCTGCCATACCCTCTGCATATTAGCTTTATTTATGTGTTACAGGCAGCGGGAAGAAACAGAACTAGAGCTTTAAAGTGATGCTGCCATTGTTCAGAATGGCTCAAAGACCAATCTACTTTCATTTCCAGGCTTTCTCCAGTCACAAAACATGAAAGTTATACCAGGGGACAGGCATATCAGCAGGTAATACTCTATCGGGTCACCCAGACCTACAGCACTGCAGGTCCTTTGCTCCTTTAATTTACATTTAAGAGTTTCTCAAGGCCACATATCTAGTAAGCATATTGTATAAAGTAGCCTTTCACATTTACAGGGGCATGAAGGGGATATATAGAGACTAGGGTTGAGCGATCGTGTTCGGAAAAAATCGGATTCCGATCGGCGGTCGAGAAAATTTCACGATCGCGATCGGAATTCCGAACACGATCTTTTTAGGTGGGATTGAGATCGGTAGTATTTCCCACAATGCCTTCACAGTGAGTATATAGTGTATACTCAGTGTGAAGGCTCCGCTGCGGTTCCATAGGAATGAATGGAAGCAGCCGGCACACAGCCTTAACCCCCTGCGCGCTGGCTGCCTCCATTCATTCTAATGGGAGACTAAAGTAACATCTCTAGTAGCTACTTACCTCCAGAGACGTGACGTCTCCCCCTCCCAGTACCCGCCCACACTCTCCTAACCCGCCCACACTCTCCTAACCTGGCAGGGAGGGGGCAGCGAGGCGAAGAAGACTGCAGCTGGAGCGGCAGCGAGGTGAAGAACAGCGGAGCAGTGGAGCAGCCATCTCTGGAGGTAAGTGGACACCAGGGGGGACTAAGTAGCCAGAGGATTAAAAAAATATCCTCTAGCTACTTAGTGATTCACTACACAGCATGGATGCTAACAATTGTTAGATTCCATGCTGTATAGTGAATAGGATTGCTTTTAAAATCCAATCTCTGATTAATAAAAAAAATCGGAATGGGATCGGAATTGGGATCGAGATCGGGTTCGAATGAAAAATGATCGGAAATCAGATTTTAAAATCGATCCTGAAAAGTCAGGATCGGCTCAACCCTAATAGAGACCTGTCCTTACTATGGTGGAAGTAGGTGTTGCAATAGGCTAGAGAGCACAACTGTTCCTCTAAGTAAATTGTCAAGGCAATTGTTGTCGCATGAAATTTAATGAAAACTTTCTGAATTGAAAGGAAATTAAAAGCTAACGCTTCTGTGAAGTTTATAATCATGTAATGTATGAAAAAACATTGTTATCCTTAAAAGCTGAATGCTAGATATGGTTGCTTATGCTTGAAACATGTATAATGTTATATCATAAGATGGCAACTGAAATCCAGGACGAGTGCAAGAAAAACAAATGCTTGGCTTGCTGCCAGAAAACAGCTCCCCAAGGTTACCACGGAGGACCGGGAGTAGCTGGCTTTGGCTGGAATTGCTTAAACTTTTTCTGTTTGATTGAGATGTACCATACCAATCAGGAATGAGTATGAAAACATACGTTGTTGTTATATCACTTCCTTTCTCTGCTACTATTTAATCCCTGTGTTTTTAATAAAAAGTGTGTCAGCACACATTCTTTTGTTGAGAGAAGAACGAATACAAAACATAGAGTGCTGTGATCTCTTTACCGCCTGGCACTCACCCTAATTAATTAGGACAATGACAGTTATCCGGAATTATTGGTCAATTAGACATAAACGCGACTCTGATCTTGTTACTTCTACCCTATAACACATGTATGGTACACTTGTAAATTTTCATAAGCATTCTCAGTCCAACTTCATGTCATTGTTTATCATGATGGTTCGCTGAAAATCTATACAACAATGAAATATCCTTAGTTTTCCTTATGAATCTGAGTTTGAATTTAAGTCACATAAAATGACATTCATATATATACACTCACTGGCCACTTTATTAGGTACACCATGCTAGTAACGGGTTGGACCCCCTTTTGCCTTCAGAACTGCCTCAATTCTTCGTGGCATAGATGCAACAAGGTGCTGGAAGCATTCCTCAGAGATTTTGGTTCATATTGACATGATGGCATCACACAGTTGCCGCAGATTTGTCGGCTGCACATCCATGATGCGAATCTCCCGTTCCACCACATCCCAAATATGCTCTATTGGATTGAGATCTGGTGACTGTGGAGGCCATTGGAGTACAGTGAACTCATTGTCATGTTCAAGAAACCAGTCTGAGATGATTCCAGCTTTATGACATGGCGCATTATCCTGCTGAAAGTAACCATCAGATGTTGGGTACATTGTGGTCATAAAGGGATGGACATGGTCAGCAACAATACTCAGGTAGGCTTTGGTGTTGCAACGATGCTCAATTGGTACCAAGGGGCCCAAAGAGTGCCAAGAAAATATTCCCCACACCATGACACCACCACCAGCCTGAACCGTTGATACAAGGCAGGATGGATCCATGCTTTCATGTTGTTGACGCCAAATTCTGACCCTACCATCCGAATGACGCAGCAGAAATCGAGACTCATCAGACCAGGCAACGTTTTTCCAATCTTCAATTGTCCAATTTCGATGAGCTTGTGCAAATTGTAGCCTCAGTTTCCTGTTCTTAGCTGAAAGGAGTGGCACCCGGAGTGGTCTTCTGCTGCTGTAGCCCATCTGCCTCAAAGTTCGACGTACTGTGCGTTCAGAGATGCTCTTCTGGCTACCTTGGTTGTAACGGGTGGCTATTTGAGTCACTGTTGCCTTTCTATCAGCTCGAACCAGTCTGGCCATTCTCCTCTGACCTCTGGCATCAACAACGCATTTCCGCCCACAGAACTGCCGCTCACTGGATGTTTTTTCTTTTTCGGACCATTCTCTGTAAACCCTAGAGATGGTTGTGCGTGAAAATCCCAGTAGATCAGCAGTTTCTGAAATACTCAGACCAGCCCTTCTGGCACCAACAACCATGCCACGTTCAAAGGCACTCAAATCACCTTTCTTCCCCATACTGATGCTCAGTTTGAACTGCAGGAGATTGTCTTGACCATGTCTACATGCCTAAATGCACTGAGTTGCCGCCGTGTGATTGGCTGATTAGAAATTAAGTGTTAACGAGCAGTTGGACAGGTGTACCTAATAAAGTGGCCGGTGAGTGTATATATATATATATATATATATATTATATACATTATATGTAAACCATATACAACTTCTGTTTTGCAAACAAGTAGATGGTTGGCCCAACTCGTGAGACTGGGTGACCACCTAATATGTACTAGATGTTTTACCAAAGTTGGGCCAATGTTTGGGGAAGAAGGAAACCGACACAAACCATCACCAGATGTGTTAGAAAGGCTTATTTCCTTCTCCATATATGTAACATATGAACACTGGGCTGAACTGACTACTGATCTATATGTTGGAATAGTGAGTTTGGCCGACAGCTATTGAATGTGTATCGCCACCTCTACAGTATGTCCCTCCTTAGCTGACCACTTCCCCTTGTGAATGTTATCTGTTAGTGTTTCTTCTGTTTTTAGATTTTCTTCACAGAGCATATGAGCAGGATGAAAGTATAGACTGTAAAACACAAAGTAAAGCAGGAAGCAATAGCAATCCATTCCTCCAATGTGCTGCAGAACAATAGCACTGATTCCATGAGATATTTCAGGTTCCTCTCTATGCGGAAAGTGTTACCAGTACAGTGCTGCACTGACTGACATACAGTAGGTGGGTTGTGACATATATAACATGTTTTGACCCAGTTTTCTTGACTAACTGCACAGTTTTGCAAATTCAAATCTATAATAAAATCCGTTTAAGCTGAGCCAAGCAAACAGCCCGATCTCACCATGAATGTCAGATCCTTTTGCTTATCTCTAGCAACAACTGCTGTACTGTTATATGTTTCTTAGTCACTATCCACACATACTGCAAATATCCATTCACAATGTAGCACAAACACTTCAACAAATAAAAAAAAAAATCATCATCTTATATGAATGGTATGCATTCATGTATCATTGTGAATCCAAGCATGTTTCCCTTATCTACCCACAATGGCTTTCTTGCGTTTATTTCACCCACTGTAGACTATTTGGCGGTTTTATCTCCATCACACCAACATTTTCTTTATCTATCAAACAGTCTCCATCTCCATTCAACGTTTAGTGTCTATTGTATATAAGATTTCCATATTTTATTGTCTGAGTCTGATGAAAATCTTCATATGATGTAACTCGCTTCCAATGTGGCTTGGGAGCATACCACATCTTTCTCACTTGTCTCTAGCATACAGTAGACCTCTCTCATGAATCCTATACATTGTATCTGATGCATCTACAGTAAATCCCCATTCAGCATCATCTATGTCTGCATTAGATATGTGTTCTGTCATACACTATCTTATATCTGTTGTATATGCAGGGTCTCTATCCTGTGATTTTCCATTTACCACTACCTTTTCTGCACTTGTTTCTGTTGTGTACTGACATGATGTGTCTCGTCATCATGAATTATCTCTAGTGTGCTCTATCTTCACAGATTGTACTCTCTGCTTTATATGTATGTTGTAAGGCCTTGAATACCTTGTTTTTCCCATGTGTTTTATCAACTGTACACGAATATGTCTTACATGTATCATGTCTCTTGTCTATTCTATTCAGATTCCATTCCATTCCATAACTCTCCAATGTACTAAGTATCCGACTTATCTCTCTCCTCACTTTATCACTAATAAGTGGCCTCACTAGATCTAATTTTTTAGTCAGACCATCAACCCTTCAAATGGTGTAAATCAGCATGTATACATCTTCTTTATACCTTGTATATATGCTTAAGCAAGGGTTATGTATACTAACTCGGAAAACTATTTAACAGATTGATTGAATATTTTCCAAAAATTGGGAAATAACCAAAATCAATCAAAGTTTACTCATTTAACCTAATTTTCTTTCCATGTAAATTTAGAATATATGAATATATATACATATATGTATATACAAATATATGGATTGAAGGCTAGGATACAGTGGCGGAACTGCGGAAGTGGCGATTTTTAAAAAAATCATCTGTGAACTGCTGGAGTTGCTCCAGCAGGTAACAGCCCCATTTACTTACCAATCCCTGCCCCTGCCATGACCACCTCCACTTCCCCTTCAAACCCTTCTAGGGGCCCTGTGCGTGCTATATCACGTCACTGTCAGCAACGTCCTGATGTGTTCAGTGCCAGCAACGTAATATAGCATGCACAGGGCCCCCGGGAAGGCTGAAGGAAAGTGGAGACAGCCATTGCAGGAGCAGGGACCAGTAAATAGGACTGTGGCAAGAGTATTTTTTGGGCAAACCTGGGCTTCATTGGCTGTCTTCGGTCCTCTTCAATGACATCACAGACCACTGAGGCATGTAATTGGGTTTCAGTGGTCATGTGCATCACATCAGCACGATAACTCATAATGCCGTCAGCATAACCAGCATGACTGTTGAGGCCCAATTACAGGTATCAGCGATCTGTGACATAATTAAAGAGGCGCAAAGGCTGGAGCCCAGGAGAATTAAGTAACACTTTTTTATGCTTTCTCACAAGTCATGGACCTGTGATCATTGTATTTTGGGGTCTAAAGAGACTCCAGAGTATAATACTAGTTCGTAGTTGGTGAACCTGATATGTTTGCAATATTTGCAATGAACACTGTAGGGACCACAGTGAGACATTATATTGTATGGAGGCCACTATGGCATATTATACTGTATGGAGGCCACGATGAGACATTATACTGTGTGGAGGGGCCACTGTGGGGCATTATGTTTGTAAATGGGGCATTCTACTGTGTGGAGGCCACTAAAGGGGCGCAAAGAAAGGGGACACTATGGTGTGTGGAAATGGGAGGCCCAAGTCATAATGTTTGCTATGGAGTCTAGTATTTGTTAGTTACGCCCCTGCCAGCATATATAATATACTGAGGATTAAAGTTGGTAGGGCCCAATTCAAAGTATGAAACCCCACCTGACACCAGCTACATATATGAGAGGTGGCTATGCATGCAAGCAGCCCTCTTTATTGAAATCTATAGGATTTATACAGAAAGCTTCACATACAGTACACTTAATGGGGTTGGTCCAGAACAGGAAATTTAACCCCTTCCCGCCAATGGCATTTTTTGATTTTCGTTTTTCGTTTTTGACTCCCCTCCTTCTAAACCCCATAACTTTTTTATTTCTCCGCTCCCAGAGCCATATGAGGTCTTAATTTTTGCAGGACAAATTTTTCTTCATGATGCCACCATTAATTTTTCTATATAATGTACTGGGAAGCAGGAAAAAAATTCAGAATGGGGTGGATTTGAAGAAAAAATGCATTTCTGCGAATTTCTTTCGGGCTTTGGTCTTACGGCGTTCACTGTGCAGCCAAAATGACATGTCCCCTATATTCTGTGTTTCGGTACGGTTCCAGGGATACCAAATTTATATGGTTTTATTTACATTTTGACCCCTAAAAAAAATTCCAAAACTGTGTTAAAAAATTTTTTTTCTAAAAGTTGCCATATTCCGACGGCCGTAACTTTTTTATACGTCAGTGTACGGGGATGCATAGGGCGTCTTTTTTTTTGCGGGGCCCGGTGTACTTTTTAGTTCTACCATTTTTGGGAAATGTTATTGCTTTGATCACTTTTTATTCAAATTTTTATCAGAATCAAAACAGTGAAAAAACGGCGGTTTGGCACTTTCGACTATTTTTCCCGCTACGGCGTTTACCGAACAGGAAAAATATTTTTATAGATTTGTAGAGCGGGCAATTTCGGACGCGGGGATAGCTAACATGTATATGTTTCACAGTTTTTAACTACTTTTATATGTGTTCTAGGGAAAGGGGGGTGATTTGAACTTTTAATACTTTTTATATTTTTTTATATTTTTTTTACTTTTTTTTTTATTTTTTTTTTTGCATTTATTAGACCCCCTAGGGGTGTTGAACCCCAGGGGGTCTGATCACTAATGCAATGCATTACAATGCTAATGCATTGCAATGCATTGCAAAAAATCATCCTTTCTTTTGCAGGCTGCATAGACCAGCCTGCAAAAGAGAGGATTTGCAGACAAGCCTGGGAGCCTTTAACAGGCTCCCGGCTGTCATGGCAATGGGACGTCAGCCCTGGAGCATGCTCCAGGAGCCGGCGATCCCGGGCAAAATGGCGGCACCCATGTGCCACCGGGAAGATGGCGCCTCCGGCGCCTTTGACCGCGGCGCCGGAGGGGTTAATGCCTCCGATCGGTCCGGGGACCGATCGGAGGCATGAGAGCCGGTTGTCTACTGCTTAAAGCAGTAGACACCCGGCGGCTATGGCGGCCGCCCGGCTCCCGGGCGGTTGCCATAGTTACAGACCCGACATGCGCCGTACTATTACGGCGCATGTCGGGAAGGGGTTAATGTAACCAGCAGAGGAAGTGTAGACAATAAAATGCTTTTATACTTACCTGTATCCTTCCTTATATTCTGGTGCTTGACTGGCTTTTACACAGAACTGTTGTAGCAGTTACGTCACGTTGAGTAGACTGCAGAAGCCAAACACTGCTCTCACATACACATAGTCACTTTATCCTATAGTTTTATCCATATAGGGATTAGGATCCCTATTTTCCAGAAGTCCCAGAGGTATGCAGTGTATATACAACCCAGTTTTGTGATTTTTTTTTTTTTTAAATTCACTACAAACCTTTCTGCCATAGTTATGCTTCCTAGAAAAGTCAATAGTCAATAGCAACCAATTGTATGTAAATGTTTCTAGACGTAGGGCGTCCTCTAATAGTTATTGGCATCAATGTTCCATGCATACCTAGATAGACTGCTTGTCAGTTCTGATATGAAGTGCAATGTGTTATGCAAGAGATCAAAAGGCTCTCAGTAGGACTAAAAGATAACAAAATAATTTAAGTCTTATTTAAAAATAAAATTTAAAATATAACAAAACATTAATCCCTCCATCTAAAAATATAGATATATCAAACACTGCCATGTTTGTAGTGACCTGAGCAATACAATTGTAATGTTGTTATTTTTAACGGCAAAAAAACCCTTTAAAAAAAAAAAACCTATATAAGTTTGGTGTTGCTGTAATCACATCGACACTGAGCATACGTTTAATGGGTAATTTAAGCAGCGCAGTGAATGGCGCAGAATTTATAATGTAAATTGACATCGGTGGAATTGATGTTGTTTTCAATTTTGTTCTAGAAACAGCTAATAAATTTTAGTCAGTGAGATATAGGTTCCCCAAAATGCTGTTATTATACACTACAACCTGTCCTGCAAAAAAGAAGCCCTTATCCAGTTACATTGATGGAATAATAAAAAAGTTATGGCTCCTGATATGTGACAGCAGAAAGGTCTAAAACAGGTTAGTCACTAAAGGGTTAACCACTGAAGCCTTTCTATAAAGCCTTTATATTTTCAACATGCAGGCAGCTTGGTTATGCAAATAGTATCTTTGTATGTCATCTTATAGGTCTCATTAGTGACTTCACCAGGACCTACAAATTTCTATAAAAACTTCATTAACTAGGTTGTGTAATACAAAGGATTTCTTAAAAGACTAATAATAAAGATACCTTACCCATCTCAGTATTGAATAATACCGTTTTGACAAATATCAACATAACACGTATTACATCTGAGCACTGGAAGTCCTGTGATCTGAACAATATTAGAAATAATAGAAATAGTAACCAATGACCAATCTGCAATAAGTGTTTGCTTACCAGAGAGATGAGCCTTCCGTTCCTGTGACTTCCAGATAGTCATATGCATCTTCTAGCTGAAAGTCTGTGAAGATCAAGGCAATTGTATCTCCAACCTCTGCCAGGATTGTCCATGTGCAGTCAGCATTGTTATTGTATTCCGATGGGAAATGAGGACTTGTGATGATTCCACTTTGGCCCCTTAAAGTTCCTCCACATGCATCATCCGCTAGAAAAAAAAAATATATGCATACATTGTGAAGATGCAATTTATGAAGTTAAGGTTTATCCATTCATTCTAATAGACAGAAACTGCCGTTTACAGCTAACAAGGGTTAAACTAAAACATTTCCTTTTTTCTCTCGATATAAACGTCTATGCCTGCAGTCTCCCATCACAGTGTATTTGTGTGATCCGATGCTTCTAAACAGGGGTGTAATTTCATATGTTAACATTTTAGTAACACTGAATCCCCAGGCACTGTAGTGTGAATGCAGGTTGTACAAGTACTTGGTTCAGTTTCTTTAATATACTCATGGGCAGATGAGGGGAATGTGGTGGGGCGTGCAAGTCCCAGTGGGAGCCATTTACTGTAAGATGAGTAGTCTCTGCTCTTGTGCAATTGCCCATTCATTGCAAGAGAATCTGACTTTGCAAACTTATTGCGTTCTAATGTGACATTTTGTGATACTTCCTTATATTTATATCCTTAGAAGACTGGAGGACAGAATGTAAGGAAGCTAGAGTAGATAGGTGGCCCTACAGTGAGTTATTTAGGGACACGGCACAGATGGCAAAATTCATAGAGTATAAAAAATGTTATCTATCATTTACTTAATTTGAGTAGAAATGAATGGAAATAAATAGATGAGAATCGCACACGGAAGCAATCACATTAAACTCTCATTAGAAAGGCTGCAACATGACAGACTAATCTGACTAAGGTGGGGAGATAATGACATAATAAAACATGGCCACCAACTCTTCTGACTGAGGATCATTCACCCCCAGGATTTTTTGAGAAGTTCCGTTTAGTTAAAGATGGAAGGTTGCATGTTAAGACTGACAGCATGAAAGAAATGAAAAACAATATACTATATATCAAGATTGAGACTTCAGATAACCTGATGTACTGATCCTTGAAAAGAGTTGAAATGTATGAATATGCTTTGTGCAAATATGTTTTGGCAGTAGACACACTAACTAGATCAGCTTGAGTAGGCCATTAAAAATGAATGTGATGACAGGAGGCACTGGATGAAACCTATGCTGGACAGAAAATCCGACAGTAAAATACTGTCATTTCAGATAAAACATGGCTAACTTTAAAATCTCCTAAGAAAAATGACAAGGCAATGTTTTATAAAGTAGACTGACAAATATACAAGCACATACTTCTACAGGTGGGAAGAGGAAAGTCCCAAGAGGCGCTGTTCTGGGAGCTTGATACGCAGGTTAGCAGGGCATGTCCTTCAAGTATATATCCAGTATTGCAGCTGTATCGGACCTTGTCCCCTACGTTAAATGATGTCCCCTGTTGTAGGCCATTCTGTAGCCGTCCAGGATTCCCACAGGTGTGGCTTGGCAAGACTGTGAATATAGAAACAGTTAAACAAAAAGTCAATAATTTGTACCTAAATCAAAAAATGATGTGTTATTCTCCAAATGTCCTTATATACAGCAAACTATAATTCTGTTTCATACAATTCAATAAAAAGAACATCCACGTTAAAGAGGACACAGTTCACATACCTTTAAATTGTAATACGTATATAAACCTAAGAAATTATATCTCTATCATCACATTATAAGATACTGCACAGTTATAAATATATAGAGAACATACATCTTGCTGTTTTATTTCCTAAAGGTAGTTACTAGAGATGAGCGAGTAGTATTCGATCGAGTAGGTATTCGATCGAATACTACAGTATTCAAAATACTCGTACTCGATCGAGTACCACTCGCTATTCGAATGGAAAAGTTCGATGCAGAACCAGCATTTATTGGCCGAATGCTATACAGTTGGCCAATCAATGCTGGTTCTTCTCCTACCTTTAGAAGTCTTCTCCCTGCAGCGTCCCCGCGGCATCTTCCGGCTCTGAATTCACTCTGCCAGGTATCGGGCCTGGGCAGAGCCGACTGCACATGCCCGCTTATAGTGCCATAGGATCCAGCCCGACCCTCACTCGTGGACTTGGTAAGTATAATTTGATCGAACGTTGCCTACCCCTGAAACGAGCATTTCCCCCCCCCCCATAGACTATAATAGGGTTCGATATTCAATTCGAGTAGTCGAATATTGAGGGGCTACTCGAAACGAATATCGAATCTCGAACATTTTACTGTTCGCTCATCTCTAGTAGTTACATCTCTGTATGTTACTACCATACTAGGTCTCATTCACAGGTGGTCCTACAGGTGCTGTGACACTTGTAACTTTTTTATATTTCCATATTCAAGGATTCATAGAGAATCTTTCTTTGTGGGGCTGGGTGTAATTTATACTTATATCAGTTTGAGGATTGTCTATTGTCTACACTTTTTCTTAAAATTATTCAGAGTTGGAGTAGCGAAAAAAACGGTGGTTAGGTGCTTTTGATTTTTTTCCCACTATGGTGTTCACCGTACGGGAAAAATATTTTTATACGTTTGGAGACTGGGTGTTTTCAGACACAGGGATACCTAATATATTTCATTGCAAAAATGTTGCCTGTCATACAAATAAATGCCAAACAAGCCTGTGAGCCTTCACTAGGCTTCCAGCTGATGTGGAAAAGGGTCATTGGCTCAGGATCTAGTTCCAGATGTGGGTGATTTTCCCAAAATTGCAGCTTGGTGCATGGGAAAAGTGTGCCTCAGTCAACTTTTACTGAAGCACCGGGGTATTAAAGGGGTTTTCCAGGCAGAAAATCTTTTTTTTTTTAGAAAGGTCTGCTAGTGCTAGTAATGGGTTTATAAGTATACCCATTATATACACTCACCAGCCACTTTATTAGGTACACCTGTCCAACTGCTCGTTAACACTTAATTTCTAATCAGCCAATCACATGGCGGCAACTCAGTGCATTTAGGCATGTAGACATGGTCAAGATAATCTCCTGCAGTTCAAACCGAGCATCAGTATGGGGAAGAAAGGTGATTTGAGTGCCTTTGAACGTGGCATGGTTGTTGGTGCCAGAAGGGCTGGTCTGAGTATTTCAGAAACTGCTGATCTACTGGGATTTTCACGCACAACCATCTCTAGGGTTTACAGAGAATGGTCCAAAAAAGAAAAAACATCCAGTGAGCGGCAGTTCTGTGGGCGGAAATGCGTTGTTGATGCCAGAGGTCAGAGGAGAATGGCCAGACTGGTTCGAGCTGATAGAAAGGCAACAGTGACTCAAATAGCCACCCGTTACAACCAAGGTAGCCAGAAGAGCATCTCTGAACGCACAGTACGTCGAACTTTGAGGCAGATGGGCTACAGCAGCAGAAGACCACACCGGGTGCCACTCCTTTCAGCTAAGAACAGGAAACTGAGGCTACAATTTGCACAAGCTCATCGAAATTGGACAATTGAAGATTGGAAAAACGTTGCCTGGTCTGATGAGTCTCGATTTCTGCTGCGACATTCGGATGGTAGGGTCAGAATTTGGCGTCAACAACATGAAAGCATGGATCCATCCTGCCTTGTATCAACGGTTCAGGCTGGTGGTGGTGGTGTCATGGTGTGGGGAATATTTTCTTGGCACTCTTTGGGCCCCTTGGTACCAATTGAGCATCGTTGCAATGCCAAAGCCTACCTGAGTATTGTTGCTGACCATGTCCATCCCTTTATGACCACAATGTACCCAACATCTGATGGCTACTTTCAGCAGGATAATGCGCCATGTCATAAAGCTGGAATCATCTCAGACTGGTTTCTTGAACATGACAATGAGTTCACTGTACTCCAATGGCCTCCACAGTCACCAGATCTCAATCCAATAGAGCATCTTTGGGATGTGGTGGAATGGGAGATTCGCATCATGGATGTGCAGCCGACAAATCTGCGGCAACTGTGTGATGCCATCATGTCAATATGGACCAAAATCTCTGAGGAATGCTTCCAGCACCTTGTTGCATCTATGCCACGAAGAATTGAGGCAGTTCTGAAGGCAAAAGGGGGTCCAACCCGTTACTAGCATGGTGTACCTAATAAAGTGGCCGGTGAGTGTATATATATATATACCATATATATATATATATATATATATATATATATATATATATATATATATATATATATATATATATATATATATATCCTATTAATATTATAAATGTGAAAGTTTGTGGGTTTGTGAGTTTTGGATGTTCGGATGTTTGTTCCTCAATCACGCAAAACCCGCTCGACCGATTTGGCTGAAACTTTCCACAAACATAGTTAATACACCCGATTGCGCAATAGGCTACTTTTCTTCACAATAGCGCACATACGTTTGTGCCAGGACCCCCACAAAACCCAAACTCACACCACCATCTCTGCAATCTCACACACTTTGGACCATAGCAAGCCACAAAATTCATATTGCCCTCTACAGTCTCGTTCCTAACCCCACACAATCTCATATACATATACTTTACCACTTTTCCCCTCACCTTAACGATACTCCAGGAGGTTCTCTTTAACGCTCCGGAGCAGCCATGTTTGCCGACCCCTACCGCTCTGACAATCTGCGACACCGCCCACCCATGTCAATACCCCTAGGCGGTCTAATAAATGCAAAAAAAAAAGTTTAAAAAAAAGTAAAAAAAAATAAAAACAAATAAAAAGGATTAAAAATTCAAATCACCCCCCTTTCCCTAGAACACATATAAAAATAGTTAAAAACTGTGAACCACATACATGTTAGGTATCCCCACGTCCGAAATCACCCACTCTACAAAGCTATACAAATATTTTTCCTGTTTGGTAAACGCCGTAGCGGGAAAAATGGTCAAAAGTACCAAACCGCCGTTTTTTCACTGTTTTGATTCTGATAAAAATTTGAATAAAAAGTGATCAAAGCAATAACATTTCCCGAAAATAGTAGAACTACAAAGTACACCCGGTCCCGCTAAAAAAGACGCCCTATGCATCCCCGTACACGGACGTATAAAAAAGTTACGGCTGTCGGAATATGGCGACTTTTCACAAAAATTTTTTTTTAACATAGTTTTGGATTTTTTAAAGGGGTCAAAATGTAAATAAAACCATATAAATTTGGTATCGCCGGAATCGTAACGAAACACAGAATACAGGGGACATGTCAGTTTGGTTGCACAGTGAACTCCGTAAAACCAAGCCCGTAAGAAAGTCGCAGAAATGCATTTTTTCTTCAAATCCACCCCATTCTGAATGTTTTCCTTGCTTCCCAGTACATTATATAGAATAAATAATGGTGGCATCATGAAGAAAAATTTGTCCCAGAAAAATTAAGACCTCATATGACTCTGGGAGCGGAGAAATAAAAAAGTTATGGGGTTTAGAAGGAGGGGAGTCAAAAACGAAAAACCAAAATCAAAAAATGCCATCGGCAAGAAAGGGTTAACTTCAAATACTTCGGTCCCAAAGACACTATGTACAGTTTCTCACAACACCGTATATATAGCAGCTCAAATACAAAGTAACTTCAACACAAAAGTCTCACGTATTCTCTGAATTACAGAAAAAACAAGATACAAACTTACATTTCATATCCCATACCTTATACACAGTACGAAAACCTTACCCGCGCCTGTATATACCCACTTCTACAATCACCGCAGACGAAGTCGCGGGTACCAGCTAGTATATATATATATATATATATATATATATATATATATACAGTTAGGGCCAGAAATATTTGGACAGTGACACAATTTTCGCGAGTTGGGCTCTGCATGCCACCACATTGGTTTTGAAATGAAACCTCTACAACAGAATTCAAGTGCAGATTGTAACGTTTAATTTGAAGGGTTGAACAAAAATATCTGATAGAAAATGTAGGAATTGTACACATTTCTTCACAAACACTCCACATTTTAGGAGCTCAAAAGTAATTGGACAAATAAACATAACCCAAACAAAATATTTTTATTTTCAATATTTTGTTGCGAATCCTTTGGAGGCAATCACTGCCTTAAGTCTGGAACCCATGGACATCACCAAACGCTGGGTTTCCTCCTTCTTAATGCTTTGCCAGGCCTTTACAGCCGCAGCCTTCAGGTCTTGCTTGTTTGTGGGTCTTTCCGCCTTAAGTCTGGATTTGAGCAAGTGAAATGCATGCTCAATTGGGTTAAGATCTGGTGATTGACTTGGCCATTGCAGAATGTTCCACTTTTTTGCACTCATGAACTCCTGTGTAGCTTTGGCTGTATGCTTGGGGTCATTGTCCATCTGTACTATGAAGCGCTGTCCGATCAACTTGATAGCATTTGGCTGAATCTGGGCTGAAAGTATATCCCTGTACACTTCAGAATTCATGCGGCTACTCTTGTCTGCTGTTATGTCATCAATAAACACAAGTGACCCAGTGCCATTGAAAGCCATGCATGCCCATGCCATCACGTTGCCTCCACCATGTTTTACAGAGGTTGTGGTGTGCCTTGGATCATGTGCCGTTCCCTTTCTTCTCCAAACTTTTTTCTTCCCATCATTCTGGTAGAGGTTGATCTTTGTCTCATCTGTCCATAGAATACTTTTCCAGAACTGAGCTGGCTTCTTGAGGTGTTTTTCAGCAAATTTAACTCTGGCCTGTCTATTTTTGGAATTGATGAATGGTTTGCATCTAGATGTGAACCCTTTGTATTTACTTTCATATAGTCTTCTCTTTACTGTTGACTTAGAGACAGATACACCTACTTCACTGAGAGTGTTCTGGACTTCAGTTGATGTTGTGAACGGGTTCTTCTTGACCAAAGAAAGTATGCGGCGATCATCCACCACTGTTGTCATCCGTGGACGCCCAGGCCTTTTTGAGTTCCCAAGCTCACTAGTCAATTCCTTTTTTCTTAGAATGTACCCGACTGTTGATTTTGCTACTCCAAGCATGTCTTCTATCTCTCTGATGGATTTTTTCTTTTTTTTTCAGCCTCAGGATGTTCTGCTTCACCTCAATTGAGAGTTCCTTTGACCGCATGTTGTCTGGTCACAGCAACAGCTTCCAAATGCAAAACCACACACCTGGAATCAACCCCAGACCTTTTAACTACTTCATTGATTACCGGTTTATGAGGGAGACGCCTTCAGAGTTAATTGCAGCCCTTAGAGTCCATTGTCCAATTACTTTTGGTCCCTTGAAAAAGAGGAGGCTATGCATTACAGAGCTATGATTCCTAAACCCTTTCTCTGATTTGGATGTGGAAACTCTCATATTGCAGCTGGGAGTGTGCACTTTCAGCCCATATTATATATATAATTGTATTTCTGAACATGTTTTAGTAAACAGCTAAAATAACAAAACTTGTGTCACTGTCCAAATATTTCTGGCCCTAACTGTATATATATACCATATACCATATATATATAAATATACCTTTAGTGTTTGGTATGATTTCTGGGTGTCTCTGGTTGCTGCTTGCATCCTCTGTGTTTGTTTACTTGGTTTTACCTTCCTGCTGTGCAGCTTCCTGTGTAGCTGCTACACTAGTTCCCTCTCACTCAGTCCCCCTCCTCTCTCACTCCATTACACTCTCCCTCCTTGTCATTCCCCCACCCATTACTAGCCCCTCCTACCCTCCCCCATCTCTTTAGCTAACCTATTCCGCCCAGTACTAGAAGACAGGAAGGGGGAGGAGCTGTTTCCAGACACAGGAAGGCTTGGTAAGTATTGATGGGCATAGGGAGGGAGAAAATAGGTGGCATTCCACTTCGGAAGTGGTGAAACAGAACGTCACCGGATTATCAGAAAGTGTCCTGGGGCAGTCACATGATCTAGGATATGGGTAATTATAGATTTTTTTAAAAAAGAAATTTGAAGTAAATTAGAAGTTAGGCAGGGGAAGGGGGTTTAGTTTAGGGTTAATTCTTAGTTTATCCTGGACCACCCATTTAATGCCCACGAGCAGTGTTGGCACTCATTGTGGACATTAGTTCTGAGTTTCTATTGTATAATACTCTGATAAGTATTTTTTTATAGTCACAACATTTCTGATTTTGTTATGCTTAAACAATTAAAGAAAGCATAGCACTAAAGTATTCAAAAAGGTCAGTGGAAATGAGAAAATAGTAAAATCTGTAAACATTACTCGTACACTAAAACAACTAAATGACTACTGATGACACATAATCCAATGATAAATCTAAAAGTCAATAGCACTGTGATCAATGTAACCTAAGGACCCCGGTGTACAGATATGAAAAAAGACAATAAATAAAAATGGATGAAAATAGTGATTAAATATAATTGAAAGCATAGTACCAATGCTAGAGAAAGTAATCATTAATCTTTGACAAATGATCAACATCTTGTACCTATTAGTAATGTGACACATACATAAACTCATGAAATAAAGTGAGCGATGATACTCAAGGCGTAATAACTCCCACAAAAAAGCTTCACCTAGATCTCTGTTAGCACCAACTACACAACAGAAATAAGCATAAATCAATAATACTTGCGGCCATACAAGCACACTATACTATAGCTCCGAGCATACTACTCTAGTGCACATTTCACTAAGCTTTTCTTAGAACTTTCAGTATTTCTAATCCATGGTTTCCAAGAACTCTAACACAAAACAGAACTCAAACAATAAAAATGTCAAATTCTTAAAGGGGTTGGGCAGGATATAATTTATACTAACAGCAGGAATGCTTTAAAATATAGGAAAAAAAACTAATTTTAGAAGATGAAAGATAGAATATGAATAGATATTGTGTTTGATAGAGTAAAACTGAATGATTCTAAAATTATAGTTAAAATATCATTCAACACATTACATATATGGTATATCGTTCCCAATATAAAATTATATGTAGTTGTGGAATATTATATGAATTGTACACGGTCTTATTTTGGAATATATAACCCCAGTGGTATATTCTGGTGTGATATAAATATGCAAAAAAACAATCTTATTCCCTACCACTCTGCTACTCCAGTCCCCACCAGTTTCTTTCCTGTCCTTAGTGACCTCTTTCTGCATATACAGGCATTACCACTTAGGTCAGTGACTGGTCCCAGCTTTCATATGGGTACACAACACATGATCAGCTCCACCAAACAATCTAAGACCAGCAGGCACCACTGGAGTTGGTAACAATGTTTAAATTTTAAAGGATTCTCTGCTGTTAAAAAAAAATAAAGTTTATATCCTGAACATCCCCTTTAAGATTTGCTTAAAGTCTAAATGTCATATATATGTTACCGGCAATGTATGAAATCCGGCATTCTATACAATGGCTAGGCATTGTATAGAATGCCTAAAACTAGCCGGCAATGTATGAAACAATTCGTCATTTCACACATTGCCTAGGCATTCTATACAATGCCGAACGAGAAGCCAGCAAAGTATGAAATGATAGGCGACCTTCGTTCTCGCTTCGCTTCTAGCATGAAGCCGCTGACGCTTCCCCGCATGCACGATACAGACGACGGTCTCTCTCTGCCGTTGTCTCAGGCTTACTCTTCGTTCAGCAGCATCTCCGATGATCTCTCTCTCGCGCACGCGCTTTGCTTCATGATAGAAGCATGATACCCGACAGTCTTCTCTGCTCTGCCATTGCCTCAGGCGTTTGAAATTTCACTTATTTCGGTTTTGTTTGTGAATGAAAATGTGGGAAGGGGGGAAGGAGGAGCAAGTTGGAGAGTCGGAGAAGGACATGAAACAACGATTCATGGAAACACTGCCAAAAACAGTATTTGCTTAAGCCAAACTATGTACCAGAAGTTAATCAATGATGTACAAAAAGCCAAAATGACTACTAAGAAGGAACCCAAGGACTATTGGTTGCTGAATCGCTACAATGTAATGATTGTAGGAAACAAAAGTAAACTCATTTATCCTGTTAAAGAAGGCGTCAGTGAAGGCGTCAGTACTATCCAGTATTACGTCACGGAGTGTTTTCACTACATTTCACGACACTTCACGGAGCAGCTCGTTTGGGGGGAGGGAGGGGGTTCATACTTTGCCTAAATAGCATTCGGCTTTCTACAGAGTACCTGGGTATTCTATACAATGCCTAGGCAAAGTACGTAATGATTCTCCCATTTCATACATTGCCTAAAAACGTCGGGCATTCTATAGAATGCCTGCTTTTCATACATTGCCTGTAACATATATACTGTATGTAATCCAGACCTTTACAACTACTGATTGTTTCAATGATATTATGGATATAGCTATAAAGATATTCTGTTTTACGGACTTGGAAACAATTTATCTATACTAAAAAAAAATACACACACGACAATAAAACAACCTTGTAATATGATCTTATTTAATAAAATCACCGAACATCACAACTATATGATATTGCAGTAAGTATAAAATGGATGCTTTAAAGCCAGGGCCCCACGCAGCATAAACACAGTGTTTTATATTACTTGCAAAGTTGATAGGATTCTGGGCAATTCCATCCACACATTGCAGAAAAATATTCATAGTGGACATGCTGCAATTTCAAAAACCGTTGTGTTTTTGTAAATCGCAGCATGTCAATTATACCTATGGAAACGTTTGTGATTTCCATCTAGGACAGTGGTTCTCAACCTTTCTAATGCCGCGATCCCACAATACAGTTTCTCATGTTGCGGTGACCCCATTCAGTTTGGAACATGCGTCCATAACGGCGTGCGTCCCAGCTGAATAGCGCTGCTGCAGACAGTAGCGCGGCTTCTCGGTGGCTAAAGCCATCAGAAATATGTATTTTCTGATGGCTTTAGGCATACCTCGCAACTTTTGAAGATCAGAAAGAAGGAGAAAATATGCGGAGCCCCCAGTTTCATGTCCCCCATCTCTTCCTCAGTTTCATGTCCCCCCATCTCTGCCTCCAGTGTCAAGCCATACCCCCTTCATCTGCCCACAGTTTCATGTCCCCCATCTCTTCCCCCAGTTTCATGTTCCCATCTGTTCCCCAGTTTCATGTTCCCCCATCTCTGCCCAGAGCTTCATGTCCCTCCATCTCTGCCCCCAGTGTCATGCCGTCCCCCCCTTCATCTGCCCACAGTTTCATGTCCCTCATCTCTACCCCCAGTGTCATGCCATCCCCCCTTCATCTGCCCACAGTTTCATGTCCCTCCATCTCTGCCCCCAGTGTCATGCCATCCCCCCCTTCATCTGCCCCTTCATTATGTTCCACCTTAATGTTTAAAACAAAAAAAAACAAAAAAAACACTTACACTCACCTACCAACGCTCCCTCGCTGCCCGCTCAGTCTCGCTCACTCATATAGTTGTAGCCGCGATGTGACGTCATCACATCGCGGCTACACATACAGAAGCCGCAGCACAGCGTTAAAGCAGGAGCTGGCTTTGTCAGCTTCTGCTTTAATCGCCTGTGTTTTCAATTCATCGGCGTCCTCCGGGCGCCGATCAGTTGAAACCGGGACATACCTCCCACCGACCGGGACGGTTGGGAGGTATGTGGTGACCGCCGTGTTTTGGTCGTTCGACCCCTGCCGGGGTCGCGACCCACAGGTTGAGAACCGCTGGTCTAGGTATAATAGAAGTAGAAATGGACTTTGTGAAAAGCGCTGCAGAACGTGATGTGCCTCCACCACAGTCTTTTCTGCAGTGTTTTTTGGCTGCGGCTCACAACATGGGGCGTTAGCCTAAAAGGGTTTCTTGCATGAAAGCAAGTTATCCCCTATTTATAGAATAGGAGATAACTTGCAGATAAGTAAGGGTTCAACCCCTAAGACCCCCCTGATTAGGATAAGAGGGGACTTCCATCCCCCGATTCTGAATGGCTTGGTCATCAGGTGATGCACACCGCTCTATTAATTTCCATGGGAGTGCTGGTGTTCCTATTGAAATGAATGGTAACAGATACACTATACATACAATATACTGTACATACACTATACATGGCAACCAGAAAAGAACCCTCCATTGCCACTGGTGATTTCATTCAGTTATACAGTTATACTAAGTGGGTGAGGGACCTGTGTCTATGAAATAGTAGGAATCCACAGAGCTATTCATTAACCCGAGAAGAGCTTCTATGCTTTGTTTTCCTTGCAAATGAGCTCTCCGATATTTACAAACACAAACATGTTCAACTGAACACTCCTAAAAATAGCACAAGATGTTGGGAATTGTGTGAAGTATTCAATATGGAATGAGAAGCGAAGTAGAACTAATGTTTCATTTTCTGCAGTGATTGTCAAAGAACCAATTTCATCAAATTACCAATGTCATTTTTTTCTCCTAATGAACCCATTTTTTTATGCATTCAGCTTTTTTTTTTTTTCCTTTTGCAAAAATGGCTGGAACTTCACCATAAATAAAAATCTATGATTTTTATAAGTCAGTCTGTAATAACCACAGATCTTTTCCTAATGAACTGTTAAAAATGAGACAGGATTGACCTAAATTATTGTTTTATTAAACATTTGCGTGAAAAATTGATACTGTTAATGAAAGCTTAGATGCTGTTTGTGTCTATTAACTCCGTGTGGTATTTCGATTCAGTTTTTTACTAAATCTAAATACCACTAGTATCAACTTCAAGTTTACTTTCAAACTTGAAGTTGATACTAGTGAAGGTCAGTTGGCCTGGATCCCCCACACTCACAATTTTAGAAACACTGTATTTCTTGGCACATAAGCAAGGTAAATTTTGCTTTGCATCATAATAAATAAAATGAATGCAAATAGAGAACATGTCCTCAAAACAGTCCTCAAGCTCAGGGAAGGGGCAGACAGACAACCAAAACACCCCCTCCCCTTTCCCATCACCCAGCAACTACTGCGCCCAAAACTCCGGCCATTTTAATTTTTGAAATTTTCCAGTAGCTGCTGCATTTCCCCCTTAGGCTTATACTCGAGTCAATAAGTTTTCCCAGTTTTTTGGGGGTAAAATTAGGGGCCTCGGCTTATATTCGGGTCGGCTTATACTCGAGTATATACGGTACATTCAGACAATAAAACAGATTGGAAAAAAAGTTATACATATTTGGTTTCAATATACGAAAAATGATAATACATCCACTTTAATTAAAGCAAATGTATTGCCTTATGCTATAGAAAGAGCTGAACCTGTAAAACATTGAAAAGAAATCCCCATTTTACATTGTAATCTACGTATTAAGTCAAGTAACTTTGCAAGTCATTTGCTCTACTTGTTTTGTGTTTCTTTAACAAGATGTATTACTAGCTGTTCAGACAGACAGGTAAATTCAGAATTCTGTTGGAATTCTGTCATCAGGGAATGGTGCATTGTAGGAGATCAGATGACAGATACAGATACACAATTATAACTATGCCTGACAGCAGAATAGGGGAAGGCAGCTGTCTAGATCAAATGAAACCACTGCATTGTGAAGAAGTATTTAACACTGCTATGTGTGTATATCAATGGCAGAACAATACAAAATAACTAAAACTGATGCAAAAAAGGACAGCATTAACAAAGTTACTTCTGATTTGTAAAATGTGAAGTCTTGTCTAAAAGGTAGAGCTGCACTTGAAGTTTAGAATCTTATCCGCCTTACTTAGGATAGTACTTGCCTCTTAATGAATGAACATGATCATGGATATGGTATGACAGAACTGTTTCCATAAGTCCAACTGTGGCACAGGGACATGGTTAATAGGGGTGGGCGAAGCTCTGAAGAATTATCTTAGGTATAGGTGGTTCAGCCGAAAGATTCATTTTGGGTTGAATAAGTTCATCATTAACTAAAAGTGAAATTATTATATTCTAGTGTCTCTTCAGACCCCATTGTAAAATAAGTGGGGCCCCAGAGGAGGGGTGGAAACATAATAGTTATACTCACCTTCCCTCTCTTCATCCTTGCAACATCCAGTGGCCTCCTGGGTGACCTTTGATTGAGCCTCAATGGTCACATGGGATGACCTGATGCTTTACACAAAGAAAGGCAGCACTGGGCAATGCCCAAGAGAGGTGAGGGAAGGTGAGTATAACTGTTTGTTATGTATACATACCTCCCCTGGGCTTTCACTTGCATATACACCTCTCCCTGGGCCTTCACTCTTCAGACCCCAGGGTATAATAATTTCACTTTCAGTTCATGATGATCTTAAACAACCCCAAAAAATCATTCGGTAATGAACCACCAACGTTTCAGATTCAGGTTGAAACTAAAACTATTGGAATATGGAGGTCAATTCCTGATTGACCCAAACTGTTTTGCTTATCTCTAATGGTTAATACGACTGTGTTTATACAATGGCGAACACAACTGTGTATACGGGTTATGTGAATGACAGTCTGTACTACACATTTACCTCCTTTACTGTACCATGGGATGTGCAGACTGCTATAAAATAATTGTCTGTATTATCAATTAGCTTATACATGACATCAATAGACATCATTGACTAGAACAATCCTCTTCTGTGCACTACAGGTCGAATAGATATTGAATCGATACACTATGCTAGGTTGGATTGTCTAATTCCTTTCCTTCTATTTACCTTTTGAACATCGATTCATTTCTCTGATGTTTTAGTTTAACAGTTCAAAGGACACAGTAGAAGCCTGTGACAAATATAATCTCATATAATCTTTATGTTGGGGGGCTATAAGGAATTCATTTGTAGTGATGGAAAGACGATTATGACTCAGAATGAACATATTTAATAGAAATCATAGATGACATATCTTACTCTATTAGTTGTTGAAATGCTATAAGGTTCAAGAAAAGGCTTTAAAGGGATCTGCGCCGCTATTCGCCCAAAATCTCGTTTTTTATCGGTATGCAAATGACTTCTCTCGCAACACTTGGGTTGGGCCCCCATGCTCAAACAGCACTGGGGGCATACCCAATGCTGTGAGAGAAATCTCTCTGGCGCTGCCTCCATCTTCGTCAGCAACAGCCTCTTCATCTTCTTCTTCCGGCGCGCAGTGGCTCTATGCATGCGCAAGTCGGCTCTGCACTTCACATGAGGGCAGTAATTTTTTTGTGACCGCTTACGTGAGCAGATGCAGTACAATCCTGTAGTTTTATGGAGTACAGAGCGTACTGCGCCTGCCTTCTCGATCGCTGTGTATACAGTGCGCAATGAGCGCTGTATACACAGCTATGGGTGCCACCATGATGTGGCCGCCCTTTGACCCGAGGGTCACGTGATCCGCCGGTGTCAGCATCATTACAAGAGCTGCAGGGTCCTACAGGACACAGATCAGCTCTGCAAACTGTATATACTACCGTGCAGGAGGCTGTGTTCCTCCTGGAACTGGGGCTAAATGTATCAGCCCCAGTTGCAAGGGAAATCAGCCTACAACACAAAAGAAACAGTGATTAGATGTCCCCAAACATCTGTTATGACCTTATGGAGACACAATGTAAAAAAAAAAAAAAAATTAATAGAAGCGTTAAAAAAAAATGTAAATAAAATAATTTAAAAAATAAATAAAATAATACGCCAATAAAACACAGTTAATAAAGGTTATAGCTCCACCCCTGATGACACCATAAAAAATGTAAATTACTGTAACAGGAAAAACTATTTTCTGAGGATTTTCAGTAGCAAAAGAAGAAAAGTGAAAAACAATTCGCTCTTATTTTGTCTATATTTTCCTTGATATAAAAAAAATTAAAACACATGCAAAGATAAAAACATAAAATAAAAATAAAGCCCTATGTGTCACCGAAAAAAGACGCAGAAATTAGTTGAATGAGACATGAATGAGAAAAACGTTACAGCCGTCAAAACCGCACATAAAAAACCCCCCTAAAATGTGTCTGGTCCTGGACCACAAATTGGCCCGCTACTGAAGTGGTTAATAGGAGTCAGCTTAGTAATCTGGTAGTTCTGCTTGGAAACAGCTATACTTATTATTAAACGGTATTGAGTGTTCTATAGCAAGACATTAAATTATTCAGCACAGAATCTATATTGATACAGTAAGTTATCCTAAAGTGTTTGTGTACATGTGAGCTTTCACTTTAACCCTGCTCCATGTACTATGAACAGAATTGTGAATTTCTTGACTTACACTAAACCTTTCACCAGTAAAAAAAATCTCCATTTTATTCTATTTTTCATCTTTCATTTTGGATTTTTGTTAGATCATGCACATAGTGGTTCTTCATCCTAATGTTAGAAATGCATTTCTTCTTATTAAAACAGAACCGATTGCTATTAAAGGAAATAAATCTGGGTTTCTTAGTAAGCTCCCCACAATCCTTCTCCTAAGGGCTAGCTGAAGAATAAAGCTGATCTATCATGTAGACGGGACTGAAAAGTAGTCTATTCAACAAGCCTTTCATGCAAGTGAGAGAATAAAACTGGATCTTTTCTACAAAGTGAGCTATGGTAAAGGGCGAAGCCTTCTGTGCGGAGGCGCAGCTGCATCACTGTATAAAAATCCACACTTCCTTCGTGAATTTTGTCATTTACGTACGAGCGTTCATCAGGATCAGATAAACAGTAGGAAATCTCTCTCCTTCCACAGGCCGAGGCTTCTATGATTCTGAGCAGGATGGTGTGTTCAGCTGAGCGCGATAAAACCTGCAGACATCCATCATCTGCTATCCCAGCTTTTACTTCTCCTTGTAGCATTTGTGTTTTTACTGTCGTACTTTTCTTGCATTCCATGGGAAATGATTTGTAATTTCCTTGGCAATACCAAAGTGCTAGCTTTTCTTATATTGATTTCACAATTTGTCTTTGGAATTATATATGCCTCCAGCGCCAGGAAAATATATATAATTTAAAGACTTGTATCTACTCTTTATACTTTTTTTTGCCATACTGCCTTCAAAGCTGTTTTCAGTAGGGGTTACTTACAATCCATAGAGCATTCTATATAATAAATACCCTTTTGCTGGGTTCAGGCAGGCTCTGTGCTATTCTATTTAATGCTTGTTTTAAAGGCAAAGTTTCTCTTGGGGGTTCTGGAAGATAATTGTAAGAGGATACACAGTAATTAATAGTATATTCTGACATCTTGTAATATTGATGTTGAGCACTATTATATTACAGCCATAAGCAGCCTGAGATGGATGTAGATGTGTATTGGTTGTGTTATAGATGTGTTATAGAAGAGAAAACAAACCACATTGCCTAACCAAAATCAGGAACGAAGAACAGTGAAATGCCTACTCCAACCCTTCAAATACTATACATCAAAATAGATGGATAATATACAGCAATATATGTTTCTTAAATGGGTTTTCCAAGATTTACATATTGAAGACCTATTCATGGGATTAGTCATCAATATGTGATTAAAGGGTGTCAAATACCCACAGCTCAGTTGGCTGAATAGGCTGCACCATTTCGGTGAGCACCATAGCTTCTTCACTGAATACCAAACCTAATGTTGCACATATGAAATTATTTGTTTGGTATTTCAGCTCAGACCCATTCTCTTAGATGGGACTATTAAACTATAGCTGTTCCATGTGACTGATCACTGGCATCGGGAAGAGATTGTAGTACCTCTTTAAACAGCTGATTCGTGTGAATACTGGGTGTCAGACGCACCACCATCATATTTTGATGACCTAACCCCTCGTTCACATCTGATTTGGTATTCCATTCGGGGGAGTCCACATAGGGACCCCCGCAAATGGAATACCAAACGCAATTGCAAGTGCTATGCAGTAAAAAGCACACGGATCTCCATAGACTATAATGGAGCCTGTGTGCTTGCCGCCGCATCTCCGCACAGAACATGCGGTTAGGAAAGTAGTTCACAATCTACTTTCTTGTCCGCATGATTTGTGCGGGCTGTGCGCCGCAAGCACTCGGACCCCATTATAGTCTATGGGGTCCGTGTGCTTTTGCTGCACAGCACTTGCAATTGTGTTTGGTAGTCTGTTCGGGGGGTACCCATGTGACTCCCTGACAGATTACCAAACGTAGATGTGAACGAAGGGTCACTCTGTATAATTCCCTCACCTCTGTAATTGATTTTCCAGCACGTCCATCTTTCACCTTGGTTTCCCTTTGCCCCTCTAAAGTTTAATTTTAACCTTACCTGTGTGATTGAGAGCCTGTCATCCTATCAATTCTGAGGCAGGTTCTTCCATTCTATTTATTTTTTGCTCACATTCACATTGTTGCTTTCTATTGCCTTGTGCTTGCTGGCTATTTACTCTTGCTGTTTGTTACCTGTATTTATATCTCTGACTTCTGGCTTACTCTTTGATTATTTTCTTGGATTCTGATTCTGTACTACATTGCTCGACTGTTACTGACTCATTGACTAACTGACCTCCCTTTTGTTGTTGTTTCTCTTGTCTGCGTTCTGTGTCATCACCTTTATATAGGAAGGGTTTTGCTGCCCAGTTGTCATCTGTCACCTCGGATATTTCAGACAAGTAGGCAGGGATGCGGGGTTCAGCTTAGGGCTCACTGTCTTATTGTGCCCCCCCCCCAGAGTTCACCAGCAGCTACTGGTGAATTGTTGGTCTAGAAAACCTCTTACATCCTGTCTCTGACTCCACAGTTCTGGGAGAAATTGTTAGTTAAAGGTACAGCTAAGAATAGAGACTATTCCTGTTTTAGGTCAAGGTCCCACATAGCGAAGTACAGTTGAAAATGCACCAAAAATGCATCTTGCTTTTTTCCGCAGTGTTTTTCATTGAGTTTTTTACTTTTTAGAAGTGGTTTTTCTTCTCCCCAGGGAGGTAAGTAAGACTAATGTTTACTTGCCTTCCCTGGGGATAAGAATAGCAGCTCCAGTTCAGATGTGATTCGGCCCCCCCCCAAAAAAAAAAAACGCTGGGCAAACCTTGCGAATATATTTGAGAGACGAATGTTGTGAGGCTTATCAACATGCTAACTTCTAATAGACTCATGTGCCCTATCACAGTAATGCTCACCATAGAATATAATAAAGGGAAAATGTGTAATTACTTGCCCCTGGGCTCCCTTGCAGCCTTATTACTTTTACCCAGTCAACTGCATTATAAAGTTGAATACAGTCATGGTCATAAGTGTTGGCACCACCAAAATTTTTCCAAAAAATGAAGTATTTATTATTGCAATCGTACATGTTTTGTTATACACCTGTTTATTTCCTTTGTGTGTATTGGAACAACACAAAAAAAAAAACAGAAAAAAGGCAAAATGGACCTAATTTCACGCAAAACTCCAAAAATGGGCTGAACATAATTGTTGGCACATTTTCATGAGATGCTCATTCAAACTCACCTGTTGCGAGTAACAGGTGTGGGCAATATAAAAATCACACCTGAAACCAGATAAAAGGTAAAGAAGTTGACTCAATTTCTGCAGTGTGTGTCTGTGTGTACCACACTTAGCATAGAGAATAGAAATCTTCCTGGAAGTGGATGAAAGAGAAAAATTGATGAAAGGTTGCAACACAGGATAGTCATGATGGTGGACAAGCAGCCCCAATCAAGTTCCAAAGAAATTCAAGCTGTCCCGCAGGCTCAGGGTGCATCAGTGTCAGTGTGATCTATCCATCAACATTTCAATTAAATGAAATACTATGGCAGGAGACCCAGGATCCAGATCCCATTGCTGACACAGAGGCATAAAAAAAATTGTAGACTGCAGGTTGCCAAAATGTACGTGAGTAAGCCAAAATTCTTCTGGGAAAATGTCTTGTGGACAGATGAGTCCAAGATAGAGCTTTTTGGTAAAGCACATCATTCTACTGTTTACCAAAAATGGAATGAGGCCTACAAAGAAAAGAACACATTACCAATAGTCAAATATACTGGAGGTTTAAAGATGTTTTGGGGTTGTTTTGCCTACTCTGGGTGCCTTGACTGTGTGCAAAGCATCATTAGATATAATTACCAGGATTTTGAATTGTAATGCAGGACCCAGTGTCAGAAAGCTGGGTTTGCGCCCTAGGTCATGGGTCTTCCAACAGGACAATGATCCCAAACATACTTCAAAAAGCACCCAGAAATGGATGGAAATAAAGCACTCTAGAGTTCTGCGATGAGTCCGGATTTAAATCATATTGAATACTTATGGAGAGATCTTAAAATTGCTGCTGGGAGACACCCTTCAAATATGAGACCTGGTGCATTTTGCAAAAGAAAAGTGGTTCAAAATTCCAGTTGAGAAGTGTAAGAAGCTTGTTGATGGTTATAGGAAGAATAGATTTCAGTTACTTTTTCCAAAGGGTGTGCAACCAAATATTAAATTGAGAGTGCCAGTAAATTTTTCCAGTCCATTTTTGGAGTTTTGTGTGAAATTATATAATTTTGGCCTTTTTTCTCTTTTTTTTGTGTGTTGTTCTAATACACATAAAGGAAATAAATATATAAGTATTTTGTATAACAAAACACATATTTTTTGGGAAAATTTCAGGTGTGGCAACAGTTATGGTCATGACCCTACATTCACGTTACTGAGTTATAGTTTATTATAAAACTACTGCAAGCTACTGTGAGATACTTTAAAGATAAAGTAGCCCTAGACTCTTTAGTGCAGCCTACGGTCATAGTTGCTGACAAGCGAAGCTCCATTTCATGTATGTGTACTGTCTGCACCTCCTTCGGCTGGCATACATATCCATTCACTTCAATGCATTCATTCAGGTGTCCATCTTTTTTTCACAAGCTGTGGATCTTAGAAATACAACAAGCACACTCTTCTTATTTCACTGTTACTGATTCGTCACACCAATGAACGCCTAGGGCTTTATGAAAAAACGGATGACATTCATGCGTCATCTATTTATCATGACCCATAGAAAAGCATAGAAACAACGGAGAATTCAGGAGCTTGTGGACATTGCTGGGAGTATTTTTAGGTCAAAAATTGTTGCAAATTCTCCAACTAATAAAATATAAATTGCAAAAACACAACATCATACATATAGCATACATATATAAGAGACACAACAATGGAATCAATCTGTCTGCCACTAGCTAATGCTTTCTTCAGACTGGGCAGCATAAAGGTGGTGACAGATTCTCTATAAAATACTGTAAAGAAAACTTCTAACCACACAACCGAAAAGCACCAAAAATAAATCAATGCTCACTGTATATACGGTTGAGATACCTATTCTTTTATGTAGGTGTATAAATTGTATTATTGAATACCATCCATTTTATGCCTTCAAAACAGAGCGCTTGTCATGTGCAGAAAAATAAAGCGTGTTCTAGAAACTACTCGCTGACTATTTACCTAGTCACTTGGTGTACAGTCTCTTGTAGCTTAGTAACATACATATGGTCTTTGGGAATGTAGTGGATAATAAGCCTCTTTAGGCCAGGGCCCCACGTGGAGTAAATACCGCAGTTTGGCTGTGGCAGAAACACTGTGGAATAAACTGCGGTGTATTACAGTCACAGCAAAATGGATAAGATTCTCGAGAATCCCATACCCCATGTTACGTTAAAATACGTGCTGCGCACACACTGAGATTTCCAAAATCGTTGCGGTTTTGGAAATCACACCTTATCAATTATTCCTATGGAAAAAAAAAGGTGGTTTCTCTATAGGTATAAATGAAGCAGAAAGTCCGCAGAGGAAAATTCTGCAAACTTTCTGGCAAAAGTGCTGTGGGAAGAACAACAATGTGGGTTGCCACGTGGGGCCTTAGCTTTACTCCAGATATCAATTCCAACTGTGCTTAGTATTCCAAAGTGAAGAGAAATATACAATTTGCCTCTCATGAAATACATATTTTGCAGTTTCTCTATTAGAGTGGACAAATATTTGATAGAAAATTCAGTTTAAATGTTTATGTTTAAAGCTTTATTCTAAGGTATAATTGATAGTTTGTAGTCAATAATACCATGTAACTCCTTTCCTGTTATGATGTGACCCCTTAGAGACCACCATGAAATGTATTAACATTGCATTAGTCTAAATACTGTACATAAACTGCCCTAGAACAGTGATGGTGATCCTTTTAGAGACCGAGCCCAAACTGCAAGTCAAAACCCACTAAATTATCACAAAGTGCCAACATGGCAATTTAACCTTAGTACTGTGCAGATTCACAAATGTGGACAATTACAGACCCACAAAATACAGTTGTGTGAATGGGGCTTTACCGAGCTTCAATAACACAAACAACTTTGTACTGAAAGGTAATAGTCTGCATTTGGTACTTTTGAACAATTAATGTTGACTATTTACGTTGTTTTATAGTGACCGCGCAATGCTATTACAGTCTGTACTAATATCACTTGTCTGCTATAAAACATACACTGTTTGATATAAATAGTAAAGGAGCCCCCACACAGTACACTCTGCCCCACAGTGGTCCCCAAGCTGTACAATCAGCTCCAAGTGGTCCACATTGGCCCCCACAGTACAGTGTGCTCCACAGTGGCTCCCAGACAGTCAATGTGCTCCACACACAGTATTAAATACTCCAAAGTGGCCCCCACACAGTATTATGTGCTCCACAATGGCCCCCACAGTACAATGCGCTCCACAGTGGCAGCCAGACAGTACAATGCGCTCCACAGTGGACCCCAGACAGTATATGCTCCACAGTGTCCCCCAGACAGTATTATATGCTCCACTTTGGGATCCCACACATTATTATATGCTACACTGTAGAATTCGCTGTTAGTGAGTGATCTGGGCGACGGCGCATATGCCAGCAGAGAGGGCTGTGAGTGTCACCTCTTGCACGTGTGCCATAGGTTAGCCAACACAGCCCTAGACCATGGTACTTATCAAATAGATAGAATGTGCTACTTTTAGATGTATTTTATTTGTGGCACTATGGTCTGGTTTTAGTGTCAGATACAGCATTGAAGTTTTACTTTAATACCAGGACGTGTTTGCTGTTCTTGCTGCTCATAGTGCGATGATATTTGCTCAGACAGAACGTTTAATCGCGCTGATTTATCACAAACACATAGCCGAACACTGTATTTTCCCAATGTAGATATCGTACACATTAACGCAGATAATGGAACTAAGGAATAATGGATTTTGAAGCAGACACAGATGTCTGAAATTGCTACTGAAGTTGGTATCTTGTCACATTGACACATGTACATCCTCAGAGAGGATTCTGGGAGAAGATACAATCGCTGGAAATACTTTCACACATAGAGAACATAAAGAAAAGCTACACAAATCCTAAGTCACAATTGTAGAGCTGTCGGTAGAGCTTGTAAACAGAGATTTATTCAATCTCAGACCTAAAATGGTGTCATCTAAGGCTCCAGTGAAAGACCATCTCTCAAGATAAATGGCCATTTATAGTGAGGAGAATTCTTCTCCTGCAATTGCCCTGGATTCATAAAGCTCCAAGTAGCAATGACTGAGTAGGTGAAAAGGTTTATCATGCAGAGTCTGTCACAGCAAAAAGCTGTGTTGATGCCATAGATATCACTTGTGATGGCAATGCAAGATGCGCAAATCCATTTATTACATGTATTACCTACAGAAATACTCTATTCTGCTTCATGCTCATATATCTATGTTAACCAGAATTTTAGACATACAAAAATCTATTTTTGGGGTTCAAAATGACCAAAATTTCATATGTGAATTTCAGTACTCATTCTTTTTAGACCTTAAACTGGTTGTCCAGGACTTCCCTGCTGGTGATCTTTTCTTAGGAGGAGTCACCAATAGCAGATCTGTGGGGCCAACTCCTTGAATATCTGTCATTCGTTTGCGAAAGCTGCTGATAGTCTATAGCTGTATACAATCTATATCAGCGAGAAATTACAGTGTAGGAGGTAGTGTAGGCTCAGTCCCATTCACTTGAATGGGCCAGAGATTTCGGTACCTTTACCGGGCTTTACTCCGTACAGACCTGTATAGCTCAATACACAGAAGCTTCAGCAAACAAATGATCACTGTCATGTCATCAATAGTGAATTCCTGGACAACTCCATTAAACATCAAAAAACAAAGGGCAATTAAAGAAACATGTAAATGCTGAACCTATACGTAAAATTTACAATTTTTTTTTTTTTTTTTGCAATATGTCCATGTGCTCAAGGGGTTTTGTGAGCATGGTCAAAAACTGGGAGGAAACAGCATAAAATTATATAAAAAAATGATACCTGTTAAATCCAATTCTCCTCTGTTTCAGTGCTCCAGCTATGTTGCTCCCTACCAGTTTTGTTGACTTGGGTGCATATGACTTGTTGCTGCAGTCTACTACTAAGACCAATCACTGGCCCCAGAATTAAACAGTAAAATAAATCTTTTGTTACTCTATGCAAGTTAGCCCTGGCCAATTTTGTTCAATCAGAAGCCTCAGCGGCCTAATGAAAGGACACGGTAAGTCACAGGCACTGTATGTGAGTGGCATTCTGGTTCTTTCCCAATGACGGCCGTAAATGACGGCCGTAAATGACGGGCCGTCTTTTCCTATAGAACTCTATGTAAACGTTTTATGACGGCCGTAAAAGACACACAAATTACACACAAATGACGCCTGGCGTTACTCTGTGTGAATGGAGCCAACAGTCTAAAGGAGGCAGATTGTTGCCCTACTTAACTTGCATGGTGAGTCTGAAATCCAGTTCGCACAGGAATATTAGAGCATCAAAGGATCAGAGAAGAGATCAATGCTCTGGAGGGGAGCATATGACCACAATAACGCTGTCAATAAGTTATTCAGTAACATTACACTACACACAGGCATATTTTTGAAAAAAGGGGAAAGCCTTTAATCCATTCATAATTGTTATCCATAAATGTACGATGAACCATCACTTTAGGAACGTGACTGTCATGGATATACCAGATCTTCAATCTCTTCTTGCTACTGTATCAAGTATATGCTTCTAGAAAAAATCTTAGACGTGTATTAAATAATTCTGTAGCTTTATTCAGTTGGAAATAGCCTAGAGAAAAGTAATGGTCAAGTTCATTAAGTAAAAGAGTATTGTAGTGATCGGTTCTCTCATGTAATATAGTGTTTTGCTTTAGTAACCTGGATTTCAAACAGGAGAAAACATGCTTAGTAGAAAATGGCAGCTTGTTGTAATTGTAAGTTAATGTCCCAGTAAGGGGTTAAACAATTTGTCACCTTAGTAAGATGTCAGCAGTGAAAGTACCTTTCTCAATATATGTAAATTGTAATCCATCAATGTTCTCAGGTTCACAAAGTCGATCATTTTAGACTTGATGTAAATACAGAAACTAACCAGAATTGTACAGATTTTCAACAGCTAAATTCACAGAAGAATGCAAAAAAACATGAAAATATACAAATATATATGAAATATACATTCAAAAATGTACTTGTAGCAGTCATCCTGGTAAAATATCAAGAACACGCAGTAAGTGTCAATCCATATGCCCACAAGATAAAGATAGTCTTGTGGACACGTATAAGCACGACAGTGCGAGTGACAAGCAGGCCATTAGGGGAGATTGGAAACAGCCATTTAATGTAACAAATAGTGATGAACAGGATTTTATCTGACTTTTTTAATGAGCTGGGAGATTGCCGCAGATATTAGACCATTAGCTGGAGGACATGTTTTGCCAAGTTCTCATCCTAATAATATTCTTGCAGCCAAGCCAGGAAGTGCCCTTCAGAACTAAGAACTATACGGAAGAACCTATTTCCTTGTGTGGGTGTACAACACCACAAGAGACCACATTACATTTTAGCCTGTTTCAATTTTACGGCATATGACACCCAAACTTCCTTATGTTGTCACATTCTGAACAAGCGCTTATGATTTGATGATGGCCAGCTTTCTATGTACTTACAGTCCTCTAGCTCATCTGGCAAAATTAATGCTTTCTCCTTCTTCCATTTGTCATTGAAATAGCAAAATAATCTTTTTTTTTCTGACAAGTCTAAAATAATGCAGTGTTGTTCCCCCGGCACAGTCTGAGTTATATGGAAGGATGATCAGCTTAATAGCTAATTAGAGAATTGGGAAGATATTCTCCAGAAAATAGCTTGATCAGAGAAATGCTAAAAAATTTACTGAGATATTTATCAAGAATGGTAGAAATAGATAGAATTGATTATACCGTGCATAGTAATTAAAGAATGTATCTCATACCATAAAATGCAATGACTAGTTTAATGGATGTTATTCTTTACCGAGCCTATGAATGTACTTTGTCCATGTTGGTTTCTGACAAATGCACGTCTATGATGGCAAGATTGATTAAAATGGATTGAATGTCTTTGGATAACAAAAGCCAAGGTTGTTATAAAGTAAAAGAACATTTTTGAACCATGTGCTACATGTACTTATGATACTACATATACACTGTCTGGAATAAAACAACCTTGTTCAAAAAAATCTCCATCTTTGTAAAAATTCTCTTACCAGCACTTAGAATATGCTATGTATCTCCTCAACAACCATGAAAAAGGCAGACTGCATAACAGTCACAATGCTGAGTACATCATGAAATCCCATTAGTTCCATAGTGCACAGTAGCTATCCCCATCTCAACTCTCTTACCTTAGATTCAATTTGCTTCTGATTTCTTATGAAGCCAATATAACATTGCGATGCGCTAGTCGAATCCATCACAGACATACACAACTACAGGATATTCACAGCTGATTGCTTTCATGACTTCTATAGGTTTGAATGGCTCTATCTTCTGGGCATATGCCATATATACAGTATGGATGGTAAGAAATACCTTTAACGGATTCAATTATTCAGAAACCTTACATGAGTAAAACTACGTAAAAGAAACGGTATTGTGTCTTACAATTTTTTTTCAGGGGGCTGAAACTTACTTTTACTACTTATGAGGTTGTAAAACAAAAAGAATCTATATTCTATATTTACGTGATGAATGTATGATTGCCAGGAACCCCACCATCATTAATACAGGACAGAATTCTGAGACCCCCATACCAGATCAGTTTGAATGGCATAGTGGTCATGCATATTCCCTACCCACTCCAGTCAATGTCTATAGCCGTGATGGCGAACCTATGGCATGGGTGGCACTCAGAGCCGTCTCTTTGGGCACCCATCTGTGGAACAGATTATACTGTGTGGGGTCCACTGTGCAGCAAATTATACTGTGTGAAGGCAACTGTGGAACTGATTGTACAGTGTGGGGGCTACTTTAGAGCAGATTGTATTGTGTGGGGGTCACTGTAAAGCAGTTTGGACTGTGTAGGGGTCACAGTGGAGCAGAAAATAAAGCCCCATTCACATGACTGTATTTTGAAAGTTTGTAATTGTCTGTAATTGTGGATCCACATATTATTAAGGTTAAATTCCCGTGTTGGCACTTTGTGATAAATTAGTGAGATTTGGGTTGCAATTTGGGCACTCAGTCTCTAAAAGGTTCGCCATCACTGGTCTATAGGACTTACAGATTGTACGGCAATAAAATGAAAATCTATCTATGCTTTTACTTTATTTCTCATTGTAAAAATTGTAAGTGTCTTGTGTATCAGTTAACATCCTCTAACTGGTATTGGATTCCACTAAGGATGCCCTGTATGCGGAAAGCATATTAACAACCCTTTCTATGGATAATTCCCTGATGTTACACAGACTTAAACTGGCTCAATTGCCCTAAAATGGAATGCAATTAATTAGCCTGACTTCAATGCACAAAACTAATGATTATTGATGCTTTACAAGACTTTAGGGAAAAAAAGGTGATTCATGAACCACAAAACTAAATCATGGCGGTGAATAACATTTGTCAGCATCTGTACCAGCAAACATAACAACTATCCAATAATGTGCAGTAGATAATGGTACTAGTGGTCAAAAGGAGCACACAGTCACCTAGCTGCTTGTCTGGGAACAAAAAGAGGCCTTCAAGGGTCATGGGTTTGGCAGGGAACAGAAGAAAGGGACTGCTTCTTAGCCACTTGCGTACCTCGCAGAATATCCCCATATAAGGATGACCACAACTTTTCAGTTCTTTTCACACTGAATTCCTCCTGCCCATATAATGTACAATATGGCCCCAGTCCATATGTTAAACAAACTCAAAGGCCCCTAAGATATTAATGGAAACTGTTTAGCAATGTGCGTCAGAGGTTTAGTTCTTTTACTTACATGCAATAGTGCAACCAACTGTGCAACGCATATAAATGAATTGAGAAAAAAGTATACCATATGGCATATTTTATTATCATGAATCACTTTGCTGTTGGATGCCACTATTAGGCATCCACCACAGACACAATATATGTGTCAGGAGTTTTCCTACTGTATGTGTTAAATATGAGGGGGAATGCAATATAATAAAAGTCTTCCATGTTCTATTTTAATAAGATGCATACACAAATATGTACTAAATCAGAATAGAGCTCTGACAACTACAGCCAAAATAACTACCATTGGGCAAGCTCTATCGTGCGGTTACTAAAAACTATACACCATTGTTAGGGCTTCATTATGTTTTGCTTTTTCATTTTTGAGACCAACTAATGTCAAAGGACATACTGCAAGTAAAATATTGGGACCATTTAACATGGCCCTGCAACATGAACCTGTCCAAACTGGAAAAAATACCAAATAAAATATTGATATATAGTGTAAAAGTGTATAGTTTCTGAAAATATTCAAGAAAATTCTTTCAAACGAATGTATCCTATGTAGTCAATCCACCATACTTTTGCATGGACAGCTGAGGATACAGAATTGTGTTTTACAGAATCCATCATTTCCAAATAGCAAGGTAGGAATAGCAAACATGCTGGCATTAAATGGTTAAGTCATACATACCAAGGATCCTATTAGATGGAAAGTAAATTCATCAATTTCTCCATTCCAATTAGCCAAAAGGAAAAAAACAATTATTCCTCAGCCCCACATAATATGCAATAACGCTAAAGAAGCCAATAAACGGTGAATACATCAACATCGGCTTTATATAGTGCAGCGCTGATATTTGTATGTATAGACGCTCTCTGGCTTGTACTTAGTTATATAATACTGATCCGAGGATTGTGATATCCTACTGTGAATATCTGCATTACTATACACAGAGATCTACATTTAATACTATTGAGAATGTGTACAAAGTGCACCAGGCTTTAATGTATGCTCCTTTTATAGGCTTCTTAATGAAAATATCAGGTGGGAATACAGTATTATTGTCATTGCCTTTGGCAAAATAGTGTGGTGTAAATGGCTGCGTTACGATCTTTTTCTGTCACCATGTTGAAGATGGTTCTGGGTTTGCAAGTTACATAATAAAAATCAAGAGTATTTCTAATTCCGTATTCAGTTTTGCTAGTTGTTGCGGCCACATTAACAAATAGTTTACTTTTAGTAAAACCCGCAATCAATCCTTTTCCTGTGAAACTCTCCTAGACCTAGAAAAAACTTTTCACTTGTCTCTATGAAGGCATAAGTATGGACACTCATATTTCTAGCATACTTCACTTGTACAGCGCAGATCTCTTTTAACTCAAGTGTGGTTTCTATATTTGCATACACAGCAAGCCATTCTCTAAGCTGGAGGTAGAGTACAAAGCTACTTTTTAATATTAAGGAATAGAAGTCATGGATATGTCGTTTCTCTCAGGACGTGCTATAAAAAATCATTTTCCCCTCTGATTTCAATAAAAATCTTATAGATTTTTCCATTTTACTTACACAGCAGGAAAGAAAAACTTTAGGTTCATGTAGGAGTGTTGACGGGACTGTATATCATTGATGGTTTATATGTAAACTTGGCATGTGAGATATCCAGCGTCAGTGCAGTGTTCTCGTGACAATGGCAGCAGACAAAGAAAGGATATACATGCAGGGGCCATTCTTTATGCTACAAGTGACTCCAACAGTTGTATAGAAATCTGCACCCAAACATGAATAAGTTGAAGGTAGACACTAGCCGGGAGAGCAAACTACAATTACATAAAAGTACTTTCCTGATGTGCCATGCACTTATGTCCCCACAGGAATAGTCTCTAAAGAAGATTTCTATGATACTTACAACAAGTGTCCAAACCAGTAGGACGCTCTCAAGTTAGAAAAAAAATTACAGAAAACAAGATGGAGCTTGAGAGCTCAGAAAGTCAGGCCATCGAGTAAGTCACATCTGCAGCTATTTATGCTTGTAATGATTAGAGATGAGCGAGTAGTGTTCAATCGAGTAGGTGTTCGATCGAATACTACGGTATTCGAAATACTCGTACTCGCTCGAACACTACTAGCTGTTCGAAGTTTAAGGTTCGATGCAGAACCAGCGTTGTTTGACAGAATGCTATACATTCTGCCAATCAACGCTGGTTCTTCTCTTACCTTTCCAAAGTCTTCTCCGCGCTGCGTCCCTGCGTCTTCTTCCAGGTGGAATTCACTCTGCCTAGGCAGAGCCAACTGCGCATGCCCGGGCATGCACGCGCATACACGCACATGCGCAATCGGCTCTGCTCAGGCGTCTGGCCTGGGCAGAGCCCACACGCATGCGCAGTCGGCTCTGCCTAGGCCGGATGCCTAGGCAGAGTGAATTCCACCCAGAAGAGGACACGGGGACCCTGCGCCGGGAGAAGACTTCAAGCAGAATCAAGCCCGACCATCACTCGTGGACTTGGTATGTATGATTTTATCGAATGTTGCCTACCCCTGAAACGAGCATTTTCCCCCCATAGACTATAATGGGGTTTGAAATCCGTTCAAACAGTCGAACAGTGTGCGGCTGTTCGAATCGGATTTCGAACCTCGGACACTTTAGTGTTCGCTCATCTCTAGTAATGATCTAGCATTAATTACAATATTCAGATGTAACAGGCACCCTTTCACACACTGACACGTCTATTATGTCTATGGGCAAATCTAGGGCTGTAACTGGAGGTACTTTCAAGTTGGAACAATATCGAAGCTGAAGTTAGCTGAAGTGAGTCTTAAGTAAGAGGTTTATGTCAACAGCATCTTCCAAACTATAGCTACAAAGAAGGGCTAAGACACAGGTAAACAGAGGCATAGAGTATGTAGCATAGAGACCGTATTCTATAAAAACTTATATTGCCTATTATATATTTTACTGTATTGTATATACCTGATCAGAAATGAGTTTTCTACTATGATATGGTGAAAAAAAGTGTGCTGTTCTGCATAAACGACTATTGCTGCATGTTAGTATATGAAGAGTAACACTATTTCTTACCATTATATGACTTATAGGATATTTTGCAGATTCTCTCTGTAGTATGCATTACTCTTAGATCTATTGGGTGCCATAAACTGCGTACCGTAAGTAGAGGCAAATTTGCTCTGTAATTGTCTCTCTCACAGATACAACCCTAGGACCATGCAGGACATAGATAGAGAAGTACTGACGGTACTAATATGAGTAAAGTGCTTTGGTTGTGATAAAAAGCTCCTACTTAGCTTCAGCATCACATTAAACCTGTGTTTCTTCTCGTATCTCCAGCACTTGCTTTCCTCCCCTTTCCATAGATTTTTATAAACGTACTGCAATGGCCTCAGCTGAGCCATGTTGACTCAGTATATCACTTGGTGGCCGAGACCACTGATTTACTACAACAGTCATAATCCAGCAACTTCCATCAGATGACCGCACCTGCACACAATGAGGGTAGACATCTTGTAACAGAGTAAGTTTGCATTTAGGAACATACATGTTCAGCCACTGGAGAGACATATCTGTACACAACTGATACTGGTTTGCAGTAATGTGTAATAAGTACATGGAACGTATGGTTTATAGTTCATAGTCATTAACCAATATACAGATCTGGAATATTTTATTCATTCACCAGACCTGGACAGAACTATATAGATTTCCTCCAAGTGTGAGCAGCATCGTGACGTCCTAATGTAAATGGACGTACCATATATTGGTATTTGAAACAAGTCTGGTCAGTGGATGATTTACAACAGGCAATGCTGCTTTATATTACTAAATTCAATGCGTTGAGGATAGATTGTCTATAATCCTGAATCTCTAACACAACACTTGTGCTATCCTCCATTACCAATTATCCAGTAATTAATATATGGGCAACTCTGCCTTACCAGCAATCCCTATAGACCTAGAGCCTGTTACACTGCGGCTACAAATAAGGCAGATGTCAGAATGGCTGGACCCAATAATGACTGCAAGGCATACATAGCATTAAATGTGATGTACCACTGGCAGGTCTGGAACACAAAGCAATGTAAAATAGATTACTTAGACTTGCGGTGTATATGTTGTTAACATGCGAGAGCACACAGTTATTTATCAGGCAGTAAACAGCCTACATGCCAGACTGTGCTGCATTATTACTATGTAAGTAATATTCTGTCCTTTTGCGTCAGCGTCAAGAGTAACAAGCTTTCCCTGTCAGGATTCATACGCTCGAATCTCATTTCTTTGTCAAACTTGGCTCTGTAGTGAGCGAAAACAACATGAGCCGGAACTCAGATAGAAAAGGCGAGATATTCAAAGTACAATAGATAATCCAGCTTTAAATAGAGGGATGTGGGAGACAAAAATGTAAGTCTCAAGAAGGATCAAAATAATTTTTACAAACTGTGCCAAGAAAAGCTACTAAAATAAAATGGTGCATGATTTACATTACAGCAATGAATTCAGAGACGAAACCTATTTAAAGGGGTAATAAAAAAAAACACCACAGCCCAATGGCAGTCGGTAAAATGGTCGCCTCATCCCACCAGCATACAGTATTTTTATTTTGTGGTTATTGTTGGCTGCAGTCGAAGTAAAGCACAGTGTTTAATACCTGGCATTTAAATGTATGTGTGTCTATAAGACAAGAGCTACACCATGCAGTAGTAATCTGCACTGAATCCAGGGTCAACATCAGCATCTGGAAAACCCAGGCAAGTGACAGGGCCCAAGATCCCGGGAGGCCCACTGAGCTGCTTAGTGCTGACTGCCTCACTTTGGCTACCAAAACTTATTTACCTCTGATCTTTACAAGTAAAGGTGTCCGTGCAGGCTGACAGTTCCCTGTACTGCCTGAGCTTTGTACTGCAGGGAATGACAGGTTGTCTATTACACTGAGCCATGGCAACCCAATGCAATCAATCCCTGACTCAGCTCCAGGTACATGTTCTGTCTTTTGTGCTTGTGTGTGTTCATGTTCTGTCGTGTGTGTGTGTGTGTGTGTACATGTTCTGTCATCAGTGGTTTTGTGTGTATGTGTGTGTATATATTTGTATGACAGTACTGTAAATATATTGTAAGGGAGTCCATCTCACACGGTTGGGGTACGGCAATGACACAGTTCAGAATGGTACATTACTATGCTTTACATATGCATTCATGTTTCTTCTGGTTTTATATAAAGGGAGGTAACAGTTAATTATTCACAATTTTATGTTTTATTGTGAGCGATGGTGGCAGTCTCTGGCCGCTGATTAATTCTGGAGCAACATGGAGGAAGGTCTCGTGAAGCAGAATTTAAATCTACACCAGTCAGGGACAAATATAACCTATGCCAGTTTTATGGTGTGTTACAGTTAAGTCCTCCATCTTTGTATTTTGGCAGCCATCTTGTAATCTTTCACATATAAACTGTATAAGTATGTATTTTTCTGCTTAAGTCAAGGAGGCCCTTTGTTAGACTTTAAGGAATGTGATAATGAACGTTAATGCATAGGTTGCTAATCCTTATCTCTCAAGGGCCTCATTTTGAGAAGATGCAGCTGACTTTGTATATCTCTTACCTTCTTTACATGATGTATGGACACATAACCAACAAAAGTATTAATCTTATGGTATCTGGGCACTTTGTCATATTTTATGGTATATGAAGGTCACGTAGAGTGTGTACGGACACAATCTATGTAGCTCATTGTTAATTAAGTTGGAACATGTCATCTTATCTCTTTTACCATGATATATACATATAGACAGTCTGGGATGTTAGCTCACACATAAGTATTTTGAATCCTTCTTTGTTTCATGGGAAAGTCCATCCCAGTTTTGAAAGCTATAATGAGATGCAGATTATAATGAGTCTCAGCCAATAGTCATGTGCCAGGCTTATCTTATATCTCTATGACCAATCATGTTGTATTGAATTAGAATAGCCAAGCCAGCTCTTTGTCTGTAATGTATTTAAACTACCTTTTTCTTACAATAAAATTAGAATTCACTTGGTACACCATCAGCTGTGTGCGTGTGTCTTCTGCAGGCCTGCGATCTAATCTCTAATTAGGACCTCTACAACATACGGAGGGATCCATTGCTGTCCCTATCAGGTGTAAGTTAGAGTAAATCCATTGAGCCATGACATCCCTGCCCTGCCTTGATCCACGACTGCCTCCATTCAGTTTTCTCAAAAGTTGAAAGTTTTGTAGGGGGAATGACTTTGCCAAAATTGTTTCACATGCAAAAACATCTTTATACTGTTCGGTGACATTCTCATTTTTTTGGTGATGTCACTTTATAAATGACTCCAGATATGACCTAACAACCAAGGCCAGGAGAGAGAAGGACAGAATAATACTGTTTTTGAGCCTTGTGATTTATGCTCATGGGGTTCTACAGTGCAGATTGCTATCCTACTGTACAGAGCTACGTACTGTATATCCTTACAGTGATGTATTTCTGTACACACACATCAAGTACATCCTTGGAGTGGTGTATTTCTGTGCACACACATCAAGTATATCCTTGGAGTGATGTATTTCTATGTACACACATCGTGTATATCCTTACAGTGATGTATTTCTGTAGACATACATATTGTATATCTTTAGAGTGATGAATTTCTGTGCACAGACATCATGTATATCCTTACAGTGATGTATTTCTGTGCACACACATCATGTATATCCTTACAGCGATGTATTTCTGTACACACACATATTGTATATCCTTAGAGTGATGTATTTCTGTACACACACATATTGTATATCCTTACAGCGATGTATTTCTGTACACACACATATTGTATATCCTTAGAGTGATGTATTTCTGTACACACACATATTGTATATCCTTACAGTGATGTATTTCTGTGCACACACATCAATGGAGTGATGTATTTCTGTGCACACACACATCTTCTATATCCTTACAGTGATGTATTTCTGTGCACACACATCATGTATATCCTTACAGTGATGTATTTCTGTGCACACACATCATGAATATCCTTACAGTGATGTATTTCTATGCACACACATCATGTATATCCTTGGAGTGATGTATTTCTGTGCACACACATCATGTATATCCTTACAGTGATGTATTTCTGTACACACACATATAGTATATCTTTAGAGTGATGCATTTCTGTGCACAGACATCATGTATGTCTTTGGAGTGATGTATTTATGTGCACACACATCTTGTATATTGTTGGAGTGAAGTATTGCTATATACGCACATCATTTAAACATACATTATCAGTGATGTATGTGAATGCAACCCTCTGCTATAGGCCAATCCAACAATAGTGACTCTTGGGGACAATATCATCTATGTGGACTTATCTTGTGGAATGCAAGGAGAAATAATGGCAAAACATTTCAGATGCAAAGCATCTTCACGTCTGACTATCAGGACATCCGTATTGTGTGTACAGTCAACTGTCAGGATTCATACACGAGGGCGATACTGAGAAGCTTGGCAGGGCTCAAAAGGCACACCTGCTGCTTGCTTTCTATTCATTTCTCCTAGAGACTCAGGCGCCAAGAACTGCAGATATAAACAGCTTGTTCCCCATGGGTGCGGAATGAGAGCTGCACTATTGTTAGACTAAGTAATTATTTGCTTTCGGTGGACACATGTATCCACCCTTGGCTCATCACCACATCCCCTGCCGTTGTTTATTTTTCAGCTGCTGCCCTGGAGAGCTCAAAAACATCGAATGCAACAGAAGATTAAAAAATAACTTGACCCCCTCAAATTGCCCTTACCTACAACAGAAGCGATTCTATTTTAATAAGCTTTTACTTTACTCCACTGTCATTTTCTTGCCAGAAGGTGTTCTCAGATCCATTACATATGATGTAGCCTAGCAAGTATTACGTGCTTTCCTCCATAACCTAGTCACAAAATGTCACCATTTGTAAATATGTGGATTGGGATCATTTCATTTATATCATTAAAGTTTAACCTTCCTCCACTATCTTGTCTGTTGCGATCAGAGGACGATTACATGTACGTACATAGAATACACATTCTCTTTACTGTTTGAGCAACGAAGACAGTGAACCGCAAAGTGGCTAAACAATTGCAAATCTTTGCCATTGACTTCCAACATATAAAAACCCATTTATGTATAAACAGTCAAGTGTGTGCAGAAAAAAATACATTAGGGCAGATATATTAAATGTACACAATTCATAAAGCCTAGAAATAGAGTAGCGGTGCCAAGTTTCATTGTGGCTCATAGTGCATGAATTCGGTGAAGGTTTGTTTTCTAATTTTTTAGCTCCTTTTGGTTATTTTGTTTAGATCATGTTTTATGTGAAAAAATGTAGATACGGTGTGTTACATGGTAAATGTGTAATAGGGTAGTGTCACATACAGCGCTATTTGGAAAAATATCTCTGTTTTTTGTGCTAGTTTTCCATTGAGTTCTATGAGACAAAGCCAGAAGGAGATTCAGAAGGAATAGAAATATATAGGAAGAACTTACAATTTTCCCTCCCACTGCATCCACTTCTGGCCATAGCTAAAAAAAAATCTGCAGCAAAAGCTACAAGTGACATTCTAAATAAAAAAAAAAAAAAAAAAAACTTCACCCACCTCCTAAGTGCCCTCTCTTCTAAAAATCTGTACCTTAATAGCACCATTACATTTTCAGCTTGCAGTGGCCAGAATAGGCTGTCCCTTGTGACGGCTTACTAGTGAAAACTACATTTCCCAGGTGCACCTAGCTCTGTGTGCTGTCCATCGGCCATACTGAGCAGAAATCATTCATGCATTGCACATGCTCCATCTTTTAGGATGGCACAACCATGATTATGTAGCCCTGATCTAATAGGAAGCTTTAGGAAGGTCAAATACAAACTAAGCATGTTCGTTTGGAATGAAGATGAACTATAGGTTATATCCATTGGCAACAGTGCTCAAACAGTGGTAGAGAAAGGGGGATTTCATTGGGCTTAGTCTAGTGAAATATCCACTTTTGCTAATTGCTTTGAATTGATGACAATAGTATTCTGCAAAGTATTTTTCTATGAAATACGATTGTTGTGGGAATCCCCCTTTGCAACTTTTTGCTGTGGTTTTTGGAGCCATAGTCTGGAGTGAATTTGTGAGTTTAGTAAAAAGGATAAGTATAAGTGTAAGGCTCTATTTTGTGGAATGAAGCTAAAAAAACACTAGAGAAAAACGCAGTGGACATGCATCCTGTTTTTTCAGCAGTGTTTTTCATTCCTTTTTTTCCTGCGGTTTTCTCTATGGTTTTAAAACATAGGATTTTTTTCCGCTGCATTTTTGCAGCTGAGTGCTTCCTATATATTTCCTATTCCTATTGATGCCATGCTTTGGCTCAAAAAACAGTAAAATCTGCAACGAAAAAAAAAAAGCAGCTTTTCTGCAATATTTGGCCTTAGCCTTAGGCTGTGTTTTCCATGGCTAGCACACTTACACTTTCATTACTATGGCCCAATACACACGACCATGAATTTTCATGGTCTGCTTTATGGGGCCATGAACCATGAGCAAAACTTAGAACAGGTCCTATTCCTGCCCATTTTGTGGACTGTGCTCATTTAGCCTCAATGGATGGGGTCGTGGAAACATGGGTGGTGCACGGATGGCACACAGATTTGATTCATGTTCCATCTGTTCTGTTCAATCACGGTCCGGAGACAAACATACGGTTGTGCGCATGTTGTCTTAAGATGGATTGTGACACATTCTGATTGATGAATCTCCCTATTTTATGTCAAATATCTGCACAATAGAAATCTTTGGTTTCTTTGCACAATATATCTTTATTAGAGATGAGCGAGTAGTATTCGATCAAGTAGGTATTCATAGGTATTCAATTATACTCGTACTCGATCGAATACCACTCACTATTCGAATGGAAAAGTTTGATGCAGAACCAGCATTGATTGGCCGAATGCTATACAGTCGGCCAATCAACGCTGGTTCTTCTCCTACCTTTAGAAGTCTTCTCCGTGCAGCATCCCCGCGGTGTCTTCCGGCTCTGAATTCACTCTGCCAGGCATCGGGCCTGGGCAGAGCCGACTGCGCATGCCCGCTTGTAGTGCGGACATGCGCAGTCGGCTCTGCCCAAGCCCGATGCCTGGCAGAGTGAATTCAGAGCCGGAAGACGCCGCGGGGACGCTGCACGGAGAAGACTTCTCGGAGGATCCAGCCCGACCCTCACTCGTGGACTTGGTAAGTGTAATTTGATTGAACGTTGCCTACCCCTGAAACGAGCATTTTCCCCCCATACACTATAATGGGGTTTGATATTCGATTCGAGTAGTCGAATATTGAGGGGCTACTCGAAACGAATATCGAATTTCGAACATTTTACTGTCCGCTCATCTCTAATCTTTATACTTTATACATTTTTTGCATACATATATATTTTAAACCATTATTCTTTTAACACTAAGCAGCAACATGCAATTCATGTCCTCCAACCAGGCTATTCAAAATCATTTTACATAACTTGCACATTTTTATTTCACTACCATGTTTATCTGCTCTGGACAATCCCTACCAGTGTGAAGCACTTTAATCCCTATAAGTAATTGGTTGCTATGTGTGGGGGAACCTGTCAGTGTTCAATTTCCATGCAGTGCCACAAAAGGAGAATTAAAGGCATTGCACAGTGCCCATTCACATCAGTGGACTGTCTGCATAATGAGGCACTTGGCACAACCTCAAGAGAAAGAGATGCTTTTTGTAACTGCTTAAAGCTGAGGCCTCGTTGCAGAAACACAGCTTTTTTTGTTGTTTTTTTTAGCCAAAATCAAGAATGGCCACAAAAGGAATGGGAAATATACAGTACATGAAGTTCTTATACTTCTACCCGCTGCTCAACCCACTCCTGGCTTTGGATCAAAAAACCGCAACAAAATCTGCAACAAAAAAGTTGTGTTTCCGCAATGTGGGGCCTAAGCTTTAGGCATTGGCTCTAAGATAAGAATTCTGATCATGCATCTCCTTTACAACAATCCAGAATTCCCTAAAAGAGACTATGAAAAGAGGACTTATAAAGTACTTCAATCATTTCAATTTTTATGTCCCTTCTGAGTTTATTAATCCTCCTCAATTTAAATCTGTAAAAACAACCTCAATCCCATAAGAAAAATTCAGTGCTCATATCCAGAGCTCATCAGCCTATATTTCTAAGAGGGTGGTATACCTATTAAACCAACAATGATTCTAGAACATTAGAAGGTATGTGAGAGTGTGTGTTATGCCTTGTTCACAACTGCGTTGGTTTTACGTCCGGGGGAGTCAACATGAGGACCCCCCCCCCCCCGAACAGAATACCAAACACAATTGAAAACGCTGTGCAGTAAAAGCACATGGACCCCATAGATTATAATGGGGTCTGTGTGCTTGCCGCCCGCTCCCCGCACTTTCCTGTCCACATGATTTGTGCAGGCAGCGCGGCAAACACATGGACCCCATTATAGTCTATGGGGGTCTTTGTGCTTTTACTGTACAGCGCTTGCAATTGTGTTTGGTATGCGGACTCCCCCGGACGGAATCCAAACACAGATGTGAATGAGGGCTTAATCCTTGTGTTTCATCACTAGACCAGCAGTTTAGAAGCAGACATTGTAATGACAATTCAGCTTCACCCACATACAGCTGCTTAGCATTGTAAACAACGGGATGACAAAACAGCTGCTTAGTTGCCTTTATGGTTATTATAAAATTTCTAAATACATAATTTTCTCACATAACACATTAATGTGTCTAAAATAAGCAGTTCAGGATAAGAACACATATTACTGTAATAACAACTGCAAGAATAGTTCTGTGTGATGTCAAATAAATGGTGCAAATCCTCATTTATTAGTGACATTACTCCTTGGCCAAAACAGCAAATCAATGAATAGAGAAAGCACAGCAAGCATGGTCCAAAAATAAAACCTTTGCCTTGACATTCAGGAGAACATGTTAATGAGCATTGAGGGAGTTGCACATAGACGAACCTCTAATTGCTATTACGCCGCAAGTCATATTCATCTGGCCAACTAGTGAATTATGCTCTTTCGCACTGGTATTCCTTTAGTTACATAAGACGTGTCTTTAACTTGAGTATTGCTCACTATGAGCTATGTACACAAATAAAAATATAACATGATTAGCATTTGCAATCCAATTACCCATCGTAGCATTAAGATGTACCAAAAAAAAACAATTATTCTGCAATTTCTGATATTGCAGAATAAAGGAGTTCTTTGTTTATTAAGTGGAGTATACTGTTTTTCCTCCAATTTATATTGTACAGTCCATTGGCAGAGAAAATCTTGTTTATGCAGATTTACGCTTATTCTCATATGAAATCATTTTTTACTGATGATTGGAATATTATGAGATGAATATATGTCTCTATTCACCTTCTTCAGTTAGTTATTTAGAGTAAATGCCATCAAGAAGGACAAAAATGTTTAGGACTGTTGAAAAACCATCGCTGATATGTTTATTATCGATCTATCCCTTTGCTTCACACCAATAGCTGATAATGTCTGTGTATAAGTAATGAAGCAAATAATAAAAAATAATGCATAAATTATTTTATAGAAATTGACATGAAGAGAAGGAGAAAAACTCTATACACAACCTTCACTATAGCCAAATGGGAAATTTCTACCGGGAACAGAGATAAGTGGCTGACAGACATCACATGGGAAAGATAGGCATGGTTGGGTCAAAATTTATCTGTCCCACCTTTCTTTCAATTGGAAGACAAAAAGGGGCAGTCAGGGAAGGCTCATAAACATCGTCACTGGATATCAGACAACAAACCATATAGGTGCCTTTACAGAACAAGGTTTATCAACTTCTGATTCATTTACAAGTTCCTTAGGTGCCCACATTTTGTGTTTCTGTCATATTCTTCCTCATTTTTGCAGGGTCTTTGTTGTTGAGACCCTCTTGAAGTTTTGTTGCAGGGACATAGTTCTAATGGGGGCAGGGGTACTGTAGCAGTCATTTGCAGACCCTGGTGTTCAATGGGGATCAAAAGTCCCTATGCTACATAAGACAATACCAGTATTACACATGACACAGTTGTTATAGATTTTACGTCGGAACCTAGGAGCTTCCAGTTATGCCTCTGTTTGCATATATTATATGGGTACTTTTTCCAGCTATATGTGTATGGAGACCACTGTAAGATATCTCATACGTGAGGTTGTTATTGCAAACTGCCTCTATTATACTTGCATTATTGCATGTCATGTGTGCATTGCTGCCAGATGACCCTCTATTTTTAGTATATTGTTGCAGGAGCAGTGTGGAGCACTATGCCATTAATGTAACATGCCTATAGTATTTCCATAGCATGCTGCTCATTCACTTTGTATTAAGGCAGTTGAACCACACAAATAGCATAGCCTACTGTGGTGTGCTGGGTTAATTGTGTTGCTTTGGTCATCGGTATACTGTATGATACTTATTATCAGTAGTCCAATGGTTTTCATCATTTTTAATGATTCTTATATCTATGGTGCTAAAAATGATCATATGTGACTGACAGAAATCTGCTCCATAGGTCAGAACACTTTCACTTACAGTATGACTCAACCTTATTCAGGAACAAACTTGGTAAACATTAATAGTAGGGTTTAAAGGCATACTTGTCAGTTTTGAGACACTAAATCACTGTTCATGGCTACCATAATAAAGAGGTATATATCTCTTGGCTCTTGCTACACTTGACACCTGCACAGTTCATTACTGAAGGGGAAGAAGTATCCCCTAGCTTCATTATGCATGTGCTAGACTTTGGTTCATAAGCACTAAAGCCAAGGTGTACTTGGCCAGCTTCAATGAAGTAAATGCCCACAAGATGGAAGGAATTACAGGCACAGCCACAGCCAGGAGGTCGACCAAAAAACAGTCACTCCAGTGTTTTTTGGCTACCCAAGTCTGTGTCATGTCTGTACTTGGCAGCTGAACAGAAGGTCCATGAAAGTCAAGTTCTTTCATGGCACAGTTGGCCAGCTTCAATGAAGTCCCAACTTTCATAAATTTGAGAAAAATTGCTATAACGGATTACTGCTTCTTCGAATAACTGAAATGTAAAGCTATAAGCTGAGCAGAAGACCTGCCAAGGTGGTAGTTAGGTCGGGGCCCCATTTAGCGTAAACACCATTTTAAAGTACCTGCAAAGTGGATGGGATTCTGGGTAATCCCATCTACACATTGCAGAAAATATTCATGGCAGATACTGTTGCGTTTTAGTAAATCGCAGCATGTCAATATTACCTTTTGAAGTGCTGCTGTTTTCCATATAGGTATAATTGAAGAAAAAAGTCACTGCAAAAAAACTTCGAAAAAAAACCCCACAATGTTTCCGAGTGGTCTTTTCCGCATCTTTTTTTTTTTTTTTTTTTTTTTTTTGTTGCAATGATTTGCTGTGTAGGATCTTAGCCTTAGTCGTTATTCACATGACTATGGATGAAAACTGCCATGGAAAATGGATGTTTGATTAACGCTGGGTTCACACTAGCGTTCGGGTTTCTGTCCTTTGGGTCTGCTTGTGGGACTCCATTCATTACAGAAAGCACAAATACATACTTTAGAAGATCTTTTGGAAAATGGTTTGTTGTGTCAAGCTAATTTACTAGCAGAACCAGAGTAAAAATAAGCACATACAGCTAAGTAACTATAGACTGCATTGTATCTCTAGAAATGTAATAGTGATTCTCCTCACTGAGCACAGATAAATCAAAGCCATGAAATTTCATATAAGAGACATGGTCTTGGTTGCAAAGCATTTGATTTACTACAATAGATTGCTTCTTTTGTGTTGTATATTTCTATACTAGGAGGCAACTGTATACTTTACCTAGAGATACTGTGCATTACACTTTTACTCCCTTAGCTATATAAATATAAAAGAAAACACCAGTAGAGTAGATCCATGTTAAATATATCTACTATAGGTAGGCTACTTATGTTGGCATACTTTATTTTATTGTTGTAAAAAATTGTTATAAATATTTCACCTACACACGAGTTATAAAATATGTAAAGCGTACCTCCAATGATGAACAGCTAAATAGATAGCTCTTTTTTTGAATAGCTTGTTCCTAGCCTACGATATAGCTGTTATACATGTATGAGCAATACATGTTAAATCTCCTGCTCCTTCATCAAGTGGGTGGGGACTTTTTTTTTTGAGTCATCATCTAAGGTGGTGGTGAACTTTTAGAGACTCAGTGTCCAAACTGCAAATCAAAACCAACTAATTTATCACAAAGTGTCAACACGGCAATTTACACTTTATACTGTGCAACGCAACAATTGCAGACAGTTACGGACCCACAAAATACAGTCGTGTGAATGGGGCTTTATAGAGCTTTCAATGATAAAAACAACAAAATCTGTCTCATTCTGGCCCCCACAAAGTATAATCTGCTCCACTGTAATCCCCTAAAAGTACAATCTGCTTCACAGTGTCGCCACAATGGTGGATAGCACAAAAATTTCAATTGTATCGGCATCTACATGACACTGATGCAGTTGAAATACATGGTAAAGCAGGAAGCTGTTAGCTTGTTCCCGTTCCTTCCTATGACCGCTGAGGCCACTGATTGGCCTCGATGGTCACATGAGGCGAGGACTTAAAACAGAATTAAAGGGGTTACCCAGGAATTATAGTTTTTTTCAAGGAGGCCTGGATGGTGAAAAAAAGAAAAAAAACTCACCTGTCCCAGTGATCCGGTGACTTCCACCGCTGTCTGGTCCATTGATGCCTCGGGTTTGTCCAGGGAAGTCCTCGAAGCATTTGAATGCTGATGCCAATCAACGGCCTCAGTGGCTTAAGGAAAGAAACCAGAACGTCACAGGTGACGTATGGGAGTGACGTCCTGAGTTCCTTTCCTTGGGTCAGTGAAGCCAATCAAGTGGGGCAAGGGTATTTTTCCATTACCGTTCTGGTTCCAAAACTGAACAACCAGTGGCATCTCATAATCAAAATGGACTCCATCAGATCCATCATGCTTCAACCAGTGTATTTTATGGCCTTGATTAAAAAATAAGACATCTACCTGCACTTTCCGATTCTGCCTTCCCACAGATGCTTCCTCGGACTTCCAGTATGCAGAAACTCGTAGGTTCAACACCTTCAGTTTACATGTCTTCCTTTTGGCATCTCCACAGTTTCAGTTTCAGTTCAAAAAAATGATTGCGGTTCTAGCAGCGGCACTCAGGGAATCCTCATAGAATAATATCTACACAATCTATACAATTGGATCTTCAGACTGTGCTCTGCGGAATTTCTCCCTACACATCCATCAGTTTTGATACAATTCTTTTCATTATTTTCTAGTAAACTACAACTAATCACCTGACTCCTTCTCAATTTCTCCAATACCAGGGATTTCTCCTGGTTACTAGGAGCTTCTTCATCTCCTTCTCCAGTGAGAGAATCCTCAATCTGAGGAAAAGAATCAAATGACAAATCATTAATGGAGGTGGAGCCCTGGGCTAAATTCAATTTCAGGATTTTACAGAACAACATGTTAACACAGTGGATCAGGAACAACAATCTTCTGGATGTTCATATGAACATTAGGCACTAGATCAAATTAGACTTCACATGGTGGTTAAACCCAAGGTTACTGTTAGGAAGATCCTTGTTACCCCAGACCAAGCTGATGATCACTACCAATGCCTAATTGAATAGGCTGAAATGCACTTCTAGGCACCAGATGGGCCCAAGGCCTGTGGATTTCCTCAGAGAGTAGAACTCCATCCAACGTCAGATAGATAGCAGTAAAAGCAGTCCTAATTCAATCTGAAAACTTTCCCAATGTTTTCTATAAAAAAAAAAAAAAAAATTATGGGGAGGAAAGGGTGGGTCCAGGAGAATTTTTCTTTGGGTAGAAAAGCATTTGGTTTCCTTCTCAGCTATTCACCTGAGCAGAGTATTGAACAGGGAAGCAGATTGGCTTAGCAGAAACCCTGTCCTCCTCGGTTGAGTGGGGTTTAAATCAGTAACTTTTTCACCAGATCACTTCCAGATGGGGCACTCCTTCTCTAAATCTATTAGCTTTAAGAATCAACAAGAAACCTCCAAGATTTTCCTCTCTTTCTCACCTGGATAACCCAATCTTTCTAAACAGAATGAATATTCCATGGAGTCAGGAATTCTTTTGCATTTCCTCCAACCTCTCTCATTCTCATCACTTCATTCTGAGGTGGGCATGGTTTCCATGGCTTTTGCTTTTTCTCTCCAGGGGAGAATATTGGAGGCTTCTCCATCCAGTTCTGCTAGTGCAAAATAGGTTTCTCCATCCTGACACCAGGATACTGTAGTTTTTGGCCTGGAGGCTGAGAGGCAATTGAATGAAGACATGGGTCTCTCTATTCAAGCCAGCAAAACACTGCTTTCTTCAAAAAGATCTTGCACAATCAAGGTCTATGGAAGAATATGGAAATTCACCTCCTCCTGATGTGAGCAGAATGCCATTTCATCTATTTCAATTCCATCAGTTTTACAATTCTTGCAGGAGTGCAATTCTTGCACCCTTAAAGCCCACATGTCTACTACCAATACCTTCTTGGACGGATAGTTCTCTAACCAACCTCTGATTGCAAAGTTTTTCAGGGTCTTGAGAAACCTAAGAAGTCCTGTGCACTGTTATTTTCCCTTGTGGGATCTCTGCCTGGTGCTTCGCTGTTTGGTTGAGCCTCTTCAGACTATTCCACTTTTTTGCCATCTCATGGAGAGAACCCTACATTATGTTTTCTTCTCAGACTCTTATTCTAAGGACTGTACCATATTTCATGTCTCAAGTATTCTCTGATGTGAATGTTAACCAAGAGGTGATGGTACCATCCTTTTTTCACAATTCACAAAACTCTGAAGAAGAGTCCTCCCATATGCTTGCTGTGAAAACAGATGTTTCTATCTACCGCGACAGGACTAGTGAATTCAGACAATCTGAGTCCCTGCTGGTCCAGCTAAGGGCCCATTCTACATGCTCTACCCCATAAGCTGAAAGAAAGTTTGTTGGATTTGATGAAATAGCCAGAGCAACTTTATGGTCCTCATCTTCCACATTTGCCAATCACTACAGGCTGCCTCCGGAAATTCTAATTTTGGCAGACAGGTGCTTTAAGCAGTGTCACAGTTATCCCATACTCTTGTTATTGCTTCCCTGTCCCAGATATTTGTGCTGCCTAGGATGAAAAATAAAACTAAAATTGTCTCACCTGTTATTTTCCATCCTCTCCTATTCTGCACAAGGTGCATTTGTTTCTTTTCTTGTGGGGGCTATAGGTATGAAAAACTCCTCATTCGTTGTCTTTAATTGCTAATTAACTCTGTGTACTCTGCGGTTGTAGAAGGCGGTGGGCGAAATGTAACCCATATATTTGTGCTGCCTCAGATTTCTCGGAAATGAAAATTACAGGTGAGACAATTTTAGCTTTCCTTTTCAACCTGTAAAACTACAGGTACAGATTTTGCATTGCACCAGATCAGTGGTGAGCTCTACTCCATGAGGCATCCTGATGGAGCTTGAGTCCAGTTGTACAGATATTACAGGACTTGCTTCCATTTTACCTTGCTGAAGCAGGCTACTACCTGCTGAATACACCTACCAGTACACATACTGGTAGAAGAATACATATCAATTGGGGTTGGGAGGATACACTGCCTATATGGTCAACACTTTTACTGTAATACCCGACAGCAGTCAGTAGCAGCCGCTGTTTTTGTAAAATGGTGAGAGGCTCGGGTGCACACACATCAGCTTGGTGCTGTGAACTTGGAATCCATAGAGAACACTTGCAGTTACCTACTACTGATCCACTTGGAAATAAAAATGAACAGGGGAAGTGATAGAGACACAGGCACAGAGAGATAGGGGAAGGCTGCAGCATAACTGTCAAACACTTGTTGCAAGGTAATCAATGTATATAGAAAAGTTTAATATTAGGAGGCAAGGCATATAGTTGGAAAAACTTTTTCAACTTTACAGAAGAACTTTAAGAATTCATAGGATAACCTATACAGTTATTCTGCCAGATTCTGTCTGTTTCAATGGTCTAAAATTAGTCCATAATACCCTGCTAGTTGAGACTATTGTATATCATAATTGGGGTCATCCTAACAAATTTTAAAAGGTGCGGAGTGTACGGTGCTCATTCCCTCAGATGCTGCTTAGTGTCTAGGGTTCCTCTCTGAGAAACCTGACTGACATTTAGATGAGGACAGTATTCTTATGAGCCAATAGTAATTCATTGATTCTTTTTTTCCCTGCCTGCAAACAGAACAAGGTATACGAGAAATTTGTACCCTGCTTCACAGTAGAGATGAGCGAACACTAAAATGTTCGAGGTTCGAAATTCGATTCGAACAGCCGCTCACTGTTCGAGTGTTCGAATGGGTTTCGAACCCCATTATAGTCTATGGGGAACATAAACTCGTTAAGGGGGAAACCCAAATTCGTGTCTGGAGGGTCACCAAGTCCACTATGACACCCCAGGAAATGATACCAACACCCTGGAATGACACTGGGACAGCAGGGGAAGCATGTCTGGGGGCATAAAAGTCACTTTATTTCATGGAAATCCCTGTCAGTTTGCGATTTTCGCAAGCTAACTTTTCCCCATAGAAATGCATTGGCCAGTGCTGATTGGCCAGAGTACGGAACTCGACCAATCAGCGCTGGCTCTGCTGGAGGAGGCGGAGTCTAAGATAGCTCCACACCAGTCTCCATTCAGGTCCGACCTTAGACTCCGCCTCCTCCGGCAGAGCCAGCGCTGATTGGCCGAAGGCTGGCCAATGCATTCCTATGCGAATGCAGACTTAGCAGTGCTGAGTCAGTTTTGCTCAACTACACATCTGATGCACACTCGGCACTGCTACATCAGATGTAGCAATCTGATGTAGCAGAGCCGAGGGTGCACTAGAACCCCTGTGCAAACTCAGTTCACGCTAATAGAATGCATTGGCCAGCGCTGATTGGCCAATGCATTCTATTAGCCCGATGAAGTAGAGCTGAATGTGTGTGCTAAGCACACTCATTCAGCACTGCTTCATCAAGCCAATACAATGCATTAGCCAGTGCTGATTGGCCAGAGTACGGAATTCGGCCAATCAGCGCTGGCCAATGCATTCTATTAGCCCGATGAAGTAGAGCTGAATGTGTGTGCTAAGCACACACATTCAGCACTGCTTCATCAAGCCAATACAATGCATTAGCCAGTGCTGATTGGCCAGAGTACGGAATTCGGCCAATCAGCGCTGGCCAATGCATTCTATTAGCCCGATGAAGTAGAGCTGAATGTGTGTGCTAAGCACACACATTCAGCACTGCTTCATCAAGCCAATACAATGCATTAGCCAGTGCTGATTGGCCAGAGTACGGAATTCGGCCAATCAGCGCTGGCTCTGCTGGAGGAGGCGGAGTCTAAGATCGCTCCACACCAGTCTCCATTCAGGTCCGACCTTAGACTCCGCCTCCTCCGGCAGAGCCAGCGCTGATTGGCCGAAGGCTGGCCAATGCATTCCTATGCGAATGCAGACTTAGCAGTGCTGAGTCAGTTTTGCTCAACTACACATCTGATGCACACTCGGCACTGCTACATCAGATGTAGCAATCTGATGTAGCAGAGCCGAGGGTGCACTAGAACCCCTGTGCAAACTCAGTTCACGCTAATAGAATGCATTGGCCAGCGCTGATTGGCCAATGCATTCTATTAGCCCGATGAAGTAGAGCTGAATGTGTGTGCTAAGCACACACATTCAGCACTGCTTCATCAAGCCAATACAATGCATTAGCCAGTGCTGATTGGCCAGAGTACGGAATTCGGCCAATCAGCGCTGGCCAATGCATTCTATTAGCCCGATGAAGTAGAGCTGAATGTGTGTGCTAAGCACACACATTCAGCACTGCTTCATCAAGCCAATACAATGCATTAGCCAGTGCTGATTGGCCAGAGTACGGAATTCGGCCAATCAGCGCTGGCTCTGCTGGAGGAGGCGGAGTCTAAGGTCGGACCTGAATGGAGACTGGTGTGGAGCGATCTTAGACTCCGCCTCCTCCAGCAGAGCCAGCGCTGATTGGCCGAATTCCGTACTCTGGCCAATCAGCACTGGCTAATGCATTGTATTGGCGTGATGAAGCAGTGCTGAATGTGTGTGCTTAGCACACACATTCAGCTCTACTTCATCGGGCTAATAGAATGCATTGGCCAGCGCTGATTGGCCAGAGTACGGAATTCGGCCAATCAGCGCTGGCTCTGCTGGAGGAGGCGGAGTCTAAGATCGCTCCACACCAGTCTCCATTCAGGTCCGACCTTAGACTCCGCCTCCTCCAGCAGAGCCAGCGCTGATTGGCCGAATTCCGTACTCTGGCCAATCAGCACTGGCTAATGCATTGTATTGGCGTGATGAAGCAGTGCTGAATGTGTGTGCTTAGCACACACATTCAGCTCTACTTCATCGGGCTAATAGAATGCATTGGCCAGCGCTGATTGGCCGAATTCCGTACTCTGGCCAATCAGTGCTGGCCAATGCATTCTATTAGCTTGATGAAGCAGAGTGTGCACAAGGGTTCAAGCGCACCCTCGGCTCTGATGTAGCAGAGCCGAGGCTGCACAAGGGTTCAAGCGCACCCTCGGCTCTGATGTAGGAGAGCCGAGGGTGCACTTGAACCCTTGTGCAGCCTCGGCTCTGCTACATCAGAGCCGAGGGTGCGCTTGAACCCTTGTGCACACTCTGCTTCATCAAGCTAATAGAATGCATTGGCCAGCGCTGATTGGCCAATGTATTCTATTAGCCTGATGAAGTAGAGCTGAATGTGTGTGCTAAGCACACACATTCAGCTCTACTTCATCGGGCTAATAGAATGCATTGGCCAGCGCTGATTGGCCAGAGTACGGAACTCGACCAATCAGCGCTGGCTCTGCTGGAGGAGGCGGAGTCTAAGATCGCTCCACACCAGTCTCCATTCAGGTCCGACCTTAGACTCCGCCTCCTCCAGCAGAGCCAGCGCTGATTGGCCGAATTCCGTACTCTGGCCAATCAGCACTGGCTAATGCATTGTATTGGCATGATGAAGCAGTGCTGAATGTGTGTGCTTAGCACACACATTCAGCTCTACTTCATCGGGCTAATAGAATGCATTGGCCAATCAGCGCTGGCCAATGCATTCTATTAGCGTGAACTGAGTTTGCACAGGGGTTCTAGTGCACCCTCGGCTCTGCTACATCAGATTGCTACATCTGATGTAGCAGTGCCGAGTGTGCATCAGATGTGTAGTTGAGCAAAACTGACTCAGCACTGCTAAGTCTCTGCATTCGCATAGGAATGCATTGGCCAGCCTTCGGCCAATCAGCGCTGGCTCTGCCGGAGGAGGCGGAGTCTAAGGTCGGACCTGAATGGAGACTGGTGTGGAGCGATCTTAGACTCCGCCTCCTCCAGCAGAGCCAGCGCTGATTGGTCGAGTTCCGTACTCTGGCCAATCAGCGCTGGCCAATGCATTCTATTAGCCCGATGAAGTAGAGCTGAATGTGTGTGCTTAGCACACACATTCAGCTCTACTTCATCAGGCTAATAGAATACATTGGCCAATCAGCGCTGGCCAATGCATTCTATTTGCTTGATGAAGCAGAGTGTGCACAAGGGTTCAAGCGCACCCTCGGCTCTGATGTAGCAGAGCTGAGGGTGCACAAGGGTTCAAGTGCACCCTCGGCTCTCCTACATCAGAGCCGAGGGTGCGCTTGAACCCTTGTGCAGCCTCGGCTCTGCTACATCAGAGCCGAGGGTGCGCTTGAACCCTTGTGCACACTCTGCTTCATCAAGCTAATAGAATGCATTGGCCAGCACTGATTGGCCAGAGTACGGAATTCGGCCAATCAGCGCTGGCCAATGCATCCCTATGGGAAAAAGTTTATCTCACAAAAATCACAATTACACACCCGATAGAGCCCCAAAAAGTTATTTTTAATAACATTCCCCCCTAAATAAAGGTTATCCCTAGCTATCGCTGCCTGTACAGCTATCCCTGTCTCATAGTCACAAAGTTCACATTCTCATATGACCCGGATTTGAAATCCACTATTCGTCTAAAATGGAGGTCACCTGATTTCGGCAGCCAATGACTTTTTCCAATTTTTTTCAATGCCCCCAGTGTCGTAGTTCCTGTCCCACCTCCCCTGCGCTGTTATTGGTGCAAAAAAGGCGCCAGGGAAGGTGGGAGGGGAATCGAATTTTGGCGCACTTTACCACGTGGTGTTCGATTCGATTCGAACATGCCGAACAGCCTAATATCCGATCGAACATGTGTTCGATAGAACACTGTTCGCTCATCTCTACTTCACAGCAGACTGGTTTACTGTTTTTTTTTTGGGGGGAGAGGGTTTGTATTTTAAGGTTTAATTTGGTATTTTAGTATTTTAAGTATGCATATCACATTCATTATCAATAAAGCGATTAAAAAAATGAAAAAAATAAAGTGTTCTGATCAAATGACCTACAACAAAATGCTTGGTTGCCGTCAATCATATGTGTTTTTTTTTTTTTTTTTTATGTAGATTGTGGGCCTCATATAGAGCTCACAATGTACATTTATTTTCCTATCAGTATGTCATTGTAGAATGGGAGGAAATCCACGCAAACACGGGGAGAACATACAAACTCCTTGTAGATGTTGTTCTTGCCAGAATTCAAACCCAAGATTCTAGCGCTGCAAGGCTACAGTACTAACCACTGAGCCACCGTGTTGCCCCGTCAATCATATATTTAATACAGAGAATAATATATTACTTTGTAAACAGAGAGGTGCTACCTACAATACTGTAATTGTATGTGAATGATTAATCATACTACTGAGTGCTCAATCCCAAACACTGCTTCATGTAAATATGGAATATGTGCCCATGGAAGGATATTAATGGCCAACTTCAAATAAAGGCAATTTATATGTTATCTTTAGCCACCAAGATGGCAGGGTGAGATGTCCATCTCTACTCAGAGGAGACAAAACAAAGGTAGAAAAGATACGGGAACCGATGGAAGATCAAAACGATTATAAGAAGCCATTCACATCGCACTTTTAGCATTAATTCAATGGATGCTAAAAGCAGATGAAAACAGATGACTATAAATTTGTATAGAGCAAAAAAGAAATTGCTTCTACTCATTTTAGCTGTTAAAACCAAAAGAATAGTCCACTATGGTTTTGTGTCCGACAGAAAAATCAGATAGAAATAAATGTAAAAGAATGGGAATCTATTAACCATGGGCAACTGTTTTTTGCATCTATTAAACACAGTCTAAAAGCATGTGAATGGCCCCTAAGCCATGTCTTGATGGACTCCAAGTTTTGTTATGGGGCCCCATAGTTATTTACTGCCCTTTTATACTGAACTGATCTTATTTGCAGATTTATCTTAGCTCTTTCTAATTTTTTAAGGATAAAATCCAAATAAATAAGAAAGATAAATTCCCACATTTTGTACAAATGGAGATTAAAAATGAAGGTCATGGCCCAACATTCCTATCTACTATTCTGGGTTAGAATCTGTGTGTCAAGTTAACTTCCCATTTACTAGCCAGTAGAGTCAAGTATCGGGAAACTATGGGATCTGTTTCTAGCTGCAAATAATTTGGACTAAGCAAGAGAAAAAAAATGTTATAAAAATTCATTCAATCCGTTTCTAAGGAAAAATGTGACAGAAGTCTTCACAGATTTTCTCAGAAACGTTCATCATGAAATTACCTGCCATGGAAAAGTGTCTGAACTTGAAGTCATGAATGTGTTGTATTAAATGACAAATTATTTTATCATTATCATTTCTGTCTGACTCATTTATACCTCTCATCGCTGCACATCACCTATTTCTCACTGAAGACAAGGTTCTAATTCATTTCAGTTTCTAGAAATACATTTAGTCTAATCACTTACTTAGCACTTCAACATTGTTCTACTAAATACATTTTCGGCCTTGTATTTTAAAGCATGGTGCTCAATAAGCATTATTTAAGGTCCACGTATTACGAGAAATTATTTCATTTCACATTTCAGTTTTCTTTGGCCTCTAGATCCTAATACTCAGGATCAAAAGGTTCTCACAAAGGCAAGAACATTTCTCTTTTCCTACCTATGCTTTTTTTTTTGCGCATGTTAGCCAAACCACAGATTCCCCCACAAGGAAAAGAGATCTATCCTTTTAGAGGAATCTCTGACTGACGTGTGCAAATTACTTTTTCTTCTGGAATATTGCCTCAAAATAAGTCACCATACACTCGCTGGGTGTAACCAATGAAAAGCAGTTCCTTCCCCAAGCTTTTATAGACACCTTGAAACATCCACTGTATTTATTCTTATGTCACGATATCAAAAATAAAAGGTCTATAAGAAAAGGTACTCAACTGCTTTTAGTAAAGGTTCACTGACAGGGTCCCCTATCAGGTGAAGGTCTGAGTTGAACATGTCAAGTATTTACTGTATTTTCGAAATAATAAGACACATCTGATTATAAGACGTACCCCAGGTTTAGACAAGAAAAATTAGGAAAAAATATTTCAGAATTATTTAATCTTTCCTGGTGGTCAAATCTAGTGGAGGGGTCATTGTCATTAACTAGTGAGAGGGCACTAAGCAGCATTATACTGTGTTCTGAGCACTAATGTGGCAATATACTGTGTAGTGTGCACAAACAGGGCATTATCCTGTGTGTATGGCCAATAAAGTTGCATTATTTTGTATGTGGGGGGCACTAATATTGCATTATACTTTGAGGGAGGACGCCAAGCAGCTTTATACTGGGGGGGGGGGGGAATTAAGGATCTTTTTACTACATTGGTGGGCACTAATGGGACAATACTGCCCCTCATGCAGTATAATCCTCCATTAGTGTCTGCCACATGTTATAATGAACTATTGGTGCCCACCACATATTATAATTCTCCTCTAGTGACCCCACACAGAAGGTGGCATTTGGGAGATAAGTATTTCTCCCAGCTTCTGTCATAATGAAGGGGTAAAGAGGCAGGGGTCCGGATAGTTGCCAGTCTGCAGACTGTGGTCCACCTTTTAAGTATCCCTGGTCTATACTGCTAGGGACAAGTTTTTAAAAAATCGAACGGGACAAATAATTTTAAATATTTTTAGTGTTAAAATTATTCTATGTCTATAGGAGATATTCCATATACTGTAACATTGTGATATTCCAAAAAGCTTAAAGTATTTTGACCTTTGTACTCAATAGATGTCCACAATAAAGACTAAAAGGGCAGTCATTAAGAAGAGACAGTGCTGCCAAAGACTAAAATATGTCTGACCACGACAGGCGTCTCGTAACAGGGTTACGTGTTTGGCTCCTGTCCATGTTTTCTATCAAACCTCACTCTTTCGATGAGAGTGGCTCCTCAATAGAAGACTCCAAAATCTATCAGACTGTCTTGAACATGCTTGGCGTATTGCAGGGAAGAGAATGAATTGGCTGTTTGGCAATCCAATATTACAGGCTTATCACAGACAGCTCTATCTCCCTACATCCAACTTAAAATTAGATTTAACGACAAAGCAATATACAAGATTATTCATTGGTACATTGATAGAACTTGCTTTTGTGCCAGGTTATATACCCTAGGTAGAGGTAATAGAGAAGAGGCTGATTTACAACAGTAGGTAAGAAAGTGATATAACATGGTATCTGACTTTGCTCAATAAGATCATAAAACCGTCTTGATGGTGAAATTGTATTGCACTTTTCTTGTAATGTTTCAGGCTGATTAACACTTTCTCAAGCTTAGGACAATAGAAAGGAAGTGTGGTAAGGTTATATTTTGTATAGGGCCTGCCACTAGTAGTATTTCATGTATAATGCTCCATCAAAAGGAAATGATCAATTTAGTCTTGCCATCTGCTTCATGCAGATGTACCTAGAAATAGCTTTATAGGTAAACTGGCTCCTAAACCAATAATACAGTCATGTTGAGTCCTTTAATAGGAGCTGTAATCAAAGTAATTCAGAGGTCATCTTTGGATGCAAATCAGATGGGGGGGGGATGATATACCAGATTTAAGTATTCTGGCTCTCCACTAGAATCACAGCCCATGTTGCCTCTAAATGTTTCATAGCCGTCTGTAGGCAAATCTGGCCTACAGTCTACAGTATGATGAGTTTGGGAGGCATTTTGGACTCCTGATAGCAACAAATGATTCTATGGTTTTAATTTACTTATCATGTGATAAGTAAACTGACCTACTGATTTACGTACCAGCTAGGTCAATTTTTTTTTATTCAAGTCTATGAGAGCCTGGATGTTATGTTCTCATAGAAAGTTAGAAAGAAGCCAGGGATTTGTGACTGGCATAAGAATCAGCAGATCAGTCTGCCGATCACAAGATTAGGTGGGGAACCCATTGGGAAAGTCAAGAAAATGAAAGATGTGCCAGATGAGTGGCTGTCTTGTTCAGTTCACATTATAACGCCCTACGGTGGGCCTTTGAATATTCCTTCTGTAACAATTAATATTAGCATCAATATGTTACATCAGTACTGCATGGGGAAGTTGATCTCATGTGTGAGACAAACTTGCCCTGACTTGATGCTGTTTAAAGACAAAAAAATAAATAAATTGTATTGCGTTTTTGATCAATCCAAATGCAGAAAGTTTACATGACTGCATATTCCTGAAGAGTAGAATATTCCTTAAGAGATGGTGCATGACCTGAATATTCATATATTATCTCTATGGAAATAAAGATCACATGCCACATTCATTTTGTACATGGAGAAAACATGCTCATCAGGTCACTTTCTCCACTTAAGGAAAAGAAATTGACAATATAGCTCCTACATGACAGATTTCTAAGTAATTTTTGATGCTGGACAGGATATACATGTGAATTTAAGTATATACAACTGTGTTAGCATAAAATTACAAAAGACTTAGACAAGTACTGTGTTCTTTTAGTGAGGCTTTCCTCAAGGAATTTTATGTTCCCCATTCCAAGAGGCTCAGCATTACATGTATGCCGTCTTCCAAGAATGTGGATATCCATTTAGATACTATAAGGATGAAGTGACCTCTGAAGGACAAGTACAAAGCCAATCTTTTCACAGGTTCTGTATTTATCAATGGTTATCATAAACTCATTCTGCCAATTTCACTTACTATTTATGTCAATCGCTGCCTGGCACTAGACTCAATACAATATCAGTGGATCAATGTTATCCTACTCATGCAGATGTGAGTTGCAGTCATACAATTCTGCTGTTGACTAAAGTAAAATACTGATTAAAATCAGGCAACAGAACATTAAGCAATGACAAGGTTTTTCTTATCATATCAAGGACAAATGGAGCATTTCACGCGGAAGCAGCTTGCGATAAGTGACAAATGATACACAATCTAGAGAACAAATAAGGGAAAGTCATGTATGTATAGATGGGGATCGGAAACACAGGACCCCTAATGTTATGAAATAGTCACCTACAAGTTTTGATAGGGGGTAACTTTCTTTGAACGCTAACCCCTTTACCTTTTAGACATTTGGAACTAACTCATACCAAAATGATAATAACAAATAATGAATTTGGAATTTTGGAGCTATTGAAACAATAAAAAGGTGGATATACTGTTTAATGATGTTTAATTTAAAAAAAAATTAAGTATGGATTATAAATATGCTTTTTATTGGTACCAATGTTGGGGAGTATGAAATCTTACAGATGGACATTGTGTTTTCGCTTCTCCTAGGAGGGTCATATAAATAGATTACATATTAATCATCTCTTAAGTTTTCTACCAACATTCAGTAGCCTTCAGCTAGACCTCAACTCTCTTGATCTGTGAACAGTTGTAGACTTAAAGTAATGATTTAACATTAGTACTTAACTTTTTATGATGCGTGAAAGCTCAGGAACACCTTCAAGCTTGACCAGTTTCCAATTCTTGAAGCTCACTTAATAACCTGGGCATACATTCAATTTTGTTTTTTGTGCTGTTACACGAGATATGATACCAATTATATATAACCAATTTTCAATATAAAACAATGTCATATATCTGTGATTCAGAGCCCATGAGGACTATGCTGTTCTATATTTAAAGAGGTTTTCCAGCCCCAAATGAATTTTTCATACTGTGATCAGTATTGGCTGTTCCTGCAGCTCCATGTTCCGGGACATACTGTAGTAAACAAGGAGGACGGCAGGCTGCTTCTATTCAAGTAACTGCAGTAGCAGTACAAGCAGCCATTCAAATGACCAACTAATCATGTCATGCAAAGGTGGACCAAGTGTGCTAGGGGTCATTCTTCCAGAGTAACACACCATTCTGGCTCTTGGGAAGGGCCCTTTATAAAATGCCTATATGGCATATGGACAAGTGTTCTTGTTATTAGAATGATACCGGCAAATTCAAGGGGAACTATCTATTCTTTTGAAAAACTGAACTTTGGCTATATACTGTTGCTTCTGCTTTGAGGAGCTCTTCTTTACCTCACCCTCCCCTTAGGGTTCTATTGTACAGATTTGATCAGTAAAAGAAAGCAGCAAGGGAAGAAACGGGCACTTTTCTTATGCAAAATATATTACAATTTTTGTCACCTTCACCTCAATTATGGATTTATATAAAATAAAAAAAAAGTTTACGCTATGCATAGTAGTCTTCATAGGGCAGTATCATTTAATACTGCCTTTAACTAAGACTGCAGGGCACAGACTGTCAGATACACATGTGGACAACATTGTTGCTACCACTTGTTTAATTAAAGAAAAACCCACAATGGTCACAGAAATAACTTGAATCTGACAAAAGTAATAATAACAAAACTACATGTTGACAAGCCACAAAGCTTCTGGGAGAATGTCCTATGGACAGATGAGACAAAAATTTGAACTTTTTGGCAAGGCACATCAGCTGTATGTTCACAGTTGGAAAAATGAAGCATATCTTGAAAAGAACACTGTCCCTAGTGTGAAACATGAAGGAGGCTCTGTTATGTTCTGGGGCTGCTTTGCAGCATCTGGCACAGGGTGTCTTGAATCTGTGCAGGGTCCAATGAAATTTCAAGACTATTAAGGGACTCTAGAGATAAATGTGCTGCCCAGTATCAGAAAGCTTGGTCTCAGAGGCAGGTCATGGGTCTTGCAACAAGATAATGACCCAAAACACACAGCTAAAAACACCCAAGAATGGCTAAGAGGAAAACATTGGAACATTCTGAAGTGGCCTTCTATGAGCTCTGACCTAAATCCTATTGAGCATCTTTGGAAGGACCTGAAACGTCTGGAAAAGGCAACCTCCAAACTTAAGACCACTGGAGCAGTTTGCTCATGAGGAGTGGGCCAAAATACCTGCTGAGAGGTGCAGAAGTCTCATTGACGGTTACAGGAATTGTGTCTGTCCAGGCCTGTTTCATGAGTTTTTTTTTTTTCTAAATTCTGTTGAAGCGAAAAGCAATGTCCGACTTTCATTTGTCCATTTTCATAGAGTTTTTATTTATTATTACTTTTGTCAGATTCAAATTATTTCTGTGACCATTGTGGGTTTTTCTTTCATTAAACGAGAGTCACCAACATTTTTATCCATGTGTGTATGTTAGAGTTGTATCCCCCTGTTCTGCTTTTTATATAACAGCCTCTGTAGCCACTACTTTTACAATAGTTCATGTTATAAAAAAATACCCCAATAAAATGTCCAATAATTTAAAGTAAAAAGTCACAGATCTCATTATCACTTGTATGTAGTCTCTTGTGGTTCATGTGTTGATGCAACAGTCCTTTAATATAAATGAAAAAGGTCAACAGAACAGCCCCTGTTCTGGTCTCTGTGTATACCACATACATCCCATTAGCAGGATATTAGCAGACTCTGCGTACAGAACACCTAAAAACTTCAGGTCTGAGAAAGCAATGATTTCCATTTCCACAAAGGCTATTACTGGGAAGGATCTGGGGTAGGAGATCAGCAGCTGCAATTCTAAGAAGCCTAGTAATGTTCTACAAATAACAGCTTGTTAGCTGCACAACCTTACATTCTAACATTTATGGTGTGAATAGACACCTGAAGAGGCCGGAGCTCTCGGCATAAAGTACAGTAAATAGTATTAGCATTAACTAACACAAGTGCATAATGATGGCGCTGCTCACATTTTACTGCTGCGTAGGTATTCTCAAAACCAAATGGCAATCTGCTCACACAAAAGAGGAATAAGTTTAATTATTCAATTATTTCTACGCCTTTATCTATTTTTATGCCAAACTGTTTTCTGTTTAACTAAACTTGCGAACTGTCTTGAAAATGACTGACTTCCTGATTTCAAGTTGGTACTGCAGCATTCACAGTTATCTATGGTGATGCCAATGTTATGTAAAGTAATGATAAACCTGCAAAATCTATTTGCATATTAGTTTTATCAATTTCAGAATATACAAATATTTCTAAGAAAATGTTAGAATACAAAGCATGCTCATATGTTGTTCAGAGCACAAGTATTAATAGTAATAATAAATAAAAGTACGGTATTACTAGAGGCAAAAATAGTAATGTTTCCTAAAATATTTATAAGCTTTTATAAATTTTAGGCCACCTTTTCAATATGACAGGTGAAGCTGAGTCACAATGAATATTAAAGATGTAATTATTATTTTTGAGATTTTTTAATAATAATAATAATAATAATAATAATAATAATAATAATAATAATGAAAATAACATAACTTAGGCGCAGTTCACATCTGCGCATGAGTTTCTGTTCGGGGACCCCGGAACGGAAACCTAATTCGAATAAACAGTGGTTACCTAAGGAAACCCACGGACCCCATAGACTATAATGGGGTCTGTGTGGTTCCCACTTTTCTCTCCGCATGAAAAATGGGAATGGAATGGACAGAACGCAGATGTGATCATGGCCTTAGTGATATGATTATTACCCTACAGTTAACTGCTAATAACATGGTTCCGGCTGGTAAGTTATAGTAATACTATAATATCCCTGGTGCCAGGAATGCACAATAGTACCTCCAGCTTCCAACAACTGAGGAGCCACATTAAGATGGCCCAAGAGCCAAATGTAAAATATATATAGAACCCTGTTGGCATATAATACTTTGCGTTACCTAGTGCCCTGTTACAATTTATACCTACATAATATATATTCATAGAACTAAGAGTAACAGTGGATATTATGTTATTCTATTGCATATGTACACCTGAGGCACAAGATGTCACCATAGATTATCACTTATTTCTTCTCAATATTTCTAAATTTGGTAGAATTGGACCGCAGTGGATTTACATTGCAGCCATATTAATATTTTTACCATAGTCTTACTTATTTAAAGAAACAAGGCGCAGGTCCAGCTCACCCATTCGTTACACACTGCTGCTCAGAAAACGCCAGACCAATGTCACATACATATTTGTTCACAGTTGTTAATTCCAGGTAACAAGTGCTGCATTGTCATGTTCCAAGTATAGTTTTACTTATATCTCTGGTCCTCTATATAAAAAAGTATTTCTTTGTAGCTCTTTTTATGTACAGTAATATCCACTCCTCTGGCACAGCATGGGTTAAGGAGATGAGTGGATTTATGTACTTTTGCTGGAAAAGTAGTTTTCCACGTGTGTCATTGTTACTGGTAAGACTTTCAGAACAACTGGAAGATAAACACATTGTCTTGCACATTACACAGCAGGGCTCTACTAATGGATGATCTTGTCACACTGACTCGATAAGACCTTTTCCAGGCACTGACCAGAGGAGATTGATAGCATGAAGCCAGCTGACACAGCCAATCTAGGTTTTAGTAAGGTTTTTTTGCAGCTCAGAGCCCCATAACAGGCTTATGAGCAAGATGTCAAGCTCATGTAATGATCAGCAGAGAACATTTAGAAAGAACAGCAGAAAGTTAAACAACGAATGCCAGTTGATCTTCTTTATAGCGCATCATAAATAGGTGGAAAGCATCAGTATTTCATAGAGAGGTGACTTAGCTTACACCAATAACTGCAGGGTTGGGTGGAAATTTTGTGTTTCTCCTGCTATAAGTAGTGCAGTGTAGATGGGCAGATAATAAAATCAGCATTATTGCTCAATACCAGTGACTAACAACATATTAATAAAAGTGACTTAACTGGAGATTCCAGCTTATCAACCAAGCCACGCAGAAGGACAGGTTAGTGTCACCTGATACACATGGTGAATCGCTTCCTCTGTTGGTAAGATAAAGGTTTTTTTTGTCGATATGCAAATGAGCTCTTTGAAACAATGAAGATGTGGCCGTTGCTGCAACTGCCTTTACTCCAAGGAGTTCAACTGCATATTCACAAAAAACGCCAATATCTTGGCAAGGAGGCACTGCCTCACAAGGGGAAAAAACTGTTTCAGGTTATCCTAACCTAGCTGTCTGTGGGGCAGGTTTCATATGTTTGGGCTTTGGTCACAAACTCCATATAAAGCTTCATTTGGCAGATTGTTTGTTTTAGATTTATTGTTTTGGTTTTTTCTGTAACAAGCAACTGTCCTTAAAAAAAAAACAAAAAAAAAAAAAACAGATGTATCAAGATTCTCTAAAAACGTAAATATAGGACAGGATCAGCTACATTACTACTGTCCAATATTGAAATACATAATATTACAAGCTATCTGTAGTATATAGTTTCAGATCAAGTTAATCCAGTTTTGATTAAATACCATATTTTGAGTCTTAAAGTATTTTCTCCCGCCATAAGGATAATTAATTATTACATTATAGAGATTGTTTTGCCTTCCTCTGGAACAACAATGCAAGACAGCAGATTGAACTATGTAAAGTTTGCATCGAGCGCTGAGTAGACAGTAAACTTAAGTATATGAATAAGAATCATGTTCAACAAAACCCGTGAGTGCTCTCTACTAAACACCTTGTCCCAAACATTTTAGAGTCAGCAAATGACATATTCAGTGTCATGGAGCTCAAAACATTGCCAGGGACCCTTTGACTTTATCTTGGCTATTTCTGTATGTCTAGGCTATGTTGATGGTACTGATGCTATGTTAAATTGAATAGTCACATGCATGTATATCAGAACAAAGGGTTGGTCTAATACTATTACTTTAACGTGCATTAATATTTTATATTATGCATATATTAAGCTAGGTATTTTCTCTTAGATACTACACTATGTTTCCTATCTACGTTGGATATGACTATATGTAAACATTCATCATAAAGATCATAAAAAAACTAGTTGATTCCATGGGCTTATTGTATACCGATTAAATCCATAACACTAATATTTAATTAGGAGACAAATAGTAATCTCAACACAAACAACAAAATGAAAAACAGGTAAATCTCAAAGTGAGGCAAAACTAATGTGTCATGTGTTATGGTGGTTAATGGCCGACTATTACTCTGTTTGAATAAATCAATTTGATTTACATTAATTTATTCATGTAGTAACTCCCTCTTGTGAAAGTAGCATTAAATTATTCATATGTGTACAACCACCACCCATTAGGCTAATACAGATTTATTCCTACTCAGCAAACACCACCCATTAGACTAACATCTTTTCACTAATGCAGAGTAAACGGAATGTTTTCTTATATTTAGAAGGCAACCCCCCCCCCCCCCCCCCCCATCAATTCTGGCTTATTATAGCTCTACTTAGATATGTCAGCACCACCCTAATGCCTTCCTATTTCAAAATCTTCCTTTATATACATGTGATTTTAGCCAGAAAACAGGAGACTGAAAAATATAGTTAAAACTTCCATTTTCCAATCCTCATCAGTATTGTTGCACACGGCATGCTTTTATGGCCCAAAGCTGCAGATCTTTAAATCTCTCAGTCACTCTTACTTGCCAATTTCCCCACACTTGCCAAGTTTCTCATTTTGCTATGACAAAGAATATATTTCTGTCATTTTATTTTATAATCAAATCTCTACTGCTTTAGCAGCAACTTGCCAGATGTGTACAGTTCTTGAATTGACGGCACACAATATACCAAACTGAGTGTTGTATTAAACAGTGAAAGGTTCTGCTTTAAGATAATTCATTGTCCTAGCTCGCAAATTCCATACTAATGGACATTGTAGTACAACAAAGAGATTTACAAGAATGCCTACAGGACCACAACACAACCAACCAAAATTTCTGTGGGCGTTTTCTTGCTCTTTGATTTTTGTAAATGTGATTGTTACTCATTAACAGCCTATTAATTGAGATGGAATTTTCTCATTTTATTAAAAATATTCTCTTTAGAAATTACATCAAAGACATCCTATCCTTTATAATTTGACACAGCTGGATTATGAATGGATACACATGTACAGTCAATGCACAGAACACACAAGCTTTAATGGTTTAGTTGTCAATAGAAAACTATGTCAGAGATTTTCTGAAAATTTTTTAGCTTTGACAATTCCTACGTAATATTTAGTGCCTATGAAAACAATGGACAGGAAGAACTAAAACAATCAAAATGTCAGGTCAATTAAACTATAGAAATGTACTGTGTAGAAATCCCCATGGACATAGAATAGTTAGCACAAAAGCAGGTCTAGCAGTCACTAAGTTGTCCAGCCGAAAATATAGAATACAATATGATAGGGCAGCGGGAAATTAGATGTAAGTGGACAGAGGGCAAAGAAAAGAAACAAAAGACCCAAAGGAAATGAGACAAAAATAATAATATGCTTTTAATATTCTGAATTTACACAGGACTGAATTTGGTCATAGTGGAGTGAGGTTGAATTCTAAGATTTATCATGGGTAGGGTTGAGCCGATCTTGAGATTTCAGGATCGTTTTTAAAATCCGATTTTCGATCATTTTAGAGCTGATCGTGATCCCGATCATGAAATTTGCTTGATCGCCGATCGGGATACGATCTTTCCCGATCGCTCAACCCTAGTTATAATATTGTAATAACTAGGGTTGAGTCGATCATGAAATTTCAGGATCGTATTTAAAATCTGATTTTCGATCATTTTCCAGCCGAACCCGATCGTGAAATTTGCTCGATCGCCGATCGTTATCCAATCTTTCCCGCTCCCAATCGCTCAACTCTAATCATGGTTCCTCATGGGTACTTATTATGACTTTAGATATTCTCAAATATTTATACAGTAGTTACAATGTACACTGTACCTCCAAAATTGATATCCTGTTTATGTCTCCTGCCATCACTTCTGCCATTCTATAGCCATCATTATTGGAGATAAACTCTTCAAAGTAACTAACACTATACATATTAGTGTCATCACCCTAAATCATCTTTGATACTTGCCCTAGTTGTAATATATCAATACAGGAGTTAAGTACTACACTTGCATGCTGATAGTTCCATTCATCGCTTTTTCATGCTGCCAGATTCAAGTTTTTTAGACTGAACTTTATTGAAATTGCAAGTGAAAATGTATCATTCCAGTGTCTATGTTGTCCCTCTTTTTAATTCCAATACAAATTAATGTAACAAGAGAACAGAAATACCTATTCACAGAAGATAAAGAAGCTCGTAGAGTGAAAGAGACAATCTTATGAAATTAAGTCAAAATATTTACTAGCCAGTTTTTAAGGAATTAACAAGTTTAATTTCACAGGAATTAAAATAATACCTGTTGTGCCAGGTATCTTCTGGGAGAATTGTATCATTAGAATATTTAACAATTAGGTCTATTAAATGAAAAGCATAAGATGATTTCAGGGACATCAGGCGCAGGGGATTCTCCGAGCTCCATCAGACAAGTGGACCTATTAAAATGATGTTTAAACAACACGTCTGGCAGAACAGATTAATTGTGTGGCACAACCCAAGTCACCCGCAAGATACAGTTTCCATAGATATGCAGTAACAGGTCTGAGTGATTAAAACTAGTAAAATCATTGTGGCAGATAATTAAATCTTAGCAGCATTAGACCATCTGACTTCATTGCAATATGATAATTATTCCTGAATGCATGCAGCGTTTCATTGTCCTTTAGAGTTAACCTACTAATTCTATTATTCTGGTTCTGGTTCATCGTGATTTGCTTAATATCTCAACCTTTGATGCCCATAGTGAAAGCAACAAAATTATTTTCATGTCCTAGTATTTATTTCAGACATCTAGGTGTAGGAAGGTTAAGGTTAATTTCATACCTGAAACGTACCAAAGACCCTACAATAGTTTTGCCTTTATCAACTACTAACTCTAGCAACAAATAGCCTCACTGTCACATGGATCCTAACACAATGGAAATGTCCCAAGTTCCAGCTAGGTACCAGCTAGTGTGTGTGTGTATATATATATATATATATATATATATATATATATATATATAATTACTTTTTTTAAAAATAAATCTGTTCTGACTGGAGACACAACTGTCAGACTGATCTGGATATAAGACAAAGAAGTAAACAATAGTCTTCAAAGATAATGTCTTCACTTGTCTAAAAAGCCTGCTTAGTCCTCGGTTATATCTAACACATTGTCTATCCTGGCTAAAACCTGCTGGACATTTGATAGATGCCGTGTGTTTAGAACAGGAAGGTAGGCACATTAATTGCTTATTGTCCTGTATAAGACTCAAATACAGTTTATGAAATGATTAATAATATCCTTTGGTAAGACTCTGATCACATTGGTGCGCCAATGTTTAGCCAACATTCTTCAGCTTAGTTTGCATCAGTATTCTAATTCCCCAAGAAAAATCTGACAAACCCCACAATAAGTAAACTAGTTTGACATGTGCAGTTTCTAAAAATGTTACATATTTATTAAAGAATAATAACCAAAACATACCATCTTGATAGCAAATAATTACCTATCCACTAACAGGGGGTTTCTTACTGTCTGGACTCCCAATAATCCAAAGAATGGGGTCCAGTTTTCCCTTTATGAATGAAGTGGCAGGCCACACAGGCACATTACCGCTCTATTCATCTCTATTGAGAATGCTAGAAAAAGCCACATCCAGCGTTGACATTGCTTAATTATCTGTTCATTAATATTGTATATTTTTAATAGGCTTACTACCTTAATAAACCATTTTACATACATGCTGTAAAAGACAGCTTGGTTATATGACTAAAATGAACAAGTACTGAAAGTGTTAAGCTGCAAACTATTAAAAAACATATCATTCAATGTTTAAAAGAAATGAAATGATATAAATAAACATACTGCCTTCAGTATGTCCAGTCACATTACAGCAAATTGAGTTCAGTGAAAAAAATTAGAAGAGAGGTCAATTAATTTAAATATCCACAGTAGAATTAATTGCAATATACAAATGTAAATGAAATGAATTAGGTTCAACATACAAGTCCTAGTAAAGTAAATTAGCTCATGAAAAGACCGCACATAGCACATAAAAAAAACATGAATATAAATTTAGTTTGTCTTGAATACAGTAGTATCAGGACCTTGGACAGCAGTCTGAATGGCTGCAGTATTATTAGGATCATGGAAGCAGTTTGTAAAATTTCACCCCTAACAGGCCCTTGGACAGCAGTTTGGATAGATACAATACTATCAGGGCCGTGGATGGAAATTGGATAATTCTACCCCTATTATGACCTTGAACAGCAGTCTGTATAGATACAGTACTATCAGGACCTTGGGCAGCAGTCTGGATAGATACAATACTATCAGGACCATGGACAGCAGTCTGCATGGATACAATACTCTCAGGACCGAGGATAGAGACTGAATAATTTCACTTCCGTTAGGACCTTGGACAGCAGTCTGGATAGATACAATACTATCAGGACCTTGGAAACCATGTCTGGATGGATACAGTACTATCAGGACCATGGATGAAGAATAGATTATTTCACCCCTATCAGGACCTTGAACATCAGTCTGGATGAATACAATACTATCAGGCCCTTGGACAGCAGTCTGAATGCATACAGTACTATCAAGACCGTGGATGGAGAATAGATAATTTCACCCCTAACAGGACCTTGAACAGCAGTCTGGATGGATACAATACTATCAGGGCTGTGGATGGAGACTGGATAATTTCACCCTTATCAGGTCTTGGACAGCAGTCTGGATGACCAAAATACTATCAGGACCTTGGACAGCAGTCTGGATGGATACAGTGCTATCAGGACCATGGATGGAGAATAGATAATTTCACCCCTATCAGGACCTAGGACAGCAGTCTGGATGAATACAATACTATCAGGTCCTTGGACAGCAGTCTGGATGGATACAGTACTATCAAGACCATGGATGGAGAATAGATAATTTCACCCCCTAACAGGACCTTGGACAGCAGTCTGAATGGATACAATACTATCAGGGCTGTGAATGGAGATTGGATAATTTCACGCCCATCAGGACCTTGTGCAGCAGTCTGGATGGATACAGTACTATCAGGACTGTGAATGGAGAATGGATAATTTTACCCCCATCAGGATCTTGGGCAGTAGTCTGAGTGAATACAGTGCCATGGACAACTTTTGTGTAATTAGCAAAGAGATAGGACAAACATTATGCATTGACAAAACAGTGCACACCATTCAATAGCACAGGTTCATTATAAATTTAACCAATTTTATGTTAGGCCCCCATTGTGCCAAGCTTATTGATGTAAACACACATTAACACATTGATGTAACACACGCAGATTATGGTGAAGAGGTTCAGGTGTCACTGACCAAACTCCAGAATTGAAAGAAATGATTGATGGTACCAGACACCAAACAACCCTAATGCCATACAAATCCCATCCTAGAGACAATAGTTTAGCTTGTAATATTTTGGTGTTTTCCTTATAACTTTGTTTGAATGTTTTTTTTTCAAGAAGATGAACCTTTGAAGACCCATTGTCTTTACCCTTCTATTGTGAGGTTTTGTTTTTTTTTTTTCATTTTATTTGCATTTTGGGAGTTTATTACCCTCTAATTTTGGCACACTGTCCTGGACTTGGTTTGTTGTTGCCTTACTATAATTATGCCCTGCATCACTATACAAAAACTGCTTTACAAAAGCCTGAGGCTTGTAGCTCATTGGGAAACTACAGGCTATCATCATCAGCTGCTAGATCCCCAGTGCAGCAGCCGGACAAGTTACTTTTCCTATAGCCTTGTTATGAAGGAAAATAAGAATTTCCTATGATAACACCACAGCATGTTAGCTACCTTTGATATATGTTCAGTAGGTTCATCAAAGGTAAACATTGCAATAGCAATAAGCTTATATAATCTCTTTTATATAGGTTGGAACTATATAGCTATAGTTCAGTTTTTCCATGGCAACGCAGGTCTTAGCAATGAATGATTTTTTTTTTTTTGAAAAAAACACAGCATGGTAGCGTGAAGGTTGGATTGGGAATTCATTGATCAGAAGGATTTATAAATGATTAAATGTTAGAACCGAACAATCCTATGAACAATAAATGGCATTTTCACAGGCACAAGTGTATGTAATGCATTTGTAGCAAAGATTCAGTGGTGATGGGGATGAGAAGTTGGGCAACAGTGGATTAGTGGAGCTGTGAACCAGTAGGTCTGCTGAACAGAGGACCGGTTTTCTTACACTAAACTGAAATACAGCCATTAGCATATACAAGCACATGTTTTTAATCTTCCTTCATGTCTCAGAGCTTTTGGGCTCTAGCTATTATTTTTCCAACAGTAATTAAAAATTGTAATGATATGCCTGATAGCAAGCAGCACATGCGTTTCCTCTTCCTAATAGTACTTTACTTGTAGAGAAGAGAAATACTAGCACACTAGCTCCTTGGGATCCCAAGTTGGCACAGAGAACCCTAAAAAGAGTATTTTTTTTTTTTGTGCACTAGACACATCCACATATTTAATCCATTAAAATGGCTACCAGGTAACAATACATTTCAGCTGTGGCTACAGGTTATATATAAGATCAACTAGAGTTTGCCCACATAATAAAAAAGTAAATGACCAGCTAGTGTATCCCCAATAATGAAACCACTTACAAAAAGAGTTGACAATGTACTGCTTGCTATAGTTAATTATACAGTCCTATGAAAAAGTTTGGGCACCCCTATTAATCTTAATCATTTTTAGTTCTAAATATTTTGGTGTTTGCAACAGCCATTTCAGTTTGATATATCTAATAACTGATGGACACAGTAATATTTCAGGATTGAAATGAGGTTTATTGTACTAACAGAAAATGCGCAATATGCATTAAACCAAAATTTGACCGGTGCAAAAATATGGGCACCTCAACAGAAAAGTGACATTAATATTTAGTACATCCTCCTTTTGCAAAGATAACAGCCTCTAGTTGCTTCCTGTAGCTTTTAATCAGTTCCTGGATCCTGGATGAAGGTATTTTGGACCATTTCTTTCTACAAAACAATTCAAGTTCAGTTAAGTTTGATGGTCGCCGAACATGGACAGCCCGCTCTCAAATGATCTGAAAACAAAGATTGTTCAACATAGTTGTTCAGGGGAAGGATACAAAACGTTGTCTCAGAGATTTAACCTGTCAGTTTCCACTGTGAGGAACATAGTAAGGAAATGGAAGATCACAGGGACAGTTCTTGTTAAGCCCAGAAGTGGCAGGCCAAGAAAAATATCAGAAAGGCAGAGAAGAAGAATGGTGAGAACAGTCAAGGACAATCCACAGACCACCTCCAAAGAGCTGCAGCATCATCTTGCTGCAGATGGTGTCACTGTGCATCGGTCAACTATACAGCGCACTTTGCACAAATAGAAGCTGTATGGGAGAGTGATGAGAAAGAAGCCGTTTCTGCACGTAGGCCACAAATAGAGTTGCCTGAGGTATGAAAAAGCACATTTGGACAAGGCAGCTTCATTTTGGAAACAAAAATTGAGTTGTTTGGTTATAAAAAAAGGCGTTATGCATGGTGTCCAAAAAGAAACAGCATTCCAAGAAAAACACATGCTACCCACTGTAAAATTTGGTGGAGGTTCCATCATGCTTTGGGGCTGTGTGGCCAATGCCGGCATCGGGAATCTTGTTAAAGTTGAGAGTCGCATGGATTCCACTCAGTATCAGCAGATTCTTGAGAATAGTGTTCAAGAATCAGTGACGAAGTTGAAGTTACGCCGGGGATGGATATTTCAGCAAGACAATGATCCAAAACACCGCTCCAAATCCTCAGGCATTCATGCAGAGGAACAATTACAATGTTCTGGAATGGCCATCCCAGTCCCCAGACCTGAATATCATTGAACATCTGTGGGATGATTTGAAGCGGGCTGTCCATGCTCGGCGACCATCTAACTTAACTGAACTTGAATTGTTTGTCCAAAATACCTTTATCCAGGATCCAGGAACTGATTAAAAGCTACAGGAAGCGACTAGAGGCTGTTATCTTTGCAAAAGGAGGATGTACTAAATATTAATGTCACTTTTCTGTTGAGGTGCCCATACTTTTGCACCGGTCAAATTTTGGTTTAATGCATATTGCACATTTTCTGTTAGTACAATAAACCTCATTTCAATCCTGAAATATTACTGTGTCCATCAGTTATTAGATATATCAAACTGAAATGGCTGTTGCAAATACCAAAATATTTAGAACTAAAAATGATTAAGATTAATAGGGGTGCCCAAACTTTTTCATAGGACTGTATGTGAACCTAGGGTAAAGGCAGGCGGTGGTATGTTTGGTGTCAGGGTTTCTAAGTTTAGAGTCTCTGACATGTTATACTTGAGTCTACTCCGTGTTTTGGAATTGGTTGCTACTCATAATGGGGCTACAATTTTAAACTTTCTAAATGATTTTTACCGTACTTGAACTGTTAATGAAAGGGCATATCATAATGGAATTACCAATATGGTGAAATGGTGTGAAAAAGATAATGTCATCTGAAAAGTATCTGCTTATTCTGTGCTTAGGACTCCAATGGGAGGTCAGTGATTGACGGCTAGCTCTGTATATATAAGTATATACAACACTGAGTGAGCACAATGCCTGGGCACCGAAAGAGCAGAAATTTAAAAAAAATGTATGTATTTCTTGCTGTCCATATGTTACTGATCATTGATCTCCCTGTATTTCTGTATACTATTCTGTTACTGATCAGCTCCTAACATTCCTTCAAATTCCTGTAACACAAATGGTTTTGAGCTGCCACATACCTAGGAAACCTCCTCCCCAAATCAGATAGAGAGACTTCATTGAAGTCTCTCTATCTGATAAGCCAAGGGTTGGGACCTTGACTTCACGTATACAGGACCAACACTGTATCCCTATTTCCCCTCCCCAAATGGTACAATAAAAATCTATGGTCTATTGCGTTCGCTTAAGTTGGGATCATAGGATTCCTAGCAATCTTTGGATGTTATCTAACAATGGGTATATATCAGTGCATGATATATTGGGACTCCCCATCCTTTGAACTATTAGATAATTTGTAACCACAGCTAAGTATTATCTCTTTTTATTCTGCAAACACCTATTTCATTATATTCTGGTGTATTATAGTCATTCTTGCTTGCCTACAGTACTGTACATAATAAAAAAATAATTTAATTAAGTTAACTTAATAAAATGTGGTTTTAAGTGAATAGTATACATGTTATACTGAATCTTTCCCACAACACTATATATCTATTCAGCTCCTCCTGCTCTATAACATGCTACATGCAGACTGGACTACATGTCATGGCGAAAGATTCACTTTAATATCGTAAATTTATGTCTACTTTACCTCTTTATTCTGCATTTATATTTTTGCAACCATGTGACAATTCTTTGTGATACATTCTGAATACTTCAGTTTACATATAATGTTCTTTTTAGGCAGAACATATATCTAATTCTCAGTATTTGATTTAAGTTTTTCATGTCTAACACTAATACAAAATATTCACGGCTATAATATAATTTGCACCTTCAACATTTATTTGAGCTGACTTACTAAAATAAAAGCTTCATAAGATACAAAATGAAAACCGCTAAACCGCGTGCCTAGAAGATCACAAAACTGGACAATCTCCTGATGGCTCAGCAAGCGTTTTCCAAATTCTCTTAGTAATAGTACCTCAGGATGGGCCATTCTAAGCCTGTAAATACATGAGTAGCATTTATAGAAATAAGAATAACATTTGACCTGACTTTCTGCAGCATGTGCATTCTTTCTTCTTACGGGAAAGAGAAATTCTTCTTCTCAAGGTCACAAAGGGTTCATGATCAGATATTAAAACAGGATTTATTCGTGCGCCTTCTCCCCAAGCATCACATAAATACTGCTTTTCTTCAAATCTCATTGTATAAGGCTGAGGAAAATAGTCATGCTCCTTTGATCTATGAGATTTGAGTAGAGGATGGAAAAGTTTTGAAGGTCATTAGAATGTGATCCCATTTATAACAGCTCTTCCAATGTTCTCAGTGATAGGGACCAGTAACCTCTCTATGTAAGAAGGAAAAGGATTGTGTATTGAAAGAACACTAAAGTATTCTCTAAACATATAGAGATTCATGCTTCTAAACACACTGGAGCGTGCAAATACACAACACAGCTTGAGCTTCTACCATCTATGAGATATCTACAGGAGGACTACTGCGAACATACTGATAAGTGGAGATTTCTGAAAGCATTCTCTCAGGGCCCTCTGACAGCTTTTCAAGAGGAATGTGAACACCTTATTATTAAATAGTAACCACAAATAATGAAATGCGTCACATTGTGGAGGTACAAGAGGCTTGTGGAGTGATCAGGGCACAGGCAGGCTCTTAATGCACCATTCTGAGCACAGTTAGGATAGTACTGTGCGGCATACAAATTTTTTAAAGAGAACTTATCGTGTTCTCTGACTTTAGTTTTCTATACTCTTAGACTGGTGCCGTTACACTTAATCCACCAATTATTCTGTTATTTGGCTAACAAAAGACATATACTGACAACTGAATGGTTCTCCACTGTCCAGCATTGCTTGCTATATAATAGGGAGGAATATAATTATTTACTAAAACAGGTATGTCATGAATGCTGACTGGTCCTCTTTAGTGAATACATACTTTTGTGGAGATTGCTTTTGAGACCATTTAGGCTCCATTTACATGCAGAATCTGATGCTGATTTTGAGGCGGTTTTTGAGTCAGCCACAGAGTCCACAGCTTGAGACATCCCACTGAATAGGCCCTGTTTATCAGCAGTGGAAAACTGTGGCAGAGCTTCGGTATTCCGCCACAGGGAGCTGGGGAGCGAGGGTGGGGGTAAATGAAGAGGAATCTGAGAATTCCTCTCTATTTCACATCATGGTGCAATTTCCCATCGAGAGGAATGCTACTTTATTCCTATAATGACAATGATCCTCATTGATGTAGCCTTGCAACGCAGGAGTCCTGGATTCGAATCCCACTAAGAACAACATCTGCAAGGAGTTTGTAAGTTCTCGTGTTTGCGTGGATTTCCTCCCATTCTGCAAAGACATACTGATAGGAAAAAATAAACGTACGTTGTAGTCCCTATATGGGGCTCACAATCTACATCAGCTTGACTATTACCACAAAACTTCTCTTTTTTTAGTCTTACTTAAAGATTTGGAGTCAAATGTATCTGTTTTTCTAGATCGATAATGTTGCTTTATCTAATTTTTTATCTTCCTCGAGTACTTTCCAAGCAATTGTTTTCCAAGTTTTCATACTGTATAAGTCATTATAAAAGTTTTCATTAATGGAAATAGGAAACAATATTGAAGATTGCACATCGATTGTTTTATGCATCAAAATTCCTTTCTGGTTAAAATCTGTATTCTGATGAAATGGCTGAACACAGGTTCTCATCATAGACATGTAAACAGCAGATGATGAACAATAAGGCACCCTGATACCCCAGGGTATCCTTAGCCTCTGATCAAAGATCACCGGGACAGAGCGTCTGGCGGATTACAGAGTTTTAATTTGCTAAACTCTCTGGATACAACACGGTCTGCTACATTAGGCAAGAATCCAAAGGCTGCTATAAGGAAAATGTACAGAGAATAGACTGAATTGCCTTGCTGTTGCGGCAAAGGACATTGCACTGACAACACCACCATAGTTCTTGATATATCAGATGGATCAAGGTATTGATAGTGCCCTCAATTACATGTAATGTAGACAATGGAGGAAGCAGAGGTTTACATCAAGCTGTTACCTTCCCTCCCAAAGGGCAAGCAACAGAGGGCCAAAATAGTCTATTTCCCTCTGGTCGCGGCACTATTTCAAGAACTGATATTGTAAAGCAGGAATGTTATCTTCTACCATGAATAATTGAAATCTTAATAAACCTGCAGTGCCAGTGAATCTATATATGCACTAAGGCAACAATCCCGAATGTGATACCATCAAATGAGATATTTGCTTCTGCATTTCAATATTATCACCTCAGAGTAGAATAAACAGTTGCCCCAGTTTAATCTATAATATGCATAAAAAACCGCAAACCTGGACTTAAATTTTCATGCCATCTGCATTTTGATCTTTCCACACAAAAGGTATACCAATCCCCTTTCTAATGCTTTCTAGCTGAGCTGGCAAATGCTAATAAGCTCCATTGCTTTCAAGCCTTAAAATCAATTAGTGGTATATTAAGCCAGACTTGCTGGGAGCCAATTTAAGTAATAAAAATCTTTTTGTGTATGTCTAAAAACAAGAGGCTGCGATCCAAGCCCCAAGACCCATGGGACTGTGAATATCTGTAGTCATTATAAAGCAGGGGCCACTGTCGGGACAGTGCGGAAACAAGAGGCGGCATTACTTGTACGACCCTCGAATCCGCTCTGCTCTGGTATACTGAACTATAGTAAATGGTAGTTACATGAAAAGGGGATTATTCACAATCCTACATTAAATGAAAGGGAAAGATTTAAGAAATGTCATGTTGTGTGCCATTGTTGTTTAAAACTGTTCTATTCCATAAAAGCACAAGTGTCACTTAAAAGTCTAAGTCTTTTCATTGGGTTATATTAATAAAAGACATTAGGACTAGAAAGCGACAGGACTTACTAAAATGCCAACTGTGGCTCATATCTATTCAATCTCTTAACTGTTTCTTTTCCCATACAATGATGCCTATGTTGTGTTTTTACATTTACTGTTGTGATGATTTAGAAAATGTTCTGTTTTATCATCTAGCTTTCATCTTCTGTGCCTCAATACTGCTGCAATGTATTTCCTCACCAGTTGTGCACAAACCCAGCAGTATCCATTTTATAACCACACATCTCAGCTTGTGCTTGCTTCCATAATGCAAAACTGTTGTAAATTTCTGTTTTAGTCTTGTAATTCTAGTATATTTTTATTATAAATATAGGGTTACTTTCGTAGGGAAATGCTTTGAGTCCCATTCCTATCTGTAAGGGTTCTCTACCTTACTCTAATAGCATGCCTTCCTGCCAGTGGCACAAAATAGATGAAAAGGAGATATTAAATATAGACATCATAAAGAAAGCAATTGTGACTGACATGAGTATTGCACACTGTACCATATTCACATCCTTGGAGCCTGTAGGCAGAGACTGACATCTAAGGACAAATCAATCCATTTTTAACGGCTGTTTTGCATCCATTTTTCATCCGTTCCCTGTACAGTTGGCTAATAACCAACCCACTGATCCGTCTTTAATGGACTTAACTTGGACATCAGTTCGTTTTCATGTACTATTTGGTCTGTGTGCCCATCAAAACATAAATATAGAACTTTTTTTTCCTGTCTGTCAAAAAAATGACACGTGAATACATTCATTGATTTAAAAATGGCTGTGACAGATGTTAAAAAACAAGAGTGCATCACTTTTTCACTTCTTTCTTGTGAATAAGCTCTAAGTCCCCTCACAAAGTAGACCAAGTCTACAGCCAGGTATTACTATAAAATCTAATATAATATAATTAAAGACACGTTGGACCAAAATTCATTAGAATGGGTACTAAGTTCATAGAGTCAGATTCCCATACAGTAAATGCATAAACAAACTCACAATGCTACATGTGCACAATGGGGCAAGAAGGGCATGTGTCGTGATGTTGGAGGGCATGGGGGTCTTGGTCAACACACATTAACAGCAAAGCATTGTTATTTATGTCCTGCAGCAGCTGATTTTTGTTGTAGCCGCCTTTCAGCAGCAACCAGCGGTTTTATTAACTGAGAGGGATGCGGACTATCAATCCCTCTGCATCCAAACAGGTCAATTTGATGGCATAGGCACCATTTTAGGGCCCCCTGGGTTTAAAATAGTCTAGTGCTAGTGCATTCAATGCAACAGTTGTGCAGTGTTGCCAGAGCACAGGAAAATAATTTGGACAACAAGCCTAACTATTGATCATCGTGACAATATCTGGTCTAAATGATCAACCTGTAAATAAATGTGCATAACAACTCACTTCAAAAAATCCTGTTTATAATACTCAAAACTAATCCCAATAATATCACAGGAAAACCAAATATAAAAACTCCCCCCCATCTTTATTAAATATCAAATCCAAGTTAAAACATAATAAGAAAGACCCAACAAGACAATAAAAATAGGGTACATGTGGATATGTATACTAATAAGTCTCCAAATATACAAAATATTTATAATATCCATACTCCATAACCAAAAATCCACCCATTAATATAGTAGTTAGCAATGAACTGTATAATATGTGTTCATCAACAATGGTAACAACGCATCCCACATGATAAGTAGCTCAATGCAGACAATAACTATCTATTCTGAAAGGCTGAAGGAAGGGGAAGGAGACAGCATTACAGACCAGAGTGTTGCGTTCCAATGTGCATTTCGCCTAATGCTTTGTCTGGGGGAAACCTATATAAGTGTGGGAATGATAACTGGTGTAGTTCAAAAAACTTCTGAATATGTCCCAGCATGGAACATGACCTATAACCTTTACTTAAATTAACATATACAAATTTGTAATTTCACATGAATGATAAGAATATACAATATTCAATGTATAAATATGTAAATCTGTTCTTTTGTAGGTGCCCTTGCATTACAGCTGCCTCTCGGTCTAAGCCTACTGTGCCTATATGTAAATCATGGTCATTAAGTCTTGACAGCTATTGGACTAATTCCCATATGTGCATTAATGTGAATAAAAAGGAAGAACCGGGTTATGTCATCCTCTAGCGCATTGTATGATAAGAATGTAAACAATTACTGGATCCCAATGCCTCAGGGATGGAAATCGGTAACAGAAATTTCTCGGTATTGATCCTCAATTATGTATGTAAACCTGCTAAGGAATATATTTATATGAGCATGAGAACAGCTGTCTGTAGTATATGCTATGCATTTTGTAACATAAGCTACATTGTATTTTAGTAAGAGAAAAAGAATGTGAAAGACGCAGATAGGACTAATCTTCACTAACTTTTTAGTTAACTTAGACTCATTTACTAGAGCAAGGTTAAATAACTTTCGGCCCTCCAGCTGTTGTAAAACTACAACTCCCAGCATGTATACTTACTCTGCTGTTCTTGGAACTCCCATGGAATAAATGGAGCATGTTGGGAGTTGTAGTTTCACAACAGCTGAGGTGCTGAAGGCTGCTGACCCTTGTACTAGAGCATATGATTCTGGGACCTAAATGAATTGATACTTTATTTAAAAATGGTGCTTCTTTCTACCTGAATAACTTCTCTAAGGGTGGGTGCACATCTGCACCCAAGTCTCCCCTTTCAGGTTTCCGTCTTCTGCCGACAGGAGACAGAAACGCGGCAAACAGTGTCCGTCCATGAGCGCCTGTGAGCGTTTTGTGGTCTCTGCGGCAAAACCGTTTTTTTTTTTAACCGGACACAAAGTTTTGCATGTCCAACTTTGTGTCCAGTTAAAAAAAAAAAGCGGTTTCATCGCGGAGACCACAAAACACCCACAGTCGCTCACAAGCGGACACTTTGTAAACCCATTCTAATGACTGCTGGTTTCCGTCTCCTGTCCATTTTTTCGGGCAGATGACGGAAACCTGAAAGCGGAGACCGGGATGCAGATGTGAACCCGCCCTAGGCCAAGGAATAAATGCGTGTGCTTCTGATATCATTTTAAGAAATGCATGTGTTTTTGAAAACACAGCTTTTCCAGAGCTTTCTTCGCCCACAATGTAAAATACAGCTTTATGTGGCTGTATATATAAATAAATAAAATTAATCCTAAAATGCCCCCCAAAGATTTATTTTGACCTTATGGTGGTTACAATAAATAAAGGACAAGAAAATCAAGACAAAACATGGCTACTATGTCAAAAACGGACACGTTTCCCTTCTTTTTTTTTTTTTTTTTAACATTTTCACAGATATTACAATAAACGAAAAATATGATAAAATAAAAATAATTGAACAATAAAGTCCTATGTGTCATTGAAAAAAAACACAAAAATTATTTGAATAACCCAAAAGAAAAAACATTATAATATTCAATGCAGCATTTATGAAAAACCCAAAAATGTCCTGAACCAAGGAAATAGCCCGATTCTGAAGTGGTGAAATGAAATCTCATGCACTTTGCTGCTACTGTAAAACAGGGTTTTTCACTGCGTATCCACAGCTCGAATTTTGGTAAAAACTTTAATCGGGCTGTAAGATATATATATATATATATATATATATATATATATATATATACACACACATACACACTGTGAAGTGCTTTTGATCAGTTGGATAATTAAAGCTATTCACTGGAGTCTTTACTTCTTGCCAAATGTTAGACAACCATCCGACAAGGCTTGTTATCTGGGCTTAAAGCTTATTTGTTACAGCAAAAAAGAAACATGTGTGAGAGATCTGGGAACCGTTTCTTATTCCTTGTGATTTGCCTTAGTCTATTCAAGGAGAGAGCAAGCTGTCCTGATAGCACAAGAGATCCTCTTAGCAACTATTCACTGTACCTAGCAGGCACCAACACTATATTGAACAATGGTCTAGGTGACATGATAGAGTGTATAATATATAATTATTTTATTCTCACACACAATGATCAATAGTCAAACAGAACATAAAAGCTTATACTTTCCCCCATTAGAGTTGAGTATTTTTTTTCTCTTGTGTCAAGAGATACTTTGTTAGTTACCGAGCATGAAAAGATTATTAAGTGTCCTGTATAGAGTAAGATATCAATGCCTAGATAAAATGGAATATTAACCAATGTAACTAAACTCAGTCTGTCACATATAGCAGAGCAAAGTATCTCACCGTATTACCAGTCGGATTCATAGTATATGAGCAGTGGATATATAGATAGATAGACAAACATAGATAGATAGATAGATAGATAGATAGATAGATAGATAGATAGATAGATAGATAGATAGGTGATAGATGATAGATAGATGGACAGACAGACAGACAGACAGACAGACAGACAGACAGACAGATAGATAGATAGATAGATAGATAGATAGATAGATAGGAGATAGATAGTTAGATAGATAGATTGATAGGAGATAGATGATAGATAGATAGATAGATAGATAGATAGGTGATAGATGATAGATAGATGGACAGACAGACAGACAGACAGACAGACAGACAGACAGATAGATAGATAGATAGATAGATAGATAGATAGGAGATAGATAGTTAGATAGATTGATAGGAGATAGATGATAGATAGATAGATAGATAGATAGATAGATAGATAGATAGATAGATAGATAGATAGATATCTTCTGCTGAAGCAGCTCCGCATCTCCAATAAGGCAACCTGAAGCGGCCGCTTCAGGCGGCGCTATGCCAGGGCCCCAGGGAGGGCGGCATTTTTGCTGACCTAAGCCAGTCCAGGACAAGCTGTCCTGGACTGGCTTAGGGTCACCGTCACTGAGCGGTGGATTGGGGAGGCCACTGGAGCAGCACTGCTCCAGCGGCCGCCCCTCACGCTCAGGCAGAGAGCAGGTCCTCTCCGTGCCTACTCTCTGCCTGTTAAGACGGTCACTCCGCTCGGCCCCACCACCTTAACTCGGCCCGCCCCTTCAGCTCGGCTCCCCCACCTACGGAGGGGGGGGGGGGCGGCTTTCTGACGTCTGCCTCAGGCGGCAGAAACAAATGGTTCACCCCTGTGGTGAAGGTTCAGCATTTTATTTAGAAGGACCCTGTCACATGGATAATTCTGTCCTATCAGCACATTATAGACAAGGGGGAGATTGAGAAATAGTTTTGTGAGAAAAGTTCAATATATACTTTATATTTGTTTAAACATCTGCCATTTCTATGCTGAGAAGTCAAGGGGGCAGTCCTACAGTGAAACCTCTCCAGAAAACTACCTTTTTGAGAAGAAAACCACCTTTCCCAGACTACATTTTCTTGCAAGACATATTTCAGTTTTCCATTTTAACCACCATCTTTGAGAAGACCACCCCCCATAGAAGGCCCCTTTGAATGCAATTGTGGGTGGTTGTCTCTAAGCGGTTCACAGTACTTGATGTACTTGAGGTCGGCTATCTCTTCATCGCTGTGCTTATAGAGGTAGCTGTCAGTCACTGAGAAGGCCCTCTCCCTTGACTCAAACAGTGTCAACCTGTTCAACTTTTCCTGCTCTATAACACGCTACCTCATGTTTAGACGCCATCTTAAATGTGACAAGTTCCAGCTAAAGTGTACTTATTGTTAGAATTTAACGTTCACATAAAGCAATAGTACATTTAAATCCAAAGAAATGTGGCATCTTCCACAGTTTCCATTTCTCCTACTTTATACATTCAAAAACCTTAGGCCTCAAAAAGCCTGTATGTAGTAACATATCGACTGATAAACTAGCGAAGAAGAGAGAAGGGGGATACAGCCGCGGTATCTCTCTCACTATGTGTGTGTGTCTACATGATATTAGAAAGGAGCGGGTCATCCATTTTAGCAAATCCCATCCAAACATTGCAGAAAAATACATGCAGCGGAAATGCTGCAATATCCAAAACTATTGTGTTTTTGGAATCCGCAGGTCAATTATACCTATGGAAACGCCGGCATTTCATGATAGGTATACCGTTGTATCGGTATAGAAAAAATTATGCCTTTTTCCACCTCAGTTTTTCCCAAAACGCTTTATCGCTGCGGCCCGATACGTAGGGTCATAGCCTTAAAGTTACCTCAGGTTCAGACAACACCAAAACATGTGACAGCCAGTTGTTAACTCTTTAGCAGTGTTCCATTGGGACACTGTCCATGGTTATACTAATTCGGTGCCAACATATGTTCATATAACCATTTCTGTCATTTGTGCAGACTTATCGAAAAGACTCATTCACAATGAGAGAGAAAGCAAACACAATATTTACTGGAAAGGTTATGGCTAAGTACAGATACACCTCAAGCAAATATGGACTTTCTCTTGCCTTCTAGAACAGTCTGGCATTATATTATATTGAACCATGCAAGTCTCCAGTTTCACATCAGCAAATAGATGAAATGTAAAGGATTTTCTATGTTCTCCTTCAGTGGCATATTTCTATACACAATAACTTGAAATCTTTCTGTTCATTTAAATTAATGCTCATTTGACATATACAGTACATAATATAAAAAAAAATAAAAAATGCCGCACTCATATTCCAGCACATAACATTGGTATTGAAAATCTTTGAACATATTTGTAGTATTAGTCTAAGTTCACATGTCTGGCAAAAAAGCCCTGACTAAGAACTTTTTCATCTGGCAAAACGAGAAGCACCGGAATGGAGATCCAATGGACCCCATTATAGACATTGGGATTTTCCGTTGGTGTTCAATACCTGATGTTCCTGCTATTCTGCTTGTACAATGAGGCAGAACAATAGAAGCTAGGACTGGAGTGAACATAGTCCTACATTTAAGTGCTTGTAACTTACTCTAGATCCAAGAATCCACAGCACATCTTGCAGAACATCTATCTATCCTGGTGACATGCTCTGTTTAGCTGTATATAAAGTAAATTTCTCTATACATTTTACTAGACATATAGTTTATCATAAGGATGTCATTCTAGTGAGCTGTGCGGAGATCATTAGCTGAATGAACGCCTTGTGCGGTTCTTCGAAGCAGATGCTGTGTTGAGTGAAAAGGGAGATATCATCAGATCAAATTGACTACACACATATTGCTGTATTCTAACACAACAAGACATGCAGCAAAAAAACACAGCAAACAAGGTAAACAGAACATAAAGACAGGTGGGAAGCCTGAAAATAAAGTCAGCTAAGGGCAAGTTCACACCTGCGCCTGGTCTCCACTTTGCAGGTTTCCACCTTCTGCCTGACAAACTGGACAGGAGATGGAAACCGACAGTCACTTTTCAAACCCATTCACCTGAATGAGTTTTCAAAGTGTCCACCAGTGAGCGTCTTCTGCCTCTCTGTGGCGAAACCGTATTTTTAATGGTTATGTTGGATATGCAGAACATTGTGGCCAGTTAAAAAAAAACGGTTTCGCCGCAGAGACAAGAAGAAACTGATGGGCGGACACTGACTGCCGGGTTTCCATCTAACGTCGAGTTTCTCGGGCAGAAGAAGGAAACCCACAAAGCAGAGACCGGGCGCAGGTGTGAACCTGCCCTTAAATGGTAAAGAGGCTGCAAAATAAATAAACTGGCCAAAAATAACAATCAATCTATATATATATATATATATAAAACTCAAATCCTGTAGTAGTCTTCTCTACACAAATCCACAGTTCTTGCCCGATTTGGCTGAAATTCGGCACACCCCCTCTCCACTCACAGGAGCAGAATATTGCGCATGTTACATCTCGCTAGCGTCCCCCTGTCATGAGATTGGGACCCCTAAATTAAGGCCCTATACAGTATATAATGGAGAAATGTAAAACTGAAAGAGCTGAGGGAAAAAAACAGTTGTGACTGACAGGGACGGATTATAGCGATGGCACCAAAGAGTCGCTGCTAAAGGGACTGTACCACCACACACAATACACAATCACCATATACAGACAGCACACATACACCAACCCACAAGCACAACACCACACAAATGTGGTTGCTCTGCTGCTGCTTGTGTTAACACTTAAAGGTGTTGTCCCACGTCGCATACTCACCAGTCTTCATTGTTGAAAAATCTTCTGTCTTCCGGCTTTGTTGCATCATTGGTGGGCGGGGTCAAATATGCAAAGCCAAGCGGCAAGATGCCGCTGGCCCTGCGTGCGCGCTCATAGACCAGTCTAGCCTTCACAATGCGAATACAGACCCAACATTCGCCTCTCTCTATTACAGCGGATACCGGGTCTGTATTCGTATTGTGAAGGCTAGACTGGTCTATGAGCGCTCCCCGGAATAGCAGCATCGCTCCTGCTGCTGCTGGCTTCATGCAGGGCAGAAGCATAGCAATGTTGCAGGCACCTGTGCCGGCGTCTGTGCATCTGTGCCGGCGTCTAACCCTCCCCGGCATCCGCCTCTCTATTACAGTGGATACCGGTCTGCATTGGCGGCCCCTTCCCCCCAAAGGGTAAACTACCCCCCCTCCAGGCTCGCTCCCGTGCACTTAGTGCCTCCTCCCTCCCCCTTATGAGCAGATAAGTCAAGGGATGTGTCCCAAAAAAATGAATAAAGTAATATAGCGGCCAAACAAAGCAGTTTTGATGAAGCTATGTATTTAGGAAAAGTCTTACATTCACATTAACAAGCAGTATAGATAGGATCCTTGTGATGGGACAACCCCTTTAAACTGCTGGCCAAACTACTCTGTGATGGGACAACCCCTTTAAACTACTGGCCATGCTTATTTAGATGTTGTTCAGTATCACAGATTCAGTGCTCTGCTGCTACGCCACCCTCTACCCACAGGCAGCCACTATACTAATACTAACCCTAAAACCCTTTCTAAGCTGCTAAGAAATTCTAAATAAGCATTTATCATGTCTGTCTATGCCAAAGTTTAGATGTAACACAAGAAACCTTTTTAATATCACTCTGTTAATACAAAGGTAAATGCTTGTCCAGTTAGCTGAAGGGTTAATGAAGCAATCCGGTGTGTAGGCAAGATCTGCAGATTTCAGTCAACAGACAGCTAGCGGCCTATTTCAGTGGATGGCATGTATGCTTGCAGAATAACTAGATTGTGTTAATTACAGGAATTGGCAGGAAGGTACTCACTGTTCTTGTACATTTTACATAACCGTCAACAATACATTATGGCGCTTAGATACTGCTCTCCTACACAAGAGCGGGTGAAAGGGGACAGGTTTTCATTGGTGCCACGGTTATATATGATCACTCAATGTGTAACACGTGGAACACAAGAGCTATTTAAAAAATTATCTTCAAAAATAACATTCGGGAGAAAAGCTGAGCTCACCATATGGTGTTAAAATTATTTCCATAATCTGCCAAAACAATCTTTTGGGGGCTGTGAAGGAAAAAAAAATAACATCCCACACGCTTGAATACAGTCACTGACTAATCCTTGGAGAATTTCGCATTGAAGCTCTCATGACTAAGTGGATCCTCCTGCATTCTTGTTAGCACAGAGATGGACAGCTTCCCTTACATGCTGTTATTAACAGTAATGTAATTATTGCTTTATCCTATTATATCCACTCCACATAATTCAGGTTTAAATAGATGAATTGTAAGATGATATACTGTATCTTACCACCACATACTGTACTCAGGTTGAGATCTACATAAGGAATTAGGGTAGGTTCACACTACTCTCATTTGTCACAGGATATTATATGACTGATGCAGACAGAACTCCTTCATCGGGTGTCCATCTGAATTCATCGCAATGTAAAAAGAATGACGGAAGTAAAAATCATGGAGAAAAGAATCCGCCATATTGTTTATATTAGAGTCAGTGGGAACGGACACAGAACAAGGGGACTCTGATATTAATAACAATAATGTAACCATAACCTTAGAAGGTGAGAAGATGGAGAAAGCTTAGGAGGGTAGGGAGGAGTAAGGGGTGATGATCCTGAATAAGTACAACCATAAATAGTGGGATCTGCAAGTACAAACCAGCAAGTTGCGTATACGAATCATTAAGGCCAAATGTTATACAGTACTCTTGTCTATGTACCAGAATAGAGGTTAGCGTTTCATTCACCATATACACAATACACCTCAGCTATCTAATCTTAGGCCTGTCCTTAATGTTAATAAGCATATGAATTTGCAAAAACTTTATTTTGCTTGTTATACTCCAGTCTGTATTTTAGATGAATGTCTTCTTTTTAAGGTTTTCTTTGTAAGGCTGAGTTCACACAGAGGTTTTTGGTCAGGAATTGGGTCAGGAAAAATCTGCTTGAGGTAAATTCATGAGGCGTTTTTGGAGGCGTTTTTTGAAGCATTTTTCAGGCATTTCCACCTGAAAAAAAAATCAATGCAAGTCAATGGGGGGTGGAAAATCCGCCTGGCGTTTTTTTTACCAAAAAAACGCTAGTGGTTTTTCCACCTCCCATTGGCTTGTATTGATTTCCTGAGACGGAATCAGCCTGAAGAAGGGACATGTCCCTTCTTTTTTCCACTAGCCGAAAATCCACTTGCTAGCATAAAAAAAAACAATAAAATGATTACATAGGTGAGGCGTTTTTTGGTCAGGATTTTGAGGCAGATTCCTGACCAAATTCCTGACCAAAAAACTCCATGTGAACTCAACAACCAATGAACAGAACACACAGAAAAACAACAGAGGATATATATATAAGGAGTACAACATCCCCCAATGAGTTGACAAAGCCCTAACAGCATTTGTGTCCTTACCATATATAGTAATATTATGGTATGGTATAGTAAGTAGTAGTACTGAAACGCGTGTCCGGGTTTCCGGGCAGTAGGTGTCTTTCTCTGCTTCATGCACTTGTCACACTATTAACATGGGTAAGCTTTGTCATGCTCCATCTGGATGTTTTCATGTTGATTTGGGATATTTTTCCTGAACATAGCCGTATTCCATGTTTTGTATTGCAAATTTTTTATGCATTTATGTTCTCTACTACTTGTAGGGGTTCGTTCACACGGAGGAAAGTAGGAGCGCAATCTGGCACGTAAATGAATGGGCCTAGTCAGGAGGAGGCAGTGTCTTCAGGTGGATTCGCCTTGCGTGTTGCTCCTTTTTCCCGGGAGCCAGAATAAACAGAAAAAAGAACTGTCCAGCTCCCATTGATTTCAATGGGAGACTTGTTTTTGGTCAGAATTTTGAGGCGAATTTTTTTGGCCTCAAAATTCTGACCAAAAAACTACATGTGAACTCAGCCTAATAGTACTAATGTATTGCAGTGTATAGGAAAATCCATTTACTTCTATGACACGCTGCCTAAGGCAGTGTTTAATATAACTGATGAAATGACAAGCTGGGAACCTTGAATAGGCTCACAGGTGTCATGGCAACAGATCACCCTTGGCCCGTGGCATCTAAAATGTTAACAACTGCAATCAGTGTCCGCACTGATCAAAGCCATTAGTGGCGGGTGTTGGCTGTATAATACAGCTGGCATCTGTCATGTCTTAAAGGGATTCTACCATTAAACTACCTTTTTTCTAGACGTGGTCTCCGCCGTGCCATTCCGTAGAAATACCAGTTTTAACCAGTATGCATAGGAGCATAGAGAGGCCACCCCAAAATGGCCGCCGGCCAGCTCCTATATTGAACTGCAAGAGCGGCTACCCCAAAATGTCCGCCGGCCGGCTCCTGTATTGAACGGCATGAGCGGCTACCCAAAAATGGCCGCCGGCCATTTTTGGGTAGCCGCTCTTGCCGTTCAATACAGGAGCCGGCCGGCGGACATTTTGGGGTGGCCTCTCTATGCTCCTCTGTATAGAACTACAAGAGCAAGAGAAACCAGAAGAGGTGGAGTTGCTACAGAAGAAGGAGGCGGCGCAGGAAAGAGCTCTCGGGCAGCAATGGGGATGCACTCATCGGCCTTTCAGCGCTGGGGCCCGCCCTCATTGCTGCGGAGAGCTCATTTGCATACTGGTTAAAACCGGTATTTCTACGGAACGGCGCGGCGGAGACCACATCTAAAGGTAGGAGACGAATAGCCTTTCTTAAGACTATTCCGACGTGGTAATTAGAAAAAAAAGTAGTTTAATGGTAGAATCCCTTTAAGCCCTCTCCATACATCCCCATGTGGCCAATGGCGTACAGCTATGTCATTGGTCCTTAAGGGATTAAAAGATATTCTCCATCCTAGAGGCAGCCAGCGCGGTGAGCAGAGGATGGGGGGTAATGGGGTCAGGTTGTGGTTGCTTGGTTATTTACCTTGCTGCAGCATTTTGGACTAGCTGAAGGCAATGTTTATATGGAAGACCTACCTATAGGACATTAGAGATCCAGATACAATGTTATAAAGGTAAGGGCTGACACATAGTCTGCACTATGAAGATCAGACCCTTATTGCCTTATTACGTGGATAGAAGACCACCATTTCCATAGTGAATGGCGCATGCTTAGTTTCTTTCCCCAGTATTCTTTAGCAATGTTAAACATTTTATGGGGTCAAATCTTCTAAAAGGCTCCTTTTAAACAGCTGCAATAGCAGCTGTACTGGATACTGGCCAACATGTCCAGAAAGTGATATCATGTCTAACAATATTTTTTTATATATCACGTGGTACTTACATAGGATGAAACCCATAGAGGTATATTTAAACTAATAATTGAACAGTTGGGTTATATTTTTCTTTTTAGTGACCCTGCACTCATCGTACTATATGTATAATTTCATACATATTCCCAGATATCAGCTATACAGTATATTGTTTAAATGGGCAGAGATATTCAATGAATATTCAACTGACTTAAGATGTTCTTAATGCCCCGCTGAGCACAGTTTCATGCATCGACTGTTTCTGAGCTCATTTAACGTATCGCAATTGCACAATGATGGCTTCTGTTTCAAATTTAGTTGGAAATTCTGAGACCATCATCTAGCTGACAGCAAGCTGAAACATTTCCCTTTGAAACAACAGCCATTGACACACCGCATCTGATAGGAGATGATAACATATTGCTGCATAGTAACTGGCCTTTTCTGATATTACATTTTGGAGTGTCTTTGATCTGCAATAATTGTCTCATATTGCTGAAGTCCATTACACACCACTATGAAAAATGTTGATTCATCTGAAAAATAATTTCTGAAACAGAATGGGGATGAATACTATTACAGTTTAGTTTATAATATATGTTATATGATTTAATAACATTAGATTCTAACTACACAATTATTCAGGAAATACTATTGACGGATTCTTTAAAAAATTGCACAAATAAAATACATGGATATGTTTTTCTACATTGAAAGTCAAGAAACTCATGCACCTTTACCAATCAGTTGACCAAATAGTGATGTAAGAAGTCATAAAATTGTGAGACATATGGCAGTGATCGTGCTAGGGGGATAATGTAACTTATACAGTGTAATCTCAGGTCTAAGTGATGTGAGTACTATTGCTTTTTTTCACCCTCAGACAAGGCAACAAGGTGAGCAAAGTTCAACCATCTTGGTCTATTTCTACTGGAGTTAGCTTATCATCAATGATATAAGTCTTAATACAGATGGAAGAAAATACAACACTGATGTAAGTCAAGACAAAAAGACAAACTATTGACCTAAGCAAGTGTCTACACTTAAATGATCTACAATTTTGTTAAAGACTCTAAACTCTACCACAAAAATATATTGAATTAGAAAAGCAGCTTCAGGCCCGGTTCACATCAGCGTTCAGGGAGTGCACTTGGGGACCCCTCGAACAGAAACCTATACAAATTGAAAAGTGGTTATCTAAGAAACCACACGGACCCCATAGATTATAATGGGGTCCATGTGGTTTCCACTTGGTTTCTGCATGAAACGTGTCGAGAAAAGTACCGAAAGCAATGGAAACCCGAATACTAATGTGAACTGGGCCTAACTTGTGTTACACATATCTGGATATGTTGAGTCAAGAAGACAAGTAATGGAGGACCATGTGTTGTGAATATACTGCCACATTACACTAGGATCAAGCAACTTCTTAGTATAGATGATTTATCTCGGTCCAGATGGCACACACACCTACAAAAGTTTCAGTGCATGACCTATAGCATATAACGTACTGTATAGGTTTAAATACAAAAATAAAGATGTATTAGAAAACATGGAAATAAATGCTGTATGGATATTTCTATTTCTATGCTGCATACTCTTCTGCCTTTCACAGAAAACTTTAATTCATAGGGCTGTAATTTCCTTATTCCCCTATTATACACCATGCCATGAGTAGGAGAGACAACGTCCTCTGTTTTAATAGAGAGTGTCTTCATAGCACTCAATTACTATAAGGGCTCATACATATTATAATGTAGCTCAGAGTTGTATAAAGCCCTAGTATGACACCAATAGACTTCTAGGAGGCCTTCCATGTGTTTCACATTTCCCTGCATGCTCTTTTGGATACAGTATTATGGAGGTATCGTTCAAGTACTGTATCTAGTGTAGATAACTGAGAAAATGTACCATATGGAGCACCATATGGAGCAAATGGAGTGAATAGAGCTCTGTAGTATAAAGGTACAGGGACTTCCTGTACCTTGCATGGTCTCTTAGACACAGCTTTACTCTGTGTATGATGCCTTATTATGATCAAGACATTAGAGTAAATGTGTCGGTTTCTTCTTTCATTGCAATGGGGCTTCTAGGGTGAAATAACTTGTAAGTGCTGCTGAGTGTCACTACTCCTGACCTGCACGACATATTACAAAATATTACACGCCACATAATGAATAAACATATTTCCAGTCCATAGGTAAAAGGAAGACAGAAAAAAGAACGTGAGTAATAGTGCAATATGGTGCAAATAATAAAAAGGCATTACTTGGATTATACAACTAGCAGAGACAAAGCTTGCTGCAGCTTAAAGCTTGTAGAAGGAATGGAAAAGAGAGATGGCAGCAGATGCTGGCTCGGCTACAGGTGCCACAAGGTGGTGTATAATTGCTACAATTAGCACCCATATATCACTGTTCAGCTGCAATCATATAATGTTCACTTGGTTGCTTCAGCAAAGCATGCAAGATGTCACCTACACAGTAAGCATCTCCATTAAATAGTTCCATCCCCAAATATATAACATACTGCCTGCTGTTCATGAAGAACCCCAGATGTTCCTCATCAAGTGTCTCATTCATCCCATTAATATGCTATACCCTGCATGCAGTTTATCCATATACTATATATGTTCTGTATGTTTCTTCTTTGAGTCTCTCCATGAAGGAGTTAAGAAATAATGAAGACAGTGTACATGAAGATCCTTTGGTTATATTTATATTGTCATTTTGCATTTTTTTTTAAATATTTTTTGTGAGAATGCAAGACATTTACCAGAACTGACAACAGCCATACTGACTTTTGTTAGCTATTTGGCATATTGCTACAGCGATTTTATATAGATTCATTTGTAGTAAAACGTGCTTTTGATAAATAGGACATTTTCTTATTTGTGACAATTATGTTTTACTGGAAATAATTGTCTTTACTAAAATCAACTTAATGAGCTTATCTACTAAAAACAGTTGCAGAAATAATTTCATAAATAAAATAGTAAAAATAATATCATTATAGTGACAAATGAAACAGTCCTATAAATGATGTTTATAAGCCATTACAGTTTTCTTATTTTACGTATACTTTTATCCCAACATATAAATATTGTGAGGGTTTTAGTTGATATTGTCTAGAAACAATTGTTATTGTTGTGCTTATACCTCCACCCCCTTCCATGTCATGGTCCTGCACCATTAATCTGTATAAGAAATATTTACTCTACTGTATGTAACGCCTAATGGGCAGAGGCCTATTTAGGGGTTCAGCATAGCCAGGGTTACATGTTTGGCTCCTCCTCACCAGGCACCTGTCCCAACTTTACCTAACTAAACAAAGTACTTGTCCTCCTACTACCCCCAATTATAAAAATCCCCTCGAAATTAATAATGCTTCTATGTACCCCCCAAAGATTAATATCCCCTTATGTCCCTTGCTTGCATTATTAATGCTTCATTGTGTCCACTTGTAGCTTTTTGATGCTCCCTTATATAAATTATGGCCCCTCATGTCCACCTAACATATAAAATCACTTTATAATGATACAGCCCCTATAAATAATACCCCATCATACCTGCCTTATAATGATATAGTATACAAATCTTACATTTATATTCCCCCGACATTGGTTTCCTCCAGGTACTCTGGTTTCCTGCCATACTCCAAAGACATACTTATAGGGAATTTACATTGTGAGCCCTAATTGTGCTGAATGATGACAATATCAGTAAAGCACTGCGAAATATGTTGGTGCTATACAAGTAAGCAAAATAAAATAATAATATATTGCCCCCCTTTATAAATATTCTAGTTTATGTGGTGTTAGTATATGGTGTTTATAATATAGCTAGTGTTTAGTGTGTAAAAAATAAAAATGGAAATGGAAAAAAGTGGAGAAAAGCCCATCACACCACACTTAACATTTAACATATTTATAGAGATTTTCAAGGAAACAGATAACATCACTTGCTACTGTAAATGCGCCATTTTTATCCCACCTTAGCCATCTTTGAAAAATGGGTGGGACAGGGTGTGAGTGGATCTGGTAGGGTCCTCTACCCCACTGTACCAGTTGGTCACTGTTAGTATTATATTTGTCTTATATATTTTGAGTACCGTATGTAAACTCTCAAATGTACAGCACCATGGAATTAATGGTGCTATATATAAATAAACAATAATAATAATAATAATAATAATAATAATAATAATAATAATCTATTGCCTGCACCTACGTCACTCTCGTTTATATCAATGTTGATGAAATGACACCCAGTTGGCTGTTAAGTCGGCCCCTGGAGCTGGCAATACAGATGGTCAGTAATGTGTGTGTGTCTGGTGCCGTTATACAGAGAGGCGAGAGAACATTTAAGGAGTGATCAGTGCAAGGAAGAACACATAATTGCTCAGGGCTGGGAGAGATAAGAAAGAAGAGAGGAGTATTATTATGACCCCCTGCAAAAAGCACACATCAAAGCCTAGGTTGCCTGTGTCCTGTGCTGTGTGAATGGAGAAGGCAGGAGCTTCCTAGAGAAGCAGCAGAAACAATAATCATTCATCTTCCCTGACACACTAATATTAGAGATGCATTTCTCCACTGGATTCCCTAAAACTGCAGCATCAGTTTCCCAGTGATTTGTCCCCTTGACCTCCAGACCAGCCCAGATCTATTCACCTCCAGTTCTCTGGCATTTCATTAATAGTAAGTAGTCAAGATGAACTCCTTCGATCTCCATAGAATGGGCAGCAAAGTTATTAGGGTGGGAGAGGATTAAAATTTTAATTTTAATAGTCTGAAGTTACACTTTTCATACATGGCATACGATATGGTGCACACAATGAATTAGAATTTACTCTCAAATACAAACTTAACAGGCTGCCGAATTACTTCTTTTTGGACTAGTCTTCAATCCAGTATTTCAGTAGCAAAAGTCAGAGAAAAATAGAGAAACAGCAAATGGCAGTGATAAGAACATTTATCACTCAAAAGAACTCATCTCAGGGTACACTGTAATTTTCTCCAGCTTCTTAAGTAGGCCCTTAACCATGTGTTTGCTCCTTCTCCAACAGACATTCTTGTCCAAGGCTGTGTCTGATATTACAGTTCACCCTCATCCACTTGAATGGAGTTATGTTGCAGTAGGTACGGCCCATGGTCAAAAGCTGTAGTGTTTTTCCATTAAAAAAAAAAAAGACATATCTTTAATTTCTTAATTGACTGGTTTCCTTTGTCTTAAGATACCTTAGTACATTTAGCTGAAGGAAAAATATCTTTGTACCGTGTTAGCCAGTGGATATGAAATAAAAATTTTTTTGAGAGAAGTCTTCAGTAGTTGATACCTTTATTAATGGCTAACTTAAAAAATGTTGACATATTGAGAGCTTTTGGGATACTAAAGCTATCCCTTCATCAGGCTGGTATAACACAATATCTGAAGGCAGGCATATTTATACAGGAATGGAGTGTTAGATGCAAAATAGATGGAAAGCAGAACATGCAAATAAACAGTCTAAAAAAACATACTGTATATATCAGTTCACAGGAAAGTTCTCTGGGTTTATGGTTCCTTGGACTGATCAATGGAACCATAAACCCAGAGGTATGCCTTGTACTCCGATATGACTTTCCATTACTTTATTGTAAAATAAAATATTTCCTGGATATTTCTGAATACCCATATGTTATGGATTACACTAAGCAATGGATGTCAGTATATCGCCACTGCGGCTCTCCTCCTGTAGCATGTGCACACGCTGACTCCTTCCACTGCTTTCTTTCATCCTTCTAAGTTCAAGTCACCCACAATAATGACTAAAGGCTTCTTTTCCTTACAGGCGTTGGAAATCTAATAGGATATGCTGCCTTTAAACAGCACTTAAGGAAGGACTAATAGGGAGTAAGAAATCTGACCCAAGTATTGCAAAAGCCTCATTCATACAATATTTCTATTGATTCAGAGAAAGGTAAACACATATGGCAATCTCTGGGAAAATAGTTCTAGCTGACCTATATAAACCAGTATCAGATTAGCGCCTGGATCAATGACATACTAGGCATACTAGAGTCGAGCTTGTTCAGTTTAATACACTGCACCTCTAATTTATTTCTATTGCTTGTATGATTTATATACAGGACTGGCACGCCAGGGACACAATGAACATCCAATGAGACAATATTCGATATAGTAGCTTCAGGTGTCATGGGGGCTGCATGAACCAAAACTCCTGGCCCGATTATATAAAGCAGGGTGTACACTGAAATAACATTGATATTTTCATACCGATATTTAGTTTGTTTTTTTTCAGTTTGTATCCATCACCCATTATCTAAATGCCATGCCTTCCATGGCATTCAATGTTCAATTATAGGTCCTGGAACTCCCAGTAATCTCAGATTGCTTTGTCCAGCCATACCTTTTTTCTTTGTGGCCTCTGCTGTTGACTGGATGACCATGTAATATATGGCTTGGCTGACTGTACCAGAACAAGACCTGCTCCTGCTTAGTGGTTCTCAATTCAGACGCTATTGATGAAGGTAATGCCTCCCTATGGCTTCAATATGCACTCACCTGACAATCCCTATTTTTATAAAATTTGTTATACTGCAACTGCTATACCAACAGCTACTTCTGTGCAGAACAAAATACCTTTGCAGAAGTGGCAAAAAACACAGTGCAGCAATATATCTCACCCCAGCTACACCAAGCAACTAGTGTAAGCTGAAGCACCAAAATATCACAGTGAATCATCAACAGTACCAGTATTGCCCCCAACCTTACCCTCTCCTAATGCAGGTACAGTCTCCCCCTCTCCATCTCTAGCCAACTGACATTAGCATTATCCCTAAATTAAAGCGGTTTTCCAGGAAGAAAATATTTTAGAAAGCTGTTTTATTACTATTGATGGGTTAATAAATGCACCCATATACCTTTAACAGGGTTTGGAGTGATTTCTGGGTGTCTCTGGTTGCTTCTGCATCGTCTGTGTGTGATTGCTGTGCTGTTTCCTGTGTAAGCTGCTGCTCTATCTCCCTCTAACTCAGCCCCCTTCCTCTCTCACTCCATTACAAAACCCTCCACCTCACTAGCCTAACCCCTCCCACTCTTCCTGTATCACTAAGCCTATCCCCTCCCACTGTCACTGACTAGCGATCCTGACCATTTACTAGCCTCTCCCACCCTTGATAGCTCACTAAGGGAGCCTTCACATGGAGTATACGCTCCGTTCATTATGAACGTAAAACTCATTCAGAATGAGCGCGTAAAAACCAGCTCCCATTGACTTGAAAGGGGGCCGGCATACAAGTGCTACCCATTGAAATCAATGGGAGGCTTTTTCCCCTATTGCTTTCAATGTGAGCGCGTATCACACTTAAAGCAATAGGGAATTGATTTCAATGGGTAGCAATCGTATGCCGGCCCCCTTTCAAGTCAATGGGAGCTGGTTTTTATGCGCTCATTCTGAACAAATTTTACATTCAGAATGAGCGGAGCGTATACTCCGTGTGAAGGCTCCCTTAGTCTTTTAACCCCGCCCATTTCTAGCTCCTCCCACTCTCCTCATCTCCCTAGTTAAGCTATTCCACCCACTACTAGAAGACAGGAGAGGAGCCATTCCTCGGACTCAGAAAGGCTTGATGAGTATTGATGGGGATAGGGGAGGGGGAAGAGTGATCAAGACGTTCCGTTCCGGAAGTGGTAAAACAGAACGTCACCGGATTATCAGAAAGTGTCACATGACCGCTCCAGGGATATGGGTAATTATAGAGTTATTTATTTTTTTATTGATGTAAAATTGAAGTTAGGTGGGGTGGGAGTTTCGTTTAGGGGTTAATTATCAGTTTATCCTGGACAACCCCTTTAAACTGTCTAAGCTTACAGCAAATCATTCCCCAATTCCACACCTCCTGCACTGTCAGGAGCACCCCTCCACAGAGACAGGAGATAAGACAAGACCCTACCTCTAGTTCCAGTCTATGATGCCCTGCCTTACAGTCCCTGCTTTGTGAAGCTCACAATGGTAGGGACCTGGACCCACAAGCAAGTGAACTGCACCTCACAGTTTGAGAAGCACTGTACTAATATATAGACAAACATATATAAATGAACACATTTATTAGATTAATGCAGTCCACAGAAACTACATTTCAAAATAAGCTGCACTGAAAAGTTGGAGAACTATACTTATAATATAAGCCCTACATGTAAAAATATATACACTATAAAACCATATAAGAAACTTATATCATTTCCAAAACAAAAAGATCATGTTACAGTGACTTCTATAGCCTCACTGCCCTTACTGTAAAGAAGCCTATGACTATGGTAAAAAAATAATTTCCTCTAGAGCATATCCCCTTGTCACAGTGTAAAGAGATCATTGGAAGGATCTCTGTACCGTTCAGTCATATATTTGTATCTTATAATCAGGTTGACCATAAAGATTCTATTTTCCAAACTGAACAACCCCAAGTTTTGATATCTGTCTTTATACTCTAATTTACACACCCTCCTCTTCACCCATAGCCAGTACACATGAGATAACTTTCAGCCACATATTCATCCATATACATATCAGCCATACCAGATTCTTAATGGACTTATCTATGACAATTTTCCCCAAACTACATTTATCATTGTTAAACCATAGAGAGAATACGTGGTTTAGTGTATACGTGGTTTCGCCTGTGAAGAATGAAGGGCCGCTAGTAGAGCCAAAAACTTGAAACATTTTCTTTATAACCTTCACTCATACCGTATAGCAAAGCTCACTAACCCTTTACCATTGTGTTATGACCATCAAAAACTCCAGAGGTCACATATCCATTAATAAAACATTGGATCCCTGTGGAAATTCCATTAAAATAATGTTTTATTTAAATATTCTATGTAAGCATAAATTTTGCATTCATGGCGGTATTTTTTATTCTACACCAGCAAATTCACAAGTTTTAACAGGTCATGACATTTTGCAATGTATTTACAAAGTAGGAAAGTATTTTTACCAGTAAATCTAATGATTTCAAGCAGAAAAGGTAAAGTGCATATGGATATATATCCAGGCAACGTGTAAAGTGCATAGAAAAGCCTGCACGTGCCACACTTTTGGTGGCGTTGACTTGACTTCATTTGCCTTATTCTGCACAGACTATTAAGACTATTATATATGTATATTTTAGTTAATGTTACCATTCTGTTTTCCTGCCTTACAAGTCATTCTGTGTACTGTATTATTCATAACCAGATTAAAAAAAAATTACACTGGAAAACTATATGTAGAAATATGAACGTATCAACTTATTTTTACTCTTCTTAAGGGACGTTCATACTACCGCCGCTGTCCACTCAGGGGTTTATGTCTTAAACCCCGGGGAACGGGATAGGAGACGGATTGGTGGCAGTCAGCTTTAAAACACATTCATTTGAATGGGTTTTTAAAGCTAAACGCCAGTGTCCGTATGCAGGCTCTCTGCCGGGAAATCGTTTTTTTTTGCACGGATTGACTTTGTGTCCGTGCCAAAAAAAAACCCTGTTTCCAGGCAGAGAACTTGCATACAGACACCGGCGGTTACCTTTAAAGCTGACCACGGACAAGCCGTGCCCTATCCAGTTTCCCTGGGATTTAGGACAGAAACCCCTGGGCGGACAGCAGTGATAGTGTGAACGCCCCTTAATTCTTACTATTCTTATTTTTTACAGAAATATAGTAACTTCTAATAAGAAGATTATATATTTAGATTGTCAGTATGGCATCAGATCATCTGACTAATGAACCCTTTAGTCAGATGACCTATGCAGATTGTGTTGTGTCTTAATTTTACAAATGCTTTGTGTTCCTCAATGATTAACATGGAGGCTAAGGGAAATGGGGCATTTGTCATTTGTCAAATCAGTCCACACTTCCCTTGACCCAGTATTCATGCTCACATAACTATTGTAGGAGATATTGATGGTAGACACTCTGAGCGGTCTGCAGCCACAGAGCCCCAAAAGCAGCATGCACTATGTGTGAAATTTATCACACCGAATCAAAGAAGTGTTTGATCTATATCAGCAATTTTAGTACGAGTTATAATAAATCTACTAGGCCACTGGAAACCCGTCCCCTTACAACTAAGGCTAGATTCACATCTGTGTTCAGTTTTCCCCAAACAGACCCCCCGAACAGAAACCTAACCTGCATAAAAAAGTGGTTACCTTAGGAAACCCACGGAGTCCATAGACTATAATGTGGTCCCTGTGGTTTCTGCTCAGTTTCCCACACAGTTTCCATTTACAGCGATTTTCATTCTATATTTTTCATGCGGAGAGGTGAACGGAATCGCCAAATGTAATACAAGCGCTGGTGTGAATGCAGAATAAGTCCATCAAGCATTGTGCACAGTATGTTATTGGTGGTAATATTGTAGAAATATTTAGTACTGTGAGGGTAAGGACACACATTCAGTTGTTGTTGGCAAAATATTTCTAGCCAAACCTAGAATTGGGTTGGAAAAAAAACAGGATCCACTTCTGGTTTTGACTTTGAAAACTGCCTCACCAAAACCTGAATGTGTGCTTCTCCCTACCCTACTTTATTTCTAATGCTAGCTAAAATAAGTCCTGATAGTCTGCCAATAATTCTCTACTTCCCGTCCTATGTACTCTGCTCCAGATAAGCCAAATAGTTTCAAGCAAATCAAGTTACATCTCAGGACTGTGCCTGGATGGGATTCAGAATCCGCAAGGAATTGAGAGTGATTAAACAATGTCAGACAGGCAATCCTAAGAGCTGCATCATTAGTCGTTAATTTAGAACGTAATGTAATGGCACTAATAATTAATGCAAATGAGACCATTCCCAGTCCATGCACATCACCAGGCGAGTTCTGCATGGTGTTACATAGTGCTTGCTACATCTCCTGAGCACCAGAACTGGACCTACAATAGACACCTAGAAGATCTATAGCTGCCTTCAATACGTTTCCCCTATAATCATACACACACAGTGTTTAGCCTCAAAAACATTTGTGTTTCTTGATCAAAATGAACAACCAATAATGTTTCTACTATCAATAGGGACTTCATTGGGTCATTGATTGGCAAGGTTATTTGGATCAGAGCCCCATAGGCATCATTCATATTCTCTCCGGAGGCCTGGTACTGTGTCACACAAGGCTATGGAAAGAGCGAGAAGGCTATTTTCTAACATTTACTGGGAAAGAATGAAAAATCTGGAGGAAGTAAATATAGAGGGGGTGTAAGACACAGTTGTGGGTTTAGTTTAATAAAGGCCACTGAAGTGTGTAAGCAGAAAATAATGTGCTTCACAGCACAAATCTAAGCATCATGGGTGTCTACTAAAACACAGCCTGGTAAGTGTCAGCTCCAGTCCGGCTGATGACAGTGCAAGCAGAATGGCTGGTGGTGTACAAAGTCTCTATTATATAATATTCTGCATGCTGTACACTTCCAGACTTACCACAAGTTCTTCTGTTACTTCATCAGTACCTGAATTTAAGTTATACATGTTGCCAGCAAAAGCACTGGAGTGTATTCTGTACGCGATATTATTTTCAGTAATAAATATTACTAATACTCTAAAGCAGTACTGATATTCTATGCAACTGTCATAAAACATCCCTCCAGCTACAAATTACAACTGGGAGGTCTCTCTCTTATGAGCGCAGATTTCTGCTATGGACACTACATATGTGCTCCAGATTGCTCCTGGCTTCAGCTTTAGGAAATCTTATACTGTAGCTGTGTGACAGCTATCATTGTCAGTTATACTGGATTCCATCAGGCTGTTTACGTGGTGTTCAGACTAGCATCTGCTGTCCGCCCAGGGGTGTTCTTCCTAATCCCCAGAGAAACTGGACAGGGGACGGCTTGCCGGTGGTAAGTTTTAAAATCCATTCAATTGAATGGGCTTTTAAAGCTAATCGCTGGTTTCCATATGTAGCCACTCTGCGGGGAAACTTTTTTTTTTTCTTTTGCACAGACAAAGTCGGACATGCAGGACTTTGTGTTTTACAACTCTCTGCTAGCAAGACGTTCCCTATCCAGTTTCTCCGGGGATTAGGACGGAAATTCCTGGGCAGACAGCAGACACTGGCATGAACGTCCCCTGAGTCACTCAATCACTTAGAGGATCTCTTTCCCAGTCGAAGTTGTAGTAGGAATTCATCGGCCCACTCTCAGCTCTTCCTATCAGTCATTCTTTGATCTCCCTTAAAGGGGCTCTATCATTGGGAAAAGTCATTTTTAACTAAGCACATAATTGCATAGCCTTTAGAAAGGCTATTCTACACCTACCTTTTGTATGTAAATCACCTCAGTAGTTTTTGAACGAGACCGTTTTCATTCATACGCTAATTAGGCTTCCGCGTACACCCCGGAAGTCTCAGGGAGCACCCTCTGCTATTCTCTGCTATGTGTGTGAGAGCAGGGAGATGAGTCATCATCATCAGCAGCAGCCTCTGTGCGCTCACACACACAGCAGAGAATAGCAGAGGGTGCTCCCTGAGACTTCCGGGGTGCACGCGGATGCCTAATTAGCGTATGAATAAAAACGGGCTCATTCAAAAACTTCTCAAGGAATGAATAATATTGGCTACTGGAGACATAACAGGTATGAAAAGAACGTAATGCAAAGTCCTAGCATATGGACATGGTGTCTCTCCTCCTTTTGTTAGCACATGATCACCATGCAGAAGAGATTAAAAGGCTGGGATACTGAATGTTAGTGCTGGAGGGCTGTTGTCATTCACAGCTGAAATATGTGCAAGTACTATGCCCGATAAAGTATGATGGGTTTAAGAAATACTGTATACTTTATTTTGCTCCTGTCCACACTCTCATATCCCATACCGTAGAAAATATATACATTTATATATTATGATGATATGTACAGTATAAGAATATGACAATCATGACCATCAATACATCTATTATCTATCATTAGATATGCCTACTAACATGCTCTTAGATGCAAAGAGACTATTTTAGAGAGATGACTTGCACCTATATTAATGCTGATTTCCATGCACACAGTATAATCTGTGTCAGCCCAGGCTATACTGTATCTTTAGTGTTCCTGGTTCTAAGGATCTCATTTTCTGTGTTGCAAATTATCATCTAACAGAGTGTCATTTCAGAAGTCATGTTGTTTTTTGGTCAGAATTTGTATTCGGAGTTATTACGCCTTTTAAGAATAGCTGCCCAATTTAATCAAATGCTTTGTGAATCTGTGATAACATGAAACCATGTCCTTCCCTCTGTTCTCAGCCCTTTCAAAGGAATGCAAGATGAAGGCTGAGTTATGGATACAGCCAGCTGATTAGACTGGTAGACTTTAAAGATGGCTGCCACCCAGTGGCCAAAGTGAACAGCGACTGCAAATAGAAAATATCATGAAAAAAATATTTCATAATCAGATGTGTCAAGGTTGTTCCTGACGATAACACTGTAAAAGTACAATAGCTAATGTGAGATTATGTGAATGTTGTATTGTCTACATTGTATTCATAGCACATATAATTATATTATCCTATATTTGCTAGGTTAAAATGTTACATTGCAGATACAATACAATGTTATTATGTGTGCAGAGGCTCCACGCATGCAGTCAGCTGCAGTATTATGTACATACAAGCTGGCAGGACATGTGACAGGTGCCTGGGTCTCTAGAGAATACAACTACATCAAATAATAGGGAAAGATTGTAATGCGCTCAAACACTGCAACTCCTCGCTCTGCTAGCAAAGATTACGTCTGCTCCAAATATAAATGATTTTGGCACACCAAGAGAACTAGGCATCCTAATGCCTGTAAGCCATCTTGAGAAGATTCACGGTCACTTAAACTGGCACTGCTCTCCAAATCCAGCTGTTAGAATATGCAATTGTCAAGATTCTTTTTCCCTCAGTGCAGTTCGTTCCATAAATAATATTTTAGGACTTCTAGGTCAAAGGGAGGACAGGTCAAGATGAGAATGGAAATCGTATATGTCAGGTGAGACAATAAATCCCAGCACATAGTAGAAGGGAAACCTCTAACAGGAAATCTAACTGAAACCTCTTAGAAACTAATTCCGGTCCAGTGTAATATAATGTCCACTCTTATCTATTAGGGTTGAAGAGATTTATCATGTTGGGCTTCTGTTGTAATGCTGGAAAGCAAAGTAAAAAGCAGAGTGACCTACATTAACCCCTTCGCTCCACAACCATTTTTGTTTTCGCGTTTTCATTTTGTTACTACAAATTTTCCAAAACACATAACTTTTTTAGTTTTCTATTTACAGACCTGTATAAGGGCTTATTTTTTATGGGACAAAGTCTACTTTGTAACACTTCGTAATTTAGTATTTTGTATGATATACTGGGAAGTTGGAATAAAATTCATAATGAGGTGGAATTATAAAAAAAAAAACGTGTTTCAGCCATTTCCTATGAGTTTTGCTTTTAAGGCATTTACTGTGCAACAAAATGGATGTTTGAGCTATATTTGCAGGTTGATACAATCACCTCTAATCAGGGGCGGATTCAGGGCCGGGCGAGCCGGGCAACCAGCGGGGCCCCCGCAGTGCGGCCCAGACTCAGCACCACACCTCTAATGGAGACGGCAGCCCGGGCAATTTTTTTTTTTTCTTTGAACCAGCGCAGGAGAGCTGCCGCTCTCCATGCGCTGGTTCAGACGTCTACGTATCAGCATACGTGGCGTCATCATGCTGCCTTTGCTGATACGTAGACATCTGCCTTCTGCCGAGAAGCCGGTCTCGACATCTGCCTTCTGCCGGTCTGAAAAGACCCCTGAGTATAATAATAGAGCTTGAAGGGTCACTGTGGCCCCTTTAACCTCTATTATGCCCCACAGCAGCCCCCCTGCAACCTCTATTATGCCCCAGAGTCTATTGTGCCACTGTGGGGCATAATATAGGCTGCAGGGGCCGCTGTGGGATATATAGGGGTTGGGTGCGTGGAGAAGTGAGGAGTCAAAGATGTCTGTGTTTCAACTTTACAGACTCAAGTCACAGCTGAAAGAAGTGGTCATGGCGGTCCAAAGGGAAGAGACGGGAAATGTTTGTATTACTGCATTGTATTTATTGTAATGTCAGAATGTAATGGCAGAAAATATGAATCGCATTTTTAGGGCTAATTCTTTCAAAAAATCCTGGGGGGGACCCCCTGTTCCTCTGGGGGTGTTCCCCCTAGACCCCCCGGTAAGTAGGGCCCCGCCAAAGTCAATTGCCCTGGGCTCTGCAAAGCCTGGATCCGCCATTGTCTCTAATCGCCTCGGTACTAAATTTATATTGTGTTTGTAATTTTTTAATACCCTTATAAAAATCTAAAACTTGACAAATAAAAAAATGTCTTTGGGTCACTATATTCCGATATCAGTAATTTTTTGTGATTTTTTTTATGGAGCTGTGTGAGGTGTCTTTTTTGCAGTGCAACTTGTAGTTTTTATTGATACTATTTTGGGGTTTCTCTGACATTTTAATTACTTGTTATTCTTTGTTTTGGGGAGAGATAAAAACAGCAAAAAACTGCAGTTCGCCCATTTTAACTTTTTTGTGGTCATTTTTCAGATGCCTTAGTTGCCTCCAATGCGTTAAAGCTTATAGCCAGAGAGGACTCTGATCACTCAGCATATGGGATAAATAGTTCTCTATGTATTGCATTTTTGAATACAGTGATCCTAATGTATTTGTGTTTTTTATTTTATGTATCATTTCATACCATTGCAGTATTGTAAAATGCCATGCCTTGGTTGCATCTGATGTGCTAATACTTGCAGTCAGAGAGCACTATGATCATGAACATTGTAAAACAGAGGAGATCCAGCAGTTGTTGCAGCTACTCAGCACTTGAGTGGGTTCCATGTTTAAAACACGTGCAACAGATATTGGGAAACACTGGCCTGGATTCTGGTATTCCTCTGTTTTGGATTTACCATATGTTGCTGGTTTTTGACACTGCCTTGTGTATTACTATTTTACAACAGGGTTTCTAGCTTTGTTCTTGGTTTGCAAGTGCACCTGTTTTCTGGCGCCTTGTCCCAGGGTTGCAACCTGGGTCTTGAAGCAGTCAAGTCCATCCTGCTTTGTGGTGAGCTCTGATGAATACATTGGGGAAACCTTACACTCTGTCGACCAGGGGAGTGTTGGATTATATGGAGCTTGTTTACTTGCTCTCAATTCCGTTACCTGGGGAAGGGCTTAAGCGGCAATTCCATAACAATACTTCTAATATCCAGCTCTAGAGACCATTTTCAGGTAAAGCATTGTTTTATTCATATAAAAATAAGGTGAAAAGTGCTTTGAGGGAGGTTGCATAGGCTCTGGCTGGGTTCCCCCTCATTTGAATATGGATAAAAATGATTAACATGAAAATGGAGCTGCAAAGCTGAATAACAAACCACATATTTGGAAACAGTGGAAACACACCTACAAGATACTGTGATTAGGTTTCATTAGAAAACTCTAAAGGCTCTAAAGTTCTCCCTAGCAGCACTCTAAACATTGCCAAGAAGAGTATGTCCTGTACACCTGTCTTCATTCTGTATTACCAGTATGTAAAGCAATAGCAGTTGCCAATGTGTGGTATGGGTCACTTGAAATAGCTGTATCCCTAGTTCTATACCACTTATAACACTGATCCACAGCTTTCATATTCTACCAGATATTGCTAGTTAGAAACACAGTTCAAAATTTGAGCTTTATATACTGGAGTTCATGTGACAATTTCAGCTTTCATAAGACACCGGAAGTACTGTTCTAAGAGGAATGAAATCAGAGATACCATTATTTAAAGTGACCTTTCCCCCTCTTTGGTAACTTGCTATATCTCTACAAAGTGGCAAGAAGAATGGATATTGTTTATCGTTGTAATGTAGAGGTGGCCATTGAATAAGTTGGGGAAAGTGACTCCCTTTAACACGTGGGAAATACAGCCTAATTGATTAACAATCATGGTTTCTGTATCTAGTTCTAGAGCAGATACTTCACGAAGATTGTACACAAAAATATTTTTTCTAAGCAGATGGGTAATTTCTTAGGATTCATGCTGCCTACAGTGTGCCAATTATCAGCACCAAAATTAGAAGAAAGTTGTCAAAAAAAACTGTACTAAATAGAATATTGTTAGAATTTCTAAACAAAATGCTTATTTTATATGTCTTCTAAGAGAGATACCATCAATTGACTGCATTTTGCTCATCCCAGTGACTTTAACCACTTCAGTACAAGTCCAATTTCTCTGGTTCAGGACCAGACACATTTCAGAGTTTTTTCGTATGTGCTGTTTTGAGAGCTATAACTACTTTTTTATCATTTGGGTTATTCAACTAATTTTTGTCTAATAGACAATATTCTACCACAAAAATGTCATACTAAACAAAATGAGAAATCAAAGCATTAACAAAGCACCCCATCACCCTCCTTCTTGGTCAAATAGCCCTTACACAGCCTGGAGGTGTGTTTGGGGCCATTGTCCTGTTGAAAAATAAATGGTGGTCCAACTAAATGCAAACCGGATGGAATAGCATGCCGCTGCAAGATGCTGTGGTAGCCATGCTGGTTCAGTATGCCTTCAATTTTGAATAAATCCCCAACAGTGTCACCAGTAAAGCACCCCCACTCCATCACACCTCCTCCTCCATGCTTCACAGTGGGAACCAGGCATGTAGAGTCCATCCGTTCACCTTTTCTGCGTCGCACAAAGACACGATGGTTGGAACCAAAGATCTCAAATTTGGACTCATCAGACCAAAGCAGAAGTTTCCACTGGTCTAATGTCCATTCCTTGTGTTCTTTAGCCCAAACAAGTCTCTTCTGCTTGTTGCCTGTCCTTAGCAGTGGTTTTCTAGCAGCTATTTTATCTTGAAGGCCTGCTGCACAAAGTCTCCTCTTAACAGTTGTTGTAGAGATGTTTCTGCCGCTATAACTCTGTGTGACATTGACCTGGTCTCTAATCTGAGCTGCTGGTAACCTGTGATTTCTGAGGCTGGTGACTCGGATGAACTTATCCTCTGCAGCAGAGGTGACTCTTGGTCTTCCTTTCCTGGGGCGGTCCTCATGTGAGCCAGTTTCTTTGTAGTGCTTGATGGTTTTTGCAACTGCACTTGGGGACACTTTCAAAGTTTACCCAATTTTTCAGAATGACTGACCTTCATTTCTTAAAGTAATGATGGCCACTCATTTTTATTTATTTAGCTGCTTTTTTCTTGCCATAATACAAATACTAACAGTCTATTCAGTAGGACTATCAGCTATGTATCCACCTGATTTCTGCACAACACAACTGATGGTCCCAACCCCATTTATAAGACAAGAAATCCCACTTATTAAACCTGACAGGGCACACCTGTGAAGTGAAGACCATTTCAGGTGACTACCTCTTGAAGCTCACCAAGAGAATGCCAAGAGTGTGCAAAGCAGTAATCAAAGCAAAAGGTGGCTACTTTGAAGAACCTAGAATATAAGACATATATTCAGTTGTTTCATGCTTTTTTGTTAAGTATATAATTCCACGTGTGTTAATTCATAGTTTTGATGCCTTCAGTATGAATCTACAATTTTCATAGTAATGAAAATACAGAAAACTCTTTTTTTTTTTTTTTTATGTAGATTGTGAGCCCCACATAGAGCTCACAATGTACATTTTTTCCCTATCAGTATGTCTTTAGAATATGGGATGGAAATCCATGCAAACATGGGGAGAACATACAAACTCCTTGCAGATGGTTTTTTTGCCCTTGGCAGGATTTGAACACCAGGACTCCAGTACTGCAAGGCTGCAGTGCTAACCACTGAGCCACCATGTGGCCCCATACAGAAAACTCTTTGAATGAGAAGGTGTGTCCTAACTTTTGGTCTGTACTGTACGTAGGATGCTTATTTGCTATTTATTTTCCTGTGCGATTTCTGCTTGAGGCGGTAGCTATGAGATATTATTACTGCTTTTTTAAAGTGCCTACGGACAGTCTAGGGTGGTCTGTGACACACTCCAATCTTATCATTAGTCTAGGGTCCTTGTCTATCTCTCCCCCTATAGTTTATCACAGCCTATCGTACATTGAGAGCTGAATTCTAGTACTACAAGAGTAAATGATTCTAAATAACAGTATACTATGTCACCAGGAAATAAAGAATGATTATCAGGGCACTGCTACACATGTACTGAGGGGAATCAGCACTAGTAAGGGGGCTGGAGGGTTTCTGAAAACATAAATCCAATAATACCATTTTATTAAAGTGGTTTTCCCATCTGAAACATTTATGGCATATCCACAAGCATAATCACCTCTGGGACCCTCGCCTTTCAGGAGAAGGAGGGGTCCCTTGATCACATATAATGGTAATACAGTAAAGAAAAACAAGGTGGATTATGAAGTATTCTACTTGAGAAGACAGTACAACATGAAAGCAATTACCGCCTTGTTTGTTCGGAATTTAATATAAAATAGAGAATCAAAAACGAGCCAGTTTTCCAGCCAAGATTGTGAAATGAATAAATATTATAAAACATAATCTACATGAGGCTAATCTGGCACAAGATTTGATATATTTATTTATGTATTGGAGTCTGTGAAGCTGAAATTGCAGTGCAATGGGTTAATCCTATAAGATGCTGTTGCATTCAGTTGTTTTGTATGTGGATCAGTGGGTCCCAGAGCATTTCTACAGCACCTCCATACATGATTGACAGGAGATAGTTGTGATGCATATTAAAATAAACAAGGACAGATACTTCTGACGGCAGCTTGTAAGACAAGGTATAGGACGGCCTGCTTGATAGACAGTGGTAAGCCGCTGCATTTGTTATTCAGAGACAGATGCTTCGGTGTCACTTCACTGACCTTCCTGCTTTTCACTAAGTGAAACTTTACTAATTGAAGGTTCATCTAGATCTCATGTCTACTGTTTCTGCATACATCTAGAATGTAATATAATATAATATAACATAATTAATATTACATACGGTTTGGAAAGTAGGCAGGTTAAAGTGACCAAGGTGGCTAATGCAGGTCTTACGAAGTCTTGTTCTATGCCTGGAACTTCCGTATATTAATAACAGCTGTAGCCTTCTATCAACAGGCGACTATGGTAATTAAAACAGCGCTGAGGAAAAGATGGCTTGCAGCACAATTAATTCGCTCAAAAATAATAACAATAATTCATTGTAATGTACACCAGATGTCTGATACACCTGTTCGTTCTGCTAATGTTGGATGATCATTTTGAATGGCGGCGAGGCACGCTAAAGCAAAGTCTAAACATAGCTACTTGTCCTTAAATGCAACTCATAAAACTAATGAGTAATGCCACAGCGCACTATCTAGAGGTAAAGTTTTCTTCTTGTTAGTTATAGAAAACTAAACATTTACAAGACACAATATGCTGCATAAATTGGGATGTCATAGTAATCTGCAGTATGGAGCAAAATGAGAAGTCATTTATATATAATATGTGGACTCTAGGATATTAAGTATCCTGTCAGACTTGTCTAAGAAAAGGAAGATCAGTCTGTTTTAAGAAACAGTGCCACTCTCGTATATAGTTTCTATCTGGTACTGCAAAAGTATATTCACCTGGAGGAGAATTAGGCAAAATTTGGTAGAATTAGGCAGGAATTTGAAGCAGGTTTTGGAAGCTGATTTTGATGTGTTTCCTAAAAATCTGCTTTAGGCTGAGGCCCCACGAAGCAGTAACACCGTGATTTGGATCCCACTTGACTCTGTATGTCACTTGCTTCCCACTAAAAGGGACAGTTTGTCTATAGCAGATATTCTCTTACTATTTCATTATGGTATCTATAGTTGCTTTCTTAAATGTTAATGGGTTGAACTCACCTTTTAAGCAATCACTCGTGTGGGAGGCTCATAAACCTCAATGCAGACATTCATTGTTTACAAGAAACTGGAGGACTATATTACCACTTCTGCCTCTCACGATACATTAGTTTACGCTGAACCTTGAACAATGTACCATATACTTTAGTGTCAGTTTATGCGCCCAATACCAGACAACAAGAATTTATACCTAGATTAATGGCTAATGTCACTCAGATTCAACATGGATCTGTTCTCATGACAGGAGATTTTAATTCTACTGTTTGGCCATGTATGGATTCTAACTCTTCGGAAATGACCCACAAACCAACCCCACTTGCCTCTTCCCTTCATAGGGTTAATCTCTTATATTTGCTGCATACATCACCCTGTGTAGTGGGATTTTTCTTTTTTCTCATCCCTATAAAATGTATACTAGAATAGACCCTTTTTTAAATGAATAAACAACTTATACCCACAGTCCAGTCTAATTCTATAGGTACGAAATGTCTGCTCATGCCCCACCCTTACATGTCCAAGAGCACTTCAGTAGAGCCCCTGACTGTTTGGCGTTTGAACAAGTTTATCCTTCTTCACACTTGATATAGCCAATCTACCACCCAGGCACTGGAAGATTACTTCCTACTTAATGATAATGGACAGGTGAATGATAGAACCCTTTGGTGTGTCCATACGGCTACGATGAGGCGCCATTTTATTAAACAGTCATCTTATGCTAACAGGACTAGAAGCTTGAATTCACATTGAAAACTCATCTTGGTGACTTACATAGACAAAATAAACAAAGCTTCTCTTCTTTCAGAGCATCAGCATCATGATCTTTAAGCATATAAGCATGGTATGTCACTACAGAGACTTCAAACACAAGCTATAAAATCTAGAATCCCCTTTCTATATGACAAATGCAATAATACAATTTTAGACCCCAAGGATATGGTAGATACTATGGCAGAATACTACTCTGCTCTTTTTAACCTGTCTGCTGATCATTCTATACCCCAACCTAAAATAGGCGATATCCGAGCATTCTTAGATGGCCGGTATAGATTTACTGACTTTCAAACCCCATCTCTACGGGGGAGGTACTTCATGCAATTTTTACACTAAAAAATAATATGTCCCCCAGCCCTGATGGGTTGTCTCTTCCCTTCATAGGTTTAACTCTTAAGTACTATCATGGTGTCTATCATAATGATATGTGTATGATAGTGGTGTATGATAGACACCAAGATGGTACTTAAGGGTTAATCTCTTTTATATTTGCCGCATACATCACATATTATAAAACCTACCAATTTGTTTTGTAGTGAGCCTTCAATCTCGTACTTCTGACTGGTACTTTTCATTCTCAGATGCTTATTGTTATCCTGTCGAGGTTGGGTAATCAAATTTTTGATAGTTGCTACTAATGTCTAGTTTATTCATATACTATGTATCTCTATAACAAGTTTTCTAACAGATGTGATGTTGCCTTTTTGTACTGAAAATGTATATTTTGTACTTTGAACTTCTTCAATAAAATATTTGTCTCATAAAAAAAAAAAACAAAAAAAAAAAAAAAACTATTGTGCAAAATTTTTTATTTAGCTGACGGCCAGGACTGGATTGTAATAAGGGGCGAAATGTGGTGGCCCTGGGTCCAAAGCTGCAAGTGGGCCCAACTGCATGTAATTGCCCATTTTCCCACATTACAATACAATATAATAATCAACTGTATCAGCATCCACACAGTTGATTATTATTGCAGGTCACATAAGTCTACTGGAGGTAAGTGTTTGTTGGGCAAATTAAAAAATTTTGTGAGGTTTGCCCAGTGATATAACCGGACCTCATAATTTGGCCTCTTTGGCTAATTTGTAAGGAGAAGTGGTTCAGTTATACATATGAATGAGCTTTTTTTTTTTTCCATTTTATTAGCATGGGGGCTGTTCTGGAACATTATACTGTGTGGAGGGGCCTTTGGGACATTTTACTTTATGGGGGCCATTATAAGACATTATACTGTGTGGAGGGGGCTACCATGGGATATTATACTGTATAGGGATCATTATGCGACTCTATGCTGTGTGAAGGGGATACTGTGGGACATTATACTGCATGGAAGGTCCCTATTTTACATTATGCTGTCACAGGGATATATGGCATGAACTCATAGTACCCTTAATATGCCCCTGCCAACATCTACTGTGCCTCACTCTACCACCCCATAAACATCCACCTTAAAAAATGCCTCCCATTCATTTCAATGGGAGTCAGCAGCAGGTTTTTTTCCTTTAGCTAATTTTTCCAGTTAGAGGAGAAAAAAAGTGACATGACCTATCTGCTGGCAGATTCTACCTTGAAAAAGCCATGGAAAAAAAAAAAAACGCAGTTCTGCACAAACCGCTATAAGAAAAAAAAAAAAAAGAATTTTTTAAGCAGATGGCAATACATTGTGCTTGAGTAAAAAAAAAAAAAAATCCCAAAAAATCCATCATAAAACACATCAAAGCTCGGGGTCCCACAAATGCTGCATTTTACAGTACCTGCAAAGTGGACAAGATTCTGGCTAATCCCATCCACACATTGCAGGAAAAAATCTGCATCGGAAATGCTGCAATTTGAAAAACACTTGCGTTGCAGCATGTCAATTATACCTACGGAAATTTTTTCAGTCTGCATAAAACTCTGTGTGAACATCTCTTTACACTTTACAAGTGTTCATGTGTTCTGAATGAGAAGGGGTTATCCTCTGGCAGCAGGGTATCTTCCAATGAACAAAAAGGGGGGAACGTTGGGAGGCCCCCATACCAAAGTCTGCAGTCAGTTAACAATCGTCTCATTTTGTAAAATCAGCTTTACAGACAGATGAAGAATGGAATATGAAAGACAGTAATATGTAACTGCCTTATCAGACTATACAATGTTTGTTTCTATTCTGTCATCATGAAGGCTCACAGTTCTGCATATGAGTTATCTGGGAATTTTTCAACAAGATTGTTATTTCCTTTCTTATTATAATTGATGCAATGAAAGATTATTACATTTATCAAAGAGAGTCATATAAGAAAAAGCCCTACATCCTGGTATCTATAAAGTACTGTACTGCAGTAGTACACATAAATAGACACAGATCAGACTTATAGTAGAAATACTTCTTATTCTCAGTACATTTAGTACAGTAATTACAGTTCTAAGGAAGTTACATTGACATTTGTGTTGGGGTCTTGAGCACACGCAACTTTTTCGTCCTCCATTGTCAATTTAACCACTTCAGTACTGGGCCAATTTGTGATCCAGAACCAGACACATTTTAGGTTTATTTTGTATGTGCGGTTTTGAGGGCTGCAACGTTTTTCTCATACGTCTTATTCAACTCATTTTTGCGTCTTTTTTTGGGGACACATAGGTCTTTATTTTTATTTTGTTTTTATTTTTGAATATATTTTAAAAAAAAAATTATATCCAGGAAAATATAAACAAAATAGGAAGGAAATTGTGTCTGGTTTTCACTTATCTTTTTTTTAATTTAATAACACAAAGTGCCATTGAAAAACTTTATAAAACAGTTTTTCCTCTCTGTTACGGTAATTTTTATTTTGTATGGTGTTGTCGGGGGTGGGGCTATAATCTTTAATAACGGCATTTTATTGGCATATTATTTTAATTATTTTTTTAAATTATTTTAATACTTTTTTAAACTTGTTTATTAATTTTTTAAAATATTTTTTTTCAGATGCTGTCCCCATAAGGTCATAAGAAACCTTTGGGGACATCTGATCACTTTTTTTTTTGTATTAGAGGCTGATTTCTCCTATAACTGGGGCTGGTATATTTAGCCCCAGTTGCAGGAGGAATACAGCCTCCTGCATGCTGTACACACAGTATACAGAGCTGATCTGGGCCCAGCAGCTCTTGCAAGACACTGAGCCTGGCGGATCACGTGACCGCCGGGTCAGAGAGAGGCCCCATCATGGCACTCATTGAGCGCTGTATACACAGCGATCGAGAAGGCAGGGAAGGAAATAAACCTTCCCTGTCTTCTTTCTGGGAGCTCCGGCTGAAGTTACAGCCGGCTCCCAGTTTCAGCAGCTGCACGATCTCGTGCAATAGCTGTGTTCTGACAGGACGTACCGGCACGTCCTGTCAGAACAAGGCAATCACTATCCGGATGTATATAGTCTATGGGTGGTCCGGAAGTGGTTAAAAAAAAAAACAACATCCAATGGATCCCATTATAGTCATTGGGGTCTATTTATTCTGTATGTAACTGCTATTTTAGCGGTCCAACTGTCCTATGTGCTGGTCCTCCGATAGATCAGAATGACATACAGCCAATGCAAGTTGAACTGTGTGTATTTAACTGTGTTGCAGAGTTATGAGTTATGCACCGTGGCAATTTCTGTTGCCGATTGCTCACAGATTTGTTGCAGATTTTCCCCCATTGGCTTAAAAAAGAAAAGTAAAAATCCACCGTAAGAGCTGCGACAAATTACACAGTGTAATACCCAAGGGTTAACTGAGGCAAATTCACCAGTGGTTAACTCACAGTGATTTACGTTTCAACATAGTCGACAGGATTTAGACAAATCCCATCCACATGCTGCGTAAAAAAACCCTACAGCACAATGTGATTTACACTGCGGGTTTTAAACCCACATCATGTCAATTATTGCTGAGAGTTTTACATTTGGACATCATTTTCAATGAGAAGGTTTTTTACGTGTGCCCTTTGCCATTATATGCACCAAATCTGCTCAAAATCCATGACACAATTGAAAAATTGGTATAGATTTATGATGAAAATTTTTGTGTGATGTTACCATAATATAGAATTTACAAAAAACATTAATAGCTAATTAAAACTAAATAATAGTAATGGATAATTACATTATAAACATATAATAACATTATATTATCATCAAACAAGTTTAGCCATGTGTACTTTTATTTCCCAGAATTCTTACCTTCATAGGTAGAGCGGAAGCCTTGAGCACTGACTGCGTAGTCCGACACCAACCACAGAGTTAGGCGGTTCCCACTACTCACTATTGGAGCCGGAAGATGAAAACCTGTTAACCTACAAAATGAAAAAGACAAAGAATTAACATTAGAGCCGTGACCAGCAGAGAGAACTGTAAATTCTTTGATAGCATATAAACCAAATTTTATGGCATATTTCCCACCTGTCTTTTCAATTTTATTAATACTATAAACCATCATATAACCAGCTTGCTTATGGCATTATCCTTATTTTAGACTAAATACTTTCACATTATGTACATTATATTATGTGCACAGTTATAATAAGCGCACTCATATGGTAAATGAACTTTAAAGGGGAAGTGTTATTTATTATTATTATTATTATTATTATTATTATTATTATTATTATTATTATTATTATTATTATTATTATTTTGTGTGTCTGATCATATTTTTTTATCACTAATTGTAGTATTTCCTTTCCACAGAGATCAATACATATGTAGAAATATCTCCTAAAGCTAAAGTCATACTAATTCACCTTCTGTGCTATGCCTTTAAGGATGGGTTACTTACACAATATACAGTAATTGGCCATTTATAGTATCACAATGCTGTGGAAATGATCTGCCATTTAGAATACTAACTGTATAGTAGTTGTACTGTATCTCTACAATGTGAAACATTTCTTCTGAGCCTTTTAGGGTCTTTTTTTAGGTCTGGGTTTTTATAACTATTGTCAGCAAGAAAGGTTGTGCGTGTCACAACTTTGGTGGAGCTTAGATGGACCACATTATATATAAGTGGGTCTGTTGATCACTGTATCCATCATATAGGGTTGTCAATCTTAATTTTTTCTTTTTTGCTTGACAGCATATCCAAAAATCATGGGCTATCAATATTGCCAACTCATAATAAATGATAATGATTAATAAGTTATATGATATTATAGCTCAGAATACTGATATCAATTTATTGCCAGAATTTGCTATGAGCTGTAAAATGATAATAATTGCAATCTTATAAGGGTTGTCTGGGCTTATGTTTTTTTATGGACTATTCTTAGGATAGGCCACAAATATATGATTGGTATAGGGTCAACACCAGCCCCTGGAACGATCATCCAGCTTCCAGCACCCCTCCATTCTATAATATGGGTCCGGAAGTAGAAAGCTCGAAGTCTGAGCTGCAGTGAACATGTTGGTCCGTGGACCATATAAAAATAAGCCTAGACAACCCCTTTAATTCTGCCATTGCAGCATCATGGTTTCCATTATAACCCACGAGTCCACTAATTTGCGAACACAGTGACAATTTTGTGGATTCTACAACTCCCATTATAAAGGCCCAGTTATGATAGGTGTAATAAGTTGTTACAACTAATAGCATTCAACAGGTTTGGTACAAATCTGAGGGCAATGAACTGACCAAACACCAGTGAGAAGCAGCAAAGACTTAGGCCCTTGCAGACGACTGTGAGCGAGATCAGTGTGCTATCCTTGTGGTCCCTGATAGCACACTGACCCATTTATTTCTATGGGCACGTACCATGATTCTGCACCGCATCAGATAGAACATGTCCTATTCTGTTCAGTATTTGTGGAACGGGCTTGCCCATAGCTTCCTATGGGAGACTAAAATCCTAGGATGGAACACTGATATACTCAGTGTGCCATCAGTGTGCCGTCCATTTTTGCAGACAAGCTAGGGATACAATTAGATGGTGGATCCACAAACTAGGATCACACACTGAAGACACTACAGTCAAGGTCAAAAGTTTTGAGAATGATACCAATATTAATTTTTACAAAGTCTACTGCTTCAGTTTTTCTAATGGCAATTTGCATATACTCCAGAATGTTATAAAGAGTGATCAGCGTAACAGCAATTACTTGCAAAGTCAATATTTGCCTAGAAAATGAACTTTATCCCCCAAAACACATTTCAACATCATTGCAGCCCTGCCTTAAAAGGACCAGCTAACATTGTTTCAGTGATTGCTCCATTAACACAGGTGTGGGTGTTGATGAGGACAGGGCTGGAGATCAATCTGTCATGATTAAGTAAGAATGACACCACTGGACACTTTAAAAGGAGGCTGGTGCTTGGCATCATTGTTTCTCTTCTGTTAACCATGGTTATCTCTAAAGAAACACGTGCAGTCATCATTGCACTACACAAAAATGGCCTAACAGGGAAGAGTATCGCAGCTAGAAAGATTGCACCTCAGTCAACAATCTATCGCATCATCTAGAACTTCAAGGAGAGAGGTTCCATTGTTGGCAAAAAGGCTCCAGGGCACCCAAGAAAGACCAGAAAGCGCCAGGACCGTCTCTTAAAAGTTTTTCAGCTGCGGGATCGGGCTACCAGCAATGCAGAGCTTGCTGAGGAATGGCAGCAGGCAGATGTGAGTGCATCTGCATGCACTGTGAGGCGGAGACTCTTGGAGCAAGGCCTGGTCTCAAGGAGGGCAGCAAAGAAGCCACTTCTCTCCAGAAAAAAACATCAGGGACAGACTGATATTCTGCAAAAGGTACAGGGAGTGGACTGCTGAGGACTGGGGTAAAGTCATTTTCTCTGATGAATCCCCTTTTCGATTGTTTGGGACATCTGGAAAACAGCTTATTCGGAGAAGATGAGGTGAGCACTACCACCAGTCTTGTCTCATGCCAACTGTAAAGCATTCTGAAACCATTCATGTGTGGGGTTGCTTCTCAGCCAAGGGAATCGGCACTCTCACAGTCTTGCCTAAAAACACAGCCATGAATAAAGAATGGTACCAGAATGTCCTCCAAGATCAACTTCTCCCAACCGTCCAAGAGCAGTTTGCCGATCAACAATGCCTTTTCCAGCATGATGGAGCAACTTGTCATAAAGGAAAGGTAATAACTAAATGGCTCAGGGAACAAAACATAGAGATTTTGGGTCCATGGCCTGGAAACTCCCCAGATCTTAATCCCATTGAGAACTTGTGGTCAATCATCAAGAGACGGGTGGACAAACAAAAACCTACAAATTGTGACAAAATGCAAGCATTGATTGTGCAAGAATGGACTGCTATCAGTCAGGATTTGGTCCAGAAGTTGATTGAGAGCATGCCAGGGAGAATTGCAGAGGTCCTGAAGAAGAAGGGTCAACACTGCAAATATTGACTTGCTGCATTAACTCATTCTAACTGTCAATATAAGCTTTTGTTACTTATAATATGATTGCAATTGTATTTCTGTATGTGATAAAAACATCAGACAAACACACATAAAAACCAGAGGGCAGCAGATCATGTGAAAATATAATATTTGTGTCATTCTTAAAACTTTTGGCCAGGACTGTATGTCTGCAAAAACTGACTATAAATTACTAGTTTGCTGACCGCAAAATACACACAGTGGTCTGTAACCAGCCATAGCACCGGAGCAGCAGGTTATTCAGGAAATGAGTACCAAGTTTGTTTCTGTAACATCTTCTTTGCCTTTTTTTATGAAAATTGGACCAACCCTATGGAAATGATGCATACTTATGTGTTTCCATAGTTACAGACTAACAATGAGCCCCGCATAGTCTGGTTCTGCAGTCATGTCTTCTATCATCTATTGTCTAGCAGCGACAACAATCAAATTTTTCTATAGACTTTTCAAGACTACTGAAATGGTTGTACAATGTTTCTAAATACACATGCTTGCAAACTGTGGCAGAATTCTGGCACATCTTACAAAGCAAATCTCACCTACTGTGCCCATGAATAAAGAGGAGAGCCTGTTGTCATTTTAAGATGGTTATGACACATTTCCCCACAATGACAATGTCAAGGTCATACATGGCTGTGAACATACATTTCATGTATGCACAGTCTTACTATTTGGGAACAGCTTTCTCTACATATGCATTACCATTGTGATCTCCTACTATACATCAAAGGACAAGTAAGCTTGGTGCAGCAATGAAGGTCATACACTAGACTTACAGCTCCATTCACAATGAGTTACATTAGTGCTGATAAGGATCCTCCTGAGACTATAACTATAGTTAAAGAGAATCTTTATATTAGCTCACCCCTTCCAACGTAGAAGTTGGGGAGTCAGGTATATGTTGAAGACAAGATTTTGCGGATGTATTTTAACAGAATCTGTTAAATCTAATAATGGAGAACAGGCTACAGTAAAGGATTTGGTAATGGTAATCTTATTTATAAGCAAGCATGGCAGTACAGATCTGTCAAAGGTTCAGACAGAATAGCAGGCAAGCGACTTACTGCTCTTTGACAGCTGTGGTATAGTTAACCTGATGGTTCTAAGTCTTTTTTCAAACCACTAGGGCTGTAATGGCATTTCATCTGAACGCTGCTGTATCTGTTGCAGTGTAGAGGTGCTTTGTGGTTTTATTTTACAATGTTGTATTCACGGGGTTCAATGACTATACTTGAGATTATGGGTCCATCCAAAGTCATAAATACAGATGTATCCATCCTTATACTGGCTATGATTTGTTTGAAGGGATTCTATCACCTAGCCCTAGCATATTCATTTGCCAGCACCATGTTATAGAGCACACTACTGCGATAAACAACATACTTTTGTTATGCAGGTGACTTTGAAGTCTTGTAAATGAGACAATTGGTGAACTGGTGATGGGCCTTCAGTACTATGGAGCACTGCTCTTTCCACTCCAAACCCTGCCATCTCCTGCCTGCACCACCCCATGCATTGAGAGCTGATCTCCGCAAAAGGTCCATCCAAATCTACATGATTGATAAATATTACAAAGTGATGTTGTTTGTGACTGTAATGTGGTGACAGCAGTTGAATATGATTTGGGCATGCGGGCCCCTTTAAGGACATGCTAGTATATCCTTAAACTGGATGCCCCCACATGGACATATAAGATAGAGACTATACGACTTTGTGACAGTACATGGGAAAAGCTGCTCATATCATGACACAAATACTGTATATGGCAATTTCCCGCTAAGAGGAAAGGTAAGGAAGGACACATCTGTAGGAGTTTTAGAAGTTAGATTTGATAATGTGAAACTGTATCATCATCACTGCTGATTTATTAACATTCGGGAGATCTCTTCAATTTACTGTAATAAAATTTGGATTGTTTCTGTAAAATTTAATGTGTACTGCTTCAAAGGGGCAATTGCCTATAAAAAGCAAATCAAGGAGATCTGAAGGTCTCAGTCACACAGAGTGTCAAATCTAAAGTGCAAATGTATTCATCTCACGAAAAGAAAGATAATTGAAATTAAATTTTTCTCCCTACCTCCCCCGTCTAAAGAGTGAAAAGTATCATATTGTACTTTTGTATAGCATGTAGTAGATGTTTTCTGGCCACCATCCTGGCTGTTGTATATTATCTTTGCGAGCAGCAGAACAGTGTGGGAATCGGTATATGTATTACGCCTTTTTTAAGCTGAGATCACTTAACCTCACCAATAATTACAGAAAGGATTAGAAAGCAGGAGAAACAAATCCTTAGGGATGTGAAAGACTGTCTGAAATGGCTGTGATTGAATTATGTACAGCACGGTTAAAATCTGCATTCACAATCTGTCATCTGCAAGGCTTCTGTGATCCAAGGAGAGCTGGAAGTTTCTTGATATTGTTGTCTGACAGTGGCAGCTATCAATGTGACAGAGCTGGATAATGCATTGTAATGCTAATTCTTTTCCTTCAAGGTTCTGAAACTTGAAATCGCCAGAATGTTCTCATTTGAATGCATGTTGTGCATGCGCAGAGCAACTGCAGAGTATACTACAGAACTCATACATAGCCACATCAAGATGTCAGTGTGAATTATAGCTCTAGGTATAGCTTTTAGATTGTAAAAGCTTCTATCTCTTATGTACCGTATGCTGGTTGTTAGATGCTAAAATACCTTTCACTTGTCCTGTAACTATAACTTTGACATTCCTGGGCCCCAAAGCAAAATCTGTAACGGCCTCCCACCAAGCATGTGCCATTTATACTGAAATCGTGCACCCAAAACTGTATAATGCCCCCATATTGGCCTCCCCACAGAAGTTGTCATAAAAAGTAATACTTAATATATTCCCATCCCATAAAGCTAATAGAAGTAACCTCTGGCTTGTCCTATCTGCACGAAATCCTGCTGGACCTCAGGCATGCTTATGTATTCTTATGTGACAGAGGAGTTTGTGGGATCTTAAGGCATCATGATAATCTTTCAACTAACACAGGGGTAGGGAACGTACATATCTCAGGATATCACAAGTCACAAGGAAATGCAAGGCTAAGGCTCCTACTGATCAGGAAATCCCTGTGAATGGAGCGACTAGAACTGAATGGACCACATATCATGACCTACTGCCCCATTCATATGGAAACATTAGATCCCATTCTCGTGATCAATGGGGTCCCAGTGGTTGGACCCCAACCAATCAGAAGATTGTCTTTAAATCTTCAAGATACACCAAAAATGCTTTTCTCCTGCAGTGAAAAAAGGCATTGGGCGTGATAAAATTCAACATGTCCGCTTCTTCCATACCTTGCCTTCATCTGTCATGGAGGAATCATGAGACCTCATACCCACAAGATAGTGGTCTAGTCTAGACAAATTTGGTAGCTTTGGTTGACTTTTTCTTCTGCGTTTGGGTTACTAAAGTGTATGTCACACACTGGGCCAATAATCCTTTCTATTTGTATAAAGGGACTCATATTTGCCCCTGGGGATTGTAAACAAATTAGTATGAATGTTCCTTGAGGAAATACATCAGATTAACACATTTATGTGTTCCAAACCATTTCAGCTAAACAGGAAATACCTTAAGTTTGGACTGTTTGTGATCACTAGAGACTGGGAGAATTAGAGCAAGATAAAGCATAGACGAACCATGTACTATTACTCATGGAGCACAGTTGAGTTGTTTTCTTTAGGTGGCATTAAAGAGTCCTGAGTGAATGTTAGAAATTAGGAAATGTACTTCAGTTTTACAGTATCTGTAAATGAAGAATGTCCTTGAAACAACAGTTCAGTTTGTCCAGAAGAAGGGTGTGATAGCTGATATCAAAAATTAACATTCATTAAGGGTCATGTACATCCAAAAATCCAATTCCATTCCAAATCCATGCTTTATTAATGTGTAAAAAATTGCTACTTTAGAAAAAGTTCTTACTGAAAAACAAAGATGGTTTATTATACTTTTCTCCAACCCTATAAACGTGTGATCCTTTATATACGTCACCTGGAAATGCAACACCCAAGGTTCACACATTAACTGGAAAGCAGCAATGAAGAACAGATCATACATCCTTAAATGGGTATTGCTGTACCTCCTGGCCATTGCTAGCATTCCCTCTCTGCTTACTGCGCTGTTCTTTCTGGTCATGGGCACTGTTCTCTAGATCTTGCCTGTATTGTTGCCTTGCCCTTTATGAAACTCTAAACATTGCTGTCTGTTTCCAGCCAATCCAATGAACTGCTGGGCTATTTAAAGTGGTTGGTACTTGAGTCTAAACCATGACGTCTGTCTGACAACTGTGTGACTTTATACCAACTAGCCTCTTGCTTGGATTATTGTGAAAAGCCAATTCTACCATTTGGTACATAACCACCTATGCAGACTCTTGTGTCCCCATAGTTATAAACTACAAACAACCACCCTGCATGTAGCCTGTTCCTGTAGTAATGTGTCCTTTCCCTCTGCCTACTCATCTACTGAATGTAGGTTAGTATGAGAAAGAGATACATGAAAAATAGTAACACACAAGTGTAAGCTCCAACTACACATAGGGTAAGGTTGTGGTCTGTTACCCTGGAGACACCTAGGTCTGTATGGGTGCTGCATATCCAATTACTATGATCCTTTTTGACCAAGATTATTTGCTTACTTTTTTTAAAGTCACTTATGTGAATGAGCAATGTAATATGAAGGGAAAAACATAACTGAGCATAATGTATAAATACTTTTTTCCACAGTAACTGAGAATTGCATCAATTGCACATGCATGACAATGTCAATAAGTTCATATCAGCAAGGTATGAATGCAAGTATGTATAGTTACACTGTCATGACAGTCTTTTAGGCAAGTACAAAAGGAAGATGTGCAAACTTTGGTAGTACAATATTTTTTTAGTTGGACCATGTAACATGTGACGTGTTGCTCTTGTAAAATACTCATTTGCACTTGACAAATATGGAGAGGACCCGCTGAGTTACCATGACCTGGTTTTGAGTTACTCTATATTATAAAGCAGAATGGAAACTGCACACATCTGAAAAATATAGCTCTACTACATATCTCTATGCAGCTCAATGCTCAGTAATCACTTTATTCAGAACATTCTACCCATCTTCTAATGGATACTTGCAGCAAGGTAATACAAAGCACACATCATCTCAAGCTGGCTCAACAGACGTGTCAATGAGTTCAGTGTAATTCAATGTCCTGCACAGCCACTTGATCTGAATCCAATAGAGAACATTTGTGATGTGGTGGGACCAGAGGTGGACAGAATGAATGTGCAATCAATACATTTTAGCAACTATTCTGTCAACATGGAAGAGAAACCTAAGGGATAGCTTTCAGCATTTTCAGTCAATTTTAAGGAGAAAGAATCCCAGAGGTACTGTGTACTGTGTATCTGGGCTTCCCATATGAGGTCGCTGTCTTCCCAGTCACCGCTGCCCAGGTTTGAACATGTTACGTCCGTTCATTTGTGACTGTGGTGAGACATAAAATGGCTTCCCCACTTGCAATTTGCAAGAAAGAAGAGCAGAACATAGTGGATAGTTTTTTGTGTGTCTGTTGACAATAATTATTGGAGACTTCATGCACAGTAAGGGGGAGGTTTTTGTCACCATAAAGTGTGTATGAATAGATATAGAAGTTCAAGGAAGGTTGCCCAAGTGTCAACCATGCAAAGGGATGCATGAAGACAAAAGTGAATGTGCACATGAACTTATTTTGTTGGATAGATGACGTCAGTCAATTACGTGGCAAAGAAAAACTACAAGGATGAAAATTCATTTCTGATGAAGAGGTTAAGACAGCAGTGCATTTGTGGCTTGCAGCTCAGGCTAAAACATTTTTTTAGTGAGGGTATACACAATATCACCACAGTCAACCAATCACAGACATGATCATTTTTGAGTTGCACTGTGATTAGCTGTGCTATATCTCAGGTCTACAGACTACCAAAAATGTAATTAATATGTAATTAATAACTCCTTTACTACAGCAGGGATGTTACTATTAATCCCTGTACTAATCTAAACCAGCAGGGATGTTACCATTAATTCCTGTATTACTGTAAACCAGCAGGGATGTTACCATTAATCCCTGTACTATTGTAAACCAGCAGGGATGTTACCATTAATCCCTGGACTAATCTAAACCAGCAGGGATGTTACCATTAATCCCTGTACTATTCTAAACCAGCTAGGATGTTAGTATTAATCCTTGCACTACTGTAAACCAACAGAGATGTTACCATTAATCCCTGTACTACTTTAAACCAGCAGGGAAGTTACCATTAACCCCTGTACTACTAGAATAGTAGCAGGGAAGTTACCCTTAATCCATGTAGTACTCTGAACCAGCAGGGATGTTACCATTAATCCCTGTATTACTCTAAATCAGCAGAAATGTTACCATTAATCCATGTATTACTCTAAACCAGCAGAGATGTTACCATTAATCCCTGTACTACTCTAAACTACCAGAGATATTATCATTAATCCATGTACTACTCTAAACTACCAGAGATGTTACCATTAATCCCTGTACTACTCTAAATCAGCAGGAATGTTACCATTAATCTCTGTACTAGTGTAAACCAGCAGAGATATTACCATTAATCCCTGTACTAATCTAAACCAGCAGAGATGTCACCATTAATCCCTTTAAATATCACTTAGGGAGTAAATATTAAAATGTAACTTTTATTAAGTCCGTTTAAAATTGATTCATAAAAATGAGTAGTCCAAAAAACAAAGTGTAAGGGAGCGTTCACACTACCGTCGGTGTCCGACTGGTAGTGTCCGCTCCTAGTGTCCGCTTAAAATCTGTCACGGACATTAGGAGCGGACACTAGCTGTGTCCGTGACACCTGTCATTCATTTCAATGGGCATCGGGTGCGTTCTTTTGCACTCCGTGCCCGTCCTTCCCTGTCCGCAAGTGAAGATGTCCGACTTCTCAAGCGGACAGAAGAACCCTGCATGCAGGGTTTTTCTGTCCGCTTGAGAAGTCAGACATCTTCACTTGCGGACAGGGAAGGACGGGCACGGAGTGCAAAAGAACACACCCGATGCCCATTGAAATGAATGACAGGTGTCACGGACACAGCTAGTGTCCGCTCCTAATGTCCGTGATAGATTTTGAGCGGACACTAGGAGCGGACACTACCTGTCGGACACCGACGGTAGTGTGAACACCCCTTAAGAGGACAGAACAATTACTGATATGTCTGTGGTATTATATATTTACCACTCTATTTTTGCGGCTATTTCAGTCCTACAGACACTCTAATGTGCTACTAAGGGAGTTTTAAACAGGAGCATATAGCACACATAATCGGGAGCCTACAGTCCCTTTAGGCTGTTGAGGCTAGGTAGGCTAGGAGTATGGACATATTATAAATAGAGATGAGCGAACACTAAAATGTTCGAGGTTCGAAATTCGATTCGAACAGCCGCTCAATGTTCGTGTGTTCGAACGGGTTTCGAACCCCATTATAGTCTATGGGGAACAGATACTCGTTAAGGGGGAAACCCAAATCCGTGTCTGGAGGGTCACCAAGTCCACTATGACACCCCAGGAAATGATGCCAACACCTCTGGAATGACACTGGGACAGCAGGGGAAGCATGTCTGGGGGCATCTAACACACCAAAGACCCTCTATTACCCCAACATCACAGCCTAACAACTACACACTTTACACACTCAATACCACCTCTCTGACAGTAGGAAAACACCTTGAAACATGTGTATTTGGCACTTGCAGTGAGGAGAGCTTGTCACCAGCAGTGAATTTGGCCCTTGTAGTAAGTTGAGGTTGGCACCAACATTTGTTTTGAAAATCAGGGTGGATTGAGCCTCTAACCAGCAGAGTTTGGGCAAATTCATGGTGGAGGGAGCCTCTAAACACCCCAGTTTGGGCAAATTCATGGTGGAGGGAGCCTCTAAAAACCCCAGTTTGGACCAATTCATGGTGGAGGGAGCCTCTAACCAGCCCAGTTTGGGCAAATTCATGGTGGAGGGAGCCTCTAAAAAACCCAGTTTGGACCAATTCATGGTGGAGGGAGCCTCTAACCAGCCCAGTTTGGGCAAATTCATGGTGGAGGGAGCCTCTAACCAGCCCAGTTTGGACCAATTAATGGTGGAGGGAGCCTCTAACCAGCCCAGTTTGGACCAATTAATGGTGGAGGGAGTCTCTAACCAGCCCAGTTTGGACCAATTCATGGTGGAGGGAGCCTCTAAACAGCCCAGTTTGGGCAAATTCATGGTGGAGGGAGCCTCTAAAAAACCCAGTTTGGACCAATTCATGGTGGAGGGAGCCTCTAACCAGCCCAGTTTGGACCAATTAATGGTGGAGGGAGCCTCTAACCAGCCCAGTTTGGACCAATTCATGGTGGAGGGAGCCTCTAAACAGCCAAGTTTTGGGAAATTCATGGTGGAGGGAGCCTCTAACCAGCCCAGTTTGGACCAATTCATGGTGGAGGGAGCCTCTAAACAGCCAAGTTTTGGGAAATTCATGGTGGAGGGAGCCTCTAACCAGCCCAGTTTGGACCAATTCATGGTGGAGGGAGCCTCTAAAAAACCCAGTTTGGACCAATTCATGGTGGAGGGAGCCTCTAAACAGCCCAGTTTGGGCAAATTCATGGTGGAGGGAGCCTCTAACCAGCCCAGTTTGGACCAATTAATGGTGGAGGGAGCCTCTAAACAGCCCAGTTTGGGCAAATTCATGGTGGAGGGAGCCTCTAACCAGCCCAGTTTGGACCAATTCATGGTGGAGGGAGCCTCTAACCAGCCCAGTTTGGACCAATTAATGGTGGAGGGAGCCTCTAAAAAACCCAGTTTGGACCAATTCATGGTGGAGGGAGCCTCTAAACAGCCCAGTTTGGGCAAATTCATGGTGGAGGGAGCCTCTAACCAGCCCAGTTTGGACCGATTAATGGTGGAGGGAGCCTCTAAACAGCCCAGTTTGGGCAAATTCATGGTGGAGGGAGCCTCTAACCAGCCCAGTTTGGACCAATTAATGGTGGAGGGAGCCTCTAACCAGCCCAGTTTGGACCAATTAATGGTGGAGGGAGCCTCTAACCAGCCCAGTTTGGACCAATTCATGGTGGAGGGAGCCTCTAAACAGCCCAGTTTGGGCAAATTCATGGTGGAGGGAGCCTCTAAAAAACCCAGTTTGGACCAATTCATGGTGGAGGGAGCCTCTAACCAGCCCAGTTTGGACCAATTAATGGTGGAGGGAGCCTCTAACCAGCCCAGTTTGGACCAATTAATGGTGGAGGGAGCCTCTAACCAGCCCAGTTTGGACCAATTCATGGTGGAGGGAGCCTCTAAACAGCCCAGTTTGGGCAAATTCATGGTGGAGGGAGCCTCTAAAAAACCCAGTTTGGACCAATTCATGGTGGAGGGAGCCTCTAACCAGCCCAGTTTGGACCAATTAATGGTGGAGGGAGCCTCTAACCAGCCCAGTTTGGACCAATTCATGGTGGAGGGAGCCTCTAAACAGCCAAGTTTTGGGAAATTCATGGTGGAGGGAGCTTCTAACCAGCCCAGTTTGGACCAATTCATGGTGGAGGGAGCCTCTAAACAGCCAAGTTTTGGGAAATTCATGGTGGAGGGAGCCTCTAACCAGCCCAGTTTGGACCAATTCATGGTGGAGGGAGCCTCTAAAAAACCCAGTTTGGACCAATTTATGGTGGAGGGAGCCTCTAAAAAACCCAGTTTGGACCAATTCATGGTGGAGGGAGCCTCTAAACAGCCCAGTTTGGGCAAATTCATGGTGGAGGAAGCCTCTAACCAGCCCAGTTTGGACCAATTAATGGTGGAGGGAGCCTCTAAACAGCCCAGTTTGGGCAAATTCATGGTGGAGGGAGCCTCTAACCAGCCCAGTTTGGACCAATTCATGGTGGAGGGAGCCTCTAACCAGCCCAGTTTGGGCAAATTCATGGTGGAGGGAGCCTCTAAAAAACCCAGCTTGGACCAATTCATGGTGGAGGGAGCCTCTAACCAGCCCAGTTTGGGCAAATTCATGGTGGAGGGAGCCTCTAAAAAACCCAGTTTGGACCAATTCATGGTGGAGGGAGCCTCTAAACAGCCCAGTTTGGGCAAATTCATGGTGGAGGGAGCCTCTAACCAGCCCAGTTTGGACCAATTAATGGTGGAGGGAGCCTCTAAACAGCCCAGTTTGGACCAATTAATGGTGGAGGGAGCCTCTAACCAGCCCAGTTTGGACCAATTAATGGTGGAGGGAGCCTCTAACCAGCCCAGTTTGGACCAATTAATGGTGGAGGGAGCCTCTAACCACCCCAGTTTGGACCAATTAATGGTGGAGGGAGCCTCTAACCAGCCCAGTTTGGACCAATTCATAGTGGAGGGAGCCTCTAAACAGCCAAGTTTGGACCAATTCATGGTGGAGGGAGCCTCTAAAAAACCCAGTTTGGACCAATTCATGGTGGAGGGAGCCTCTAACCAGCCCAGTTTGGACCAATTAATGGTGGAGGGAGCCTCTAACCAGCCCAGTTTGGACCAATTAATGGTGGAGGGAGCCTCTAACCAGCCCAGTTTGGACCAATTCATGGTGGAGGGAGCCTCTAAACAGCCCAGTTTGGGCAAATTCATGGTGGAGGGAGCCTCTAACCAGCCCAGTTTGGACCAATTCATGGTGGAGGGAGCCTCTAAAAAACCCAGTTTGGACCAATTCATGGTGGAGGGAGCCTCTAAACAGCCCAGTTTGGGCAAATTCATGGTGGAGGGAGCCTCTAAACAGCCCAGTTTGGGCAAATTCATGGTGGAGGGAGCCTCTAACCAGCAGAGTTGGTGGAAATCAGGGTGGAGGGAGCCTCTAACCAGCAGAGTTGGGGGAAATCAGGGTGGAGGGAGCCTAGTATTAGCAGAATTGTGCAACGCTTATGGTGGATGAGTATGAGGATGCGGAGGAATTGGAGAGGTTGAGTACAGACATGGAGTTTCATGTTGGGGTGCTTTACACAGGTGGGCACAAAAATGACGGCTCTACCCAGTGGTGGTTCATTTTTATCAAAGTGAGCCGGTCGGCACTCTCAGCTGACAGACGGGTGCGCTTGTCAGTGATGATGCCACCGGCTGCACTGAACACCCTCTCAGATAGGACGCTGGCGGCAGGACAGGACAGCACCTCCAAGGCATATAGGGCAAGTTCAAGCCACAGGTCCAACTTCGACACCCAATACGTGTAGGGCGCAGAGGGGTCGGAGAGGACAGGGCTGTGGTCGGAAAGGTATTCCCGCAACATGCGCCTATACTTCTCACGCCTGGTGACACTAGGACCCTCCGTGGCGGCACTTTGGCGAGGGGGTGCCATCAAGGTGTCCCAGACCTTAGACAGTGTGCCCCTCGTTTGTGTGGACCGGTGAGAACTTGGTTGCCTACTGGAGGAACTGCCCTCCCTGCCGCCAACGTCACATGCTGGAAACATCTCCATCATATTCTGCACCAATTGCCTGTGGCAAGCATTGTTGCGATTGGCCCTCCCCTCTACCGGAATAAAAGACGAGATGTTGTTTTCATACTGGGGGTCAAGGATAGCAAAGATCCAGTACTGGTTGTCCTCCATGATTTTGACAATACACTTGTCGGTTGTAAAGCACCCCAACATGAACTCAGCCATGTCTGCCACAGTGTTAGTTGGCATGACTCCTCTGGCCCCACCGGAAAGTTCAATCTCCATTTCCTCCTCATCCTCCATGTCTACCCATCCGCGCTGCAACAATGGGACGATTCGAAGTTGCCCGGAAGCCTCCTGTATCACCATCACATCATCGGACAACTCTTCTTCCTCCTCCTCCTCCTCCTCCTCCTCCTCCATTAAACGCAGTGAAGCGGACAGATGTGTGGACCTACTCTCCAGCTGTGACGGATCGGATGCTATCCCTAACTCCTCTGTGTGATCTGAGTTATCCCTGATGTCAATCAGGGATTCTCTCAGAACACACAAGAGCGGGATTGTAAGGCTCACCATCGCATCCTCAGAGCTCACCCTCCTTGTGGACTCCTCAAAGACCCGTAGGATGTCACAAAGGTCTCTCATCCATGGCCACTCATGGATGTGAAACTGAGGCAGCTGACTTTGTGGCACCCTAGGGTTTTGTAGCTGGTATTCCATCAAAGGTCTCTGCTGCTCAACCACTCTATTCAACATCTGAAACGTTGAGTTCCAGCGTGTGGGGACGTCGCACAAAAGCCGGTGTTGTGGCACATGCAGGCGTTGCTGGAGAGATTTTAAGCTAGCAGCGGCTACTGTCGACTTGCGAAAGTGGGCGCACATGCGCCGCACTTTCACCAGTAGCTCTGGAACATTGGGGTAGCTCTTTAGGAAACGTTGCACCACTAGGTTGAAGACGTGGGCCAGGCATGGAACATGTTGGAGTCCGGCAAGCTCCAGAGCTGCTACCAGGTTCCGGCCGTTATCACAAACGACCATGCCTGGGCCCAGGTGCAGCGGCTCAAACCATATTGCCGTCTCATCGAGGAGGGCATCCCTCACCTCGGAGGCAGTGTGCTGTCTGTCCCCCAAGCTGATCAGCTTCAGCACAGCCTGCTGACGTCTACCAACGCCAGTGCTGCAACGTTTCCAACTCGTAGCTGGGGTCAATCTAACAGCGGAGGAGGAGGCGGTGGCGGAGGAGGAGGCGGTGGCGGAGGAGGAGGCGGTAGAGGAGGAGGAGGAGGGGGGTGTTCTTCTCGTGTCCCTGCCAGGAATGTTAGGCGGGGAGACGAGGTACACCGGGCCAGTTTGGGAAGCAGTCCCAGCCTCAACTACATTCACCCAGTGTGCCGTCAGTGAAATGTAGCGTCCCTGTCCGCATGCACTTGTCCACGCGTCGGTGGTCAAGTGGACCTTTGTGCAAAGCGCGGAACTAAGGGCCCGCCTGATGTTGAGTGACACGTGCTGGTGCAAGGCGGGGACGGCACACCAGGAGAAGTAGTGACGGCTAGGGACGGCATAGCGAGGTGCCGCAGTTGCCATCAGGTCCAGGAAGGCGGGAGTTTCAACAAGCCGGAACGCCAACATCTCCTGGGCCAGCAGTTTAGCGATGTTGGCGTTCAAGGCTTGCGCGTGTGGGTGGTTAGCAGTGTATTTCTGCCGCCGCTCCAATGTCTGAGAGATGGTGGGTTGTTGTAAAGAAACGCCTGATGGTGCCTTTGATGGTGCAGGAGAAGGAGATAAGACAGGACCAGGGGAGGATGAGGTAGAAGTCAACAAAGTGGCGGAGGCAGATGAAGTGGTGTCCTGGCTCGTCCTCTGGAGTGCATCGCCAGCACAGTCAGCAGTGGCAGTGGCAGAGGCAGTGGCAGAGGCAGTGGCAGTGGCGTGAACGGCAGGCGGCCTTTGTCCTGCCGTTGCTGCCTGCCACTGATTCCAGTGCTTGGATTCCAAATGACGGCGCATTGAAGTGGTGGACAGGTTGCTCTTCTCAGAGCCCCTAATCAATTTCGAGAGGCAAATTGTGCAGACAACACTATATCTGTCCTCGGCGCATTCCTTGAAAAAACTCCACACCTTCGAGAAACGTGCCCTCGAGGTGGGAGTTTTTCGGGGCTGGGTACGAACTGGAACATCTTGGGAGATTCCGGGTGTGGCCTGGCTTCGCCTAAGCTGCTGACCTCTGCCTCTGCCTCTAGCTACCCTTTTTGGTGCTGCACCTGCCTCAACATCCACACTACTTTCCCCGCTTGACATCCCCCCTGTCCAGGTCGGGTCAGTGTCCTCATCATCCACCACTTCCTCTTCCAACTCCTGTCTCATCTCCTCCTCCCGCACAATGCGCCGGTCAACTGGATGCCCTGACGGCAACTGCGTCACATCATCGTCGATGAGGGTGGGTTGCTGGTCATCCACCACCAAATCGAACGGAGATGGAGGAGACTCTAGTGTTTGAGCATCTGGACACAGATGCTCCTCTGTTAGGTTCGTGGAATCGTGACGTGGAGAGGCAGGTTGAGGGACAATGAAAGGAGCGGAGAACAGCTCTGGGGAGCAGGGACAGTTTGGGTTATTGTTCTGTAAAGCTTCGGAATTTTGGGAGGAAGGAAGACAAGACTGTTGGGTAATAGGAGGAGAGGAGGCAGAGTCTGACTGGCTGCTGGACAATGTGCTGTAAGCGTTCTCTGACAGCCATTGCAAGACCTGTTCCTGGTTCTCGGGCCTACTAAGGTTTGTACCCTGCAGTTTAGTTAATGTGGCAAGCAACCCTGGCACTGTGGAGTGGCGCAATGCTTGCTGCCCCACAGGAGTAGGCACGGGACGCCCTGTGGCTTCACTGCTACCTTGCTCCCCAGAACCATTCCCCCGACCTCGCCCACGGCCTCGTCCACGTCCCTTTCCGGGAGCCTTGCGCATTTTGAATTCCTAGTTAGAAATTGGCACTGTATACCAGTAGTAAAAATTGTGGGTGCACGTAACCCCAATATATTCTTTGAATTCCCAGTCAGACACTGGCACTATATGGCAGTAGCAAGAAATGAGGGTATTTGTATTCCCAATATACTCTTTGAATTCCCAGTCAGACAATGGCACTGTATACCAGTAGTAAAAATTGTGGGTGCACGTAACCCCAATATATTCTTTGAATTCCCAGTCAGAAACTGGCACTATATGGCAGTAGCAAGAAATGAGGGTATTTGTATTCCCAATATACTCTTTGAATTCCCAGTCAGACAATGGCACTGTATACCAGTAGTAAAAATTGTGGGTGCACGTAACCCCAATATATTCTTTGAATTACCAGTCAGAAACTGGCACTATATGGCAGTAGCAAGAAATGAGGGTATTTATAACCCCAATATATTCTTTGAATTCCCAGTCAGACAATGGCACTGTATACCAGTAGTAAAAATTGTGGGTGCACGTAACCCCAATATATTCTTTGAATTACCAGTCAGAAACTGGCACTATATGGCAGTAGCAAGAAATGAGGGTATTTATAACCCCAATATATTCTTTGAATTCCCAGTCAGACAATGGCACTGTATACCAGTAGTAAAAATTGTGGGTGCACGTAACCCCAATATATTCTTTGAATTCCCAGTCAGAAACTGGCACTATATGGCAGTAGCAAGAAATGAGGGTATTTGTATTCCCAATATACTCTTTGAATTCCCAGTCAGACAATGGCACTGTATACCAGTAGTAAAAATTGTGGGTGCACGTAACCCCAATATATTCTTTGAATTCCCAGTCAGACAATGGCACTGTATACCAGTAGTAAAAATTGTGGGTGCACGTAACCCCAATATATTCTTTGAATTCCCAGTCAGAAACTGGCACTATATGGCAGTAGCAAGAAATGAGGGTATTTGTATTCCCAATATACTCTTTGAATTCCCAGTCAGACAATGGCACTGTATACCAGTAGTAAAAATTGTGGGTGCACGTAACCCCAATATATTCTTTGAATTCCCAGTCAGAAACTGGCACTATATGGCAGTAGCAAGAAATGAGGGTATTTGTATTCCCAATATACTCTTTGAATTCCCAGTCAGACAATGGCACTGTATACCAGTAGTAAAAATTGTGGGTGCACGTAACCCCAATATATTCTTTGAATTCCCAGTCAGAAACTGGCACTATATGGCAGTAGCAAGAAATGAGGGTATTTGTATTCCCAATATACTCTTTGAATTCCCAGTCAGACAATGGCACTGTATACCAGTAGTAAAAATTGTGGGTGCACGTAACCCCAATATATTCTTTGAATTACCAGTCAGAAACTGGCACTATATGGCAGTAGCAAGAAATGAGGGTATTTATAACCCCAATATATTCTTTGAATTCCCAGTCAGACAATGGCACTGTATACCAGTAGTAAAAATTGTGGGTGCACGTAACCCCAATATATTCTTTGAATTACCAGTCAGAAACTGGCACTATATGGCAGTAGCAAGAAATGAGGGTATTTGTATTCCCAATATACTCTTTGAATTCCCAGTCAGACAATGGCACTGTATACCAGTAGTAAAAATTGTGGGTGCACGTAACCCCAATATATTCTTTGAATTACCAGTCAGACACTGGCACTATATGGCAGTAGCAAGAAATGAGGGTATTTGTATTCCCAATATACTCTTTGAATTCCCAGTCAGACAATGGCACTGTATACCAGTAGTAACAATTGTGGGTGCACGTAACCCCAATATATTATTTGAATTCCCAGTCAGACAATGGCACTGTATACCAGTAGTAAAAATTGTGGGTGCACGTAACCCCAATATATTCTTTGAATTCCCAGTCAGAAACTGGCACTATATGGCAGTAGCAAGAAATGAGGGTATTTGTATTCCCAATATACTCTTTGAATTCCCAGTCAGACAATGGCACTGTATACCAGTAGTAAAAATTGTGGGTGCACGTAACCCCAATATATTCTTTGAATTCCCAGTCAGAAACTGGCACTATATGGCAGTAGCAAGAAATGAGGGTATTTGTATTCCCAATATACTCTTTGAATTCCCAGTCAGACAATGGCACTGTATACCAGTAGTAAAAATTGTGGGTGCACGTAACCCCAATATATTCTTTGAATTACCAGTCAGAAACTGGCACTATATGGCAGTAGCAAGAAATGAGGGTATTTATAACCCCAATATATTCTTTGAATTCCCAGTCAGACAATGGCACTGTATACCAGTAGTAAAAATTTTGGGTGCACGTAACCCCAATATATTCTTTGAATTACCAGTCAGACACTGGCACTATATGGCAGTAGCAAGAAATGAGGGTATTTGTATTCCCAATATACTCTTTGAATTCCCAGTCAGACAATGGCACTGTATACCAGTAGTAAAAATTGTGGGTGCACGTAACCCCAATATATTCTTTGAATTCCCAGTCAGACAATGGCACTGTATACCAGTAGTAAAAATTGTGGGTTCACGTAACCCCAATATATTCTTTGAATTCCCAGTCAGAAACTGGCACTATATGGCAGTAGCAAGAAATGAGGGTATTTGTATTCCCAATATACTCTTTGAATTCCCAGTCAGACAATGGCACTGTATACCAGTAGTAAAAATTGTGGGTGCACGTAACCCCAATATATTCTTTGAATTCCCAGTCAGAAACTGGCACTATATGGCAGTAGCAAGAAATGAGGGTATTTGTATTCCCAATATACTCTTTGAATTCCCAGTCAGACAATGGCACTGTATACCAGTAGTAAAAATTGTGGGTGCACGTAACCCCAATATATTCTTTGAATTACCAGTCAGAAACTGGCACTATATGGCAGTAGCAAGAAATGAGGGTATTTATAACCCCAATATATTCTTTGAATTCCCAGTCAGACAATGGCACTGTATACCAGTAGTAAAAATTGTGGGTGCACGTAACCCCAATATATTCTTTGAATTACCAGTCAGAAACTGGCACTATATGGCAGTAGCAAGAAATGAGGGTATTTATAACCCCAATATATTCTTTGAATTCCCAGTCAGACAATGGCACTGTATACCAGTAGTAAAAATTTTGGGTGCACGTAACCCCAATATATTCTTTGAATTACCAGTCAGACACTGGCACTATATGGCAGTAGCAAGAAATGAGGGTATTTGTATTCCCAATATACTCTTTGAATTCCCAGTCAGACAATGGCACTGTATACCAGTAGTAAAAATTGTGGGTGCACGTAACCCCAATATATTCTTTGAATTCCCAGTCAGACAATGGCACTGTATACCAGTAGTAAAAATTGTGGGTGCACGTAACCCCAATATATTCTTTGAATTCCCAGTCAGAAACTGGCACTATATGGCAGTAGCAAGAAATGAGGGTATTTGTATTCCCAATATACTCTTTGAATTCCCAGTCAGACAATGGCACTGTATACCAGTAGTAAAAATTGTGGGTGCACGTAACCCCAATATATTCTTTGAATTCCCAGTCAGAAACTGGCACTATATGGCAGTAGCAAGAAATGAGGGTATTTGTATTCCCAATATACTCTTTGAATTCCCAGTCAGACAATGGCACTGTATACCAGTAGTAAAAATTGTGGGTGCACGTAACCCCAATATATTCTTTGAATTACCAGTCAGAAACTGGCACTATATGGCAGTAGCAAGAAATGAGGGTATTTATAACCCCAATATATTCTTTGAATTCCCAGTCAGACAATGGCACTGTATACCAGTAGTAAAAATTGTGGGTGCACGTAACCCCAATATATTCTTTGAATTACCAGTCAGAAACTGGCACTATATGGCAGTAGCAAGAAATGAGGGTATTTATAACCCCAATATACTCTTTGAATTCCCAGTCAGACAATGGCACTGTATACCAGTAGTAAAAATTGTGGGTGCACGTAACCCCAATATATTCTTTGAATTACCAGTCAGACACTGGCACTATATGGCAGTAGCAAGAAATGAGGGTATTTGTATTCCCAATATACTCTTTGAATTCCCAGTCAGACAATGGCACTGTATACCAGTAGTAAAAATTGTGGGTGCACGTAACCCCAATATATTCTTTGAATTCCCAGTCAGACAATGGCACTGTATACCAGTAGTAAAAATTGTGGGTGCACGTAACCCCAATATATTCTTTGAATTCCCAGTCAGAAACTGGCACTATATGGCAGTAGCAAGAAATGAGGGTATTTGTATTCCCAATATACTCTTTGAATTCCCAGTCAGACAATGGCACTGTATACCAGTAGTAAAAATTGTGGGTGCACGTAACCCCAATATATTCTTTGAATTCCCAGTCAGAAACTGGCACTATATGGCAGTAGCAAGAAATGAGGGTATTTGTATTCCCAATATACTCTTTGAATTCCCAGTCAGACAATGGCACTGTATACCAGTAGTAAAAATTGTGGGTGCACGTAACCCCAATATATTCTTTGAATTACCAGTCAGAAACTGGCACTATATGGCAGTAGCAAGAAATGAGGGTATTTATAACCCCAATATATTCTTTGAATTCCCAGTCAGACAATGGCACTGTATACCAGTAGTAAAAATTGTGGGTGCACGTAACCCCAATATATTCTTTGAATTACCAGTCAGAAACTGGCACTATATGGCAGTAGCAAGAAATGAGGGTATTTATAACCCCAATATATTCTTTGAATTCCCAGTCAGACAATGGCACTGTATACCAGTAGTAAAAATTGTGGGTGCACGTAACCCCAATATATTCTTTGAATTACCAGTCAGAAACTGGCACTATATGGCAGTAGCAAGAAATGAGGGTATTTATAACCCCAATATATTCTTTGAATTCCCAGTCAGACAATGGCACTGTATACCAGTAGTAAAAATTGTGGGTGCACGTAACCCCAATATATTCTTTGAATTCCCAGTCAGACACTGGCACTATATGGCAGTAGCAAGAAATGAGGGTATTTGTATTCCCAATATATTCTTTGAATTCCCAGTCAGACAATGGCACTGTATACCAGTAGTAAAAATTGTGGGTGCACGTAACCCCAATATATTCTTTGAATTCCCAGTCAGACACTGGCACTATATGGCAGTAGCAAGAAATGAGGGTATTTGTATTCCCAATATATTCTTTGAATTCCCAGTCAGACAATGGCACTGTATACCAGTAGTAAAAATTGTGGGTGTATATAGCCCCAATTCTATTGCTAGGGGACTTGCAGGGTATTTCTGGGGTGAAGGTGGGGGGGCACACCGTTGGAACGGGTATCGGGGTATATATCGGGTATACGGGAATACACTGACAGTGTATTCCATTCAGGATCCTGGGAAAGCTGGGTTGCGGCGATTGAGCCCGTCAGTGCCACGTTACACTGACAAGCTTCTCCCTGGAATTTAGCTCTTATAAGAGCTGTTGGTTGTCTTCTCCTTCCTATCCTAGCCTGTCCCTGCCTACCCAGAATCTAAGCCCTAGCTAGCTGGACGGAAACCTCCGTCCTCGGTGAATTGCAAGCTCAGAATGACGCGAAGCTGGGCGTCGCTGTTCTTTTAAATTAGAGGTCACATGTTTTCGGCAGCCAATGGGTTTTGCCTACTTTTTTCAACGTCACCGGTGTCGTAGTTCCTGTCCCACCTACCCTGCGCTGTTATTGGAGCAAAAAAGGCGCCAGGGAAGGTGGGAGGGGAATCGAGTAATGGCGCACTTTACCATGCGGTGTTCGATTCGATTCGAACATGCCGAACAGCCTAATATCCGATCGAACATGAGTTCGATAGAACACTGTTCGCTCATCTCTAATTATAAACCCCTAGACACATTCCCATATAGGGATATTAGTGTAGATAATTCCTGCCCCACAGACTAACATTCTCCTCTACGCGTTTCCCTAGTCGTATATCGGATTCGTTCATCAGGAGGAGTTACTAAACTCATGATAGTAGCAAGAAATTTGCAGTCAGGGTACTTTGTTGGTATATACTACAAGCATATCAGTAATTGTTCAATCCTCTTACACTTTGTTTTTTGGACTACTCATTTTTATGAATCAATTTTAAAACGGACTTTATAAAAGTTACATTTTAATAGTTACTTGCTCAGTGATATTTAGTATTTTGAGTGGCATCCCTTCAGTAATATATACATTAATCCCTGTACTACTCTAAACTACCAGAGATGTTATCATTAATCCCTGTACTACTCTAAACCAGCAGACATGTTACCATTAATCTCTGTATTACTCTAAACCAGCAGGGAAGTTACCATTAATCCATGTATTACTCTAAACCAGCAGGTATGTTACCATTAATCCCTGTACTAGTGTAAACCAGCAGGGATGTTACCATTAATCCCTGTACTAGTGTAAACCAGCAGGGATGTTACCATTAATCCCTGTACTAGTGTAAACCAGCAGAGATGTTACCATAAATCCCTGTATTATTCTAAACCAGCAGGGATGTTAACATTAACCTCTTCACTAATATAGACTACCACAGAGGACACTTGTCACTGCAAGTGAAATAAAGATTATTCCCCCAATAAAACAAAAAATTGCAGTTATTGTGTGCTGACAGAAGGCTGCCCATAATCTGTTTTTGCCAAGGGGCCCTCAGTTGCCTGCATTCATTTTTCTCTGAAATACTTTCACTTTAAACAATTGAAGCCACTCTAAATCAGCAGGGATGTTACCATTAATCCCTGTACTACTCTAAACCAGCAGGGATGTTACGATTAATCCCTGTACTACTCTAAACCAGCAGGGATGTTACCATTAATCCCTGTACTACTGTAAAACAGTGGGGAAGTTACCATTAATCCATGTATTACTCTAAACCAGCAGGGATGTTACCATTAATCCCTGTACTACTCTAAACCAACAGGGATGTTACCATTAATCCCTGTACTATTCTAAACCAGCAGGGATGTTACCATTAATCCCTGTACTACTCTAAACCAACAGGGATGTTACCATTAATCCCTGTACTATTCTAAACCAGCAGGGATGTTACCATTAATCCATGTATTACTCTAAACCAGCAGGTATGTTACCATTAATCCCTGTACTAGTGTAAACCAGCAGGGATGTTACCATTAATCCCTGTACTAGTGTAAACCAGCAGGGATGTTACCATTAATCCCTGTACTAGTGTAAACCAGCAGAGATGTTACCATAAATCCCTGTATTATTCTAAACCAGCAGGGATGTTAACATTAACCTCTTCACTAATATAGACTACCACAGAGGACACTTGTCACTGCAAGTGAAATAAAGATTATTCCCCCAATAAAACAAAAAATTGCAGTTATTGTGTGCTGACAGAAGGCTGCCCATAATCTGTTTTTGCCAAGGGGCCCTCAGTTGCCTGCATTCATTTTTCTCTGAAATACTTTCACTTTAAACAATTGAAGCCACTCTAAATCAGCAGGGATGTTACCATTAATCCCTGTACTACTCTAAACCAGCAGGGATGTTACGATTAATCCCTGTACTACTCTAAACCAGCAGGGATGTTACCATTAATCCCTGTACTACTGTAAAACAGTGGGGAAGTTACCATTAATCCATGTATTACTCTAAACCAGCAGGGATGTTACCATTAATCCCTGTACTACTCTAAACCAACAGGGATGTTACCATTAATCCCTGTACTATTCTAAACCAGCAGGGATGTTACCATTAATCCCTGTACTACTCTAAACCAACAGGGATGTTACCATTAATCCCTGTACTATTCTAAACCAGCAGAGATGTTACCATTAATCCCTGTATTACTCTAAACCAGCAGTTATGTTACCATTAATCCCTGTTCTACTCTAAACCAACAGGGATGTTAACATTAACCTCTTCACTAATGTAGACTACCACAGAGGACACTTGTCACTGCAAGTGAAATAAAGATTATTCTCCCAATAAAACAGAAACGTTGCAGGTATTGTATGCTGACAGAAGGCTGCCCATAATCTGTTTTTGCCAAGGGGCCCTCAGTTGCCTGCATTCATATTTTTCTGAAATACTTTCCCTTTAAGCAATTGAAACCACTCTAAACCAGCAGGGATGTTACTATTAATCCCTGTACTACTCTAAACAAGCAGGGATGTTACCATTAATCCCTGTACTACTCTAAACCAGCAGACATGTTACCATTAATCTCTGTATCACTCTAAACCAGCAGAGAAGTTACCATTAATCCCTGTACTACTGTAAACCAGCAGGGAAGTTACCATTAATCCATGTATTACTCTAAACCAGCAGGGATGTTATCATTAATCCCTGTACTACTCTAAACCAGCAGGGATGTTACCATTAATCCCTGTACTATTCTAAACCAGCAGGGATGTTACCATTAATCCCTGTACTACTCTAAACCAGCAGGAATGTTACCATTAATCCCTGTACTACTGTAAACCGGCAGGGAAGATACCATTAATCCATGTATTACTCTAAACCAGCAGGGATGTTACCATTAATCCCTGTACTACTCTAAACCAGCAGGGATGTTACCATTAATCCCTGTACTACTCTAAACCAGCAGGGATGTTACCATTAATCTCTGTACTACTCTAAACAAGCAGGGATGTTACCATTAATCCCTGTACTACTCTAAACCAGCAGACATGTTACCATTAATCTCTGTATTACTCTAAACCAGCAGAGATGTTACCATTAATCCCTGTACTACTGTAAACTGGCAGGGAAGTTACCATTAATCCATGTATTACTCTAAACCAGCAGGGATGTTACCATTAATCCCTGTACTACTCTAAACCAGCAGGGATGTTACCATTAATCCCTGTACTACTCTAAACCAGCAGGGATGTTACCATTAATCCCTGTACTACTCTAAACCAGCAGGGATGTTACTATTAATCCCTGTACTACTCTAAACCAGCAGGGATGTTACCATTAATCCCTGTACTAGTGTAAACCAGCAGAGATGTTACCATTAATCCCTGTATTACGCTAAACCAGCAGGGAAGTTACCATTAACCCCTGTACTACTAGAATAGTAGCAGGGAAGTTACCCTTAATCCATGTAGTACTCTGAACCAGCAGGGATGTTACCATTAATCCCTGTACTACTCGAAACCAGCAGGGATGTTAACATTAACCTCTTCACTAATGTGAACTACCACAGAGGACACTTGTCACTGCAAGTGAAATAAAGATTATTCTCCCAATAAAACAGAAAAGTTGCAGGTATTGTGTGCTGACAGAAGGCTGCCCATAATCTGTTTTTGCCAAGGGGCCCTCAGTTGCCTGCATTCATTTTTCTCTGAAATACTTTCACTTTAAACAATTGAAAACAATATAAGCAAATAGAACTTGGTTATGAATGGTGTACAGGAAAACATTGCTTTAAAAATATACTTTAATAAAAATAAAAAATACAATTTTCTATAAAGTTTTCTAGGTTATGATTTGCAAAAATTCACTATAGCCTGGAAAATCTTTGTCTTTAAACAGGATAATATTATAAAAATTGCGTCCTTGAAAATTTGTACACCAGTTTCTTTCCCTCCACCACCATTTACCTGCCACTCATTATTTACGTCTAAAGTAAAGTCTACTTGTCTGTAAAGATTCATGATCTACACAATTTTCCTCCCAAAGGTTTCCTGTTGTGCTCATAAACTGTATACACAGCTCTTGCACCATTTTATAAATATATTCATGAGACTAATAACTCACTGGCGCTCCCTCACTCCTCACACAAATGAGAATCGTGGAGATTTGTCTGTGGCGATGCCATCAGTTGTCAAATGGCATGCTGCAATGTTATGATTAAGAAGGGCCACTCAGTCTCAATGGGGAACAGTTGAAGTTAATGCCTCTTACTCGGTAGAGGGGAATAATGAGAAAGATGCAGTCAATAGAAACCCAAGGAGGATGATCACGTCCATTATGTGAAATGATTTTAACATAGAATAATTTACTGTGGTTGTTTCTTTAACATCTTCAGGTTTGAAGTGAAAGAATGGTAGATGCATTTAGCAAATGTAAGTATTTGTCTGGGAAGCTACTTTGTATGTCTAATAAGGTTTTCAAGCTTGTCTGGTCTCATTACATGATCAGCGAGAAATCCTCACAGCATATGGCTCGGCCATGTTATTTACAAAACAGGGAAGATGGGAAAATCATTCTTACTTTATTTTCTTAGGTTTTTAGTAATCAAGCACCATGCAGATGCAGACAGAACTCCCATTACTCAAGGCTAGCGCTGGATCTTATTACTGACTTCTCTTTAGCCAGCTTCTCACCCTAAATTTTTTGAAAATCCTCTGTAGCTGTTTCGAGGTTCTTACCTCTCATGAATGCCAGTACCTTGCTCTGCATTGATGAGAGGCAATAACAGCTGCAGAAGGAACCCTCTTTCTTTTGGAGGAGTTACTCTGGTTATATTTCCAGATTATACTGTTATGTTTTTTTTTAATACATTAATCTATAGGATGCTAGCTTCCAAAAGGTAGCACTAGAGCAAGTTCCTATTTTCCACCAAGGAGGTCTTATAAGCATATTCCTAACCCAGAATTCATATCAAGGCATTCATCATCTAAGTCATTTTTAGTATCTCTCTCTAATGAGACATAGTGCCCCTAAAAATCCCCTGCATGCTGAGTTCACCTATTTTGTGATGTTTTAGTATGGACAGGAATACTGGGATGCACCAGAGAAATGACTGAACAGAATTTTTAGCTTTCCTACTAAAATTATGAATAATAATAATAATAATAATAATTATTATTATTATTATTATTATTATTCATGAAGAGGTGGGTTTTCAGGTTGCTTTTAAAGGTTATGATCTTGGGTGGCATCCTAATGTGTTGGGTAGTGCATTGAACAGAATAAGAAATATATAGGAGGAAGGTTGGAGATGGTTGCGTAAAGAGCAGATGAGAGGAAAGCAAAGGAGTTCTTGTGAGGATCAGAGATTGCATGTGAGGAGCTAACAAAATTAGATGATAGTGATATAGCTTTGAGACATCCTTTTATCATTTAATGTAATTTATGTGGGGTACACTGTGAGCGAAGTCACTAAGACATTCGGTAACTTGGCCTATATGTCTATGGACAAACGTGTTTCAGTGTTTTGCAACCAAGTCTATAGGATTGGCCTTATAAAATTGCTCCCCTTCTGGCTGGTTGTACATAACAACAAGAGTACCTTCATACACACACTTGTTGTAGCATTTGTGACATTTTATAAAGCTGTTTATGCTAGCGGCTAAGTTCTATTGAGAAACTGATGGAGACAAATATAGCATATGCCACTATTATTAAGAATGCTTTAACATCTGTCCAAAAGTGCAAAATAAATGAAAAACACCACCAATAATGCATCTCAGAGATTGTAAACTCTTGTGAGCAGGGACTTAGTCCCATTGTGTGAATTGACTATTACTCCGTAATGTCTTTTTTTTGTCTTTTTATGTTGGTGCTATATAAATACTGGTAATAATATTACTAAAACGCTGTGTAAAACTGCCCTGATACAAACACGTTAGCATCTGTAACATACCGACAATTCCATAACCTAAGGTTCTAATGAACCACATTTAGCTCACCATAGGGGTCTATGTAAAACTGGACAAGCCATACGAATGGCATTTTGAGCAATTTTTCTTCAAGGCAAGTAATTTATGTGGATTTGACAACTTAATGTGTTGATTTATGTATCAAAGTTTATTAGAGTAAAGCGTCTCTACTACTAGCAGCAAAAACAGCACATATATGGGGATATTAAAGAATATATGAGAGCAGGGGTATAGCTAAGGTCGTGTGCTGGTTGTCAGGGGGAGGGCAAACTAGCTATTTTCATATATGTTGATACAAAGAAGGGCAGTGAACTGAACCATTACCTTGGGTAACGTAATGCATAACTACAGCTCTGCACCAGAGATCTAGTTTATGAGTCTGATGTATTCATGAGGATAGTACTTCCTCTGTAGTGACTAACAGACTGCTGTATATACATACACACAGATTGTCAATAAATATCCATAGAAATGGGAAGAGCTGTGGTGGAGCCATGCTGTGTCTGCTGTATTCTATTACTGCTTCTATAGTAACACAATGAAAAGCCTTACAGTTGGTAGAAATTCTTGTTTATATTATATAAGTGAAAAGCAGTATGCACACCCTTACAAGGTTGTCATCATCTTTAGCATGTTCTTGAAGTCAACTAGTTATGCAGCAGTATGAATCCCTGCATTACTACTGTATAGAGGTTTTCTGTGCAGGGCACTGCCATCATCTGTGTGAGCTGACATGGTAGGAGTAATTGTTGCAATCCAGCATTTAATATACATAGTAGAACTGCGGCAGTAGAAAGCCAGCCACAGAGCTGTCATTAAAGGGAAGGTTTCTTTAGAAGATAAAAATCTTCTCTGTATTTACAATTACCCACACAATTCATTACTGCGCTGACCCCTGAGCTTTGACAGGGGCACGTAGAAATGATAGAAGAGGACAGGTTTCAATATAGAAAGATACACAGACTGTCAGATATATGGCGGCACAGTATACATCTGACGATAAGAAGATGGATTACACTATATTGCTTTTTATGTCATTCTCATGACAATGCCCCTGAAAACACTGCTATGTGTGAAACTGAAAACCATAAAAATAGTACAGTACAGTATTTCTCTCCAGAACATCTTGGCAGGCCCTCTACAAGATCTTCACCATATAATTGAAGGCCGTATCTTTGTTGTTTTTCGAGCAGCCTCCCTGTATGTCATGATAGTGTGTCACTGGGGGAAGACGGAGAGGTCCTGCGTCAGCAAATCTTTCACCCTTTTTAAAGCCAAGTCCTATTCATCCACGGATGATGTATAATCCATATCTGAAGTGTATTAGATCGCAAAGGGGGATATGAAGTTCACTATGTATTGCTTAAAGACTGAGGAACAAAATATCCAAAAGAAGACAAAATGTACAGAAGCTTTGTTCTGTGTAAGAGAGGGTAGAAGAATAAACACAGAAACAAGAATCCAAAGACGCTAGACAAGGCAAAGATTTGCTGGCAGGCAAGGAATGTCACTTTAATGATGTCGGAAGCAAATAAGCTTCATATCGTGTAGAGAGTGAGTCTCTTCAATATTGTCTCCTCATTAATATACAGCCACTGACCTTTATCTGCTATATTGCTAATGGCGAGTACTATATAATACCCTTCCAATCTACAGTCATGTCAATTATATGAACAATAATAAATATAGGTAAATAAAAATGTGCTGTAATGTGAATATGTTATTTCCAGGGAAATGACCCTAAATGAATACTAATATCCTCCTCATATATACAGTACCTTTCAATATGCTAGTTATTCCTGTGTGATCCATATTGGATCCTTGTGAACCCTCATCTGTCGATCAGTTCTTCATGACCCGATCATTTTCAGAAAGGAATGCTCTTTATTAGGGGTTAACTACAGTGTTGGATATTCAGGAAATACAAAGGACTGCCTCCTGTGGTATGACAGAGATGTTCTATACAGTACTATTCTACATAGCATGGCATACTTACTGTCCTAAAATATGGATATCACAGTACATTTTAGGCCTTGAAATTATGCCTCTTGAGAATGCCCCTCAAAGGGAACCTGTCCCATTTACAATGTGGTCCAAGCTGCAGCAAAAGGTGCAGAGCACGCTGAAATCTATTGTTATGGAAGAAGACTCAGAAAAACTAACAATCTATTCATTGATGGTACAATCACATAGTGTATTAATTGCAGGTTCATCCAGGGTGTGGCACAAAACAGGGCAGCTATACCAGCTGCCACAGAATTCCATTAAAGAGGAACGCCCCCTCCCTCTGCTCACACAGCTTGTCCACAGACGAGTATTTTCAGGAGAAGGAGGGGGCGTTCCTCCCCGCTCCACAGTACAGTGCGATAGGCGCTGCTGGGCAGAAGGGCGTCCCTGGCTAAGTGTCAGAAACGCCCTTCTGACTGTAAAGCGCTACGGTACCGGGACCGATAGCACTTTACCCGGGGCACAGATCGGGAAAGCCGACAGTGCGCTGAATTCGCGCACTGTCAGCTTTCCAGCAGTATATAGAACTGCCTGTGCCCAAATCGGTGAAAGGTCCTCTTTAAAATGCATTACAACCCGATTGCTTATTGAGTACTTCTAGCTAATAGCAATATGTTTTTTTCAGGTTAACAAACATCCATTCCTTAAACCACTCAATACTGGGGTGGCTGGCATTACCTCCCAGTTTATCAACATGTCATGGCCACGTCCTAGCCATGTCATGTCCACATGGTGTGATCGTATCCTTAGTCCTCTGTTCATTCTGGGTTTTAAAATAGCCAGTCCTATTCTCATATAGAGATATCTGTCAGTCAGTGAGTAGGACCGTCCATCTGAATTTTGTCCCGCAAATATCTGTATCAATCAGCTAAGCTCTTCCTGCATTATAAGTTGCTACCCTCAGATTGAACAGCATTGTCAATGTGACAAGTATCCCTTAAAGGGGTTGCCCCATGTCAAGGACCCTATCTATACTGATAGCTTATGTAAATTGAAGATTTTTACTAAATATATTACTTTAGAAATGCTGCTTTGTTTGCCAGCTATGTGAACTTATTCCTCCCATTGTTTACACAGTGTTACCATAACCATAGACCTGTAGGACAAGTGACATCACTTACTTCACTTGCCGGCAGGACAATCAGTTCAGCTAATTGCAGTTTTGCTGATAAAGACCAGTCTATTATATCTCTATGTAAACACACAGACAACACTGAGTCCATTCTCTACAAGCATGTGCATATTATCTGATCTGCATAAGTATTGTGACACTTCATTGTCCCGTTCAGCAAGAGGGAGGGGGAGAGTAATACAGGAAGTGAGAAGAAGAGACTGAAGGCAAACTGCTAAAACAGTGAGATGGGAAGACCCCTTTAAATTGCATCATATCGTTGGCTGTTAGGTGTCAAGTACAGATTTGTCCACCCTCATAAGTCCACTTGGCTGGAAATGTCCTGTACTGATCTACTGATAAGTTAACACAAAGGGATATGCTAACTATCCAATTTGTGTTTAGGTTTGGCCACTCTGTGTGGATATGGGCAGGACAAGTATGAATTGCCGTGTTTCAAGGCTTTTTTGTTTGCATGTTGAGATGTTGTGAAAGTTGAATCATTTTTACAGAAAATTGCATTCATGAACAAAAATGAAGATCAGATTAGTCTGGTTACATCTGCTCATACCTGTTCAGGACCTCCCTCTCCATAGGAGCTCATTTTTAGAAAACAATTGGGCGGGTAACTGGCCCTTCTGTCCTAGATGGCAACATCATGTTGAATGACCCATTTGATCTTGCGATGAGGGTCTCTTTCTCTGCTGTTCTCACCACTCTTGTTTGCCATAGAGTATTTTCCAAAATAGATATCACTCTAGTTGCAATATAGGACTTTGTAGGGAATTTTATGGATATGTTAATGTGTTAGTCATTTATACCATCACCTTAAAAATACACCAAAAAAGGAATACCAATATAGCAATATGTACCAATATGAATCAATTAATATGCCTCAAAACACTGAAGCCAAGATTACTAGATTATAGAGATGAGCGAACAGTGTTCTATCGAACACATGTTCGATCGGATATCAGGGTGTTCGCCATGTTCGAATCGAATCGAACACCGCGTGGTAAAGTGCGCCAAAATTCGATTCCCCTCCCACCTTCCCTGGCGCCTTTTTTGCACCAATAACAGCGCAGGGGAGGTGGGACAGGAACTACGACACCGGGGGCATTGAAAAAAATTGGAAAAAGTCATTGGCTGCCGAAATCAGGTGACCTCCATTTTAGACGAATAGTGGGTTTCAAATCCGGGTCATATGAGAATGTGAACTTTGTGACTATGAGACAGGGATAGCTGTACAGGCAGGGATAGCTAGGGATAACCTTTATTTAGGGGGGAATGTTATTAAAAATAACTTTTTGGGGCTCTATCAGGTGTGTAATTGTGATTTTTGTGAGATAAACTTTTTCCCATAGGGATGCATTGGCCAGCGCTGATTGGCCGAATTCCGTACTCTGGCCAATCAGTGCTGGCCAATGCATTCTATTAGCTTGATGAAGCAGAGTGTGCACAAGGGTTCAAGCGCACCCTCGGCTCTGATGTAGCAGAGCCGAGGGTGCACTTGAACCCTTGTGCACCCTCGGCTCTGCTACATCAGAGCCGAGGGTGCGCTTGAACCCTTGTGCACACTCTGCTTCATCAAGCCAATAGAATGCATTGGCCAGCGCTGATTGGCCAATGCATTCTATTAGCCCGATGAAGTAGAGCTGAATGTGTGTGCTAAGCACACACATTCAGCACTGCTTCATCACGCCAATACAATGCATTAGCCAGTGCTGATTGGCCAGAGTACGGAATTCGGCCAATCAGCGCTGGCTCTGCTGGAGGAGGCGGAGTCTAAGATCGCTCCACACCAGTCTCCATTCAGGTCCGACCTTAGACTCCGCCTCCTCCGGCAGAGCCAGCGCTGATTGGCCGAAGGCTGGCCAATGCATTCCTATGCGAATGCAGAGACTTAGCAGTGCTGAGCCAGTTCTGCTCAACTACACATCTGATGCACACTCGGCACTGCTACATCAGATGTAGCAATCTGATGTAGCAGAGCCGAGGGTGCACTAGAACCCCTGTGCAAACTCAGTTCACGCTAATAGAATGCATTGGCCAGTGCTGATTGGCCAGAATACGGAACTCGACCAATCAGCGCTGGCTCTGCTGGAGGAGGCGGAGTCTAAGATCGCTCCACACCAGTCTCCATTCAGGTCCGACCTTAGACTCCGCCTCCTCCAGCAGAGCCAGCGCTGATTGGCCGAATTCCGTACTCTGGCCAATCAGCACTGGCTAATGCATTGTATTGGCGTGATGAAGCAGTGCTGAATGTGTGTGCTTAGCACACACATTCAGCTCTACTTTATCGGGCTAATAGAATGCATTGGCCAATCAGCGCTGGCCAATGCATTCTATTAGCGTGAACTGAGTTTGCACAGGGGTTCTAGTGCACCCTCGGCTCTGCTACATCAGATTGCTACATCTGATGTAGCAGTGCCGAGTGTGCATCAGATGTGTAGTTGAGCAAAACTGACTCAGCACGGCTAAGTCTCTGCATTCGCATAGGAATGCATTGGCCAGCCTTCGGCCAATCAGCGCTGGCTCTGCCGGAGGAGGCGGAGTCTAAGGTCGAACCTGAATGGAGACTGGTGTGGAGCGATCTTAGACTCCGCCTCCTCCAGCAGAGCCAGCGCTGATTGGTCGAGTTCCGTACTCTGGCCAATCAGCACTGGCCAATGCATTTCTATGGGGAAAAGTTAGCTTGCGAAAATCGCAAACTGACAGAGATTTCCATGAAATAAAGTGACTTTTATGCCCCCAGACATGCTTCCCCTGCTGTCCCAGTGTCATTCCAGGGTGTTGGTATCATTTCCTGGGGTGTCATAGTGGACTTGGTGACCCTCCAGACACGAATTTGGGTTTCCCCCTTAACGAGTTTATGTTCCCCATAGACTATAATGGGGTTCGAAACCCATTCGAACACTCGAACAGTGAGCGGCTGTTCGAATCGAATTTCGAACCTCGAACATTTTAGTGTTCGCTCATCTCTACTAGATTATATAGACACATGGAGAACCATTACGCTCAGGATTCAAGCATGTTTTTCCATCTCCACTATGCTGATATTTACCTTTTACATTCTACATGATAATGGAGCAAATGTAATTGGAAGATAAATTAAAATGAGATAAGCTGCAGTCTAAAAAAGCCTTCCAGCATCATTAATAGCAGATCAATAATTCTAACCCACTGTAGATATGATAACTTTACAGAAATGACGCATATCAAATTGCATGGTGGAAATCCAATTAGACAAAGAAATAGTCTTGTCCAGCAGAGCAATATCAAGAACTGCATGTAATGGATATATATATTCCATGCTACTGAGAACATCAATGAAGAGCGTGTTCAAGGAGATTTAGCATGTGCCACCAATTAGCTGAACCATTCCTTGCACACTTAGAAGAGCTTTAAGAGTAACGGGTGACTGCTTTTATTGAAATTGCTATGAGAAGTCAATTATTATTTTTATTGCTGTACATGATAAAGAGGTACAAATACATACATCAATGTGGGCAAGAACATACCAATGGATAGGCATGATGCAATGAAATGCTATTAAAGATTTCATTATCACCCAAGGTTAAAGATTAGGCATGAAAGACAACAGTTCAATAGTGATAATGTTCTGCTTCTAGAAAATCCAGTTAGAAACATACAATTTGCATACAATGGAAATGTCATTTGCAACATTTTTATTCTTAATTCCTTTGGACTATCAAAGAAATATTCAGGGTGCAGATGTGACCTCAAATAAGAAAAGATATTTTAGTATATACTGGTAACTTAAATTCTACTGGAGATAACAAAACATAAAGAGTAAATAGATGGCGTAATCTGTCAGATATATGTGTGTAATATGCTACTATAATGATATATGAAATTATGATACACCGTACTGTCTCTTTAAAATTGCACATAAGGGCTCGTTCACATCTGCGTTCATGGGTCCTTATTGCAGGTTTCCGTTTCCTGCATAAAACAGATGCAGGAGACGGAAGCCTGCAGGAGACTTTCTCACCCATTCATTTGAATGGGTGAGAAAGCTGTCCGGCCGTGCGCGGCATTGAGCGTTTTGCGCTCTCCGCCGCGAAACCGGGTTTTATAATCCGGACACAGAATCGGACATGCAGTACTCTGTGTCCGGATAAAAAAATCCGGTTTCGCGGCGGAGAGCCTAAAACGCTCACCGCCGCGCACGGCCGGACCCGGTCTATGGTTTCCGTCTTCTGCCATGCAGAAGACGGAAACCATAGTACGGACACATGAACGCAGGTGTGAACCCAGCGTCAAGCTGTTGTAGTCCAACATGCTCCTAATTTTTGACATATACACAGTCCAGTCATATTAATGTGACCACCGCCTACTTTTGACATCAACGTTAAATAACCAATCGCAGAAGGCACGTGTCATCAGTAGAGATGAGCGAGTAGTATTTGATCGAGTAGGTATTTGAACGAATACTACGGTATTCGAAATACTCGTACTCGATCGAATACTACTCCTATTCACAGTAAAGATTTGATTCAGAACCAGTGTTGATTGGCCGAATGCTATACAGTGTATAGCATTCGGCCAATCAATGCTGGTTTTGCAGCAGGATCGTCTTTGCTAGTCGGGAGAGCTGGCAACTTGCGGTTATGCGGGAGCTGACTTTTTCTCTTAGGAATGCATTGACCAGCGTTGATTGGCCGAATACTATACAGTGTACAGCATTCGGCCAATCAACGCTGGTTCTGCCGGAGGCTTGTCTGTGAGGATGCAGAGTCTAAGATTGGACCACAATGGAGACATAGAACCCACCTCCTCACAGATGAGCCTCCAGCAGAACCAGCGTTGATTGGACGAATGTTGTACACTGTATAGCATTCGGCCAATCACACGGAGCCCATTATATGCTATGGGGTCCGTGTGCTTAACTGTCCAGTGCTTTCAGTTGCGCTAATATTTCATTCGGGGGGTCCTCCTGTGGACTCCTTCCGGACGGGAGGCAAGCGCTACTGTGAACCGGCCCATAGTCTATGAGGTCCGTGCGCTTTAACTGCACTTCGCTCCTACTAAACACTCTCCTCCTGCTACTCGTGGACTTGGTGACTCTCCTTTAGTCGAATAGTGGTTTCCCCTGAAATGAGCATTTTTTCCCATAGACTATAATGGGATTCGATATTCGATTGAGTAGTTGAATATTGAGGCTCTACTCGAAACGAATATCGAATCTCGAATATTTCACTACTCATCTCTAGTCATCAGCCATATGGGTGCACTCATCACTGTGGAAGGCATGATGGATCAACACATGTATGCATCTATCCTTGTGGACCATGTTCACCCCTACATGCAAAATGTTTTTCCTCAGGATGATGGCATCTACCAGCAGGACAATGCAACATGTCAGAAAGCTCGTAGTGTACTTGTGTGGTTTGAGGAGCACTAGGAGGAGTTTACTGTAATTCCCTGTACTTGAACCCAATTGAGAATCTGTGGGACCACCTCAATCGGGTTGTTCACGACATGGATGTACAACCGCGTAACGTTGCGCAGCTGGCCACGGCACTGGAGTTAGCATGGCTCAACATCCCAGTGAACATCATCACAACATCCCCTCTCTTCCTGCACATCTCGCAGCGGTCCGCTCTGTGAAAGGTGGTTATTCTGGATTTTGACAGGTGGTCACATTAATGTGACTGGATTGTGTATATCACATTGGGCATTGTGACAGATATGCAGGCGTCATTTTATAAACTAGATGGTGCTGAACAGATTGAGATATAGTTTTGTTCAAAAAGATTCAATACGACTTGCATGTTAATCCTTCTGCATTGCAGAAATCCAGGTTTTTTGTTGTACATTTTCCTGTGTTTTTTTTTTGAGCCAAAGCCAGAAGTGGATTGAGCAGAGGATAGAAGTATAAGATCTTCCTATATATATCCCATTCCTTTTGTAGCAATTCTAGGCTTTGGTTCAAAAAGACACAGCAAAATCTGCAACAAAAAAAAGCTGCTTTTCCTCAATGTGTGGCCTCGGCCTAAATCTGATCTTTCACTGTTTAGGAGTCCAGTGGGAGTCCAATGTACATCTTTGTATGTATGTACAGAGATAGCTGTCAATTACTCTCTATATGAACTACATATTGATCTGTGCAGCCCCTTCTGCTCTATAACACATATCTGCAGATTACATGTACAATGTGTCAGGCTCACTTTAAGTAAACCATGTTGGCAGGCCTTATGACCTTCTCCAATAGAAGTAACTGCCTGGCGCTCCTGGATACATTTGCACCACACAGGTTTACTCTTATGGATTTTTGCTGCCATTGAAAATATTATAGCATTTTCCCTTGGTCTAATGAAGTCCATAAAGCTTACATTACAGAGACCTTATAAATACTAATATTATTCCAGCTGGAATTAAATGCATATTTTGAAATGTAAAAAAAAGCTGCCATCTTGTGTGATGAAAATTAGAGATACTGTTTTATTAAATAGAGGCCTGCATATATCCTCATGCTGACTTCATTAGCAGACTTTCAAGGCCCACCTATTAATAAAACATTGTTCAAATTGATTCCATCCCTTCAGTGAGAGGGGGTCTACTGACATAGTTTTGTGCAGTGTAATGTGCCTCTTTACTAAATCCTTTCACTGAATGTGACTGCAAACCAATTACATCTCAAAAACCAGAGAGCAGCAAAATGCAGCCACTTTACAAAGTATCTAATTTATCTTTGAAACGCATGTTTGCCTGATGCTGGGACTCAAGGCAATTTAGCAATACGCGGTTTCTAGCAAGGAATGGGGCCAGCAGTTTTAATTGGAAAGAAGGAAAAAAAAACATCTATGGCTGATATAAAAAATGATACAGCATTTTCAGAAAAAACAAGTTCTTTTTATATACACTATATACTATACCGTGTGATGGCAATTTATCATTCTGTAGGCAGAACGTGGTTGCTTAGCCTGGTCAGTATTGCCGGTCATAGACATAACATGAAATGGATTGGAACAACTTATCTGATCCCTATTACCTTTAACAAGACATATGAAGGATGTCACTTTTTTTCCTATGAAGAACCACATTTCACTGTTAAGAATTCTCAGTCATTGATACCTTAACATGGCTAACTAAAAAAAAAGGTAATGGTATCAAACTTTTAAGACTATGTAAGTCTCTTCATTAGGCATATAGTAGATAAGGAGACCTAAGTAGTCTTGGAAGCTTGCAATAGTCATCATCTCAATTTTTAACTCTTTTATCTCTTAGTTAAAGGTGGAACATAATATCAGGAAAACATCTTTAATACAGGAAATATCTGTATGTTCCCATGGTCCTAAACTGGCAGCAAAGGAAGGAATCTAAAATACAAGGAAAATTGTAAAATTTCAGAAAACCTTGAAATTCTTTTTACAGCCTTCTATATACTAACACATAGTAATTTGGGTCAACCCTATGGGTTTGTGCCAACTCTTTCACAATATCATCTGAGAAGGATTGGACCAATCTTTTCTTCTCACAGTAGATAAAAACAGATGCCGCCAGTTGTGTCTGGCAGTAGCTTACTCACTTTTCACCATAGAGAACATATGCAGTCAAACCGAGCATGCATGTACACGTGTATATTTCAAATAGACTGAACTAATATTTAGTCCACAACTATTAAAAGGTTATGACCACTTTTAGTCTCCTTTTCCTATGAGTATGTAAAATTCAAAGAAAATAGAAAACGAAGAGTATAGAATGGCACTAAAAAATATTAGGAGGAGCGTGAACATAAAAGTTTGCTATGTTACTGAGGAAATTGAGGAGGCTGTGAAAGGGAAAGGTGTATTGCAAGTGTGTGCTGTTGTTGTTTCATCATAAGCAAATGCGATGGTACCTTTACAAGGTATTTTGAAACGGGAAATTGCAAGATCTGTCACCCATAAAATGTTTTTCCTCCTTGTTGTTCATTAACCTATATAAAGTGTAATGATACACATCTGGTGGTTCTCTTCTGACTAACCATCCACAGATTGGCACAAAGGCTCCTTGGCCAGTCATATCAATTGACTGCCCCTATCTTTCTCTTAAACCGGCTGGCCTTATTTATGTCCTACATAAATTGATCATCAATATATCAATAACATCAATATATCCTGATGGCTGCATGCATCCACTTTGACTTCAATTGAAGAAGGCCATAATTGATGTGGTGCACAGAGTCAATTTTGTAATACTACATGAGAAAATCAACGCATCCATCTCTTTTTGATAAAGTCTGGTCAGCATGGATCAATAGGTCCAACATCCCAGGCCTGCTGTATTGTCTCCAATTATAACTGACCTATAAGATTTACTGGAGCACTCCCCACCTTCCCCTTGGACAGGGCCCCTACTTCTTCTTATTTTCCATTTTGTCCTCCATCTCATGGAACTATTGCCCCTCCCACCTACAGGTTTTTGTTCTATACTTTTTATTGCCTTCTTTTCTGTGTTGTAGATGTAGGACTGTTCTTTATTGTAGATGTATGACAAGCCCTTTTGCCCTTATGTTTTATGTACATTACTCTGCACTTATGCTTTATCTTTGCGCTTGTACATATGTTTATTTTCTATTCTGTATTTTCATTGTTTCAATTCAATAACTACCTTTAAAACCAATTGTAAGGATAACTGGATTGAAAGGTAGCCTTAGGAGTGAAGACCTTCCCAGACTTAAAGAAGTTGCACAGGATTAGAAAACATGGCTGTTTTCTTTTTTTTCAGGAAGTGACATCACATCCATTGGTCACATGGCATTGCTAGAGTTCATTCTCATTCATTTTAATGTTTTACATTACTGCCCTTTGTATTCATTTTTTTCCCTATCAGTATGTCTTTGGAGTGTGGGAGGAAACCCACATAAACATAAGGAGAACGTAAAAAACTCCTTGAAGATGTAGCCCTAGGCAGGATTTGAACCCAGGACTCCAGCTGCTGCCTGTATTCATCAAGGTGTTATCTAAGGGAGGCTCCTGTAGTGGGTGAAAGACCTCAGCACGTGTCTTTGAACACAGGGCACTCAGTGGACATTCACCTTAATTTATAAAGACAATGGCACTTTACAGTCAGTGCCTACAGGTCTCTAAAGAGTGACGGAAGAAGGAATAGATAGTAAAAGAAATAAACACCGAACATTTACTTGCTATAAAATAGACACATTACACAAAAAAAGCTATTGTGATAGATTCCTTTTCATAGTTTGAACAGTACACTTAAACTAACCTATTCCTTTAGTCTCCGGGAGGTAGAAGTGTGAGCGATACTTATTGCGCATGCAGAGTAATGGCAGCCATTACATACAGTGCTTCACAAATCATCCCAAATGCATTAAGAAAGACATTTCTTATAGCAAAACGGCTGTGCTTTTTTGTGGCACAGCACAAATCTGTAATAAATTCCAAGTAAATAATTTTATAACATTTAAAACCATAGAGTATTGCTAATGGGATGATACACCCTGAACATAACACTGTTAAATGCATAGCCTCAAAGGGAATATGCATACAGTAGCATATTTGTAGGTATAAGTAGCTAAAATATATTTTTTGGCTGTGCGGTTAGTAAAAGAAACTCATATTTCTATTTAGCTTTTCAAAGCATATGCATGCTGTGTTATTGCACCTTTGCCCATGTGGGAAGCTGCCCCAGCACATCACTTCTCTGTGTAGAAAACGTCTGCCAGGGTGAAAGCACAAGGAATTACAATCTCCTAGACAAATGGCTTCTTTTTATCGTACAGCATTGTTCATCATGCTGATACGTGGAAAGGCACAAACCTTGTAAAATTGTATCAAATCCTTCATGATATACTGCTATGCAACGGGGCTAAAATACCTGCTGTATAGTGAGGTTACAAATGGCAGGAGCTTCCACCGCACAGTTCCCTGCAAGTCTAGAGCCATAAATTAAAGCCCCTGGACCCCAATGTGAAACTTATAATGACACCCCCATCTGCCTTTTGCCATTTAGAATAGTGGTATATTTTATGTAGCTGAAGAACCTTTTGGGCCACAGGGTCAAGGGCTTAGTAGCCACTGCTGTTCTCGCATCCCCTGTAGTTATGCCCTTTAACTTTCCAGGAGGAATAACACAGAAATGATGCAAGTAATAGTTCTAGTAAGATTTGCCAGAGAATCCTTATTTCATGTGTAATGCAAGTATTACAGAAGATCCTATATAAAGCATATATACAATAATACAAGAGATAAATGCTATAGAAGAGGTGATTATCCCAATTATTAGTATTTACCATCTTTCTACATGTAAATGGGATTGCACATTAAATTATCAGACTGAAAGCTGTGTGACATGACAACAAGTACGTAAGGTTCATGTCTAGCCCATATGATCCTGCTACTGGATAGACGGTGTTCAGAAAATTTTTGATATATAGCCAAATCTGCTATATATCAAACCCTAATAACATTTCTCCATTATAAATATATATTCTTTCAAATGAACTACATTGGAGACTACATTGGTTTAGGCACATTGGGGAAGATTTATCAATGCATCTTTTCCAGGGATGATATTGTGATGTGCATTGATAAAGCAATTTATAAATCCCCCCCATTGTATGTATGATACCAAAACATCGTATACGATCAGTTCCATAGATTGTAAGCCCTCAAGGGCAGGACCCTCTACCCCACCGTGCCAGTTGGTCACTATTAGTATTATATCTACCTGTATATTTTCTGTATTGTATGTAACCCCCAAATGTAAAACACCATGGAATTAATGGTGCTATATAAATAAACAATAATAACAATAATAATAATAAAGTTCCTTGGATATATCAGATACACAATCATTGAAATGAAAAGACATGACAACACTTGAGCTCCAGTGGATAATAAGAAAGCATGTAAAAAATAAGTAGGCGTTACGGAGCCTAAGGGTCATTGCACACAGAGATTTTTGGTGCTGATTTTGAACTGAATCCTCCTCAAAATCAGTCTCCAAAAAAGCCTCCCAATAGAACTCTATTGGGAGGCTTTTTTGGAAGATGATTTTAAGGCGGATTCAGCATCAAAATCAGCCCCAAAAAAATTAGTGTGCACTGACCCTAAGGAGCAAAGGAAACTCAAAGTGCAGAGCAGCGGGAGGGGCTGGAAAGAAAATGAAGAAAAATGTGAAGCGAAAGTGCAAAATTAATAAAACTGTATTTTACCACCATTTTGTCTGTTTACTGTACTTGCAGCAATAATACCACTCTTCTGCCAGCTATTCTGCTACATAAAGGCAGGAATGTTGCTTGTTAGAAAAAATAACAGACAAAATGGAATTTATGTAATTTGTCCAATATACAGAAAGAGATATTTTCAGACATTAGCTGGCTCAATGCAAAGATTTTATAAGCAGGGTCATAGCCGGAGCAAGAGGGGAGCAGCAAAGAAATATGCTGAAGCTGCTGAGATGGCAGACATCAACACGTCACTTTGCAGCAGGGTCTACAGTAGCAAAACAAACATTTGTCCATGTTAAAAGAAAGTCTGGCTATGGTGCTATTATGAGTCCCACACACACACTTCAGCACTTGGCAGGAAGCAATAACCTACACCACAGTACAAATAAAAAATTACTACATTCATTTTTCTCTTTGTCTATGTAAGCTCCATTGTTTCATATTCAGAGTATACCAAACACAGAATACCAGACAATATACTTACTAGACTAAAAAACCTTTGCAATGCCTCTCTTTGTCTTATATTGCAGAGCGGTACAGATGGATGGCAATGGCCCCGTTTTTGGAAAATCATAAAAAGTCCTTTAAGCAAAAATAAATAAATAAAAAAAAATAGAAAAATGCAATAGACTAAACAAAATGAAACCTAGAGAATAGCTAAAATGTAATCTTTGGGTTGTAACTAACATATTAATAAAATCATAATCTACAAGGACGACTGTATTTGATTGTGAAAACCATTATAATTAAATAATAATAAATCTCCGTCCCCTTGTCAATCTTACCGAATCCTTAAAAAACATCTGACTTCTCAGCTTCCCTGAACCTCCTTTGTTAAAGTTGATATTCCTTCTGATAATGGAATTTCCAGATCATTGGGTAAATGACATTGAAAACCATAATGAACATTGATATCAACATTGGTTAATTAATGCCAAAAATAAGCAGAGCAGTGGAGAAAGCCCTTGTATGTATATGATAGGTTGGGGACGATGAATCTACAAAACAAATGTCACTGGATGTGAACTCTGTCCGCTCTCTGAATCTAAAAGCATTTGTAAGCCACTCCAAAGTCATGCAGCCTCCATTCTTTTAATGTTGAGTGGGATTTTATGAATCATTTCTAATGCCGGTGGCTAAATAAATTCTGATGACATGCAGGCTATGATTTCTTTGTTCAAGGTCCATTTGTTAAGCGAGACAGAAATTACTTTAACTTCACGCTCTGTGAGTACTTCCAAAACATTTTGGGCTTTCTTTTTTCTACAAATCTGACCTTCTTTGTGCAGAGGCAAGCACAGAAATCCTTGCAGCATTCAGCTAATTAATGCATGATAAGTCTGGCATTAGGTCCTTTCCATTTGGCAGTAGATTTGGGGGATTGTGAAATACGCTGAAGCAAATATGTTATCCAACAAGTATATATTCATCGTATCATATGGAAGCTTTAATGTCAACGTCGACCCAGCAATAACAGATTTTCAGTCTGAAAAATTCTAAACTTCTGTAGATTCGTTTTTTAATATAGCATCATAGTTTCGAAGGCCCAGTTTTCCTAGACAGATCTCTAAATGCACTGCAAACTAAAGAGTTAAAGGAGGTTCCCAAGGAAAAAAAATAAGCCGATGTCAGAGAATATTTTATAACAAGAAAAGATGAGTCACTCGCCTATTCCTCCCACCGCTGCTCTAGTGTTCCAGCTCTGATGGTGTCGTTCCAGCACTCCCATGATATCGCTGACCACTCCAACTGACTTTAGTAGAAGTCAGGTATGTTATTGCTCCGGAAAGTCTGTTTACGAATTTACCAGTTGTTGTTATTCCTGATTTTTTTTTTTTTACCACAGTATCTTCATGTGCTGCCAAGGGTACATCCATAGTTCTCAACATGGTTGAATCCTATGACTACCACCATGCAAAGCTATGGATGCGGTGACCGTCACACGCAGCATTTCTAAAAAGTACTCATAGGCAGCAGTGGGGCTTCAATGCCGTGCTGTGGTAAGAAGTGAGCCAGCGCACATCCCTTTATGTCATTTAGAAATGCTACCCCCTTTAAACCTCTCAAAGGATCTCAGAATGATAAAAGGATAGCATTAACGTTAAGCCACTAAACAATAAAGAAGATATAATAGGGAAAAAAACTGTATGACAATAAAAATTTTGCTAAATCAAGACTAGACATGAAGAACATTTTTTGTGCATTATTTCAGCCATAAATGTTGTATCTCTGTCCAAATCCAAGGCTATATTCTGATGAGATCCATATATTAGAATCTAAGCACAATCCCTGGTTGATACTTGGACTGTGATAAGTAACAGAAGCTGCAGATCTACTGAGTGTAACATCCCTTCTCCCATATCACATTACCCTGGACAGCACTAACATCATCTTGTACGCCCAGCCAGTTACTAATTAAGCTGTTTTTAATAAGCACATCAATACAATGAGTGCACACAATACAAAGCTCGCCGTATATTATGCACACAAACGCAGCACTGAAAGGTCACTGGAAGAATTGCTTTGTTATTTCATTGGCTTGTGTTAACGGCCATGGAAATTAACTACAGTACTGCCAGCAAGCTGCACGCCATCGACATTAAGAGGACCGGGTCTGTAACCAGAAGTGATGCTTGTGTATAGTGACATGGAGATGTTTAATTAATTTGGCAATTATACAAGGTTCACTGGTATCATTGGCGGCTCTGTAGAGTAGAAATGTATACCATATATAGGGACGGCTGCAATGTTGAGTTTTTACCAAGTGATTACTGCAAATGTATCATCATTATTTTTTTCCAGTCTAGCCACCCAAGACATTATCAAGTCTCTAGAAGAAATAATTATTGGTATTTAATCAGGTGTTAACTTATTATCTTCAATTTATCCTAGTGCTGTGGAAGCAGAAGGAGATGGACGTGCAGGATTCGAGTGACTCGCATAAAGCCTTGATGTACCTAGAACAGTAGTTCTTAACCTTGTTTGAGGTACCGAACCCACCAGTTTCATATGCACATTCACTGAACCCTTCTTTAGTGATAAATCAAATAATTTCCAAATTCAAGACATAGGTATATGGTTTTTTACTGGTACACAAAATGAACCGTGCATATGGCCTAGGGTTCGATCGAACCCTGGTTAAGAACTAGAGATGAGCGAACAGTAAAATGTTCGAGGTTCGATATTCGTTTCGAGTAGCCCCTCAATATTCAACTACTCGATTCGAATATCGAACCCTATTATAGTCTATGGGGGGAAAATGCTAGTTTCAGGGGTAGGCAACGTTCGATCAAATTATACTTACCAAGTCCACGAGTGAGGGTCGGGCTGGATCCTCCGTGCAGTCTTCTCCTTGCAGCGTCCCCGCGGCATCTTCCGGCTCTGAATTCACTCTGCCAGGCATTGGGCCTGGGCAGAGCCGACTGCGCATGCCCGCACTACAAGTGGACATGCACAGTCGGCTCTGCCAGGGCCCGATGCCTGGCAGAGTGAATTCAGAGCCGGAAGATGCCGCAGGGAAGCTGCATGGAGAAGACTTCTAAAGGTAGGAGGAGAACCAGCATTGATTGGCCGACTGTATAGCATTCGGCCAATCAATGCTGGTTCTGCATCGAACTTTTACATTCGAATAGCGAGTGGTACTCGATCGAGTACAAGTATTTCGAATACCATAGTATTCAATCGAATACCTACTCGATCGAGTACTACTCGCTCATCTCTATTAAGAACCACTGACCTAGAAGCATTGCTTTACTTCTATAGCTGTAGGTATACAGGAGTCCGCAAGGAGATGTAGATACAAGAAGATTCCAATTGGACAACCTGTTGACACAGTGTGACCAACAGAAGAATTTCTTTGTATTATTGTACAATGCCTTGTCATTAAAGGGGTAGTGACTTCCTATGTCCTTTCCTTAGATCGCTGATTGGCCTCAGGGGTCACAAGCAATGGACACTTCTGCTGAAAGAAAACACCAGAGCAGCAGAACTGGACCACTCTGGGAGACAGCAGCTCACCCAGGACAGGTGAGTATGTTCTTTTTTAAATATTTTTCACCTTTTGGCCTCATATTAAAAAAGTTGTTATCTTTAACAACCCCCTTGAAACCCTTGCATATTCTATAAAAATTATGGGGTTATTCCCAATTCAGGCATATATGGCATACCCACAGGATGTACCATAAATCTCTGATTCATGTAGGTCCACCAGTCCCCCGCCCGCAGCCACATCCCAGTATGAAATAAATGAAGCAGTAGCCGCACATGTGTGCTGATTCTCTTTTCTCTTCTATGGGAGTTATATAAAAGGTCAATAAAATGAGTCTATTCTGGTGAATAAACTTGTTGAAAGCCAAATACAAAGCTGCATGTTTTGTGAGAAGAGTAGGTGATGGTGGAGAGTTGCATTTGGCCACTCACTTGTATGTAAGTACTATACATGATGGTTATATGTACATACTGTACAATGTATATGAAATATTGCCTGTTTTGTCTTCTCTCCTATTATATCTCTATAAAGTGTCTGTAAATGTTATATGTGCTAATTCAGCAGTCATCCCATTGTTTTCAGCTATATTGCAGCACTATGTTAGGGGCTGGTAATGTAAAAAAACAACACTTTAATGGTTTTCCATTACCTTCAACAGAAAGAGAAGATATAAATCTAATCTAAGTAGGAATCTAAGTAGGCTTTAACAGAGCTATACAATTGGTTGCTGGTTTCTATAGCCTGTGGGGATTTGCAGCTCAATTCACCTTTTCTGAGCTTTGATGGCCCCCAATATGTCATAGTGGTAGTTGACCATAGACTGTAAAGATACCCCATATTTATCATCCAGCACTGTGATATATCTGGCACTGTTTAAAATTGGCTAGTCAGTCTACATTCTCTAATAATTCAGTAATAGTAAGTAGTCTGCTACTATATATATATATATATATATATATATATATATATATATATATATATATATATATAATATATAAGCCTCCTGACGAAGCCGAGTGCGGGCGAAACGCGCGTCAGGCGTTTCTCACAGTCCCACCGGCCTCAGACCGAGTTCCCCCTACTGCTATCTTTATTTGTTACTTTGGATCATAGGAAATATGTCGGTACCTACGGGTATGTATTAAAGGTGACCCTATCTGGGTACACTTTTTTACTTATTTACCACCTTCTATTCTTATTGATTATACTATATGGTTAGTGGACATTTGATATCTAGTCCTCTCACCTATGTTTGGTGTGTAATATTAGGTATTCAGTTTATACTAGGGAATATATTCCCCTTCTTGTGACTCTTGTGACTTTTTTCCTAGTATCTTTTCATTATTTTTCATAGTTGGGGCTATACTCTGTGTGATTGCCGGTGGGAGGGTTATGGTACTCCTCTGCGATTTAATGGGGAAATTTACTCTTTTCCCCATGTGTCTCCCCTGTTTGTTTACGTATTGTATTGTCTTATGTGATATTTATTAATAAAAATTATATATATTTTTTATGTTTTATGTCTCAAGTGGTTTGAATTATTGACATGTCTCTTTCCTGGTAAGGCACATCCAATTTTTGATCATTTTGATATATCCCCTTGTCAGGGATAGGGAAAGTATCTAAAGCCATTATCTATGTAAGGCATGTGCATCGGTTTATTTACACAAAAAGTGCCAAAATTCTGCTGCACTAGTGAATCTGCCCCGGTGTATGTGTTTGAGTAGATAGACGGATAGATAGAATGATAGACGGATAGTGCATATAAAGATATAGCATTTTAACAGTGCATCTTCAAGTCAAAGAGATAACTTTTCAATCCTAAATCCACTTTAAAATATCTAGACCATGTTCTTGAACGGAAAGGATATTTCTTTACGGTGCATGCCCAGGATGAGTTTTGATGCATTATTTGATGTAGAAGATGTAGATTTGGGGTGGGGGAACTAGATAAATGCAGTTCTGTATTTTGCTTAGTTTATAACAAAAAGAAAAACAGACAGACCAATTTACAAAATAGATACCAAGAATGAGACATCATAGAATCTTTCAGAACAATCTAGACTAGCCAACGATTTTGAAATGGCTCCTGGTCATATCCATCTACCAGCAGATTTCTGTTTAACACTCAACTAGGGTATTATTCATACATCAGTTTCTATAAACCAAAATCAGGAGAGCAGACTACACAGAGATAAAGTATAATGGAAAGATTTCACTCATTCTGTGTTTTAAACCCACCCTTGGTTTTGGCCTACAGACACTGATACAAAACACTGATGAGTGAATAAGGCATTAGGCCTTATACACGAATGTGGGAAAATGGCCAATAACCATGAATGTGTTTGGGTCTATTCACATACAGTAGCCATTTGTTTGACAGACTGTTTTTTTTTTCAAGTCTGTAAAAAAAAAAAAAACTAGTGTAGTAATACCACAGCACATTTTTTTCTTTGCTTTAGTGAAAGTTTATTTACATGTGGTTTTGCGATCATCCACCAATGCTTATAAACAAGAATAACGGTACAATAATTTGATGCAGAAAATGGAGGCGACATTTTGGCCATGGAGTCAGCCTTCTCAAACCCAAAATCTGAAGGGAAATTGGAGATACATGTAGATATAGAATTTACAAGCTAAGGGTTGTCATAATACATAACTGTGGAAGACTGACGTATAACATAGAATATACAAACAAAAAACATTGGTAAAAGACATTGATAAAACATATGATATCCCAGATGATAACTCAAAACACGGGATAATGCAACCAATAAAAACTGACATAGGGGCCACACGGTGGCTCAGTGGTTAGCACTGCAGCCTTGCAGCTGGAGTCCTGGTGTTCAAATACCACCAAGGGCAAAAAACCATCTGCAAGGAGTTTGTATGTTCTCCCCGTGTTTGCATGGATTTCCATCCCATATTCCAAAAAAGACATACTGATAGGGAAAAAAAAAAATGTACATGGGGCTCACAATCTACATAAAAAAAAAACTGACATAGTTACATAGTAGATGAGGTTGGATGAAGACATCAGTCCAAGTCCAACCTGTAACCCTACAAGCCCCTACAGTGTTGATCCAGGGGAAGGCCCAAATCCCCACGAGGCTACATGTTCAATCTTTGTCTGTTTTGATGGACAACTCACATGGCCACCCTTCGCTGTCATGTAAATGAGCCCCTTGAATGGGCTTGAATGGACTGACGCAGCAATAATTTTCAGAAGTCAAGTCTGTGGTGGGAATAAGGTCTTAGACCATGGCTTCATGCCTTAAAACGTCAAATGCTACCTTTTCTGCATACCTTCTCTAATGGAATCACTCATTTGTGCTGTTTTAGTATTTGCATCTGTGTTTTCTTCCAGATCTGACCATATTACTAGGCAGGATTCTGTCATCCCCTTCATCTTCACTAAATCCCTTAGTGTACTAACATGCAAATATTTAGAGCTGGTTTTTCTGTCCATTACAATGCATGAAAAGGTCACAGCAATCTGCAAATGAAATGACCTTTCATCAGGTGTTATGACAAGCTGTTTTCTAGATTTATTCAACTCATTTCGCAATTCTGTTTTTTTTCACCCTAGACTATACCTTTTTACTCAGCAATATTGTACTTATTTGTCAAATGTATTTCGTCTTAACTCTCTATGTTGCCTATGGAAACCAGAACAAAGAACTATTACAAGAAACTATTAGCTACTGTACGGCTGATAAATTATTATTGATCTGATGGACAATTTGTGCTGTCAGCTGTATTGTATTGTTTTCTTCTGTTCCAGACTGTGAACATGTATCTTTTGGAGGTATTTCACTGCTTTTATACCTTCATCTCTAGCATATGTTTCTCTATGTGTTTATAGCCACTTGTTTATTTGCATTAATATATTTTCATAAAATCATTACAGCAGACCCAGTTATGACTCTATTGTAACCCTTCTTAAGCCCATATTGACAAAGATGCACTGCTGTAGAAGTCAGAGTACAAGCACTGATCCTAAACCCCTTTAACCTCCAATATTTCCGTGACTCTTATGAGTAAGACAAGCTCTTCTAATTTGGAATTCTGTGAAGACTTTACACCAGGTTCAGGTTTGTGCCCATACCTCTCTCTGGCACCATAAAGAGTTCCCAAAGCTATTGACCCTTTCTTGTGAGCTAGACTGGAGGAAAAGAAGTGTTTGGCTACTATCTCATATATACTTAGCCATTAACAGTAAGGATTTCCCTAAACTCAAAAATAGAACTTGATCTTCCCATCTCTTTTAAGACCCTGCTATAAAAATCTCGAGAAACTGCTTTATTCCCAGCCTGAGTGAAGGGAAACTAATCTGGGACAAATTACTGAGGAGGAATGAATTAGAGTCTTACTGTAGCTTTCCTAAAATAAATCTAATCACAATGAGCACTTTACTGAATTATTAATTTTACCAGGGCCAACTATACCAACTAAATACTAAATGTGTTTCCACCTAGACCTTTTAGATGAATGTCCAAAGTGTCATAAATAGAGATGAGCGAGTAGTATTCGATTGAGTAGGTTTTCGATAGAATACTACAGTGTTCGAAATACTCGTACTCGTTTGAATACTACTAGCTATTCGCAGTAAAGATTCAATTCAGAACCAGCATTGATTGGCCGAATGCTATACAGTGTATAGCATTTGGCCAATCAACACTGGTTCTGCAGGAGACTCATCTTTGCTAGTCGGGAGAGCGGGCAACTTTCGGTTATGCGGGAGCTGACTTTTTCTCATAGGAATGCAATTACCAGCGTTGATTGGCCGAATGCTATACAGTATACAGCATTCGGCCAATCAATGTTAGTTCTGCCGGAGGCTCGTCTGTGAGGAGGCAGAGTCTAAGATTGGACCACAATGGAGACTGCTGTGGACCACTCTTAGACTCTGCCTCGTCACAGATGAGCCTCCAGCAGAACTAACGTTGATTGGCCGAATGCTGTATACTGTATAGCATTCGGCCAATCAACGCTGGTCAATGCATCCCTATGAGAAAAAGTCATCTCCCGCATAACCGAAAGTTGCCCGCTCTCCTGACTAGCAAAGAAGAGCCGAGTAAGTTCACATTAGCGCTTGCCTCCCATCTGGAAGGAGTCCACAGGAGGACCCCCCAAACGGAATATCAGCGCAACTGCAAGCGCTGTGCAGTTAAAGCGCACGGACCCGTTATAGCTTATGGGGTCCGTGCGCTTTAAAAGCACAGCGCTCCTCCTAAACACTCTCCTCCTACTACTTGTGGACTTGGTGACTCTCCTTTAGCCAAATAGTGGTTTCCCCTGAAACAAGCATTTTTTCCCATAGACTAATGGGATTCAATATTCGAACGAGTAGTCGAATATTGAAGCTCTACTCGAAACGAATATTGAATCTCGAATATTTCACTACTCGCTCATCTCTAGTCATAAATTTTCAGGCTTTTTTACACCTCAAATGAACCAACACTTGTGCCTTCTAAGAAGAAGTGATATAGCTCCTTAATGGTGAAATGGGCACCCCAATCCCACTTTATGATAAATATGCATTGCTCTTATTGACCCAGAAGAGTGTGATTTCAGATATATAGATACAGTCATGGCCGTAAGTGTTGGCATCCTAGACATTTTGCCAGAAATTAAGAATTTCTTCAGGAAACTCATTGCAAATACACGTTTTGTTACACACATTTATTTCCTTTGTGTATTGGAACAACACAAAAAAAGCGGAGAAAAAAAAGCACCCTCAACTTAATATTTGATTGCACACCCTTTGGAAAAAATAACTGAAATCAATGACTTACTGTAACCATCAACATGCTTCTTGCACCTCTCGACTGGAATTTTGAACCACTTTTCTTTTGCAAAATGCTCCAGGTCTCATATTTTCAGGGTGCCTTCTCCCAACAGTAATTTTAACATCTCTCCACAGGTGTTCAATAGATTTTTGATCCAGAAGTTATTTACCTACAATTTTGAAACGGTGCCAGTAATTTTGTCTGGCCCATTTTGGAATTTTGCATGAAATATTTGGCCTTTTTTCTGTTATTTTGTATTTTTCCAATACACACAAAGCAAATAAACACTTAATTTTATGGAAAAATTTCAGAGGTGCCAACACTTATAGCCATGACTATATTTTCATTACTGTAAAAAGGATCTTTGCTGTAAACAAAAACAAAACAAAAAAATGTGTACAAATCACTCATGCATGCTAGCAGAATGGATAGCCTGGATTAATTCCATGCTCACTCATATAAAAAAAAAAAATGGTTATATCAACATGGAAACCATCTTGAGACATTTTTGAGAATTTATAGATTCAATGTATTTCTTTATTTTACTAGTATGTGTGCTCATACACCCCACATTCCTTAATTTACTTAAGTTTTTATTTTTGGGGAATTCCATATGTACATTGTACATATACATACACACAGTATTTTTCTTACTTTATGTTACATATGAACTTGTGTTTTATATGTGCTTGTTAATAGCATGTCCTAGATTGTATACAAATTGTATTAAATCATGATGTCATTCTAATTAAAATTTGATTGCCCAATAAAAAGCATGCTCAATGCTTGGCAATTTTACAATCCTTATATATCACGAGGTGATGCTTGCCATTACTTCACTCCATTTTGGTTTCAATACTCACAACTATTACCCACGATCCTTGGATCTATACCCTTGTATGCTAAAGTTTAGAGATGAGCAAACAGTAAAATGTTCGATATTCGATATTCGTTTCGATTTTAAACAAAAATATAGGGCAATTCCGGGTAGTATTATCAAAATGGCCAATGTGGTTGATATTCGTTTTGAGTAGCCCCGCAATATTCGACTACTTGAATCGAATATCGAATCCTATTATACTCTATGGGGGAAAAATGCTCATTTCAGGGGTAGGCAACATTCGATCAAATAGAACTTACCAAGTCCATGAGTGAGGGTCGGGCTGGATTCTCTGAGAAGCCTTTTCCGTGCAGCGTCCCCGCGGCGTCTTCCGGCTCTTCATTCACTCTGCCAGGCATCGGGCCTGGGCAGAGCCGACTGCGCATGTCCGCACTACAAGAAAATGGCCGCTTACAGTCAAAGCGGCCATTTTCTTGTAGCGCGGGCATGCGTGGTCTGCTCTGCCCAGGCCCGATGCCTGGCAGAGTGAATTCAGAGCTGGAAGACGCCGCGGGGATGCTGCACGGAGAAGACTTCTAAAGGTAGGAGAAGAACCAGCGTTGATTGGCCGACTGTATAGCATTCGGCCAGTCAACGCTGGTTCTGCATCGAATTTTTCCATTCGAATAGCGAGTAGTATTCGATCGAATATTGTTATTTTGAATACCGTAGTATTCGATCGAATACCTACTTGATCGAATACTATTCGCACATCTCTACTAAAGTTGTAAAGTCTATGAAGTAATTTTTGTAGTTTATTAAAACAAAGGAGTAGGTCAACCTTGGTTGTGGACTTCATAGAATGAACATCTCTATAGTACATATGCCCTTGCTGTAAATTAACAGTACACTGCAAGGTTACAAAATATATTCCTCTTCGATAGTGGATCATTTACTTCTGCCTAGCTATAAAAGTCCCTCATGTACCAATGTGACCTAAAATTGAGAAAACTTTCAGAGATCTGTTAATAGTCACATTGGTAGCAGCCATTGATGTCATTTTCCAGCTATAAACACTAACACTAGAAGCCATTAGCTTCATCTAATTCTAAATACATAATGAGATCTAAAAACGAGGGAAGACTCTTAATAATCCCAGCACAGCAGTAAACAGCTGTTTCCGGCAAGTCATAGAAAGTCTTAGATGTGACAATTTCAAGTCCACCCAACTGCCTCAAGCTGTTTTTAATTCGATATTTAAGCAACGCTCAATGTTTTAGGTACTTTTGTTTTCTTTTGTTTTTATCTCCAACGTCCTCAGTGTCCGCATACAGTTAAACGCATGCAGAGAAAGCGGTAGCTGTGGAATGTTAACTGAGTTTTCGCCTTGGAAATGTGATCAGCTATACTTTAGCATGGCTTCTTCTTGAGAGGTAAAATGGCAAAGCTTTGTAGCCATTAAAAAGCCAAGATTCTGAATCCTCCAAAGTGCCTTCTGAGCTGTTATTTAAAGACTGTATTATCTGCAGAAAGACAGGCTCCTGCTTTAAAGGAAGCTTGTGCTCTCAGTTCTTCGGAAGCATGTTGGTCAAACAGGCTGATCAAACACTTTGTATCACAAGTGTATTGTGTGAGAGGAGAATGAGAGCACACACAGAGATCCAGGTCATGGGCATACAGTATGACAGCTTCCACCTTCTCGTATTCACAGCAATAGCAAAATAAAGAGGAGGCCTGGGGATGTAGATGTGTGTTCTCCAGTTACAGTGGGGAGGAGATGGTGTAAAAAAAAAAAAACACTTTTCAATGATATCCTTTCTTTTAAAGTAAGCCTGGACTGCATCAGAATAATAACCATTTGGATAAAAAAGCAATATACAATACAAATGTTCAATATATGTCAAGGTTTACAATGCAGCAGGGAGACATATTTCAGAGAACGCATAATGCAATATCAAGAGGGTATGATACAAAATAATAGGAAGGACTGTAATTCATCATAGCATGGTGACAGTTCCATTGAGGAGCCGCCGGACAACAGTGGTAAAAGGTACCAAAAAGATATGCTCTCGTTTTTGAAGCAGCCTTCAATAGAAAGAAATATAGAAAGACTTGGAACCATTTTGTAGAGTTAACCGAGGGGAAGCCAGACAGTTCATCTCTGCAGAATTTTTTTTTTTTTTTTACCTCTGGATGTCTTTTCTTTATGTGAAGTGCGGTGGAATGAAGGAGCTTTAATAGAGAAAATGACAAACTGACAAAACTGACATAATAAAAGAACAGGACTCAAGATCGGAGATTGGGTCAAAACCCAAGACCTGAGTTTAAGATTACAGAGAAAATGAGTAGGTTAGGAGGGACAAACAACTTATTAACTTCACTATTCACTGCACTTTTCCCAGGTTCCACCAGAAATAAGAGATATAAGCTGGAAAATTTTGGAATGCACGGCCAACAGATTAGAATTAATAATCTCCCTCCACTGAGATGTCAAATAGAAGCAGGTGAAAGGGTTCAGGAAATGTTCTAGAAATTGTTGCAACGTAATCACAGGTCCAAAATCAGACGTGTAATAAAGAATCTGGATGTTTCAGGCTTCTCTGGGCAGCAGCAAGGAAATATTCATTTCTATTAGTCGCTAAGCATAAAAGGTTTTTACTGTAAATGCATGAGGAATACTGAGAGGGGCTGAAAGAAATGTAAATCAAGGTAATAGCTAAAAGTTGGATAAAGGTTAGACCAGGCCAGTTGTTATCTTATATGCTTCATGAACACTCACTGTTAATCACAATTTCACTAACCATGAGATGGGCAGGAAATTTTTACCTCCAAAGATTCGAAAAAGTCGATAGTTTTTCAAAAGATTGTTCATTGACTGTAATGTACAAAGTGGATAATCCAATAAAATATCAGACACACTTAGCATAGTTACTTTATTTAAAGTGTATCTCCAGGTCTAAATGACGTTTCATAAATGAATAGCACAGATGAAAATAAGAAACTCTGTAAGATATCTTATTAAAGAAATATGTTCTCATCTCCACTTTGCAGTCAGTTACTATTAGTTCAGAATAGAAGAGACACTTAAACGATTGCTGCTCCTACACTCTGCTATTCATTTATTTTTGAACAATTCTAGGTTGTAGATAAGAGGCTAGGAGTGCACAGTCCCCTCCCTGCTCCATTAAGTTTTAAGTGTGAGGTGAATATGGAGACATGTAATGTAAACAAGCACTCAGATTGAAGATAAGAAGCAGGATAACATCTTAATAAGTGGAGAAGGAAACTGATCTCCTTACTAAGTTAGATTTCAAGGTTTCTTATATCTAAATGCAATATCCATTTATAGAAAAAAAAAGTTGCATAGAATTGGAGGAATGCTTTAACGGTAAGATGGTAAAGCAGAACCAGTGCTAAGAATCACTCAGTTTTACCAAGCTATATCGATGAAATTATTCTCCATCAGAAGGATTTAGCCAAATTCATCATATTTAATCACAGGACAGAGACTACTGGCAGTGACTGACAGATTGGCAGATGAGGATCTGGATGCAGAAGCTGCATACAAAATATAGTCAGTTTGTTATGTGCTATACTGAGACATCAATGGGCTAGTTATCTTACCTACGATAGCCCTCTCAATGTATACATAACAACTAGAAAGTTCAATTAGCCAGGTATATGCCAAAAACGCATTATTTTAGTACACCCTTATATCAGAGATAAAGTAGGAATTTGTATACAAATGCAGTTTAATATAATATGTCTGGGTCATATTGTACGTTTGCAGAACATTTCAAATAGTCCCTCTAGAATAACTATATTAATTCAATCTTAGCCTACTCTTAGGCTAGGTTCACATACAGGAAAATGAAGAGATGCCCCTGCATCGAAATTTGGTTGCGACTTTCTTCTGCTGATTAGGCCTACATAAATTGGAACAAATATTTACTTAAGCAGACTTGTCAGGAAAGGAGGCGGCAGCGGCTCTTTAAAATGTGGGTACTATATTATGAGAATTCTGCTAAGATTTTCATTTTATACAATTTAAAGGGGCTGTATCATTGGGAAAAGTCATTTTTAACTAATCACATCCTTGCATAGCCTTTAGAAATGCTAATTCACACCTACCTTTAGTATGTAGATTGCCATCGGTGGTTTCTGAATAAGTCCGTTTTTATTCATATACTAATGAGCTTCCAGCCCGCACAGGAAGTTCCCAGCAGCCTCCTCTCTTCTATTATCTCCTATGTGTGTGCAAACAGGAAGCTGAGTCATCAGCAGCAGCAGCCAGTGCATATACTCCCATAGGAAACAATAGCAAAGAGGTGCATGATGCATCGTGCACCAGTCTAATTAGCATATGAATAAAAACTGACTTATTCAGAAACCACTGAGGCAATCTACATACTATAGGTAAGTGTGGAATAGCCTTTCTAAAGGCTATGCAAGGATGTGATTATTTAAAAATGACTTTTCCCAGTGATAGAGCCCCTTTAAAGAATGCTGATAAAGGACACAGGACAGAATTAGTAAATACTGTACTTTATTTTACTATGACCGGTTTCCCTTGTGCTTGGAGATACTGTACTGTACTGTATATGTATTGTATGAAAGCTTCTTCCTCATGTAAGCTATAGAAGTGAGCTAAGCTGTGGATATGGTTTGTCACTGTCCAGTATTTATGGCAGACTTATTATCTACATATCATGCTGTTATTCAAGTCAAAAAAGGGATTTGCCAGTCCTTTTTTTGCTATTTATTTTTGAAGGTGAATGTATCATGGGGCCTATAAAAGTGTGACGAATAGCACAATACTGCAGTGTGAAGCTGTAGAAGGAGTAGAGCGCTTGGGTTTGAGATGGCCCAAGATTCCCTCTGCTACATAAAAGGGTGCTTCATTTAAGATTATGCATGGGAGTCACATTGCTTCTTCAATACACCTAGTGCCAGAGGTACAAAGAAAGTTCATAATAGTCAACTTTTTTTTATGTAGATTGTTAGCCCCCATATAGGGATCACAATGTACATTTTCTTTTCCTATCCGTATGTCTTTGTAGAATGGGAGGAAATACATGCAAACACAGGGAGAATATACAAACTTCTCGCATATGTTGTTCCTGGCGGGATTCGAATCCAGGACTCCAGGGCTGTAAGGCTGCAATGCTAACCACTGAGTCACTGTGCTGCCCCGTAATAGTCAACTTCTGTGTTAGAATTCAGGTGAATTGTACCTGGAAAATCCTGACATTCTCCTTTCCAGGCCATAAAGTGTAATGACAATTAGACTGAATGGGTACTACATCATTTGTTTTATTCAAAGCATTAACCCCCTTCCCCATTCCTACTGCTGGCAGTGAACTGTATTCTATTACTTCCTACCCAATATTCTTTTATAGAATTTTGATAAAAAAAAGCAAACATCCCATGTGTTCATTAAAGCGTCCAGCACATTGTAGCACAGATTATAAATATCCCATTAAAAGCCACTGATTATGTCTTCCCAGCAGACTTATTCAATCAAGTAGGCAAAATCACAAGACAGTCCATCCTTCTAGGAGTATTCAACCCTGCTAATCCTATTAGGGCAAAGAGGAACACACAGAAGACAATATTTACACAAATACATTTTCAGCATTTCTCACACAGAGCAAATTGCTGCTTTTTTACATTATTCTTTTGTAATCGTGAAAAAAAATTTCAACACATATTTTTATTTCATAATTTGGACAAAGTTCTATCTATTTCAGTCAATGTCAAGTTGTATAATATACATTGCAACGGTGTCCTATACTGCATATACTGTATAAGCTTTCTCCGGCCTGGAGTCCTCCTCTGTGAGTCCAAACTCATTAAAGCAGGGGTGTGCAACCTTTGGCACTCCAGTTGTTGTCAAACTACAACTCCCAGCATGTACACCATGGTTTTGGAACTCCCATGGAAGGGAATGGAGCATGTTTGGAATTGTAGTTTCACAGCAGCTGGAATGCTGAAGGTTGCTGACCCCTGTATTAAAGGAACAGAATCATTCAATAGCCCATTAGTAGCTGCATGGCCTGTTTCTATGACATGTATGCCCTTTCATCTAAATGTCACAATATTGTGCATGTAAATTTTCTTACTGTGACTGTCTTTTAGGACATTTTGTATGGCTTTGTAAGTGTGGCACAAGCGCTGGCACTACGCAAAAGTACTGTGACAGACATTGCAAAAGGTCCATCTGACACTTCTATGTAAGAGCCAGGCTTGGTTCTGCAATAGGACAGAGTACACGACACTGGAATCAGGGCACTAAAGCAAGAACTATAAAAAAAACTGATTCAAGGTGGCAGCTTTTGTGTCTACCAGAACAGGAATCAGTAACCTTTGGCATCACAGCTATTGCAAAACTACTGCTCTCAGCATGCTCTCTCGCCTGGCCTGAAATCCGTTAGAAGTGAAAGGATCACAATGGAAGAAGCAGTTTTCCAACAACTGGAGTGCCCAAGGTTACAGAACCCCATACTTGAAGGAGGACAGTGTGACGTGCTGTCAGTCAAGCAATTTAATTTAAAAATATAGCAATCTTACTATAGCTTGGTGCTATTCAGTAAAATCATCTTTAGCATGTAGAAATGGAATAGAGAGGTTGATCTAAACCAGGGGTCAGGAAACTTCGGCACTCAAGCTGCTGTGAAACTACAACTCCCATCATGCTCCATTCACTTCCATGAGAGTTCCAAGAACAGCAGAGCAAGTATGCCTGCTGGGAGTTGTAGTTTTACAACAGCTTGAGAGCCTACCCCTGGTCTAAACAATATTTTAATAAAGGAGGCAAGGCATTTCAAGATGTCAAGAACCTCTCGGCAATGTAATAGATGCAGAAGTATCTACTATAATGCAGAATGTTCCATATAATAAATTTAGTAGAGCTTAGTTTCATATCTTTTTTTTTCTGTAGTTTTACCTAGCATCTCAGGTAAGCCTATGATACATATTGTTTTAAAACCTAAGACCTACTTATAAGTATCCACATGTTGTCTAAAGTCTACCAAGCTGGCTTCTCAGCCGTTTTCCAGATGGGCCCTCATATACAATGTAGTGCCATTCGTGTTGCTACCTGCGTCATTCCATATATTATACTGTGGAAATATTATTTTTATATCATTGTTTATGACCACTGGTTGCAATGGAAGACTATAATGTAATGTGTAATTTATATAACAATCTGTTATTTAAGATCTAGGAAGAGATACAAAGCAGGTTGTATGCTGTCACCACATCTGCCGCCTATTCCAGCAGGCTGCTCTATATTAATATTTTCTCTGACGTGCTCCAGGTAAAAATATTAAGAAAGGAAAAATCAGATCATAAATGAAAAAGTGTTTCCAGGGGAACACAGTGCAGTTCTGGAGATTGTATGGGAGCCAAGTCATTATTCTTCGATTTTGTTAACTCTTAAATGATTGTATCTGTGTTCGTGTGTGTGTGTGTGTGTGTGTGTGTGTGTGTGTATATATATATATATATATATATATATATATATATATAAAGATTCCAATTCCAAATGAATAGGAGAAAGGGGGGGACGCTTAGCCAGAAAATCGTGTTGGGAGAGATGCCCTGAAGCGAATAGTATTTGCTTTTGACATTATTGATTACTAGTCTGTGGATATTCTCCTAGTGAAATAGAAACATAATTAACTATTCTGTCATAGAACCAGCTGTCCCAGAGACATCTCAAATTGATATTTAGTTGCCTTGTAAAGCGAAAGGAGGAAAAATGTACATTGCGTGTTTTTTCCACCTAATTATATTGCAGCATCGACGTCACAGGCCTTGCTGCAAGAAGACTGCATAAAAATATGAGCCTTTTTAGGAGCCTTGAGATTTCAGTGTCCTGCTTCCTCTTACGCTCCCATCTCCAATGAGCTTAAAGACCTATTCATGAGCACATTATTCACATACGATTGCAAAGCATTATTATTGCACAGTCTTAAAGAAGCAGGATGTTTTGTATTTTACTTGTGAGTTTACTGTTATAGCGCATTGGCTGAAATGCTAAAATTCACAAATAGCAATCCCCTAATTTTAAGAATACGTATTACTATACACGTGGTGAAGGATTCCACTAACAGTGTGTTGGACTCCTGACTGCCGCTCTAATATTAGATATTGGGGAAAATAAGACACAGCGTGACAAATGTTAATGTTAGATAAGAGATCTATTAGAGTGCCTGAGAGCAGTTTGTCTCCAAAATAAACATGCATATTTAGCCAAAATGAGCATGGCTGTTCAATGGAAAGTCAAGAGAGATAATGGTTGGGCATATTTCATTTAACAATAATTGTACAGTATGTATACAGCTGGCCTAATATTATCAATTAAACTATTAACTCATAGCATTGAGTTTGACTTGGTTCTCCCAGGCTACAATGCAAAATCTCTAAAAGTACCCACCACGAAGTGTGTGCTACTATAGTTCTGGTATATTCTTCTGTGGTGGCCGACTCTTGGGCTACTCTGTCATCAGGGCCTCTGCACTCCCTATAGTTTTTGCTTTTGAATGGGGGATCATTTCAAGAAGAAAAGTTAAGTAAAAAGTCTGTACACCCTGCAATTGTCACCAGGCTTAATCTATATATGGCAGCATGTAGTCTATTGATAGATCTTCAGGCACGGACTAGGAGCTTGAATTACCCCACAGATCTGAAGGATAACACCATAAGAGAGAGTGGTAAATGTTCTTCTGTAACACACCATACAATATATACATACTCACATTTTGTTAGATAAAAGAAATATGGATTACTAAAAGATAAACGTACAGTACATGGCAGCATTTTATTTCCATGTATATAACATGAGTTCTTTAGTAACATTTAAAGAGAACCTGTCACAAGTCTGCGGACCATATGTTTACAGAACAGGAGGAGTTGAGCAGATTGATAACTTGGTGTAGATAAAGCTCAGTATAACCTGTCATTTATTCACTGGAATCTCTGATCTTACTATGTTGCAAAAAGGTTCTATTTGTGACTGACAGCCATCAATGCATCAGTGTGCATACAAGGATATCTGTCAATCACTGATAGGCCCGCCTCCTTGACTCCTTTACATAACAAGAGAAGAGATTTCAAGTGATAGATGAATCTGTGTTCTTAAACCTATCCATCGAACTGTTCAGCTTCTCCTGCCTTATAATATGCTCCATACAGGTTGTACAGTATTTTTCATGTGACAGGTTCCCTTTAAGCAACCTCCAGTTTACAATAAAAAAAATTCACAATAAATGCATAGTTAAAATAAAAGGTCCCTTTGTTTTACTTTTTGTACTTTTCCTTAAATTTCCAGTCTACTATTAGTTTCTCAGATTACTATGTGCATCTTGCTTTGGAAGTCTGTGCCATTGCCCCGGTCCATACAGCAGCAGGGAAAGTATCTCAGACTGCCAAAGACATGCACTCTCTTTGCAATACAATGTAAAATGTGAAAAACTGGTTTGAGAAAAATGGATCTAAGATAAGATAAAATAAGATAATCCTTTAATAGCCCCACCGTGTTACAGCAGCATGATAATACAGATATAGGATAATAACAAGTAATACCGTATATACTCGAGTATAAGCCGACCCGAATATAAGCCAAGACCACTAATTTTACTACAAAAAAATGGGAAAATGTATTGACTCGAGTATAAGCCTAGGGGGGGAAATGCAGCAGCTACTGGAAAATGTCAAAAATTAAAATGGTTGGAGTTTTTGGGTGCAGTAGTTGCTGGGTGCTGGGAAAGGGGAGGGGGTGTTTTGGTTGTCTGTCTGCCCCTTCCCTGAGCTTGAGGACTGAGTTTTTCCCCCACTTGGGAGAAACTGTGCTGAAAAACTAGGTTATACTCGAGTATATTGCAGAAGGGGACACACATAAGCTGAGAAAAATAATATACTAAATGCTATACTAAAGGCTAGCCCCTGTCCCACAGATTTCAGCTATATACTTCAGCTATATACTTGGACAAGGTTGGCAAACATGTGTAAATGTCCAATATGCTATAAAAATGTATGCTAAAAAGATTTGCAAATGTATGGAAAGTAATCTGTCCTATTTACCCCTACCATAAAATAAAATGGACCATATTATTGTAGTGTATACTGTAGCCTACATTCCTTTTCTGTTGCCTAGACTAACAAAACATCATAGTTTGGCATATGTTTGACCCATAGAAAACAATTACATATTTCATTACATACCGTCTCAATACATTATATTGCCTTAAAAAAAGGAAAGAAAAATATTATGGTATAAAAGGATCCTTTGTCTTTTTCACACTGGGCCATTTACCCAGATAGAAAAATAATATTCACAAGTGTGAATGCAGCCTATCATTGTAAAGTCATTTTATGGTCAGAGTGATCCTCAGAGAAGGAGCTGTATAGCTTCAGATAGATCATCAAAGGGATTTTTCACTTCTTATCCCATAGAGGGGCTTTCAGTCATTATTTGATTTTCTCTTGTGTAATGTACTACTGCATCAACATCATATGGGCAATGCTATATAATTTATCATATGTTACATCAATGTGGTAATTTCTTGGCTATCTCCAATAGGGTTAATATATGTAGGTGCTCAGGTTTAACATCACTAGGCAGTTTCTATAAGATTGAAAACTCTCCGTTTTACCTATGCATTGATATGGTCACGTTGCATTTTAAACACAATCCGGCAATCAGGTTGAGAGATATAAACCTATGATATTACACAGTACACCTAAATACAAGGAATGCAGATGCAGAGACCTGAGGCACAGTTTCCATATAGGGTGTCCACTGGAGACAGCCTGATTTGTGTGTAAAGATCTATGTAGACATTCCTGGACTGAAGATGCCTTGTATGTACGGAAGCAGTAAATCCCCTCCAGTTGCGTTCAGGGACTGATTTAAGACCTAAATGTCTCCAAGGATTGTGATATTGATGGCCTAGCCTTAGCATAGGCCATCAATATTTGATGACTAGAGTATGACTCAATAACTGACTCCAATAATAAGTGCAGAACACCCTGAATGTTTATCAGACATTTGCCTGACGGTTCAGTCCCCTTAAAAGGAGGGGTTTTCCGGTTAAAAAAAAAAAAAGGTATTTCAGTGCAAATAATGGGTTAATACGTGCACCAAAATATCTTTAGCAGTGTTCTGAGTGATTTCTGGCTTTTTTTCTGGAGCTCCTGGCATCCTCTTATATGCATCCCTAGCCTACAACTCCCCTCTCACACCCCCTCTCTGGTTCCCTACTTAGCCCACAGATGACTATCCCTTTCTATCTACTTACCTAACACAGCTAACCCCCCCTATCATACTTACCTGTCTTCTGTGCCCTGGAGATAAGTTTCTTCGGTGCCACCAGCATCTTCTTCTGTGGACTTCTTGCGCATGCGTGGTATGCGCTCTTCACTTCTCCCGGCAACTGTACAATAAAGAACTATTGTGCAGGCGCAGGCAGAAGCAGAGGAAGTGACACTTTATGCCACGGTCACATGACCGCTCCAGGTATATAGGTAAATACAAGGTGTTTTGCTTTTTTTTTTTTAATGAAGTCAATTAGAAGTTAGGTGGGGGTTTAGTTTAGGCATTATTTTTCAATTTATGCCGGACAAACCCTTTAACTTAAATACAGTCTGTCAGCAGAACAGTTTCCATTGAATTATAAAAACAATCAGAAAGTTGGGGTTCTCATGAATAAAACTTTTTTCTGCTTCCTAGTCAGTGCCTCTGTTGCTGAGATATTAGCTTTTTTTCCTGACATGCTAATGAGTAGTTTGGTGCATTAAGGGATCACGATTGCTTTCATTGCACCAAAAAACTACTTCCCTGCTATGACTGATGGACCAGTGTAACAGTGTACATATCAATCATAGCAGAGAGGGAGGGGTTGAGTTCTGGGAAGCATACCTCTTTGGTGTGAAGACGAAAGCAATGATAACACCCTTGTTGCACCTATCGACTCATTAGCATATCAGGAAGAAAGCAACAGAGGCATTAATTGTAAAGCAGAAAAAAATGTATGATCACGGCAAAATCACGGCCGCAAAATAATGCGGCGTGTACGAGACTAACTCCCATTGAAATCAATGGGAGCGTATACGGCGCTCAAAATCTCACACGGCGTATACGTGCCAGGTCACGCGGCACGTTACTCCGTGTGAATGCACCCTAATAGCGTGAATCTCATTAGACTGTGCTTATACTTCAGCAGGGACTTTTCTGGTGACAGACTCTTTAAAGTGGACTGAGCTGCTGTAAACTGATTTACCAGATATTAGGCAGATAGCTGCCTGCAACAAAATACACCGCATCGGAGATCTAGCAGTCTGCCTCCACCAAATTTATACAGTATGTCATATCCTGATGATATGCCATTACAGTTATTTAGGGTAAATGCAGGCTATGCTGAGTCTCCTATTTTCTTATCTATCTATCTACACACACACACACACACACACACACACACACACACTATGGAGAAATGTTGCTTTCCTGTAGTCCAGAGGCAGCACTACTTACATGTGTGTGCTGCCAATGGACTATTCAATATTTTGTGCAAGAAGACTAACTGCAGGAAGGACTCCAAGAGAAAGACATTGGGTCCTGTTTTAGGTCAAAAACTAATTGGGCAGTGTAGACTGAACTTGCAAGCTTTTGCTAAGTCTGTATTTTGTCATTTTTCAGGACCTTTAGGGGTGTAATATAATATGGATATATTGGCTATATTTAGACATTTTATATGATATTACAGCTATGATTATTTTTAGGGACCCAAGTAAAAGTTAATGTTGAATAATTTTACCTAGTCATTTCATTATGGTAAATGGCCTAAGTTATTGTCTAGGTATATAGGTATTATCAAAGAGAATACTGTTATATACTGAATAATTATGCCATTAAAATAAGATTGGTGGGGTTCATATTACTGCAATCCCTACATGAACATCTCTAAGCACAATAATGGATTGACTTTAATGACTACTAATAATGGTAACCAGTAAAATGGTTGAATACCCTTTGAACTAGAGACATCTTCCAGTCAATGGCTTTATATGCTATACACAAAAAGAACTGCACACTTAATTCTACATTGACTACTTCATGGCTCTGAGATTTTATGTTTTAGCCTCTTTCTGTATACTATATGTACCGATCAAGAAAAAAAAAATAGTGTAAAAAAAAGTATTGTCATGTTGCTTACTAATACAATGCAATGTTTTTACATATATGCTAAGTTTGCTGCTAAAACATTTATCAATCCTCTGGAAAGGTTTTTGAGTCTGTGTATCCAGAAGGGCTTTTGTGAGGTCAGACACTGATGTTGGATGAGACAGCAATATTTAACAAACTTCATTGTAGTTCATCCCAAAGCTGTTTGATGGGGTTAAGTTCATGGCTTCACATTGCAGACAAGTCAAGTTCTTCCTCACCAGCTCAACCAACCATTTCATTATGGACCTTGCTGTGTGTGCTGGGACAAACTCTCTTGTCATGGTAGAACAGAAAACAAACTTCTCCAAACTGTTCCCACAAAGTTGGAAAGCAAACATTTGTCCAAAATGTCTTGCTATGTTTAAGCATTAAGATTTCCCTTCACTGAATCTAAGGAAATGATAAACAACCCCAGAACCTCTCCTCCTCCAAACTGTACAGATGGCACAGACACAGGAGCATGGCTTGATGGGATGCAGAGGGTGAAGTCATACCGGGCCCAGGAGACTTAGAGGGCCATAAGCACTGGCATTGGTATAGAGGTAATGGTGGTGCTATAGGTGATGCAGCAGTAGCAATCGCTGCAGGCCCTTAACCCTAGGAGGCCTCAAAAATTCCCTTGCCACATAAAATATACTACTATTCTAAATGGAACAATGTAGGATTTTGGTCAATTACACATTTTTGGATAACAGTATAGTTGATCAACACTTATAGTTGATCAAGTAATGTCTAGTAGGGAAGAAATTGTGAACTGACATGTTCAATGGTGACATCCCCTTACAGTACCACACTGATGTTCACTTTAGAGTGACCCAATCTCTCACAAACGTTAGCACCAGAAGACTTCATGGCTAGGTGCTGGATTTTATACACCTGGGGCAATGAAACACCTGAAGTCACTAGGTGGTGTGTCCCAATACTTATCTCTATAAAGTGTATACTTCAAGAACAAAGAACTCTAAGAATCCATATAACTTAGTGTAAAATACAGTATAAAAGAAGTTACTGTTGTATAAATCTTTTTTTGGTTTTACCGGGCTGAAGCTCTAGCCTTCCTCAGCAACGGAGGAAGCTAATTTTAAAACAATTCCATGACCGCCCTGTTATTCCGGGGAAATGTATAGGAGAAAAGTAATTATCATTACTACATTGCTTCTTTCAGTTTAGGATTCTCATGTGTCCAATTTTTTTCTAATTTTCCCTTTTAGAGCTATACAATCTAGTTTCATCATGAATGCAATAGTCCCTACCTACATGAGAACATTTTTCAAAATGAAATTCATTATTTACCAGGCTATAAACCTTTCATTGTTCTAAAAGTTATAACACGTGACTAGTAAAGCTGAACTTTGATGTTCTTCCTTATAATGGTGTTGTGTAGAGCGACAAGTCTGGCACCACTGCAATGAATCTCTAGTGTTATGATGCTACAAAGGTATCACAATGTTAAGTGCCTACATCTGTAAAGGAAGATATTTCTGGTATAAAATACTGTTATCATTGGCTTCATTGGACACAAAGCTAATCCCTACACCTCTACAGTCAATAAATGCAGTAAAACAAGCACCTGCTAGGAACCAGGAATTGTTACTTGACTGGTTTTCAGCTCTGCAATATTAAGGTGCGGTTCTGGTGAATCAATGCAGCTAAACTACATCTTACTACCTGATGGGAGTCTGAGCACAAATCCACCTCCTGTTTAATCTCAGACTTAGACGGTTGCACTGTCCCGCTCACATGCTTTATACCACAGCCGTGTTAGTTCAGATTGGGTTCTACGTAAATGCACAAGCCCAAAAACGTTCACCAAGAGGAAAATGAATTTAGAGCTGGTTCCGACCAGTTATAAACTAGTGACAAAATAGAAATGTCATGCATAAGCATCCTGAAGGAAATGGACTTCAGTAAAGGGATGAGAAGTGAAGATTCAACAGTCTAGTTCAAGTTATTTATAAGAATATTCCCTAATATGATATCTATCAAGGTTCACTTTAAATCAACCCAAATATTATTTGGAAATTGTATTTCAGTAGTTTCCCATCATACTGTAACAACGTTCTTACAATCTACATTGGAAGAGGGGCTATGACAAACAATGACTTTCTTCACTTTCCTATTAAGTACACAAGCAATGCTCTGCCATACCTAACATGGATGTGTATAGAAGAATCAAGCGGGATAGCAGTCAACCAAACAAAAATTATACAAAATATATAATTATATATAAATATATAATTATATTAATATATAATTAATATATAATTAGTAGTAATAATAATAATAATAATAATAATAATAATAATAATAACAATATAATTAAATAATATATAATTAATAATATATAATATATACATATATATATATATATATATATATATATATATATATATATATAAATATATATATAATATATTTATATAATATAATAATAATAATAATAATAATAATAATATAATTAATATATATAATTAATATATAATTATATATAAATATATAATTATAAATATATAATTATATATAAATATATAATTATAAATATATAATTATATATAATTATATAATTATACAAAATTATATAAATGATAGGACACATCACCAATCCAATAGCTCTGTGATTTTACAAGAAGAATTAAGGTATATAAAAGACATGTAAGTGTGTTCTATGCAAAAAACAACATTCTGATGAATAAATATACAATATCTCACAAAAGTAGAGTACACCCTTCACAGTATTGTGATTATTTCATTATAAATTTTCATAGGACAACATTGAAGATATGATACTTTGAGACAATCTGAAGTAGTCAGTATACAGCTTGCATAATAGTGTAAATTTGCCAAAATCCCTTAACACACAGCCATTAATGTCTAAACCCCTTATTATTATAATAATTAGGGGCAATAATGAAATGTAATAATGAAATAATTACAAAAATGTGAGGGGAGTACTCACTTTTCTGAGATACGGTATGTGAAGGGGTTCTATATTTAGGCCATTTTTACCTATAGTACTGCAGACTAAATAAACTACTGCACAGATGTAATGGCCGCTTACACCAGCTAATGGAAGAGCCGACTGCGCATGCCTAGAAGTTTGAAACCCAGAATGGAAGAAGACGCGGAGAGAGGAGTTCCAGATGAAGATAGAGGCGTTGATGGAGATTTCTCTCATGGCATTGGGGATACCCCCAGTGCTGTTTGAGCACGGAGGACCGCTCTCAGTGCTGCAAGATAACTCATTTGCATACAGAAGAAAACCAGGATTTCTACCAAACGGGGGCACAGAAAAGACATTTAAAGGTAGGAGCAGTATAGCCTTTCTTAAGGATATTCCTACGTGTTAGGGACTAAAATGGGATTCCAATGATTGGATCCCTTTAAACACATTAACATATTAAACAGTGTTTTTAAACTTAAAAGAAATCTGTCAGCACAAATATAATTTATAAAAATAAATACATTGAAGAGATTTATCTACACAGTCTTGGTAGACCTTGAGCTGGTGGAGAATGTGCCTAATTTACAATGAGGCACAGGCTTGTAGCAGGCGTAGATTTCAATAATCATGCCAGAAAATTGGTGTAAATGATGACAAATCACCTCTCTTTCCCTAGAATACATATAAAAGTAAAACATTACTGTGAAACACATACACATTAGGTATCCCTGTGTCTGAAAACACCCAGTCTATACACTTATAGAAATATTTTTCCCCTATGGTAAACTAAAGTGCCAAACCATTGTTTTTTTTTAAATTATTTTACCTGTGATAAAAATTTGAATCAAAAGTGATCAAAGCAATAGACATTTCACAAAATGGGATAACTAAAAAGTACACCTGATCCTGCAAAAAAGACACCTTATGCATCCCCGTACATGGAAATATAAAAAAGTTACAGGTGTCAGAATATGGCGACTTCTTTTGGTACCCCTGGAATTGTACTGAAACATAGAATACAAATGACATGTCATTTTGGCTGCACAGTGAACACCGTAAAAACAAAGCCAGTAAGAAATGTCGCACAAATGCACATTTTCTTCAAATCCACCCCATTTGGAATTTTTTTTCTAGCTTCCCAGTACATTGTACAGATTAATAAATGGTAGCATCATGAAGAACAATTTGTCCCGCAAACATTAAGCCCTCAAATGACCCTGTGAAAGGAAAAATAAAACATTATGGGGTTTTAAAGTCAAAAATGAATATCAAAAAATGTCATTTGGCCTGAAAGGGTTAATAATAGAGATGAGAGAGTAGTCTTCGATCGAATAGTCGAATATTGAGGCTCTACTCGAATCGAATTTTCGAATATTTCACTACTCGCTCATCTCTACTGTATAGGTTTTTTTTCAATGCCTACGTTGTCCTAATTCCTGCCCCACCTCCCCTGCATAGTTATTGATATAAAAAAGCGCCAGGGAAGGTGGGAGGGGAATCAAATTTTTACTGCATTTACTGCGTGGTATTCGACTGAGTGCACGTATTTCGAATACCATAGTATTCAATCGAATACCTACTCGATCAAATACTATTCGCTCATCTTTAGTTAATAACAGTACTTGCGCCAATTTTTATCAAAAGCGATGTTTAAAAAGTCACAAACCTGAATGAGAACCAGCAAGAACATCAGTTTGTGATTTGTCCAGATCCATCAAAGAGTCCATTTCAATCTGAGGAAACATCTATATAGCACTTCAAAGCTGATTTGCATGTTTCTAAAAAGATGCATTTCTCATTGTTTTGGGCATTGAATTACAACAAATAAAAGCTAAAAAAAATAAGCTATTATTGGCTCTATGCGAACTGCTGTGTTATAGGGGAAATGTATTATCTCCCTTCCAAATGTTTCAGGAGTAAAAAGGCTACAAACAAGGGGTTTTAGACTTTTTGAATACCATTTCATACTATATTTGTGCAATTTTTTTTCCGCAAATTTTGTTTTTTATTCATTTCTTTCATACCTATCAGGATTGATGCTAGTTTCCTGCGGTAAATAATGACTAAAATCTACATTGTCCATAAGCTGGTGTTGATTTCCATCTAGGCACATAGATTGACCCAGGATGTATTCCATTTACGACAAGATGTAAACTACATCATTAACTAAGCACATCCTCCCACAGTGCAGAGGATGTCAAGACTGGCGTTTTCAAAGCTGGTCGCAATAAATCTTCTATGACTTTTTAGTATATTACTGATTTTCCTGCTGCCATTCTTCCTTATAAATTGACACCTAACACAGCAAAAGCCATTGTAAAAGTCAAGTTAATGTTTGCTGTAATAGTGGATTTATTGCGTTAAGTGCAAAGTTAAACTTTGCTATATCAATACCTGATATTGCTTACATAATGCCTACAGGGGAATATTCGGATCCTATCATAGCACAGGACAAAAGTCATTACCATTATGTTTCCTTTGATGCCTGTCCAAATGGTGAAAACCGTCTCTCCTTGTAAAATTTATCAGATAGTATTGACACATCTACAGGTAGAACTACATTTATTTGGCCTCAAAACAATTGTTAGCTGGAACAACTTCACAGAAATAAGTCTTTTGATTTTTATGAGTACTTTTTTACTAATAAATTATCAAAAGACCTCAGTGCAGTGCGTATCGCAGCATCAAATGTGCTGGCAGAAAGTGCAGGCATGGTTCCAGACATGAGAAAGTATTCAGGGCGATTAGATGCGTCCCAGTGTCAACAATATTTATCAATAAAAATCAGTCTACCTACATTTTTCTAGCCCCTAGGTAAATAGGTACTTAAAATGCATAAGGGATATGAGCAAGGTCTATGTAAAAGTTCCCCTGCTGGTCTTGGGCAGCCTTAGAAGTAGCTGAGTTAATTTGAGCCATGGTTGGTCTGCTGAGCACACAGTAGATCAATAAAGAATAAATCATTAAGGCCCAGCACTCTTCTTTCCCTTTAGAGTAATACAACGTGGTTGCTCTACTCGTAGACACAATGCACACATTGCAGTTTCCTTGTAAGCCTCGGAACACTAATTGCATACACAACCGGATCAACAAGTTCATAGCACAATCAAACCGACAACAGCAATTCCCCTCACTTCCTCACTAAAACAGGACAACATATTTCCACCAAACAATCCATATCGTATGGATTATGCACTAAAACATTGATACTTATGCCAATAAAATTACTAAATACTACATCAGAATTCACTAAATTATGCCTGAAGAATCTCTATGAAAACCCTTCCAGGCTAACGGCATAGAAATAACAATTATTTGGATAACGGAAGAACAGTTACGTAAAAGGAGCACCAAAAAACAAAAGAAACACCTAATAGTCACGTTCAGAGATCTGTATAGTTCTTTCGGTACAATGATGTTGCTTTTCACTTTTTTTGTCTTGTCAATAGTGTTTTGATCTTCCCTATATTTGTCGACATCCTCAATTACATAGAATGGATAACATATTAAAGGGATTATCCAGTTTCTAAAATTGATCGCCTATCCCAGTACTGCTCACTTGTTGTACAAACAGTAGGGGTTAGTATATACACTCACCGGCCACTTTATTAGGTACACCATGCTAGTAACGGGTTGGACCCCCTTTTGCCTTCAGAACTGCCTCAATTCTTCGTGGAATAGATTCAACAAGGTGCTGGAAGCATTCCTCAGAGATTTTGGTCCATATTGACATGATGGCATCACACAGTTGCCGCAGATTTGTCGGCTGCACATCCATGATGCGAATCTCCCGTTCCACCACATCCCAAAGATGCTCTATTGGATTGAGATCTGGTGACTGTGGAGGCCATTGGAGTACAGTGAACTCATTGTCATGTTCAAGAAACCAGTCTGAGATGATTCCAGCTTTATGACATAGCACATTATCCTGCTGAAAGTAGCCATCAGATGTTGGGTACATTGTGGTCATAAAGGGATGGACATGGTCAGCAACAATACTCAGGTAGGCTTTGGCGTTGCAACGATGCTCAATTGGTACCAAGGAGCCCAAAGAGTGCCAAGAAAATATTCCCCACACCATGACACCACCACCACCAGCCTGAACCGTTGATACAAGGCAGGATGGATCCATGCTTTCATGTTGTTGACGCCAAATTCTGACCCTACCATCCGAATGTCGCAGCAGAAATCGAGACTCATCAGACCAGGCAACGTTTTTCCAATCTTCAATTGTCCAATTTCAATGAGCTTGTGCAAATTGTAGCCTCAGTTTCCTGTTCTTAGCTGAAAGGAGTGGCACCCGATATGGTCTTCTGCTGCTGTAGCCCATCTGCCTCAAAGTTCGACATACTGTGCGTTCAGAGATGCTCTTCTGGCTACCTTGGTTGTAACGGGTGGCTATTTGAGTCACTGTTGCCTTTCTATCAGCTCAAACCAGTCTGGCCATTCTTCTCTGACCTCTGGCATCAACAACGCATTTCCGCCCACAGAACTGCCGCTCACTGGATGTTTTTTCTTTTTCGGACCATTCTCTGTAAACCCTAGAGATGGTTGTGCGAGAAAATCCCAGTAGATCAGCAGTTTCTGAAATACTCAGACCAGCCCTTCTGGCACCAACAACCATGCCACGTTCAAAGGCACTCAAATCACCTTTCTTCCCCATACTGATGCTCGGTTTGAACTGCAGGAGATAGTCTTGACCATGTCTACATGCCTAAATGCACTGAGTTGCCGCCATGTGATTGGCTGATTAGAAATTAAGTGTTAACGAGCAGTTGGACAGGTGTACCTAATAAAGTGGCCGGTGAGTGTATATTTCCAGTTGATTTCAGATTTAACTGGGCTCACCTGGCAAACTAATTATCACAGGAGTTTGAGACTGATATCACTGGATAAAAAGAGCCCTGACCCTTCGTTCACATCTGCATTCAGTATTCCATTCGGGGAGTCTGCATGGAGACCCCCCCAAATGGAATATCAAATACAACTGCAAGTACTGTGCAGTGAAAGTACACGGACCCCATAGACTATAATGGGCTGCGTGTGATGGCCACGCACTGCCCACATGAATCATGAAGACAGGAAAGTAGATTATGAACTACTTTCCTGTCCGCATGATCCCTGTGGAGATCTGGTGGCAAGCACATGCACCCCATTATAGTCTATGGGGTCCGCACACCACTTGCAGTTGCGGTCGGTATTCCGTTTGGGGGGTCCCCATGCAGACTTCCCCAGATGGAATACCAATGCAGATGTGAACGAATGGTTAAACACAATACCAGCCATGAGCTTAATTGTAAAAAAAATAAAAATCTTCATGACACTTCAGATTGATTTGAAAAATCATTTGGAAAGTGGTGTATATAACACAGGGTAGACTTTTTCATCAATAGTAGATAATTAATACAACTTACAAGGTAGTCAACATAAGATAACTTACAAAAAATAGACTGTCTAAGGCCAAGGCCCCACGGGCCGTAATCGCAGTGATAAAGCGCTGCGGGAAGAACCGCTGCGTGATCACATTGCGGTTCTTTCCGCAGCGCTTTGAAGAGAAAGTTCAAAGAGGTTTCCTCTGCAGACTTTGTCTTCCCATTATATCGACGGGAAAGTCGCCGGCGTAGATATAATTGACATGCTGTGATTTGCAAAGCCGCAACGGCTTTGCAAATCGCAGCGTGTCCGCACTGCATTTTTTTCCGCAAAGTGGGCATGGAATTCGCATGAATCCCATCCTCTTTGCTTGCACTGTAAAATGCTGCAATTTTTCCCGCAATGTTTCCGCCGCGGGCAAATCGCGGCGTTTACGTCCAATGGGGCACCGTGGGGTTCCTAAAAGTGGATGTATTCTCCAGGAAAGCATCTGCAAAAGTTGAAAGAGCTGAAGTCAAGCAAAAGAAAAGTAATACAGAATTGGCAAAGGGGAGCTAAAAGTAATCAGGTTTACTGCACTGCCATATAGCAGCCCATAGCTTCGAAGGTGTCCGTTGATGTATATAGTATATTTGTGTGCGTGTGTGGAGGAGGGGGTTGTGAATGTACATCACCTCAAATACTAAAATGGATAGTGGAAAATCTATATTGAAATATATGCCCAGGTGATAAAACCCCTTAGTACCTAGTGAGATATATTACTTTTAACTTTGAAGTCCAAGGTGTACACCCTATAAAGAATGTAGTCAAATAGCTCTCAATCACAGTATGTAAAGGGGTTAGACATGAAAAAGAAAATAGGAGAAGATGCATTCATGTACAAAGTACTTCTACAAAGGATTATTGCTAGATAATAGATGGTAATATGCTCACCTATTAGTGTTGTATCACGGTACAACCTCATAAGTGCTTTTAATGAAGATAATATCTGGAATGCTATTGCCGCCATGGTCCTTCTCCCTGAGCAACACAGCTCGCTGAGGTCAGGTCAGATCAACTGATAGTTAGTATAGAATAAAATCAGACTCTCTGGTGATAACGCAGATGAAAGATATACCACAGGGGATCGGGTAAATAAGAGGTAGAAGTGCAGAACAACGCGTTTCGAACCTCACAATGGATTCATTGTCAAGTCCAATGGAAACTCCGTTTTTATTCTACACCAAGTATCCAGTATTTCAAGGAGGGCTCATCGGAACAGTACGATAAGACCAGGTCTTTATCGTTGCCTTGTAAGAAGCCAGTATTATAGACTAATATGTGGCATAATGCTTTAGAAACATGACAAAGCTTTCTCAAAAAACCTCTCATATAGGAGCACATTTCAGAGTTACTGAATATTAGGCTGACTCTTAACACAACAATAAAGCTAATTACATATGAGGTTCTTTATAAGATAAAACACAATGAAGAAGATGTCATAAGATGTCAGTCATCTTGAGCCGACATATTAGCATTGCTATGGCTAATTGGATGAGTGGAATGTTAAAGGCTGAATATACATAGCACAATGCTGATTGCGATGTCCCATGTGAAATGTTGTATCTGCTTGTATGTATAGATTAGTAAGATAAAGATATCTACACATTAATCACGCTATTGCTACACAGAGTCATTAGATTGATAAGGGTTTGCAGGGGCAGTAAGGCATGACATTGTATATTAAAACAGCAATAACATGAAAGCACTCAGCCATATTAAAGCTTCCCAGACGCCTTTAATGTCCTATAATTAAAGATATGTTTCAGAGCTTGGTAGGTTTAAGCCTGAAGGCCGAACTCTGGCAGTGAGGCATATTACAATGAAATACGACCGCTGTGTTTCATTCAACTGAGGGACACTTATGTGCAAGGAGAAAGTAATAAGAGGCAATCTAGTGATATGTTTGGGTGGGAAATAAGGCCCTGAGATTCACAGACGTCGTCATCTTTACCAAGGATGTCAAATGAGGGTGTCAATATGTTAATGGCAGGCATTTATTTCAATGTGATGAAACAATTTGAACATAACATGGATGGGAATGTTACTGATCACTGCACAATGGTCTGTTTATTTTCAGAAAACACGTAGGATAATAGATCCCAAAGGTAACCAGTACATCAGGAACTAGGTTTATTGACCCCGTAACCTTTTACGGCACAAATAGCCTACAACACTCTCTATGTGTAGTATGTTTCTATTGATCTAGCTACAAATGTGGTAGGGCGAAGTTTGACGGGTTTAACGTAACCGATATCCTTGTGTTCTTACAGAGTTCAGAAACCAACGGTACTGCATTCTCTTAATATTTCTGAATATATGCTATAGTTACTATAGAACAATATGAGAACAGATAAAACAAATGTCAAATTGACAATGTGTGACAAAACTTAATGTTGAAAAAGTCAAGTTAAAGATCTCTGTGCATGTAATATGCTATGTTTCAGGTTAACATTTGCTACATCTGTATAACATACAACACACACTTTTTTTTGGAGTTCCTTCCTCTTTTGAAGTTGGATTAAAAAAAGGAAAGTCTAGCTTAATGCAAGATGTGCTAAATTTACCAAACAGCAAGAGCCAATAAGATAAATTTGCTGCATCTTGACTGCATGGTCATTTTTATGCTGCCTGGTAAATGTGAGCTATTAGGGCAGATTTGCTAAGAGAAATTTGTGAGAATTCTAGCTTTGGTTAAATTTATATCTCCATTAGAGACTCAATTACACTGTCCATCTGAAAATCGAGAACAGCCATATTGAACTAAATGTGCCTGTTCTAGTCTGATCACAGACACGACACAGCTTCAGTCCTGGCAAATAACAGACTTGCTTAAAATCCCTGTTACCGCCTAAAAATCACTGGGGTGGCAGGGATAGCAGCTACCACAGGGCCCGGAACATTAGGGTTCCCGGCGACAGCCGCTACCGTTCTTTTTTTTTCTTAACAGGCCGTTTCTGGCTGAAGTTACTCCAGCCGGTAACGGGCCCTATTTACTTACCGATCCTAGCAGGGGCAGGGATCGGTAAGTGACACCACGGGCACCACAAACACTATTATTATACTCGGAGGTCTTTTCAGTCCCCCGAGTATAATGATCGGAGGCCTGGGAGAGGTAAGGGAACATAAAAAAACCCACAGTTATTTACTTCTCTGTGCACCAGACAAGCATTGGGCCTAGTTGTGTGACGTCCCTGCGTCCCGGGTCATGTGATGTCATGACATCATTAAATATGGCTGACACCACTGAGGACTATAGCGGAGTTGGGGATAGGTAACTGACAGTGTTTTTTATGTTTGTATACCCCTTCAGTCTCCGATTATTATACTCTGGGGTCTGAAAAGACCCCAGAGTATAATAATTGTTCTTGGGTATTCATTATGGGGCATAATACTGTGTGCAGGGCCACTATGGGTCATAATAGAGCACGCAGGAATGCGGGGGGGGGGAGTCGGTTGGTCGAGGTCTTCGGCGACGGTGTCGGACAGGGGAGGGCCCCATGTCAAAAGTTCGCCACGGGGCCCCACCATTCCTAGTTACGCCACTGAGGGTGTGACTTAGCAAAGTCTAAAGTAAGTGTGCACTGTCTAATTCTTAAAAGAGAATTAGTAAACCTGCTCCATTATACAGTAGAATTATTAGTTCTTGGATATGAACCATATAATGCACTCTAATATTCAGAGTACAAGAGAGGAATGGCTTCCTTTAAAAGCAATGTCTGAGATAATACAGATATCTTGTCAACTAAGGCGAGATGTTGAGGTTTGAAAGGCATTGCTTTAGAACTTTTGTAAGGTGCAGGTACAGGTTCTCTGGGTAATCTAATCTCAGCAGCTGAGAAACAATTGAATAGAAGTAATATGATAGATGACAGGGACAATAAAACGGCTGAATGTTAATATATTCTTTTTGCCACTATTTTATCCATATGATCTATAGTACAGCAGTTTGTATATGAGCGCACTGCTTTGAGATAAGCTGGGAATAACAAAGAGCAGTTTATTTGAGCGAGCTAACAGATGAAACATTGTGTATCTCTTTGGCTGATTTAATGTTCCTCTTTGAGTATATAGATGATGGGAATAAGTATCTGTCTATTATCTTTTAAAAAGCTCAGTAAACTTTATGGTAAAAAGTATTTGACTTAACAAAAGCATTTCTTATACTAATAAAACCACAGCTGGAACACAAGTCACAGCGGGTGAGGGGGATTTATTAAGACCGCCATTTCCTATGGGAGCCTTAATAATGTGCTCCAGCCATTGCGCCAGAATGGAAACATATGCCAGTTGAGAACTGCGGGTAACTCACTGAAGATTTGCCCCACTTTACCCACTTTCACCAAAGACTCCCACACTTAATAGAATCTTTTATGTCTTGTGAGTAAAGGGTGTGGTTTTAAGGGAAAGTGGCAGGACTTTGTAGAAATTGCAAAGAAACTAAGGCTACATCTGTCATGAATTCTCTGTATGGACACTCTGTTCAACATCACCAGACGAAAACGTCCTGTAAGTCTGACTTTTATGTCCGGTCGTTTTAGTTTAAAAGAAAGGACATCTAAGAGATCCCATTATACTTAATGGGGTCTGTCTGGCTAAATATGTGACCACTGTTGTTGCGGCGCACCTATCCATTGTTCTGATCCTACGATCCATAAGCCATAGGCAGACTTGGAGAAGCAAAGGTTCCCTACCCCTGAACTAGAGGATCCACCAGGGCTCCAGCATTGAATGCAAAATTAAACCAGCTGTTTCCGCCATTCCCAAGACCTTCCGGGGCACAGTCCTTGGAGTGTACATGTATATGAGTACATATGGTCATAAACGTAGTGGCATTGACAGCCACCATCTGCTAAGTTATACACTGAGATTTTTAGAAGTGAATCCAAGAGCCCAAGAGCATCATAGTAATGTAGACAATGGCTTAGGTACCTCATAGATGGCTATACAACAAGCTTACTATATTTTATAATGTTAGAGCATTGCCATATATGCATGTACTTTCATACAATTTGAATACCATTTGTCATATGATTTTGTTCACCATTTTAATTACATTTCCCTAATTTTGTGCTACCCATATGTTCCCCGCTGCTGCTCTACATGCTGTGAAGATATCTCAAAGACGTTCATGCGTGATTTTTTTCCATGCAGTCACGCACATTTTGGATGCGACTTGAAATAATGCTGCCAGATAACGTTGCGTCAAAAAGGTAAAGCAGCAGGGGTTATGTGAACACATAAGCCACTAATATATCTAAATAATCTTCTTATTCTCTTTCCAGCATTAAAGGAAAAAAAATGAACCTGATTAACACATTTCTTGACAACAGCGGAGAAAAGCAGCTTTTATTGTCCGCCAAGAGAACATTTTGCAGGCAGTTGATACACACACAGCCTCCCCTGAGTACAATATATTTCAAGAGGTTTTATCCTTGTAACAAATAAGAAGAAATAAATAAATAAAATAAAATAAAAGCTTACACTTTGGTCTGCGGTCTTCAGCTGTAAAAAAAATGACTGATATACGCGCTCTAAAACACCAGATCATAAATGAGACAGACAAAATGAATTTAGGTGGGGGAAATGTCATTGAAAAAAAGGAGATTATTTCTGGAGCATAAATCAGAATAGAAAAGAATAAAAGCGTCATGTCTCCCTCTTCATGCCGGACACTTTAGTTTCCTAGGAGGTCCTTGTTTTGGCTTTTAGGAATAAGCCTTTCGACGTGATGTGTTATTGGATGAAAAGTATCTTTTCGCTGTCAATCGGGGGTAGCCTATATTTTTGCTGAGATCTGTTAGATGGAAATGATAGCCTCAAATACTGCAGAATTTGATAAAGCTGTTTTTAGAATAAAAAAGGATGTATTTGGGATAACAGTTTTCAATAGACAGAAGCAGAGCTCAACCAGTCTATGTGTCTAGGGAGTTACATTTAGCACATTTTACCCTAGTATACATGAGACTGGGCTTTTCCACAGAATACAAAAAAGCCCTGATAACCAAAGCACTGCATGTATAAAGGTGCTTGTATTATGTAGTGCCCTTAACTAGTATAATATGGACTTGTACATGTGTTATAAATACTGACCTCAGGATATGCCATGGCACATTCCTAAAATTAACACGTCAGGGTATTTTCACAGGTTCATTCCTACTTTAGAATTTTGTTTTAGGTATTCTTGTATTATTTATATTCTCCATGTATATAATAATACTCAGATAAACTTATGTGATTGGTCAGTGTCCCCGTGTACAGTCATATCTGTAACTGGTACAACCCTTTTCTAGTAGGAATAACAGAGGAACAAAACAGTGCAGAGTTATAAGAATAGATGTTCTAGAATTGTTATGTTATAGGAAATACAATTATTCACTATAGCCATTAGAAACTGCTATTGTAGTGTTCATTTCTTCGTACAGGTTGATCAAGTCCATAAACATCTCCCTCCATTGTATTACACAGGATCTACATTGACATATATGGAACGTCTTACATGGCTATACTGTCTGAAATACTTGCAGATAATGGATCTCATACTTACTTAGCATTTCGTTTTGTGAACACATGTAACAGTATGGTATAATTTATGCTTGACATTGACCTGCCAGCCCAGGTACTACATGTGGAGCTTCAGCACTTGACCTGTGTCTTCTACAGCCTTCTATATAATATGTTCCTTAATATATGGGGACCATAGTTGAAGGGAATGGTGCATGTACACAGTCCAACCATTGTATAGGCTCTATGTTAATCATTTTTGTTGTTCCACTCTGTCATAGGATGGTACTGCTGTTTACATCACATGACAGACATCATCAGCGTCTATAATGAGTCCTAAGTGTTTTACCACACAAAAATGGTGCAGCAACCTATTTTGTTCACCATTTACAACTGATTCTGAGATCCAATGCAGATTGCACTAGCCATGACTGCATAAAATTTTGCCTGGAGTATTCCTTTAAAAAATTTTGCCCTATCAAATCTCTCTCAGCATTTGGTCGGGCACTTGTAAACATTCTAAAAATACCCATTTTCTTAGTGCGTTTTTGTGGTATGCACAAAACCTCAAGCCTCAAGTACATCAGATCTTCTTTTAAGCATGTGCAGCACTTGAGATACAGAGTTTTGGGGTTTGTTTATGGCCTGCCAAATGTGTGATATGCCTGCCCCATGTGTGATATGCCTGTCCCATGTGTGATATGCCTGCCCCATGTCTGATATGCCTGCCCCATGTCTGATATGCCTGCCCCATGTCTGATATGCCTATCCCATGTGTGATATGCTTGTCCCATGTGTGATATGCCTACCCCATGTGTGATATGCCCGTCCCATGTGTGATATGCCTGTCCCATATGTTATATGCCTGCTCCATGTCTGATATGCCTGTCAAATGTGTGATATACCTGTCCCATGTGTGATACACCTGTCCCATGTCTGATATGCCTGCCCCATGTGTGATATGCCTGTCCCATTTCTGATATGCCTGGCACATGTGTGACATGTCTGTCCCATGTGTGATATGCCTGTCACATGTGTGATGTTCCTTTGAAGCTAGTGTACAAAGCAGGGAACGTGAAACACTGAAGATCACTATATATGTAAAATTCAGATGTGTCCTCCCTTACTTGTTCTCTTGGCTGGACTTGTCTAGATATCTGCATCACCAGTTAGGCAGCCTTTCTAAAAACAACATTCTTAGGAGACAATTTATCATATTATTATTTCACAACATTAGTATTTCAAGGTTAGCATGTCATGATATTTTGTTGAATTGATTTAATCAGAAATTGGAATTTTCTAACCAAAACCTAATAGTTATATGTGGACACATCTGAAACTGCAAGTGGGGGGATGCATTGGATGGAATTGAGAATGGAGAGATCCAGAGCACTTGTTGGGTCCCTTTGACACTTACAGGTTAATTTGCATACCACAAAAATGGCTATTTCTTTGCAACTAGGCTGCCGGAAAAAAAAAGGTGGAGGCGTAAGTAAGTTATACAATATAGCAGATCCAAGTTATATTTCCTACCCGGAACATATCTACTTATTGATATTTTACATCCTTATCTTAAACCACTGCTAAATTCTAAAATTGCGAATGTATAAACTGCACAGCTCTGAAGACAGTAAATTTCACCCTTAGAGCCCGAAGCTTTCTTAATTATCTGGTATGGAGAATTATACAAATAAATCTATTTCTCATTTAGAAATTAGCAGAGTGTTTAACGCCATTGCGGTTTCAGATAATAATAACATTGCTAAATCAGATTATACATATTAAATAATCCACATCCAGACTTAATATACAATTCTCCAGGAGTCAGTAAGAAGCTGCCTAATGCAAGTTTGCATTCCCACAAATCCACAGCTCAGGAATTAGAAGTCAAAGAATCTTTGATCAGGCTTTTCTCTCGAAAACACAAAGAAAGTGGAACATACAATATGCAGATTCACACGGGCTCAGCTACCAACGGAATTCATTATTTTTACCAAGAATAAGACACATTGAGGTTTATTGTGCTCAAGAGGGGTTACATTCTGAGTTGCTGAAATGTGCACCTTGTGGATCAAAGAATTCTTATTGCGGTTGTTAGGATCCCAGCAAATGTACGAATCATGTTAATCGTGTTGCATAGTGTAGAGGCAGATGTTAGACAGACACAGAAAAGCTATACAATACACAGTGCAGCTGCCAAATTCCACATTTCTGCTTTCTGACATAAAGGAATGTGCCATTTTACAGGATGCTGCCATACTGAGATACCCATTAGTAGCGTCTTATCTTTTTTTACTGTATACAAAAACGTGACTATTTCTAGACCTCTCTGTAAAGTACATCTTTATAATGAATGGGATATTACTTCTTATGGATATTAAGTAGGTTTGCAGCATGAAGAGTGGTGAAGCCCTTCTGACATAATGAATGTTTAGGCCATGGAAATCTATGGATACAAAAGAGAATATATTTATTGCTTATTAAACATATGCTTTAGCTGTAGCTCATAGGCATGGTGTGAGTACTAAACCTGGCTATATGAGTTACATCATAATCTGTAAATCCCATCAATGTGTGGCAGGACCAGCCTACCATCTAATGTTTAGGGGACTGATGGCAGATGTCAGGAGATAAAAACTTGATAGAATTCCAACATGCTTTCTCCGGAGAGTCTGTCAGTGACCATCTCCCTGCTCCCTATTCAGAAAATGTGTTTTTTTGGCTGAGATAAGTATACATGTCTATGGAGATGTCAGAAAAACAATCCATTGGCAGGACAAGCAACAACTACATAATTTGTATGGCCAACATTACTGCACTAGATCTGTATTAGGGCACCTTCACACGGCGTATACGCTCACTGCTTTGGAGCGTGTAAACGTTCCGTAGCAGCGGCGTCTAAAAGCAGATCGCATTGATTTCTATGGGAGCCGGCATACGCGCGCTCGCCATAGAAATGAATGGGCTGCTTTTTCCATTCATTTCTATGGGGAGCGCGCGTCTGCGGGCTCCCATAGAAAACAATGGGAAGTGCTTTAGACGCCGCTGCTACGGAACGTTTACACGCTCCAAAGCAGTGAGCGTATACGCCGTGTGAAGGGGCCCTTACTGTCAGTGAAGGTAAAACACAAGTCACACATCACATTGAAATAATGGAACATTGTAAGTCATTCCTGTGGATGCTGTTCCTGTTGGCTGTGTATTCCTATGTACTGTTTGACTTGTGGTCTTCATTCTCTAGAGAAATACAGAAGCTAGTGAAGACTAAAAGCTCAGTATCTAAATACCAGGGTTTGGGCATGGACTGCCTTATTGCTATCCTCTAGCTCCCAAGAACGGTTGTGCATGTCTTCCCATCAGGATGTCACCAATTAAATGATTGGTGTCTTTGACTATCCTTAAACCATATACTGTAGCATGGGCAGAATATCCTTAAATGGTTTAAGAACTATTCTCTTACTATTTTCATTATAATCTTCTGCCAACAGTAACTAGATTTAGTCACAGCTTCAGTAATGTTGCTATTGTGGTATACCACTTTAAGAATGTTCTATACTCTTATCATACATGTGAGTTATTGTAGCTTGATCATGTTTATGACAATTGTGAGCTATGAATGAATGCAGACATACAAACAGTTGTCATGATATTATTATTTATTATTACAGTTTCATAAACCCCTACTTACTCTTGGCTTCATATTGTTGTCGTTTTCAGGGTTCACCATAATTTGTTAACCTCTTTCTATAGCGTAATGTCTATCCTTATCAAAGATTACCAAAATCTGGAGTTCTCACATTTATTAACCATCTCCTGTAGTGAGATAAAACATAGAACTATAAAGAAGCTGATCTTTTTGGCGTCATTTACTGGATTAATATAGTGGCATAGATTAGCGACTAGCAGAGTATGGTATGGATTACTGCTGGCTACCCTAACCGTGATGTATACAGTATGTTTGGAGTGTGTAGCTATCACATACACTATATGACCTATCAAATATAAATGATACTGCTAGCAAGCTTCTATTTAACTGACACAAGTTATGCATGCAAGCCATCTGTCTGCACATGTGCTTCCCTATTTCACTATGCCAAACAGCAATTATGCATGAAAAGCAGGACTGAATCCCCCCCTCCATTGCATCTGCATGTTTAGTGCTAAGAATACAATTGTATAAACTAATTCTAAGCTCAAAACATGTGCACATCTATACGGACTAATTCTTTAATATTTGTAACACTTATGATCTTACTATAAAGAACAAAAGCTGACTCTACATCTTACTACATTATCTTATATAAATCTGTATCTGGTTAACCCTCGGGAAACATATTACTCATTATGAATGGGGACAGTGTTGTCCATATCATATTGGCGAATGGTTCTTATGCGTTACTTTATCGACTACAACTCCCAGCATTTACCTATGGGGGGTGACATGGTATTCACAAAAGCTACTCTTTGCCTTCACATTAATATTCTTCTCACAATCTTCCCCCGCGCTGGTAGGGAATATAAAGAACATTTTGTTTCACTGAATGGGACAGAAGGGGGGGGGATCCATGGTTTGCTCTGTTGCTTCTGTAATAGCTGGAGTGGAAAACAAGACAGATTTCATATTACGGTAATTAAAAGGCTAAAGATTGGCAAAAAACAATTATTTGCCATCTGTAAATAGATCAGTACTTTGGATAAATCAATAAGTGGAGCTCAGGCCCAGCTTACTGAGTAATTACAAAAGTGTTTTCCTTGCAATCTCCCAGTAACAAGGCTTGTTTGGGAGAGAAGTGTGTTCTCCCACTTCACTGTGTGAGTAATGATACCAAGTTGTAGCATTTTCTCGCTTTCAATGGCCAATTAAACAACCCAATATGACTGAAGAGGAAAACAGATTGTCCCACCTACTCTTCTTCAATCCTATCTGCTAGAAGTTACAGACCTATTGCATTGGTGACCTTCTTTTGTATTCTGTGAAGCATCATTTATTAACTGAGACAGGCGCGGCATTGGCTGACAATGTCTACTAGATGGTGTAAAGGGTCAGGAATGTGGCACATTCAAAGTAACCACAGGGAGATTAAAAAAGGGGGTTCATTTATAATGGCGATGTATAATTGATTGTATTGGCATTGCTTGCTCTGAATATAGATGTAGCTCTGCTGCATTTGTCAGATGTTAATATGGTGCACCAAAGAAACAGGTACATAAAAATATTCAGCTCAGCAAATTTGTGGATGTAATAAAGGCCATGGGAAGTCTGATATGCTAGTGACTCATCATACACAATTCGCCAGCGTAGAGTGCACTTGTTACAATGTAACTACAAAGCCAACAAACATCTCCATCATCGCAAACCATCTATTGCATAATGAAAAGTCATAAGCCATCCGCACTTTGCTTGTTTATCATGTTATTTATATAAGCGTAGGTAACAACACAATGGCAGAGGCGTTATATACATTAGTAGCAGATACTCAGCGCTGCAGGGTCAGGAGTGTTAGGGAGTGTTATAATGTAACACTGAATAAAGTTAGGTTAATATCCCATAAATCTGACCAAATAATTTAAGTTATATGTCCAGAGAGGAATAAATCTATATAATACAGAACATGAATCGAGGAACAAGAAAAGTATTTTGTTTTATGAATGCCTGCTATGTGTTTGACATCTACATAATATTATCCACACTTTGCAAAAAAATTGGTGAGAGCAGCCTTGGAGTGGATTAAAAAAATTAAACCAGAATACTCACCTCACTGATCTTCCACTGCTACTGTTCCGATGTTACTCTCGGTCTCCTCCAGTCTCTTATTTTTGGTCTCTTTTCAACACACATTAGAATCTTATATGACTCAAGTCAGAGGCCAGAGCCATACTAAGTGTCACAGACCTACATACGTCCACCATTGATGGAGATGTTTAGGAGCACTGTATTAGGCTTACCTCTTTCTCCTCTCCCTTACTGTACATGGTTCCACCGTTCAGCCTTTGTATAGAGACCTCTTTCATACTACCTAATAGTTAAAGATATGGCACTGAGACTAAGCCTCAGCCTATTTTGTTGCTTTAGAGCTTTTAGCATCAGGTGTGCGTTCCTCACAGACTGTCAGAAATACCCTTCTGACAGTGAAGAGCTATGGTAACAGCACCGATAGCTCTTCACCAATGGTACATAACAGGAAAGCCGATTTTTTTTTTTCAATTCAGCGCATTGTTGGCTCTCTAGCAGTATATAAAACCGCATTATGCCCGAGGACATGAAAGGTGTTCTTTAAAGAAATAAGATCAACTAAATAGCTAAACCTGGTTAACTAAGTATCCTGCCTGCTCAGTTCTGCCATAATAAGACTCTATGGCTGCCAACCAGATCAGTGATATAGTTTCAATTTACTGTAATGTCACTCCGTGTAATTTATAGATTGCAGAAACCCACCCAGTTTTTTCTCTCCTATTTCCCCTTTTTACCTTACTTATCACTGCACTAAATCAGTGGCTTTGACTTAAATATTCAGCACAGCAAAATGAAAATGCTGAAATACACCCCACTGACATTTAAGATGCTAATGTGTCTGATTTCACCGAGTGAAAACTGTCTCAAAACCTTTCAAACATTCTCCTTGTTCCTAAATTCAGAGTAGACGCCTTAAGATGTGTAACTCATCATTAATAATAATGAGAGGTGGAAACAGCACAGTTTCAGAAGCTCAAGATAGGGAGCACAATTTCTTTGTACATCTTATATAATTGGATGGGAATGGGGGACCTGCGTCTTCCGTCAACAAAGTAAAGCTCACGCCATCCATTAAGCTTCACTTTCTAGATCAATTTCTCACAGTAATGCCAGACAAGCATTCTTGGCATGGATTAAAAATAAAAAGCAAATTCTCTTTATACTGCTGTAACATAGTGCACAATGACATAACATACCATACATTCAGTGATGCAGAAAGCCTCTTATTGTATGCTGTAAGTTATTAAGCCCTATCTGCAGGACACACATCCACAGCGTCATAGACTCTAGCAGCATCTTAGCAACACCAGGTCTGTGATCTGCAGCCATGCAGAGACAGGAACCCAGAGATATTTTATTCCTATATAGCTCAGTGTTTTAGCGCTGTTCTCCAGTGCACATCCTGACCTAACAACTTTGGTGAGAAGTCATCATATCATTCTCTGAACTTTAGAAAAAAAATTCAGTACAGAGATACTGTATATTAACCATAGATCATTGACAATGAAACGCAGAATAGCAGTACTATTATGAAGCAGGGAAGCAAGATTACCCTGTCAAAGCCTTCCATTATAGGTGCATGGTTCATTACAACACTTTGATACTCTATGCATTTGGTATCAGTAAAAGAGTACGGTTTGGTGTACTATTTCCTCTGGCTCTTACTGTACCCAAAGTTGTTTGAACCAGCCCTATAGTATACCTTCTGGTGCAAGAGCTGGTGAACATACATACAAACTAACTTCAATACAAATTTCCAAAAATGTCAGACTGACAGGTTTGGTTGGCACAAATCCAGCTATGACGTGGCAGCCAGCTGTGTCAAATCATTATGTTGCTGCCAACTCACTAATCACAAGTTCTAGTGGTGATTTGGGCGCTAAATGATGTAAGCAAGATGCAGACAGCCCCAGACAAGGAATGGAACATTGGAAGATGCCACCACAGTGCCCAGGAAAGGTGAGTAGTTATTTCTCTTCTTAAACACCATTTCTGCCATTCTGGTTATTACACTATGGGGCCTTATTAGTCCATAGAGTATAACAAACAACTTTTACTAGCACATCAGTTCAGAATGAAGAAGTAAATTTTCCACCCAAACTTTACAAGGTTCACCCATTTTTACTGCATAAACCTTGGAACCAGAATGAAGGTCAAGAGTAAGATTAAATGTGCCCAGAGTCTCCCCTAAATTTTCTCTTGAAGTAAAATTAAATGAGTTCAACTACTTCTGTTTCTGATCAGTGTCTGACAATGACAAGGTTCTGTTTGCCCCCCCCCCCCCCAAAAAAAAAGACATTGTATTTGACTTTATATGGGTCTTTCTTCCTTTATCCTTTCCAAACCTATTGTGTTGTAGGCAATGATACAATGGATGGCTTTGGGGACAGTCAGTGAAGGAGTATGTCCTTCAGGGCTACCAGCATCACTAGATAATGGAGGGACTGTTTTTACCTTAGGGACACATAATTTTGGCAAGCAATGTAAAAGTAGAATTGAAGGGTCCATCCTAAGGGTGAACTGTCATGGGTAAGTAATAAAACCCATCACTTTCTTTTACTAATATATTATGTTAGGACAAAGTCAAACTTTATGCCATACAAGAGCAGCATCGCACTTGGGACTCAATGTAGATCCGTCTTGGTAGAATGAAGAAGTTTGGATTTTGATACCATATAAAGCTCAGTGTACGGTATGAGTTAGAATGAAACTTCCTCCACATTTTATGCCAGTTTCCACTTTGTAAGAGTATCTTTGGAGTTTATAGAAAGGAGGCTATCCTATAAAACGCATAAACTCTAAGATGAAATAATAGTACTAATACCAAATGACTGAAGGAATTTGAGATTGTTTTGTTCTTAATGTTATCTAAGAAGGATCCAAAAAGGTAAAAAAAGGAAAGTAATTGCATATGGCACAAAAAGGGGTTACTTTTTGCTATATCATAACAGGTGGACATTTCCCGGAAAGAATGCCAGCTCTCACTTTCCATACTCAGCAATCGAGAGGGAGTGTTAATACCTCCGGATTTCCTGACTTCATTTTTTGTTTGCCCACTAGAAACTCTGGCAACTGTGCCGGTTCATAGGCATAGTATGGCATATAAATAGGGGTGGGGCAATATCAAAAGGGGCATGTCCTAAAATAATTGTGTGTTAATCATAATCAAGGTTTAATGTTCAATTTTTGACTTGGGTCGTGATCACCCTACTGCTCTCTCATTTTCCTGCCCAATTTTTAACACCAGGTACAGTGTGCCCATGACATGGTAGACATCTTTTTATTTCTGTTGTTGTCGGTGTTCACTTAAATCTTGGTTAACCTCTTTTCTTTTAGATTAACTGATTTGCTTAATATAATGTATGTTATAACTTTTTGATATGTACATGCCTCAATGAAAAAATGAAAAAAAAAAAAAAATCTGAAAAGAAGTCATCTGACAAGCAACATTTCACGTGCGCCAGACTAATCTTTAAGACATAAACAGGCAAACTTGAAAGACTCTGCTTAGTAATTACCATCACGGCAGCCATACAATATGTCAAACCATTTACACAAAATCATTTCAGTGTAATGAAGGACTGCTATAATAAGCTAGGCATTCCACATTATACATGTATAATCATATATAGTAGAATTAAACATGAGCCCATACACAAAATGCACAATGTTTAAAAAAAATTGGAGTCCCTACGCCATTACATTTCACTGTTACATTATTGTGAACAGATGGTACTCATAGTAAGCAATAATTCTGATAAGCATACAGTAAGGTAAGAACAAGAAAGTGGATCCTTGTGTGGATATACAGCCAACAAGAAAACAACAAAGTCAATACTGCAACATAGGCTAGCCAACCTGGCGAAAGGACAAATACGATTTGCTGGAAGTAGTAGTGAAGATACAGCACAACTGGCCCTTATATAGCAGTGCTGGACCAGCCATGTAACAAAGTAGCCTGTGTAATAGCCCTATATGTATTAGAGCTGACCCAATGCTAGAGCAGAGATTGACCAGCAGTATTGCCGAATAGTCTCTCAATCAGTTGGACCAGAGAAATAGCAAAGTAGTCACTCATGTATCTATGTACCAATGTAGCACGAAATTAAGAACAAACTTTACTTGGCTTGGAACAAACTTGACTGAAGTTAGAACATTGCAGACATTGACAAACAGCAGTAAATAAAACAACAAGGTACTTAGGGTTTGGCCAGACATTTTGAAAACTTTTTGAAGCCAAATTCCCGCTCGACCACAGTAGTCAATTACAGCATATGATTGTTAATAAGATATTACCTTGAAATGCCTGCTGTCATTGGTTGCTGAGGATTTGTCTGCATGCTGGAATATGTGGCTATAACCTTAGAACAGATCTAGATTAACATGTAAACCCCAGCCTTGCAACTTGGACACAGAACCTAGGAAGAGATTTACCATTGCACTGCTACATCTATAAAGAAAAACTGAATATGTTCCCCAACAAAAATGCACAAATTCAATAGGCGAGGGGTGTGTTTTCTGTGAAGTAAGGATGTTAGGAGTAGGGCCGGAGCCTCCTCAACTCTGTGCGGAGGTTGCCGACTCTCTCCTCCCTGCACGCCTGAGTCCTGTGTTTCTGGGTCTCGGATGACAGGCCAGAACCTCTGCAATGTTGTGCGGGGGTTGCCGTGCTCCACCTGAATCAGACAGGGGACTTCCGGTTTTCAGCCTAGTGGCGGGCTGGAGCCTATTTTAGGATAGCTCTGGTTCCGGACCGCCGCTGGCTGTTCAGTGTTTCCTCCGCGTTCCTGATAATAATCGTTTATCCTGTGTCTGATTAGCACGTTTTTCTGACCCCTTGCCTTGATCTCTAACTATGCCTTTGCCTCCTGATTTTTGTACTGGGCCTGCTCCTGTTTATGAGCCCAGCTTGCCTTTAGACCTCTGCTTCCTGAACACTGTTTTTGTACTGCTCGACTGCTCCTGTTACCGACCCGGTCTGCCTGACCTTCCCTTTGGATTATCACCTGTACTACGTTGCCCTCTTGTTGAGGAGCCGGTCTGTATGACTATAGTTGACTCTCTACTGCCAGCTGCTGACTACCACTGCCTTCTGGTTCATTGGACCTGCACTGCACCCTGAAGATCCGCTGGTAAGAGTTCTCAGTGTCTGGTTTACTGTGATTTCTGGTGGGCTGTGTGTCCAGCGTTTCCCAACCTGTACCGCTCTGCCCAGCAGTGCTGCCAAGTCCATCCCCTCCATCTGGGGCTCTGAACACCACTGTCAGGTTGGAGCTGGTGCAGCCTGGGGGGTTTTGGACACACAGCACCGTATTAACTATCTTGATCAGTGTATTGCTGGTTCTTACTATTGGCTCAGAACTGCATCTGCTATCCAAAAAAATAGACATAATCTAGTAGTACACAATAGTGCAATGTCACACAAATAATAGCACATGGCAAAAACCTTGGGGCTCTAGTTCTCTGGTGTTGGAATTGTTGCTCTAGCTTATGACGTACACAATGGTGACCACTATTTCAGTAATGTAAACTGGAATTTTTAGTACCATAGTGGGTCTACCAGCAGTCATTTTTCAAACCCATTCATTTGAATGGGTTTGCAAAGTGTCCACCTGTGAGCACCGGTGAGTGTTTTATGGTCTCCGTGGCAAAACCGTTTTTTTTTTAACCGAACACAAAATCGGACATGCAGGACTTTGTGTCCGGTTAAAAAAAAAACGGTTTTGCCTCAGAGACCACAAAACACTCACAGGCGAGCACGGGCGGACACAGTTTGTCGGGTTTCCGTCTCCTGTCAGCAGAAGACGGAAACTGAAAACGGAGACCGGGGCGCAGATGTGAACCCACCCTTAGTCCAACTTTCACAGGCACTGTACTAGCCATAACACAATGTATCAGATTTGCCCTTGCCATCCTGCATATTATGAATTGTATTGTTGCATTTTTTTTTTGCACATGATTCATTCTTCTTCAACCATGAAAAATGGAAAACCCAAAAGGAAGGATTTAAGAGGTGTAAGTGTTAGAGGAAAATAAAAAAGGAAATCAACCATTAAACAAGACCAGCAGATTTACAGTATGTGGGAAAACTGTCTTTATTTATGGCTTTATTTTTCACTTTACAGGCCTTGGAAGTATTTGAGATCTTTGAATCAGTCATAAAAAATATGAGGTCTAGTTCAATATATAAAGGAAGTAAATAAAAACAAATGCAATGGCTATAGAATTGATGAATACCCGTTAATTGACAAAAATCTGGAAAATATTCTTACACAGGGAAAAACAAACAGTTTTGAGATAAATTCTATAAATAGATAGAAAACAAGAATGGCACACTAAGAAGAAGAAAAGGAGAGCGCAACGCCTCAGGATTAAAGGGGTGTGCTATTATAGACACTTATCCTGTGAATAGGGGTAAGTCTCAGATCGATGGGAGTACAACTGCAGATGCATATAAGTATCCTAATACCAACTGTGTTTCACCAGTAATATCTCTATAAATTATACAGGTAAAGCTACATCTTTAGCATATGAAAAATGAGATTTTCCTCTTTCATATCTCACCTACATTTTATAATGCATGAGAAATAGCCATTTGAAGTGACCCTCCCCCATCTTCATTTCACACAGGGGACAGCTCTCAATAGAGAAGCAAAGGAATGAGTGAAACAATGCAGAAAATCAAAAGATATTTGAAAGTTTAGTTAAAGGGGTTGGCCACTTTCAGACCAATATTGAGAAACAAATGTTATTGTTTGTGTAATAAAAAGTTATACAATTTTCCAATATACTTTCTGTATCTTTTACGCTGGGTTCACACCAGAAAACGGAAAGCTGTCAGACCGGGTCCAGCCGTGAGCGCTGATGAGCGTTTTATGCTCTCCACCGTGAAATCAGTTTTTTAAAAATCGGACACAGAGTACTGCATTTCCGACTCTGTGTCCAATTTAAAAAAAAAACGGTTTTGCGGCGGAGAGCATAAAACGCTCACCGCCGCTCACAGCCAGACATCTTCATTGAATGTTTGGCTGTGGGTATGTAGGAATGGGTATGAAAGAGTCCTGCAGGTTTCGGTCTCCTGCTCAGTTTTGCGCAGGAAACAGAAACCCGCAGAACGGAGACCCTTACTCACAGTTATTCAGATCTCGGCTTGCTGTCATTCATTCTGTTACTTCTAGTGGATAATACTCTGACCATGGTCATGTGATTTGTGGTCCATGGTCATGTGATGAGCACACAGGTGCACAGCTCATTACTAAGTAGATGTCTGATTATTGTGCTGTGACTATAACAAGTTGTGCACCTGTGTGCTCATCACATGACCATGGACAGTAAATCACATGACCATGGTCAGAGTATTATGCATTAGAAGTAACAAAATGAATGACGGCAAGCAGAGATCTAGAAAACTTGAGGAAAAAATACAGAAGGTGTTAGAGTTGTCATGGTTGTCAGGTATCTTACCCCAGGACCGACCAGGTAGATTGCACGGTCAGACTTTACAGACAAATACACATGAGTTATACTTCTGTGTGTCTGGACAGAGCTCTGCAAAGTTCCGCCCATAGACTGTTTATTTTATAGCATTCAAATACAAAAACCAATTCATCATAATAATGACACGAATCTGGCATAACATATACTTATGGATATGATTTCATACGATTTCTAAGAAGAAGGGATGCGATATGCAGGGTATTTCAGAGACTGGCCTTTCCCACAATTGTCTTTAGCCACAACCAATCCTCCCTTTTCCCTAGGTCCCTCACCACACATCCTCTAACTCTGTATAAAAGTGATAAATGTCTGAAATTAAAATATGTGTACAAGGTTATTGAGTCATGGGACTAACATGTTGTCTTGCTCATCTACAAGAGTACAAAAGTTCATCTAAAGGTAACATATCATCCAAAATGGAGTCACTACTGCTAGGCTAAGCCAAGCGAACTACAGTATAAGATTACTCTATCAGAAGGTATACAGGAAAACTGTACAACGTTTTATTATACAAAAAATAACATTTGTTGGTCTGAAAATGGCCAACCCCTTTAAGCATTAACCACTTCAGTACTGGGCCAATTTCTGGTCCAGGACCAGACATATTTTTGTTTTTTTTGAATGTGCAGTTTTGAGTGCTGAAACATTTTTATCATTTGGGTTATTCAATTAATTTCTGTGTCTTTTTCAGTGACACATCGGGCTTTATTTTTATGTTTTTATTTTTGAGTGTGTTTTAATTTATTTATTTTTTATATCCAGGAAAATATATAGAAAAGAGGAGCGAAAAAGTGTCTGTTTTTCACTTTTCATTTTTTATTTAATAACACAAAGTGCTACTAAAAATAGAAATTTTACTCTCTGTTACATTTTATTTTGTATGATGTCGTAGGGAGTGGGGCTAGAACCTTTAATAAGGGCGTTTTATTGACATATTATTTGATATATTTTTAGATTTAAGTTTTTATCTTTACTTTTCTACTTCATTTTTTTTACAATGTGTCCCCATAAGGTCATAATAAGATAAGATAAGATAAGATAATCCTTTTTTTTTGGGGGGGGGGGGCTGAATTCCCCTGTAACTGGGGCTGATACATTTATCCCCAGCTGCAGGAGGAATACAGCCCCCTCCTCCTTGAAGTTACTATAGAGCTGATCTGGGTCCAATAGGACCCAGCAGCTTTAACAGGCTCTGATCCCGGTGGATCTTGTGACCGCCGGGTCAGAGGGGAGCTGCAACATAGCGGCACACATAGCTGTGTATACAGCGCTCATTTGTGATATTGCTTTGAATTTTATCAAGACAAATTGGAATTCTTAGCCAAATATTGGAAATTACTTAAGTGTGGCCATATCTAAAGATAGATAGATAGATAGATAGATAGATAGATAGATAGATAGATAGATAGATAGGAGATAGATAGATAGATAGATAGATAGATAGATAGATAGATAGATAGATAGATAGATAGATAGGAGATATATAGATAGATAGATAAATAGGAGATAGATAGATAGATAGATAGATAGATAGATAGATAGATAGATAGATAGAAAGATTTGAGATTGACAAAGATAGATCAGTAAAGCAAAAAGATAACAGGATGAATATAAGTCAACAATAAAATGACAACTAAGGCTGGACTACGGCTAAAAAGTAGTCTTGGAAACAAAAAAACCTCACAAAAATATTGTTTGTATTCCTTTTACGAGTATTTGTAAGGGTATTGTTATACAAGGGCAACTGCATGATTAGCGGTTCTACATTTCTGCAGAGTAAAAACTCTAGTTTCTAGTACTATTATAGTTTATCTATGCATCTTCAACTGTAAAAAAAAAATTAAAGTACTGCAATCTATATCATCTATACGTGCTCAGTACTACATGCTTCAGTATTCATTATTAGTACTTGATTATTTAGGTATATGAATGATTACTTTATCAGCATTATGCACCTGTCCTGTTTTCATCACAAGTTACATTGCCCTGCTTGCTTCTTTCACAAAATCATTGTCTCATCTGGCATCAGGTAAATGCTGGTATTTTTCAGTGATATATAATTTAGTACCTTCAATAGAGATTAGATTATGTAAACCTGTTAGTGTATTTTTACTTTTCAGATTAGTCACAAATTTAAAATGCATAGAATTTGAGAATTCCCCTCTGTTTGCTCATCTGTCAGATTACACAGGGGAACAAAAAAAAAATAATTTTCTGTTGAGTTAAATTTTTGAGCTGTTTAATACTGAAATTGACATGCTGAACTCAAATCTGCAGTTACTTTTCTATCACGTCAAGTTTTTTCTCTACAGCGTATCTTGATGTGACCACGCTAGGTTATTTGGTAACGCATGCGACAAGGTGGTGGGAGGTTGTGCACCCGTCTCCCGCGCACGTGGTGACATCATAACTGTCCCGACTGACTGGGAGAAGACGCTGAGAGGTGAGTGTCGGGCTGTGGGGAGCGCCATGGATACTATACTGTGCGGGCGGGGGTGCGATAGGCAGTATACTGTGTGTAGTGGGGCTGCAATGTAGCACTGTGTGTGTAGTGGGGCTGCAATGTTGCACTGTGTGTGTAGGGGGGCTGCAATGTTGCACTGTGTGTGTAGGGGGGCTGCAATGGGGAATGTGATTGTGATGGAGCAATGGGCAGGCTTTGTGCCCTGCGCTCCAGACATCCTGTGTCCTGTTCTAGTCTACTACCACAGAATAGAACAGAGCAGGCCTCTCACACGGATCTGTTTTCACGGTCATGTGCGGGAAGCCTTAAGTATATTAGTCCGGCCCTCTGAAACCATTCCAATTTCTAATGTGGCCCCATGGGAAAATTGCCCACCCCTGGTCTAGATAGCTATCGTTTTCCAAATTTTGTTGTGAGTTCTTGTTTGTAGACAAGCAGTTAACAGAATTTATTCTTTTATAGACATAAGTACTTTTTTGCTTTCCATTCGATCATGTCTGCGGCTTCATCTTCTCGTCGTAAGTGCCTCAACAGCCCTGATTCGTTTTGTTACATCTGTGGCAGTTTCACCATTCTAAGTCAAAATTTTACTACTTCTAAAATAATGGACCAAACTGAGCAATAAATAGCAATTGTAGGAAGAAAATAACTAGTATATTCAGATTAATTTCTGCTTCATTGTCATGTAAGTGTATATTTTGTAAGATTTTCACGAAAAATGGAGGGTATCCTGTATCTTAAAAACTTGACGTGCTAGAGAAAAACGGGGGTCATTTTTGGAACCAAGAGCTAAAAGTGAGTCTGAAACAAGTGTCAGATCTAAGTCAACAAAAATGGTGTTCCCCAGTGTTATCAAAGACTGTAATAGACCATGTGGTGAGTATTTTTTTAAGAAACGTCACACGGGTCACAGGATATGTATTTTGATGGTCCATTGTGATACATGAAAACGGGCGCCCCTCAGGTGCAAAACAGCCGTCAAAAATGAACATTTTTCACAGCCATTTTCATTATTAATCATCTGAATGTAGGCGAACAATGGTAAATACAAATTTTAGTAGACTGAAAAACTGAAAAAGTTGTTTTTGCAATGGGTGTGCTTCAGCTACAACTAAATATTCTGCTGTAAGGGCAAGGTGCAACCAGGGATTCTTAAAGAGGACCTTTCACCACTTTTGGGCACATGCAGTGTTATATACTGCCAGAAAGCCGACAGTGCGCTGAATTCAGCGCACTGTCGGCTTTCCCGATCTGTGCCCGGTGTAAAGAGCTTACGGTGCCGGTACCGTAGTGCTCTATGGTCAGAAGGGCGTTTCTGACCATTAGCCAGAGACGTCCTTCTGCCTCGCGGCGCCAATCGCGCTGTACTGTGGAGCAGGGAGGAACGCCCCCTCCCTCTCCTGATAATACTCGTCTATGGACGAGCTGTGTGAGCAGAGGGAGGGGGTGTTCCTCCCTGCTCCACAGCACAGCGCGATAGGCGCCGCGAGGCAGAAGGACGTCTCTGGCTAACTGTCAGAAACGCCCTTCTGACCATAGAGCACTACGGTACCGGCACCGTAAGCTCTTTACACCGGGCACAGATCGGGAAAGCCGACAGTGCGCTGAATTCAGCGCACTGTCGGCTTTCTGGCAGTATATAACACTGCATGTGCCCGGATATGGTGAAAGGTCCTCTTTAATCCAAATACTACCGGAAACTACCAGGGATCCTTACATTAACCATATGACTGATCTAGACCACCAGGAATACCTCTTTAGTGCCCAAGACCACCGGTATCCAGAAACTAACCGCTTCACAGCCCTAGGCCACCAAGAATATTGACATTATATCTTTGGTACTATGTAGCCCTGTATATCTGTATGCTTTATACATAGTCATTATGGTGCTGGATAGTTCTGATTGTGATTGTCCAGCTTAGAGGGAACAGTGTCCAGGTCCCTATGAGCCCACTCACTAGCCATAAAAGGCATAAAGGAATAATGGTTTGATAAAGGAATACAAAACCCCCCTGAAATATTATGTTTCTAAGAGAAAAAAATAGCCTTTTCTTTTTCAAATTTTGCTTTGAAATTGATAACTAGGATACATTGTGCTAATTTATCATGCATAGGGCGGGTTCACACCTGCGCCCGATCTCCGCTTTGTGGTTTTCCGTCTTCTACCCGAGAAACTGGATAGAAGACAGAAACCCAGCAGTCAGTGTCTGCCTGTGAAAGTCTCCTATTCTCCACGGTGAAACCGTTTTTTTTTAACCGGACACAAAGTCCTGCATGTTCGACTCTGTTTATGGTTAAAAAAAAAACATTTTCACCACGGAGAAGCAGAAGACGCTCACAGGCGCTCACGGGCGGACAATTTGCAAACCCATTCAAATGAATGGGTTTGGAAACTGACTGCCAGTTTCCATCTCCTGTCCAGTTTCTCGGGCAGAAGACGGAAACCAACAAGGCGGAGACTCTGCGCAGGTGTGAACCCACCCATGCAATACTTAATTTTATGTTTTAGCATAAACTACAATGAAGTAGGAAGCAAAGTGTTTTCCTTTGTAAAGTGGGCATGAGTAAGAAGACTTTGATTATGGATTTTATTGAGACCCTAGCAAATGGGTCAGTCTGATAACGTGGCCTCAGTCCAGAAATGGTTTTGAATACCTTGCTGTACTCATATAGTATAGTAACATAAACCCATCTTATACTGAAATACATGCTGTGTTATATGTTCCCAATATATGAGATGTGAAGAATCAGTCATTCTATACACGAACAAGAAAAACCGGTGTAAAATGTCACATCTGCTATGATTAGCCACAATGCTATTGTCAATCCAGGATTTTATTGTTATATGAGTTTACGTATCACTGTAAAAGAATATGACCTTCAGAAAGAGAACAGTAACTTTCCGATTGATGTTAAAGTCAGTGTTTAGCTGATGATTCATCATGAATAAGAAAAGTGTTTTCTCTGTCTAACAGATTATTCCCCCACTCACTCTTCACACTTATTTTTGGAGGCTTAAGTCTTGATAAATGAAGCACCGTTGAAGCTCTGGTGGCCAAGTGTTAGATTATTGATGAGGTGCATTTTCAGAATAGTACAATAGGAGATAGAGGAGCAGATTTATGGGGAGAATAGATCAGGACTGATATCATAAAGGGGAGTTATTCTCTCTTTAAAATGAGCTGGAATTTATCTAGCAGGACGTCGTGCGTTGCGGGATGGAATCCAACTTCCAGATTTGTCATTACCTGAATGCACAGACACATTAGGAGTATCCCAATTGTACTCCATTCTTATGGCAAGGTATAGTCTGTCATTTGGTAGCAGGTAAGGACAGAGGGTATGAAAGGACAAAGTTATTATAATCTTTATGACTTTTTGACTACTAGATTTTTTTTCTGGATGAATAAAAACGTTCCCTAAACATGAAGGTGAACAGTTGATAAACGTACACTAAGATTTTAGGGAATCTTATAAACAGCATCCTTAACCACTTCAGTACCAGGCCAATTTGTGGTCCAGGACCAGACACATTTTAGGTTTATTTTGTATGTGCAGTTTTGAGGGCTGTAACATTTTTCTCATATGTTTCATTCAACTAATTTTTGCATCTTTTTTCGGGGACACATGCAGCTTTATTTGTATGTTGTTTTTATTTTCGAATGTGTTTCAATTTTTTTTTATATCTGGGAAAATATAAACATAATAGGAGGGTAATTATGTCTGGTTTTCACTTTTATTTTTTTATTTTATTTAATAACACAAAGTGCTATTGAAAAACTTTATACAATAGTTTTTCCTCTCTATTATGGTAATTTTTATTTTGTATGGTGTCATTGGGGGTGGGGCCATAACCTTTAATAACAGCGTTTTATTGGCGTATTATTTTATTTATTTTTCAAATTATTTTATTTACCTTTGTTTTAGCTTTTTGTTCATTTTTTTAAGTTTTTTCTTCAGATTGTGTCCCCATAAGGTCATAAGAGACCTTTCGGGACATCTGATCACTTTTTTCTTTTTTAGGGAGATTGATTTCCCCTGAAAATGGGGCTGGTACATTTAGCCCCAGTTGCAGGAGGAATCAGTGGCGTAGCTAGGAATGGTGGGACCCTGTGGCGAATTTTTGGCATGGGGCCCCCTCCAAGAGGGGTACATGGACGCGCAGGCTGTTTGTGAATATGAGGGTGACATGGAGTGCAGGGTGTGTATAAGCAAGAGGAAAATTGGGGGTGCAAGCTGTGTGCGAGCAAGAGGGTGATCTGGAGGGGGGACCCCCCCATTCCACCACACTCTTGCTCACCCACGACACATCCTGTCAGAACAAGGCAGCCACTTTCCGGCCGTAAATACTCCATGGGCGGTCCAGAAGTGCTTAAGTACTTAAAGGGTCTCTATTTTTATAAATTAATATTTAGGACAATTTTACAGTAAAGATTTTAAGCCTTGTTAATAATTTTCTATCTGAGACAACATTTTTTACTACTGTAGGGTAGTAGTGGTGGCCTTAGGTTGCTCTAGACATTCACATTTATCAGCTGGTGACAGGCACTAGCCTGATCCATGCCAGCATGGGAAAGCATAGGTGTAGGGATACAATGTTTAACATGCTGGATAGAGCTATCAGACAATATATAAACCCAGCGTTGGGGCTAAACTGGTATAGCTGAGCATAGGTTAATACCATGCACTATGTGTTTCCAAATCAGAGTGTGAATATTGTCAAGTTAAAGGGTTAAGAAGTGGAAAGTTGTCCCAGAACTATTCAGCCTGTCTCTGGTTATTACAGACACCCAGTCAAGCTATGGTGTAGATATGGTACCACAACACAAGTCCTAAAAGGTGCTGCTAAATTTCCCAGCTGTCAATAAACCTTGTGTTCAAGAGAAAATACAGATGGTCAAAGAACTACTGACATTTCTGGTCTATCCCAATGGCAATTGTGACGTTAAAGAATTATGTGTCTCAACATCTGTGAGAAGACTGAAGGAGATTTATAATGGCTGACACTTCCAGCTTCAGTCTTCATATCCCCTGCACCAGGCGAGCCTTACTTTTGACAAGGTGAGGCAAACCCTCGGCAGGGCCATGCTTCTGGATTAAGATCTGCTCCAATACATAGCTGGAATAGATATCCATTATCATGTGTGCCCTCAGGACACCCTTTTCAGGAAAGTGAAGTGGTGGAGCAAAAACCCCAGCTGCAAAAATATATCTCACAACTGGCCTTTACCATTCATAAACCTAAAGATTGTAACATTTTTATGCCAGAAAACTGGCATTATAATAATATATCTGTCCCAATGTGTTTACCATTATTATTATTACTGTATACCATGAAAGAAAGTGAATCATTGACTGCCAAGGGCTACTATTATTATACTGACTGCAGGGAGGGAAATTTATGAAACTGTCTAAAAGAAAAACTCTGTTGCTCATAGAAACCTATTGCAGTACAACTTTCCTTTTTCAAGAGCAGTATGAGAAAAACCAAAGCTTTGAACAATTGTTTCTCGCATCACAGAAAGATTTTTCTTTTAGAGTTTATTAAATTTCAATCATAATATCCATTGGGGGCGTTCACACTTGCGCCCGTGTCCGCACACCAGGTCTCCATCCTATTCCCTGGGGAAACTGGATAGAGGACAGCTTGCTGGCAGTCAGTTTTAAAACCCATTCATTTGAAAGGTTTTTTAAACAAACCGCCGGAGTCTGTATGCAGCCTCTCTACGGGAAAATTTTTTTTTTTTTTTTTTTTGCACGGACACGAAGTCGGACATGCAGGACTTTGTGTCTGTCCAAAAAAACAGTTTCCGTACGAGACCCAGCGGGTGGACACGGGTGCAAGTGTGAACGCCCCCTTACATGGGCATTATAATGTCCAGATCCTGAATTCACCACCAACTCTATGTGAGGAATAACACTGCCTCTAAGTAACATGTCTGAGTAAAAAATTTGTAATGGGCTTGACGCAAATTGTGCAGCCTACAACTGCAGTGTAATGGTATCTTTCTTACAAACAATGAAAGTGAATGTGACGGCATCGCAAATTGCTCTTTGACATGTCATAGACAACACTTCTCAGTAAGATTATTAACCCCCAATGAACCCCATTAAAGTCAAGGAGATTTGCTGGGTGCTGTTGGCAAAACATAACACAGATGTGGAACTGTCATGACTATTATTATTTATTCCTATGGCACATTAAAACACAAAGCCAAATCCAGATGTTAGTCCAGCCTTAATGTAACTAATGCATTGTGATTGGTGAGATCTTAGATATTTTACTCAGAAGTTTGGACTATGTGCCATATTTGATTTCTTGCTAAAAAGACATGCCATGGAGCAAGACCTTAATGCTAACAGGAGGCCATTGGACTGGAGAGAGAGCGGGCCCAGTTCTGTTTTGCCACGTTTTCTTTGCTATTAGATGGCAAGGACAAATGCAGGATTTCTTCTCTAAAAGAAGAGGGGCAATAGAAGACTTTTCTGTCCTGGGGGGCATAACCAGCATATTGTTTGATTTTACTATGGAACCTTTTCTCTTTTGTGTCACTGATACTATAAAACAATATAAGAAACTGTGGAGTCCCACTGATTTAATCTCTGGAAATAAACTTTCTGTTACTTGGATTTTATAATACCAGAAAAAAAATGATTAATTCTTTTAATCTACCGTGGGTGGCCATTATGTTAACTCCTCAACGCCCCCCTATATACACTGTGCAAAGCCTCTTTCCGTTAAGTAAGCAACAAGAATTTATAATACATCCAGTTTTACATGTAACAATTCAATGGGTGATATTAGAGAATTAATCTGTTGAAGTTGTGCAATCGTTTGACTTTTAATACAACAGTTTTGCCCTTTGTTCATAGACGGTAATCCAGTAATTCATGAGCGCTTTGCCCAAATTATAGCTGAAACTGATCTTCTTTTCACAAACCACTATTTTTCAGTATGTAAAACATAAAGTCAAGAAAGCCACTGTTATATTTTTTTACCTGTCTAAGGACGTAATAATAAATTTTAAAAAAAATTCTATTCACGGCTTAATAATAATAATCTTAAAAACCTTACTAAAGTATTAAATACCTAATGAGCTTGGTTTCATTGGCATAACTACCAGGGACAGAGATTTGCAGCTATTATACAACCTGTAGCTACCCGGCTTCTGACCTGATTTTTAATTTTTTTTTTCTTTACACAAAAAATACAAAAAGACAAAAATCAATTATGGTCAAATTAAAAAATCATAAAAACTGAACGTTTCATATGTTTAGAATGAGGAATGCCAAAATGAACACATCATCTGCTTTAATTGTGAAGCGTAAAATGCTGATAATTATAATCAGAATAATCTGTACAATTTTTTTTAGAATGGACACTGGAAGAAAGTCTACATATTTTGCCAACCATGAACAGTTACGAGGCTCATCAGCATATTATCTGAAATAGAAATAAATGTTGAGGCAGAACACATATGCAGCCTGCCACATTCTGATGATCAGTGAGAGGCCAGACTACCACTGACAATAACTCAATATCCTATGGAAAGAGAATAACATGAAATGACTAGAATACCCTTTAAAGAGTCCTCGGGCACACATGGTATTATATACCGCTAGAAAGTCAACACTGCCCCAGAAGGGCGTTCTTGACAGTCTGTGAGGAACACCCTTCCTGATTGTAGAGTCCATAGCGCTATACTGTCAGAGGGAGTGTTTGTTACCGACCAGCCATGACGCTGTGTTGAGGAACACCCCCCCTTTCTGACTTGTCCATAGACTAGTCCTCACCACTCAGCGTCATGGCTGGGCAATAAGGAACGCCCCCTCTGACAGTATAGCGCTATGTACTCTAGCGTTACACAATACTGCGAGTGACCGAGGACATGAAAGGTCGTCTTTCAATGCAACAGATCACTTAAAGTTACAAGGGGTCATTCCATATTTTCATGTGGCCCCCATGGTTACTTGATTACATGTCTTGGATTCTTAAAATACTATAGTTATAACATGCTCTTAGTGTTGTTGTTGGCTAGGGTTGAGCCGATCTTGAGATTTCAGGATCGATTTTAAAATTTGATTTCCAATCATTTTCCATTTGAACCTGATCCCAATCCCAATTACGATCCTAATTTATTGATCGAAAATCGGATTTTAAAAACGATCCTGTTCACTACACAGTGTAGAGTCCAAAAATTTTGGACTCCACGCTGTGTAGTGATTAAAAAATCCGCTGGCAACTTAGTCCCCCCCACTTACCTGCACAGAACCACTGCTGCCTCCTCTCTCGCTGTGTATGCCGCTCACTGGAGCTCACGTCTCCCCTCCCAGTACCCGCCCACACTCTCCTTAGCCACAAGCCCCGCCTTCTTCCTAGGTCTGTAACACTTACCTGGGAGCTATTGGCGTGTACGGACCGAGGAGAACGGGGAGCAACAGCGGCAGCGGATCCGTGCAGGAAAGTGGACTATTCTGTAGATCACAGATGTAGCAGAGCTGAGTATACGATAAAGCAGGGATGAAGCAGAAGAGTAGATAGACAAGTCAATATACAGTAATGCAGATGTAGCAGAGTCCAGTATACTCTTCTGTTTCCTCCCTGCTATGCCGTAGGAATGAATGGACGCAGCACAGGCTGTGTGCCGGCTGCATCCATTCATTCCTATGGGAGCGTGCTATTCGAAACAGCAGTTTCGAATAGTACTCACTCATCTCTAGTAGCTAACATTGTTAGCTTTTCCCACAATGCTTGGCCAATAGCAAAGCATTGTGGGAAATAACCTCCGACCTCAATCCCACCTAAAAAGATTGGCAACCCTAGTGTTGGTATAATGAACACAGTGCGAAATATGTAAAAGCACGTAAAGCAAGGTTGATTTGCGAAATATCATACAACATTGAGCACGGCACTAACTGAGCCACAATACTATGAACACAGATGCTCACAGTTCAAGGGGTCTTCTGTTAATAGATTCTCTATAAAATCAAAATTCTAGTTTGGCACATATTCTAACACAATTGTGACACGTTATATCACTTCTTTAATATAACAGAGTTTTAAAAAAAAGGTAATATAGAGACAGGGAAATCAAATATGCATGGTTGCCTATGGAGCCCATCAACAGCACCCTACTGTTTGTCTATAAGCTGCAGGCTAGGTACTTATGTAAAACAGACTGTAGCCTTTGTATAGCCCGCAGGAGAGATGGAGCCAATTAGCTTGTCCTGCAGCATTCCTGATGAAACTACAGGTGTTATTTTTCCAAGAAGAGTACATTAATGAAATGCTATTTCTTACTCCATAACCTGTGTCCCTAAAAACAAGAGACACACAATTCCATCCTTGCAATATCTAGTTAAAGATACTTTTGTGGAGCATATATGAAATGTCCCACAAGTTCCTTCGCATACGGTAGAAGACCATTGGCAAGGATATCTCACAGCTGAAGTGGAAGTCTGGGTGCGGGGGTTTTTGGATTGCCAAATTCAATTATGATCCAGGACTAGGTGACATAGCATTTAGGTTTGATATATTTTATAAAGGACCGTAATACAGCATGCATAAATAGAAGGCAATTTGCATACCTGTATACATAATTAAGTGGTAAAGCTTGGAAAGCACCTGTTCACAGTTTGGGATAAAGCGGATTACTCTACATTTAATTTACATGCATTCATTGTACGATAGATAATTGATCTACACTGTACATGAATAGAAACAGGCTATGCACCCTTAGGGTGAGACACTGCATAACAAATTTCTGATAAATTTCTACTCCTATTACAGCATTGTTTTATATCAGTCCTGCATTCTCTTCAAGAAAATATTCTGAAAAATGTCAATGCTGAAAATGAATAATCCATAGTTTGTTGTTTCAGATATGGAGGATGCGATTACTACAATGCAATGTGTTTAGTTATTGATCCAGGACATTAACAGCTTACCTCTGCTTTAGAGGTACATAGGCTATTATAATGGGGAATTGCATTGTCTGCAGTTCCTTAATATATTTACATTAGCCTCTGACTCCTGATACAGTCCCATCTGAACAAAAGAGCTGACATGTATTCATGGAATTCCTTGTGGATTGCCCTTGGAGTCTATTAGCAGGTTATCTTATATGACAATATATGGCCATCATTAGTTTGAGAATGGAGCAAACACTGTAAAGAAATGCAGCTGTGGGCAGCAAAGTAGGAGCCTTTCTGTAGTTCTGGGTTAGCACTCCATACTCTTCCCTATAGAACAGCTAATTCAGTATTCAGTTATTCGAAAGAGATCTGGCGCCTGGAAATCCCAGTGATCAGTGAACCCTTGTGAATTGGTATCAGACCAATCTGATACTGACCCCTATTCTCTGTCGTCCCCACAACACTTGGGCTATGCTTCTAGGTACATACAACTTACAACAAATACATGTAAATATAATGAATGCCTTGTGTTATGCATCTTAGAATTTCACACTTCGTACTCTACCTTGTCCTTAGGTTTTCAGCTATTAGCTCCCCATCGTATACAGATAACACATCAAAGTCTTCTTCTAAGGCAAATGAGTGGAACCACAACTGTATTCGATTTTGCGCTTCTGTACTAATAGTCCAAGTGCAATTAGCATAATTTGGATATCCGTAAGGGAAACCTGGACTTTCTATGGTTCCGTTTGGTTCTTGATGGGTGAAACTGCAATTCTGACCTGGTAAAATAAGGAACAAAGGAAAATGAATAAAGAAATAACTGAATAATGAACAAATGCAAATTTAAAGCAAAGTGTAAATCTGCTTATAACATATGTAGGAATGCAAAGCAAATGAGTTCTTGATTGATTTGATCATTGATCATTTTCCATGATGCACAATAGAAACGTTCATGGGTCCAAATTGACTGAAGGTAAAAATAGTGAAGCAGACTCGCTACTAAACAGCAATGAAACAGTTAAATTAAAATGCCATTAGGGAAGTAATTAGTACAATGCAGTTATATTTAATGAGGTAAATTAGTGGCACAAAAATGACTATGCCAGAATATAATATATAGTCTTATATCATTTCTCACTAATTATAACTTATATCACTTATACATCAATTATATCACAGTCATAAATTCTATCACTTATAACAGATGATACACCAACACACAGCAAGTGAATCACATCACCATTTTAGTTTTTATGTTTTCACGTTTGCTCCATGTTGTTTTTACGTTGCACCAACATGGTCCTGAGCTCTGTCTAGAGATATCACCAGTCACAGCAGTCCCTGCCCCCAGTGGGGCTCATAATTTAAATGCTTCAGTTTCATATGGACCAGTTAAAGGGGTAGTCCAAGCAAAAATGGCCAACCCGGAGTTCCGCTGAAGCCACTGATTGGCCTCTGTGGGCACGTGACTTCTTAGGCCAATCAGCGAATGGCATGTGATGTCACTACCTGTGACATCATGAGTCTCTTAGTGAGGCCTGCTGACACCACTGTATAATTATCCACAGTGATCGCAAACAATGTAATACTTGAAGTGACTGGAAGCCTTGAGCTGCTTTTTTAGAGATGGGAGATTCATTTCTACAAATATTTGTGAAGTTCAGCTGGTTCATTCTGCTGCTACACTGTCTACCAATAATTGGACACCTGTGGCACAAGCGGCAATTACAACCTCAACCCTCTGGGGCATGCTTTCCACAAGTCTGTATGATGGCTAGTGGTATTTTATTCCATTCGGCTTGGAGAAGACAGGCAAGTTCTTTCACTAATTTTGGTCGACTGCTGCAACCCTTAGTCAAGTCTGGGCTCTGGGCAGGCCAGTCCAGTCGGTTAACCTGATTGTCACTGTACCAAGCCATGGTAGACCGGTGCTACATGACAACTGGCATTGTCATCCTGGAATTATCATTGGTCCAACCCAAAGAACCACCATAATGTAGGAAGCTCACTGTTATCTAAAGTAGTGCAATAGGTGTCGACATTGAGTTTACCATGCACTGGGACCAAGGGTCCCAGACCATATCAGAAGAAACACCCTCAGACCATAACTCCACCTCTGCAGAACGTTACTGGATGTATTATTATATTCTAGGGTCTCCTGTGGCCCAGGAGAGGTCAGTAAAAATAAAAAACAATTATACTCACTATTTATTTCACTTCTCCTGGGCATTCTCATGGAATCCAGCAGTGCCCTGGCATACTCTTCAGGCCTCTAGCTGATGTCACACGCCATTAGGCCTCCAATTAGGTCTGTGATTGGCCCTCAGATGTTATGTGGGGCACGGCAACTAATAACTTTGGGTCAAATTTTCATTATGTCGGCATTCTACACGTGACCAATGAGGCACAATCACAGGCATTAGTAGTGATCCGGGGGCATATGGCAAGGGTCCTGACAAAGACAACACAGAAACGCCAAATGCCCAGAAGAGGTGAGTATAACTGTGTGTTATTTTTGCTCACTTCCCTTGAGCCTCCATTTGTTATACTCTGTGCCTTCCTCTGCGATTGACCTTGTATACTGAATTGTGTGTGCCTTGTTGTGTTCTATTATAAGAGTATTCTTAAGATTTATAATAAAATTCTGTAGCAACACACCTTTCTTATTAATGTTTCACTGCGGATGGATTAAAAAAAATCTCCATAGAAACAAACAATAGTCATCCATGGGAATCAAAGCAGAAAAAAAGGCAGAGCTGAAGTATTATTAACACTGAATGCAATGTTATTTATGTTAATAGTGCAGTCCTTACTGTAATACGGTACACTTTCTCAAACTGCAATAGAAAAATAATACACGCAGAAAATACCCAAAACTAATTTTAGAAACTAAAACTTGTAGAAAACAGAAAAACATGTTTATTTGTATCTTTTAAGATCTGATGTCCTAAACCTTAGCTCAGATTTCTTTTTCTTTTTTTTTTTTTTAATGTAGATTGCGAGCCCCATATAAGGATCACAATGTACATTTTTTTTCCTATTAGTATGTCTTTTTGTAGAATGGGAGGAAATCCACACAAACATGGGGAGAACTTGCAGAGGTTGTTCCTGGCAGCATTCAAGCCCAGGAATCCAGCACTGCAAGGCTGCAGTGCTAACCACTGAGCCACCGTGTTGCCCCTAGATAAGATTTCTATATGGCAACTGGCTCAGCCCTGCACCTCTGTCTGTAATAAGAGACCCATCATGCTAAGGTCTGGTTCTACAAATCTACAAATGGGCTTCCGTTCAGGGATTCTGCTTGGGGACCCCCCAAATGGAAACCTAATCCGAGCGGTTACCTAACGAAACCCGCAGTTATACTACATAATGCAAGATAACATCAGTACAGTAATTCGGGCCTTGTGGGTAGGCCTTATCTAACCTGAATATCCAAAATGCTTTTCTATAGAGGAGTACACACCACTAATCCCCTCCTCGCAATGGACGATTAACCCTCTCAGTTCCTCAGATAGCAAATCCAGTGAGATCTCCCCATGTACAGAGGACAACTGCTTTGATGGATTGGATGCATTATCAGCCTTTAGATATTGTCTTCCTGTATTGTAAAACTTTCTGGTAGTATAAACAATACATCTCATATTACAGTTTGCAGAATAATTGACATAAGTGACCTCTGGCTTTTTCTATTCTGTTAGGGAAGTGCCAGACAGCTGTTCCCCAGTGCTGTTGATGAACCTTGGAGGAAGGGGCACAAGAGACAGTGAGCCCTGGTCTGAAACCCCCCACTGTCCCTTCCTGCTAGCCAGTCCTATCCTAAGTGATAGGCGACAACTTGAAGACGGGACCTTCCTAAATACGTGAAACACAAAACGTGGACAAGACAAACAACAACAAGGGAGGTCAGCTAGCCAGGGGTCAGTAACAGTCGATCAAAGAAGTGTCAAAATTGATATCTAAAAGAGTAGTCTATAGGGAAAGCCAGAGGTCAAGAGTCAGAATACAAGTTTTTACAGCAAGAGAAGAGCCAGCACGCACGAGGCAATAGCAAGCACCAATGTGAATGTGAGGCAAGAATAAATAGTGAGGAAGAAACCGCCCTGGAGTTGATAGGTGGATAGGCTGTCAATCTCAGGGCAAGGCTAAAATTAACCACTTCATGAACAGAGGCAAACAAGGGCACAAGAAGGGTGTGGTGGAAATTCAATTGCAGAACTAGAGCCGCGTTCACACAGTGTAACCAAAAACTCTAAGCAAGGAATTAAACTGCCCATGCCTCCTGCACCGCAGCATGCGAGCAGAGGGTGGTGCAGTGACCCGAACAGAGACATTACAAACAGAGAGGGAAAAGTATTTTAACACTTAAGTACTATCATGGTGTCTATCATACACTACTATTATAATATATTATAAAAATGTTGGCATCACTTTGTACTATTAAAAAAAACATGAAAAAATTGAAAAACAGAGACTTTTCTCCTCCTTTTTTTACTTTGTAGATTTAGATGAAAATAACTGGCTGGCAGGTATTCAGCCCTGGGACCACTGCTCTTGATGCTCAAGTTTTATGCGTGATGTTCCGTTACACAAGATAGTGCACCCCCACACCAACTACATCATTTGTAAAGTATTTCCAAATCTACAAAAGTGACTAACATACATAACAATGGTATGTTGTTTATCAGTGTAATGTGCTCTGGAACACAGCAGCTGAATATGCCTAGGGTAGATGATAATTAAACACACAATTTGTCTATTATTGCTGCATTTTTTATCTGTACAACCCAAAGAATGAAAGCCACGGCCAGCCAAATGGACAACGCAGATGAAAACCATGGTGAAAAACAGCTGTTTTCACCGGGCTGTTGCTGCAAGCTGGTCTGTTGTTGGATATCTGCAGCGGACATCCTGCAGAGGACACAACATGTACAGCCTAAGGCTATATTTACACAACTTTCAAGACCGCTTGGAAGCTGGGGCGAAACGTATGTTGGGGCTGAGCGAGGGCTGGAGGTTGTGGCTAGAGCCCACTGCTGTACATTGGTATCATATCTATTACTACAGTAAATGCTTTGTATCTGCTGGCTATAGTGTTATTTGTATATGTGCACTATATATGTTAATATGTAATTAATAGTATCATTGGATTCCCTATATATATCTTGGACACATCTACTATGTATATGGATATTTTGTTATATGATATGTTAACACATATTAATATTAGCAGATTAATAATTAAATAGATTTACATTCACAGATAATACAGTGCACTTTATATACTCGTATTTATACCCGTATTGTCTACGTTTATTATGAATTATCATTATTATTATTAATGAATTATCATTCATTTGATGCACATATCAATTTATTTTATATATTTAATTGTTACATTAATATTTGGTTTAGTTTTTTTTCTTATGTTTGTGTTAGGGAATTGCTAGGACAGCAATTCCCCAGTAACTGTTTGAACCCTGGGACGGGACACAAGAGACAGTGAGTGCTAAGCTGAAGCCCCCAACTGACCCTTCCTATTGCCATGCCCTATCCTAGGTAATAGGCGGCAACCCGAAGACAGTCTCTTCCTGGATATGTGAGACACAAAACGCAGACAAGACATACAACAACAAAGGGAGGTCAGCTAGCCAAGGGTCAGTAACAGTCGAGCGATGCAGTGCCAAATCCGAGTCCAAAGAATAGTCCGTGAGGAAAGCCAAAGGTCAAGGATAAGAATGCAAGCAGAATAGGGACAGTAAGGAGCAAGTATGCAAGGCAATAGCAAGCCTTGGTGTGAATGAGGGTCAAGACTAAATAGGGAGGAAGAACCCGCCCCTGGAGTTGAGAGGAAGGCAGGCTGTCAATCACACAAATTAACACTTCAAGAACAGCGGCAAACAAGGACAGAAGACGGGTGTGGTGCAAATACAATCACAGCACTGGAGCCGTGTTCACACAGTGCGACCAAAAACTTTAAGCCTAGAACCAAACTGCACATGCCTCCTGCACCGCCACATGCGAGCAAAGGGTGGCGCAGAGACCTGAACAGGTAGAGATGTTACAGTTTGGTGTAATTTTAATATGTTTTTAAATTGTTAGGCTCTCATTTACTTTGGATACGTAATACATTTATGAATTCAGTTCTACTTTTTTGTTGGGTTTAGGTTGGGAGATATACATATTTTACTATTATATACAGACTTAGATCTATGAGGGATTTGTGAAAATGAGTACTCCTCCAATGTAAAACAGCCATAAAAAATTATCTCTTTTTCACTGCCATTTTGCCCACCATTACATGGGGCCTTAGCTTTTATTTGCTTTCTTAAACTTGTCAAAGTGCTTTAAGTTTTGACATGTTTCATCGTTTTGGGGGGTTTTGCAACAAAAATCTTTGTGTGAAAGCTTCAAAACCAATGTATGCTGCCAGAGCAATCTTCTACAATAAATTGTCTCCAGCGCTTAGTTGACCCTGCGCTTATAAAATAACTAGACATTAGCTATACATAATTATTGAAATCATTTGCTTTCATTTACATTGTCTATATTTAGACTAAAATTGAATATCTTAGTTGAGTCTCACTCAGCAGATTAAATGGGTCATTCTTCAGTGCGGAGGCTGAAAATCCATTTCCATTCCTCACATATACTAAACAGTCTTTAGTCACTGTTTTGCTATTTTGAAACAAATCATTTTATATACTTACCTTTATGTCTAAATTACAGATAAAAAATGACTCAGGTCCTTACTCATATTGTCTAAATAATGTGCAGGAGAACATATTCTCCAATTCTCATGTCTCATCCATCTCCCAGTAATCACGGAGTCTAATTTTACAATGCATGCAGAGAATTGTAGCTTATTACTGAGCTGATAGAAAGACTCTAGCGTTGGGCTTCCACTGGGCGGAGGTGGAATACACATGGGAAACACAAGTCCTTTCATCTATCTTGCTCTTGTTAGAAAACAAGTGGGGGAGGACTTTGATGGTATTCAGATCTCTACTTATTTGTATCATCTGATAATATAACTAGATTCTTAATCATTATTAACCCATTAAGCTACGTACCTGCACAGTGACATAGAGGAAAGTCATTTTATTTAATTAATTTTATATTATATTATCTATATGACCTCGTTTAATCTACAGTACTGCTGTAACATCTCTGCCTGTTCGGGTCACTGCACCACCCTCTGCTCGCGTGCTGCGGCGCAGGAGGCGTGTGCAGTTTGATAATCTGCTTAACGTTTTTAGTTGCACTGTGTGAACACGGCTCTAGTTCTTAATTGAATTTGCACCACACCCGTCTTCTGCCTGTGTTGCCTCTGTCCATTAAATGGTTAATCTGGCCTTGCCCTGTGATTGACAGCTGCCTTTCTGTGAACTCCATGGGCGGGTTCTTCCTCCCTATTTAGCCTTGGTTCCCATTCACACCAGTGCTTGTTATTGCCGTGCGCATACCTGCTCTTACTGTCTCTGTTTTGATTACCCTAATATACTTGACCTTTGGCTTTCCTCATTGACTATTCTCTTGACTCCGATTTGGCACTGCATCGCTCTCCAGTTACCGAACCCTGGCTAGCTGACCTTCTGTTGTTGTTGTTCGTCTTGTCTGCGTTTTGTGTTTCACGTATTCAGGGAGGGATTGTCCTTGTGGTTGTCGCCTATTACCTAGGATAGGGTCTGGCAATAGGAAAGGAAAGCGGGGGGCTTCAGCTTAGGGCTCACTGTCTCTTGTGCCCCTCCCAGGGTTTAACAGTTCTGGGAATTGCTGTCTTAGCAATTCCCTTACAACTGCACAGAGATCGTCACTGTTACCATTAGGGGGCGACAATATAGAATCCAAACTAACCTTTACATTTTTTTGTTGTTGTTGTTATATAATGAAAAAAGAGTACCCATAGAAAACCTAAACAAAGTGTTATGAAACCTGTTTTGTCTGCTGCGAACATCTCAGAAGAACAAAGGAAGACAAGGACAATGAACCCTAATACTAGACCCATCCTAAAGTCTCTACCTACTTGCCTCAGCTACCCTAAGCAGCAGAAGACAACTGGACGACGTTCCCTTCCAATGTCACAATGTCAAGTGCAAACACAAACGCACACAAGACAAACAAGGGAGAACAGGTAGGGAGATAGTCAAGGGTCTGAACAGTCAGGCAGCAGGAACAAAACAAGGAATGGAAGAATAGACAGGTCTACAAAATCAGAGGTAAGGGAAAAAACACTAGCATGCTCCTCAGAGACTAATAGCAAGCACTCAGGTGTGGGTTAGAAAACTATATGTAGGATGTCAGGAATCCACCCCACGCATGATTGGAAAGGAAGGTTGTTAATCACATAAGCAAACTGAGGTTAACCGTTTGAGGAGCAGAGGGAAACAAACAGTGGGAGATATGGCTGTGATGGAGGTTGAATACTAGAGGTGAGGGGATAGAGCTGTGTTCAGACAGAGAACAACAAGAAACCGAAAAGCATAAAATCCTAGCTGGACACACCTCCCCTACGTCCGGAATATAGCACAGAAGTCTGAACAGATACAGACGGTACACAAAAGGTGGGAAATCATACGAATATATGAAATCCATACAGATATTGTCCTTGGTCATATTCAAGCTTAAACCCCAGCTTAAAACACCAGCGCTATAAGTTTGCAAACCATTAGGGAAAAACAGTGCAATGACTTGATAACAAAGCACACATTAGAAGCAGCATTTTCTAATACACATGTTTCTCTTATTGAGATTGATACTTAATTTCCTGGATATCACACAATCCCTGCATTAATGAAGATGTGAATGTCTTGGCTGTCACTCCAAAACTAAAAAATGAACATTTTACCAAGGAGGAGAAAATATAACTTATCTAAATTACCTTCAAATAATTACTGCTACTATTTTATAGACTTATGTCAGAACTGCTATGACAGAATGACTATAAATCATATACATATATAAGGATTTATCCCAGATACTTAAAGGCCTATTAGCCTGAGAACATACACTGCAAATATGCTGCTAAATTTCATTCAGTGAAAGTCAGTACTGGGTTCTATTGCAAGTCACCGCAGCAAAAACTACTAATGGTCAGGTGAATTTTTTCCCTGGTTCACTTGCAGAAATTGCTGTAGTTCTTGCCACACAGGTTAAAAGCTATGGGATAGAGGTATAACCAGGAAAGACTGAACCACGTAGCACACTTTTGACTGAGCCCCCACTTTATATTACACCTTCTTTCCTGACGCCCACAAGGTATAAGTCCCCTTCACTTCCTTCCATACAGTAAAAAGACTCCTTTACTGGCCCCCACACAGTGTAATGCCCCCTTTCCCCCCACATAGTTTATTGTCTCCTTATTGGTCTCCATGCAGTATGCTGCCTCCTTTCTTGCCCGTTTAATGGCCTCCCACAAAGTATAAAGCCCCTTTATTGGCTGCTATTCAGTAAGTGCTTCCTCTAGCGGCTACCCTATAGTAAGTGCACCCTCTACAGTAACTTTAGGCCTCTACCTGTTGCATTACTCTAGCAGGTAATAGCTGCTATTCAATACTGATCACATCAGATGTCAGAGTAGGTACATAACAGGCTGACGTTGGTACATTGCAGGAAGGTAGGCGATGGGATATTGAGAACTTTACTTTACAAGCTAGCTCTCCAAGCCCATGACTTCAAAACCCACATTTGTATATTGAATGAAAGTAATTTCTCTAAGGATAAAGTCAGCCGTCAGACATTAAGCAGACAGCGCGGAGCAACAGTTGAGATGCCCTGTTGGATAGTGCTGTTGGTTTATGGGGCAAAGTCATGCTGACAGATTCCCTTTAAGGGTGATTGTTTAATTCTTAGGCTAAGGCCCCACGGCAGCAATGCATTGCAGTTTTTCCCACAGTACTTTTCATAAATAGTCCACAAGGTTTCTTCTGTGGACTTTCTGCTTCCATTATAACTATAGCTTTTCCTTATAACTCCAAAAAAGCAGGCGGCACACCAAAAATTGTGAAGAAGGTTTATTGCCTCATACTGCGACGTTTCGGCTCCAAAAGCTGTCAAATAATTGACAAACTGCAATGGTTTTGGAAATCGCAGCATGTCCGCTGTGCATGTTTTTTCAACGCTATGCAGGAACCGTAAAACCACTGTGTTTATGCAACGTGGCGCCTCGGCCTTAATAAGGTTTCCCAAGATAACATTTATTTTTTTAACAGAAACAGTGCCAGGTCTATGTCTGGTATTGAAGCTTATCCCATAAAAAGGAGGATGAACTTAAATATTAGACACAGCCATGAACAATAGCATTACTGCTATACATAAAAGCAGATGAATTTTCCTAATACAGAACAAGGCTTTACTCCTTACCAACATTACACCTCTGCACACAGCAATGCTAAAAAAAATTGCATGAACAATAGGGAAACCACAAAACAAATACATGATGCAAGGTTGGCTTTATCTAAGCTCTGTCACCATATCTGAGCCATATGAGTCGTAACTCTGTGGTTTCTCGCAACGTGGGGGTCTCTGTTCTATATGTTATGCAGTGTTACCATCCACTTGGGTAGGATATTCTAATTTGCATCAACATTAAAAGAGCTTATATCTTTGAAATGGATGAACAGATATGGATAAGCAAGACACAAAAATGCTCAGGACGGCAGCATCAATCAGATGATATATGTCATTGGACTTTTCAGACCTGCTGACAGGTCTTTAGGCTAAGACCCTATGTAGCGAGCAGCAGCCAAAAAGTTATAATTTCTATATACAGATCCAAGTTTTAAAAAGCATAAAGCTTCACTTTTGTGAAACTGAGAGATTAGTGAGAGGCACCATTGGAAAGTAGTTATCTTGCTGTTTCTAGTGGAAAATCCACCCTACAGGTTCCCTTAGCCCCTTCTCGCTGCAGTCATTTTTCATTTTCGCATATTGTTTTTTCATTCTGCATCTTCCATAATCTTTTTACTTTTGTGTTTATAGATTTATGTGAGTTATTTTTTTGCAGGACAAATTGTACTTCCTAATGGCATCATTTAATATTCCATATAATGTACTAGGAAGCTGGAAAAAAAATTAGAACTGTGTGAAATTGTGAAAACAAACACAAATGAACCATTTTCTTACTGTTTTTATTTTTACAGCATTCACGTAGTAATAAAAATGAGATGTTCCTTATATTCTCTAGGACAGTATAATCACAGTGATAGCAAAATTATATTGTTTTTGTTATGTTTTTACCCCTTTCCGCCACAAATATGTTTAGATTTTTGTTTTAGACTCCCCACTTTCCAAAAGCCATAACTTTTGTAATTTTCAGTTCACAGAATCGTATGAGGGCTTAATTTACACTTTAATATCCTGTACAATATACTGAGAAGCTAGTAAAAAATTCTGAATCAGGTACGATAAGAGAGAAACTCTGTTTGTATGACTTTCTTACAGGCTACATTTTTACAGTGTTCTCTGTGCAGCTAAAATGATATATCATCTATATTATTTGGGCCATTACAATTACAGTGACACTAAATCTATATGTTTTTTTTACAATTTAATATCTTTAAAAAATCGATAAAATTTCTTGAAGTTGCGATATTCTGGCACTTGTAACTTTTTAAACTTTTTTTATTTTCCACATACAGAGATGCGTAAGGCACCTTTTTTTGCAAGGCGAGGTGTCCATTTTAATACTATTTTGGGGAATGTCTGATTTTTTGATTGTTCTTTATCCAGATTTTTAAGAGAGTCAAAACTATGCCATTTTTAGGCTAAGTCCACATGTTTTTTTTTTTAATCTGATCCAAAAGCCAGGTAGCCGCGACTGAAAGCCAGTGCACTGCACCATCATCCAGCCGCTCACTCCACTCCGGATTAGGCCCAATGAATGGGCCTAGTCCGGAGGAGGGTGTGTCTTTAGGCCAAATCACGAGGTGAAAAGGCCTGAAGAATGAGCACCACGGCCTGAAGAAAAAGTTCCTGAGCGGCTCCCATTAATTTCAATGGGAGTCGTCTTTTTGGTCAGGATTTTGAGGCAAAAAACTCCATCTGAACTTAGCCTCAAGCTTCAAGGTGTGGCGTCAGCCTAAAAATGCTAGTCGCCTTCACAGGGTAAGTGACATGCACCATTTTCATTGTTCCCTTACTCGTGTCCCCAATGATCCTGACAATGAAATGACCACATCACTGAACTAGTAGGTGTTTCTTTTGCTTAAGATAACAATCTAGAGCTGAGAAAGGTTCATCTATGTAGGACAATGTAGTATAATGATAATTGTCCAAATTTTCTTAAGTGGAGTTATAATCTATCATTAGTCTTCACATTGCACATTGTCTTCATAGTAAAGTAAGGTAAAAATAAAACACTAGATGCATAAAAAAAGAAACAGAAGTCAAATGTTTTCTTGGATTCATATTCTTCAATTCAGATTTTCACGTTGCCCAATTAGCAAGTAAGGAGATAACAAAATGAAGATCATTAGCACTTTATTTGCAGAATCTTCCAATCATTTAGAGAACTGTATGAATAACCTTTTATTCAATGCTGCAAGATTTTAAGAATTTTTGCTCCTTTGGCTACCAATTTTTTTTTAATGTAGATTGTGAGCCCCATATAGAGATCACAATGTATATTTTTTTCTTTTCCTATCGGTATGTCTTTGTAGAATGGGAGAAAATGCATGCAAACACGGGGAGAACATACAAACTCCTGGCAGATGTTGTTCCTGGGGAGATACGAATCCCAGACTCCAGCACTGGAAGGCTGCAGTGCTAACCACTGAGCCACCATTTGCCCTTTTACCTACCAATTTTTATTGATGTATATATAGTAGTTCTTATGATAACTTCCACACATGGCAACACAATATACAAAAACCCCAAGGAAAAAGGTGAGAGCTTTCATATAAAAATATCCACGTCGTTATTAATGCAAAATGATATACAAATGAAATGACACACACAGAAATCACACACATACATAAAGGGACCTGTGCCCAAGGTAGGGGTAAATAGGTAAAAAAAGAGGAATGGTTAGAAAATTGAAAGGCGTTGTGCAGTGATAAAAAGAAAAAGGAAAATCAGTAGATCAATAACAAAGACTACAGAGTGGGCTCCCCAAAAAGCACATCCGACCCACTTCGTCAGACTCTTCATCAGGGTCTAACACATGACAAACAGGTAATGCATATGGGAGATGGATTAGAATTAAAAATAGCTGTGAAAACGGCTAAATATTTCGCTGTACCTTCAGGAATAAGCAAAGATGGCTACCAAACAGGAAGCAATGGGGCTACTTGATGGACAGCTGCCTAGCGGCTTCTTATTATAATTAGAAATGCTCGACCGAGTACCACTCACTATTCGAAAAGAAAAGTTTGATGCAGAACCAGCATTGATTGGCCGAATGCTATACAGTCGGCCAATCAACGCTGGTTCTTCTCCTACCTTTAGAAGTCTTCTCCGTGCAGCTTCCCCGCGGCGTCTTCCGGCTTTGAATTTACTCTGCCAGGCATCGGGCCTGGGCAGAGCTGACTGCGCATGCCTGCGCTACAAGAAAATGGCCGCTTTGACTATAAGGGCATGCACAGTCGGCTCTGCCCAGGCCCGATGCCTGGCAGAGTGAATTCAGAGCTGGAAGACGCCGCAGGGACGCTGCACGGAGAAGACTTCTCGGAGGATCCAGCCTGACCCTCACTCGTTGACTTGGTAAGTGTAATTTGATCGAATGTTGCTTACCCCTGAAACGAGCATTTTCTCCCCATAAACTATAATAGGATTCGATATTCGATTCGAGTAGTCGAATATTGAGCGGCTACTCGAAACGAATATCGAATATCGAACATTTTACTGTTCGATCATCTCTAATTATAATCACTAATCTCTATGCACCTTTATATAATCAATATATAGAGGCTATATATGTAAAGCAACCTTCCAGTAGAAAGTTGAGTGTACAATATATATACTTTGTGCTGTGCCTTTGAAAACTACTGTCGCCGTTCCTCCATACTGAAGGCCTGCAAAATGGCGACCTCAATGTGCATTGGAAGTAGGAGAAATGTTGACTCCCCTGCCGTCCAGTAGACAAGTGCCAGAAATGTTGGCATTGTGTCCTCCTGTCTGCGTAACCATTCTGCAGGGCTCCTTAGAGAGGCGGGGAAGGGACAGTAGAGATCTGTGTGAATAGAGGTCTGTGGGGCACGTCACAGAGCTTCTAACCATGATGTGAACAAGGTAGTCAGAGATTTTAGACCAGGGGATTGCTTTAATACATAACTACTAAGCTTCAGAATGGAATATAAGGCACATACATTGAGTTCAAATAAGTGTGTGGAATTACAGACAGGTGAAAACCATCATTTTATGGTCTTCATGGATACAACCATCTCCCATTTGAAGATGCCGTAAAGGGTTTGAGGCTGGAACTTGTTATGAGGAGAGTTAAGCAAATACCATACATGACTCAGAAGTCAGAAGACACAGGTTGGGAAAAGAAGTCATTCAGTGGTGTAACAAAAGAGATGTTTCAGGCAAACATCAAAGAATGTTCTATTTGTTTGAAGAGCAAATAAAGGCGAATGTTGAAGGCGATGCTTTCCAGCGGTGATGGCCCTACCTAATGCACTAAAAGAATAGCGTATAGCTACAGTATACAGATTAATGATGAAATGCTCAACATGGCACAGCTGCCTCCGAACAATAACCTCCCATTGATTTACTCTTTACTGGTTTTATTTTTATGTATGTTGGATGTTTCATGTTACCTACACCATCAACATGGTAAGAAAAGGGCCACACTTAATGTGATTGATACAATACTGTAAGTGTTTTATCTGATATCATTGGCCAAGTAAACACATGCTTTACTTACATCAAATACATTGTATTTTGTATTTCAGGTTATTGCTTATTGAATATCCTGTTGTGATAGTTTTATACCATGTTATTATATTGTTTTAAGTTTGTTATATTCTTATTCTTGTAGTAAGATTAGCTGCTGTGGCATCACTATTCGGCTTTATACAGATATCATTCTGTAACACAACGTGATATTGCCACCTGTAACATCATATCTTCTGTAGTCTGGTAAGCTGCTCTAATACCATAGGAGAGTGTATGTTAGGTTAGGAACTGTGGCATTACTAGTGAGTAATACTGTGACTTATCAGATGTGTATTACCAGCTGGGACATCACAGTTGGTGTTGTTTGTCTTAAAAGCTATAGCAATATCAAAGGAAAGTATATGTTAGGTTAGGGACTGTGGCATTACTGTTGGGTAACATAGTAGGTATGGTTGGATAAAGTCACAATCCCAACCTGTAAACCCACCAACTTGATCCAGTACTGTCACATAACAATTATTTTCAGTAAGGGCTCGTTCACATCTGCGCCCGGTCTCCGTTCTGCAGGTTTCCGTTTCCTGCACAAAACTGGGCAGGAGACAGAAACCTGCTGGCATCTTTCAAACCCATTCATTTGAATGGGATTGAAAAGTGTCTGGCCGTGAGCGTTTTATGCTCTCTGCGGCTAAACCGTTTTTTTTAAACCGGACACAGAGTCGGACATGCAGTACTTTGTTTCCGGTTTAAAAAAAAACGGTTTTGCCACAGAGAGAATAAAACGCTCACTGGAGCTCACGGCCGGACTCGGCATGACAGGTTTCCATCTTCTGCATGCAGAAGACGGAAACCTGAGAACGGAGTCCAGATGCTGGTGTGAACCGAGCGTCAGGAATGTTTATAAATAGACATATAGTACCATACATATCACAAAATTATGAGCTGGATATTTAAAGGGTTATACTGTATACCTCTTGTAAAGAGGACCCCTGGGGCATAAGAATAATGTCCTCTCTCCCTGAGCACAGCAGAGACATGCTATATAATACGGCTGATTAAAGACAATATTCTATTCCTATATGCTAAAATGCTGTCTCCACTACAGGAATCTTCAGGAAACGGACTAGTTATGCAAGACTGTACATTGACTGTATACAGATGTGTCTCTTTTTTTAAAGCAGATTTGGGGACAGAAACCTTGAACGTACAAGAGGCGCAGGTGTGAACCTATCCTTAGTGGTGCTCTCTAAAACCAACCATTTGCATGTGACCTTTATTTTTGCCTTCTAGATCCTTTATTGTTATAGGTAAAATAGAGTAAATATGTCTAGTTCTTTTAGGCCTTCACCATCAACTAATGTTAACTGTCCGCGCTTTTGGGAAGCACATCTCAAATTTTACCCTAATATTCAGTATGTTTGTGCATTTCTCTATTACTTGCTGTTTTGTTAAATCATAAAAGTATATATAAAATGATCCTACTATGGATGTCCAAGTAAACATAAGGTTGGTGCTTCACAATGAAAATGGTGGAATCTACTATTATTTATGCAGAATTGTGACTTGATGTGCACAACTACCTTGGTATACATGCTTTACACTACATTTATTGAGGTTGGGGCTGAGACCACACGTTGTAGAAAAGACATTTTTTGTTGAAGATTCTGCCGTGGTTATTGAACCAATGTCAACACTGGATTTAGCAGAAGGGAGAAGTACTTCATTTGTATCTCACACTCCTTTTGAACTTCATTCAACAAGGGGTTGTGGTTAAAGAGGTGCCAAAATCTCCCCTAAAAGTAATTCAACCAATAGGTGGTGTAAAGTTAGGCTACAGTTTCCTGCGGCCAGGTCCTCACATATCGTAAACGCCATGGCGTTTTAAAGTATCTGCAAAGTGGATGGGACTCTGGCTTATCCCATCCACACACTGCAGAAAAATATCCACAGTGGACATGCCTAAAGATGCAGCAAATTGTCATCGAGCATGAACCACTGTGAAGAAGTTATCACCACTTTAGACTGTCTGAATATTTTCACATTATTAGATTAGTAAATGTGCCCCAAAGTTTATTGCCAGCTTTAGCATTCAGAATTGGATTCACATAGGATAGTCACTTTTATTTTATTGGGAACCATTCCATTTATTCAGTTTACACAAATACAATTGCCTCTGTAAAGAAAGGTAAATCACAGACAAGAATCAATAATCATTTGTGTTTTCAGTGACTTGAATAAGGGCAGCTCCATCCAATTACATACAGTACATGGAGGTCCAGGCAGTATTCATTTAGATCTTTGTGTTCATGTTTAACCCTGTATGTGTAGATGGCACCTACGGCACAGGGCGCCTTTCTTTTTTGAACTATTTTTGATAGATGACCCATTGTTCATGTAAGCAGGATTGTAGCGCTGCTCTGCTGTGCCTGTGTATTTCTGACACTATCCAAAATGTATGCCTAGCTATTTTCAGCACTCATTTATTTTCTCTACTTCAGGCTGCCATTCCGTTAGGTTCTTTAAGGATACCAGATTTATATATTACAAAGAGGATCTATCTGAGGGAAGCAAGGATAAATGTTACATTGAGAACTTTTTGTTCTAGATCAGCGCTTGGGAGAATATGATTTTAATATGTAACTGCTGAATAGCCACATTAAATAATAAACTACTGTACATTCAGATAACAGCTTTATTCAAAGCAGAGGCTGATGCAAAACAACCTTGGACTGAAAATGGGTTATGGAATGAAGGAAATAGCAAGAAGAAAGATATGCAGTTGCTGTCAGGAATGTACCCCCGCTAACCAGCATTTACATCAGTCTGAACGTGCATGCGATGTTTATATATTTATTGCTCCCAAAATGTACAGACGAGCATAACAAGCTGTTGCTAAATGAATAAATGATCAATAAACTAACAAACATGCAACGTGATGGGAAATATGAGAAGGAAGTAATGGGAGTAAAATCTATTATTTATTAGAGAAGAGTTCGAAGAGCGTACTCTTGTCTTCAAAAATGTATGTCGTACCTACTACTACTGTAGCACTCCTCCTCCTCCGGCTAAAACTATTACTACTAGTACAACTACTACATCTTTGAGCTCCGGTCACAACTTACAAGATAAAACAAATGCAAACACAAGTTATGAACACAAGTATGAAGCTAAGGGGGCGTTCATACTTGTGCCCTTGTCTATCCTCCTAATCCCCTGGGAAACTGGACATGGGACATCTTGACAGTGGTCAGATTTAAAGCCCATTCACTTGAATGGGTTTTTAAAAGCAAACCACCAGTGTCTCTATGCAGTCTCTCTGCAGTGAAACTGTTTTTTCTGCACAAACACAAAGTTGTACATGCGGGACTTTGTGTCCATGCAAAAAAATTGTTTCACTGCAGAGAGGCTGCATAGAGACACTGGTGGTTTGCTTTTAAAAACCCATTCAAGTGAATGGGCTTTAAATCTGACCACTGTCAAGACGTCCCATGTCCAGTTTCCCCGGGGTTTATGACGAAGACCCAGCAGGTGGACGGCGGCAGTAGTGTGAACACCTCTAAGGCTGAGTTCACATGTAGAGATGAGCGAGTAGTATTTGATCGAGTAGATATTCGATCGAATACTACGGTATTCGAAATACTCGTACTTGGTAGAATACCACGCGGTAAACGCAGTAAAAATTCGATTCCCTTCCCACCTTCGCTGGAGCTGTTTTTACACCAATAACTATGCAAGAGAGGTATGACAGGAGCTAGGACAACGTAGGCATTGGAAAAAAATGTATACAGTCATTGGCTGGCTAAATCGGTAACAGCAGCAGCAGTAATAATAATAATAATAATAATAATAATAATAATAATACTGGGACTTGGGCGTGTTAGATGCCCCCAGGCATGCTTCCTCTGCTATCCCAGTTGCATTATAGAGGTGTTGGCATCATTTCCTGAGGTGTCATTGTGGACTTGGTGACTCCAATTGGTCGAATTGTGGTTTCCCCTGAAACTAGCATGTTTTTCCCACAGACTATAATGGGATTTGATGTTTGAACGAATAGTTGAATATTGAGGGTCTACTCGAATCGAATTTAAAATTTTTGAATATTTCACTACTCGCTCAGCTCTATTCACCCGGGGTACTTTGGTCAGAATTTTGAGGCTGTACTGTTGTTGCAGATTTTGCAGAAGAGAGACGTACATGTGCTTACTTTATATTTCCTATAAAAAATACAGCAAAATATGCAAAAAAAATTACAGCTGAAATAAGTTTAAAAAAGGATGTCGAATTGTTCAAGTCCAAGGAAGGGACTTGCTCACATGCCAGTGAATAATGGCCGTATGATGACCATTTTTGAAACTCATGAATGTCTATGGGTCTTTTCACACAGCTCTATGTCCATTTTTAAGGACAGCAATAGAGTATATAACTTTTTAAGTCTGTTAAAAAACAACAAAAAAAACAGACATGAATAAACTTTTTCAATGCCATTATTATTAAGAAAGCCGTGTGATAGCCATTACAAAAATTTCAATCAGCCAAAAAAACCTATTTTGTATAGTTTTACCCTCAGAAGTGCTAGCTGTTACTTTTAATCAACTTTAGTTTTTCTAGGATGAAACATAATGGCGTGTCCATTATCCCATTTTACGGCATGTCAGAGTGTTTTCCTTGGAAATTGTGTGATAAAGGTGCATTGTGATTTGACTGAGCTCTTGCCAAGCTGATTCTGATTAAACTCATAATAGATATGCAAATCTTTTCTCTAGCATTCGGACTGATGTATTTATGCATACGTCCGCGGGGAATTTCCCGGCAAGATTTTAGTTTGTTTGCCTTTTTTTTTAGCAGAAGAATCATAAAAGAAGCAGTTTGATTCATTCTATGGAGCTATTTCTGCAGTGTGTTGTTTGTTTACTCTGCATTGGATAGAATATAATGTATAGTTCAGTATACAGATTGTACAACAGTAAACTAACAAAGTGTGTTCTTTGGAGATTAACTCGTGATTTGTTTTCTGATGAACTGAATTGACTGCTCCATTTCCCAACAAATATTTTGCATAAACTGTACACGGTATACGGTGTGCTCTAGAGCAACACAAGTTGCGATGACTAACAGTGTTAAAACCGTCATGGCGCAAGTAATATTCATAAACTGCTGATCAGTGGGGGTCTGACCAATTATACCTTAAACAAGCTTGAGAATGGGGAGTATGTTATCTCCATTGTGAATGCAGCCATGAGAAGAGTTACAGAATCCCTGGTGGATGCAGAGGCATTAATGCTCATATCACTTCAATAAGAACGATAGAGCGAATGGTGAATCTGCCTCTATAAGGAGATCAGCCACTTTTCCTACAGCTGCAGTCAGAGGTCAGACATCGATCAGCAATTTATCCTCAAGCCTATGGATAGAACATACATATTGTTTGTGTCTTAACCCCTTGTAGTTTTGGCCCCACGTAGCAAAAAAAAGACGCAGCGGGAATGCATTACGTTTTTTTCTGCAGTAATTTCACAGAAAATCCACAACGTTATGTTCTGCAGACTTTCTATACCTATTATACCTATACAGAAACCGCCAGCGTTTTTGTAGGTATAATTGACATACTGAGATTTACAAAAACGCAAAAGTTATTACAATATATGATCTACATTAAATAAATTTCTACAATTTGGTAGATCTTTACTGAAGTTGTTCTACATGAATATTTATTCAGCTGCAGCTTAGGTCAAGGGCATGCAGACACCAGTAGAGTTGAGCGAGTACTGTTCGAAACGGTAGTTTTGAATAGCATGCTCCCATAGGAATTAATGGACGCAGCCGGCATGCAGCCGGGGCCGGCGTCCTGCCGCTTAACCCCCCGGCCGCTCCCATTCATTCCTATTGGAGCGTGCTATTTGAAATTACCGTTTCGAATAGTACTCGCTCATCTTTAGACACCAGCCATTAGTGTAGGCCGCAGTAGTTTCTCACTGCCTGTGGCTGATTGTAGAAAGTTATTATAGTCCATGGGGTCCGTGTGCTTGCCGCACGCTGCCCACACGAATCATGCGGACAGGAAAGTGGATTGAGAACTACTTTCCTGTCTGCAAGATCCATGGGGAGATCTGGCAGCAAGCACACAGACCCCATTATAGTCTATGGGGATCCGTGTGATTTCACTGCACAGCGCTTGCAAATGCGGACTCCCCCAGACGGAATCCAAACGCAGATGTGAACGAGGGCTTTACCACTTTCCACAGGATAGATCTTCAGTATTTGGTTAGTGGAGGTCACCTGAACCCTCACACTGATCAGCTGATCCAGCTACTGGAAGCTACTAGTATATACGATGTATAGAGCCAGAAGCAACACCAGAACAATATAATATATGCAGTATAATGTCATGTCATGAAGTGATGACATATGATGACCCATGATTGGTTGGAGTCCCACCTATTTTTGTAAATCGATGGAAAACATGATTATACTGCACTTATCTTATCATTTAAAATCCTTTTATCTTTGAGCAATCCCACACATTGTTGCAGGGTTTCAAATGTATGAAGGCTTTCTTGGCTCCTATGTAAATGAATTGTATCTCAGCTCCAAAAGTAAGGCTTCTTGCTCAATACACTGTGCAGATATCAGCTGATCGGTGTTAGTACTGGGTATTAAGATCCCCACAGATACTGATATCCTATCCTAAGGCCAATAATATCTATTCATGAACAACCACTTTAATTAGATATGATGGGGCAAACCTCTTCATAACAGTTCAAGAGCCTCTACGCTGCTTCTACAATAACGTATAGGCCCCGTTCACACGGGGCAAGAGGGGGCGGATTTTGGCACGGAATCCTCCTCAAAATCCACCCACTCACAATAGAGGTCTATGTAGACAGCTAGCGGTCTTTTTTCTGCTAGCAGTTTGTTCCTGCTAGTGGAAAAAAGAAGCGAGCTGCCCTTTCTTGAGGCAGATTCCACCTCAGGAAATCAATACAAGTGAAAGGGAGGTGGAAAAACCACTAGCGGTTCTTTTCCAAAATCCGTGATGTGGTCTTTGCCAAAGATCGCGCCAAAAAACCATGTTGCGGATTTTTAAGGTCCACATGGGGCCTTAGCTTAAATGTATCTAACAACGGATGCATTTTATAAGGTTACCATCTGTCAACTTGTCAGAAATAGCAAATGAGGTGGCAAAGAAAAGACCATAATATTTAACTACAGTAGGCTGAAAACCATGGCTAAGTCCAGAGCAGGTACAAAATGTCCATTGAACAGTTTGTCATCATAGTGCTTGCTTGTTTATTGGCACATTGCAGCGACAAATGCTGTCACCTCTTTATTGATATTCCAGCTGGTAAGACAAATCATACAGATATGAGAAGAATGTACCATAGAACATATTAGTTTGTTATTGCCAAAGAGGAAATACAAGGAATCTGTGGGAGGGTAGTGGCATGCAATTGAACAGATGTTGAGCTTGCTCTGAATAGAGAATAAATATGGTATATTAAATATTCACAACAGTGAGGACTTTTATATCTGTATCAGAATGATCTGTATCTAATGCTTACTGGAGCGTTTCTCTAAAAGTAGAAAATTAAATAGGTTAAGAATAAAATACCATAACAATGGAGGATGTATTTCATCATAGCATGGAATCTAAGCTAGAGTTTGCAGGTGCAATTTATAGTAGTAAACAGAGTAGCAAGTAATCTTATGTCAGCATTTATTATTGCATACATAAAAATACACTATATGCTGTGTGTGTTGGCAGGGAATGGGAACAATTTTGCTAGATTATTGTCTGGAAACCTATATAACCCTAATGTCTCTAAACTGAGAGAAATGTCTAGACTTCATACAACTGTAGCAAACTTTTAGGATAAAGCCCCACGTTGCGGAAATGGAGCTTTTTTTGTTGCATATTTTGTTGCAGTTTTTTGAGCCAAAGCCAGGAGTGGATTGAGCAGAAGGTAGAAGTATTAGAACTTTTTATATATTTCCCATTCTTTTTGTAGCCATTCTTGGCTTTGGCTCAAAAAACTGCAACAAATTCTGCAACAACCTTCAGAAATGCTGATGGTTTCCCTATAGGTGCAACTGAAGTGGAAAGTCCACAAAGGAAACCTCTGCAAATTTTTTGTAAAAAACACTTTTTTTCTGTGGACCTCTACGTACGATAACCTATAGAAGTAGTTAAGCAAACCCCCTTTTGTTCATTCTTACACCCATGCCCTGATTGTCAATCTCCAGAGTTCTCTCATGTATACAGAAATCATATACCTGCAATCTGGCTTCTCTTCAGCTCCTGATCAAACTCCATACTGGCTTTTATTTTAATCTTTCTCTTTGCTATGTTATCAGTCCCATGATACATTAGCACAGTGCCACATGGACAGCTAGAGACTGTACTATAACTACCTGTTGGTGGATGATACAATTATCCTTTGCTCTATATTCTTTTCAGAGCTGCTGAGGACCCTTGTGCAAGAAAAGTTATGGGTTTTCAATATCTAGAATATATAGGGAGGTTTAGCTGTGAGCTCCTTTATTATAACCGTGCAACAGGGTTCTTATTTATGCTGTTCATATCTTTTGGTGTAACACTTATAAAATGTGCACCTAAATATAACTTTTGTGGGGCGTTTCACTTGTAACACTTATAACCTTCACAATTTCCCCTTTTCTCAGAAAGGACAAACAATTAGTATGGACAGAATTTAATCCCATCAATAAAAATAAGCATGTCTCAGGTCATACATCATGTCACCCCCTTGTAGATTAGAACAACATTACATGTATCTATATAAACAGTAACAGAGCTGGATTTATCAGGAGACAGTTTACACTTCAGAGAGATATTCCGTATTCAGACATTTATGGTATATCCATAGTATATACCGTAAGTATATGATAAAATAGAGACACACCAGGGCAGACTTGGGTGGGGGTGCTATCTATCAAACTCTCATGGCATATCCTGTGAATTTGCCATAAATTTCTGAGTTCAAAATACTCATTTAACCGTAGACATTTGTAAGGTCATATTTAGATGGATTTACAGCAGAGTTTCAATGCAGTTACTCAGCTTACCACAAGTGTGAAATCCGCAGCAAAATCTGCATGTAACATTAACTGCTAAGATGTCAGTAAATAGTGTGCATGAAATTCCATATATTATACATTTACATTATATATCTACATATATTATATTTTTCTTACTGTACAGTATTTCCATTTGCGATACATTTGAAAAATAAAAAGTATATATTTTTAAAATGTTCATAATTTTTTAATCCCTATATACATATTTCATCAAACAGCAGGAAGCCCACCTGCTCCGACATGGTGACCTCATTCAGGTGGGACCCCACAATAAACAGAACTCTCTTGGAACCAGAATAAGTATACTTACGTTAACATTTAAAGCGATCCACAACCTGTCCCCTCCATATATCTCAACTAATCTCCCGCTACCTGCCCACACGTTACCTCAGATCCTCCCTCATAGATTGTAAGCCCTCGCGGGCAGGGCCCTCTACCCCACTGTGCCAGTCGGTCACTGTTAGTATTATATCTGCCTGTATATTTTGTGTACTGTATGTGACCCCCAAATGTAAAGCACCATGGTATTAATGGTGCTATATCAATTAATAATAATAATAATAATAATAATAATAATAATAATAATAAGTATACAAATATGAACACAGTGAAATAAACATACCTCTCTTGAACCCTGGAAAGATCTACAGTGTGAACACAGGGCAAGGATCCTACTATAGCCATGCCCTGACTGTGTAATGCATTTTCTCCTTTAACCCCTTATGAATCTGTAAATTCTAGGGTTAAATGAATATATTAGTAACAGAAATTGAAAAGTATAATTTAGACCTCCACTTTGTTTTAATTGCTGTGAAATGCTGAAAGGTTTAAGAAATGTTCTAAGGATAGCGAGCTGCAGCCATAAAGCGATGCAGGAAAAACCTCGATGGTAATACATCACGGTTTTTCCCGCAGTGCTTTTCACAGAAATTCCATAGGGATTTCTAGAGGGGATGGATTTACACAAAATGGGGCCTGGTCTAAATACTCTTTTGAATTGTTTCAGAAGTGCAATTTTGAGGTTGGGATAATTTATGGGGGTTTCAAGACCCCTTCAGAACTGAACTGAGAGTTCAGGAAATTACTGTTTGACTTGTAAGCCCTATAATATCAGAAAAAAATAAAAGGGTAAAGTTTGATTGCTTCATACAGCAGAGACATGGTAAATTATACTCATGAAATAACTTGGTTAATATGACTATCTATATGAAAGACATGCAATTTCAAAGTATGAAAACTGCATTTTTTTCAAAATTTTCACCAAATTTCCTATTCCTTCATAATCAAAGACAAAACATATCGACCAAAATTTACCACTGACATAAAGTGCAATGTATCACGAAAGAATCGCTTTGATAACTTAAAAGCGTCTCAAAGTTGCTACCACATAAAGTGAAATATGTCAGATACGAAAAATGAGGCCTGGTCCATGGCCTGGTAGTTTTGGGCTGTGTTTCCAAGGGTTTAATGGGAGTCTACCACTACTAAAATACTTACATTCTGCTGTAGGGGCTATTAGTGGCATAGTGTACATACTTTTTTGCATCAAAGTGCCAATGAAATAATCTCTTAGGCCTTGTTCACATCTGTGTTGGTAATCCATTCAGGGGAGTCCACATGGGGACCCCCCCCCCCCCGAACAGACTACCGAATGCATTGGCAAGCAGTGTGTAGTGAAAGAACACGGACCCCATTGACTATAATGGGGTCTGTGTGCTTTCCGCAGTCTCCGCACAAGTCATGCAGACAGAAAAGTAGATCGTGAACTACTTTTCTGTCCGCATGTTCTGTGTGGACACCGTGTGGAAAGCTGACGGACCCCATTATAGTCTATGGGGTCTGTGTGCTTTCACTGCACACCGCTTGCCAATGCATTTGGTAGTCTGTTCGGGGAGTCCACTGTTCGGGGAGTCCCCATGTGGACTCGCCCAAACGGATTAACGATACAAATGTGAACGAGGCCTTAGTCTGTATGCAAGTGAGTTGTTCAGTGACCACATCTGCATGAGGACCTCTCTTTGCAAGAAGTTACCATACACCAGGAGCGGTATGTCAGGGTACAGTAATGCGTGGCAACCAGAGGAGCTCTGGCAGGTGTAGCTCATTTGCATACATATTAAAAGTTTATTTTCTCCACAGAAAGACTGCAAATTGACACACTGAAGGTATGCGCATTATGTCAACAAACCCTTACAACAAGTGATCCAGAAGTGGTTTTAGCGTAAACTCTAACTTATTCATCATTAGATGTCTATATTTGTATAGGAACTGGGAGATATAAAAGTTGATAACTTTTTCCCGTTACATTCCTCATGGCATTTAGCGTATCACTTCAGAGAAGACTCACACCACCGCTGGCATGCAGTGTATTTTGTTTGTGAGAAGAATACTGTACTGTTCTGATATGTCCCCCGCACTATCGGTTATCAGTCAAATACCTAACAGTAGCCAACGTTAAGGCTCCAATTGGTCCAATCAGATCAATTGTTGATATTTCAGGATACAAGTCTATTCAGACCTTTCCACTCTAGAAGTACTACATCGAGGAATATAGTGAATATAATATGATCTGTTACCAGTAGCTCTTCCCTTGTAGCAAAAGACTTAACACAGCAGAACAGTCCTTGAGTTCTCTTTTCCTATCAACTTGTTAAAAATTCTATTCAGCTGTTTCTTTGTTATACTTGTTTTCATGAAATCCAAGCATACAATATGGCTGATGGTACATCTCCCACAGGGGCTGACAGTAGCTTTTGAAGAAATACTTCTAAGAAATATGCTTAATGTGAACCGGCTATGTCATAAGTAAAAGTAAAGTTCACCAAAGAAAAGTGAAAGCATGCTGCAAGGTTCCTTGTTGACAAGACCCTTGGCACAGCCAATTCCTCTGCTAAAAAGACGGCAAAGATGTACATACTTGTTATAACTGGCCTATAAAGATGACTAGAAAGCTGCAATTCAAAGCTAGCCATACACATTAGGTTAGTGCCAGAGTAACTCACCAATTTCTGCAGGACTTCCCAACCATCTAATGTGTATATGGGCCTCTCAACTGTTTGCAATGGTGGATGTTCTTAGGTGCTATAAGTCAACTCCTGGGGTATCTGGCAATGTTTTCGTCCCAAGTACACATATATGGAGCAAATTTCTGAAGAGTTGTGGGAGGGCTGAAGGAGTAGCTGTCTAAAGTGTAACGTCTATGGTTAGCTTTACAGTCATGTGAATATTTAATATGCCTCAGATTCAAAATCCTTTAATGCATTATTATATACAGGTATATGCCCTATGTATTTTGTCTTGCTGCTCAAGGTTATCATAGGTATCCTATGTCCTTCCAATCTTACTGTATGGAATTATCCAGAATAAAGGTAGATAGTTCTTCATCTCTTGGATACATGTATGGGAAAACCTTATCAGCTCAGCAAACCAACTGCACTAATTCTAGACAAATAGACTCTCTTTTCCCGAGTCTCTTAACCTTCTCCAAACTAAACAGTAGTGTAGAGGATAAATATTTCTGATGAAACAATCCATACAAGGAGGTTTGACGTGTATTATGTCAGCCTTAGATAATGGATATTTTGCAAGGGATCATTGTGTGTCAGCTGAGGCTCTGCATTCCCATAAAACAAAGCAACAAGCCTGCCTGAACATTGCATTTTATGAGGTCATTTATCAAGGGCAAGAATGGTAGAGTGATACAGTTGAAGTAATATTCGCTTTTCATGTATTTATGATGCTGATCTGCATGCGATGAAGGCCGTGACTCAATTCCTTCAGGCACAAAAGTCCCTGTTGAATGTGCAATGAAGATTTCAACCTTATTTCATTCTGGAGACTTGTGCCCATGTTTACTGAACAGCATGCCTACAGAAATGGCTTTCTAACATATTACAGTATGTGACAAGTAGCACTAACTATAGCTTTTACACAGAATTTCAGTCACCTAATGCTACTTTGCAATATCTAATATGTAAATATAAAAATCAAACATATACAGTTGCTAAAAACAGATTCAAAAGAAATTGGGTATAAAGTCCATCGGAAAAACCCACCGGACAATTGCTTAGTTGATATTTCAGGATAAAAGGTGAAAATGAATATCTGGTAAAGGTCTTGTGTGCTAAAAAATAGTTGTTAAAAAAGGTTTCTGAATGCAAGATTTGGAATAAAATGTTTTGCTGGCATTTGATGATAGATGGGGGCCACTCTCTGAGAAACACCCCCTCTCATCAGAATGAACGGTCCATAGTGCTAGTTAGGTATTACATTTCTTTACATCTCCCCCTGCAAACTGGTGCTCCAGTGAATAGGACTGTACTGGAATTCCTGATAAAACATAGCGGGAAGAGTTCCTCTGTTCTGGGAAAACTTATATGGGAATGTAGGGAAAGATCGGTGTTATGGCCCCTTCATTCTCAGGATTGGTGTGGATACCAGAGGAACTGCCAATGATCATAAAATAATGCCACATCCTAGCGATATGTCATAACATTATAACATGGCAAAAACTCTTTAAAAGAGACCCAGCTCTACTGCCTATACTGTAGTAAATACTTATCCTAAAAAAACAATGCAACAGAAAGTAACAGTGGAACCTATTTTCTCCGCTTTTTTTGCTGTTACTATGTTATTCTGAGAAGGAATATATGAATACATTGGCAACTTAGTATTACCAGTCCTCTCCTCCAAGGGGCTTGTATCTACATACTCTGAGACTGCGGCCACACCACATTCAAGTGCTGGGGCTGCTGATGCTTTACTTCTGAGTGAAAAACCAATTATTTTAAGCTATATCTAATTACTAAGATATAATGAGATATAGCTGAACTTAATCAGTGTTTCACTTAGGTAAAAGCATCTGCAGCACCAGCACGGAGTACGACTAAAGTTGCACTCAGTACACAGTGTATCAGCTGGGCTTTTTGTCTGGCGGTTTCAGTAAAAAAAACAGTGGGGTCCCTTTGGCTCTGTTTATGTCTGTCATAGAACGGATTCATGGTGTTGGGATTTCTGTTCTTCTGGTCCTCTGATGGACCAGAATAACAGAAACCCAAACGCAGTAGTGAACACAGAGCTGGAATTGGTAGAGGTGGTCAAAGGCTCTCTTTTAACCCTTAAGTACTATCATGGTGTAGTGGTGTATGATAGACACCATGATAGTATGTAAGGGTTAAGGTAGAGAAGATTGCCCCATAATATACATAAAATGCAACTTGTGACGCTTATTAATTCATGTGCTACCCATTAACAACAAAAATCAGTTAGATGAAGTAAAAAAAAAAAAAAAAAAAAAGCATATACTTATTTCTAAATATGACAACTTTTCTTATGCTAACAGTTTCAAAGGGTTATTTACCTTGGGCAATCCCTTTTTGTTAGAAAACTCATGCTACGGCTAGCTGGCCACAGGGAAGATCTTTACCGGAACTCCTAGCAATCTGTTGCAATCTGTGGGGGGATCTGACACTAAGTTTTCAATTTCGACACCATAGGAGAAATAAAATATTACACAATTCACACAGTCTACAATGGGATGTCTTTGGTATTCACATTCACAGCAGGACTTCCAAAGTAAGATATGGCTCTTTACAGCCAGTAGAAGAGGGTCCTGTACAAGGGACCCTAATCTGTTAACTCAGAATTCGCCGATAGAGTGTTTGATATTTGATTCTCTTCAGCAGATCGTCTAAATTATTTCTTTAAAAAAAGATATTGGTATTGAATTCAGGATGTTAGGGCAAAAAATAAAAAACATCACTTTGAATTACTAAGAAAAAATATATTTATTTTAAACAGTAACAGACCAAAAACTTCTTGCTTACCAATGTCAATTCACTCTCCTTTGAGGAACTGCATGTGTCCAACACAACTGTCAAGACGCTTTTCTGTGCTGTCAATAGTGTAAAAGGGCATACTATTGTTTTAAGTATAAATATCCTAAGGTTCTGTCAAGATCATGACAGCTATCCTAAAAAATCTATAAAGAAGAACAACCGATCCAATATAAAAAGGGAGATAGTAACGGGGACAGGAGAATAAAGCAGCAGGTTTATTTCACAATTCATGAGCTGGAAAAGAGACTGGACACAATATAACACCTCGCTACTTAATGGCAGAGAAAGTGTGGAAATGGTAATATATAATCAATCCAGGCACAGAGATTGTTCTACCTTGTATCTGAAACACAGAATCTCAGGATAAGCTTTGGTGACTTGGAGGGAAAGAACTTAATCTGCTTATCAAGGCCTTCTGAAAATGTGTTTTTGCTACATACATGTTCACCCTTTCCTTAGCTCAAATTTAGTTATAGACTCTCAGTTTCTAATAAAAACAATTCAATAAAATATTGCATCATGTTAGCCAATCCCCTTTCTGGCTAAAATTTGCAACAAAGTCACAGGGTAACCCCAGATAGACACTGCACTATAACATACTATTACATTATGGTAATGTCACCAACTCAGAAGCTGAGCGGGTGACATTGAGAGTTGGTTGTCAACTGTAAGAAATAGCTGACAATTGCCTGTGGCCACATATTTTCATGTTCATGAAATATTGTTTAACTATCTGTAGGGGGCTTTTTCTCCTTTAACCCCTTGTGAATATAAAAAAAATGGGGATAAAATGACATTATAGTCATTTTTCATTTTCATGTTCCAATGTAATAAAATATGTGAAACGGACATGGGATCAAAATGCTTATAATTCCGTTATGTCCGCCCTAATTCGAACTTCTGCGACTTCTGCTCAGATGCTATGGCGCAGGAGTTGTGTTTATTTTTTACTTCTTGCTTAGGGTTTTGGTTTCTCTGGCTGAACTCTGTCCTATTACTTCACCTCTGTAATTGACCACACCCATCTCCTTCACCTTGATTTCCCTCTGCCCCTCTAATAGTTAATATTTGCCTTAACTGTGTGATTGACAGCCTTTCTTCCTATCAGGTCTGGGGCAGGTTCTTCCTTCCTATTTGTTTGCTCACATTCACATTGGTTCTTGCTATTGCATGTATGTATTGTATGTGCTGACTATTTACGCTTTGCTGTTTGTTATCTGTATATATATTCCTGACATCTGGCTTATCCTTTGACTATTCTCTTGGATTCTGATTCTGTACTGCGTTGCTCAAATGCTACTGGATCGTTGGCTAGCTGACTAGCTGCTGTTGTTTGTCCTGTCTGCATTCTGTGTTGTCACTTATATAGACAGAGCTTGTTGACCAGTTGTTGCCTATTGCTTAGGAATGGACTGGCAAGCAGGAAGGGACAGCGGGGGGGTTTCTGCTTTGGGCTCACTGTCTATCGTGACCCCAGGGTTCACCAGCAACTACTGGGGAATTGCTCCTCTAGCAATTTCCTTACAAATTCCCCTTGGTAAATTCCTCCAGGTGTGTAGTTTCCAAAATGGGGTCACTTTTGGGGGGTTTCCATTGTGCTAGTACTTTGGGGGCTCTGCAAATTTGATCTGACAACTAAAAACTATTCCAGCAAAATCTTCATTTTAAATGCTCAGTATCACTTCTTTCCTTTGGTGTGCTGCTGTGTGCCTAAACAGGAGTTTACATCCACATGTGGGGTATTTCCACTCGGGAGAAATTACATAACACATTCTGAAATGTATTTTCTCCTTTAACCTTTCATGAATGTATTCATTTTTAGGATAAAGGAACATTTTATTGAAAAAAAAAAATGTTCACATTTCACTTCATATTTTTTTAAATCCAGTGAAAGGGCTAACAATCCTCCCAAATGTGCTTTTGAGTTGTGCAGTTTTGAAAATGGGGTGATCCGTGGGAGAGTTTCTGCGTTTCCGCAACGTGGGGCCTCAGCCTTATCCTTATAAGACTTCTTATGTCCAAAATAGATTGAAGGACTATTAAAAACCTTACTGGATAATATAATAGATAATATTTCTTAATGTATTTGGGTGGTATGACTACCTCTTTGAAAAGCATAGCATTTTAGCATAGCATATTTTTAAAATTGCTTTTTTTTTTTCAGATTACAATTTGTCCCCAAAAAACTACTTCAAAAGATTCCAGTTCTAGTCACTACATTGGCTGCCTATTCATTACAGAATACAATATAAAGTTATCACCCTCATCCACAAGGCTCTCCATAATGCTGCACCTTCCTACATTTCCTCCCTCATCTCTGTCTATCACCCAACCTGTGCTCTCCATTCACTCAATGATCTAAGACTTACATCCTCTATTATCAGAACCTCCCACGCTCGTATACAAGACTTCTCCCGTGCTGCACCACTTCTCTGGAATTCTCTATCGCAGATAATCATATTAACTCCCAATTTCTACAGCTTTAAGCGCAAACTAAAGACACATCTTTTCAGACAGGCCTATCATAATCCATGATGTAAACATTCCGTCCCATAATTAGAATCCCTACAACGAACCCTCCTCTGTCCCTGCTCCCACATCACCCTACATGAAATGATGCAGTTTCAGGTTAACTTTATATGTCTAAGCACTATCCACATGTTAAAGGGCATGGCTGATGATGGCTCATACAGTTTTATGTTTGTGTAATGACAGTAACCTCTATTTCAAAATTGTCTGACCTCTGTATAAGCAATGCCGCCCCTGCTACCTCTTGTATCACCCCCTCTACCTCATAGATTGTAAGCTCTTGCGAGCAGGACCCTCAGTCCTATTGTGTAAAGTGACTATTTCTTTGTAATGTATCTTTTTTTGTCTATACTTGAACCCTACAAATTGTACAGTATGGCAGAATATGTTGATGCTATATAAGTAAAAATTATTATTATTATTATTATTATTATTATTATTTAGTTAAAGCCTCTCAATGTCATTAACCTATCAAGTGGCACACATCATGAATTAACTATTGGCTGTATTTATTGTGCTTAATAAAGATGTATACATTTCCGTTTGAATTATGTGTCATCTTTTTGGGGTACATATGTCGGTGATACTGTTGTTGAGAGAGTGCCCTGTTTAATTTCTAGACTCATTGAAAATTTATAGGTTTATGATATCAAGTTAAAGATGGCTTTAATTGTTAAATAAGTAGTTAATAATAAGTTAAATAAATGGTTTTTCAATGGCTTTTGATGTGAGTTATCAACACACCAAGTTATCAAATTCTGATGAAATTTTGCTACATCTCTTACTGGTGGAGAACTATCAGCAAATATGAGCCCTATGAGCAATATATACAAACATGGACAGCGAGTAACAACATGGATCCTTACTTTCAAAGACATTTACTCTAAAATACATATATGGTAACCAGTAAATGGCTTTGCTTAAACAAGCTGCAAATCAAAAGTTGAAGGGGTTTTGCCTATTCTCTCATCAGTTTACCTGCTGTCTCCTCTTCTCACTTCCTGTATTGTTTAACAAGCTGGTGGGTGGTCTTTGACTGTTTATTGGATAGGACAATATGAAGTACCCCAGTAGGCATTGCCTTAACCATGAGAAATTTATTATTACAATAACTATAAATCTCATATAAATTCAGATCAAATATGCACTGTAAATGCATATTACATTACACAGGGATAGAAAGGAAAAACGTACATGTTGCAGAGGAGAGAGAAAACTTGCAGTAAACTCAATGTTAACACTGTGTTTATATAGAGATATAACAAACACTGTCCCAGCCTTTGTCAGTAAACTGTATGTAGCTGACTTGACTGCCTGGATGGATGAGAAGTAAATAACAGTTCTAGCGATCAGTGATTGAGTCAGGTTATCCTACCTAAGATCATATATAGGCCAGGAGCCTTGATAATGATGTGTAAACAATGAGAGGAATAATCTAACATAGCAGGCAAATGAAGCAGCATTGCTAAAGTAATGTATTTAAAATGTATTTATATTGTCCGCTTTCCCTGACAATATAAACTGAACCCTGGGATTGCCTTACTTTGGATATGAGTTATCTAGTTTGGAAAATCTCTTTGAAGGCTATGTCCTATCATGTAACTTTTACAATATGAATACCAGATCTAGCATGAGTGCCAATTGGATTGATAACTGAGAATTTAACTATTGAAAAAGTAGTGAAAACCTTTATACCAAGGATTTTATTTTGTTGATGTTCTCTACCATTAAATGTACAGTAAAACCAAACTCAAGCACTTTATTCCCTGCTATGCTATAAATCACAGTTGTTTAACGTATTGATTCTTGCTTGTAACCCTTTATGACCCAGCTTTAAAGAAAAGCTCCTCCAGGATCCCCATATAGCAATCAATATTTAGTGAGAATTCTGAGGATAAATTCTGTGTTTTAACTCAAGAAAACTTGTTTTTAAACAGTGTCTGGTTTTAAGTTCCCTGCTCGAATCACAAGCAAGCTCAAGGGAGATTACTCTTTGCTCGAAAACTTGCTAATGAAAAATTAAGACTCTAGTTCTTTTCTGAAAATTTCATGCATTAACTCTTAGTAGTTGTTGAGATGGTATATGATATAAGTAGTAAATGTATGTACATACAATATTAATACATGCTAAATAGATAGATTGGCATTGTCTGTCATAAATACCATATTCAGGATAGGTCTGTTTGGCATGGTGCTTCTTTCTCAATAGACTTTTAGGTTGGGAAATGGACTGATATTGGGCTTTCACCTCATATGTGAGGAAGATATGAGCTACAGTTTAGAAATTCTGCCTGTGTTGCCGGACTTCAGTACTGCCACCCAACAGTTTAGAGAAAAATCATAGGACATACCCTCCAAGAATCAGAATAAAAAACACTCTAGGTACAAACGTGATTTGTTATGTTCGCACACGTCAGGTGTCACATGCATTTTTATTAGGGTATGTTGAAAGTTGATAGAGGAGATAGAGTTACCTGTTGTTTAATTTGACTTTTCAAGATAAGTTGCTGTGTGTATACATGAAAAGTAACACTATATTTAGCTATCATATGACATATTCTAAAGATTTAGTACGTTTTCAGTCAGCAAACTCTGTCTGAAATTAGCATATCTCTCTGAGATGCTATCTGGAGATTAGTTGCCATAAACTGCACACAGGAAGAAGAGGAGAATCTGTGCCATAGCTGTCTCTCTCTCTCACTCACAAATAACCAAGAACCATGCAGTACATCTACAAAGATGTAATGATGTGAAAAAAAGTACTTTGGTTGTGATAGCTCATATATAGTTACAGCATCTCCTAAACTTATTCTTAGAAGATGCTTTAGACGTGTGCAATCTGAGTCATGCAATCTCTCTGGAGATGCATACAGTACAGATTTTCAGTGAAAGACAGTTTAGCAGAGGGGATGGAGACCTGTGAAACAGCCTGATAAGAGGAAAAAGTAGCCATTTTTACAAAAAGTAAAGATATTACAAAATAAATAGAATGGCCTGTACTACAAATGTATGCAAAGTTAGATGATAAGACATTGCCTATTTAAATATAGATCCGTTGCAATTCACATAAGGTTAAGATGGCAATTTTGTTGTTGGAACATGACTTGAAGCTGCTTCCTGTATTCGACAGGTGTATTTTTACCTAAACCAATGGCAGTATCTACAGTGTTTCTGGGTAGAGTTGACTACCTATATTATTGGGATCATGGATTATAGAAGACAAGGTAAGACTCCGCCATTGTGTTCTTCAAACGGCTTCAAATGAGATGTGTTACTGCATCAACTCTTGCTAGAATTTTTGATGTGTTTACTACTAATTACAGTAAAGAGTATAATAATGCTAAAATCAAACTTAAAGATAAAGGTATTATGTGCTTTTCTTAAGGGATCTATTTTACTGGAACAATTCAGGACTTATGCACATGACAGAACCTGTGTATACTGTGTATAATGATGTAGAATAGCACATTTGTATCTCTTGGACATTATTATACATACAGAATCTCACAGAAATATTTCTAGACACCACCATATGAAATCAGATGCATATACAGGCACAATAGAGAACTTACACACCTCTATGGTAGTTATATTACGGCTCCTTACAAAAGTGAGCCTTAATATATTCTTTACACTATATATGTCTCACATATTCAGAATATAACATGCTCTAAGAAAATCTCCAAATATATGCCAGACACGTTCAAAGGCATAATATATTCCTTTGTATAGCTTATTTTAAACCATAGTAAACTGTGCTTTTCAGTACATAGTAATCCGATAATATATATACTGTTATATTTTTACAATGTAAATCAATGGGTGATCATTTTAATATAGAGTTTCATATAAGTAGGTTGACTTATATGTAGGAAAACATTTTTATGGCCTATATTTTGAGTATAATACAAGTACATTGGGGAATTTTCTAAAGGACATACTCTAGAATGCAGATATAGAGGGATGTGTGGCTTGATACTGTTGAAGACCAGGTGTGTGTAAGCCTGGCTCTAGCAACAGTGGTCTTGAGGGTCAGTGGTCAGTAGTCTTGATGTTCTTGAGGGTTCCCAACTGGGTTCTTCCACTTCTACTGACTGCTGAATACCTTTTGACTCACCTGACCTGGAGTGGTCTCTCCCTCTGTTGATACCCACTACCTGGCTACAAAAAACTTGCCTGCGGTCCACACACGTGCCGCTGGTGTCATCTCTTACCTCCCAGAGCACATCCACCCAGCTGCCTGGTCTCCTGCCTCACATCCCTACCGGCAACTACATCTGATGCGCGGTCCCTCACTTAGCTCCCCTGACGCGGACCCCACGGGTTATACCTGAAGGAGCTTGAAAGCCTGCACCAGCACCAACAGCTAGATCATAAAACCTGGGCCACCCTACCACCCTGCTACCATGTCTGCCAGATCCCACAAACCAAAAAACCCAGGGAAAACTCCAAGACCTGGCACACTCTACCCGAACTCTTTAAAATTTCCTGTCCTTATGTCTCAGCATGGCAGAGCTACCTCTCTCGCTGCCTATGATCATAAACCTATTGTGGATGCCAGGGCTCCCGTGATAGCCCTCTGCCAAAATCCAGCAATTTTTCTCTAATTAATTGTCTAAGGCGGTGACCAACTTCAATATGCAAATTCAGAACCTGGGTAATAGGGTCTCTGAAATAGAGGATAGAATGAATGAGGTTGCAGATGCCCTTGAAGATGACAAACCCGCCTTGATGAGCATGCACAAAAGCTTTAGACCATTGATCTAAAACTTGAGGACTTGGAGAATAGATCCAGGAAAGCCAACATCCAGAGGTGTGCTGAAATCCGTGACTACTTTATATGAGTCCTTTATATGGACCGTAGTCACTGGACCCTGGGGCACCCTAAGAATCTGAATATCATCTCGGATATTCACCCATTCTTTGAGAAAATGTGTACTCCTTGAATCAATCAGTCCAATATCCCAGGCCTGCCATATAACCGCCACCTTTAATCTGCTCATTCGATCAAGTGGGATGTTTATTTTTTATGTCCCTTTATCACTCAGCTCTTGTTTCTTTGTATTGCACTATTGGTTCCTTTTCTTAATTTCATTTTTTCTTATTTCCTTATTCATTGTTTTATTTGATGTTTTACTATTATCCTTGTCACAATGTCCTTGCATTCTGTATGTCTCTTTTGCATCCTTGCATTGATTATGTGACTATTACCATAAGTGCCTTTATACTGTATTTATGACATCTTTAAATAAATATCTTTGAAAATAGAATGCAGAAATAGTGCAACTTTGGTGCACACTGATTTACTCCTAGGATCTGCCACCTTTTCCTTTTTCTCTATTGTTTGCCACTTTTTAAGGCAATGGTTGTAGCAGGGTAGGGATCAAGATGGACCAGGATCGGATTTACTATAACTCATGCTATAAAACTGGTAGCAGTTATCACTGAAGTCTACGCCTGTTCCTGGCTGGCAAAAACATTCATAATGGAGCACAAGATCTCCCAAAATGGACCAGAATTATCAGGAGGACAGAGCTGCTTAAGAATTCTGGCTCATTATATGCCAGCAGATGAAAGGATTAAGACTGGAATAGGTAGGAAACATCAGTATTAATAAATTCCCCCTAATGTGCTCATGCTGTAGCCTAGCGAGGTCTCTAAACACCAATTTCAGTGAAATATTTACTGAATAAAAAGGTGGAAAATGCAAATTAAATGTAAGCATCAAATAATAATAATAATAATAATAATAATAATAATAGGGAAATACTGTACTTTAGTATGATAATATAATATTGCCCATTATAAGTTTTTGTAAATTTTCTTCACTGTACTGTAATGCTCTTTATTTTTCAAAGCTGTCAATGTAAATGAACACATTAGACGGAGCTTTTGTATGTTGTGGATAATTATTTGTATCTCTTTAAAAGCCTTATATATAATGACACAAGTGACATTGTCCATTAGAGAAGGATTTATGGTTCTTCACATTTCTATCACTAATGGACATACAATGTCTATCAGATGATTATTAGTTCCATTTGTTTCTCATTATTTTGTTTAGGTCATTTATTTCTAGGAAAAAGAAATACTGAATTTCTGAGTTCTGATCACCCTCATTTCCCCTTCTTGGATGCCCTTGCTGTATAACTTCTGTATATGAAGAATATTAATCTGCTACAACCAAGCATTTGTATTTCACAAATTCTTTTCCTGAAACAACAGCAGTAAAGGCTAAAAAAATCATGCTGTGATGTTAAAGTACATTTATTGAAACATGCAAGAAAAATTTAATTGATGTCATAAAGCAGACAGGTTTATGGAAATATTTTGCATTCAGTACAATAAAAATATTATTTCCCCAGTAATGTTTAAAAATATATTCTGCTTCTCAGTTTCTGTACCAACAGTTTGATGGTAATTTTTTCTCATGATAATAGATAAAGAATATCTGTACATTTTGCTTAGTGTAAGAGAAAAGAACTGACTACTTCAATTGTACTACTTATTTGTGTCTGTACAAATTTGCAGTTTGGTGTCCATTTAAGGCTGAGGCTCCACATTGCAGAAACGCAGCTTTTTAGGTTGAAGATTTTGCTGCAGTTTTTTGAGCCAAAGCCAAGAATAGATTGAGCAGAATGGAGAAGTAAGAATAGCTTCCTATATATATTGCATTCCTTTTGTCACCATTCTTGGCTTTGGCTCAAAAAAATGCCTCAAAATCTTCAACCAAAAAAGCCACATTTGCACAAAGTGGGGCTACAGCCTGATAGCTACTTTTGCCCCTGATCAGAGAGCTATAACTCCAATCTACCAGAAAATTAAATCAAAAACCATCTACAGCAGCCAATCAGATTGTTGCTTTGTTATCTGAACAGGGAGTCCCCCGAACGGACTACCGAACAGACTGGCAAGTGGTGTGCAGCAAAAGCACATGGACCCCATAAACCAGTGGTTCTCAACCCGTGGGTCGCAACCCCGGCGGGGGTCGAAAGACCAATACACAGGGGTCGCGGCATGACACTGGGGGCAGAAATGGAGGGACATGAAGCTCTGGGCAGAGATGGGGGAACATGAAACTGGGAAACAGATAGGGACATGAAACTGGAGGAAGAGATGGGGGACTTGAAACTGTGGGCAGATGAAGGGGGGGTACAGCATGACACTGGGGACAGAGATAGAGGGACATGAAACTGTGGGCAGATGAAGGGGGGAATGGCATGACACTGGAGGTAGAGATAGGGGGACATGAAACTGGGGAAGAGATGGGGGACATGAAACTGGGGGCAGAGATGGGGGACATGAAACTGGGGCAGATGAAGGGGTTATATAAAACTGGGGGAGAGATGGCGAGGGGACATATAATGTACAGGTGACTGTAGGAGGATTATACTGTGTGGGAGCACATGAAAAATGAATGAGAATGGGCGGAGTCAACATAAAAGTGGGCAGAGCCAAATTCGCCGCGGCTCGCTGCACGCCGCATATTTTGTCCCTCTTTCTAATCTTCAAAAGTTGGGAGGTATGCCTAAAGCCATCAGAAAATACATATTTCCGATGGCTTTAGCCACTGAGAAGCCATGCTACTGTCTTCAGCAGCGCTATTCAGCTGTAACGCACGCCGTTATGGACGCGTGTTCCAAACTGAATGGGGTCACCGCAACATGAGGAACTGTATTGCGGGGTCACGGCATTAGAAAGGTTAAGAACCACTGCCATAAACTATAATGGGGCCCGTGTGCTTTCTGCACAGTCTCCGCACGAGTTATGTGGACAGAAAAGTACTTAATCTACTTTTCTGTCCGCATGACTCGTGAGGACATCGCGCAGAACTCCCATGCAGACTCCCCGAACAGATTACCGAACGCGGATGTGAGCCAGGCCTAAGCTATAAAAACATGATAGCTCCATAAGGATGTGTCACAATTATTCTAAATCAATTCTGTCAATCAACTTTACAAAACAAGAAATGAAAAAGTAAAAAATAATTTTCAGGCACTGGTTTCTACAGTTCAGTTCACCTCACGTGTTATGACAAACCTTTTCTGCTCAGATGTGATAGTTTTAATGTAAAGTCAAAGAACTGCTGTAAAGAATCATTCTTATTACATGCAGATACTAGAGAGGCATCCAGCAGAGATCAACATATACCATCTATTCCATAAATAGTTCTGTGCAGACATAAAGGCTAGAGCATCAAGAGTATCTTTGATATGACCATAGATCACATACTCTCAAACCCCCTGCTGATTCACAGGCACAGAAACCAAAGGGCATGTTCCTTTGTATTAGATGTCAAAATAGATTGTATTGCCACTTAATAGTGAAAACATTGAAGGCTTTTGAGATAAACCATGAAGAAATTATACATCTCTGATTGTAAAAGAGCCCTAAAGTGCTCAGCATGAAAATGTGTCTTTGGTAAGAGCGTACTACCAAAGTGGGAACCAATTCACCTTGCTCAAATAATGGAATAAAAAGCAGTCAAAACATTAGACAATTCCTAAAATACAGTGAATAAAAAGTACAAACTACAGCTCCACACATGGAGATATTGAAAAGTTCTGGGTGTCAGAATATGGCAATATAATCGTACTGACCAAAAGAATATATCAAACTTGTCATTTTGGATGCACAATGAATGCTGTAAAAACAAAACCCATAAGAAAATAGCGAATATGCCTTTTTTTTTTCAAATTTTACCTCATTCTTATATTTTCCCAGCTTTCCAGTACATTGCAGAGAACATTAAATTGTTCTATTATGAAGTACAACAATTTGTCCCACAAAAAATAAGCCCACACACGGCTCTGTGAATGGGAAAAAAATATCTATGTATACCTATAATATATATATATATATATATATATATATATATATATATATATATATATATGTATCTATATATATATATAGCTGCGTCAGAGGATGTTTAAAGAACACAGCAGTCAGATTCTCCCCAGTATTGGCTGACAGTGAAGTACAGTACACAGGGAAATCTATCCTTTTATACAGGACAATTTCTAGGTAAATCTCCGACACATCAGAATTCATGTTTAGAGTGACTATTTGTTTAATAATTACAGTCATTTTCTGGTATGAATAAAATAAAAATAAAAAAGCTCCCACAAATCACTTCTTCCTTAATGCATGGACTGACTATGTAATTACATATAATACTCGATATAATATTCATTGCTTTTCATTACACTTCGACACCTCTTTTTATAATCAAAGAAAAATTAAATTTGAGAAGCTATTGAAATTCTAATATGCAGGGAAAACTGCCCTTTATTTCTGTTAAACATCTGGCATGGGGATTGAGATTTCCTTTCACAAGTTGCCAATTTGCAGGTACCTTAGTAATGCGAGAGCACAATGAACAGCCTAAGGGTAATGGTGCTGTTTATTGCAGAAATCGCTTGTTGCTTTGGTCCTGAATTCTGAATGTGGAAAGCGTATCTCTTTTAGCACTGCTTACCTATTCTTAGCATCATAAATCTTCTTATGTAATGTTGAAAACCTATATACTGTATAACCTCACACACAAACACATCACACAGTGAGGCATATTTATGTAAACTGACATATTGACTGGTACCCTGGTACGGGCAGAATAGCTGGCCCGTTTATGAGGAAGCACACGTCTGTTCATCAATGCTGCAGCCCCTCCATTGAGCCATGTGCCTGTACTGTAATCTATTACAGCTTGTATAGAATTCAGTGATCATTTGAATCAGTAAACTAATGTAAATTAGCCTATATGTGGCGGATTCCCTACTTTTGTTCTCGTGAAACTGGCATGGGAGACACAAAAATACCAGTTGCAACAATAATTGTTGCAACTGCTGTTTCAAAGTCGCAAACCCTTAGTAACTTTATGTTGGCAACTTTTTTTTTTACGGCAAATATCTTGTATAAAACCGATTACACATATGCCCCAATACAACAAAATTTTTGAGGTTCGGCTTTGCTCTGATGGACTCCATTTTGAACTTCTGGGGTCCTTAAGGCTAAGACCCCACGTTGCGGAAATATATTTTTTTGTTGCAGATTTTGGCTACAAAAAGAATAAGAAATATATAGGAAGCACACAGTCCAGTCATGTTAATGTGACCACTGCCTACTTTTGACGTCAACGTTAAATAACCAATCACAGAAGCACGTGTCATCAGCCATCTGGGTGCACTCATTATTGTGGAAGGCACGATGGATCAACACAAGTATGCATCTATCCTTGCGGACCATGTTCACCCCTACATGCAAATTGTTTTTCCTGAGGGTGATGGCATCTACCAGCAGGACAATGCGACGTGTCATAAAGCTCGCAGTGTACATGCGTGGTTCGAGGAGCACCAGGATGCATTTTCGGTACTGCCTTGGCCAGAAAATTCCCCGGACTTGAACACAATAGAGAATCTGTAGGACCACCTCAATCGGGTTTGTTTGCGCCATGGATGCTCAACCGCATAACCTAGCACAACTGGACACGGCACTGGAGTCAGCATGGCTCAACATCCCAGTGAACATCATCACAATATCCCCTCTCTTCCTGCACATCTCACAGCGGTCCGCTCTGTGAAAGATGGTAATTCTGGATTTTGACAGATGGTCACATTAATGTGACTGGACTGTGTACTTATACTTCTAGCTTTTGCTCAATCCACTCCTCCTCACCCAAAAAAGTCTGCATTTCTGCAACGTGGGGCCTCAGTCTAAGGCCCCACATTGCGGAAACACACCTTTTTTAAATATTTTTAAATGTAGATTAGCCCACATAGGGATCACAATGTACATCCCCCCTAGCAGTATGTCTTTTTTCTGGAATATGGAATGGAAATCCATGCAAACACAGGGAGAACATACATATTCCTTGCACATGGTTTTTTGCCCTTGGCGGGATTTGAACACCAGGACCCAGCACTGCAAGGCTGCAGTGTTAAACACAACACAACACAGCATTTTTTATTGCAGATTTTGAGCCAAACCCAAGAGTGGATTGAGCAGAAGAATAAGTAGAAGAATAAGAGCTTCCTTTATATTTCCCATTCCTTTTGTTGCCATTATTGGCTTTGGCCCAAAAAAAACGCAGCAAAATGTGCAACAAAAGAAGCTGTGTTTCCGCAACGTGGTGTTTAGCCTAAAGGAGTTTTCCAGCAGTTAAACAATATATTTAACAGGGCTCAGAACTGGGGGGAGGTCCTAACTTAAAAAAAATATACCTTCATTGACACAAAGAAAATACCTCATCTAACTGAGTCAGGTCACAAGTGAGCACAGAGACTGGCTGAGTGAGAATTTCTAGGCATTTCCTGTTGGTCAAGAGACACCAAAAAGTAGAGTTCAGCAGCTCTGAGGTGGCCATATTGATTGGTGAGTCTAAGTACCTTGTTATTTTAGGACCCACATTCTAAACCTGTTAAATATATTTTAATTAGCTGAAAACCTCTTTTAGGCTAAGGCCCCACATTTTTTGTTGCAGATTTTGCTGCTGTTTTTCCAGCCAAAGCCAACAATACCTACAAAAGGATTGGGATATATATATATATATATATATATATATATATATATATATATATATATATATAGTACTTATACTTCTCCCTTCTGCTCAATCCACTCATGGCTTTGGCTCAAAAAACCGCAACAAAATCTGCAACAAAAAAAGCTGCATTTCCGCAACGTGGGGCTTCAGCCTTAAAGTAAGCATTCATACACCCAACAACATATCTGTATGGTGTTGGTTGGAGCAGTACTCTACCTCCATATGAATCCTAGTTCATGAAGCAGCACACAGAATCTCTGATGGATTTTAGTTTAATACACAAAAATGTTCCATCAGATGCCATATTATGCTGTTCTCTCTTAAAAAAAACTACTCTTCTAGGGGAGAATATGCTTATACTATCCTGCTGTGATGGTGGGTAACATTGGTTGTCACTCAGTTTTTCCAAGCAGAAAAAAAATCACAAGACGATTTGATGTAAACGCACAACAAAAGGTCTTATATTTCTACAGTAGGCTTTTTAGGTCAAACTGCTCTTTAGAAATTGTGCTACATGTATCATTCATATTGCACAGCATGAACTACCTTGTTAGATCGAATCCTTTAAGGTTCAGTCAATGGGTCAAAGAGAAATAGAAGGTAGAAAGGTCAACTCCAGTACCAAGGTACTAGAAAACAATAAACTGTAGTAATTGTGGCCGTGGAACATGCTAACCTGTTATAAGTAGTATTGGCAGTTCCAGTACCTAGACCTTCATCTGAACATAACAAGACCGTGGAAAAATGAGGCTCGTGTAACACAGAAAAAATAGCATATCCCCGAGGTGCATAGAGAGCACATTACAGATCCATTTTAAATTAAAAATATAAATAAAAGTAAAAAAAAAAATATATATATATATATATATATATATATACAGTGTATATATATATATATATATATATATATATATATATATATATATAGAGAGAGAGAGAGAGAGAGAGAGAGAGAAAGAGAGAGAGAGAGAGAGAGAGAGAGAGAACCTACAAACATGGTTAAGCTATTAGGACAATTCCTACAGTGAAAAGTACTGTATTTATGGCACAAAAATTATACCTAGTAGCTATAATATAAAATTCATAAATAGCATAATACTAAATATCAGGACCACAGAGATCCACTCACCACTAAGAGCATATAAACCGCACACAGAGTCCATATGGTTAAACATTTTTGTTCTTTAGGCACTCTATTTGATGCCCTCTTTGCACGGTGCCATATTCTTTGTGATATAACATACAATGAAACATACCACTATTTTCCATAGCAATCAATAGGATAAAAACTGCTTGTCTCCAAATATAATTTTGTATAATTTCATACTGATGTTTGGGTCTATAGATTTCTATTGGTGCCATATTAGTGATCTAACACAGAACCTTAAAGGAGTTGTCAGGGATAATAACTAATCCCTACATTAATCGAAACATACTCCCCCAGACTATTCAAAATAACATAATTTATCAAAAATGTATATTCATCTACATGACCGCCCCAGGGACATTTTCTGGTTATCCAGTGATGATCCGTTTCTCTGTTTCCAGAAACAGATCGCTACTACCTCTTTTTCTTCCAGGCTTCATCCCATCGGATAGCTTCTGCCTCTTTTCTGACTGCCGGCATGCACTATAGTCCCAATGCTGCTCTGTGCTATGCAGCCGATAATCCGCCCCTACTGTGCAGACTTGCACCCACGCTTGCATAGTAGAGGTGGATTGTTGGCTGCAGAGCATGAGAAGCACTGGGACTATAGTGCATGCCGGCAGTCAGAAAAGAAGGAGGAAGCCTAGAAGAAAGAGACATCAGTATAATGGGGTCTGGGATTAGGCTGAGTAGGATGGGAAAGGCTTATAGTGGCAAGATAGCTAGAGAGACAGGGAAGGGGTGTATTGGAGGGAGGCAGGAAGGAAGAGAGGAAGTGGGGAGTGAGGTGACCGGAAGTTAGCATGGAAGTTACACAGCAGCAAGCTGTATTAGTAAACAAATGCAGAAGATACCAGGAGCTCCCAAAGACATCCAGAAATCACTCAAAACACTGCTAAAGGTACATTAACCCATTAATAGCACTAATTTTTTTTGAAAAAACTGTTTTGTCCAGAAAACCCCTTTAAGGCTAAGGCCCCATGTAGTGGGCCACAGCATGAAAGCACTGCCGGAAAAACTGCATTGCCAAAGCATCATGGATTTTCCCACAGTGCTCTTCACAGAAAGTCGACACAGGTTACCGTAGGTATAACTGAGATGTTGTAATTTTCAAAACCGTGAAAAAGCATGTCTGCTGCACATATTTTTCTGCAGTGTGTGGATGGGATTCACTAGATGCAAACTACCTCAGAGAAATGTTTTCTATTCTACAAGTGGATAAAATGATAGAGTGAATAAAAATCCCTCCCCCACTCTGTCACCACTGCCATGCTCCATATAAACCCCTCATGTGCCTCCTGATCCTTATCTAAGCAGATCTTTAGCTTATATATATATACTATATATATATATATATATATATATATATATATATATATATATATACTATATATATATATATATATATATATATATATATATATATATATATATATATATCTTTATTAACTTGTAGCACGACTAATGGCTATCCTATTAATATTATAAATGTGAAAGTTTGTGGGTTTGTGAGTTTGGATGTTCGGATGTTTGTTCCTCAATCACGCAAAACCCGCTCCACCGATTTGGCTGAAATTTTCCACAAACATAGTCACTACACCCGATTGCGCAATAGGCTACTTTTCGTCACAATAGCGCACATACGTTTGTGCCAGGACCCCCACAAAACCCAAACTCACATCACCATCTCTGCAATCTCACACACTTTGGACCATAGCAAGCCACAAAATTCCTATTCCCCTCTACAGCCTCGCCCCTAACCCCACACAATCACATATACATATACTTTACCACTTTGCCCTTCACCTTAACGATACTCCAGGAGGCGCTCTATAACGCTCCGGAGCAGCCATGTTTGCCAACCCCCACCGCTCTGACAATCCGCGACACCGCCCACCCATGTCAATACCCCTAGGCGGTCTAATAAATGCAAAAAAAAAAAGTTAAAAAAAAAGTAAAAAAAATATAAAAACAAATAAAAAGGATTAAAAATTCAAATCACCCCCCATTCCCTAGAACACATATAAAAGTAGTTAAAAACTGTGAAACACATACATGTTAGGTATCCCCGCATCCAAAATCGCCCGCTCTACAAAGCTATACAAATATTTTTCCTGTTCGGTAAACGCCGTAGCGGGAAAAATGGTCAAAAGTGCCAAACCACCGTTTTTTCACTGTTTTGATTCTGATAAAAATTTGAATAAAAAGTGATCAAAGCAATATCATTTCCCGAAAATGGTAGAACTACAAAGTACACCCGGTCCCGCAAAAAAAGACACCCTATACATCCCAGTACACACACGTATAAAAAAGTTACGGCTGTCGGAATATGGCGACTTTTAGAAAAAAAATTTTTTAACACAGTTTTGGATTTTTTAAGGGGTCAAAATGTAAATAAAACCATATAAATTTGGTATCCCCGGAATCGTAACGAAACACAGAATACAGGGGACATGTCATTTTGGTTGCACAGTGAACGCCGTAAAACCAAAGCCCGTAAGAAAGTCACAGAAATGCATTTTTTCTTCAAATCCACCTCATTCTGAATTTTTTCCCTGCTTCCCAGTACATTATATAGAATAAATAATGGTGGCATCATGAAGAAAAATTTGTCCCAGGAAAAATTAAGACCTCATATGACTCTGGGAGCGGAAAAATAAAAAAGTTATGGGGTTTAGAGGGAGGGGAGTCAAAAACGAAAATCAAAAAATGCCATCGGCGGGAAAGGGTTAACTTCAAATCCTTCTGTCCCAAAGTCACTATGTAAAGTTTCTCACAACACCGTATATATAGCAGCTCAAATACAAAGTAACTGCAACACAAAAGTCTCACGTATTCTCAGAATTACAGAAACAACAAGATACAAAGTTACATTTCATATCCCATCCCTTATACACAGTACGAAAACCTTACCCGTGCCTGTATATACCCACTGCTACAATCACCGCAGACCAAGTCGCGGGTACCAGCTAGTAATATATATATGTGAATATGACCGTGTTTCTCCGAAAATAAAACAGGGTTTTATATTACTTTATTCTCCAAAAAAGGGGCTAGGGCTTATTTTAAGGGTAAACTTTATTTTTCAGGCACCGGAGAAAATCAGAATCTTTTCTGATTCACTCCAGACGAATTTTGTAAGATGGTTAGGGTTAGTAACCCTAACCTTAATTTACATTCACAATTGATGGTACAGTGTCAGTGGGTCTTATAAAAAAAACTTTCTGGCACTCCCCATATATAAACACATTCAGTGACAGTGGCTCTGTGCCCTCTCTATCTCTTCTTTATACTACGGATGAGTGGCTGTAGTGGAGTGGCTGCATATGTGGGAGCAAGCAGGGATGGAACCTGGCATCTGGTCACATAGGTAACCAAGCCCACAGCATAGTAGTGGTCGGTAGGCAGGACCTAGGAGCAGGGCTGCCATCAGGAATTTTGGGGCCCCATACAGCCTAAGTGTCTGGGCCCCCCCCTGCCGCCATTTTAAAACTACTTTATTTTGCGACATACCAATTCTGTATTACATTTACCTTTATTTAGCAGCTTTACAAGGCTTAATCAGGCCCCAGTTCCCTCTCCGCAGTGCCGCACACCCGATGCCCCAACAATCCCCCTCCCCCCCCCCCCTGTCCACCTTCTAACATCTTTCCACTGCCCCCTGTACCCATACCTCCCAACTTTTGAAGAACCAAAAGAGGGACAAAATGTGCGGCGCCCACCCACCGTTATGTTGACTCCACCCATTCTCATTAATTTTTCATGTGCCCGCACACAGTATAATCCTCCTACAGTCACCCGTACATTATATGTCCCCTCCTCTATCTCTCCCCCAGCTTCATATACACCCTTCATCTGCACCCAGTTTCATGTCTCCCACCCAATCTCTGCCCCCAGATTCATGTCCGCCCATCCATTTCTGCCCCCCAGTTTCATGTTCCGCCCCTCCATCTCTGCCCCCAGTTTCATGTCCCCTCCATCTCTACCCCCAGATTCATGCCCTCCATCTCTGCCCCCAGATTCATGTCCCCTCCATCTCTGCCCCGTTTCATGTCCCCTCCATCTCTGCCCCCAGTTTCATGTCCCCTCCATCTCTGCCCCCATATCCATGTCCCCTCCATCTCTGCCCCCCAGTGTCATGCCATCCTCTCTCTGCCCCCAGTTTCACGTTCCACATTACACTGACTGACTTACCTTCTCCTTCGTTCCCTCGCAGCTCTCTGCACGCCTCTCTCTCACTGGCGCACAGTTATAGACGCGATGTGACGTCATCACATCGCGTCTACAAGCCAGTAGCGGAGGCGGAGAAGCGAGGAGCTGACACAGGTCAGCTCCTCGCTTCAGCCGCATATGTGACAGCGAGAGAGGCGCGCAGCGGCGAAGCAAGGAGCTGACCTGTGTCAGCTCCTCGCTTCGCTGCTGCCACCGGCTACTGGCTTTTAGACGCGATGTGTGTCAGCGAGAGAGGCACGCAGCGGCGAAGCGAGGAGCTGACCTGTGTCAGCTCCTTGCTTCAGCCGCGTATATCTTCAACTCAGATCTGCGTCCTCTGGATGCAGATCTGAGTTGAAATAGGACATACACAATGACTGCTACGGGCGCCAGGGGGCCGGCACACAGTGGCGGGCCAAAACCGGGCCCCCCCCATTTTTCAATTTGGCCGGGCCCCTGACGCCAGTACCAGTAGTATTGCCCTATCGGCGGCCCTGCCTAGGAGGCAGCACTTGGGAGGCAGTAGGCTTGGCACTCTGCAGTGGGACTCAGGAGCAGATTTTGCCTTGCCATGGAGGGAGGTAATCCAGGACAGTTGGGAACTATGGCATGCCTATTGTCCATCTCTGTGACGTCAGTGACCTCATGTGACATAACCTAGCACTGGAGGCGCTGACTGTAACTAGGGCTTATTTTGGAGTAGGGCTTACATTGGAAGCATACTCCAAAAACCCTACAAAATCAAGCTAGTGCTTATTTTCAGGGTAGGGTTTATTTTCGGAGAAACAAGGTACATACACACTACATTATATCATGTGGGTTATGCTGTTGTGTACATACATATAATTATATATAGAAGCAAGACCTTTATTGTATACATATAGCACATGTGTATGTTTTACAGCATTTATATGTGCATGTATATGGTACGTGTTATACTACACATGTTATACTACTAAACAGTATTATTTAGTTTGAACGCAGTATAAGGGTAAGTTCACACGGAGTAACGTGCCGCGTGATGTGGCACGTATACGCCGTGTGACTTTTGTATACGCGGCGCTATTTTGCGGCCAAATCACGGCCGCAAAATCACGCGTCGTTTACTATTCACGCTCCCATTGAAATCAATGGGAGCGTATACGGCCCGCAAAGTCTCACACGGCGTATACATGCCACATCACGCGGCACGTTACTCCGTATGAACTCCCCCTAATAGTACAAGTAATGCTGTTTACATATATACACATGCTATATGTTATGCTATATATATGTGCATCCCCTAAAATATACTGCTAATGATCAGTTTAATAGTTGTATTTACTTTAGAAGGAAGACCTCATAAACAGCAGCCATGGGGGCCTTATAAGAGCTCACTGCTCCCTCCAAAAAAGAAATACACCCTCCTAGGTCTAAGGCTAAGTTGACACTAGCCCTTACTCTCCGTTTGGGGTTTCCACCCCGAATCCGTTTAAAAAATGCAGAGACAAATGTCCTGCAAGCAGGATCCCAAGTACGGAAACCCAAATGCTAGTGTTTACCTAACGTAAGGAGTTTACTCAAACTCACACTCACATCTGCCCATCCATACACTCCCTTTATTCCCTGCAGGCAGTCCAGAGCTAACAGCAGAGCACAGGGAAGAGAAAGTCTCCTGCTCTTCTTGCTGCATGACATCAAGCAGGGGGTATGTGCACCGTACAAGCGCAGCCCTCCCGTACTCATTGTGAGCAGAACCCATACACCATGTACATGTAAACAGAGTATGGATTTCAGCTAGCAATAGACAAACCCTAAAGAGGCAGGAAGTGTACAGTATCTCAGATGCTCAGATATACATAAAGGAGCTCAAATTCCCTAATAAAGTAAATTACAAAATTTATCAATGACTTCCATACTGAATGTTGATAAAAGCTTTAAGCTGTAGGAACTCTAGATCTCTTTGAAATTTATTGCATCATACTATATTGGATCAGTATAAGCTTTCATCTGAAGCTTTGAGGATCAACATCGGATTTCGATAATCCCCACTTTCAGACTCTGCCCTCCCTACAGTTCCACACTCCTTCCAATTATCCAATCTTAAAGGAGATGTCCATGATCTGAAGGTATTTGATAGTGATGACCTATTCACAGGATGCACAGCATAACAATTGGACCCTGTCCCGATCATCTGTTTCCAACACAGATCCAGGTGCCACCGCTACACTGTATGGTCTGGAAGCTGTATACAGTGTATAGAACGTCACTCCCATACACTGGAATTGGAGCTGGGCTGCTTCCGGCCATATACCTAGTATATAGTTTCTAGCGGCCGAACGTGATTGGGGTGGGCTCTGAATCTCCATAAATTACATTTAGATCCTGAACAACCCCTTTATTTTCTCCTATCATCAGCTTTATTTTTTTTTTTTTGTTCTATTTGTTCCCTAATTTAAAATAGTGGCACTTGTTAGTACACAATAGATTGTGAACGAACAAAACCAGAATCTTATATCTCAGAGAATATAAATTAAGAGCATGTTATAAAATATTGGCAAATTAATGGGAACTCAACAGTTCATGACAAACTAAATGTTCCTTAAAATTTAGGGAAGCAATAAACAAAAATGACATGTGCATTTTATATTGAAACAGTTACCAAAATGTGTATTCTCAGAAATCCATAATTAATATTTCACAATAATTATTTCTAAAAAAAAAAAAAAAAAAATTCCCAGAATTCTGTACTCGGGTTTCTCTGCTGTAGTCTACATTCTCTCTGGTAAGTGTAGATGCTTTTGCCCTATTATTACTCGAGATAGTTGTATCATTTTCAGCCAGTAAATCATAACGTATCAGGTATTAGAGATGCTAATAAAGGGTTTCTTTGAAACTTGCCTGAACAAAAATGGCTTAATTTTGTATCCTCTTTTCTAAGCTACAAATTAACTCAGCAGGATATTACTATATAATGCTGATGGTTCAGCAATATAAAAAATGTAAAACTTTTAGTGACTCAAGAAATGCATGTACATAAGCTCAGATTCACCAGTTTTCTTGAAACGCAAGCTTCAACAAAGATGTCCCGTTGCTTTCACATATTATAACTAAACAACCATGAATGTCTATCTTACCGAATGTGTGTAAAAGAAGAAACCTTATTGTAGAATACAAAGTGCCATAAACGGGTCACTTACTTTTCATCTGACTGTCGTAAAAAGTAAGAGGGATCATGTTAACGCTGATGCTTTGATGAGCTATTCGGGGATTGAATGATGTCCCCTAGAGATGAGTGAAACCGGTAGAGGAGAGATTCTGTAAAGCACTTATAAAAAAAGCTTTCCATCCCAGAAAATCAAAACTTATTTCCATCATGATCTAACAAGCCATCTCAGACCATTCCCACTTGTCACACAACCTGAGCCTGAAATGGTAGCAAATCATTATATATGTTGTACCCTATTAGAGTGAGTGATGTGTGGCTTTAGAAAGAGGACAAAAAAGAGAAATTGGATATTATGATACAACAACGAATTTATCAAATGGAAGGTTCAGAGGAAGAAAACAAATTACTTGTTTATTTGTGTATAAGGCTTTCCCTTACAAGACATAGATTTCTCAGGAACCACACTCGGTGTAACAGCTAAAACAGGAGAAAGATTGATAATAAAGGTAAAGAGAATAAATGTATTCTGTAATAGTTATATGCAGCTTGTTGTTGTTTGATGTCACCAGGAGAATACTATAACTGTGGGGATGATAAAACAAGTCCTTATATGATGGAAGCATATACAGTTTTTTCCTTGTACTGTAAGCTACTTGTAATAGCACTGGTATTTACACTCTATTTCACTGTGGTGCCCTGTGAAAAGGTTCTCCAACCCAGTATAGTCATATACCACGGCAGACACTGACACGTGTGGTTTATTAAGAAACACATAAGTGGTCAAAAGTGTATATATGTGTCCATACAGAATATATACGCAATTATAGAGAAATTATAGAGAAAAGTGTCTGACCTCTGTATAAGCAATGCCGCCCCTGCTACCTCTTGTGTCACCCCCTCTACCTCATAGATTGTAAGCTCTTGCGAGCAGGGCCCATTGTGTGAAATGACTTTGTTCCTTGTTTGTAATGTATCTTTCTGTCTGTATTTGAACCCTACTAATTGTACAACGCTGCGGAATATGTTGGTGCTATATAAATAATTTTTATTATTATTATTATTATTATTAAAATCCATGTCATAGATCCATTTATAACACCACAATCGATTAGTGACCTTATCCATAAGGACTTCTGCAGAAACATGTGCTCCTTGGTGGTATCACAGATGAGTGAATAAAGTTTCAATTCCTTTTGGTTCAACCTGTGGAGTGCTACCATTTTACCATAGATAGGTCTTTGGCTTCGATCTTTGGACTCTTTTCTACATGATAGTACATCTAGTCTTTCTTTTTGGTATGTTATGCACAATAGAACATAGAACACATATCAGAAGATGAAAATTAGATATTATTTAATTAAATTTTTGAAAAATGTAGCATTTAGAAATTGACACATCTCAAAAAAGTTGGGACAACAAAAAACCCTGGAAAAATAAGTGGCACTAACAAAAACCAGCTGAAGGGTCAATTTTCAAATAAGCCACAAAACAGTGTAAAAAGAGCATGTTAGAGAGGCAGAGTGTCCCTGAAGTCAAGATGGGCAGAGCTTCATCAATCTGTGAAAATCTGTATCTAAAAATTGTGGAAAATTTTCTGAAAATAGAATTGCAAAGGCCTTCAACATCCTGCCATCTATAGTACATAACATCATCAAAAGGTTCAGAGAATCAGGAGAAATCCATGTGTACAAAGGACAAAGCCAATAGTCAATATGGAATGCTAATGATCTACGGGCCCTGAGGTGGCGCTGCATTAAAAAAATGCTTGAATCAGCGATGCAAATCAGTGCATGGGCTCAGGAATACTTTCAGACATCATTGTCCGTGAACACGGTTTTCTGTGAATCCACACATTCTGTATTGTGCAAAGAAAAAGCCATATATCAACACACTCCAAATGCTCCACGATCTTCTCTGGGCCAAAGCTCATTACAAATGTAATGAGGAAAATGGAAAACTGTCGTCAGATGAATAATCATTTCAATTCTTCATGGAAACCACAGACACCGTATTCTGTGGACTAGAGAGGAGGGGAACATCCAGTTTGTTAAGAATTCAATAGCTTGAATCTCTGATGGTAGGTGGCTGTATTAGCGCATGTGGCATGGGCATCATGCACACCTTGAAAGACGCTATCAGTGCTGAGCAGTATATAGATGTTATCTTTTTCATTTGGTATCTTGTCAAACAAAGATTCTTCTCCCAACACTGCAGCAGTTGGTCTCCTTCTTCTGCAGAAATTTACAGAGTATTGTAAAAAAAAGAGATGTTACACACGCGGTTTCACGGCACAGATGCTGCATATTGACACCTGCGGTTTGCTTTAACAATCCATTAAAATGAATGGGATTTTAAACTGACCATATGCAAGCCATCCCTAATCAGTTTTTGTGCAGTTTCAGCGGAATCATGGTGGGTGGACAGCAGCACAAGTGTGAATGCCCCCTAAGGCTGGTTCACATCTGCGTTTGGTAATCCATTTGGGGAGTCCACAAGGGGACCCGGCGAATAGAATACCAAACGCATTGGCAACTGGTGAGCAGTGAAAGCACACGGACCCCATAGACTGCAATAGGGTCCGTGTGTTTTCTGTGTGGTCTCCACATGAGTCATGCGGACATGAAAGTAGTTCATGAAGTACTTTTCTGTCCGCATGTTCCGTGCGGACACCCCACGGAAAGCACACAGACCCCATTATAATCTATGGGATCCGTGTGCTTTCTCTGCACACCGCTTGCCAATGCATTCAGTAGTCCATTCGGGGGGGTCCCCATGTGGACTCCTGAATAGATTACTGACGCAGATGTGAACCAGGCTTAAGTCAGTGACTTTTGATAAATATTAGTACATCAATCTATCTATCTATCTATCTATCTATCTATCTATCTATCTATCTATCTGTCTGTCTGTCTGTCTGTCTGTCTGTCTGTCTGTCTGTCTGTCTATCTATCTATCCATCCATCATGTGGAAATTCAGCGGATTGCAACAACAGATCCTCACCATCAGCTTTATTGTCATTGTCAAATCTGTTACATATGGTGTATTTTCTTGAAAAACCTGAGTCTTCAGAGATATAGAAACTTACAGTGTAGAGCCCACATAGCTATGAATAATGAGAACAGCATACACCTTTTTATGTCAAGGTTAAGCTGTAGCAGGAACAAGGCAGAACAACGCTCCTGCATTATGGGCGAAATCCAGTTCCCCATTCAATTACTATTCTAATACATGCCCAGTATGAATTCTCTATGTTCGTATGGTGTTGCTAGGCAGTGTTGCCAAGTGAAAGTACACTGAAGACCGAGCTGCAGTTGTGTACGGTGGTTCACTGTGTATAGCGGGGGAGGAGAGGGAACACATAGACAAAACTTCCTTTTTCTATGAAGCTTCCTTTTTCATAGCCTAGCATTAGATTATAACAGTCAAAGGCCAGAGTCACATAATTGGGAAGCAAGTGAGGATTTATTCTACTCAGTCTATTGACATTGTGCTTTCTCTGTGCCTCTGTCACTTCGTCCGATATTTTTCACCTCCACAAAGCTGTGTGACTGTTGTTAAGAGGATCATTTTTCTACAAATGGACAATCATGGATAGTTTGTTTCCAATAAACTGAAGTATCCCTATCACTAGTAGTAGCTGGTGAATAGTACATAAAGATACAAGCTCCATAAAATTCTATATTTGAACATTACTATATACAAAGGGGTTGGACAATTCCTTTTTGTTAGGAGACCCCAGAAAATAAGCAGATAAAGGTGTCCTACTGCAGGGGTCCATAGCAGCCAGCGGCGATCCCCAGGGGAAATATTTTGGATCACTACAACCAAGATTAAAAATGACAAATTCACCACTGAGCCCATCTGAATGTTCATACGCCACAAGCAGATGCCCAGCTCTCCAGAGATAGACATAGACATACCTGCATCTATCTCATGAACAGCGGTCCTCTGACGGTGTGTTGCTGACCTTAGCAGACGCTGTGCATACACTACCCTCTCCATTCACTGCTATAGAGGATGCTTTCACGTCACAGTGGCTATATGTAGTAGGGAATATGCCATTTATGATAGACGGCAGCTATAGATTCAATCAGAAAGCTACCCAATCTCAAAAGATCCTAATAGAGTACTGGAAAATGGGTTTTCTAAACCAGCACACCCTTTAAGGCATGTAAATGTTAACTATCATAGCTATTCTAATGTTCCCCTTATATAGTGTATTATTAGATTCGATTTTTCGATGGTCGTACTGAAGAATTCAATATATGGTTGGTCTATAAAAACTTATTAATGCAGAGAACCGAGAATTTGAAAATGGATGGTCATCTCTTTCCATAGAGTTAATCTTGTAAAAAAAAAACTGATCCGTTTCTATTTAATTCAAATAAAGAAATGGATTTTTTTTTTCCTTTTTTTTTTTTTTAAACACTGACTCTCGAAACAGATGGCCATCTGTTTTTTTGCATTAATTTTTAGCATCTGCTAAATGGATGCTAAACACGTGATGTCAACGACCCCTTAGCAGTTATGACAATGTCATTGTTAGAGATATACTGCATAAGAGCCTCAGTCTTTTATATAGGATTGGCCAGCTGCAAGGTACAAGTGACACTAACTTCAGGGCTTACACTGGACAGCCTAAGGGCATCCTCTACTGTCTCTGTACTAGGTAATTTGTCCATTGGCATAGTGCCAACAAAATACAATATGCTATATTTGCTAATTTCTTAGTTAACCCCTTCCCGTTCCATGTCATGCTATTACGTCACACTGAGCATGTATTTAATGCTAAGCACCCGTAATAATATGGCGCCTGAGGAATTACTTCTGGCACTTGGCTCAAGGGGTTGCCATGGTAGCCAGGAGACTGTTGACTGTCCATCACACAAAGTGAGCCTATGTGCGATGTATTGCAGTACATTGCACTAAAGATCAGAAAAATTTTAAAATAAAGAATAAGAAATAAACAAATAAAATAAAAAAACACCTTATATTTAAAAAAAGCATGACATAAAAAATAAATAAACAACATAGGTATCCCTATTTTCCCCACTATCTAAAAATAGCATTATTTATCACGTATGGTGAACAACATAAGATATATATATATATATATATATATATATATATATATATATATATATATATATATTGCAATGTGCAAAATAATGTATTTTGGTCACCTCACTTTCCCCAAAAAATAGCAATAAAAAGGGATCAAAAAGTCATACATACCAAACACTGGTATCAATAAAAAGTACAACTGGCCCCACAAATAAAGAACCCGGACATATCTCAAGAAAACAGTAAAAAGTTATAGGCGACAGAATACAGTGAGCCCTCTTACACCCCCTGAATCTTGCGATACCCTCAGTTTTCTGGTTATGCAACTCGGCCATGAGGAACGGGGTCAATGACATTACTAATAATCTATTCCTACAGGAAGTTCCCCTTCACCTTTTCATTCACTTCTTAATCTTCTGCCGAGACAGATGAGTAAGAAATCCTCCAAACTTTGTTTCTACCTTGGCAGCCAAATCCCTCATAGCTCTTTGGTAGAAGTCTGCTAACCCCCTTAGGGGCCAAGATGAGAGCAGAACAAAGAATATAACATACACCATTCCTATGATGTCCTATAAGCCCCCTTTGTATTGTGATTCTAGTGATGCTATATGAAAGTGTATTTCATTGCGTCCATGAAAATGTGGTCTCTGCTGCAAGATCCAATAAACCCAAAATCTTGTAACATATCAACAGAAATGTAAATCAGAAAATCAAAGACATGTGAGTAACACATAGCCACAGCGTTCCACATTTAGACAACATAATCATTTTCTACTGCTATTTCCAATGTACATAACCTATGGTGTATATGATTAAAATGATAATGTCTGAATATGGTGTATGACACCTAGAACATACGGTGAGGGGCATTATGACCATCGTATGGCCTCACTGTATAAATGGGTCACCTTGACAAAAGAAATAATGATATCATGTTATGTGCATATAAGCGTCAGTATCCTCCCCCACCCATCATATAGTTTTCGAGTGTGAGGCTGGATACAGATAGGTGTGCTATTAGACATAAGAGTGTGCGTGAAGAGTAGGAGCAGAGAATCTCCCAAAGTTTAATATATCCACTTGTACTATTTATTTATAAAATTGGAGGTACACTTTAGGTAAGAGTATGTCCAAAGAGTCTAAAGAGTGCAATACACATTTGCAGAATTTCTGCTTATTTGTTATCTTTTAGCCCTGAACTGTTAGTATTTTCTGCAGGCTGTAATACTCCAGTTGCCTAGCAATACCTTGACTACCTGTCTGGATGACTAACATTTACATATGTGGTTTGAGGTCAACACAAGAAATTGTTCCGAGTCTTTCCATTATCTGGTTACATACTAGCTTTAGATTAAGCCCATTTTACATTGAGAATCAGTGTCTTTTGTGATACAAACATAATAGACATGAATCAAAGGTTGCTGTTGGTGCAGTGATAGGAAAGTCATTCAGGTCAAATGACAGATGTGCATATGAGGATTGAAAATTGATGCTGCCACTCTCTTACAAAAATAGGAACTCTGCTCAAAAAGGACCCCACTTATAAATTGAACTTGTTCTTATATTTGTTACATTGATATTGGTTATGTTAGACCCAGTTGCAGTAGAAACCCTATATTGTCACATTCATATTTTCACATCTGCAATATTATGCCATGTAAATGTATAATATGGAAATGGTACTGTATATCAGATACAAATGAACTGCCCTATGTACAAGGTGAAGAGGTCAATGTCTATCATTTATTGTATTCATTGCATTGGATTGGCTGCTTTGGTTTCCTTTATTCAAGCTGTCCAAAAGGTTTCAAACAGTAAACTATTAGTAACTGTGACTGTGTATTGCCATTATTTAAAGGGGTTGTCTCATCTCAAGGATCCTCTCTATACTGGTACTTTTCCTAAATATATTGCTTTAGAAATTCTGCTTTGTTTGCCTGTTATGTGACCTTATTCCCCCATTGTATACACAGCATTGCTGTGGCGGGGCCCCGTGGCAAACTTTTGAACCGATCCCGGTCCCTGCCAGGATCAGTAAGTAAATAGGGTCTGTTACTGGCTGGAGTAACTCCAGCCGGTAACGGCCTATTAAGAAAAAAAATGAAGCGGTAGCGGCTGTCGCCGAGCCCCTAATGTCCCGGGCCCTTTGGCATCCGCTACCCCTGCTACTCCAGTAGTTATGCAACTGCCGTTCAGCTAATTGCAGTTTCCCGACAAAGCCGAGTCTATCTCTCTATGTAAACACACAGATAACACTGAGTCCCTTCTCTATAAGCATGTGCATATTATCTGCTCTGCTTAAGTGTTGTCCCATTCAAAAGGGGGGGGGGGGAGTAGAAATACAGGAAGTGAGAAGCAGACACTGCATGCAGCCTGGCTGAAAGACTGAGATGGGAGATAATAATAAGAAATTAATTAGAAATGCTGTGATGTTTTACCAGGTATTATGAAATAATACTGATTTGTTAAAGACACAAGTTTATTTTAAGTTATTCAACCAGGAGTTATTCAATAAGAATGAAATGGAAATATTTAATCTATAGATACACATGAATGAAAAAGGAAATTAATATTATTATTATTTCAGATAATGTATTTCTCATTCTAGCAATGATCTTAAAAAGAGTTGTAGCACATAAGAGAAGGACCAACTAGAAGCCCCTACCGTGTTTCCCCGAAAATAAGACAGTGCCTTATCTTAAATTGCCATCCTAAATATAGGACCTGTCTTATTTTCTGGGGACGTCTTATGACAACCGGCAGTCATGCCGGCACTTCCTTAGCAGAGCGCCGGCATGACTGCCGGTTGTAGGCAGTGTAGGGGAGGAGAGAGAAGGTATCCTACTTACCTTCCCCATCTTCATAGCAGCGCTGGTGCTGCTGTTCGTCCCGGCAGCAGCAGCGGAAGTGGTGGGTGGGGCGTAGCGAGGCTTCTGGCGGTTGCGCTGGAGAGCCTCACCTCACTGGCATTGCAGCCAGCTGGATGCTGTGCACTGTGCTCCGGGTGCACAGTAAAGCCGGCTACTGCCTCTGCTGTATGCCGGCTGCTGCCTCTCCCTCTGGGATGAGCTGGGAGAGCCGACTCCCCGCAGAATATGCACAGCAGGCATCTCCCAGCTTATCCTACAGCAGCAGGGACAGTGGATACCACAGCAGAGGCAGCAGCTGGCTTTCCTGTGCACACGGAGCACATTGCACAGTGTGCAATGATTTTTGGGCATGGCTTATTTTCAGGGGGTGCCTTATATTAGGCAATTCAACAGAAACCCCCTGCATTCCTTACTTTCGGGGAGTGTCCTACTTTAGGGCAAACACAGGTATGAGTAGTGTGGAAGTCTGCAGGCAAGTTTTCACCTTATCTTGATGTCAACACTGTGTTCTGAGGATGCATGAAGAGATGAGACAACTAGTCCAGCCTGCATCTTGAAGAGTTGGAGACAAGATAATTGGGAGGAAAGCTGCAAAGAACTCCATGGGAATGGGGCATGCTAAGTATTGCTTCTTAAATTTGTATGATACAATTGTTTGGGGCCACTAGTGAGCATTATGCTGTGTTTGGGCCACTGGAGAACATTATACTGTGTAGGTATCTCGGGAAGGATTATACTGTGTAGGGACCACTGAGATGCATTATACTGTGTAGGGCCACTGGAGAGCCTTATAATCTGTGGTGGTCATTGGGGAGCATAATACTGAGTGGGGGCCACTAAAGGGTATAATACTATACAAAGGGGCAAAGTTACTGTGTGTGGGCCACTGAGTATGCATAGTATTGCTAAGAAGGCATTATACTGTTTGGGAGACACTAAGTGAGCATGATGATGAATTTACTGTGAGTGGATGATACTGAATTCATTGTGAGTGATGGTAAAAGATCAATTTTGCTTTGTGTTGGTTGAGAGCGATTTCCTATGACATATACGATGGTGTAGCTTTGATGATGCGTTCACCTGGTGCAATTGTATTACAGCCAAAACCTCATACAGTTTTAATGTGGTGTTTGGTGAGATCGTCTAATTTTACAAGTGAAACAAATTATTTATCATATTTCACAAGTAAATTTTAGAATCTGCATTAAGACCACATCAGAAACTGCAGTATTTTCTTTTGTGGTGGAAACTTTTTGGTTGGATTCCCTTGAGGATTTTTTTTTCCAGTGATTCCCCAAATAAAGGTTGGGAAACAGTATCCTATGATATGTAACTGCACTACCCTGCAGGCTTCATATGTAACTTTGTTATGTTCGCTACAGCTAAATAGGTTCTTGACTAGTGGCACTTCTTAAGTCAATGATTCAGTCCCCTAGGATAGTTTTGTATTTGTGTGTAGGAAGGAGAGGTTATGATTTATGACGTACATGCTTAGTTATCTCTCATTTACCTCATTAAATAGGCCTAGATACATACCAACATGCTACAAAAGCAATTGCTTTCTATACACTGCATGACCTGTGTGAGTAATGAACTTTTGGCACTATCACCTCTTGTTTGTTTACGTATCCGTCATCATCTAAGCTTCACCGCCTGGCCAAAATGCTCATTACATTGGTATATTAACTGGAAATGTAGCACAAATAATACAGCTAAACAAGATGCATGCTCATACAATCACAGCAAACCTAATGAGGAAGAATTATTTTCCAACCATTAGAACACAATGTGTTCAGATTTTAATGATACATAAAAAATGTCACCACAATGGTTTAGACAGTTGTACAAAGTAATGTAGGCATTATGCATCTGATAGGAAGGATCAAACAATGCAGAATGGAATACGGTGAAATGAGAAACCCCACTTTAAAGGTGAAGGATTACACTGTAGACACATATTCCTTTGCTATGTGGAGTCCATACAAGTACTGGCAATGTACAAATAAAATAATTTGCATTATTCTCCATCTTCCTGACGGCGCATTTGGTTAGATATTTTTTTTTTTTTGCTGTAAAGTCTATGGAGAAGGGAAGAGGATAAGGCTGATGGAATAGACAAATATATACTGCTACGGTCTGCTACATGTTGTAACAAAAATTTATTTTTTAATTCTCTACACTATATGATAATGTTCTACTACTGTACAATGTCGTTCATGCCAAATGATAGATGTGCATATGAAGGTTGAAAATAGGGTCTGCTCAAAAAGGACCCCACTTCTAAATTGAACTTGCTCTTCTATCCTTTACATTGCTATTGCTTAGACCTGGCTTTGGTAGAAACCCCAACTTGCTGCATAGGTTTGCTATGTTATGCCACATAAATGCATGCTATATATGTCATGTTGTATTTTACTGTTACATGCTGCATATCACCAGGATGATGTAGTTCTACTTTAAATAATGGGATTGCATACCAAAGGAATAATACTGCTAGACAGTGAATTCCCTAACAACACACATTATTGTATATACACTGTTTTGTATTATATACTGTTATATAGTATAAGGAAAATGTTTGTTCTCGTACTGTGTTAGCCAGTGGGTAGGAAATATAAAAAAACAAAAAACTTGATAGTCTTCAGTAGTTGATACCTTTTTAATGGCTAACTATAATAATTAGTTAGCCATTAAAAAGGTATCAATTACTAAAGACTATCAAGTTTTTTTGTTTTTTTTTATATTTCATACTGTTATACAGTGTAGCAAACAGAGGTGCAGCACATACATTACATGTTGCACCGGTTATATGCTTTATGTATTCACTGCCCTTAGTACTTAGAGTCAAACTCAAGCTAATGGCTGGAATGTAACAGGTGACTAATAAGAAGTCACTTACAATTCCACTTGACTGGTTGACTTTAAAGTAATAGTTTACAATAAAATTTTGGCGCACATTTGAAAACACTGTAAGCCATTCTCTTTTTCTAGTCGGCAGCTAGTCACTCCAGCAATATTGCCAACTGCTAAGAATAACACTGTACGGCAAAGTTTTATAAAAGTAATTTATGAAGCAGACTGCTTAGGACCGACATTTTTTAAAATGTTCATGGTCTGTGGTCTCCTTTGCCCTTTTACATCCTTTATGTTAGTGAAATTAAATGTACTAAAACGGAATGTATTTATTAATATAGATGAGCTAATTAGACATAAATATCTATGCCTGACCTTTAACATAACCTTCTAGAAAAGTGAATTAAAAACAAAAAAACATCAATTTAGTATGAAATATTGGCGTCTAGAATAGTCAACCTTGACCAATATCTTTCAATAATGCCTCTAGATGTCTTAATACTTCTACACCGGATTATGGGGATAACATCCATCCTTAGGGAGAGACTATAGAGGGCAGCATAACAGACGCACTGTCTCCCTGTTTGCATCTTGGGAGACAGATTTGCGTATTTCTCCCATACTTCTACACCTGAATACTATCAGATAGGAGAATATGCTTATCTAAAAAGGACGTTTTAACTATTTAAAACAATTCTTTATTAAGGATAATTTAAAACCCCATAGAACCACAAATGATAAACCCCACACACATCCCCTAAAAAAAAACAATACACATCCCCTCTTGGCTAGAATTTGGGGAAGTTATTATATATGACAGGCCTACAGCTATGAACGTCTATAGTGGCCACCAATTAAAGTCCTCAGGATTTTGTTTATACTCAGAAGTACTAAGATCAGTTATGACTACAACCACCATCGGCAGCCCTAAAAATCGCTCTGCCTGGCGAGAATTCAGAAGGCAGGGGTCAATATATCAAGAGACCCTTTCCAGCTAATACCTGATTATGCCTGATTATTAATGCCGGCAGAATGCTGGGGGTTAGAACTCAGAAAGCAATGAACTGTGTTCCTAATGATTTGGATAGGGAAAGTTAGACAGAGGAAACTATGAGATAGACCCAGTCTTTACCCAAATTGATTAACTTATACTTACCTTGAGGAGGGCTAGAAGTATTTGATGTTGAGACAATTCTAGCTTTTTCTTTATCTACCTCTGATGAGATATCCTCTGACATCTGAATGGGGATGTCGAAACGCGTTAGGTAGTTTATTTTTTTCTGTAATAGATAGTTTTTCTTGTTATAATCAGGCATTAGCTGGAAAGGGTCTCTTGATATATTGCCCCCTGCCTTCTGAATTCTCGCCAGGCAGAGCGATTTTTAGGGCTGCTGATGGTGGTTGTGGCCATAACTGATTTTAGTAGCTCTGAGTATAAACAAAATCCTGAGGACTTTAATTGGTGGCCACTATAGGCGTTCTTAGCTGTAGGCCTGTCATATGTAACAACTCCCCCAAGTTCTAATTAAGAGGATATGTGTATTGGTTTTTTTTTAGGGGATGTGTGTGGGGTTTATCATTTCTGGTTCTATGGAGTTTTAAATTATCTTTAATAATGAATTGTTTTTAATAGTTAAAACGTCCTTTTTAGATAAGCATATTCTCCTATCTGATAGTATTCTAACTAAACCTAATATCTAGTTTACTAAATATTACTTCTACACCTGAATAACTCCATTATTATCCTTAAAGAGAACATACAACCATGTACAAAATAGTAAATGGCATACATCATTCGATTCTTGTCGTGTCCATGATACATTTGACATAATTATTTTTAAAATCCATCCACCCCTTCAAAATACATGACCCATGGAAGATTAGATGCGAGCTTTAAAGTGGTGGGAACCTTTGATTTTTCTCATAGAATGTAAAGAATACTGTCCATTTGGTAAATTAAATTTACATATAATCACTCCATGGGTCATGGAATAGGTGAATAGGTGTAAACATTCTAAAAATAAAAAAGCCAAAGTAATCAAACCTACAGCGAAAATTAAATGATATATGGCATTTACTATTTTGTACAGGGGTACAAATTCTCTTTAGGCTAAGGCCCCACGGGCTGTAATCGCAGTGCAAAAGCGCTGCGGAAAGAACCGCTGCGTGATTGCATCGCGGTTCTTTCCGCAGCACTTTTAAGAGAAAGTTCACAGAGTTTTCCTTTGCGAACTTTCTCTTAACATTATATCTACAGGAAAGCTGCCGGCGTTTCCGTAGATATAATTGACATGCTGCGATTTTCAAAGCCGTAACGGCTTTGAAAATCGCAGCGTGTCCGCACTGCGATTTCTTTTGCAAAGTAGGGATGGGATTCTCATGAATCCCATCCACTTTGCCTGCATTGTACAACGCAGCGATTTTTCCCGCAGCTTCTCCGCTGTGGGCAAAACGTGGCTTTTACATCCCGTGGGGCCCTGGCCTTAAGGACTCTTTAAGATAAATTATCATCTGTTTTTCTGAGATTGCTTGAATTATTTTCTTTAGATTATGAAGGTAATCTATCCATTTCTCACATGGCTGATGTATTAATAAGGCATAAAGAACATGATGCATACGCAAATATATTTTGCACTTCTTTGAATCATGCCAAAGGCTGTAGAACTCTGCAAACCAGAAATAGGTAAGTGGCTAAACTTAATGAAGTTAAAGTCTAAGGTCAGTGTACACTATCATTGGTATCTCAGGGACCAAGTCCTGATGCAACAGGCAGTGCTTCCCTATGACAGTCATCCAATGCCGCAGCAGGAAGGATTGTATGGTTAGTCTGCCACCCCCACAGTGCCTGTCCTGCTGGTGCCAATGATTTTCATGCCATTGCCTCTTTTACAATTATAAAGACAAAACAAAAAGCCACTTCTCTATGAACACAGTACAATATGAAGTAAAGCTAATTTGTTTTATAATGCCTTTTAAGCCAATGGATCATATTCCATAATTAAACTCTTTAGCTGAAACTACATTAGTCAGTCTTTCCATAAGCCTCCATTATTGACTAGATTTACGCATTTTATCTTCCTGTACAGTAACTCCATACTCTGTTTAAAAAAAAAAAATCACTGATATTTAATACCAAAATTAAATCAAAAACTGTAGAGTTAGAGAGACATTGGTGGTCATTTATCATGGAGTTGTAGAGAAATCCTTACAATTATAGAGAGAGCTGGGCAGCAAGTGATACCTAGTCAAAAAGTTCACCAATAGAGCCTACCATGATGGATCATCATGCAAAGTTATCACCTTTCATATTGTAAAAGTGATGGAGAAGAATATTTTTGACTTGCTGCATATATTATATCATTATATTATAATTAAAGAAAAATATATTACAAGTGCACTAATGTACTATAATATATATCTAAACTTTAATAATCTCTCTTTCTCTCTCTCTCTCTCTCTCTCTCTCTCTCTCTCTCTCTCTCTCTATATATATATATATATATATATACATATCTCTCTCACACACAGTGGTATAATTGATTTAAACCTAAAAATAAAATTTGCGCAAACTTTCCAAACTTGCTAGTCTTCAGAGCATTATCTCCAAATGTTTAGTAAAATCTGTAACTCTGTAAGTGTTACAAGTGTAGTAGCATTTTAAATAGCAAGTAGCTTGCATTTTAAGTGAAATGGTTCTTTATGTAATGTACAAATACTTAATTGAAAAAAAACAGAATTCGAAGTTAATAGCCAACATAAATTTGTAAATTGGAAAGAAAAATTACCACTAGCTAATTCCCACAATTTGCACTTAAAGGAAGATTAGCAATATTTTTGTAAACAAGCCGACAAATGAATAAATGGAGTAATTTCATGTTATTTCTCCAATTAACAAAACCGTGACTCTCAATGTTTCCACACTGTCTGAACAGTTCTGCAGTGTATCTATTCAATACAGACGTAAGTGGAAAATACCAAAAACAAGGCAAACAATGAACAGACTACGTACTGTAGCTTATGAGGAGAATCTGGTCAACTACATAATATCCGTAAGGGCTATGGGCCTATTTGAAAGTTCAATCAAATCAAATCTTACTAAGTTCTTGGAAAAAAATATGCAAATCTATTCTCCAGGATGTAATTAGGAGAACAGTGCCTCTGTATGCTGCCCTCTAGGGGCAGCCCCTTGTTACGGTTCTGTCTAATTATATGAAAATAATAAATTTTAAACACGACAGAACCGCTAACTGCAGGACACTGCAGTGAGGTCCACAAGCCCAGAAGGGCAGCCGTCTGCCTGAATACGAACCACCAGTTAAACTGCACTGGTTGTGATGTTGTGCGGCACCAACGTGAACAGGCTGCAACAGACTCTCGCCAGTTAAGTTCACTGGGAAAGCGTGCCTGTGTATAGCTGTTGAGTGAAGCCAAATGAAGCCTTGCAAGAAGCACCTGCTAATTACAGAAGAGGAACCGGGCCCTAGCACATTCTTCAGTCTGCTACACATTCAAGACTGCCAGGGGTAAACTACACTCCTGGTCAGTAACAGAAAAGGGCTCCTTAACCTGCTAAGAGCTATAATGAAATTAGACAGTCAATAGGCTTTACTGATTCCCACTGGCAGAGCCTAGGAATCCTAACTAGATCCCTAGTCAACTCCTTCCTTACACTGGAACCTAGCCCTAACCTCCTGTCTCAAGGTATTTTCAGTCAAAGTGTGAGCACCGGGCGGGCGTCGGCTCACACTATATAAAGGCTAGTCCCCACCCAACAGGGTTATGGCCAAGACGTCACCGATCATGCTCAGTATGGGCAAAATGGGACTTAGCCTCTGAGTGGCTCCAAAATGTCTGAGCATGCTCAGTGGGCCGAAAGCTGGACTTCGACTCCAGACGCCTCACTGCACGACGCCGAGGGCGAGGGTTGGATTGGCCCGCAGGTGGCACTATGCGCTGGACGGGATGCCTGCGGGACCCCATCCTAACACCCCCTTAACATCATGCATGACTCAGTTAATAAGTAGGGTTGAGCGATCGGGATCGGAAAAGTTCAGATAACGATCGGCGATCGAGAAAATTTCATGATCGCGATCGGAATTCCGATCCCGATCTTTTCGGGCAGGATTGAGATCAGGGCTTATTTCCCACAATGCTTGGCTACTGGCCAATCATTGTGGGAAAAGCTTAGCACCCATAGGAATGAATGGAAGAGGCCGACCGCTTAACCCCCCTTATTTCCAATTTACAACCTATTATTATCATTGTTATTATTTATTTATTTTTAGAGCTCAATTATATTTGAAGAAGGTTTTACTGCCAAAACAAATAGACTAACATAGAAACCACCTGGTATAGAGGGAGAGAGGACCCTGTCAGCAAAGTCTTGCAATATTCTATATTCAGACTTTGGCCCCAAGCATTGATCACATGATCTCTTCTCTGTTTTCATTTTCCCTGAACAGCTTCAGCTCAACTCTCCCCCTTCACCTCTCCCTATCTCATTTACATACCATATGTATATAGCTTTATGTAATGGCACACAACTCTCTGCATGCTCTCAGTGGTATTTCTGAATCCTCTTCCCATGTCCTGTGTGTAAACTTCTCATCACAGGACTGTATCTCTGCTAAAAAGATATGTCTCTGTTTCATTAATAGTAGTATATATTAATTAGCTTTTTATGAAATTGGTCCTATATGTACTTATCTATGAACCCTGGGACTGATGTAAGTGATAAAAAATCTCAGTGCAGTACTGCAGAATATGTTGGAACCGAATAAGCATCAATAAATAAATATTGGTTCCAAATCCTGCTTCATTCTTTTGTAGAAATATGTACATACTGATGTGTCCATCTTTCTTATCTCTCTCTCTCTCTCAGCAGCTTTCCCTGCTGTATCTTCTTCTCACTTCCTGAATTCTTTGAAAAGTTGGTGAACGGGCTTTAACAGTTTGATCAAGTTCCTCAGTAAATACAGTCATTGCCTTTGCAAAGAGAGTATTTATTATCATTAGTAGAAATGAAATATAAATTCAGGTCAAATAATATGCACAGTAAATGTATATTACATTACACAGGCTTGAAGAGAACATTTACAAGCTCCAGACCTGCAGTACACTCAATGATATCTTTCTGTTTACATAGAGAGATAATTGACACTGTCTGAGCCTTTATCAGCACATGGCAATTAACTGAACAGCTCTGAAAGCAAGAAAAATCAGGACAGGGTGAAACTGTAAAAAAACAGAAGTTGCAATACTTTTTTAATGGATTTTGTTTTTACTGTATTTACTATTTGGCAAAAATGCATAAAATACATTACTCGCATTCTGCAGGTCAATACAGTCACAGCAATACCAAATTTATATAGTATTTGTAATGTTTTAATTTTTTTTTTTATTAAATGTTTGAAAAAAATTATGGATTGTTTTCTGTTGCCAAGTTCTGACACCCATAACTGTTTTAATACTTTGGTGAACTGAGCTGTTAGAAATATCTGTTTTTGCAGGGCATGTTGCAGTTTTTATTAGTATCATTTTGGGGAATGTCTGATGTGTTGATCACTTTTTACTGAATTTTTTGGGGAGGGAAAACTTAAAAAAAAAATGGTATTTTTATTCTTTTTCTGCTTTGTTCTCCATATGAGATAGATAGTTTTGTATTTTAACAGTTTGGGTGGCATTTTCAGACACGCTGATGTGTAATATGTTTATTTTCATTTTTTTCTATTTGTATATGTGTACTAAGAAAAGGGAGTGACTTGAACTTTTAGGGTTTTTTTAAATTATTTTATACTTTTTACAACCTGAATTTTTTTTTCTTTACTTCTTAGCCCCCCTGGGATGGTTGAGCTAACAATTATCAGATTGCTTATGCCATATACTCCAATGCCAGAGTACTGCTGTCTATGGTAAATTGGCCTTCAGAAGACTCCCAATTGCCATGGCAACCAAATGGTTCTTGCAATCTCCATTCACAGGGGCGGTACAGTTCAGCACAAGGTGATCCAAGCCGCTGAGCAGGCGTCATGTTTGATAGCCCTCGAACAACTTAAATATACAGATTAGCGATGTGAAAAAATTCAATTCCGTCCCCTGTGTGAACAGTGGTAGTGTTTATGTGGGATCTCCTCATGCAATACACTGTGTAGAGGTGACAATTTTTTTTCATGGGATGACCCCTTTCACCACTGAATTTCAGTTGTAGTCCAAAGGAATACACCAAGTTGTATGCAGACTACATTTGCCATTCGACCAATCTGTAGTGTTCCAAAAAGTCTCTGTCTAGTCCAGGTCTGCATGTAACGCTGAGGAAATTGGGATCTGTATTTTGTGACAGCTGTCTAAATTATTCTATGAAAGAATAAAGATAAGCAAATTACTGAATTTGCTTCGGCTCAAAAACATAACAGGTTAGACTTTTTGGATTTGTTACTGGCTACTTTTCTATTTAGAAAGGTGGTATAACATGTTCACAAATGAGTCAAACTCTGAATCCTTCTAAATTTCTAGTTACTAATTCTGTGTGTATGAAAAAAAATGTTCCAGTAGAACTTGCTTATAAAAACTAGCAGAAAATCTATGTCTTGCCCAGAGCATGATTCGTGCGGGCAGTGCGCGGCAAGCACACGGACCTCATTATAGTCTATGGGGTCCGTACACTTTGACAGCACAGCGCTTGAAATTGCGATTGTATTTCATCCGGGGGGGTCTCCATGCGGACTCTAACCGGACGGAATACATACACTAGTGTAAACCAGAGGTGAGATGTAAAATCGCTTCCCCAAAAAATATGAACACAGCACTATGATCGACTGCTATGGGTAAGATGGCCGTTTTGATACTAGACAAATAAGGCCCCTAACCACCTTTCTCACCACTACCACTTCTATACCTAGAAGTAATAGATATCCTTCTCTTAATACAGATGTTAGTAAATCTGATTCTCACCCGGGTTTACCAGCAGAGGTGGAAAAGCAACATAGTTCTGGAAACATTTTCTAAAAGACTTCAGCGGAGATAACATTCAAATCTGGTTTAACACTTCACTATGAGAATAATAAAATCTTTATAAAGGTTACAGTCATGTAATATATAGATGTAGTTCATTTTTAGAGAGCTAGTTCTAGTCAATATTCTAGCTGCACGCAATGAAACAACCTTATATTTCATGGTATCATTTATTTTGAGCAGAAATGCGAGACATATTTTTGACACGTGCTTTGCTTAATCTTTAGAAGATACTGGCTTTTTATATGTCAAGTGTTTACTTGGATCAAATTTAATTCCTGTAATACATAAGAAAAATACCATCCCTTATAAGAAAGAAATATACCATCCCTTATAAGAAAGTGATATACCATCACTTATTCACCAGTCACATAAACATTCTCGTTTCACATGTACTATGTATACATTGAACAGGAAGTCAGGTGCCTCAGTGTTGCAAACCAATAGAGGGCGCTCACTGGAATGTGCAAGCCTGTCTTCCCTGATGTAATTAGGAAGACAGAATCTCAGTAAGATAGCCCAATAAAGGCTGCTCCCTTTAACATCATGCTCGACCTTCCAAGAGGCCTTTGTTTTGCAATGATGCTGGGATTATTACCAGGTATAGTCTCTCAACCAAGGATGGCTGTTTCAATGTTATTGCATCTCGTCAGCCCGGTGTAGAGAAGACTAACCTGGTAGAGGTGAGAGGCTTAGGGGGATATCGTCACTCAGGCTTGCACATTCCAGTGAGCGCCCTCTATTGGTTTGCAACACTGAGGCACCTGACTTCCTAATTACATCATGGAAGACAGATTTGCATATTCTTCCCATGGTCCCTTGCAAAGTGGAGTGCTAAAGGCTTAATAAGTCTCCACACACCTACATGGTGGTCTCTCCCCAAGGAGTGACGATATCCCCCTAACCCTACATTGAACAGGTGAATATGAAACTGATGATCTGCCTTTCACAAACACTAGAGTATGAAATATATTGTAATTTCTTGAAGGGATGATCAGGATTAGCTGCTTTGTTCCAAAAACTTGTCCCCATTCATTTCAAATTAACTGCAACACCAGGTGCAATCCATGGACATGTCCAGTGCTTCTGTATACAAACAGGATAAAATGGTGCCTTGCATCAAGTCCTCATGACAGTAGAGCACAAGTCATACTATAGTCAAGGCTATAGGTCAAAGGTCACAGATGACTCACCGGCATCAGATATTGTCACTCCTTAGGGAGAGACCACCATATAGGTGTGTGGAGACTTATTAAGCCTTTAGCACTCCACTTCACAAAGGACCATGGGAAGAATATGCAAATCTGTCTTCCATGATGTAATTAGGAAGTCAGCTGCTGCTGCTGCCTCAGTGTTGCAAACCAATAGAGGGCGCTCACTGGAATGTGCAAGCCTGTCTTCCCTGATGTAGTTAGCAAGACAGAACTCCAGTGAAATAACCCAATAAAGGCTGCTCCCTTTCGCATCATGCCCGACCTTCCAAGAGGCCTTTGTTTTGCAATGACGCTGGGATTAGTATAGTCTCTCAATCGAGATCGGCCAGCTGACTTCCTAATTACATCATGGAAGACAGATTTGCATATTCTTCCCATAGGCATCAGATAGGCAATCACGATTCTCAGAACACACAAAATAGTCATGCCACATAGAATTATTTTTTTAACATATTTAGTGTAATGTCAGTTTTGTGGCATACAAGGCATGAAAAATGCCAGGGCTCATTGACTCGACAGAATACTGGTACAAGTTTTATTCAAATCTATGAAGTGCCTGGGGCAACACGGTGGCTGGAGTCCTGTGTTCAAATCCATCCAGGAACAACATCGGCAAGGAGTTTGTATGTTCTCCCCGTGTTTGCGTGGATTTCCTCTCATTCTACGAAAACATGCTGATAGGAAAAAAAAAACAATAAAAAAAACGTACATTGTGATCCCTATATGGTGCTCACAGTCTACAAAAAAAAAATCTATGAAGTCCCTGGCTAGTGTAGATTTCAGTTCTGCCACAAGGGACCTCCTGAGCTGTCAGAGTTTAATAATTAAGGTGCATCTCTGCCAGTTGGTGAACAGATTAAGACTGGCGCATGAAACACCAGTTTTAATAAATTGGCTCTATAACATATATTCAGTGTTTTATCTGCACTTTCCCTTCTTGTTTTGAAGTTTGGACTTTATTCACATTTATGTTGAATGCTCTGCCCAAAATCCATAAATAACTATGGATGAAAAATTGTTGCAAGAACGACTTTTTCATCCACCGATGTGATGGCAAAAACAATGGATAACCAATGGATCACAATATAATCAATGCAAACTTTTGGCTGCGACCCTCCAGGCCCCCACATGGGATAGTGCTCCCTCTACTGGCATCCACATAGTATAACACCTTCTTAACTGTATTCGAAACTGTATATATGGGATGATCAGTGGTTGCTAGGCAGTTTGCATTCTCCACCTAAGGAATAGACTAAGACTGAGGCCCAACACTGCAGAAATGCAGCTTTTTTTGGTGCAGATTTTGTTGTGATCTTTTAAGCCAAAGCCAAGAATGGCTACAAAAGGAATGGGTAATATAGAGGAAGTTCTTATTTTTTTACCTTCTGCTCAATCCTCTCCTGGCTTTGGCTCAAAAAACCTCAACGAAATCTGCAACAAAAAAAGCTGCGTTTCCGCAACGTGGGGCCTTAGCCTAAAGCAGACCTTTCATTCTGCAGAGTTATGCAATACTAATTACACTATGTGCATATATTTACTGCAATGAAGTTAGGCTGTAATGGATAATTATTTTCTATATTAGTCTCACAGAACCTTTTTGTGTCTACATTGCAAAAAAGCAATGAAATTAAAAAGGAATTCTTTAAAAATGGCTTAAGCCATAAAGCCAACTGAAAGCATTAGAAGGGGAGAAAAGATGGATTATAATGGAGTTAAAACATTTAAATCAGCAATGTGAAAGAGAAAAGTAATTTTTACAGATCGCAATCGTCTCCAAACATTTAGTTCCAAACAAATAAACAACACTGCACAAACTACCATCTATAATTAACAATATTCAAAATGTTCAAAGACAAAGATTACAAGGCATTAAACATTTGGTGAGCTCTGTTGTTATAATTATGAGTTTAGAGAATTACCCAGACGAATAAGAGCCGTCACTGGCATCTCTAGAAAATGCAGCATGGGTAGTGCGCTCATTGTTAATAAGTATATGACTTCAGTCGTGTCGAATAACTATCCAGACCGATAACATCAGATCACTTCAGAATACGCAGTAAAGCAGCGACAAAGAGCCAACTGCTGATATTTCCGAGTTCATGTCGTCCAAAAAAGGCCTTCTAACGTCCAAAGCAAGTATATCCGTAAAACATGGCAACCAACAACTTGCATTTAGATAACTCTGTTTGTCTTTACATTTAAGTAAAGCTACATTTAGATAACAAGAACACCGGTCTTCATATCTGTGTATCAGGAAGAATGCACCTCATTTATAAAGACCCCTTCATATGTGAGGCCTGTTATCCAGCAGTACCGTGTACCTGCACTGAAACATTTCAGGCACCATTTATATCATTAAATAGGCGGAAATGTTAATAATTTTAGTGCCCTGGCCCTTTTGGAGAAGGTGGTGCAAAAAAAGAAAGAGTTTAAAATTTGTGGCACAAATAAAAATTAGTACAATTTTTTTTGCACTTTTTATGCTACAAAATAAGAGAATAAATAGGTCCCATTGACTACTATATAAAAGCCCTATAAAACGGGACAATATTAGGGAAAGATGAATGTCTGACTTTTTATTCCTAATTATTGGCTAGTGAAAGAGTGATGCCACATGGGGTAACGGTTGAAGTATGACCTCAGCCTCTGAAGTGAACCTATTCTTTCACTTAAGTAAGTCAAAGCACTAATGAGATTTTTGGCGAGGAAAAAATCAGATTCAGGAATTAGGAAATGATTTTTTGAAGCGGTTTTTGGAGAATTTTTTGAGGCATTTTTAGTTTTTTTTTCAAAAACCGCATCAAAAACAGTGTCAAAAACCTCTAGCGGTTTTTCCGCCTCCCATTGATTCCTGTTATTTCTTCACGCGGAATCTGCCTGAAGAATGGTCATGTCGCTTTTTTTTTCCACTAGTGGAAAAAAATCCACTAGCGAAAAAAAAAAGCTAGTGGAATACATAGAACTCTATGGTGAGGTGTTTTTTGGAGGCATTCTGACATGGATTAAGCATCAAAATCCTCGCCAAAAAACGCAGTGAGCATTGACCCTTAAGGCCATTCACACAGAGTTTTGGGGCGCTGATTTTGAGGCAGAATCCGCGTCAGAATCCATATGGAAAGAACACCTCCCCATAGAGTTCTATGGGTTCCGCTCGCTTTATTTTTCCACTTGTGGAATTTTTCTGCTAGCGGAAAAAAAAGCTTCCTTCAGGCGGAATGCGTCTGCAAAAACCAACGCAGTTAATGGGAGGTGGAAAATCCACGTCGCGGATTTGGGCGGAGAATTGGCAAAAACCACGCAGAAAAACTGCTAGCATTTTTTTCAAGGTCCATACACTGTGCTGGAGTAAAAAAAAATAAAAACTAAAAGAGCCTAAAAAAATGCTCCAAAAACCACTTCAAAAAACCATTTCCTAATTCCTGAAGCAGATTTTTTCCTCGCCTAAATCCTCGCCACAAAACTCTGTGTGAATGACCCTTACTGGTCCTGCAGTAACACACAAAGTTGTCTGGCAAGTAATAAGGTAAGGCCACTATTCACTTAGTGTTTTCACTTACTTAAAGGAGTATTCTTATTAATATGAACATAATCATATTTCAATTTGTAGACAATTAATAGATGAACATATTTACAAATGTATGTTATTAAAATTTTTACAAGGTTTTAGAGATTTTCTCTGACCATTGGTTGCCAATGGATATGACCATGAATGCAAAGACATTGTATGGTTTGGCACTTGTCAGAAACCCAAGAATGTTTTCTTATTGTGGACAGATTATCAGGCAGGGACACTACAGTACACGTATGAAAAAATATCACAGCCACAATAGGGAAATTATGAATGATTTTCTGCCCATAGAAAGGTCCTGCATTAATAATCATATCCATTGGCAACCGATCAAGACACCAGGCAATCATGTCAACACTACATTAATTACAAAAATTCTTTAAAAATGAATGATATTGTTAAAATGATACGATATTGAATGATGTTTGTAAAAATGTTTAACTTTCAATTGTCTAGAAAAGTAAGTATGATTATGTTCATGGGACAATCCCTTTAAGTGAGTGTGCCACAGTACTGACTGCACTTGGTTCCCCATGTAGCATCACCCGAAATGTGTCACTGATGTGCTGCCAACAAATGATATTTTTATTCTGCAGAACAGATGCCGTCCCTCAGTAAACAAGTGTTTGCTTGTTTGTTGGGTGACTACATCTGTTAAGCAGTAATTTTTTAAAATTTGCCAGCAACATATCATCCTGAAGTTTATGACGTTACACATTTTGTATCACAAGTATATGCCAAGTAAATATCAAGCCCTCCAACCTCTTGTGTCCCCCTACCTGCTCAGAGAATGTGGGCTCTTGCCGTGCGCTCATTCCTACTGTTTTGATGTTTATTTCTTTGTCACATTGTAATGTCTCATATTGTCTGTTCATTTGTCCGCTAATTTGTAAAGTGCTACGGAATTCGTTGGCGCTATATAAATAAAGTTATTATTAATATTATTATTATACACATACAGTCCTATGAAAAAGTTTGGGCACCCCTATTAATCTTAATCATTTTTAGTTCTAAATATTTTGGTGTTTATAACAGCCATTTCAGTTTGATATATCTAATAACTGATGGACACAGTAATATTTCAGGATTGAAATGAGGTTTATTGTACTAACAGAAAATGTGCAATATGCATTAAACCAAAATTTTCTGGTTTTCTGGTTTTTGGGTAAAATGCACCATGTGAACACAGCCTGAGAAGGACCCTGCACAATGCTGGTGATAAAGCATTCACATGTTTTGCAGAGAAGACAAACACATATTGCTCATTTCACTTTCTCTATGCTGAAAGGCTGTCGCTCGTTAGTATCTATAAAACCCTCCCGCCTCTAACGAAAAAATGCCAATCTGATGGAAGATGCTTCAACAGTTAAAAAAAAAATGTTTGTCTGCCTGTGCTGCTGTGGTCATCTAGATGTGTGAACAGGTCCCATGACCCCTCCAGCTTAGTAAGATGGCGGAAAGCAGGTAATGAAGGTTGGAGATGTGGCTGTCCGGTTGTGTGGTTCTCTCAGATAACTTCTAGCATGCCTTCCACTACTCAATTCATTGCCAGCAGTGGCCACATCAGGTACAGTGGGGTCGAGAGGCCGCTGCTCTGAATGCAGATGAAACCTGTAACCTGTAGATATGCCACAAATGTTGATAGTGCGATTCACATTTAAAAGGGTTTCTCCAAGTTGTATTTCTTTATTTTGTACTCTTATTAAATAAAAAAGAAGGATTTATAACTGCTTGTATGTAAATGAAATAAAAATACTCCTTCTCTCTGTATGGGACTCACTGATCTGAACATTGCAGTTGCACTCAAGTCTGTACATGTCCTTCCCTTCTCTCACTCTGTATGCACTTTATGTGGCACCCGTACATTGCACAGATAGGAGTGCAACAGGGGCCATGTGTAGGTAGACGTGAGCAGCCGAATACCCCTTTAAGCCTTTGACATATGCCTCTACTGCATGCAGAAGTTGGTCGCACTGCTTAGATACCTCACATACCTTCACAAGGCAGAAGTCAATGAAGCGTGCTTCACGGCTCCTACAATTAGTGCCTCATACTCTTTCATTTACAATTTTATCATAAATGACATAGCCAATTAATTCCATGACCTTTTCCTGACTTCAGAATAAAATTTGCAGCAGAGTGGTCAGTTATATCCTTCAACAGCAGGTACTGCTGAGTCTGCCTATAAAGGTTGATAAGGCAATGATATTTTATTAAAGCCCTTCATGTCAGAGGTCTAACCTACTAAATTATCTTAACCAGGCAATGGTTTCTAAGCTAAAGTGGATAGTTACACAGTAGGGAATGAGAATTTATCAGCACAGCCATTTTACTATCCTCTGTATATATTAGATATTCCAGTGTTCAATACCACTGATCCATATATAAAGAAGAGGAACATGTAAACAGGTACTATATTAAAGGGTTATTCTCCTATTCACAGAAGAAGCGATATCTCTGGTCAGTGGAGGTCAACTGCTGGTTCCTCAACAATCAAGACAATGGGAGACTGTAAGTATGAAGCAGCAAGTTGCATATGTATGTTACCATTCCATTTATCTCTATGGGATTGCTGGAGACCCATATGGTGGTTGTATACTGCTATCAACCCATACAATATCTCAGCTGTACCCATGGGGTAATTATAGAGTAATACTCTATTACAAGTGTTCTTCTCTAGGAAAAGTATCTACAGGACACCACCAAAAAGGATCCATGCTGTCAGGTTATTGATCCTTTAGGCTGAAGCCCCACGTTGCGGAAACACAGCTTATTTTCGTTGCAGATTTTGTTGCGTTTTTTGAGCCAAAGCCAAGAATGGCTACAAATGGAATTGGAAATATATAGGAAGTCTTTATACTTCTAACTTCTGCTCAATCTAGTCCTGGTTTTGGCTCAAAAAAACGCAACAAAATCTGCAACAAAAAAAGCTGCATTTCCGCAAGGTGGGGCCCTGGCCTTAAGGAGCTTTCTTCAAAGACAAACCCTTTCAAAATGCAACCCATGGGCCATTCAACTGATCAACCGGACCCACATTCCTGGCACCCCAAGCAAAAAAAAATTCTGCCTGTGTAAGTCAGTTAGTCATCAATGTAGGGAATTGCATAGTAGTGTTATGTGGTGGTCATTCACATGAGTTACCAACCACATAATACAGTGCCTGGATAGCTTGATGGGAGACTCCCCTACAGAGTGGCTCTCTATTTAGGTTTATAGAGGGATATAGCAAGCAAAATACCCCCATGAAATCTCTATACCCAAACAAGGCACACAATCAGGGGTTGTCCTCATGAGACAACTCCATTACCTTTCAGAGAATGGTCTTTTGTTTGAGACATGACATAAGAACATCTGCAGACAAAAGACTTTTGGAAATCCGGTTCCATATTTTCCTGACATTTTCTTTAAATTGAAGGTATTTTCTGTACAACGATCATTTGTCCCCATCATTTTCATATTTCTGAAGGTTAATGCAATTTTAATGATGCAGCAAATCTTAATTTTGTTGGTAACAACGAATACATATAATGACCATTTACAGCATTATCTAGTGCTTACTCGCAGTGACATAAGATTAATGAGCAACATGTGTCCGTACCAAGCCTAAGTGTATGAAATATTACCAGAACACTGCAAGATGCCACGTGTTTGTGACTGTGCTTTTTCATAAATGTCAACACAAAGCTAAGAAAAGACATACTTTCCTTCTTTAACCAAATCATTGCAAAAATGGGCGCATTGTGGGCACAAAACAGGGCACATTAGATAGAATCCATGATTCTTTGCTGTTTACTGCTAACTAATAATCTAATTATTTCCAATATCATTGCTGTGTACAATTTCCATAGTTTCTATTAATTCTATTTAATTAAATTACACTTACTGTGTAGACAATGGGAAAGTAATTAAAACAAAGACTTGTATTAACTAATTAATCTTAAATGAACAGGCTGTGAAGGTGATTTACAGACTTAATTTGGGTTCTGGCCTAAAAACATTAACTATACCTTCCAGCAGATTGTGGTTTTGGCTACACATCCCTCCTGTCTGGTTATTTAGAAATGCAGAACACATACATATACTTAGTTTACAGCCCTAAGGAGAAGATCATGTTTTAATGGAATTTCATTTGAAATCACAAAGGAGGAAAAGTTGGCTCAGTGGTTATAGAAACTGATGAGAAATCTGTAAACAGGAAAGGATACATTATTGCATTCTCTCATAGGATAAAGAAATGCAGGACGACTTGAGCACAGGAAAAAAGGTATTAAGGAGGAAAGGCTATATATTGTGTTAGAATTTTTGTAGACCAGGCCAAACAATAAATATGAGATGCTTTACAAAATATAGCTATACAAACATATCAATACAGTTATCCTTACATGTCATTAGACAACGACAGATGGGAAAATCTTTGGAAATTCTCAACTGATTCTCTAAAATACAAATGGTCCATTGACTCTACTGGATGTAAATTGTGATGATGATGATGATTATTCTTATTCATCAACTGAGGACTCAATGAACCTTAAATGTTTGCCGCTTAGCCCTCTGTAAATGACTGTAATGGAAAAAGCTTTCTTAATTTAAAAAAAAAAAATAAAGAAAAAGTAAAACTCATCTCTTATAAGATTCTATTCCTATCTACATCATGGATTAAGTTTATAAAAAGTACAGTACAAGATCCATTACACAATGAATGCCATCAAGGCACGTTGGACACCATTGACACATTAGATAGAAGTTGGATGATGGTTAAGCAAATATTACATGAATGAATAAATAAATGAATGAATGATTGAATGAACATTTGATAAAGGATCATGAAGCCATCACAGCCATATACATATTAGGCCACATTAGCTATCATAGGCATTCAAACTGTACATACATGCTCAATGGCACTAGATAAAGGACATACAGTTTTTTCTGGGATCATCAAAAGGGCTGATTTTAACCAAAATAATTGTATGACAAGTGAAACATCATAACAGATGAGGAAAATAAGAACTAGACGTATAGAAAATATCTTTTTGTGTGAATAGTTGATTCCCACCAATTTTAATATCTGCAAAAACACAGGAATTTAACAAACACAATAAAGGCCAATATCTAAATCAATATATTCTATAAGTGGTGCATGTAGAACTAAAGTAAACCAAAAACTTAAAATAAAGTAAATTTATGTTTAGTAAAGGGATTCAATCATTAAAATAGATTTTTTTCTTCCTAACACATAGGAATAGCCTTAAGAAAGGCTATTCTTCTCCTACCTTTAGGGTATGTAAATATGTTTTCTTGCAGCACTGGGGGCGGTCCTCAACGCTCAAACAGCACTGGGGGCATGCCTCCTATTGATGTCTTCTTCCGATGGCTTCTTCTGGATTTAAATGGCACGCGCCATGCACAGACTGCGCGTGTCTGTAGCCATTTTCTTGTGGCTGCTTACACAGTACGCTCATGTAAGCGGCCACAAGAAAATGGTCGCAGGCCTGGGCAGTCGCCTCTGCCCAGCTGGAAGAAGACATCGTGGAGAGGGCGTGCCGGAAGAAGACATAGGCCATCGCTGGAGAGTTTTCTTGCAGCACTAGGGACGCCCCAGTGCCCCCCCCCCAAAAAAAAAATAAAAAAAAATATTTTTTTTTTTTTTTGACTGACTTGAGTATAAGCCAAGGGGCTTTTTCAGCACAAAAGGTGTGCTGAAAAATTTGGCTTATACTTGAGTATATACAGTGGACCTACATACAGTGGGACATACAGGGATGAAGTAATAAGCAAATAAATAGAGGAAATAAAGGGTATTAGATATAGTATGACACGCCAACTTATGCAAATTACATCCAAAGCATGTGCTATAAGTTAATGCATAGGAAAAGGAATGTACAACATACATGCAAAAAAAAAACAAAAAAAACATCGAAAAAGAAACACAACAATAGCCAAGCCTGATAAACCCACCTGGATAACCCCAATGGACGTTTTGCCAAAAGGTATCGTCTGAGTGCGTGTAGCAAGGTCTGACAAAGAAGGTTATAAAGCCTGATCCTTCCTTTCTCTGACCATGGTCGGTCATCCTTTACATATTTAGACTTCACTTTACGTTGTATGGCACTAGCAACTAAACACAATTCTCCAAGCAAAACAAATTTACTTGTATCTTTTGTATATTGTTGCACAGAGATAGTAATACAGCAAGACTTTGTATGCCAATACCTCATGCTGAGCTAGTCATTTAGCACAAATGGTAGTTTTCCATTGGGCTGCAGGTAAACCTACTGAATTATCTAAACTCAGGTCGCTGTCTCTATATACAAAAGAATCATTTTAGCATAATAGTAGCTACGTTTGTAAATATGGAATGTAAAATCACAGATTATGTAAAATGCTGTGATCTGTAGTTTGGATATTGAGTAGACTTACAATGTTGCCTGTTACCTCATGTAACCTGTTCAATGTGCATAGTGTTAAAAAAAAAATATATTATTTCTCTTGTAGACTTTAATCTACTATGTAATTTTTAAAATGCAGCTCAATGGGAGAGTCCAACTGTTCAATTTTTGTTAAAACTGATTTTATTTTGAGGTCAAGGAAAAATATGTATACCTGTATGTTGCTAAAGAGGGAATGGCCTGCCAAATAGAAACAATATTTTCTGATTGGAGATACATTTTTATTCTGCCTGGTCTTATCTGACACAGACCAAGCCTTATGAGATAAATGCCCGGCCAGGGTGATTGATTTGCCTGTTAATTTCCTGTTGCCGGTGTCTCTGTGCAGTTTGCAGTTGTGGGCCCTACTAACTAGCTCAATGCATAAGTGAATACCTAAAGCCCAATTCCCTCACAGAAAGCGCCCCTTAGAAAGACCTCTGCCACTATGCACACTAACTCTTATTTTCTAATCTGCACCCATCCTTTAGTTCATAAACAATGCCGCCCGACTTAGCAGAGGGCCCTACCTACCATGTCCTGGTCTTCAGAGAGGTCTATCTGGAAACTACACTCTCGGGTGATGGAAAAAAAAAGTAATGTTATTTTATTAACAAATGACTGACATATATTACAAGCTAGGTTGTATGATCTGTACTATAAGTCACATGTTGTTTTGTCACTGAACTGAGGTTTTAATGATGTCTATTAGATCAATGATTTTCAACCAGTGGTACATATACCCTATGGGGTCCAAACTGCAGTCTCAATAGGTACACCAGCTGAGAAAATCCACTGCTTTAGTGGCGAGCAATGTTTGGTTTTTTTTTGCTGATCCCTTGGACACTAATGTGTGAGCAGTTATACCTATAGAGTTATACATGTTAGGTCAGGAAGGCTACTCTCCCTCAGTACTAGGCAAGGCCTGAACTGGAGTCCGTGAAACGAACAAGCGGGCTTCTCTACTTAGCATAAACTACCCCTGCCATCCTACCACCTAGCACAAGGGTGCCACCACTATGTATACATACTTCTTCCCTGAAATATCACACACTATACATCATATCAAGGCAAATAAATTAACTTTTCATTGCTTCCTTTTATCTATTTTCCCCCTCTATAACTTCCTGTTGGTGAACTAAAGTTTTTTGGGGTTTTTTGTACATTTTATGTACATTTATTTTTTTTCCTTATCAGTATGTCTTTGTAGAATGAGAGGAAATCTACACAAACACGGGGAGAACATACAAACTCCTTGCAGATGTTGTTCCTGGCGGGATTCGACCCCAGGACTCCAGCGCTGCAAGGTTGCAGTGCTAACCACTATGTTGCCCCGGAGCTATAGTTTTCTTTACAGCTGTGGAGCAACAAACTCCATTAACTGTTTATCACCCTGTGACTTAATACTTTGGTTGTCATTTTATGTCCACGCTATAGCAAACAAAAAAAAAGAAAAAAATGGTAATTCCATATCTATAAAGAGAGAAAATAGCTATCATGTACTTTAGCCTGCACAATCAACATAAAAATAATTATCAGAATTGTTCTTTTTGTTTATCCCACTACCATAAAAATAAAATAAAAAGCAATCAAAATGTCGCAAATGTCGCAAAATGTCCTCTTTCCCCTCTGATATTTTCCTTGGTCATGGAACCATTGGCTGAGGTTGTCCACTCTTAACCTGGTCTGACTGGTATTCACACGGGCCTAGGGATCACAGGATCAGCATAATTGCTCACAATGTAATCTTATCCCTGTCCTTTTGGTGGACTTACTACAGAGTAAATGAATCTAAGCCCCAAATATGGGTTTGAATCTATATGAGGAAGCATCTAAATTTATTAAAGAAAACTTTCCTTTTCAATGGCTCTAAACCCTATTTAGGTATTCAACTAACCTCTGACCCCAAAAATTTCATTAAAGAAAACTTCCTTGAACAACTTTCTGCCCTCCAACTAGAACTCAACAATCTTACTAAATTTAAGCATAGCTGGATGGGTAGAATAGTGCTTTATATAATGTTGATTCTCCCATGAATACTTTACTACTTAAGAACCCTGGTGGTTCTGATACCCTGGAGTGTTTTTGGTCAGTTTTACAAACACATGATTACATTTACCCAGAACTGCTCCAGACTAAGGGTGGTTATCTTTAATGTGTAAGAGGGGCTTACATGGGGGTTTAGGGGTACCATCTGTTTTTTCCTTATTGAACAAACAATTTTGCATTAATATTGCTAAGATGCCAGAAATGGGCCTCCGACTGCTAGACATACATAATGTACTGGTTAAAGACAGAATCATGCTATGTCAGGTTCTCAATGTGGGGGCTCTCTAATTTGCTCATAGATGGAAAACTAACGTGTGTCCTTCTCTGTTTCCGCTGATCTCTATGATACCTAAAAACTACCAATTTGACCAAATCTTTGCCAGTCAGCACCGGGGCTTGAGCAAATTTCATACCTCGTGGGGGAAGTCGATCCATCTCTTCCCAACTCTGATAACTTAATTTCCTCTCTCATGAAGGTAAATGGCTTTTACTGTCTCCAACAGTGGGTGTATTGAACCTACCATCTTAGGGACCACCAAACTGTTAGTCAGACCCATCCCATAGTCACAATGTACTCCTATATCTGTGTGGTACATGTTTTTAATGATCTTAAATTTTAAGGCTTTTAAGGATCTCAGCTTAACCTCAGGTTAGGCCTTAATTCTAGTTTTCCCGTTTCTCTACCCACCCCCTTTATTTCCCTTTCCCTAATATTTTTCACTTATCACAGTCTATTGATCTCATTGAATGGAATGTATATGGTTTTTTTTTCTGGATATGTGGTCATTTTATTTGCAGCATTTATGCTGTTTTATATGCACTTCTATGGCATCCTACAGACATTATGTCATTCACAACTGTATTTTCTCATCTATATTTGTTATTGTATATTCCTGAATTGTTTACTTCTCCTGTGTAAAACGTAATAAAAATTATTCAATTAAAAAGTCACACTAATCCCAAAATGGCATCAATAAAAACTAGAGTTCAATCTGCAAAAAAACTAGTCCTTAAACAAACATGTCAACAGAAAAACTGCAACATAGACTCTATACATAGTCTGGTTACAAGTATGAGAATAGCTTTAGTTTGGTAACATTTGTAACTCATCACTTTCTTGGGGGTATGAGGTTGGAACTTCCTGATACTAGGGGTACTTGAACTGAAAAGGTTAAATGACATTGTATTGGACGAACTAAGGTAAACATCTCAGCAGAAGCATTTGTACCTCTTGTTTGGTCCCTCAAACCTAGTTCAGGATGATGATTTTCTTAGAGTGCCATAGAGATTACATCTCTACAAGTACTGCAGAGAATACCTGCCATGATAAAGGAATTTCTCCAGATGATGGATTCCCTTTGAGCTTTGCACTTGTGAAAAATCAATTCAGAATACATGAAGACAAGGTGGTACTGGTGGGTATGTTTTCTTGACTACCAAATCTAGAATTCTGCTAAAAAAAATAGATAGATATGTAGAGGGATTTTTTTTTTAATTTGTACATTTATTGCTAATGTCTAAGTATGCATTGTCTAAGTATGTCTATCTATGCAATATTGCATTGCAGTATGGTATGCAATATTGCCTTCTGTAAGTCTCCTTGTAAGTATTTCCATCTCTAAAATTCACCTTTTACATTATGATAAATTAATACTACTAGTGTTCTTTGGAATCCCTGAAAATCACAAAATCACACACTAAAGATCTGCAGCAATTCCACAGTGTATGAATTTACCCTAATGTTATCATATACACATTATCAGCAAATTTAGGGGATGGTCACTTTCACACAAATATTGAAAGACCAATGTTATTGTTTGTATAGTAAAAAGTTGTAGAATTTTCCAATATACTTTCTGTATCAATTCTTGTATAATGTCCCCTATTTGCACCCAGACAACTAATAATGTCCCCCAGTGGCCCCCACACAAACAATATTGTCCCCCAGTGGATCTCAGACACGTAGTAATAATAATGTTCTTCAGTGACTCCTCCAAACAACCGTGGCCTCACACTGTAGGTGTGTTATATACAGTAAATTAGAAACAAACCCATCCTTGGTCCCCTGAAGCTCTGAGATCCTCCGGATTTTTCTCTGCAGATCAATGTAGCAGGCATCACTAGCTGATGTCTGAGTGATAGAGCAGGAAGATAAAGCCTTCTATCAACTACATACTAAGGATGTCGATGTAGTGAAAAAGAGACATGCACCAATTACCCCTCCGAACTGTCACTGGAATCACTGCACTAAGGTGTCAACAATAAGAACATTTGACAGTCGTCTTCTTTACCTATATTTAAATTTTTTACTAAAATTAATAAAATTACATTGGCTAACTCACTTTCAATGGATGAATCATGAGAGTCTCTATTTACATATAGTCAAGAAATTAGATTGTACACAATTATTATTCATTAATTCACAGACCAATCAGTAAATTCCTAATGGGTACTTTTTAGTACACAGACCGTAATATGTAGGATAATAACATAGCTAGTTCAGCTATGTACATTAGTAGGCAACTATATAGATATCCATTCAGCTGCAATTCATACCCTACACCTGGTGTACTAGGGTGATGGTCACATGAGTCTGCCTGTCCGGTCAGATGTGATTAACGCTATTGCGTACAGTCAATTAAACAGAGAACGGATTCACATGAGAGCATTTAAAACAAACAGGGAGAACAAAGGAAATATCATTAGTTGCAAAGATTTTTGGGCGATTCACATATTTATCCAGCAGCTGTATGATTTTTACACAAAAAAGATACAAGTTTCTCACCGACCGTCCATGACCCTACCAATTATAAATAAATGTAACTTGCCTACCATGACTTCACTATATTGCTGGCTCCCGGCTGTTCTGTAACCAAACTCTTAAGGGGGTAGTGCCATCAATACAAATATTTCCAATTATCTGCTTGTAATGGCTTTTGAAAATGTTATTTTTAAGCTCAGCATCTCTCCTTCTATTCTAAGCTGCCATTCGATTTAATAAAGCTGACCAACATCTGGCTACTAGACCCCTTGGAGGTTGGCTGCTCACTGGGAGTACCTGCATTTGGTTATACATTCTCTACTAGAAGGGACACTGAGTATGTGACTGTATTGCACAGCAGCAAATGAAACTGAATAGTCAATAGTGTAAAATATGGACAGTTGGGTCTACTATAGTAGCTGCTACATATATGGAAATATTTCCAGATTTTCTAAACCTGAAATGTACAATAAAGTAGTGATAATAAAGGGTGTAGGTTTTTCTGTCAAACGTACAAGATATCTCTCCTTAGCCTGAAATGGCGGCCCACAGTTAACAATACAATTTATTTAGCTTACACTTCACCTGTAGATAAGATAAAGTGCAGGTCTAATGTTCTTTTAATGATGGTAAATAATAACCTGTAAGCTGAGTCATCAATAATTCTGACCATTTCTCCAATAAGAATGTGTCCGCCCACACTGAAGTCAGACGAGTCTTCTCAGAACAGTTACGTAGCCTTTTGGAATTGGCATTGTGTTAGGAGATATACTCTAATGTTAACATAACAGGTCTCAAACAATGTATTACAGAATTGGAGAGAGGCAATACAGACAATCTTTGTAATTAATACAGAGGATATTCACTGCCTATCTCTTTACTGGGGGCTGCAGTTGTGTTTGTTAACACAGAGGAAGGGATGTTAATGTCACTGCCGGCCAATGAGAAGTAATTCTGTAAAACGGGCTGTGAAGATGATCGAAAGTAGTTACTCTCAACACTATGAAGAGTTGTCTGTTAGACCAGTGTCTGGATTCAAATATGCTTGCTTTTGCATGGTATGATATGGTATTGTGCATTGTCAATTATTCAAAGTCCCATACACACCGTACAAAAAATATGTGGACTTTGGGACATGTTACAGCCTTTCTATCATTCTATCTTTCTATTATTCTTTCTTTCTTTTCTTGGATCTACCTGTAAGTTACAAAGTTGATATCTGTATAGCCTTTTTGCAAGCAAAAAGTGTTAACTATTTGACTATTTCTACAACTATAGTTATGTAATAAGCCTTGGATATAGCATGCGCAGGTACATTTGAATAAAAATAAGACAAGCAAAATGGAAGCGTTGTTGTATCGTACGTGGACTAAAAAAGTGCCAGCAACCACATGTTTGAGGGAAAATTCATTAGAGTCCAAATATTGGGGAATAATATACTGAGGCATTTTCCTCTGAAAAACAGGTGTAAACTTACAGGGGCAGATTTATGAAAACTGGTGTCAACGCTAATTGACCCATCGCTGACAGAGGCGAGACTCATATAAGACACATGCCTCCTAAAAAATGAGTCGCACCCCCTGCGTGTCTGAAGGGAAATGTATGCGATCTCATAGCTGTCAAAGACTTACAACATCATTACAGCTCCTCCCTCTACAGACCCTCACTGTGCCCCCTTTTACAGGAGAGTGGTGTGTGAATCCCAAAAAAAGTCGCATATCATTGTTCACCAATAAGACATTGCCCTGCCCCTTAAAGGGGTTGTCCCCTCACAAGGATCCTATCTATACTGCTTGTTAATGTGGATGTAAGACTTTTCCTAAATGAACTGCTTCAGCAAAACTGCTTTGTTTGTCCACTATTTTACTTTATTCAATTCATTGTTGACACATCTCTTGACTTATCTGCTCAAAAGTCAAGTGATGTATCTGCCTGCTCTCAGGGGGGAGGGAGGAGGGGCTAATTGCACAGAAGCGAGCCTGTGTTTCTAGCTATTCCTGTGTCTACACCACGAGATCTAGCTTCCTGCTCTCAGATAGGGGAGAGTAGCTGCTTTCATTTCTGAACTCGTCTTCTGTTCTCCCAGTTATCAGGCTGGCTAATTCAATTGTGACCATTATGGTAGAGACAGGCAGTCTCTGTATGTAACACAGAATGGAGTTGCTCCTGCCTGTACTTCAGTAGTCCAATACTGTGCAGTAGTCCAATATTGTGCATATAGTGTTGTTTGAGGACCTTTGATGACATCACAGGCCCTTCAGCCACCCCATAGGATCACGTTATGTGGTAGGCGGAGCTACATGCTAATTTGGGATGGAGCTAAATGTTAGGTTGCATATGAAACCCCGCCCACCAAATGACGCAAAAAAACAGGAAGAAAGAAGATTTTACAGCAGTGAAGACTGGTGAGTATGCGACATGGGAATACCCCTTTAAGAACTGTGCTGCCACTAACAATGAAAATTCATGGTAAGGTTACATGGTAATTTTTTCCAGAATTCCAGTATTTCCAGTTTCACATAAAAACATTTTTCAAATGCACTACAAATGTAAAATACTATAAGGACTAAAAATAGGGAAGGACTTAAGTGATTATATAAGAGCAAATTTACAAATCCACATGAAGATTCATAAGGACTTCCAGAATCCAAGAAAAGATGCAAAACCTTAAAGATTTCAAACTTAAAATTCTGTGTGCTTCCAAGGTGGGAAAATAGATAAGTACCTTTGTCACCACTTTTATTTCATAACCTGTCATTTCCAATATAAGGCTGGCTTCACACCTGCAGCAGTCATTCCATTTTTGTTTAATCACAAAAAAAAAGAAAAAAGGAATATGAGCTGAGGATGAGTCCATTACAAGACAGACACCAAAGCAGTCCGACAGATACTATTGGCTATAATGGGGTCCTTTGTGTTTCTCTTATGGGGTTTGTGAATCTGCTACTGATAGAACTTCTACCACAGAAATGAACTCAATCTTACAACTCTGACTTTTATTGTTCTTGAGACAGGCCAATGAGTGTAAACTTTATGAAAAATTACTTTACAGAAGTGTTTTTGCAACCTTCATCAAATCCAACATTTTGCGTCCTTCAATAGTTGTGGCTCCACCAATTCTGGCACATTTATAATTTTTTCTCTAAGGGCTCGTTCACATCTGCGCCCGGGGTCTCCACTTTCAGGTTTCTATTTCCTGCCCAAAACTGGGCAGGAGACGGAAAACTGCAGTCATTTTTCAAACTCATTCAAATGAATGGGTTTGAAAAGTGTCCAGCCATGAGTGCCAGTGAGCGTTTTGTGCTCTCCGCGGCAAAACCGTTTTTTTTAACTGGACACAAAGTTGGACATACAGGAACTTGTGTCTGGATTTAAAAAAAACGCTTTCGCAGCGGAGAGCATAAAACGCTCACCGGCGCTCACGGCCAGACTCGGTCTGACAGGTTTCCGTCTTCTCCGTCGGAGACCAGACGCTGGTGTGAACCCAGCATCACCCCTACCATTCTGAGTAATCATTTCTGGTAGTTTCAGAACCATTATACCCTCTTCTACTAGGTGTGCACTCCCTTTCTTTCTGCTCCAGCCTAGGACCACCCACCTGACATCAGAGGACATATTTGTGCCAAAAATAATCAGAAATGATTTCTTGAGAACTATTGGGGTTAGAGAAAAAAATCCATCTGAGCTAGATTCAGTTGAACAGTGTCTATTGAAGTATGTATTGAGTTGGAGGTGGTGAAGGGTCCTGTTTATATTATCACCCTCATAAGCAGGACTGAGACATTGTCTGGGCAGACAAGACATCTTCATGGGAAGCACTGAATTAGCACTGCATTTTACCGTACAGGTAATTGGATCTGGTGTAGACTGCTGACTATGTGGTACTGTTGATCTTACTACAGATATATGGCACAGTGGTCAACCGACTCTGCAATTAGAACTGCATGTGAATAGAGAAAATGATGGTGGAAAGAATTGGGAAGTTTGTAAAATAAATAATGATTGTTTGTTCTGCTAAACTTCAGAACTAAAGATGGTGGGTGTATGGATCATCTGCCCTGAAAGCTTGTCCAGCTTTTAGCAAGCAGTAAATAAGGAATCTGGAACAAAATAGTCATAATAATATTAGGATCAACTAATATGCTAGAAGGGTAGGGAATTTTCAGATAAACCACTGCCAAAAGCCCCTCTATATATTGCTGGATCTAGGGAAGGTCCGTTGTTCCAGATTTCCTGACATGTCCCTTTTGCTAAATACAATTTTGGCTACAAATGCCATATAAAGCATGTTCTTTAATAATTATTAGTTGATATCTGCTGTAATATTCCTGAATATGTATCAGTAAACTGACAACTGCGAGTTACCATTCCACTAGTTACAGAGGTGCGCCTCTCTGCAGTCTGATTTTGTTAGCACCATTTTAGCAGTACTGTACTAGATTGAGGCTACACGTTGCTGAAAAGCTGTTTTGTTTTATTCCAGATTTTGCCGCATTTTTTGAGGTTAAGCCAGAAGTGGATATAACAGAAGGAAGTAGTATGAGTGATTCCTTATTAATGATTCCTAATATTTCCCATTCCTTCTCAAGTGACTCTTGGCTTTGGCACAAAAAAATGCAGCAAAATCTGGAACAAAAAAACTCAGTTTTTCCATGACTTGTAGACCTAGATTAAGGAACCATGTAGCATCTACTTTGCAGATACTGTAAATCGCTTTTTTTGCAGCTGCAGCATTTACGCCACGTGGGGCCCCGGCCTAAGGCTAAGGCACCATGTAGTGGGACACAGCAAAAAAACACTGTGAGAAAACAGCAGTGGCAACGAATTACAGTTTTTCCTGCAGAACTTTATGTAGAAAGACCGCAGAGGAAACCTCTGTTTCCATTAAAGGATAGGGAAATCGCCAGCATTTCCATAATTGCTATGGTTTTGGAAATCGCAGCATGTCCGCTGTGCGTACTTTTCCACTATGTGATGATGGGATTTGTGCCAAACCATGGGATGAAGAATACAAGTATTTATTAAAAATAAACTAGATGTCAGTACAGGTAAAAGGACATCTGTAGGTTAAGGCCACATGTTGCATAAATGTGACATTTTGGGGTAATGCAATAAGGCAGTGGGAGACATATGCTCCATTTTAAAGTTTCAGCAAAATCAATGAGGTTATATTTAATCTCATCCCCGCGGTGCAGAAGATGCGCCATTTTCTAAAATGTGTATGTTTCTGGAATACATGACATGCTAATTTTACCTGTGAAAGCACTGTATTTTCCCCATAAACTAACATGAGAGAAAATATACAAAATAGCATAGAAGCAATAAAAAGTGTACGTATTTTCACCATGGCATTTTATGCAATGTTTTTTTAGCTGTGTTTTGTGACAAGTGGACTTATCCTCAGGCTGAGGCTCCACGTTGCGGAGACCTTTTTTTTTTATCCAGATTTTGTTGCGGTCTTTTGAGCCAAAGCCAGAAATGGATTGAGCATAAGTTAGACGTATAAGGGCTTCCTATATATTTCCCATTTTTTTATAGCCATTCTTGGCTTTGGCTCAAAAAAACGCAACAAATTATGTAACAAAAAAAAGCTGTGATTCCGCAATGTGGGGCCTCAGCCTCAAAGGGATTTTAGGGTTAGGATTTGGGGCTACATTGTATGGACAAGAGTTTTTGGTCCAAAAAATGGTTATTGTACCTAAATGTTTATATCCCATTAGTTAAAGGGTTTGTCTAGGACTGTGTTATCTACCATTAGAACAGGTCATCAATATCAGATAGGCCTGGTCTAACAACCATTTCCCCTATGATCAGCTGTTTGAAGAGGCTGCTGCTTTCAGACCATTATTGTAGCATCTTCACTGCATATCAAGCACAGTTCGTGCATTGTATAAGCAGCTGTGCTTGGTTAGGCAGCTCAGTCCTATTCATTTAAATGCATTGCTACATGGCCATGTGACCAATGAATAGGATGTCACTGGCCTGAGAAGACAGATAACGCTCACCACATCTCTGTGGCCTACTTAAACAGATAGACAACAGGGATCCTTGGTGTCGTACCACCACCAAAGGATTTTATGATAACTAAAGTAGAGAATCAGGTTTCCTGCCAACTAGAATAATGTAATCATCAATTTTAGAAAGCTACACCTATGAAAAAACCGGATACTTGTCCCAGCAATGATGACAGTGTATGTGTTGTAGAGTTTCATTCTGATCCAGTGGAATCTTATGATCAACGCCATTGACGAAACCACGCAATGGTGAAAGAGAATTGATGCATTAAGTGTTTTACTGTGCAGTCAAAAATGATATCTGCCATTCAGGAGTAAAGCAAAAAGCGTATCAGTACTAAGGCATAAATAAGCATCAATCTTACTGTCAAGGCACATATATACATATGGTGTTCACCTTCATTTTGTGACCAAGTATGGTCTGCCTTAGTTGACAACAAACCCAGTGGGAAAGAATGTAGTGTATAATTTGGGCCAGGGCAAGCGCTATTTGGCACGAAACGGCCATCGCCTAGACGCTTTACTTGCTCCTTTCTCACTATGAGGTTGTTTTTATATTTGGAACTGGAATAAAGGTGTTTTTATGATATGAAAATGAGGTGAGTGCCCCCATTCCCTTTGTCTTTGTGATGGGAATGTGGTTCTATAGTGGAGAATAGGGGTCACCACTAAGGCTTAAAAAGGTTCCTTCAAGTGCTGGGCGGATTACTCTTTGGGACTAGGACAGTGACATTCCATTTTTTCTGTTGGATCTTTGGATAGACTGTTATATGTAGGAGACCATCCTTGTAAATTAGAGTTAAGGACAAATATCAGATATAAAGAGCATATTAAGAATCTCCGAGGCACAGCTAGGCATATAAAAGTTAATAAATTATTAAGATTCATGTGAGATTTTGTAACGTGAGGTAGATAAAATTACTCATATTCACAAGGTGCACGGAATATCTCATTCATGGTTGTCACACACATCACCCAGAATGAGAAGCTGAACTTTAAAGATGGCAGCCCCCTGTTCTAAACATATTTAACAACATGCAGATCATTTATAGAATATAGAGTATTATTTGATTAACCCTTGCAGTAAAGTGGGCTGGCTGACTGAAAAGAGAATATCAACGTACATTAATGAGAAATCTGAAAGTCAATTAAGCGAGAGACTAAGAAGGGGCTACAGTGGGCTTATAGATTGTGGGTGATGGACAGGGTCATAAACTGTCTCCCTACTCTGTAGGTTGTATAGTGTCCTCCTGTGAACAAATATGAACAATCCTCAAAATACCTTTAACACAAAATCAAAAATTGTATGTATGGCAGTCCACTGGTGAAATCGAAAAAGCTGAGCAACATTGCTGTGGGAACTGAATCATTTATGAATAATGATACTCTATCACAATCAATGAAATGAGACGCACAGGTTTTGTGCTATACACACCGCCAGCACATGAGCACAGGAACCTTTTCAAATCTTCCCTGTGTCATGGAATTCTGCAAATGACTAAAAATGCTTGAACCAGTGCCCAGGAAACAGACCAATATATGCAGATAGCGACGAGAAGAATTTCACTTGTACATCTATTTGTGAAATGCAGGCTGGTATTTGATAAATGACATTTCGTGCATAGTGATGGCATTCAACAGGACAGTATTCCATGTCTATTCTATTATCATGCAAAATTACAAATGCATGTGAAATCGCCAAAGACTAAGGAATCCTTCTGAGTATAATGCAGTGTGCGCTCCTACAGACTTAGACTAGTATACATACCTGATTGTACTATAGCATATATACATATATACAGTATATATATATATATATATATATATATATATATATATATATATATTCATGGATATACCCCATCTAATCAATATACAGACATTTACAATTGAAAGGCAACCTACAGGACTGATCCACAAACTCTTAGTCCAATATTCAATTAAATTATCATACCAATACATGTACCCCTTAGTTCTACACAATGTGAGCTATTTACTTTCAAAGACTATAGAATATCGGATTAGAAAATAATACAGGTTATCAAACAGTCTCCTCGCCATTACATATGTTGCGTATCCAGACTGATAGTTTCTTGCAATTATGGGATTAGAGACATTTAATTGCTGCATAAAAGCCTACTGTTACTCCACGAATCAGTGGCCGTGGGCCTCGTGTAATGGGCAAACACTCATGAATCAGGGTAAAATAAAAAAAGGAAGCTAGCAATCCTTGAATTAATTCCTCGAAAGAAAACTGTTTATGCAGTTTATTTGTTCAGATTTTATGTAGAAATATGCAGATCAACATAGTCAAGGGTCTACCAATGAAAAATGAAGTAATAAGAAAAAAAGAAGGTTGACATTGCTGCTATAGCCCTAAATGTAGGCACATGCTGGTAAATATCTACACTCTTGAGAGTATGAGCAAGGGTCAGGCTAGATCATGTCTAGATAAAGGCGAAAGGTCACGTCTAGGGAATCAATTAATAGGGAAAGCTACTTCCAGATGCCTGGAATTGTGAAATGGCAGTGACAGACCAAGACGCATATAAAATCCCAGGATATTTGCCTGAGCAATGGAAATTTCCACAAGTCCAAGTGCCTGGCAGTATATAGATTATAGTATTGTATACCATGCCAATACACCCAAGCAGCACTTTGTGAATATTTTGTTGCTGTGTGTGCCCACTGGTTAACAAAAGGTACATGATGTTCTATGCAGAATGCAAAGTTTGCTGTATCTGTACTGTAGGGCTGAAGAAGATGCAGCATGTATAAAGGTAGGTGATTTATGCCTGCAGCATATGTGAAATCCAAGGCTTCAATATGTGACCAAAGAAGATGATAGAAAGCCTCAGCTATTGGATTTTGTTCCTAGCAGGTTGATTCCTACAGGTATAAGATGTTCACCTCCAGACTACACCTAGATGCCCATATTGCTGCAACAGCACGGAGGATGTCATGCTGAGGCATGGGACTGCTAGACACATGAGACAACACAGCACATCATACAAGCTCACATGCAGCACATCTGCACGACTACATGCATCCAGATCTAGCTATCTATCCATCTATCTGTCTATATCTGTAGGCAGACAGCTTTCTCAGCCATAGCATTACATGGTGAGGTGCACAGCCTCTCAGACAGGTTGTATAATTAGCATCCTACATGCATCCATCTCCCTTTACTGAGCATTCACCAGCACAGCGCCTATGGGTGCCCACAGCAATGACTCTCAGGATCGTCTTACAACTTGGATGCTATGGAAAAGGACTCACCCGTCGCTGATGCAGCCAGTAGCCCAAAGCTGATGAAGACCAGCCTGCTCCAAGTTTGCACTTCCAGGAGCCCCAAAACCCACCATGCCCCCCATATCCTCCTGGATGCGCAGCTGCACCCTGTCCTGTGCCCCCACTTTAGCCATCCAGAGATGGTTCTCATGGCAGATTCTGCGGGGATCTCTGGAAAAGGAGGTCAGGTATTCTTGCAAAGAAAATCCCACTACATTGAACAGCTCTTTGCTTCTGCAGCCGGAATAAACCAAGTCTCTCCCTGCACTGGGGAGATGAGATCAGGAATCCTGCTCCTCTCTCTCACTTCCAAATATTCTAAATGTCTGTGTAGCCACAAGGTTTTCCTGCAGGGAATATCCACACAATCCCTCCAGCTCCAATATTCATCAGCTCTTCATTATAATATTCTTTCCACTATCAGAGAAGCATCCACAAGAGGGAATAGGGTTTTTCTCCCTTCCTCCCCTACATACAACAATGCTGCAAATTACATCTTGAATTTGTCTCCCTCCCTCCTCCTCCTTCTCCTCCTCTCACACTGGTCCCCTCTCATAGGATACTTGTCACATATTTCTTTACCATAAATCCCCCCCAAAACATCTGAATCTGCTCATTTAGATATGAAAGAGGCAGGTTAATGGAGATAGCATGTTGTCTAAATATCTGATAGAAAGAATCCAGATGTAGCAAAGAATGCTGCAAAGTAAATAAACATAGTATAGAAAGAGTGGTATACCAAGACTTTGGTGCTTGCTAAATACATTACAGTATCACTGCTCATGAAGGGGCTGCTGAACCGTCCTAGGATCTTGGCACACACTGCAATTCTGGCTGCAGTTAAGATTCTGCTGGAGTTTTACAAAAGTTCATTAGCTTTGCAAATATGTCAGGGCTGAACATCAGCAAATGAACTGGGGGATGTAGACAGGATGAGATGGAAGGTTTATAGAGGGGGAATCAGTCATGTACTGTATAGTCCATATTAAGCCTATAGAAAGCAATTATGAAAGCTATCTATTACCCTGACCCAAGTCTAAGGAAATGCTCAAGGTGGGCTTTAAGCAAACATTAAAATTGAAGACGGATCCTTAGGTAAAAAATTTTTGTGAAGTCTAAATAAAATATTGCAGGTGATGCATTCAACATTCACTAGTGTCTGGTGCAGGACCATTTTCTTAAAGGAATTTTTTCAGGTTCAAAATGCCTCCTAAACCAATACCATGAGTCTTTAAAGAAGACCTATCATGTCCTCGGGCACATGCAGTTTTATATACTGCTAGAAAGCCAACAGTGCGCTGAATTCGGCTTTCCTGTTATGTGCCCCGGGGCAAGAGATATCGGTACAGTTACTGATATCTGTTCACTGTCAGAAGGGCGTTCCTTGACAGTCTAGCTGGGCTGTAAGGAATGTCCGCCACCCTAACATTACTCATCTATAGACCTATACTGTTAAGGGGGGCGTTCCTTACCACCCAGCGCTGAGCTGAGCTGTGAGGAACGCCCCCCATCCCAACTGTACTCGTCCATAGCTCTGTACTATGAGAGAGGGCTTTCCTTATCGCCCAACCATGATGCTGAGCTGTTAAGAATGCCCCCCCCTGTCCATGGATGAGTGCAATCAGGAGGAAGGTGGGGGGCAGTCCTCACAGGTTAGCATCATGGCTTGGTGGTAAGAAACACCCCCTGACAGTACAGAGCTATGGACAGTACTGTCGGGGGGAAGGGGGGGATGCATTCCTCACAGTCCAGCTAGACTGTCAAGAACGCCCTTCCGACAGTGAAGCGATATCGGTAACGGCACCAATATCTCTTTCCCCAGGGCATATAATGGAAAAGCCGATAGTGTGCTGAATTCAGCACACTGTTGACTTTCTGGCGGTATATACACAACTGGAGGAAGCAATGCAGAGATAATTTTATGGATATGCAAATTAGCCAGCAAGTGCACTGGAGGGGGGGGGGGGAGGGTCAATTTACCAGATTTCCCTACACAGTTTTAAAGCAAGCAGAAACTGAAATTATCAATGTCAGCTAAAGGAATGTGGTTGGACAACAATTCTTGAAGAATGTCAGAACCTTTGCTGCTGTCTATAGTCAGATCTGGCAAATCAGTTTTATCTGTGCAATGAGTCTAGTCAAAGTCGACTGGAATCTTTTTGAGCTAACCAACATAGAGACACTGTAACGTGACTATACATGTACTATGACATCAGTATTACCAGAAACCATATATATTGTAAGTTTTACAGAAAAGCAAGTACCTATACTAGCCAACTCATCCCCCTAACAGACTTGATCACTTTGGACATCTATAATGTGCTGTCATTGGCTATGAGCTATGGTAGTGCCAGAGAGTAGTCACTTCATGAACATTTCCTGGGTGGAGATTTTAGCCATTTTTGAGTTATTCTTAGCTCTGTGGAATATACTGTTGCTGACATGATGCAACAAAATATGTGTAGTAACCTGTTCAGAGTTTTTGAAGAATAAACGCACAAGTTCTTACTATCCAACAACTACATTCTATTATTCTTAACAGTCCTTAAGTCTCCTACTGTACTGCAGCAATTCTACCGTTCTGCTTAGATGAAGAAAGCGTGGGCATGTGGTGGGAGCATATCAATGTCTCACCAGCCATTCTGTTCTGTACCAGTGATACAGGAATATGGAGCTGGTGCAGTGTCACACACAATATACTAGTGCATTTGAGAATCTGCATTGCATCCTTAGTGATATTACAATGCTGAATGCAATTTTCCACCAGAGTACTCCTTTATGTGAAAGTGAGAGTTGCCCCATCTATTATTTTGCTCATTATATATATTGATCAGCATGCTTGAATCTTACAGACAATTCATTCCGGTCCCTGACACAGAACGCTGAAACTAGACATAGGCAACTCTTTAAAATTTGTCCATTTCCATATGTTCTCCAAGTTTCAAACTTGATGGATTGATTGTACCACGAATCACTAAAACAATCTACAATATACGTGTATCTAGGTGGTAGAGTGGCTGACTGCTTTGTTCAGCTTTCCATGGCTGGCTCAGACAGCATCTCATATGCATGGACTTATCTTCTACTTGGCACTCATTGCAAGACTCCCTCCCATCTATATACAGCATCCTGCCTTGCTCATGTGCTTACCCTGATGGTACTGCTATGCTGAAGGATAGAAGCCAGCATGAAGAGAAATATTTAATTAAATATTATCTGATCGTATACGAATGCTTAATCACTCTTAATAATTGCATTCACTGTGCTGTTTTGCAATTCTGCTTTGTTATACCATGGAACAGGGTCTAGGACCTACGGTAAAGCCTGTAGTTACCTAAATTGAACCTGTTAGAATATATCAGTATAAATTGTATCAATTCTTTAATGTAACTCCATAGTCTAAATTGTGCCCTGTAGCAACAGGAATGTCCTAATACAATAATACAGCACATCAGCTGGGAAGCTCAAGTTCCCTTCAGCTTCTCTATAAGCCTATGAGAAGATTGCCACATATTAGTTGATAATATATATATATATATATATATATATATACATGCAACCTGATCCAGTCAGATCCAGTCACAGATGCTCCCTTTACTGGCCCACACACGATATAACACTCCCCTTACTGGGCCTCCACATGATATAAAGTCCATTTCTCTGGTCCCACCCAAATTAAAGTCCACTTTTCTGAGCTCACATGGTATAAAATCCACCGAAACCCCCCCCCCCCCCCCACTGTGTACTGCCTCCTTATTGGCCCGGTACAGTTTGCTGCTTTCTTTACTGGACACCACACAGTAAATACCCCATTTACCTGCTCCCCACACTATGTACTGCCCCTTTATTGACCCCCATGCAGCTAGGGTCTCCTTTACGGGCCCCATATAGTAAGCATAGTAAGTGCTAGTGAAGTTAGGCTGTCACCTGCCCCAGACCACTCTGGAGTTTATCCATTGGGCAACCTGTTTAAAAATAATGTACCATAGTGCATAGTATAATGTTTTGTAGTGGTCCCTGAACACAGTATAATATTCTGTAGTTGCCCCTCCACATAGCATAATGTCTCACAGTGGACCCTTCACACAGTATAATGTATTTATCCTCTGGATTTGCCCAATGGATAAACTCCATTACACAGTATAATACAGTATAATGTCGCAAAGCAGCCCTCCACATAGCATTATGTCCCCCATGAGGCCCCTTCACATAGTATATTATGTTTATCCTCTGGAGTTGCCCAATGGATACATTCCTCTGCATTGCCCAATGGATAAACTCATCTGGAGTTTATCCATTGGGCAACCCTTTTAAGAATAATGTACCATGGTGCATTGTATAATGTTTTGTAGTGGCCCCTGAACACAGTATTATGTCGCAAAGCAGCCCCCCACATAGTATAATGTCCCCCAGTGGTCCCTTCACACAGTATAATGTCCTATAGTGGTCCTTTCGCACAGTATAATGTCCCATAGTGTCCTACAGACTATATAATGTCATACAACATCCCTCCAACTATTAATTATTATTATACTCTGAGGTCTCTTCAGACCCCAGAGTATAATAAAAAAGAGGCCCAGAGGAGTTGATTAAACAAAGCTAAAAACAGTGTTACTTACCACTCCAGGGCTCCAGTGCTGCTCTTCAGGCCTCTTGAATGCTATTATTATAATCTGGGGTCTCTTCAGACTTCAGAGTATATTGAGCAGGGCCCGGGGTAGGTGAGTAAAATTAATAAACAGTGTTACTCACTTCTCCTGGGCTTTAGAGTCGGTCTTTGGGCCCACCATCTTCTCTACACACTTCTCTCCCTGCACAATAACCTCTGTACAGGCCACAGAGCCAGAGCTGTTTCTAGAAACCCTTCCATAAAAGTCAATAAACATCACACTAATTCTAATGTCCATGTGGTTGTAGCATAGCATATCCATGACTACTGTTAAAGGGGTTGTACAATTGTAGACACTTATCCCCTATCCATAGGACAGGGGATATTCGTTTGATTACTGGGAGCCTGATGACTGTGTCCCCCAGTGATCAGGAGGGTGGGCGAGCAAAAGTCCCCCTAAAGCCTATTTGAGAATGGAGCGACAGTGTCTTTGTGTAACCGGCGCTCCATTCACTGCTTTGGGGCTGTAGGTATTGATGGAGATCACAGTACCACACCTTGGTTGGTCTGGACAGGAATCAGCAGTCAGTAGTGAATACCAGACATTACTTGTTGGACTAATCCAATAAGTAAGGGCCAACTTTAAAAAAAAATGCCATAACACAACTTATTGTTGTGGGTCCAATTTCGGGGGCCACATGCAATTGCCTGGATTGTGTTATGGCCAAATGCAACCCTTCAGCTCCTTCCTGCCTCCTGTGTTCTCTACTTTACCTCCCATTTTCTCCCTTTGGCCAGCCTCCCACAACACTCCAGGTGCTTATCCCCCTCTCAGTAATGTCACTGTTCTCTGCCCTAAAAGGGTAAATAAAACCTGGTCCTGAGAAACCCCTTTAAATAAGAAAGCTGACATATACTATAGGTGATTTTTTTTTTCACACTTTTTAGTTAACAGAGATGAAAATAGATTGTAAGCTCTTGTAAGCAGGGCCCTCATTCTTATTGTCTGATATGTTAATTATTTTTTCACATTATAATGTCATATACTGTCTGTTCATGTAAAGTGCTTCACAATATGTTATGGCTATATATATATATAAAGTTAGTATTAGTGTTATACAGTAAAATAGGTGACAACCTGTGACTGTGAGCTCACCAGTGACATATACCTATACTATGGGTGATACGTTTTCAAGTTCAGTTTTCTAAGTTTAAAGATCATATAGCTGCATATTGCTGATATGGCTGCATAGCCATCCATGTGTATGAGATGTGACTGTAGAGGCCATGTAACCTTGTTAGGGTTATCAGTGAAACCAATAATGTCTCCTTTCCTTCCATAGTCAGAGATGTGACTGTTGCTCATTTGATAGCTAGAGACAATTCTCAGCCTGAGCTCCAATTCTCGGCTCCAATCAATCTCCATCTATCCTCCCTCCTTTTCACTCTCTGTCTCTATTTTCTCCCTTTTCAATCCAGCGCTGAGAATTGATACCAGTACATGAAAGGTTTGTTTCATATCTGGTTAACTGCTCGCCTCTATTCGAGAGGAACGTTTTTTCTCAAAGCAGGAATCAAATTTTAAAAGCCTCACAAACACAAGGTACATGGCTCTTATGTGCCCCAGACATTGTTCTTTCTCTTCTCTATACTCTTATATGCAATGAATATACATTCAATCTCCTCTAGTGGAATGGCAAACTCATTGTGAAAGAGCAGAACTGGAATTCTCATACACAAGTCCATTTATTAACCAAGCCAAAAAACAAGGATTATCTGTTATTTACTCTTATTACATCCTATTATATTAGACGATACCTATGTCACAAATGTCTCTGTATTTATCTATATGTGAACGCTATCGGAATAGTATATCATAGTATGTGGTATATCCCATTACATAGCCGGAGCAACAATAGTACATATCTATCATATCTATCTTCTATCTGCAGGATAAGGTCAAATAGATGTATACCATGTTATAACTCTATCTATCTATCTATCTATCTATCTATCTATCTATCTATCTATCTATCATCTATCTATCCATCCATCCATCCATCTATCTATCTATCTATCTATCTATCTATCTATCTATCTATCTAATTATCAATATTAATTAGAATGATAAATAATCATCTAATATCATCTAGTACTAGTACTTAATATTGTGATTGCTTGTACATCTATTCCTTGCACTCACTACAGTTATACATTGCACATACTAAAAGGATTTTTACTCTATAGTGCCACCTGGAGACAAGAAAAGGAAAATTTTTAGGCCAGATGCAGGCATCATAATTTAACAGAGGAGCCGAGCATATATTCATCAGTTGCCGTTATTTCACCTTACATGGTAGAATATAGTTATTCCACCCGGCTGATTAATTAGACGCTGCCTTATTTCTGACACTGTAATGAATCAGTTCCATACAGGAACACAATAAGATAAAATAAAAGGGTATGAATACTTCACATGTATTCAGCATTGTATATACCTGCCCTTGTAGTACTGGATATGCAGTCACATGGGTCATTTACTTCCCAGACAAAATATGCAGATACACAGTGCTTTATGTTTATTGGGAAAAGTCCCGTCTTTTGTCTTGACTGACAAACATAATTGCATTGTGAACTCTATACTAAGAAAGAACATTAACTAACCATATGACAGCTGTGGCCTAAGGAAATAGGACCCAGACCAACTGTTGGGTGAAGACTGGTCACAGCTTTACTTAAATAAATAAATAAATAAATAAATAAATATAATATGTATCTATGTAACATAACACAATATGTCAGCTAAAGTATAAGGCTGTGGGCATGAAGAGGAAATCAAACACCAAACGTCCCACCACAAATTTTTAATAGAGAGGTGAGCCCATAGGGTACCACCTCCCGGTCCAACTTGGAACAGAATAACTTGCTGGTTAGACCTAAACAGTGAGGCAAACCCAAGAGGCTAGGGCCAGGGGCGTAACTTGAGAGGGTGCAGTGGGTGCAGTCAAACCGGGGCCCAGGAACCTTAGAGGGCCCATAAGCACTGGCATCAGTATAGAGATTGCAGCTTCCATCTGGCTCATAAGCCAAGGAGACCCACAGATTACCCTAACCACACTAAGTTTGATTAAACTCCTTAGCTCTCGCAACCATCACTATCAAGAATTCACTGTAGGGATGAGGTAGCTGGCCCCGGCCAAAAGATTGCACTGGAGTTCACAAGACTTTAGTTACAGTATGCCACATATGCAAGACATAAGAAATAATGCTGGCAGATTCTGTCACCAATTTTATCCATCTATGGCAACAAGACGAGAATGGCCTTGAACCTTTACAAGGTAGAGTTGGTCTGCTTGGACACCACCTCTCCCATGAGAAATACTCCAAAGTACATAAGTGTAAATGCTGAACAATATTATCACAGCAAATTTATGAGATGATCTTCAGTAGGTTATTTAACATATTAGGAAAGATTGGTTTGTGCTTATTTTAATGGCACCTGAACTCTTTTTCCTAAGGGATATCTTCTTGATTTAAATATTGGACTCCAGTCCATTAACATGCCCTTATGTCTAGCCCTGAACCATAGGTTGAGGGACAAACAGCACATCACAAAATGGCAGAGCAAAGCCAGCATGGGGGCAGAAGAATAGGAAGACCTGTTCACGACTTGGACGAGATGGAGAACCCCACAGAGAGACTCATATCATAGTAATAGCACCCTTGGAAGAAACAGCCTAGCAAATGGTAGCTTTTGGGATATAAAGGCAGCAAATGGAAGATGTTCTCAATGTTCTATTATGCCATTAATGCTCCACCTTCGAACTCTCTGAGCAACAACAGGACTTAGTTGAAAGATGCGAGGTGCATCATTGATTCATTGCTATCAATGCTGTCATTAATTGATGAGCCTATGGGAAAGGAAAGGTGATATATTAAAGAGGTTGCCCAGTTTGGAACAAATATTGGGAGGCAAATGTTATTCTTGGTACAAGTGCGACAATGTTCCAGAATGCTTTCTGTATCAATTTCTCATGGTTTTTTAGATCTCTGCTTGCTGTCACTTATTCTGCTTACTTCCAGCAGATAAAAATAAGTCCATGGTCAATCCTTTTATGTGAATTTTAATGAACTCTCTGAGTTGGGGATAACTCCTATTAATGACGCTATCAGATTGTAGAAAGGTGAATCCGTAAATGGCCCCACCATTCTACCCAGTGAACGCTCTGGCTGCAGCTTGTTGGAAATCACTGATAGGTGTTTCTTTGCCGATTTCGACTTATTGGCAAAGCTGTGAGAGAAATTGGGGGTAAAGGCGGATACAAAAACCTACTGTAAACCCTTCCTTACACTTTCAGTATCACAGTTTTTAGGATATTTGACAAACCCCAGTTCCATCATTTCTCTGTTCATCAGGGTCCTCCTTCCCTGAAAGCTCTAACAGGTTGTTTCACTGTAGCCAACTTGGCTTTTTTGAAACATTGCACATACATGTTTAAAATAGCATGATACGTGCCACCTACAATGGCTCTCTTTGTAGAGTCAACAGATTCCTCTGTGGCCTCCCAGAGCTGGCTGTGGCTGGGCTGAGAGTGATCTCTGGTATAACTGTATTACAATATTTTCTATTGTTTTGTAGCCTGTAGTCGCACCAGACAGCGCCACCTAGTGAGTCTCACACATGCATCACACCCCCCATAGGATTGAATAGTAACCAAATGTCCAATGGGAGGAAATCACCTGGTAAAGGAGTGGATTCAGCTGATCACTGATTCCCATAGTAACACCCGGGCAGAAAGTTCCTGTGTGTATTTGTTGGTGAGGAGATTCTGGAGTTACTGAGTTGATGAGGAGATAAGTTTGGAGTCCTGTGACGTAAACAGAAAGCTTAGTGCAGGTATCTCTAGAACTAGACAGACCAGGAAGGTTGGGGAGCTGACATACTCCAACTATTCAGAAGATCCTATCCCGTCTGCCTAGCCATTGCCCTGAAGGAAGTCAGGCATCTGGAGAAAACATTCTGGAACACGAGCTCCATGGCAAGTATCACAGGATCCAGGGGCCAAACCCATACCTGTGGAACATCCTGCCACCTTTATTATTGCACCCCAAAACTCTGAGCTATCAGGACCACATAATGTGAGTGGGGAATATTGTGTGCTAAATATTGTGTGCTAGTATGGTGTGGGCATTCTCCTATGAGCCAAATAGGAACCCAGATGCACCTTAGGGCTGTAACAAGGACATTTAAAGGGCTAGGAACACCTTTCAAGTCTACCCTGCATCCCAGGACTTTGCTGTGTCACCAGGTGTCCCCTGTTATTATGTACTGAAGAAACAGTTTAAGCATTTGCGCCTCCACACCCGTGGAAAAGTTTTCAGTAAAAGTTCAACTTTACAACTGTTTCTGTGTCTGACTCTGCACCGACAACATCAGGGCGCCCCAAACACCACCAGTCAACACAGCATAGGGGAAGTGCCCCGGGGGAACAATCACTACCAACATTTGTGCAGCCCCCTCATCACCGGTACTGGTAATGTGAGACAGCACCAGCTCTGTGCCCTCGTGCCCAGAGACCATGAAAAGTCTGCAACCCGCAATCCCAACTGCAGAGTTACTCCCCCACCGCAACACTATCAATTGGGGATTCATGGGCTGATGTCACTGCATGGACACTAGCCCTAGATAGAAATGTTTGCTGGGTTGGGTGACTAAGAGTTATCATCAACATCCTGACGGTCTCAAGATAGCTCAGGCCTAGATACCAATCACTTCCGAATTCTGGACCAACTGGACCAGTTATCACACCACAAATCATATCAACTTAACACTTACAAAACCTTAACACTCCGCGCCATACTAATACACTGTGTATATGGCTAGATTTATCAACAAAATGTTTCCATTATTGTTTATATTGGGACACAATATAGAATATTCTTCATACAAGCATATGACATGTTACAAATTGTGAAACTGGTATTATAAAGAAGATATAAAAATACATACTTTGCCCTGCGAATGTAACTGAGCATAACTTATAATGTGTTGCTTTAATACAGCACAATGATGCAGAAGCCAAATATCTTTAATTACTCCAGGCTAGCTAAATTCACATATTGAAAGCCCAATGTCTATCCATAGATGAATATCTGTCTGTACCTATAACCCTGTTTTGAGGCCTAGTGTCTTTTAGTACTGTACTGTTGATGGTACATAGTTGTTTGGCGACTTCCCTGCGTGTTCTTGGCTGGTGATACGTATTGACATTCGCAGTAAATTGTTATGCAAATAGCTTACTGGTACAAGGAATGAGAACAACAGAATTAAAGAATACCGTAAATACTGTACGAAATTTGCACCATGCAGGATACATGTATATGTTAGAAAACAGGCAAGCGAATGACCCTTTATTTTTCATATATTTCAGACTGTACTCCCTTCTACCAAATCGCAGTAACTGAAATGCCATTATTAGAAATAACAATTCCAGAAACATCATGCAATAACCATAAGATGTTTCCATGATTTTCCTTGGAGCATTAGTGAAAACAGCAGTAATGCAATTTAAAATAATAAAACCAGGGTTCGCCCGCACCTTAGATTCCCGAGCGAGCTCTGTTTATATTTGTTTACATTGCAGCCATAGTGCCCATTTATTTTACAATATTTTGTTAGGAGGTGCTAACTTTCTTGTGGAACTGTTTCTCATTCACAGAAATTTCTGCAAAAAACATATGCTACAAGTGAATTTTCAGTTTTTTAATGAAATTGGATTTTCTGCATCAGAGTATATAGGGGATGATGTATCATGGCTTGTGCACCACAGAAGGATGCTTTACAAGTCATGAAACAAGTCACAATTTATTATTATTATAAATTTTACAATTTATTTCATAAGTCGCAAAAATTACATTTTAAGATTTGAGCCCTGCACGCCACTTTCCTTAAAGGTGGCATCAGCCTCATCAGTTTTATCATCACAGCAGGTTTTTGGTGTAAACGATACCAGAAATTTATGCCCGCAAGAAACTGACGTAGATCTCTCTTTTGGCGTATTCATCCTGGAGAATGCGCCTAATTTATGACGATACGTGCACTTAGCGATAAACTACATGCAAACTCCAGCAGGGATTATCAAGACCAGGGTGACAAACTCTGATCTTGATAAATCAGCCACATAGAGTCACTAAGTCTGTTTACTGGCTTAAGACTGTGTGTATTGAAGAATGTGCATTATAATAAACTTCCTAATCTACTTAATAAGAAACTGGAAAAGATAAATGCTAAAGTTAAACCACAATGTTACTGAAAGAACTGCACAGAATGATAATGACAAGTGTAGCTGAACAACGTAGTGATGTACAAATAGCAGACAGGAACATCAGAAGGATTAAAAAGTAAAGAACTTTCTCAGATTTTTTAATTAAGTTAGATTAAAATCTAAAGGAAGGTTGGCAAAGGTTAAAGCGTAACAAAACTTTCGGAGAACTTTTGATTTCTGGCAGTATATCTGGCACAGATAGCTCTTCACCCGGGGCACAGATCGTGAAAGACGATAGTGCGCTGAATTCAGCGCACTGTCGGCTTTCCAGCGGTATATAAAACCGCATGAGCACCAACTCGTGAAAGGTCCTCTTTAATAAATTGTGTAATATATTTTATCACCAAATTCTGCATCCTTTCTGTGAAATCCTACATTTCTTCCTCTTTCCCTGGCTTCTGTATTGAGAGCTTTTCCTGCCTTTCACTAAATGTTACTGTGTAGAGTTGAGCGAATAGTATTCGATCGAATACCTCGCTCCCGTGTAAGCGTCTGAACACCAAGGGGGTTAAGCGCATCAAATATTCACTGCGCTTAACCTTAACCTTGGTGTTTGGCCGTTTACACGCATTCCTATAGGAGCGAGGTATTTGATCAAATACTATTCGCTCATCTCTATTACTGTGTATTGGAGTACATGGCTGTGTAAAATGTAGAGAAAATGAGGGTGGGGAGGTCACTTCAAACTGTTGTATCTCAGGCACTATCAAACACACAAACTTCCACAGGTTGAAAAAACAGTCCCACATAGGGATGCATTTTTTTTAATTTTTTTTTTAAATAGGCTGTTACCCACTGGAGTAACCCCAGTTTCCGGTCATAGCCCCGTCCGCTTCCCTTTCTGCGTCCCATATCATATAGCTGGGTCCCGCTTGAAGCAGATGTGGCTGTGAGCAGGAGCGGAGTTGACAAAACAAGGGACAAGGGAGTTGACAAGGGAGGTGACAAAAATAAAAACCAGTGCTACTTACCTCTCCTGCGCTCTGGTGTGACTCCTTGCAATCTTCAGGCCTCTGTAGTAACATCACAGGCGTCACCTGGGCCAGACCGGTGTCATTATTGATTGCGATGCCGGCCTGGCCCAAGTGATATCTGTAACACTGGTTTTTATGTTTGTCACCTCCCCTGGTTTTCTGATCATTATACTATGGGGTGTGTGGGGTCCCTTCTTTGATAGTTACGGCCCAGTTCTGTCCATATGCTGCACAAGACCCCAGAATAGTTTCATACCTGCTGCATTACCTGGGATTCACCTCTGGGGCCTAGCATATGAAGAGGTGACGTTTTTTCCTATAAATTGTTGTCATGGACTGCAGCAATCTTTTTTTTTTTTTTTTAAATGTAGATTGTGAGCCCCACATAGAGCTCACAATGTACATTTTTCCCTATCAGTATGTCTTTTTTTTGGAATATGGGATGGAAATCCATGCAAACACGGGGAGAACATACAAACTCCTTGCAGATGTTTTTTTTTGCCCATGGCGGGATTTGAACACCAGGACTCCAGCGCTGCAAGGCTGCAGTGCTAACCACTGAGCCACTGTGTGGCCCCCGGACTGCAGCAATCTTCTTAAGATCCCCATGTCTCATGACACGGAAACCACTTAATGCCGGTATGTATTATTACGTTCATTTGCCAGGCAACAGGGCGTAATAGTATATCCTGTGTCACTAAGGGGTTAAAACTCCAATTATGTAATTCCAGTATTGATGACAACTAAAGGGATCCTAGCTTCATGCTTGAAGAGGAACTTTCATACCATCAGAGATGTGTAGTATCACATGCCACTAGAAAGCCATTAGCTTTCCCGGTATGAGCCCCGGAAGAATATCACTATGGAAGAATACTGCACATCTCTTAGGACATGAAAAGTCCTCTTTAATTTATTAGCTATTAGAATAGATTGGTAGCATGCATTAGTTTTCATGACATTATGACACTGTTTTCCATAAAGTACCTTGTATTATGGAGAATAAATCTTTAGGGGTTAGGACTAGAGATGAGCGAACAGTGTTCTATGGAACTCATGTTCGATCGGATATTAGGCTGTTCGGCATGTTCGAATCGAATCGAACACCGCGTGGTAAAGTGCGCCATTACTCGATTCCCCTCCCACCTTCCCTGGCGCCTTTTTTGCTCCAATAACAGCGCAGGGTAGGTGGGACAGGAACTACGACACCGTGACGTTGAAAAAAGTAGGAAAAACCCATTGGCTGCCGAAAACATGTGACCTCTAATTTAAAAGAACAGCGACGCCCAGGTTCACGTCATTCTGAGCTTGCAATTCACCGGGGACGGAGGTTTCCGTCCATTTAGCTAGGGCTTAGATTCTGGGTAGGCAGGGACAGGCTAGGATAGGAAGGAGAAGACAATCAACAGCTCTTGTAAGAGCTAAATTCCAGGGAAAAGCTTGTCAGTGTAACGTGGCACTGACGGGCTCAATCGCCACAACCCAGCTTTCCCAGCATCCTGAATGGAATACACTGACAGTGTATTCCCGTATACCCCATATATACACCCCAAATCCCCGTTCCAACGGTGTGCCCCCCCACCTTCACCTCAGAAATACCCTGCAAGTCCCCTAGCAATAGAATTGGGGCTATATACACCCACTATTTTTGCTACTGCCATATAGTGCCATTGTCTGACTGGGAATTCAAAGAATATATTGGGGTTACATATAACTTCAATTCCAGGGAGAAGCTTGTCAGTGTAACGTGGCACTGACGGGCTCAATCGCCGCAACCCAGCTTTCCCAGCATCCTCAATGGAATACACTGACAGTGTATTCCCGTATACCCCATATATACACCCCAAATCCCCGTTCCAACGGTGTGCCCCCCCCCACCTTCACCCCAGAAATACCCTGCAAGTCCCCTAGCAATAGAATTGGGGCTATATATACCCACTATTTTTGCTACTGCCATATAGTGCCATTGTCTGACTGGGAATTCAAAGAATATATTGGGTTTACAAATACCCTCATTTCTTGCTACTGCCATATAGTGCCATTGTCTGACTGGGAATTCCAAGAATATATTGGGGTTACAAATACCCTCATTTCTTGCTACTGCCATATAGTGCCAGTTTCTGACTGGGAATTCAAAGAATATATTGAGGTTACAAATACCCTCATTTCTTGCTACTGCCATATAGTGCCATTGTCTGACTGGGAATTCAAAGAATATATTGGGGTTATAAATACCTTCAAGTCCTGCCACTGCCATATAGTGCCATTGTCTGACTGGGAATTCAAAGAATATATTGGGGTTACGTGAACCCACAATTTTTGCTACTGGTATATAGTGCCAGTTTCTGAGTGGAAATTCCCCAAATAATTTGGGGATTAATTCACCCTACATCTCAGGCTCTTGCCATATTCACCCAGGTTGTCAGTGCTGCACCAGCTCGTTCCCAGACAGCTCGGCCCGGAAAACACATTACCTATATAGAGGATTTGGACAATGAAGACAACATGTTCTAAATCTAATGTCTGCACCTTCTCCAGAATTAAAATAAAGGCAGCGTTTAACTTTCAAATAGCACTGCACAAAGGAAGATCTTATCAGCTTGTCTCATGACATGCTACTAAAAAGTGTCATTTGTGTATCTTAATGTAAATATAGTTGTATAAGCTTTTTGGGTTTTAGGCACTGCCAAGTTATTTATTACCACCCGCTCCCTTATAATGATGATGACGCCAAAGTCACTGTGGGTGTTCAGAGCTCACAGCTTTGGTTGACATTTGTCTTGCTCTCTGTCGGTACCAGCTGTCTTTTTGGATACCGTAAAGTTATGTTGACTTTATTAACAGCTATAGAAGCTTTAGCCAGGTTGTGACGGTGTGTAACCGTAACAACACTAAGTGGGATACACATTAATAGTCAGTCTATGTACGCTAAATGTATCACTGAAGTAATTTTTTTTCCTTCTCCCCCTAATATAAGAAAGGAACAGACATTAGACCTAGACCGGGGTTCGAGGCTTGTAAAAATCCAGTATTATTTGTTCTTCATGATGTGAAATATGTGTTGAAAAGCAACCCAAGATGAAGTCAGCCATGTGTGCCAGTGTATTACTTGGCATGCCTTTGCTGGCCCCAACTGTAAGGGTCACTCTCCATTTCCTCCATTTTCCACTCCCCTTCACACCATTTGTGGTGAAGCAATGGGATGCACTGAAGTGCACCCTCTAGCCTCGTGTGGGACAGGGAAATCAGATGCCACTCCAACTCCCTCGTCTTCCTCCGCCAGCCAACGGTGTGAAGATGAGAGGAGTGTGCTCTGAATGTTTTCTGCCTAGCAGAGGCTAGTTCTCACTTACGAAAATGGCCCCACTTTGACCTGTATATCAGGCACAATGGTGTAGGTTTCAAAGAAACATGGCACCAACAAGTTGAAAAACGTGGGCCATGCGTGGACCGTGTTTGAGTCTGGCAAGCTCCAGATCTGCTACCAGGTTCCAGCCATTATCACAGGCGCAAAAATGCCAGGCCCCAGGTGTAGCAGGGAAAAAAAAATGCCATCTCAGCCAGGATGGCATCCCTGACCTCGGAGGCACTGTGCTGTCTGTCCCCCAAGCTGATCAGTTTCAGCACGGCCTGCTGACATCTCCCCACGCCAATGTTACAGCGTTTGCCGCTAGTAGCTGGGGTGGAGGTTGCAGCGTCGTAGGGTTTCAGTCTACTCCTGCCATTAATTTTGGCCTGGGAGAGGAGATAGGGTACCTCAGTTTGCACCCCGGGACCAGACTCCACCACATTCACCCTGCCTGTCCTTAAAGATAAGCAGCATCGCTGACCACAGGCGCTTGTCCAAGTGTCGGTGGTCAAGTGGACCTTGCAGCAAAGCGCGGAACTAAGGGCCCACCTGATGTTGAGTGACACGTGCTGGTGCAAGGCGGGGACGCCACACCGGGAGAAGTTGTGACGGCTAGGGACGGCATAGTGAGGTGCCACAGTTGCCATCAGGTCCGGGAAGGCGGGAGTTTCAACAAACCGGAACGCCAACATCTCCAGGGCCAGCAGTTTAGCGATGTTGGCGTTCTAGGCTTGCGTGGGTGGGTGGTTAGCGGTGTATTTCTGCCGGCGCTCCAATGTCTGAGAGATGGTGGGTTGTTGTAAAGAAGCGCCTGATGGTGCCTTTGATGGTGCAGAAGAAGGAGATAAGACAGAAACAGGAGAGGATGAGGGAGAAATCAACAAAGTGGTGGAGGCAGATGAAGTGATGTCCTGGCTCGTCCTCTGGAGTGCATCGCCAGCACTGTGAGCAGAGGCAGTGGCATGAACGGCGGGCGACGTTTGTCCTGCCGTTGCTGCCTGCCACTGATTCCAGTGCTTGGATTCCAAATGACGGTACATTGAAGTGGTGGACAGGTTGCTCTTCTCAGGGCCCCTACTCGATTTCGAGAGGCAAATTGTGTAGACGACACTATATCTGTCCTCGGCGCATTCCTTGAAAAAACTCTACACCCTCGAGAAACGTGCCCTCGATGGGGGAGTTTTTCTGGGCTGGGTACAAAAGGGAACATCTTCGGACATTCCGGGTCTGGCCTGGCTTCGGCAAAGCTGTTGACCTCTGCCTCTAGCTACCCTTTTTGGTGCTGCACCTGCCTCAACATCCACACTACTTTCCCAGCTTGACATCTGCCTTGTCCAGGTGGGGTCGGTGTCCTCGTCATCCACCACCTCCTCTTCCAACTCCTGTCTCGCCTCCTCCTCCTGCACAATGCGCATGTCAACTGGCTGCCCTGACAGCAACTGCATCTCATCGTCGTCGATGAGGGTGGGTTGCTGGTCATCCGCCACCAAATCGACCAGAGATGGAGGAGACTCTCGTGTTTGAGCATCTGGACACAGATACTCGTCTGTTAGGTCCGTGGAATCGCGAAATGGAGGGGCAGGTTGCGGTACAGTCAAAGGAAGGGAGAACAGCTCTGGGGAGCAGGGACAGTTGGGGTTATTGTTCTGGGAAGATTGGGAATTTTGGGTGGAAGGAGGACAAGACTGTTGAGTAAGAGGAGGTAGAAGCTGACTGGCTGGTGGACAATGTGCTTTAAGCGTTATCCGACAGCCATTGCAAGACCTGTTCCTGGCTCTCGGGCCTACTAAGGCTACTAAGGTTAATGTTGAACTTTTGTGCAAAGTGCAGAACTTAGGGCTCACCTGATGTTAAGGGACACACGCTGGTACAAGGCTCAACTCACCCTAAGTGCCAAAAACACTGCTGGTGCAAGGCTCTACTCATGCCAAGGGCCTCAATCTCTGCTGGTAGCTCAGCTTAAGGTCCTGTAACTTTGTTTGGAAGGGCTCATGTTAAGGGCTAGAAAAGTGAATTTTGGAAGGTCTTACCACATCACACACACACACACACTCAAAATGACAGTTAAGGGTGAGGGCTTTTGGATTTCCCATTGTCTATTCCATCCGTGGTTGTCATGGGGAACGTTATTTAAAAGGGGTGGTTGTTACTGTTTGTTGAGCTTAAATTGGGGTTTGTGTCCATCCATTTGAGGAGTAAAGAAGGTTTCCAGGTATTTTCCCACTTTGATAGAGGTTTTTTGGAATGTGGAAAGTGTGTAGTTGTTAGGCTGTGATAGTGGGGTAATAGAGGGTCTTTGGTGTGTTAGATGCCCCCAGACATGCTTCCCCTGCTGTCCCAGTGTCATTCCAGAGGTGTTGGCATCATTTCCTGGGGTGTCATAGTGGACTTGGTGACCCTCCAGACACGGATTTGGGTTTCCCCCTTAACGAGTATATGTTCCCCATAGACTATAATGGGGTTCGAAACCCGTTCGAACACACGAACAGTGAGCGGCTGTTCAAATCGAATTTCGAACCTCGAACATTTTAGTGTTCGCTCATCTCTAGTTAGGACATGGTTAGTCAGATGCATAGGACTGGGTAAAACAGAGCCATTATTATGTGTGATTGAATTTGCTCACTTTTAATGTCAGTTTTAGTTGTTTGTTAGTGTTTTATGGCAAGTACATTTGTTGCTTAGCAGTATATTCATGATATTAGACATGTTATGTAATGCATCCAGTTTTACTGATAAAGTTTTTAAAAAGTGGAAGAAAAGGATTGAAATGGACATGTAATAAAAATAATCCATGTGCCCCTACCTCAAAATTGAATCCATAAAATGTGTAAAGTTGGTAAGTGGGTTGAGATAAAAGCATTTACAGTGATATAACAGTGCTGCAGTTTGTGGCTGACCTTTAAAGTATATACAAAGGTCCCAGATTGACTAAGAGCATTAGCATGAGTGCCATGCTCTTTAAATGTTAGGAATGACCTATCCGCTGAATCTCACAATCCCTCTGTAGTAATGGTTTCATCTACTTAATCAATATTATTTGGACAAGATAATCAATTCTCTTCAGTACTAACTTTAACCGTAGAAGTTTTCTTTTTTGTGTGATATTTCCCTCTTACAAGGTAAGTATAAAATTTAGATGTCAGACTAAGACAATTATATAGAGATGAATCTTGTAACACTACATAAAAAGTGATTCTTATAATAACACTATGGAATTGATACGTAACCCTTAGATAACCATATACTGTATTTGTACACATTTAATACAGAAAAGGAACAACCTATTGGGATGCACAATATTGACTTACTCCCTATTATAAAGTGATATTCTTGCCAAAAAACATGTACTTTGCAAAACTGATCCACTAGGGCAGAGGTATCAAACTAATTTTTGCTAAAGGCAACAGCAGCCTTATTGTTGTCTTCAATGGGCTGTTAGTAATTCTGCGACTGTATAAATGTGGCCAGTTAGGTGTAATTACATTTATAGCCCGTAACTACGGCAACCATAAGGCTGATATCAACATATTGTTAATACACATGGGCAGTGGTGTAACTAGGAATGATGGGGCCCCGTGGCGAACTTTTGACATTGTGGCCCCCCCTTCCCGACCGATGCAGACCCCAGAGTATAATAATCGGAGACCCAGAGGGATACAAACATAACAAACTACTGTTACTTACCTATCTCCCAACTCCCCTTCATTCTCTGTCACTGTCGGCCATCTTCTGGAATGTCATATGACCTGGGCCCTTCGGCGCGGGTCATATGACATCACGCAAGTAAGCCGAAGTAGGCCCGGGGCCTGGTGAGGTAAGTAACACAGTTTTTTATGTTATCTTACCTCTCCCGGGCCTCCAATCGTTACACTCGGGGGTCTGAAAAGACCCCTGAGTATAATAGTGCTTGTGGGGCCGTCACTTACCGATCACGACCCCTGCCAGGATCGGTAAGTATATAGGGCCCGTTACCAGCTAGAGTAACTCCAGCTGGTAACGGCGTATTAAAAAAAAAAAAAAAAAAAAAACCACAGCGGTAGCGGGTGTCGCCGGGCCCCTAATGTCCCGGGCCCTGTGGCAGCTGCTACCACTGCTACCATGGTAGGTACTCCGCTGCACATGGGTAATAGTGTCCTAATTTTCTTGCCCCTACAGGTAACAGTCCCACATAGCTAATAGTCTTATTCGTTCACCCACATAGATATTGTTGACCCTCCTTGGTAATAGTTCTCCCCACCCCACTTCAAATTTCATCACGCATAGTCACACTTACTTCTTTTTCCTGCTGATGTGGCGCCTGCTGTGTTCCTCTTTTTTTGACTTACCGACTACCCTGTCATCTGCATATCACAAGCGGTGCTTTAAAGTGAGTGACAGCATAGTTGGCGGGACGTTAAAAGAGATGCACAGCCATTCCTACATCAGCGCTTTGCAGGAAAAATAGGATAAGTATTCAATTCCCTATGCCTAGAGACAGTAATGTGGTGAGGGGGCCTATGAGGCTCCCTGGTTTAATGGCCCGGTCACAAGGATGACCACAGTGACCCTTATAGCTGTTTGTTCTGTCTTTGCCTGGAAGGTCCACAGCACTCACCAGCTATAAAGTACTGGAGACCTCCCAGGCGAAGACCTTCCCGCTATGTTACTAGCCCCGACACAGTATATGGCCTCTTTTTTTGCCCCAACAAAGTATATAACCCCTTTATTCACCCCCCATATAGTATATGACCTCCTTACTCACCTATCACCTAATTTACTCACCTATCAATGCTCCTGTCCAGGCCAGCCTTTGCTGCCACCTCCAGGACGCACTGTACCAGACTCTGTGGAACTCCAGAAATTTATGCCCTGGCGATCCTCAGTGTCATGACCCAATGTGTGCCTAGAGATGGCAATGGTTACCGGTCTGCACAGGAAGGTTGTTAGGTGAGTAAATTTTGTGTATGTGACCCATGGGATCAATAGGGACAGATTGCTAGCTCTTTGTCTTCCCTAGCTTACCAATTAGTGACATTGACCTTTCTATTACATTTGACAACTGGGGAAGATTAAATTAATATGAAATATTTTTACTATTTTCTTTTTCCTAAACCTGGGGTACTTATAAGTCAGATGCATCTTATCACCAAAAAAATATGGGTGATTTGATGAATGCTTTAATATAGGGCATTTGTGTGTTTTCTCAAGAACTGGTTTTGCAGATGTGAAGAAGGAATATGTGTACAACACACTGGTGTAACTACCGGGGTAGCAGTGGTAGCAGCTGCCACAGGGCCCGGGAAATTTTGGGGCCCGGTGGGCCCCATATATATATATATATATATATATATATATATATATATATATATATATATATATATTTTAATAGGCTGTTACCTGCTTGAGTAACCTGAGTAAGCAGAGGTGGCGGTGATCAGGAACGGGGATCAGTAAGTGAGCCGCAGGCCCATGAACCCCACAAACACTGCTATCATTATACTCCAGGGTCTTTTTAGACCCTGGGATATAATAATCGTTGGGCCAGGGGAGGTGAGGGGACATAAATAAAACTGTTACTCACCACTCCTACGCTCTGGCAGGCCTCAGGCCTATTTGGTGACATCACAGACATCACGTGGCCCAGGCCAGCGTCATTATGCGCCTAGGTCAGGTGACGTCTGGTTCAACAATGGAGAGATCTGCTAGGACTGTGCCAGAGCCAGGGAGAGGTAAGCAACATTATTTTTTATGTTTGTATCCTCCCCTGGGTCTCTGATCATTATACTCTGGGGTCTAAAAAGACCCCAGAGTATAATAATTGTTCATGGATGGTCCACAATAAGGCATAATACTGTGTGATGGGGCCACTATGGAGTATAATACTTTGTGCAGAGGCCACTATGGGGCATAATAGTGTGTGCAGGGGCCACTATGGCACATAATAGTGTGCGTTTAGGAGCCACTATGGGGCATAATAGTGTGTGCAGGAATGTAGTTTGTGCAGGGGGTGTCTCAGGGCTGGGAGGGAGTCAGGAGGCTGGAGGAGTCCCATGTCAAATGTTCACCTTGGGGCCCCACCATTGCTAGTTACGCCACTGGTAGAACAGGTATCACTACCTCTGTGCACATCATATAGTTGATAGTTGATTGCAGTCATTATCACTTCCTCTGACCTTTGTCACTGCTTTCAAGCTATTGAGTGGGGCATTTCATTACTTCACAACTAATACAATAGCCGATACTATGACAACTACTCCTACCATCTCGTTGTCATACAACAGATCCTAATATACATGTGGGAAACAATTAGATGATACAGAGTTGTACATTTAGCATCACATTTGTTTCTGAACCACCATTTGCCTTCTCAGATTCTAGGGCCCAGGTGTGACTGCTACTTCTGCACTCACTATGACTAAACTCCTGAATTTACAGCATATGCTTCTTCTGCAAACAATTTTTTTTTGTAGGTACTCATGACATTAGATATAATCTGTCATTTATATTTCTTCTAGTATCATATTAATACATTAGTGTGCTATAAAAGCATGTAATATATAATTGTTTCCTTATTTTACTTTAGATTTGCTTTACAAGCCTTGTCCCTCCTTTCTGCCATGAGACATTTTTTCCGTTGCTATTTCCTAACTGGTAAAAAGGCATCTGAGCACAACTGCCAAAGTGTAAAGTGCACGAGAGATAAGATGTCCCTGTTTAGATCTGTACCACAGAAGGTCTCAGAAACATCTAGGCATGACCCACCTATAGGTCCCTGTCCTAGGCATATCTGGGTCCACCCAGATGCCCCCAAGGATGAGCTTGACAGAGTATGTCATAAAATTTGGAAACGAGCCCAGCTATTACCAGAGGGCTTAAAACCCCAAAATGGAAATTTGACATCACAGATTGAAGAGGTGCATGAAAGGTCAAATAATACTAATGTGAGGTAAGATTATCATTTTAAAGGAACTATATTGTCAGGATTTGGTTAGAGGGATGGCAAAGAGGCAGTTGTGGCAGTCTTATTGCCACAGGGAAACGGTAAAATACAATCAGCAACACTTGATTATTGGTTGAAGACAAAAGCAGACACCAGAAGACTGTGGGACACATTAGATAGCATCAGGTGCTTTCAACAGAGTCTGCTTTGGACAAAAGTATACACCCCTCCAGAGTCTGCAGATATTCCAAATACAAGGTTCTACTAGATCTCCTGTTAAAATTCCCTCTTGCTTTATTCAATTACCATTAAAATCCATAGCAGAAACATAACACTCAGTCTACACCTTTCTGATCTGCTAGATCTTTCCTTATGATTCAACTTCATCACTTTTGTGTCATGAGGAAAGAGCGAGGGGGTCAGAAATGAATATGCATTTGTGCTATGGATTTTAATGGCAACTGGATAAAGCAGGAGCACGTTACAATCCTGGCAGTCCTATAGAAGTGAATAGGGCGATGACCATTTACAAGGAGGACTTAGGGGGACGTTCAGTCCCATGTCCTGATCATTGGGGGTAGTGACGATCAGGCCTCCAGCGATCTTGTCCTGTTGATAGGGCATAAGTCTGCATAATAGGAGAACCCCTTTAAGTTATTTGAATGTGATCAGTGCATTAAGGGGAATGTCCAGTGTCAGGAAATAAATGTCATTGTGTAATTAAAAGTTATACAATTATCCAATATACTTTCTGTATAAATTCCTCAAGGTTTTCTGGATCTCTCTTTGCTCTGATTCATTTTGCTTCCTTCCTGTGAATAAAAATCAGACTAAGGTCATGTGATGGAGTTGCAAAGCGCATTGTAGTCACAGCTCAGTAATAAGAGATCCGCCTGGTAGCGACATGGAAGTAAGCAGAATGAATGACAGCAAGCAGAGATATGGAAAACTGTGATGACTTGATACAGAAAGTATATTGGATAATTGTATAACTTTTGATTACAAAACAATATAATTTATTTACTGAAACTGAACATCCCCTTTAAGTAGCATTTCATAGTGAATCTCCAATTCCAGGATTTCATTTGTAGTGTTGAGATCATTCTAAATGCTAGGCCATAATTTTAGTAAAAACGACCTCAATGATGAGTTAATGGACATAATTAGAAATGTCAGGAATTTATAGAAATTGTGAAGGGTCAGCATCATTATCCCAAGATATAGGTATCATAGTAGCATAGAGAGGTGAAAACAAAGGGCATTTGGACCCGGTGTTATACCCACCCGGACTTTTAACCTTTCCATATATACAGTGTATATATGGAAATATACATATATACATAATATATATATATATATATATATATATATATATATATATATATATAAATATATATATTTATTTATTTACAAGAACAATTATTCTGGTGCCTCTAACTTTCATGGGACTTTAAATATAGAAACATGCTGATCTTTCCACCGTCCTTGGGACAAGGAAAAAAAGTAGTCAGCAGTGAGTCTTTGAAGCTTATAGGAAGCTCACAGTTGCCTCTAAGGACCAAGTAGCTGCTGCATCTCTGTGGTCATATATTTTTAACCATTTTGTGCTTTTTGATATCATAGACATGCTTTTGTCTATTCAGAAATCTTAATTCTATATAGACGTGTGTATTGGCTTGTCAAAGAAGTCTACACTTTTATCCATAGCATGAGCATGTCATTAAATATTGTATGTGGTCAGACAGACATAATTTTTCTGTCCTTTAATGCATGTTGCTCTGATGTCCAATCGCCATTTCTATAGAGACTTATTGCCCTAGGCAGTACACTTTTTCACAAAGACTCAGAAATTGACTGAGTATAACAATGTAACTAGAAGAAATATGTAATCTGTTTAACTCTGCCCAGAAGTCACTCTATCTATCTATCTATCTATCTATCTATCTATCTATCTATCTATCTATCTATCTAAAAACCAGAATACTTTAGAGCAGCACTATAGCTATTAACCCCTTTTAAGGGCTGGGGTGCAAGTCCGGTAGGAAACCCAAAAAGCCACAAAATACAAAAAAGACAGCACTCAAATATTTGGGAAAAACTGATAATATCACTGGGTTTATTCCATATGTGACATTTCGGTCCCAAAATACCTGAACCTTTCTCAAGCTTAACCCACAGTAATCACTTTTTCCTAAATACTTGAGCGCTGTCTTTTTATCTATTAGAGATGAGCGAATAGTATTCGATCGAATAGTAGTATTCAATCAAATAGTAGTATTCGATCAAATACCTCCCTTTGCATAGTTATTGGTGTACTCGGTCGAATACCATGCGGGAAAAAATTGATTCCCCTCCCAGCTTCCCTGGGCGCTTTTTTTTTTACAACAATAACCTATGCAGGGAGGTATTCGATCGAATACTACTCGCTCATCTCTACTATCTATCCATCTATCTATCTATCTATCTATCTATCTATCTATCTATCTATCTATCTATCTATCCATCTATCATCTACAGTATCTATCTATCTATCTATCTATCTATCTATCTATCTATCTATCTATCTATCTATCTATCTATCTATGCATCATATATACACTGCTCAAAAAATAAAGGGAACAGAATTTTATTTGTGGACCTTATTTGTGGACCTTGGAGCACTCTACACACGTGCAAAATGTTAGTGAAGGAGCTGTGTAGGCATAGCACATAGGGCTACCATCAGGAATTTTGGGGCCCCATACTAGCGAAATTTGGGGCCCTCTCCTCCCCAATGAAACTTCCAGGTTTCTGTCCTGTATCTACACAGTATATATAATGTTCCCTAGTGCTCCCCACAAAGTTTATTGCTCCACAGCCCTCCCCCTCTTAGTTTATTTCTCCATACTGGCACTGCATGGTATAAAATTCTCCCTAAAGCCTCCACACAGTACAATGCTACACAGCTGCCCTATATGATATAAAGTGCTCTCCTGAGCTCTCCCCACTGTATAATTCTCAATAGTGGTCCCACACAATATAGTATGCTCCTCAGAGCTACCCCCACGGTATAATGCTCAACAATGGCCCCACGCAGTGTAATAATTCCAGTGACTGGAAGCCTTGAGTTGCTCAAGCAAGCACCACAAAATTTGTTTCAACAAATATTTGTGTGGTTTAGCCCACCAGTCCGTTTTGGTGCTATTATTTTACTTTGGGGCCTCCTCAGACCTCAGTATAGTAAGTGGAAGTCCAGGAGAGGTGAATAAAAATATGAAATAGTTATTCTGGGCAAACACAGTGGCTCAGTGGTTAGCATTGCAGCCTTGCAGTGCTGGAGTCCTGAGTTTGAATCACTCCTGGAACAACATCTGCAAGGAGTTTGTATGTACTCCTTGTGTTTGTGTGGATTTCCCCCCATTCTACAAAGACATACTGATAGGAAAAAAAATGTACATTGTGATCCCTATATGGGCAGGGGCAAACTACAGAAAGCCGCCCTGAGGGGCTCAGAATCTACATTTAAAAAAAAAAAAAAAGAAATACTTATTACCTTAGTTCACCTCTCCTGGGTGTCCTTTTCAGACCTCTGGCTCCCCAGGTCCTCCACTCATTATGTCCTCAGACCCCAGTTTATAATAGTCGTTTGTGGGTGACGAACCCCAAAGGTTTGACATCAGTGAATACTAATAAAGCAGCATGGCTAGGAACCACCGTTCTGCACTGCAGTACATCTACTGACATTGAGCCCCTTTACATTAGCGATGTTGCTGGGCTACAACTATGCCTTCACCCCGCTAGAGGCTTATTTATTTCTCCTTCTCCATTGACAACACAAGCATGCCAAGTTGAGCTTCCATGTATATGGAAGATCTTTCAGTCATTATATTTGTGTAGAACAGGTAATTTACTATTTGCTTTGCAATTGTATCTTTTCTTACTCCAGAGTCCTCTGTGCCCAACGTGCACATTTGGTGTACTATATACCAAGTTATAGTTATAGTCACAGTAATGCTCTAGAGCACATTTAAAGGGATTACTTTACAGAAACATCTCAAGAAATTACTGTGTGATGTCCTGCATCAGTTAACATCACATGTACTTAACATATGTAAATACAACATAACATGCAATGAAACCTTAAAGGGATTGTCTTACTATGGGCATTTACCCAAGTTAGGGGATAAGTGCCCAATTTCTATGGGCCTGGATTTTGAACCCCCAGTGATCAAGAAATGAAAGCTCCCTTAAGACCCACAATGCAATGCAGCTTCAGTGTGTTTGTGTGACCATTGGTTCATTCTGATTTATGACTGAAATCTTCCACAGCACCTACATCCCCAGGAGGAGGAGTGAATGGAACACCAGTCATGCAAACACACTAGCACTGCATTCCAAAGAGTGCGTTAAGGGGACGTTCAGTCCTCATTCTCCTGATCACTGAAGTGACCGGATCACATGAAGCTGGACCCTTCCCCCGTCCCTCTGTGCAACTTTTTATGTGCACTAAAATAAGAATATCTTAACTGTTCATGGTGTGTGTTCCAGCACACTACAGTTATATTTGCTTTACTCTCATATACAGTGGGTACGGAAAGTATTCAGACTCCTTTAAATTTTTCACTCTTTGTTCCATTGCAGCCATTGGCTAAAAGCAAAAAAGTTCATTTTATTTCTCATTAATGTACACTCAGCACCCATCTTGACTGAACCCCCCCGCCCCCGAAATGTAGATTTTTTTGATAATTGATTAAAAAAGAAAAACTGAAATATCACATGGCCATAAGTATTCAAACCCTTTGCTCAATATTGAATATTTGCAGCCTTTTGACCTAGTACTACCATGAGTCTTCTTGGGAATGATGCAATAAGATTTTTACATCTGGCTTTGGGGATCCTCTGCCATTCTTCCGTGCAGATCCTCTCCAGTTCCGTCAGGTTGCATGGTGAACGTTGGTGGACAGCCATTTTCAGGTCTCTCCAGAGATGCTCAATTGGGTTTAGGTCAGGGCTCTGGCTGGGCCAGTCAAGAATGGTCACAGAGTTGTTCTGAAGCCACTCTTTTGTTATTTTAGCTGTGTTTAGGGTCATTGTCTTGTTGGAAGGTGAACCTTTTACTATAAACATATTAGTTTTCAATTTTAAATAGCTTTTCAGAAATTAATGATCGTATTGCAAGTTAGTTATTCATTTTTTTATTCAGTTGAAGGATTAAATCAAAATTGACTGTACTTCCTGTAGCAACATTAGCACTTTGCACTAGTACTGCACTATATAAACGCAGCCTATTATTTTACTAACATTTGTCTTACCCTTCACTTCCAATGAATTCCTTTAGTAGGCCACGTTTCAATTTCTGAAAATAATAGTCTGCTATAACACATGCAGTTAATTTTCTATAAAATAATTAAACTCAATTGTCAATGTTCCAGACATAAAAGTAAAGGATGTATTAGGGAGCAAGGGCAGCATGACATCTATCATTTATTTACTCAAACCTATTATGTAGGAGTCACATCTGCAACTCAGATTATTGGGTTTTTCAATTCAATTTTTTTTATGTGGTTGGAAAATATTTAGAAATTATAAAAATGTAGATTCTATTTATATGGTATGTAATACATATAACATTTACGTACAAATAAAATTCTCTGTTTTTCTTATATGTGAATTCATAATAACTAAAACCATTTAGTAGGTGACTATATATTCCCTATGTAACCTGATTTACAAAAATTTGTGTGGTTATTTGTTCTAGTTATTTCGGTCACGTATTTCTGCACCGTCTCTAGTGGCATCCATATTTAACCCCCTAGCCACACCCTTGGACTAAAAGAATGTAAAAATTTTCAACATTGGAAAGTTTGTCTGATCTAAATGTATGGACATCACTATGTATGGGTATTGTGTATTTCACATTATCGAGTGACTGTCACCTTATATAAGCCTTATCTGTGTGCATTTGGAATACTATGCATTCACCCACTCATGGATAGTAGATGTGTGAATGGATGTTTATCAGTCTCACAGCCTTCACTATAAACCACTGGGACCTGTTTGCGTCCTGCTGTGAAGCATCGATTCATAAGAGCTAAACAAAGGGCAGAAGTTTTTGGTTACCATCTGGACCGCCATGACCACTTCTCCCAGTTGTGACTTGTCTCTGTAAAGTTTGCAGCACAGACATCTTTGGCTCCTCAATTTTCTAGGCACCCAACCCATATTGTCCTCGCCTACACAAAGTCACAATATTTCTGCTACCCCAGTTATAAAATTTGTAATATAATAATCCCCAGGATATGAATTATACCCCTGTATTCCCCCTTAATTAATAGTACTCCTCAATGAATAATGACCCTAATTAATAATGCCCTGGGTTTGTGTACCCCTTTAGATCATCAATGCCTGAGTGCCACCTAAGATTAAAGGGGTTGTCCAGGGTACCCACTTTTTTAATATGAGTCTGTGGAAGGTGAAAAAAACCCACTCACCTGTCCCCCATCTCCGGTGTTTCATAACATGGTCCGGTCCTGCTGCTCTGGTGTTTTCTTCTGGTGAAAGTCCCTGCCAGGTCAATCACTTGGTCTCAGCGGGATAAGGAAAGGGTCATGGGGCATCATAATGGAAAGGGTCATGGGGCATCATAATGTGACAGGGACTTCCGCCAGAATAAAATACTAGCAGCAGGATTGGACTGCGATGGGAGACACCGGAGCTTGGGGGACAGATGAATATGCTTTTATCCTTTCACCTTCCCCAGCCTCTTGTTAAAAAAGTGAGTGCCCCGGACAACCCCTTTAATTTTAGGTGGCACTCAAATCATTAATAATATAATGGGGTACACAGGGCATTATTAATTAGGGTCATTATTCATTAAGGGGCACTATTATTTATTGTGGACAACCTTTATTTTTTACCAATCCCCCTAATATTAGTTGTATCCTCTTATGTCTCCTTGTAAAACTTATGTCCCCCTACCATCCCCTCTGCCCCCCACTAGCTACGCCTCTGTTATAATCCCATAAGGTTAGTTCACTGTACAGTTGCATATGACTTACATAGTGTGAAAAAAACAATAGCAGATTTAAATCGGTGTACATTCATTTTTTAAATACATTTTCCATGTTTGGGTATGGTACATTTTTGTTCATAGTTCCATCTGGCAAGTATGTTGTGTACTGTATGCTTGTATACTGTCCAATTTTTATGTTTTAATAATAGCTATATGATTGAGGAGTGGGAAAGCAGTAATACAATATACTCACAATTACCCTGTTTATTGACAAAATGCCATGTTCAAGGCCTGAAACATTCATTTATGAGCGCAGAGAAAAATGAAACTATTATCAGCATCTTCTTCATTCAAGGCTGTTTTACGTTATTAATTTGTATGTAACAGTTTATGTAAGCTAATGGTTATGCAATGTTTAATAAGGTGATTGATCTGAATAGTGTCTAAGATAAAACCTCACTTCTTATACAGTTACACTATGATTTCAACAGACACTGCTGATTTTTTTTTTTTTTTTTAAATGCACCCAAGAGAAGTAGAAAAAGAATTGGTATAGAATTTCAGCATGGACTTTGTGTTTACTTTGACTCTTTACTTATATTTTTATGTAACTATAAATAGTAAAATGTTGGTTGTCAGACCGGCAGGGGTCTGACAACCAAGCCCTGCACCGATCAACTGTTTTTATTATAATGTGAACAAAAGCAGAACATGAAGGTCACAGTACAAAACCTGTACCAGGAGCCCCATCTATAATGTATTGTTTATAATACTGGTCTCCTCATATTGGGAAGAGACATCTTATGGGGCCCCTAAGACTCCTGGGCCTGGGTGCACCCTCTGTGACCCTTCCAGTTATGCATGCAAAGTTAGCATGGTGTCCAAAATCAGTTCTCCTAAATCTACTGTCCAAAATTCTAAATTGTATCTTCAAAATCTGTCCATCTGTTAAAAAGATATGGCCCCTGGAAGATTATATATAAATTAGCTATTATTTACCAAGTCGGATCTTTTATGTACGATTATCTTTTGAATGGGTGTACAGATTTTAAAAATAAAAACCCCAAATTGATGAGGGGCACAGCAGCAATACTATGTTGTATTTGGTGACAAATACCTTGTAAATTTGGGAAATTGCTGTTGACTGGAAAATTGTTGGCTTGTAAGTAGAGATGAGCGAGTAGTATTCGATCGAATAACATTATAGTCTATGGGAAAAAATAGGAATGTTGTTCCGGTTTCCATGGAAACCAAAGTTCGACACATTGGATCCTCCAAGTTCTGGAAGTAGCAGGACGAGGAGCACGAGGAGGTTTTTGCATTGAATTCAATGGAATTTTCCTGCGTGGTATTCAACCGATACGAGTATTCGATCGACTAGTCGGATTCGATCAAATACTACTCGCTCATCTCTACTTGTAAGCTTTCTAAATAAATTGAAGGACATTTAAAAGATGATGTCAACATAAAGCACAGGTATGATAAGTTATATTTATTTAATACTTTGTGATTTTCAGAGTATTTCCTATTTTGAAAATTTAAAATTTTTCTTCAAATTTCCTATTTCTCATAAAGAAATCCAAATATTACTACTTACATGAAATGGAATATGTCACGAATCTCAAACTCAAAATCACTTGAGTAAGTTAAAGTGTCGCAACGTTATTAGCAAATAAAGTGACAAATGACAATTTTGAAAAATGGGCCCATGTCCTTTAGGTGTTTTTTGGTCATATCCTTAAGGAGTTAAAGGAAGTATGCCGACTCCTCCATGCATATTAAACTGCCACCCTTGTGTAGCAGATGGTGAACTGGGGGACAGCCTTCTGCCCTAAGAGCACTCCTCGTGCTACTCAGTTAGGTTGGGTGATGTCATAGCAGTGGGAGAATCAATTCCCACTGCATGGGATGGCACAGACAGAAGATGGTAGGGGTCTGAGTCGCAAGAGCAGTGCTCCTGGGAGCTGAACACCCACCTTTAGTGCACCAACTGCCTTACTTGCATAACACTTCAAAGTCGTTTTTCTCCACAAAGTCATTTATCTACAAAAGTACATACATAACAAAGGTATATTGTAAGGGCCCATTCACACTACGGATACGCTGACTGATTCTGAACGTTAAAACACGTTCAGAATCAGTGCGTATCAAACAGATCTTATTCATTTCAATGGGATCCGGCATACAAGCGCTCCCCATTGAAATGAATGGGCTGCTTTTTTCTCTACGAGCGCTCCCATTGAAGTGAATGGGAAGCGCTCGCGTGTACGGCTCACTCGGTTCATTCCGAGTCGTACACACGAGCGTTTCCCATTCACTTCAATGGGAGTGCTCGTAGAGAAAAAAAGCAGCCCATTCATTTCAATGGGGAGCGCTTGTATGCTGGCTCCCATTGAAATGAATGGGATCTGCTTTATACGCGCTGATTCTGAACGTGTTTTAACGTTCAGAATCAGTCAGCGTATCCGTAGTGTAAATGGGCCCATAGTCTAATGTACTTTGTAACACAGTGGTGACTGTTTAATATGCTTGGGGGAGGTGGTGCACTTCTTTAACTTGTGATGCACATTTCTTCATTTCTAGATATATCAAAGGAAGACGACAGGTAAGGAAGGACACGTATTCAAGAACCTTCAGTTACTATTCCTCAGTATACAAAAAACATTTAATTTCTAGTAAACTTACAAGTAAAAGAGCATAAACATATACTGCTTTACAAAGTCCAGCTAAGAAGCTTGTGGATACTCCCCAGCATTTCTTCTGAAAAATATATTCTATGTTCAATATTCTATTCATATCAAAAGTACAAGCTAGGTTCTTGAGAAGAAATTCTGTGTTTGTGTCCCCTTGACAATACTTGTTCCTATATTCTGACAGCTCAGGGTTATCGAATAAACTTCTTTAATTTTCTTACCTAGGCTTGAAAAATAAAAGTTGGATTGTAATGGTTGTTCTAAAACTCAGTGACCCTATGATAACTTACCATAGCTGCCAGAGGAACAGGAAGAGTTGTCACTGGGACACAGACACAGAAGCTGTTCCCATAGGAGACCTGTAATGTGAATTGTGGTAACATGAGACATAATGTGATTAATTTTCTTCACATTTTTAGTTTCAAAGGTATTTATTGAAATAAAACAGAACAACAGAATACAAAACAAGTATCCAGACAATCAAAATGTCCGTTCAAATAGGCAAAACATGGCAGGTAGGAGAGGAGAAAAATAAACGGATAATGAGGAGAAACCTGCCGCTAAAGTAAGAAAATAAAAAGGTTGGAAGAGCATAAAAAACAACATTGAACCCAGTAGGGAAGAGGAAATAATAAGTACTGCTATAATGTAACTAAAAGGAAGTGGATGGGAATAGAGACCTGACTAAGGGATGGGTCAATGATAGCACACTGAAGCTGGACACCAAATATCAGAGAGTGGGCAGCTGTCAGAGGTGGTGACATTAATTTTTTCGTGGAGCATTATGGTGTCAATTCACCTAATGACATCAGTCAGTGAGAGAGACGTCTTCTCCAATTGAAAACTATGTATATCCGTTCAGCCATCAAGATATATTGAAATAACTTAAATTCAGCATATTTGAGGATGGTGGGCTTAAGGTTAAGAAGAAAGGTTGTAGCAGATAGCGGGAAAGAATGCCCAATATAGCCACCCATAGGAGGCGAGCATGAGGGCAGGACCATTAGATATCAAGTGTAGTGCCTAGGGTGTCACAATCTCTGAAACATAGGGGTGAGACCTCAGGATAACAGCTATGAAGGAGATGGGGGACCAAGTATGTCCTATGAACAATTTTCAGAGAATGTTTCATAAGGGTGACCTGCCAACTGCCTGTTATGAGCAAACACAGTTCTATACTTTGGGCTGGCTCGGTTAGCTTCAGAAAACAGGTACAGCTGAGCAGAATGGTAAAACAACCCCGAGCACGCAACGCCCTTCCACAGATCCAAGTCTGGCCTTCAGATATATTCACCAGAGCCCCTAGTGGTGGGGATGGACTTGTACAGCTGAAAGCAGTGATCAAGGCTCTGCATGCCCTCTCTTGCACATGCATCATAGGTTTGCATTAGACGGTGGAATAATGACATTAACTCATTTATGGTCAGTTGCACAGCAGAGTCAGAGTACAAGTAGAGTTTTTGATGAGGCTTTTCAGCCAGACAAAATAAATAGCCTATCCTATGAGAGTAGGACCTGCAACATTCACTTCAATGGGGAAACAGTCTACATAGTTTCCTTTCTCCATTTTACTGCCTTGGTGCGACTTTGAAAACGACCAGAGTTAGGCTGATATGTCAACTACAGTCGCAAATCACAATTAACATATGTCACATACTGTATATCCTCTATAGTGTGAAATAAATAGCTTTTACGAACATTCTAAGAAGAGTACCATGGTGTACTTTTATAATTGTCTTCTGGTTAGCAAACAGACCACGTGCACCTTACCTTCAGAGGATGTGAATGCAACACCATGTCTCAAGTGATATGCCAGAAAACTGAGGTAGATGTGTAGATGCATTCCCCCTAGTATACCTCTCAGAAGATGGTGATGCAAAAATAATTGATTTTTTTTTTTCACACAGAATGTTTTTTTTTTTTTCTGTAAAGAGTAAAATGTAAAAACGAAACTAGATATTGCCATAATCATACTGATCCATAGAATAAAGGTATCATGTTGCTTATAATATAAAGTGAAGAGCAAAACTTTTTGTATGTTAAAAAGCAATGCCAGAAATTTTCTTAACCTCCTCAGCAAGGATTAATAAAATGTGGTCATTAAGATAGAGACCCATACAGCAGTTTATCCATGATATTTTTGTACCAGAATAAGCCACATAACAGTGTAATGTTTGAGGGTATAAACTACTTTTGGGCACACAGCAGGACAAAGCTGTTATATTTTTCTTTAAAGGGATTCTACCATTAAAATCACATTTTTTGTAGATCACACGTAGGAATAGCCTTAAGAAAGACTATTCTTCCCCTACCTTTAGATTTCTTCTCTGCACCGCCATTCGATAGAAATCCCGGTTTTCGTCTGTATGCAAATGAGTTCTCTCGCAGCAGGGGGCGTTCCCAGTGCTGCGAGAGAACTCTCCAGTGCTGCCTCCATCTTCTTTAGGAACGGCCTCTCTGAGCGTCTTCTTCGGGAACTGGATTCAAACTTCTATGCTGTAAATATACTTGGTACTGTTTCACCTCTGAGTCCTGTTGTATTATTAGATAAAATATTAGGATCACGTGTAGGATGTTTCTAAGATAAACCCAGCATGAGATGGGCATTGAAGTTATATATTTCTGGAAAAATACCCATTTTCATTGTACACCATCTGCTGTGTATTACGTTTTGGAAAGCATTTCCATGTTCAGTAAGTTCACTAGACTCATTCATCAATGGGTGTAGTTTTCACAATGGACTCACTACCTGGTACTTTTCATTACACTGATACCTGAGGGGCTCTGCAAATGTGTCAAGGAGCCTGAAAGGTATTACAGCAAAACCTGTACTCCAGAAGTCTACTGGAACACTTTACCTTCTGGTCCCTGTCATGTGGTCAAACATCAGTTCTCATCCACATGTTTCCTTACTAAGGAGAAATTGGGCAATAAATTGTAGGGTGCATTTTATCTCTGAACACAACAGTTGCGGGATCAAAATGTTCACTATAGCCCTTAATAAGTTTCTTGAGAGGTATAGTTTCCATAATGAAGTCAGTTTTTTTTTTTTCTCGGGGGGTCCCATTCACAGCCGAACTATCTAATCTACCCAACACCCAAAGACTATCTAATCTACCCAACACCCAAAAGACAAATTGAGCGCCTTCCCTTCTGAGTCTTGCTTTGTGTCCATAAAGTGGTTTGTAACAAAATATGTAGTATTTCTGTATTCTGGAGAAATTTTGGTGTGTTTTTTCTAATAATTCTTGTAAAAATGCAACATTGGGGACAGAAGCTTTGATTTATTATGAAAAATATAATATTTCATTTTCATGTTTCAGTGTTAATACTTTCTGTTTAAAACCTTTGGGGTCAAAGGTTTAGTTTATAAAATGGGATAATTTAATGGTCGTTATTCACAAGATTGATGTCAAGAGGAATTATATTCCTTGATTGCTTTACTATAGGTTAAAGATGGGTGGAGGTATAATATGGCGATGTACATGAGTTCTAAGACTTAGGGGCTTTGGAAAATTCTGTATTTTCCCATAACTATTTCCCTATGTGCTATATTGATAGCATATTGTTAAGGCACAAAGAAACATATGCTGCAGGAGCATGGCATGGTCTGCGGACTTGGTTTGCCATTAGGAAAAAAGTGTATGCTAAAATTGCTTATATAAAAATCATCCACTAAGACCAACTGCCATAAAATGCTTTATCTGTACAATAATGCCAGAAAATTTCACAGCCAAAAGACATGGAATGTTTGCTGAGTAAAGAATTCATTAAGAATCACATGCTTTATGAGATAACCTAATCATTTAAGAAAATCAATAGGCATGATAAATCAATAGCTACTTTTTTATCTGGAGAACTGTGAAATTGAGTTTCAAAACCACTCTCAAGCAGATTGTAATAGCAGCAACTGGCAAGGTTCCCCCCCCTCCTTAAATGATGCGTCCGACTCTTTTACATAATTGTAAATATTTGTTTAAGACATTCTATCTTCACAAACAGACAGATTTACATTTGAAAAGCATGTATTTGTTCAAAGATGAAAGACAGATCTAATGGAGCATCTGTTTTGCATTCATTATAACTGTATTAATTTGTCTTCATAAATAACATTATGGATAATATCCAGCTTACGATGACCCATGCCTAATTTAGCCACCTTTGATTTATTCCCTTAGCGAGATGTTTTCAGCAAATAAACATCACAATAATCAAATGACTGAAGATCTGCACACCCAAGTCTTTAAGAAATTAGAATGGAAATGTTATTGTGAGATGCTGGACAACCATGTTCAATCACAACAACTACTAATAGCGTTCTTTGTATCACTTGGCATGAAACTTGTTCAGATATAGTTGATGAGTGTGTTTCTTGGTTTCCAGTGTTTGTAGGTACAGCAGTATGTTTAAGACACATATGCCGTCAGGTCCATTTGTCAGTGTCAACTAGCTGTCCAAAGAATGAATATGGATAGAGGGAACATGACTCTGGTAACCATTACAATACTTTAGAGGGATGTTTATTAGCCTTCAAATGGTGGAGAACATCTGGAATCATCGGAGCCGTGGAAAGTTTGCTTGTGCTAGCCTTAGGGCTTATATCAGTCATAGTTAGAATGGCATTGGTTTTGTCAGGCTGCACCTGGTCGGAAAATAGGGTTTATAACAAGGTTACAATTAGTTAAAAAAGATAATGGTCCTCACTCAGTGTGCTAACCTTCTTGAGACTAAAGATGGAGAGCTTGCACATATCTGCATCAGCATCTTTTCAGGTGCCTTCAGTTCAGTAGCAGAAATGATTATGTACATCTGAAAGGTAGGGAGAACATTTCAAAGAAGAACTTAAAGGTCCAACATAAAAATATTAAGAAGTACATTATAAAATATGGTCAGAATCAGGTTTCATAGAGAGGGGCGAGCGAGGAGCGATGAGGATACAGGTCCTAGGGTCAACAACAACTCTATATTCTTTGAACATGGACACCAAAAGAAAAACATAGCACACATGAAGGGATAGCAAGGAGAATCCTAATGCAAATTTACCAGTGTATTCCCTTACAACACATGAAACGGCCTTATCATAGTAATTAGAGATGAGCGAGTAGTGTTCGATCGAGTAGGTGTTCGATCGAATACTACGGTATTCGAAATACTCGTACTCGATCGAACACTACTAGCTGTTCGAAGTTGAAGGTTCGATGCAGAACCAGCGTTGATTGGCAGAATGCTATACATTCTGCCAATCAACGCTGGTTCTTCTCTTACCTTTAGAAATCTTCTCTGTGCAGCATCCCCGCGGCGTCTTCCGGCTGGAATTCACTCTGCCTAGGCATCCGGCCTAGGCAGAGCCGACTGCGCATGCGCGGGCATGCCCTCGCATGCGCAGTCGGCTCTGCCTAGGTCCCGATGCCTAGACAGAATGAATTCCAGCCGGAAGAAGATGCGGGGACACTGCGCCGGGAGAAGACTTCAAGGATAATCCAGCCCTACCGTCACTCGTGGACTTGGTAAGTATAATTTTATCGAATTTTGCCTACCTCTGAAACGAGCATTTTCCCCCTATAGACTATAATGGGGTTCGAAATCTGTTCGAACAGTCGAACAGTGTGTGGCTGTTCGAATCGGATTTTGAACCTCGGACATTTTAGTGTTCGCTCATTTCTAATAGTAATTTATGCTTACCAACACAACTGAAGAAAAACTTGGACCCACAGAGGGTCAGGTAGGTATATACCCAAGATTAACTGAATAATAAGCAAGATAGTTGTTTATATCCAAAATACAAAAGTTTATTATTCAGCATTAAAAACAACAAGAACAATGTACAAAAATGAACATCAACCGTATAATAAATGGCCGCTGCACTGAATCACCACCAAGTATGACAATTTAAACAGTTCACACATATGTATATAAAATGTTAACAAAGTATGTAATATCATCATAAGCCATCCATACATGCAACCAACAGTAGCAGTATAACATCCAAAAACAGGAGAGTAAAAATAGCAGACCTGTTGCAAACCTACACTATGGTGAGGTATGGGGATAATAGATACATGTGTAGGACCCAGCTAGTCCATATATCCAACCAGTAATGTGACATAAATAACCTTACCCATAGTGTGGAGGTGGCTGGTGGTGAGGCAGTAATCAGGGCCACAGACCCAACCTACGTTTCAGCACAAGCCTTCGTCTTTGAACATGGTATTCCATTAAAGGACTAGGGGAGCAGACTAAATCCCTTGATCTGAAGTAAAAAACGAGGTGTGACTATGTACAGATATGCACCAGTTAATACTTTTTATACAGATCCAACTGTTTTTGTTTTATAGCTGTAATTTCTAGGATTTATAGAAAGTTCTACCTTAATGTGTTCCATCCAGTACATGTTTGCTTCCTAGGGTTTAAAGGGAACATTGAAAGTGCAGTCTGATTTGTCGGCAGCATGTTATAGAGCAGGGTGAGCTGAGTAGTTAGATATAATAGATTCAGTGTGAATAGTCACTTACTGATTAAATTTCCTGCTCTTTCTATACGTAACCTGTGACTAAGAGCAATCTCTATGTCTGCTCTTACAGGGGATCCTGTTACTAGTTGCACTAAACTATATATCAATCTCCTCAGTACTTACTGCTTTAGGGTGCATGCACACTACGTAACGCCGGGCGTGTATGAGAGCCGTACACGCCGGCGTTACAGCAGGGCTGCCGAACACTTCCCATTCACTTCAATGGGAGCGCTCGTAAACGCCGCTGTTACGAGCGCTCCCATTGAAGTGAATGGGAAGTGTTCGGCAGTCTGCTGTAACGCCGGCGTGTACGGCTCTCATACACGCCCGGCGTTACGTAGTGTGCATGCACCCTTAGAACTATATAAAATGGCAGTACATAGATTGGATATAATTTTTATAGTGACTGATTCTCTGTAAGTGCTCTACAAACTTTGTATCCATTGCACTCAGTGTAAGGAAAAACTGGCTAAATGAATATGTATAATGGTTTCTGCTTTCCAAGTATTTGCTGAACTATAAAGCATTAGAGACAACTTTAATGTGCAATATTTTAAGAGTGAAGCATGTGTGGTACCACACTCAGGTCGTAAGGTGCCTGTGGTCTGGTTGTTTGCCAGTGTAAATGTTGAGAAATACCGCATAACTCTGATAGAGGACGGTATTTTACTGACTCGTCAAATAACTGTACAAGTTACTGTGAGTAGGAGCGACTGAATCGTTTCGGTCTAAATATCCTTCATCAAAGTTGCTGTCTGATGCACATAAATATAATATAAGATAAATAATATAGTGATTCACGTGATGCAGGAGCACTCAGTAACATACAATACATCACATAGTTCAGAGTAGGAGTTATATTAGTCATATACATTGGAGTAAAGTGCAATGTGGTCACATAGCATGACCAAGAACAACATTGGGTATATGAATATATTTTCATAGACTGAGAGTCACTGGTGATATAGAATCACTTTATAGAAGTTTCACAAAGGGCAATAATGACAAATTATACATGTATATATACATCAACATATTTCCCCGTATATATGTCGCTGGGAAATCATGAAACTAGGGATTTTGTGGCTGGGATATCTTCTCATATATGTAATGTCCCTGCTGATAACCCAGCTACAAAAAGAAAATAATGGCTTGGTTTCTGATGAGTCCCAGACCATGGGGGAGGGGGGGATGGAGGTTGTCCATATTGGAGCCCATGGCTTTCTGCATGTCTGAACATTAAAATGAGTCCCCAAAGATAAAATAGTTGTCATTAGGGTTGAGTGATCGTGTTCGGAAAAGATCGGATTCTGATCGGCGATCGAGAAAATTTCACGATCGCGATCGGAATTCCGAACACGATCTTCTACCTGCAGAAGATGGAAAGCTCAGAACGGAGACCGAACGCTAGTGTGAACCTAGCATAACTTATAATTCAATAAAATACTGTCAAGAGCATTTTCTATTATTTATAAGGGTTGGCCACTTTCAGACCAATATTGACAAACAAATTTACAATAAAAAGATATACACTTTTCCAATATACTTTCTGTATCAGTTCCTCACGGTTTTCTAGATTTCGGCTTGCTGTCATTCTGTAACATCTCTGCCTGTTTGGGTCTCTGAGCCACTCTCTGCTCACGTGCTGCGCCGCAGGAGGCGTGTGCAGTTTGGTTCCTGGCTTAAGGTTTTTGGTCGTACTGTGTGAACACGGTTCTACTGCTGTGATTGTGTTTGCACCACACCCGTCTTCTGCCCTTGTTTGTCTCTGCTCCTCTAATGGTTAATCTGGCCTTGCCCTGTGTGTGCCTGCCTTCCTGTCAGGTTCAGGGCGGGTTCTTCCTCCCCTATTTAGTCTTGGCTCACATTCACACTGGTGCCGGTTATTGCCTCTTGCTTGCTGGTTTCCCTTGCTGTTTATTTACTTGTATTCTAATCCTTGACCTCTGGCTTCCCTACTGACCATTCTTTTGGACTCTGATTTGGCACTGCGTTGCTCGACTGTTACCGAACCCTGGCTAGCTGACCTCCCTTTGTTGTTGTTTGTCTTGTCTGCATTTTGTGTATCACTTATACAGGAAGGGACCATCTTTGTGGTTGCCGCCTATTACAGGGCATGGCAATAGGAAGGGTCAGTTGGGGGCTTCAGCTTAGGGCTCACTGTCCCTTGTGCTCCTTCCTCCAGGGTTCTCCAGCAGCTTCTGGGGAATTATCATCTGGCTATTCTCTAACACATTCATTCTGTTACTTCTAGAGGATAAAACTCTGACCATGGTCATGTGATTTACGGTCCATAGTCATGTGATCAGCACACAGGTGCCACTCATTACAGTCACAGCACAATAATCAGCCATCTGCCTGGTAATCAGCTGTGCACCTGTGTGCTCATCACATGACCATGATCAGACTTTTATCCACTAGAAGTAACAGAATGAATGACAGCAAGCAGAAATCTAGAAAACCGAGAGGAATTGATACAGAAAGTATATTGGAAAATTGTATAACTTTCTATTGTACATTTGTTTGTCAATATTCAAGATAAAAAACAAAAAGAAAAAACCCCAAATGTGTAATAAAAAATGTGAGACAAAGTGTGTATCTATATATATGCACCCAGAATGATGGTATCCGGGTGTACTGATGCACTTCTCTCACACAGTCACCAATGGTCAAAATTTAAATCACCCAATATTGGATGATATATCGTGTATGGAGAGGTGGGGTATGACCCACTAGCAAACACTTAATATATGCTTGGCTAGAGCAACAAGACGTCCTCCCCAATATTGTCAATTCTGGGATATATAGTATAAAGCACTGCAGTCAAAAGCACACATGTCATATCCAATTGTACAGGGACATACTGTCTATAGTTCCCCAATCAAGCTAGCAATGCTCTGTACTGACGGTGTTGTCTTTCTATTAAACAAGTTGGACTTGTATGACTGTGTATATGGCAAAGCCTAGTGTTTGATATCTGGCATGCCCGCAGACATTACATGCTTATCTGCCCGTCTGCTTATTAAAACTATCCCTGAATTCTTCTAATAGATAAGTTGGAGAGGAACAAAAGGTGCAATAGCAAATGGTCTATGTGATGCTATATCAGTCTATCCCCATGCACGAAAAACAACTCCTCTATGCGTTTCGCTATGCGATATAAATAGCTCCTCAGGAGGATGATAAATATAGAGAACCTATGATGATTGCAGTTACAACTGCACTTCCTGCACCCTTGATGGTAGGGTGCAGTACTAAAAAGCTCTGCCCAGACTGTTTGGTGACTGTGTGAGAGAAGTGCATCAGTACACCTGGATACCATCATTCTGGGTGCATATATATAGATGCACACTTTGTCTCACATTTTTTATTGCACATTTGGGGGGTTTTCTTTTTGTTTTTTTATCTTAAAGAGGACCTGTCACCATTTTGCACACAGGCAGTTCTATATACTGCCGGAAAGCTGACAGTGCGCTGTGCTGTGAGAGCCGGGAGGAACTCCCCCCTCCCTGATAATGCTCGTCTATGGACGAGTACTGCGAGCAGATGGAGGGGGCGTTCTTCCCGACTCTCACAGCACAGCGCGATTGGCTGTGCTGTGAAGAGGGATGTCTCTGGCTAACTGTCAGAAACGCCCTTCTGACCATAGAAGAGCTACGGTACCGGACCGTAAGCTCTTCACACTGGGCCCAGATCGGGAAAGCCGACAGTGCGCTGAACTCAGCGCACTGTCAGCTTTCCGGCAGTATATAGAACTGCCTGTGTGCAAAATGGTGAAAGGTCCTCTTTAAATATCATTAAAAGTTATATTTTTACTCTTTCTGTGATACTTATAATACTGAGTAAATTACCCGTCAGTGAATGTTTGCCAATATTGGTCTGAAAGTGGCCAACCCCTTTAGGTTCTGTAGTATTTCTCAACAATATTTTAATATTCACATAAAATCTAATTTAACATTTAACATTCCAGACAACTTAGTTTTGTTACAAAGAGCATAAGAATCTGGATCAAAACATAATGCACTTTATTTTAAATAGTTGCTGTTTTCTGCCAGAGAAATCTCTCTCATTTGTCTCTAGGTGTCTCTTTCCTTCCTAATTTAGTGTTCACTCTCTTTTGTTAGGGAAGGTCTGTCTTTAAAATAGAAAAGGGAAAACAGGGATTGGAGTGGGAGGGTTATGTCTCATCACAACCTCTACACAAAGCTTTGCTGTTCACTGCTTAGAAAGGAGGGCAGTTTGTCACAGCTTGCAGTGAATTTAAGAAGGGTCTTTTTTTAATTCTGAATAACTTCTTGTGTTGCTTGCTGATGGAATGTTAGTCATAAACAGTAAGCATAATTTTAAAGGGATTCTATCACTAGAATATCATTTTTAAACTAAATACACTTGGGACTAGCCTTAAGAAAGGCTATTCTTCTCTGACCTTTATTATTCTGATCTGTGGCGCCGTTCCTGAGAAAAATTTTCTTTCTTCCTTATGCAAATAAGCTTTCTTGCAGAACTGGGGGCGACGGCCTCTTTCTTCTTCTCCAACTCTTGCCTCTTCTCTCGTGATCCTCTTGTCTTCTTTATAAAGCACCGACTGACTGACGGACATGCGCAGTTGGCCATTTTCCTGTGACCACAACGGACATGCACAGTCTGCACTTTTTGAAGAAGAGAAGAGGGTTGCGAGAGAAGAGGCGGGAGGCGGGGAAGGAGACTACTGAGGCCATCGCAGCACGACTCCAGTTTTTCGAGAAAACTCATTTACATAAGGAAGAAAGAAGATATTTCTCAGGAATGGGGGTGCGGATCAGAATAATAAAGGTTAGAGAAGAATAGCCTTACTTAAGGCTAGTCCTACGTGTACTTAGTTAAAAAAAAGGATCCTAGTGGGACAACAAGGTGGCTCAGTGGTTAGTACGGAAGCTTTGCAGCGCTGGAGTTCTGGGTTCGAATCTATCCAGGAGCAACATCTGCAAGGTGTTTGTATATTCTCCCTGTGTTTGCGTGGATTTCCTCCCATTCTGCAAAGCCATAGGATAGGGAAAAAAAGCACATTGTGATCCCTATATGGAGCTCACAATCTACAAAAAAAAAAGGGATTCTAGTGGTAGAATCCCTTTAAATCAGCATAGACCACTTTCCCTGAACCTCAATGCTCCCAGCCATCTGTTTTTTTTTTGGGAAAGTCAACACAACACATTCCCATTCTCCAATAAGGCTTTGTTCAGATTTAATGCAAAAACAGAAAAAAATAGACTGTAGCTCACCGTTAATATGTAATAGGAGTGCTAGGGGTGCACGACTCTGTTTCCTCTGGACTTGTGAGGCATGAAGCTTAGTTGCAAACAATGAAGATAGTCCCCACTCCACTTTGGCTCCTTTAAAATTTAACTTTTAATTTGCCATCTTTAAGATACAGCTTCAACAAAAATACAAAAAAGTGATAGTAGGAAAAAACATACAAAGTGATTAAAAACCGCTGACGTATTTTGAGGTGTTCTACCTCTTAGTCATAGTGTGTCTGGCATCTCCCACAACCTGCTTCTTTGTTGAGATTTCTGGAACAATGAATGGTTGGGTAAATTTGTGCATAAAAATGAGGAGGGTACATGTGTCTCTTCATTCATCAAATCAGCAGGGATCCCACTGGACCCCCACTAATAATATTGAATACTAGCTACAGTATAACTTTAGTTGACCATGCCTTTAAAACTTTTCTGGGCATTTTTGATAAAAACATAGTTTTTCTGCTCCACTGTTAATAAATATAGATGAGTAAACAGTAAAATGTTCGATATTCGATATTCGTTTCGAGTAGCCGCTCAATATTCGACTACTCGAATCAAATATCGAAGACACCGCAGGGAAGCTGCACGGAGAAGACTTCTAAAGGTAAGAGAAGAACCAGCGTTGATTGGCCGACTGTATAGCATTCGGCCAATCAATGCTGGTTCTGCATCAAACTTTTCTATTCGAATAGCGAGTGGTACTTGATCGAGTACGAGTATTTCGAATACCGTAATATTCGATCGAATACCTACTCGATCGAGTACTACTCACTCATCTCTATTAATAAAGTTATGTTATAAAGTTATGAAGTGAACATTGTATTAACTTTCAAACTTTACCCAACTTATTTAATCCAAACAATGTTTATTAATAATTAATCAATCATCATTTTAATTTTATTTACATGAAAGAAATCTGTGAATGGTGTAAAACGTGTTTTAGAATGAATGGTGTAAGTCTGCAGAATCAATTTTAAGTTCTGTTTACATTCCCGTCATCCTCTAAGTGCAATTAAATACGAGAATCATATTCAGTGCGGTTGATATCAGCATCGAGTGCTCGGAGAGGATCTATAATGACTGCGTATAGGAAATGTGTATTTAATTATTTACAACCTTGGTATTGTTCTTCTGTTATTCTGCTTCTATGTCTTGGGGAACACAAGATTCGTTTTAATGAGATGAATATTAAAACGTGGCTTATCTACACTGTCACAAGCGTCTTTTAGTCTTATTCTTTATTCTCTCGTCCAGTAAAAAGATAAGTCTGGTTATTCCCAGCGCTGAGATCATCATTAGGAAAAGAAGAAAAAAAGTTGCATTATTTACAGTGTTACAGGTTTTTGCTACCTTGTTCTCATACAGACAAATGTATGAATATTTCATGCGAGTATTTAATAAACTCACTCTGGTGCAAAGGTACTGTAGTGCAAATGTAGAATTTCCTCTGCTCATGTTACTTATGAATGTTGGAGACTTAGAAAATAAAAAATGTTACAAATCAGTTCTTTATAAAGAAACTCTGTGTACAATTATTATCTGAATGATGATATCATATTTTGGAGTACGGAGGGAGGTGGAAATTGCTCAACAGTGCAGAAAACATTTTTAAAGCAACCGGTCGGGTGGTTTTTCCAAAACATCAAGTAATAACCTTTTCTATGTTGTCCTTCACTAAAATATCTTGCTGCAAAGTCAAGTTGTAAGTTTTCAAAACCTTAGATTGACATATTGAATATCTAGTCACCGGGGCGGGGAGTAACTTAAACTTAAACTTTACTATCATTAGAATCCCCTTTTTTTCTAACTAACATATAGGAATAGCCTTAAGAAAGGCTATTCTTCTCCTACCTTTAGATGTCTCCTCCGTGTCACTGGTCGGTAGATATTCCGTTTTTCATCTTCAAACAAATGAGTTCTCTCGCAAAAATGGGGGCAGACCCCAATGCTCAAACAGCACTGGGGGCATCCTCAGTGCTACGAGAAAGCTCTCCAGGGCCGTCTCCATCTTCAGGAACCGGCCTCTACGTGTTGTCTTCCAGCCTGACTTTATATCTTCTACGCATGCGCAATTAGATCTGTCAGCGGGCAGAGCCGACTGCACCTGTGCGCGGCCATTTTTTTGTGGCCGCTTACTACAAGAGCTTGCGTAAGCAGCCATAAAAAAATGATAGGATCCCTTTAATCTATTCATCTTACTAAATCACGCCCTGCGCAGTGTGACTGACATGTCCTTCACATAAGACATCAACCTGATATCCTACCTATCTCTCAACCTCACAGGGTGGGATTTAGCGTGATGACTGTGTGACTAGTTGAAGCTGCTCCCTCCCCACTTAACTATATAATGTAAATTTGAACATATCATATTAAAAGTTTATAACTTGACTGTTCAGCAACAGAATTCATAGTGAGGTTCCGAGGCAGAACTTGAAGCAACCAGGCCCCAATCCAAAATATGTATTATGCACACCAGTGAGCACCTTCGGGAAGGTCATTACTTGATGCTGTCACATGCTGGGTCAGTTAAAAGTGGGATAAACACCTAACAGGTTCTTTTTAAAACATTATATTACAGATAGCCAGAACCACTTTGGATTGCAAATTTTTGGGTATGCAAGGTCAAAAAATAATGCGCACAATAGAAAATGTATATTGCATGGTACTGAGGTATAAGGACACACAAATTAGACCAATTTGATGGGAACCACATGCAATGGCACTGTAGATAATTACGATAGGTGTAAAGTGTGAAATAATATGTTGGTATCTTTACACCCAAAACAATGTATGTAATATTGGTTGATAGAGTTTTCCCCTAATCAAAATGTATCCCCTAAAAGCGTGTGCACTGGTGGGGTTCCAACCACTGTGATATGAGTGACATATGCACTGCTGCATAGTCAAAGTCAATAGGACTACCCAAGATATCTGAATGTAGTGTTTGACTATCCCCAGCAACCCCACACAGACTATAAATGGAATGGCAATGTATATGTTCAGCCACCACAAAATGGCCTATAAGGAGTATATTCTTGTGATCAGTGAGTGCCTTACAGGTCAGTCCACCACTTTCACTTATATCACTTTTTCACTTTTATCACTTATCAACTCTTTATGTTTCTTTGAAGAAGAACAGTCCTCTATTAGCCGGTGGGAAATTTGAGGTGCTATGAAGATTTAGTGCCACTATTGTATTGTGTGACATAATAGTCATAGCATTTATTGCTCCCAGTCAGTGTGTAAGAAGCCACATGTGTCTTTTGGGGCCCTGAATGTGAGTCCCCGGATGGTTGAAATTCTAAATATCATTGTGTCCTAGAAACATCAAGGATTCCATAATATTACTAAAATTAGCATCAAAGCCATATCACTGATAACCATATGATTCACATTTTTAATACATGTTTTCCATTACTCATTGCCACCTGTAATCTTTGAAAATGTCTTAAAAACTAAATGTGGCCTTTGTGACCAATCAGCTGAGATCAATCTACTAGCTTATATACAGACTAACTATGGCTGTATATTCCATTCCCTAGCTTAGTCATACTGGGAGACCAGTAGAGTCTCCAGAAACTGTTATAGAAATGGCTGTCACTTATATTTTACAACTTTTTATTATACATATCCAAATCTTTTGGGAGAGATTAAATTAGCATGGCATTGCACTTAGATGACCTTTCCCTTAAACAACCTTGTTACTTCACCACCTGTAATACAGTCATTTATTTTCCTCTAGTGTATTCGATAAAGACAATATTGTAGATTTACATCAAAAGATCCATTTAAATCATGTCCTTAAGTATGACTTACAATAATATTTTATGTGCTTGCGCTGTGTTTTGTTTTACTAATATAATCAGTGTTGTAAATCAGACATACTCTGAATTGAAACATCTGCAAAAGAATTATGGGTCATCTTTGGAGTACTTCCTTGAATGTTATAATATATTTTAGGAAGATACAGTGATCATGTATCTGGTACACAGTCGGCAGAAATACAGATAGAACGTTTTCTGTCTGGAGTTTTGCGACGTTTACTTGAGAAGTGATGTTGGAATTTGTTGGAATTAAGAGTATTTGGAATTGAAAGGGTTAATAGACGTTTGAATGGTGGAGATTGGTCCAGAGTATTTTTTTTTTTTTTTTATAAGCATTCTTGAACCTGGACACAAGAGCCCCTAAGGGTCTGAATTTTACGACAGATCCGATGTGTCTGTATTGACAGTTTAATGTATATAATTTATGAGTTGGGTTATAATTTATAAATTGTTGTATCTAGTTCTGTGTGTTTAGTGTATAACATGCTCCTTAGGGAGTAGCTGAATAGCATTTACCCTTGCTCAGGGATGAGTGTGGGCACTTGCTGTGTATACAGTATACTTGCTATGCAATAATGCTTGGATACTTTTACAAGATGACGGTGCTGGAGTTATACCTATTGTTACTACTTACCTGGTAACTGTCCTGGTGACTCCTTACACCTATACATACATATATCAGGCAGCACAGTGGCTCAGTGGTTAGCACTGCAGCTTTACAGCGCTGGAGTTCTGGGTTCAAATCCTGCCAAGGACAACATCTGCAAGGAGTTTGTATGTTCTCCCCGTGTTTGCGTGGGTTTCCTCCCACACACCGAAAACATACTGATAGGGAATTTAGATTGTGATCACTATATGGGACAGTGACTGTAAAGCGCTGCGGAATATGATGGCGCTACTTAAGTAAGCATAATAAATAAAATATCTGTAATGAATACACATAATTTCTACAAGGTGGTCAGCTGATCTACACATTTATTGCTTTGTCTATGTGACGATTCCCTAATGTTGGAATCCCTAAATAGCCTGTAGGTATCAAGTCAAATAAACCAAGTTCTTACGAATCCCATGTCCACTTTGCGGTAAAAACCATGGCACGGACCAGCTGCAATTTCCAAAACAGGCGCGGCTTTCACATAGATATAATTATAACAGAAAGTCCATGGAGAAAAACTTTGAAAACTTTCTGTTTAAAGCGCTGCAGGAAGAACTGCGATGTGTACCCGCCGTGTTTTTTTCCCCGCAGTGCTTTATAGCTGTGGGTCATCCTGTGGGGCCTTAGCCTAATTCTGCCCTGTAAATGTTTTCAGGGCTATTTTATTGACAAAAGTATAATAACAATGGAAATATGAAATAAAAAAAAATGAAGTTTCCCCCGTGCTCTGGGCTTTTGCCGTTATGTGATTGTTTCCTTTACTATATGCTTTGCTTCTACATTGCAATTAGCTTTCCATTTATCTTTAATTAAATGCATTAAATTACTATTTGTTACTGTACAGTAGTTCTGATATATTATTATGCAATACAATGTAACACTGTAAAATAGATATTTTCTTAGACTTTTTCAGGAATTCCTTTTTCTGACAAAAGAAAGCAATTAAACTGTGAGTTAATGTAAACTCTATATTAGGATTCAAAGCACTAAATATTATTTGAAATATTTTTTTTCTTGCAACTGATAATTATATATGCCCTTGTTGATCGGTTTTTAATTGAAATATTTTTTCCTAATTTCTTTGTACTTGTAGTGTTTTGTCTTGTTTTGTTTGCATTTTATAAGGTTTAATGTCCTTCTAATAAGATAATTCTGTTGTAAATAATGATAAACTTTTACATATATTTACTTAGGATGGAAAAAGGTATATTATTCTCTTGATAATACTGCAGCGTGTATCCATGAGTATGTTGAATGCTAAGTAAACCAAAAACTGATTTCTTTTCCATTACTTTATTTAAAATTAATGGAAATAACTTTTATGAATTTTCCACCAAAACATTAGGCAGCACTCTGCCAAAAGTATCATCACTCACATCATAGTCCAAAAAGCTCACAATCCAATTTCCCTATCTAAGGCCCTGTTCACACCTGCATTCAATATTCTGTTTGGGGACCCCCCCAGACTTATTACCGAACACATTAAAAAGTGGTGAGCAATGAAAGCACATGGACCCCATAGACTATAATGGAGTCTGTCTGTTTTCTGTGGAGTGTCCACATGGAACATATGGAGAGAAAAGTACTTCATGAACCACTTTCCTCTCCGCATGATTCGTGCGGACACCACACGGAAAACACACGGACCCTGTTGTAGTCTATAGTCTCACTGCTTTTTAATGCGTTCAGTATTCCGTTCAAAGGGTCCTCAAGCGAACTCCCCGAATGGAATACCGAACGCAGATGTAAACTAGACCTTAGGCACAAGCACAGTGAAGAACATTTCAAAGGAAACCAAATAAGATATACATGTATTTTTGGAGTGTTTAAGAAAACTGGATTGCCTGGTGGAACCCACACAAATATGTCCTTGGTCACAGTCAAACCCACAACTCTAATTGCTGCAATGCAACAGTGCTGACTATGAAAGCTTTTGTTCATTTACAGCTAGTTTCTTCCCACTTAATGTGTAATTTATTAATAGTGCATCAATTATTTTTCTGTATTAGGTCACTATTTGGCAGGAATGCTCAGGAAGATATCTCATATATGACTAAACAGGAGCATATGAGCATGATCATTGAGGATCTCAGTGAGAGTTTTAGTGGAATGAGCATCAAAGAACATGACAGACAAGTTATGGATGAAAGAGCTGAAGCTTTAAAGATAGAGAAGTTCATCAAATCTGTATTGGCCAAAGGCAACTCAAATCAGAATCTAACTCTAAAAGCTAAAAAGTGCTACATTCAAGACAAGTCAAGAAGGTCAAGCTCATTAGATAAAGAAGACATCTGCAGTATTGAATACACCAAAATGGAAGCCTGTAAGTTACTTGCACAATATCCAATAAAGTCAGCAGATACAAATAATGTCACATTTACTAAAATTGATAAGAAGGTGTTGAAAAATAGCAAGTCGAACATCATAACAGTCTATTGCAAGGAAGGCAGGACATCAGAAACTGCATCAAAAGATGAGAAAAATCGACTTAAAATCTATTCTAAGTTGTGCTCCTTTGGCTATCATCATGCAGGTAACAAGTACAGCGTATACACTGCATTGCTTTACTGTGCTTAAATCTGTGTAGATGTAGTGTTTTTAATGCAAGCAAAGGCTAGTCTGTAAGTGCTCAGTATTAGAGATGAGCGAACAGTAAAATGTTTGAGATTCAATATTCGTTTCGAGTATCCCCTCAATATTCGACTACTCGAATCGAATATCGAACCCCATTATAGTCTACGGGGGAAAATGCTCGTTTCAGGGGTAGGCAACGTTCGATCAAATTACACTTACCAAGTCCATGAGTGAGGGTCGGGCTGGATCCTCCGAGAAGTCTTCTCCGTGCAGCGTCCCCGCGGCGTCTTCCGGCTCTGAATTCACTCTGCCAGGCATCGGGCCTGGGCAGAGCTGACTGCACATGTCCGCACTACAAGGGTGCATGCGCAGTTGGCTCTGCCCAGGCCCGATGCCTAGCAGAATGAATTCAGAGCTGGAAAACGCTGCGGGGAAGCTGCACGGAGAAGACTTCTAAAGGTAGGAGAAGAGCCAGCGTTGATTGGCCGACTGTATAGCATTCGGCCAATCAATGCTGGTTCTGCATCGAACTTTTCCATTCGAATAGCGAGTGGTACTCGATCGAGTACGAGTATTTCTAATACCGTAGTATTCAATTGAATACCTACTCGATCGAGTACTACTCGCTGATCTCTACTCGGTATCTGACCATAGTGAGTGAAATACATAATTGTATTATATGAATTGTTCCTGAGCTTTTAGCAAAATGTAAAATATCAGCAGAGTTTTGCAGAATAATCTGTTCTCTAGCTTTATAAGGCAAACATATGTGGTTTAATATCAGTTTTTCTACAGCCCCATTATGGCTACAGCGTAGATTGAATTTCTATCTGAGAGTATATAGTATAGACCAGTCTTGCCCTGATCTGTTATTGCTATTACTGGTTTCTTTACATTTAATTTTGCCAGAAATAACTGTAAAAGATCAAAGAAATAGTTGAGAAAAGCCCAAGTAAACATAGTATAGGAGATCCGTTAGATCCAATAGAAGATCCAATGACACTGGACTCATAACCACAAATCCTGGTTATGATGCAGCTAAAACTATCCCTAACACAGAAAAAGAAGGATCTGAGCACAATCACAAAAGCTGTTTGCGGTCTATCACTAACATCCCCATGGCAATAACACAAGCAACTAGTCAGAAGTAGATAGACTCTCCTCACTCTTACAGTGAGTTGTGACAGACTCCATTTTCCTCACTATGCAGTGTACAGACAGATAGCACACAGCAGCTCTGTGTGTAAGCTTGCAGAATCTGTGAAGAGAGACCTGATCTCATATTCACTTCCTATGTTCGGCCTTGAGCCTGATGGATTCTAAAGATGGACCTTCTCTAGTTACAAGGACGTGAACAGCATCTAGTGGCAGGAACTTTAAAGAGGACCTTTCATACCCTCATTGATGTGCAGTACTAGCATTGTTGGCTTTCTAGCGGATGTTGATGAAGACATGAAAAGTCCTCTTTTAAACAACACCGTTTTGAAATCATTTTATGTATTTATATAGGTTTATGTTACTCTGAGAAGAATATCTGAATAAAAAAACAGAGTGATGCTAGGTTCACACTAGCGTTCGGGTCTCCGTTCTGTGGTTTCCGTCTTCTGCATGCAGAAGACGGAAACCTGTCAGACCGGGTCCGGCCATGAGCAGCGGTGAGCATTTTATGCTCTCCGCCGCGAAACCGTTTTTTTAAAACCAGACACAGAGTACTGCATGTCCGACTCTGTGTCCGATTTAAAAAAACGGTTTCACGGCGGAGAGCATAAAACGCTCACCACCGCTCATGGCCGGACATCTTTCAAACCCATTCAAATGAATGGGTATGAAAGAGTCCTGCAGGTTTCCGTTTCCTGCCTCTGTTTTGTGCAGGAAATGGAAACCTGCAGAACGGAGACCGGGTGCAGATATGAACGAGCCTTAAAAGGACATCTAGGAGAGACTGTGCTTACCCCAACCACAGACAACAATTGACACCCTTCAATACACACACAATGATACAGGGATAGCTGTCAAGCATTGTACGTGGGTTACAGTTCCACGCTATACAATACTAATAAACAACTTAGCCTCTAACAGCAAATTTCATACCGTGAGAATGCATTTATGAGACAAGTGCATCTCAATAAATTAGAATATCATAAAATCTTATGGACTGTTGCTCATTGGTCAAAGGTGTTATCAGGTGAACGTAAATTTTGAATTTCATTTGGAAATTGCGGTCCCAGAGTTTGGACGAAGAGTGGAGAGGTTGTACACAATCCAAGCTGCTTGAGGTCTAGTGTGAAGTTTCCACAATCGGTGATGGTTTGGGGAGCCATGTCATCTTCTGGTGTAGGTCCACTGTGTTTTATCAAGACCAAAGTCAGTGCAGACTTCTGCTAGGACATTCTAGAGCACTTCATACTTCTCTCTGCCGACAAGCTTTTTGGAGATGGATATTTCATTTTCCAACAGGGCTTGGCACCTGTCCACACTGCCAAATGTACCAACACCTGGTTCCCTAACCACAGTATCACTGTATCATTCAATCACTTATTTTCCTTCCTAACACGTCAGAATAGCCTTAAGAATGGCTATTCGTCTCCTACCTTTCGTTGTCTTCCCCACCGCTGTTCGCCTAAAATCCCGGTTTTTGTTGGTATGTAAATGAGTTCTCACTTACATAGTAATGTGAGCGACCATTTTCTCGTGGCTGTCGGGCATGCGCTGCCAGCTTGAAGTTAGAAGCTGCCACCGGAAGAAGACACGGTGAAGACCTCGTTCCAGAAGAAGATGTAGGTGGCACTGGAGAGTTCTCTGGCAGATTTAATGCTGTTTGAGCACTGGGGTCCACCAACTTTTTGATGATATTCTAATTTATTGAGATGTACTAGTACAATCCACAAAAGCATAAATTGTGATATTTACATCCTTACAATAAACCTTTCTCAAGTATACATAGCAGGTGAATGTAAAGCAACCATCAGGTACTGAAATAAACAAAATAGATGGCTGTGGTCTATGGTAACATGGATGTGGTCTATGTTGAAATACCAGAGTCCACATGGAGGGATTTGGATTATTTCACGTAAGGTCCAATATAAGGACCATAATATGAAAAAAAATTGCGGATTTAATCATAATTCTCATATTTTCTTTTTTGTTTCAAGTTGTGTATTTCTAACAAAATCAAAACCCATATAAAAATGGCATAACATAAGTAACAAAATAAATAAAACTGACATGTCAGTTCTTTTTATTTTTTACCATGAAAATGATTCCAAAACAGTTGGCGGAAAATTCTACATCCAATGAGCTGAGATACAGATTCTCATTAAAAACAATGGGATGTAACATACTGGACTCTCATTTTTAACACAGAATTTGGAACAAATTATATATCAAAATATCCATTGCAAATCAGACGTGCCTACATCATCTGAAGGAAAGAATTGCTGGGATATTTCTTGTTTCTGTTAGAAAGTACCCCTATACACCATACAATGTATATTGAAGAGCAATAAGAAAGATATTGTAAAGTTTTAGATAACTGAATAAGAGGGGCGAAGTTCCTAAATATTTAGGATCTCTCCAACTACCTCAAAGATGTGTAGACAATGCACATTTTATGCATCTAGTCAAAAATTACCACATATTTTACTGCTTATTTCATGGAGAATAAATTTTATTTGGGAGGCTTTGCTAAATTTCCCATTACTCTGCATGGATAATGCAGATAACCTTGACTCTGTCTCATTATCTCTGCATTGGAATCAAATCACAGGGGAACATTCTCTTGGCGAAGAACCAAAAAGGGCTAAAATGGCAAAGAGTGATTTTAATGCTGAAAATATTCTCTGTGAGGTGCAAAGGGAGTAACTGTAAAAAAGCCAATAAAAAAGGATCTGATCATCTGATATTTTTAAATATTGTCTAAAGAAAATAGTATCATTAACAGGTGATTGGAGGTTATAGTACATGTATCACTGACAAGAAGCTGAGCAATAGAAGGAGAGGATATGTCTTTGTTTATTATTAGAGATGAACGAACACAGCCGTTTCAACTAGCACGCTCCTATAGAAATGAATGGAAGCGGCCGGCACGCAGACTTTGCCAGCAACCGGCCACTTAACACCCCACCCCCCCTCCGCGTCCATTCATTTCTATGGGAGCGTGCTATTCGAAACGGCTGTTTCGAATAGTGTTCGCTCATCTCTATTTATTATCACAATGAAGTTTGTGCTATGATAAAAAGTTCTGCAGCTTGTAGTGACCTCTAATAAGAAGCCAACTACTTTAAATATGTATGGGGTGCGCTCATAGCAAATGTCAGGAAACATAAGGATCAGGGCTTATTCACACATCAGTGAAAAACGGATGTGTAACGGCCATTTTTACAATGTCTATCGCATATCTGTTTTAAGAACACATTGAATTCAATGTGTCTATTCACATGCCTATTTTTTGCCAGTCTTATTATATCAACTATATCCAGCTTCAAGATTAGAGCATGTCTTTAAAAAAAAAAAACAAAAAAAAAAAAACAGATCAAATATATACAACATTTTGGCTATATGCCTTTATTAAACTGTATCTGGTATCGACAAGACCAGAAATAAAAATGTGAATGGCCGTCAAAAAACTGACATGGGCTATCCTTGTCTGTTTTCATGGACACACTGACCCAACTGATATCAATGGATCAGTTTTTAACTGATGTAAAATGGATGTTTTATCTTCATTATGGATGATTCGATTGGGTCAAAAAAATAAAAAGACCAATGAAAATCATCAGTTTTTTTAATGACAGTTAAAAAACAGATGACACTCAGCTTTCAAAAAAGGAAAAATGGAATGGATGCAAGGCAGATACAAAACATTAATGTCCATTTTAACATACATTAGATCAAAAACGTCATTGTCATGTGCAAGAGGCCTCATGCAGTTGGATTTTAACTGACCAATCCATTCGGCCACAGGGAGATACAGTAAGGGCTTATTCACATGGCTGTGAAAAATAGGTGGGTTCTATAATGGCTATCTCAAAAACAGCCATCGTATGGCCATTATTCACTGTCATGTGCATAAAGCTATCTGTGGACTTGTACGGACAGACACAGATCATTTTTCACAGACATTAGGCACAGCCTTGTGATTAAGGCAGGGACCCCACAGGCCACAAACACTGCAATTTGCCCGCAGTGGAAATGCTGCAGGAAAAATCGCGGCGTTTTACAGTACTTGCAAAGTGGATGGGATACATGCGAATCCCATCCCCACTTTGCGGAAAAAAATCGCAGCGTGTACACGCTGTGATTTCCAAAACCGTTGTGGTTTTGAAAATCGCGCATGTCAATTATATATCATTGTAACAGAAAGTCTGCGGAGGAAAACTATGTGAACTTTCTGTTCAAAGCACTGCGGCAAGAACCTCAATGCGTTCACAACATGGTTGTTCCCGCAGCGTTTCAGCGCAGCGTTTCAGCACAGTGTTTCTGGCCTGTGGGGCCTTAGCCTAAAGGTCTAAAGGCCAGGCATTCTTCCCCTTCTTATTTTGCACACATGTGCAGCTCTGCTGAGAAAGTATGCATGTATAATGGCAAGCTGGGTGAGATAGTTTACAGGTGAATAAGTGTTTGTCAGATCAGACTCAGAATAAAAACAAAAAAGTATGAAAAAACTGATTTTGCCACAAAGTCTTACTGGCCAATGATTGTTGATAATTGGCTGATCATGTGATGCACATTTAAGCCACTTTCACATGGTAGCATTTTGTATCAATGTTGTTGGTTAATATCTTAAAGATGTAGCCTATTTTGGCCTATTTTGAAAAAAAAAACAAAAAAAAAAAAAAAAAAAAACCCACAGTCAAATGCAATGGGACTTCCCCAAAACATCAGGCCCAGACCATAGGGGGAGACTTCAGAGCATCTGGAACAGGTGAGTATTTTTTTTTCCACCTTTCTTGGCCTCATATCAAAAAAGGAGTTATACTGGACAAACCCTTTAAGGATGATCCATACTTTTTTCTGTGTTCATGTCTCTTAACATTTTTGATGTAGCCTTATGTTTTCTGAGAAAAGCTGAATTTTTATTGGAACTATTTTAGAGTACATATAATTAATTGAGGAACTCTTTTATTATTATTTATTTATTTATTTATTTATTTTTTTGTGCAAGGGGAAGAACAATAATTTTCACAATTTGTGTGGTTCTTTTTGGGGTCTTGTTAGGTTCACTGTGTGGTATAAATTATATGTCCAACATATAATAACATGAGTCTTTTTTAACGTTTGGTGCTTTTGCACAATAAAAACTCTTTTTTAAAATTGTGTTTTGCATTGAGAGCCATACATTTAAACCGTAACTAATTTATTTTCTATATAAATCCATAATGCAGATGAAAATAAACATGTTTATTTATTGCTTTTTTATCTTAAGGGATACCAATTATGTGAATGTTTATTATTTTTATTTTTTAAACATAATAAACCAATGTATCAGGAGATAAGGCACATTTTTAATCATATTTTAATTTTTTTTTTATTTTTAAGTATGTTGTTAATTTTTAAAAAATATTTTTAATTAGTCCCACAAAGGAATTTGAACAGGAAATTGCTGAAATGTTTGTATAATATACTTCAATACTTCAATACTTATACATGTCATGCAGGTATTATACATGTAATTGTTATTCTGACAGCTCGTTTACCCGAGACAAATGAGTCAATCAGTCATGTTGATTAATAAAGGGAAATGTGTTGAGCTAATACATGAATCCGATACTTCAGGGTCAACCTTACGGAAATTTAAGATACTCAAAACTCTACATAGGATATACAGATCCCTCAGGGGCAAGTCAAACTTTCGGTCAGAGCCTGTCACCTATGACGGCCCATAGCAGTGTAGTCAGCTAAAATAATCTTTAGTGGCAAATCACTTTCTAATGCAATGTACTAAATCAAACCATGAAAGTACCATATATAATTTCTATAACCAGGTATTAAAGGGCAAGTGATTTTTAATACACAGAGCAGTCTGATTCTACTGTGGAACACTACAAAGCTAGAGAGGACCTTTCATAAACCTATGCCAGTTTCAGCTCTTTGCCCCATTTAACAGGTTCTGCTTAACTGGTTTTGGCGCAGTTGGAGTTTTTTTCTATCTCGCACTGTTCCCAAGCAGTGAATGCTGTTAGTTTTGGTGCCTGATATGATATTTAGTCTCTTTACTATCAGGTGGTCGGTGTCCAGCATGAGTACATAAGAGGTGTGATTCTGAGCTCTGACACTGGCTGCCTCTGATTGGAGCTCTGAATCCCCCTATCATATCACTGCCCACCTGACAGCAGAGAGCCTAAGCAGCGTATCAGGCACCAAAACGAATTGCACTAAATGTTATATTAACAGGTGCTAAGAACTAGACTTAGTAGAGGTGGTGGAAGGTGCTCTGTAAACATGACCTGTCAGTTTTCCTCTGTTTTAGTGAATAATTACAATTCTGTAGCATTTTTTCTTAGAGATTTATATAAGTATTCTAGCATTCGGTATTCCATTTGGGGAGTCTGCTTAGGGACCCCCTGAACGGAATACGGAATGCATTAAGTGAGCAATGAAAGTACATGGACCCCATAGACTATAATGGAGTCCATGTGTTTCCCACAATGTTTGTGCACGGAACATACGGAGAGAAAAGTACTTCAAGAACGACTTTCCTCTCCGCATGATTCGTGGAAAACACATGGACCCCATTATAGTCTATGGGGTCCATGCGCTTTCATTGCTCACCACTTGTCAATGCGTTCGGTATTTCATTCGAGGTGTCCCCAAACAGACTCCCTAAACTAAGTGAATACCGAATGCAGATGTTAAACCAGGCCTAGCATTGCTTGGTGGTTTTGTTCATGACACTGAAAGACCTTGTGGGTGATGTTTTGAAATATTTTGTCCGCTTTACCTTATGGCACAAACAGTCTGAAGGGAAATATATCATAGATCTGCGTAATCTTTCTCTATTTAAGAACTTCTACATAAAATGGCACAAATTTTGCAAAGACTGCACATATTAACAAGCAGTTTGACTGAGGCTTTTTTTTTGTACAGATATTATAAAAACTATTCCACTAACAGAATATGTGACTGTACCTTACTGTGTCTCTGGCTACTCAACCATTAAGTTCTTGTAGTAGCTTTCTTATGATTGATGGCGCCCTAGGCTAGAGAGGTTTTGCTCCCAAGTCCATAATAATATAAAGATTTTGTTACTGCTTGTTAATTTCTTCATTTATTTGCCCTGTCACGGAGAGATTTATATCTAAACTGCAATAAACTGGTACAATATCTGTACTAAAAGAAACTTGAATGTGTATATAATATTTAAGTTATAGCTTTTCAATTAAGGGATCAATCTCTTAAAAATAATGAAATGTGAGAAAATATATTTATGAGCTGCTATAACTCCTTCCTGCTGCAGCCATTTTTCGATTTTCATTTTTTTCTCCCCACCTCCCAAAACTTTTTTATTTTTCTGTTCATAGAACCATATCAGAGCTTAATTTTTGCTGGACACACTGTACTTCATAATGGTATCATATAATATTCCAAGTAATACGCCACTAATAATCAGAAGCTTTGGTCATGTTTCACTGATTCATCTAAACCAGGGGTAGGGAACCTTTGGCTCTCCAGCTGCTGTGAAACTACAACTCCCAGCATGCTCCATTCACTTCCATGGGAGTTGCCAGAACAGCAGAGCCAGTATGCATGCTGGGAGTTGTAGTTTTGCAACAGCTGAAAAGCCGTACGTTCCCTACCCCTGATCTAAACGGTTAATGCCCAAGCTCTGATTGTTAGCATTGCCGCCAGGTCTCCACTGTGGCAGCCTCTTAGCTTTTAAGGGGTTTCTATTGGGGAAAATTAATAGGTATAACTATCAGTTAAGTAAGAAAAAAAAAAAAAAGGGAGGATCCAGCAATCCAGTGGTATTCATAGATAAAGTTAAAACCTAACTTTTATTTTTCCATACAAAAAATAAAAAAAATGAAAAATACACAATGTGGTTCACATCACCCTCGTGGTGGGAGTCCAAAGCTGACGCGTTTCAGAACTAGATGTTCCTTAGTCATAGCAATTAGGAAGAGTAGTATAGTAGGAATGTGTGCAAAATATCCCAATGATTACACGGTCCTCTTGGATTTGACAGGTTGTAACTGTGTTAGAGCGTATTTACTGAACACAGCTGTTCACTGAAGGCCCCTATGGGTCAACAATTTCCTTTACGGTAGCTTTGAGCTCCACTGATAAATAGAAGTGCTAGAAGATCAAATTACATTTGTTGGCTCATTGGATGTTTAAAGTATTTTTATGTATTATTTATTGAAATATCTGTATAGCTAGGTTTATTACTTTTTTGGTGGCTTGCAGATGTTTGCTTAATGAGGAATGTGGCTGTCAATTTTAGCTTGATGACTGTAATTTTTATGGGGCAGTCTGTTTTGTGGCTATTGCACTGGCACTGTTCCAGGGATCTGTGCATTTTGCCTTTATACTAGTAATGTTATTAGATTGTGTTAGTTACTGTTTTGAGAGACCCCTGACTACCCCTGTAATTGCTAAAGACTGATCTCAGAATAGCATTGCAGACACAAAGTGACGGATCATTGCAAACATCCCTGATGGCTTGGGGCAAGATTTGATATTGACAAAAAAAGAGCACTCCATAGGGTGGTATTGTCCAAGATCAATGCTCAAATAGATGGGTTCTTACATGTTGTGATAAGTCCTGGTGTCTCAGAAAACCTTCTCAGGTTTTATATTTGACCAATATATTGAAGGCTAAGAGCAGTCCAGTACATAAATAACAAAACTCGATGAATAGTTTAAAAAAGTTGAGATGGAAATAAATTCACTGGTTGAACAAGTGAATGTATTTTATTTTGTGTGTTTCTATGTGGTATTTTGATGCTTCTGTTTTTCCATGTGTTTACCTCTACCCATAGAGTATACTAGTCTTCTGACACTATGTTCACATTTGCCCCGTGTGTCCGTTATTCTGGTCCATCGAGGAACCAGAGCAAAATGGAGACATGGACTACTAAAGTAGCGGACACCAACAGTGCCGGATGGACCCCATTGACTTTAATGGGATCCTGTCTTGTACACTGAAACCACCAGATAAAAAGGTTGGACTTGCAGCACTTTTTTTGTGATTTCCGACGGTCACTGTGATGGAGTTTCCAGGCAGAGACTCTGGTGCAGATATCAACCCAGCCTTATAGGTATAATACCCTAATATTTTCAGTCACAGGCTCTGATGTGACATGACTATTTTAGTAAATGGCTAATTATCTCCTTACAGGGTAGGAGGGCATCTCAGTAAACAGAGTAGTGATAAAGGATTTATGATACTGCCAGGCCCCACTCATCCATGGGCCCCATAATAAACCCTACTCTGCTTCCATGATGATTGAACATTCTGAGAGTTGTAGTTTGAACAACTGTGGGCATGCTAATAGTTGATGATCCCTGTTCTAAGGTATTTAAGGGGTTTGTACCAACATCCTTAAAGGGGTTGGCCACTTTCAGACCAATACTGAGGCACAAATGTTGTGATTTGTATATTAATAAATATGCAAAAAGTAGGAAGAAAAACGGGGGGCATTCACCCAGACATCTTCTGATAAATATAGTCCTTTGTTTCATGAGGATAAAACAAACGGGAGGGAGCGATTGCGCAATGACAAGGCCTGCCTAATTATTCTTACATTGCCATATCCTGAGAGGCGTAACATTTTTATTTTTCAGTTGACATAGTTGGTTTCAGGCTTATTTTTTGTGGGATGAGCTGTGCATTTTATTGGTACTATTTTGGGGAAAATATAACTTTTTGATCACTTTTTACAGCATATTTTGTGAGCGCAAGATGATGAAACATTACATCATATTTATTTATTTTTAACGACGTTCACCAAGTAGTTTAAATAATGTTTCTGTTTTATTATACAGATTGTTAAGGATGCAGAAATACAAAATAAACATTGTTTTTATTAGTTTTAATTATTTTTATTTAATTCATTTTATATCAGAGAGGGACATTATTAATTTATTAATCTTTTTTTAAACATGCTTTTTCCCCCCACTTTTTTTGCTTTTCATTTATTAATTTTTTTAATGTCGCACTAAGGGTGCATTCACACGGTGTAACGTGCCGCGTGATGTGGCACGTGTATGCCGCATGACCCTTTGCGTGCCGTACACGCTCCCATTCATTTCAATGGGAGCGGGGATCATATGCGCCGGTCACGCGGCGTACACGTGCCACATCACGTGGCACGTTACACCGTGTGAATGCACCCTAAGGGACCTTAACCAGCAATATTCTGATCGCTGGTTCAGTAGTATACACTGCAATAAATGTTTGTAAATGCTGAAACACACATACTATTATGGCGTGTATCATCTAGGGGTTAAAGGGGTTGTATAGTTAAAGTAATTTTCCAATATACGTTATGTATCAATTTCTCATGGTTTTCTAGATCTACTTGCTGTTATTCATTCTTAGGCTTACCTCCAGTGGGTGAAAATAAAGCCCATGGTCATGTGATGGACACAAAGGTGCATGGCTTGTTACCAGGCAGATGTCTGATTACTGTACTATGACTAGAGCGATCTTTGCACCTGTGTGCATCACATGACCATGGACTGATTTTTACACACTCATTCGTAAGGGCTCGTTCACATCTGCGTCTGGGGTCTCCGTTCTGCAGATTTCCATTTCCTGGCCGAAACTGGACTGGAGAAGGAAACCTGCAGTCATTTTTTAAACCCATTCATTTGAATGGGTTTAAAAAGTGTCCGGCCGTGAGCGCCCGTGAGTGTTTTATGCTCTCTGCGACTAAACCGTTTTTTTTAACCGGACACAGAGTCGGACATGCAGGCAGGACTTTGTGTCCGGTTTAAAAAAAAAAGATTTTCACCGCGGAGAGCATAAAACGCTCACCAGCATTTATTTATTTATTTAGCAAATAAATGGTAATATTTGTATAATAAAAAGTTATACAATTTTCCAATATACTTTCTAAATCAATTCCTCGTGGTTTTCTAGATCTCTCCTTGCTGCCATTCATTCTGTTACTTCCCTTCCCGCCGATGGCATTTTTTGATTTTCGTTCCTTCTAAACCCCATAACTTTTTTATTTCTCCGCTCCCAGAGCCATATGAGGTCTTAATTTTTGCGGGACAAATTTTTCTTCATGATGCTACCATTAATTATTTTATATAATGTACTGGGAAGCAGGAAAAAAATTCAGAATGGGGTGGATTTGAAGAAAAAATGCATTTCTGCGACTTTCTTACGGGCTTTGGTTTTACGGCGTTCACTGTGCAGCCAAAATGACATGTCCCCTATATTCTGTATTTCGGTACGGTTCCAGGGACACCAAATTTATATGGTTTTATTTACATTTTGACCCCTAAAAAAAATTCCAAAACTGTGTTAAAAATTTTTTTTTCTAAAAGTCGCCATATTCCGATGGCCGTAACTTTTTTATACGTAAGTGTACGGGGATGCATAGGGTGTCTTTTTTTGCGGGGTCGGGTGTACTTTTTAGTTCTACCATTTTCGGAAAATGTTATTGCTTTGATCACTTTTTATTCAAATTTTTTATCAGAATCAAAACAGTGAAAAAACGGCGGTTTGGCACTTTCAACTATTTTTCCTGCTACGGCGTTTACCGAACAGGAAAAATATTTTTATAGATTTGTAGAGCGGGCTATTTCGGACATGGGGATACCTAACATGTATATGTTTCACAGTTTTTAACTACTTTTATATGTGTTCTAGGGAAAGGGGGGTAATTTGAACTTTTAATTCTTTTTATATTTTTTTTAATATTTTTTTTAACTTTTTTTTTTTTTTTTTTGCATTTATTAGACCCCGCAGGGGTGTTGAACCCCAGGGGGTCTGATCACTAATGCAATGCATTACAATGCTAATGCATTGCAATGCATTGCAAAAAAGCATCCTTTCTTTTGCAGGCTGCATAGACCAGCCTGCAAAAGAGAGGATTTGCAGACAAGCCTGGGAGCCTGTACAAGGCTCCCGGCTGTCATGGCAACGGGACGTCAGCCCTGGAGCATGCTCCAGGAGCCGGCGATCCTGGCCAAAATGGCGGCGCCCATGCGCCGCCGGGAAAATGGCACCTCTGGCGCCGCGGTCAAAAGCGACCGATCGGAGGCATTAGAGCCGGTTGTCTACTGCTTAAAGCAGTAGACACCCGGCGGCTATGGCGGCCACCCGGCTCCCGGGCGGTCGCCATAGTTACAGACCCGACATGCGCCGTACTATTACGGCACATGTCGGGAAGGGGTTAAAAATCAGACCATGGTCATATGATGTACACAGGTAACAAGCTGCACACCTGTGTTCCCATCACATGACCATGGACTGATTTTTATCCACTGGGAGTAACAGAATGAATGGCTGCAAGCAGAGATCTAGAAAACCGTGAGGCATAGATACAGAAAGTATATTGGAAAATTGTATATCTTTTTATTATACAAACAATAATATTTATTTGCAGAAAGCCAACCACCCCTGTAATAGCTGCATGAGAGATGAACACAATTATTTCATAAAAAACATGTGTTTCTTGTGCTTTTGATTTCCAGTCTTCTAAGTCTATGGCGCCTGTTGACTGAGATCTGATGCCATGTGTGACACTGAAAGCATTAGAGTTTGCAGAGAATTCCATTTATTATTTACCTGCTCAGCTGCTGCATCTTTTAATGTGGCAGGGACCTGTATTATAACCTGGAACCATGTGCACCAAGCATAACAAATAGAATTGAGTCCTGATGTTTCAGAACTGCTTATTTCTTTGTTTACTTTGAATGTTGCGAGTTTTACAGGATCTAGAGCATAGCCAGCAGTGCTGTGCGACAAGGTTCACATTTCTATGTAGTGAACCTTTATGCTATTCAGAATTGGACAGCTGATATATTTTTATATCACTTGTCAAACTATTTATTAGAAATAGTCCTAATGACAAATACCATTGCTATGTAAAGGCAGATGTAACAAAATGCAGCAAAAAAAAAAAAAAAAAAATGCTGTGGAAGAAAACAGCAAAAATGCAATGCATTTTTTTTTTCTGCAGCATTTTTCATGGAGATTTGCTCGTATTTTTCTTTGTGCATTTTCTTTCCCTAGCTTTTTCAAGGCTGTTTTCTCTACAAAGTGTGGATAGGATTAAACACATTAGCAGCCAAGAACACTACATTTCCGCATAGTGAGGTATTAGACTAAGGCCTGGTTTACATCTGCGTTCGGTATTCCGTTTGGGGAGTCCCCATGGGGAGCTATAGCGAAACTGCCAGCGTTACCTTAGGTATTATTGACATGCTGCGATTGACGATTTTGGATATCACAGTGTGTCTGCAGCATGTATTTTCCTGCACGTGGGGCCCCGGCCTTAAAGAGGTATTTCCCACTGATGTCAAAGTTAAGTTTCATTGCCTGTTTTTTTGACTCCTCTATAAATGTATCGTCAAAAGTAGGTCCAACTCTTCATTCCTAGGTTCTGCAGAATGTAGGTTCTTGAGACAGATGTGGGTCCCAGAGATATGATCTGATTCTATAAGATATTTATAGTATATTCTATGTATATGCAATGATTGTGTGACATTGGAAACATTTTCTAGGAAGAATATCGGAAGAGTTGCATAACATTGATCTTTAAGAAATTATTAGAGATGAGCATACTGATTTGTCATGAATTAAGTTCAGTCCAAACTTCCTCAAAATTTTTATTTCCAGTCAATCCAAAACTTTTAAGATTAAGTTCAAACGTTCAAAATGGCAGAATTACTGTCAGTCTATTTTCAATGGCAAGAGAAACCAATATAAACCAGGCAATGAGAACCGTAAACTGTTTACATCTATCCATAGATGATTTTCTTCGACAAAACATCAAGGTGATCTCCAGAAATGCTTCAAGAAGTATGCATATTCTCCTGCTGGCTCACTTAAGATGGCGCCGACTCCCTGCAATACCTCGTGACCAGTGAAGATTTGGATGCTGACAGTACAGTGGAATATAATCAGTCAGACAGTGGACTGACCACTATATCAAAATCAATCCTCCAGAAAGCACTTACAAATGCCCTCAGCCCAGGACTTACGGAGCTTGCTGATATAAAGTTGGAGATTCAGAATGCAGGCCAACAGGTGACATACTAGGAATGCACCTACGTGACTATGAAGAATCACTCTACTTCAATGGATTACATACAGTCCTATGAAAAAGTTTGGGCACCCCTATTAATCTTAATCATTTTTAGTTCTAAATATTTTGGTGTTTGTAACAGCCATTTCAGTTTGATATATCTGATAACTGATGGACACAGTAATATTTCAGGATTGAAATGAGGTTTATTGTACTAACAGAAAACGTGCAATATACATTAAACCAAAATTTGACCAGTGTAAAAGTATGGGCACCTCAACAGAAAAGTGACATTAAGGGCTAGTTCACACGTGAACTGCCCGCGCGGGTTTTGACACAGAGAGAGACGCGGCGAGCCGCGTCTCTCTCTTATCGAAACCCGCCCACTGCGACCATCGCTGTCGCGGCTTAACCCTCTGCTGTCGGCTCAAATGAATGAGCCGACATAGGAGGGAGCTGCCGGGGGCGGAAGCCGCGCGGCTGAGCCTGCGCGGCTTCCGCCTGAAGAAATGACATGTCCTTTCTTTTCTCCGCTAGCAGCAGCCCGCCACTAGCGGAGAACAGAAGCCCGGCGGTCTCCACAGACCACCATTATAAGGGGAGGTTTTGGATGCGAAATCCGCTGTCAAAAACCTCCCCTTATACTCACGTGTGAACTAGCCCTAATATTTAGTAGATCCTCCTTTTGCAAAGATAACAGCCTCTAGCCGCTTCCTGTAGCTTTTAATCAGTTCCTGGATCCTGGATGAAGGTATTTTGGACCATTCCTCTTTACAAAACAATTCAAGTTCAGTTAAGTTTGATGGTGGCCGAGCATGGACAACCCGCTTCAAATCATCCCACAGATGTTCAATGATATTCAGGTCTGGGGACTGGGATGGCCATTCCAGAACATTGTAATTGTTCCTCTGCATGAATGCCTGAGTCGATTTGGAGCGGTGTTACGTTTTTCCCAGGAACCCCAAACTCACATCACCATCTCTGCAATCTCACACACTTTGGACCATAGCAAGCCACAAAATTCATATTGCCCTCTGCAGCCTCTCCCCTAACCCCACACAATCTCATATACATATACTTTACCACTTTGCCCCTCCCCTTACCGATACTCCAGGAGGCTCTCTTTAACGCTCCGGAGCAGCCATGTTTGCCAACCACCACCGCTCTGACAATCCGCGACACCGCCCACCCATGTCAATACCCCTAGGCGGTCTAATAAATGCAAAAAAAAAAGTTTAAAAAAAGTGAAAAAAATATTAAAAACAAAAAAAAAGGATTAAAAATTCAAATCACCCCCCTTTCCCTAGAACACATATAAAAGTAGTTAAAAACTGTGAAACACATACATGTTAGGTATCCCCGCGTCCAAAATCGCCCGCTCTACACAGCTATACAAATATTTTTCCTGTTCGGTAAACGCCGTAGCGGGAAAAATGGTCAAAAGTGCCAAACCGCCGTTTTTTCACTGTTTTGATTCTGATAAAAATTTGAATAAAAAGTGATCAAAGCAATAACATTTCCCGAAAATGGTAGAACTACAAAGTACACCCAGTCCCGCAAAAAAAGACGCCCTATGCATCCCCGTACATGCACGTATAAAAAAGTTACGGCTGTCGGAATATGGCGACTTTTCAAAAAAAAATTTTTTAACAGTTTTGGATTTGTTTTTAAGGGGTCAAAATGTAACTAAAACCATATAAATTTGGTATCCCCGGAATCGTACCGAAACACAGAATACAGGGGACATGTCATTTTGGTTGCACAGTGAACGCCGTAAAACCAAAGCCCGTAAGAAAGTTGCAGAAATGCATTTTTTCTTGAAATCCACCCCATTTTGAATTTTTTCCCTGCTTCCCAGTACATTATATAGAATAATTAATGGTGGCATCATGAAGAAAAATTTGTCCCGCAAAAATTAAGACCTCATATGGCTCTGGGAGCGGAGATTTAAAAAAGTTATGGGGTTTAGAAGGAGGGGAGTCAAAAATGAAAATCAAAAAATGCCATAGACGGGAAAGGGTTAACTTCAAATACTTCTGTCCCAAAGTCACTATGTAAAGTTTCTCACAACACCGTATAGCAGCTCAAATACAAATTAGCTTCAACACAAGAGTCTCACGTATTCTCTGAATTATAGCAAAAACAAGATACAAACTTACATTTCATATCCCATACCTTATACACAGTACGAAAACCTTACCCGCGCCTGTATATACCCACTTCTACAATCACCGCAGACGAAGTCGCGGGTACCAGCTAGTATATATATATATATATATATATATATATATATATATATATATATATATATATATATATATATACACTCACCGGCCACTTTATTAGGTACACCTGTCCAACTGCTCGTTAACACTTAATTTCTAATCAGCCAATCACATGGCGGCAACTCAGTGCATTTAGGCATGTAGACATGGTCAAGACAATCTCCTGCAGTTCAATCTGAGCATCAGTATGGGGAAGAAAGGTGATTTGAATGCCTTTGAACGTGGCATGGTTGTTGGTGCCAGAAGGGCTGGTCTGAGTATTTCAGAAACTGCTGATCTACTGGGATTTTCACGCACAACCATCTCTAGGGTTTACAGAGAATGGTCCGAAAAAGAAAAAACATCCAGTGAGCGGCAGTTCTGTGGGCGGAAATGCGTTGTTGATGCCAGAGGTCAGAGGAGAATGGCCAGACTGGTTCGAGCTGATAGAAAGGCAACAGTGACTCAAATAGCCACCCGTTACAACCAAGGTAGCCAGAAGAGCATCTCTGAACACACAGTACGTCGAACTTTGAGGCAGATGGGCTACAGCAGCAGAAGACCACACCGGGTGCCACTCCTTTCAGCTAAGAACAGGAAACTGAGGCTACAATTTGCACAAGCTCATCGAAATTGGACAATTGAAGATTGGAAAAACGTTGCCTGGTCTGATGAGTCTCGATTTCTGCTGCGACATTCGGATGGTAGGGTCAGAATTTGGCGCCAACAACATGAAAGCATGGATCCATCCTGCCTTGTATCAACGGTTCAGGCTGGTGGTGGTGGTGTCATGGTGTGGGGAATATTTTCTTGGCACTCTTTGGGCCCCTTGGTACCAATTGAGCATCGTTGCAACGCCAAAGCCTACCTGAGTATTGTTGCTGACCATGTCCATCCCTTTATGACCACAATGTACCCAACATCTGATGGCTACTTTCAGCAGGATAATGCGCCATGTCATAAAGCTGGAATCATCTCAGACTGGTTTCTTGAACATGACAATCAGTTCACTGTACTCCAATGGCCTCCACAGTCACCAGATCTCAATCCAATAGAGCATCTTTGGGATGTGGTGGAACGGGAGAATCGCATCATGGATGTGCAGCCGACAAATCTGCGGCAACTGTGTGATGCCATCATGTCAATATGGACCAAAATCTCTGAGGAATGCTTCCAGCACCTTGTTGAATCTATGCCACGAAGAATTGAGGCAGTTCTGAAGGCAAAAGGGGGTCCAACCCGTTACTAGCATGGTGTACCTAATAAAGTGGCCGGTGAGTGTATATATTGTACTTCTCCTCTTATGGACTCTGTTTGATGCATTTATGTATTGTATCTCTTGTTCTCATGGAAATGTTTCTGTGACTTGCTGTTTGTATAAAATGTAAAATCTTTAATAAACTCAGATTTACATAAAAAGCAAAATTTCAATGGTGTGGCATCCTATGCTTCTTATCTAGAATACATTGTTCATATTGTTATTGGCAAGGTTCAGTAGCCATGAAACTTCATTACGAGGACGAAGATGATGTTACAGTAAAGTGTATGAAATATATCCCTTCATTTAACGCACCTATCCTAAAGTAATCACTCAGATTACATGTTAAGCATAGGTAGTTAACACAAGGTAATACCTTTTTTTTCTATTAGGCCTGTAATATAATTTAATATTCATAAGATCAAATTGAATTTCATCATTTCTAAGTGCATAGGAAATGGCAGAAAAATATATGACCTATGTGTATTACGAAGAAATTAGGTTCATTTGTTTTAATATATAAATGCTTCTTTCTAGTGCATCATCTCCTTCATAATATCAAAGATACATTGTGCTATTAATATCTGCAGACTTAATCAAGAGAAATTGTTCTCTGAAACAATAAGTCTTCTAGCCTGCTAGCTGTGGTATAAGTGGTAAAGCTTCTTAAGAAGTCCCATTCACACTTCCAAAAGGAAGGTGGTCCAATGTTCCGTTCTCATGATTATAAAGCAGGTCCTATGTTGCTCGATGAGATTGGAATGGATCCCCCATTGAAGTCAATAGGGAACAGAAGGAACTCGGATGACACTCGGATGCATGAGGCCATACTCCCTTTATGTCCTGGGAAAATATGTAAAGTATAATGACAATAACGGATAAAATGACTGCCGATTTATTTTATTTAGAATGGAGCCTTTAATATGTCATTCTCTATATAATGTTTTAGTATAATTTCTATATTTGCAGCACATTAAAGCTCTAGAAGAAAATCAGTATTGAGCTCTTTAGCATATTATTTAGCCATAATATTATTTATTGTTGTAAAATACAATCTTTCCTTCTTTTAACCCTTAGACATATGGTAAATAACATAGAAAAGACATCCACACTCACATAGTATAAAACTATATAAATTCATTAGTATCCAAGTAAAAACACATAAAGATACAAATAACAACAGCGACAATACATATGTAGTGTATGGGGGACCAAAAATAGTCACAGTACAAGTAGTACCAAGACGGTGTGTGCAACAATAAATGGACTAGGGAATGATAGATGGCATAAAAGTGCATATACGGAAACCATAACTAACAGTCAATCACAGTTGGTATAAACCATGCATATCAGTTTCACATAAAGAGCCTATGAAAAGAGGAAAGAGCCATCATAATCCAGCCACATCATATATAATAACACTCCATCACCTACCTCACCATCGTAGAAATGCCCAACACGCTTTTCACCAGTGGACTTCGTCCATAGAAATATGGACATGATGCACTTACCATTTCCCACGGGAGTTAGCAGGAAAACGGACAGGGACACAGCAGCAATGGCAATATTTTCTAATATTCCCCTGATTTCGACTTGCACAACATCCTGAATGTGCAGACATAGAGTAATGTATGTAAAAAAAATCCTCTTTTATAGGTTTCAGTCACATAGTAAGCCACATTAATGGGCCTACCAACACTTCTGACTTATTAACACTGGTTGAAGATTAAAAAGCGTTGTTCAGGAAAAAATGGACAAATCTTTTAAAGTTTAAAAAAGCTGTGGCAGTGAAAAAAGTAAAAAAAAGAAAGTATACTCACCTGTATCTGTTGCTCCGCTGTCCTCCTGTGCCTACCAATTCATCTGCTCCTGCTACGTCTTTCGGTGTTGTGCCAGCATGACCCCTGAGGCTAATCAGCGAAGGGATTGAATGTCACTACCTGTGACATCACGAGTCCTCTTCCTGAGGCCTACTGATGCCGCTAATTTACCTCATCGGTCACGTGACTGCCGAGGCGGCTGGCACTGCTACACCGGAGATTTAGCAGAGCTGAGTGTGCGCTGAACCCTGCTGCACACTCAGCTCTGCTGCATCGGATTGCTACATCGGACACTGCTACATCGGCCGGCACTGCTACATCGGGCCATGCGCTCAGCTGGGCTACTCCGGAGATGCAGTCGAACAGAGCGCATGCCCAGCACTGCTACATCGGATATGAAGCAGAGCTGGCCATTGGCTGAGCTCGGCTCCTCCGGAGTAGCCAAGCTGAACCTGCTGCACACTCAGCTCTTCTGCATCTCTGTGTGTGCTGTGTTCTGCTGCTTTTCCGTGTAGCAGTGCTGTGTCAGCACTGCTACATCTGAGATCGGACCACAAAGAAACTGCTGTGGACGGATCTTAGACTCCGCCTCCTCCGGCAGAACCAGCGTTGATTGGCCAAATGCTGTAGTCTGTATGGAATTCGGCCAATCAACGCTGGTCAATGCATTCCTATGGGAAAAAGTCAGCTCGAGCACATCGCAAGCTGACAGGGATCCCAACCAGATAGAGCCCCAAAGATCTGCGTGAGTAACATTCCCACCTAAATAAAGGTAATCCCTAGCTAACCCTGCCTGTAGATCTGTCCCTGTCTCACAGTCACATAGTTCACATTCTCAGATTAATCGAATGTTAAACTCACCATTCGTCTAAATTGGAGGTCACCTGATTTCGGTCGCCAATTCCTTTTTCCGATTTTATTCGATGCCTCCGTTGTCGTAGTTCCTGTCCTACCTCCCCTGCGCAGTTATTGGTGCAAAAAACGTGCCAGGGAAGGTGGGAGGGGATACAAATTTTTACTGCGTTTGCCTCATGGTATTCGATCGGAATCGAATACCTCGAACGGCCTGATATTCAAATATGTATTCGATCGAACAGTGTTCGCTCATCTCTATCATACACATATCTAGACATGTTTAGTCAGCAGGATATGTAAAGGGGGGAACATATAGGCCTTTAAATAAAAATAATACTATATTCAAAATGACTAGACATACTGACCTGATCACCTACTGTAGATGGGGCCTCCAAACTCTGCAACGGATGTTGAGGCAGAGAAGGATCAGTTTCCTGGGTTTCAAATTGACCAATCTTTTTATTCTCAGTGTAGATAAGTCACTGTCAGAGATGTCTTCCTCCCCTCAGCACTGAGAACATAGGTATGCTTGGCTGAGCATGCAAGTATATGGTGAAGATCAGGAGGGATAGCTATCTATAATGTATGTAGCAAAACAAGATGAGCGGAGTCCAGCAAGATCCTCTTGAGGTTAAAAAATCACTGACTTTATTTTAAATGAGTAAAAGTCTGCACAATATATGTACAAACAGGTACACGGACATAATCAAAAATCAGAGAGAAAGATGATCAATCATAGTTGCACCTAGCTGACGCGTTTCGAAACTATAAGTTTCTTAGTCATAGCATGGTATAACTTTCTTTCTCTCTCATCTTTCTCTCTGATTTTTGATTATGTCCGTGTACCTGTTTGTACATATATTGTGCAGACTTTTACTCATTTAAAATAAAGTCAGTGATTTTTTAACCTCAAGAGGATCTCTCTGGACTCCGCTCATCTTGTTTTGCTATATACTCATGTTCCAGGCTGGAGGAACAAAGGATGTTACGTGCGGCTCCTCAAAGACGCTATGGGTACGTAGGTGCCTGAAAAATATTTTTTCTTTATATGTGTTTGACTGTTGAGAACGAATTTCTCATAAGGACAATTTGTATTAAGTAACCACGGTGATTATAGGGCTGTGTTTTATCTTTTCAAGTTTAATCTATAATGTATGGACTGCCTTAGTCGAGAGTTGCTGGCTATGAAAAAAGGATTATGGATTCCAAATATTAAGATTTTATACTCAGTCTCCTAAACATGTCACCCACTCCTCATGAACCCCACTGACAAATCTCACAAGAGAAATTATAGTGCAAAAATGGCATGTGCCATTGTTTGAGACTTTTCTAAAGCATAAAACTAGTGCAAAATATGTAAGAAATTCTGTATTATAAAAACTTTCTGTATTATATTAGTGTGACCTTGCCTTTATCTGTCATTTTAATTAGATAACCTTTGAATTTTGTACATAAACTCTTTGTATTTAAGCATGATGACTAAGAGTTTGCAAACATAAGTTTGCATTATCTGTGGAGACTAGGTATTCAGGGTAAATTACAGTATATATTTTATATTACTAGTGGCACAAAGTAATGCTGATTTGCAATCTTAGACGTACACTAATTGAGATTAAAGAGGTTTTTGGGATTTCCAATATTGATGGCTTATCCTTAGGATAGCACATCAGTACCAGATGCAGTAACTGGGATACAGACTGTAAGCAACCTACTTATCAGATGCTTTAAGGGGTCATGGAGCTCAGGAAAGCACTATAGACTCTTTATTGTTTATATTGGTTTGTCTGCCTGCATACCTTTTGCTTAGTAGCAGCACTGCAGGATATTGCAGCTTTGTCTCATTCAGTTGAACTGAACAAAGTTCTAATACCCTGCACTACCACTACTAAGTCAACAATGCGATGTGCAGGTATATAGAGACATATCAAAGAGCTGACCATTGGGGATTCTGAGAATCAGACTCATACTAACATGAAATATGCCAAAAGGTGGTATATTTGAAGGCTAAAAAAAAGTTTAATATATTATACTATTAAAATGTTGACATTAAATTTTAGAATTTAAATGTCTTTGCTTTAATAGTTAAAATCATACAATGTTATTCCATATAATTTAATGTTAAGATATATAGGAGTTATATATTTCTACCGACTTGTTTCTTCTAGATATTGCAAAGTCAAAGCAAGCTGTCGAGCCAATTGCTGCCTATGAGATTGAGACTAGAAACTTGAAACAGGCAGGCCCTGTATTCATGCCACCCAGATTTTATGTGTCTGAAGTTCCCACAAACCATTCATATATGGCAAACCGTCCTCGAGTGTCAGCTTTCCGGAGGCCCAATGAGATGAACTATGGACAGTTTCAGGTAATGTGCAGATTTTTCCACATGTAACTGATCCCTATGTTGGTTAAAGATTTATTGAGTGGATAAAGAATTTGGTTTTGTGAAATATGATTTGTGTAATCAAAGTAATATTTATTATAAAAATGGCTGGTGGACTGTAAAAGCAATACAAATTTCTATATAACCCCTGTTACCCCTCTCCCGCAGAGATTATAACCTGTTGCAAGCAGGACCCTCACCTGTCAGGATCTTGTTTTATTGAACTCTTTTTTTGCCAGCAGTCAAAATGGAGTCTTTTGTGTTTCCTGTCTGTGACTTACCCTGATTTCCTGATTTCTCGATTATTTAGCATGTGTGTTCTGATTACCCAGTTGCCTGAGTATTGTTTTCAGAAGCCTGTCTTCTGCAAGGTCCTCAAGCTTAAACTGACTGTTCCAAGTTGGTTAATTACCTGCAAGATTGGTTGCTACCTGGAACCACTACCCCCAGCAAGTCCTCCTGCTACCTAAGACTTGCTATCCACCCAGTCCACAGGAGCCGTGAAACTACTGACCCCAGCAAGTTCTCCTGCTACTAAGACTTTGCTATTCACCTGGTCCACAGGAGCCGTGGAACTACTGATCCCAGCAAGCCCTCCTGCTACAAGGACTTTGCTACCCACCCGGTCCAAAGGAGCCGTGGAACTACAGCCTCCAGCAAGCCCTCCTGCTGAGTATAGGACCACTGCTTCCGGCCAAGCCTCCCTGCCTTCCACAGAACAGACTGTAAGTCAATTTGTATATTACTATTGCTAGACTCACTGTTCCCAGCCATTGGTCTCTAGAAAATAGAAAGGGTATTGCGACAGAATACTCAGGCCATGATGACGGAGACCTCTGGTTCAGAGAGTTTGGAGGTACGTTTCAAGAAACTATACAATCTGACTACCTCTATGCATGTTGAGATGCAGGCTCTAAAAGCAAAGATTGATGCAATGGAGGGACAATCTAACCATAATACCCAGGTGTTTGGGCAAGCAATTCAGGAACTACGTAACCGCACTGCACAATTGGAGGCGCAGGCACCAGTTCCCACTCCTACTCCCATTCCTAAGTTACCACCTTTTAGATTCGGCGGTGAACGTGACAAGTACCGTGGCTTCATAAACCAATGCCGTTTATATTTTGATGCCAATGCTAGCCAGTTTCCAACTGATCGTTCCAAAGTGCTGTGTATTATCATGCTCCTGACTCATAAAGCCATAGCTTGGGCCAACCCTTTCATTGAGACTGAAGATTCCATCTTGGACAAATTGGACCATTTCCTTACCGCTATGAATCTAATGTTTGATGACCCCAATCGATGTGCTACAGCTGAAGCTGCCATTCTAACTTTAAGTCAGGGCAGGCGCTCTGTTACTGACTACGCTATGGAATTCCGAAGATGGGCTGTGGATACCACCTGGAACAGTCAGGCACAGCTTCCTCTTTTTCGTAAGGGCCTATCCAGTATTATTAAGGATGAATTATCCCAAGCAGAGGCTCCTTCCAGCTTGGACGATTTCATTAATCATTGTATCCGTATTGACACGCGTATTTCTGAACGGAGGCAGGAGAAAGAGAGATGGCTCACCCTGAATCGGAGTAGTAATTTTTTCCCCTCTTCATCCGTGAAGGATCCACTGAGTAAACCTCCCCGAGATGCAGGGGTTGAACCTATGCAAATAGATTCTCTACAGAGACGTCAAAGTCAGGACCGTAAAGAACATAGGCTTCGGGAGGGCTTATGCCTGTACTGTGGTGGTTCGGGTCACTTCCTTATGAATTGTCCTAATCGTCCCCTTAGAACGGCTGCAGCAATTGCTGAATGTGACTTTTCTGATTCTGAGTCGGTCGTTTCGGAGTCAGCTTTGCTTCTGAATGCTGTCATAGCTCCTGTGACTCTGCACCCTAAAGAAAAGGAAAGAGGATCACACTGCCTCCTTCCAATTCAGATATTGATCAACTCTCAGTGGGTTACTAGTACAGCCATGATTGACTCAGGAGCTAGTGGAAATTTCATAGATCTATTGTTTGCCAAGGAGCATGGAATCAAGTTCCGGAAGAGGGCTTCACCGGTGGTACTGGAGACAGTGGATGGATCTCCACTAGTCTCAGGGCCCATAGATCATGAGACAGTACCCTTGAGGATCCAGCTGAAACCTGATCACCAAGAGACACTTACCTTCATGCTGATTTCCTCGCCACACTTTCCTGTTATTTTGGGTTTTCCATGGTTGCAGACCCAGAACCCTGATATCAACTGGGAAACTAGTGAGATACGTTTTCCGGGAAAGGATCTCCCTGCTAGCATGCATATACGGAATCCAGTTCCAGCCCCAGATGTACCCTTTAACAGCATGAATATCCAAGATCCGGCTCCAGCTCCAAATGTACCACTTACCAGCATAAAGATTCAAGATCCAGCTCAAGTGCTAAGTTTACCACCTTGTTATGAGATGTTCTCTGATGTTTGCGACAAAAAGAAAGCCGATCTACTTCCTCCACATCGTCCATATGATTGCCCGATAGATCTCCGACACGGTGCATCGATACCTTTTGGGAGCATTTATCCACTAGCAGGGCCAGAACTAAAAGCTCTCAAGTTGTACATTGATGAAAATTTGGCTAAAGGCTTTATTCGTCCCTCTTCATCTCCAGCTGGAGCTCCCATATTCTTTGTCAAGAATAAAGATGGCTCTCTCCGACCTTGCATAGACTATCGGGAATTAAATAAAGTTACAGTTAGGAATCGCTATCCTTTGCCATTAATCCCAGAATTATTGGAGAGAGTACGACAGGCCAAGATATTTACAAAATTAGACCTTCGTGGTGCATATAATCTAGTCCGCATCAGGACCGGGGATGAATGGAAGACCGCTTTCAGATCTCGGTATGGGCACTTTGAATATCTTGTGATGCCGTTCGGACTTTGTAACGCTCCAGCCACCTTCCAACACCTTGTCAATGACATTTTCAGGGACCTTCTAGATCTCTTCGTGGTCATATATCTGGATGACATCTTGATTTTTTCAAATTCTCTCGAGGAACATCAACAGCATGTAAAGACCGTCTTAGGACGCCTGAGGGAAAATCATCTCTACATCAAACTTGAGAAATGTGAGTTCCATAGAACTGAAGTGCAGTTTTTGGGGTACATAATCACCCCTCAAGGATTGAGCATGGATTCAAGTAAGATACAAGCAATCCTTGATTGGCCTGTTCCCAAGAACGTTAAGCAAGTTCAACGTTTCATTGGTTTTGCAAATTTCTACCGACGCTTCATTAAGAACTTTTCAGGTATCGTCTCCCCTATTACCCAACTAACAAAAAAGTCACCAGCGTTTATTTGGACCACTCAGGCACAGGAAGCCTTTGACCGTTTAAAGGAAAAATTTACCACAGCCCCAGTCTTAATTCATCCTGATCCTGAACGGGCCTTCATTGTTGAGGTAGACGCGTCGGACAATGCTATTGGAGCTATTCTCTCTCAGAGAACAGGAGAGAAGAATTTATTACATCCATGTGCTTTCTTTTCTCAACGTTTGTCACCCGCAGAAAGAAATTATGATGTAGGGAATAAAGAATTATTGGCCATCATCGCTGCCTTTAAGGAATGGAGGCATCATCTCCAGGGAGCATCACAACAGATTGTTGTCCTCACTGATCATCGTAACTTGGAGTTTATCAGATCTGCAAAATGTTTGTCTCCCCGACAGGCTCGCTGGAGTTTATTCCTCAATCAATTTAATTTTGTGATTTCTTTTAGGCCAGGTTCTCATAACGGTAAAGCTGATGCCTTATCCAGAATGTACGCTGCTGACCCTACTCCGGGTTCTTTACCCAAGACAATACTGTCAAATTCCAATTTTGTAGGGGTAATTCACAATCAAGATTTGTTGAGAGACATTAAGGAGGCTTATAATTCAGATACATTTCTTTCACAACCCACAAGGGATGTACGTTTAACTCTAAGGAACGGAGTGTGGGTTCAAGGGCAAAGCCTTTATGTTCCTGAAGCGGTGAGAGTAAAAATTTTGAAGCTGATGCACGATTCCAAGATGGCAGGTCACAGGGGAATACAGAAGACCCAAGATTCCCTTTCTCGTTTTTTTCTGTTGGCCAAGTTTTCGAGAAGATGTCAGGAATTATGTTCGCTCATGTGATGTCTGTGCCAGATGTAAGACACCACGTTCTGCACCAACAGGTCTACTGCAGCCTCTTCCTATCCCAACTCGCCCCTGGGGGTCAATCTCCATGGACTTCATTGTAGAACTGCCAACCTCCAAGGGAAAAAATACAATTTTAGTGGTGGTTGATCGTCTGACGAAAGCTGCTCACTTCATACCCTGTGCAGGTCTACCTTCAGCTAAAGACACTGTTGACTTAATTATTCAAAATATCTTTCGCCTACATGGAGTTCCAGATGAGGTTGTGTCTGACCGAGGTGTTCAATTTACTGCAAGATTCTGGCGAGGGTTCTGTGCGGCATTGGACATAGATGTCTGTTTGTCCTCCGCTTTCCATCCACAATCAAATGGACAGACAGAACGTACTAACCAGACTCTGGAACAATATCTACGATGCTACGTCTGCCATTTACAGGATGATTGGGTTGATTTGCTTCCTATGGCAGAATTTTCCTACAACAATTTGCAAAGTGCTTCTACAAAAGTAACACCATTCTATGCTAACCAAGGCTATCACCCAAAGATCTTTCCCAGATTTCCGGTGGATGCCCCTGTGCCAGCAGTTACAGAAAGAATCGCCTCTTTACAACAAGATCTGAATTTGTTAAAACAGACATTGCGCACAGCTCAAGAGAGATTTAAGAACACAGCTGATAGGTGTCGTAAACCAGCACCAACATTCAAGGTAGGAGACGCAGTTTGGTTATCTACCAAGAACCTGAAATTAAGGGTGCCGTCATGAAAATTGGGACAAAAGTACATTGGTCCCTTTAAGATTAGTGGTCTGGTAAACTCAGTAACCTGTCGATTGAATCTTCCAAAGACCATGAAGATTCATCCTGTTTTCCATGTCTCTTTGCTGAAACCTACAATTTCAAATCCTTTTCCGGGACAGTCATCTCCTCCTCCTGGTCCTGTCTTGGTAGATGATCAAGAACATTTTGTTGTGGAGAAGATTCTGGATTCCAGGATTCTCAGGGGCAAGTTACAATATCTTATCAAATGGCAAGGCTATCCTCCAGAAGAGAATTCCTGGGAACCTCTGGACAACATCAATGCCTCTCGATTGATTAAACAATTTCATGATAAATATCCTGAGAAGCCTGGTCTGGGATCGTCCGGAGGCCGCTCCTGAGGTGGGAGTAATGTCAGGATCTTGTTTTATTGAACTCTTTTTTTGCCAGCAGTCAAAATGGAGTCTTTTGTGTTTCCTGTCTGTGACTTACCCTGATTTCCTGATTTCTCGATTATTTAGCATGTGTGTTCTGATTACCCAGTTGCCTGAGTATTGTTTTCAGAAGCCTGTCTTCTGCAAGGTCCTCAAGCTTAAACTGACTGTTCCAAGTTGGTTAATTACCTGCAAGATTGGTTGCTACCTGGAACCACTACCCCCAGCAAGTCCTCCTGCTACCTAAGACTTGCTATAGACCCAGTCCACAGGAGCCGTGAAACTACTGACCCCAGCAAGTCCTCCTGCTACTAAGACTTTGCTATTCACCTGGTCCACAGGAGCCGTGGAACTACTGATCCCAGCAAGCCCTCCTGCTACAAGGACTTTGCTACCCACCCGGTCCAAAGGAGCCGTGGAACTACAGCCTCCAGCAAGCCCTCCTGCTGAGTATAGGACCACTGCTTCCGGCCAAGCCTCCCTGCCTTCCACAGAACAGACTGTAAGTCAATTTGTATATTACTATTGCTAGACTCACTGTTCCCAGCCATTGGTCTCTAGAAAATAGAAAGGGTATTGTGACACTCACCTCTATTGTCTGTATTGGTTTATTGTCTAATTTTGTCTCTACTTGTACCCTGCAATTAGTAAAGTGCTGTGGAATATGTTGATAAATAAAATGTATTATCATTAGAGATGAGCGAACACTAAAATGCCCGAGGTTCGAAATCCAATTCGAACAGCCGCACACTGTTCAACTGTTCGAACGGATTTCGAACCTCATGATAGTCTATGGGGGGAAATGCTCGTTTCAAGGGTAGGCAACATTCGATAAAATCATACTTACCAAGTCCACAAGTGACGGTCGGGCTGGATTCTGCTTGAAGTCTTCTCCCGGCGCAGGGTCCCCGCATCCTCTTCCAGGTGGAATTCACTCTGCCTAGGCATCCGGCCTAGGCAGAGCCGACTGCGCGTGCGCAGTTGGCTCTGCCCAGGCCCGACGCCTGAGCAGAGCCGACTGCGCATACGCGTGTATGCGCGTACATGCCCGCGCATGCGCATTCGGCTCTGCCTAGGCCGGATGCCTAGGCAGAGTGAATTCCACCCGGAAGAAGATGCGGGGACGCAGCGCGGAGAAGACTTCGGAAAGGTAAGAGAAGAACCAGCATTGATTGGCAGAATGTATAGCATTCTGCCAATCAACGCTGGTTCTGCATCGAACCTTAAACTTCGAACAGCTAGTAGTGTTCGATTGAGTACGAGTATCTCGAATACCGTAGTATTCGATCTAATACCTACTCGATCGAACACTACTCGCTCATCTCTAATTATCATCTATCTATCTGATGGAACCAATATAAAATCCAGCATGCCCAAAAACCAGTTGAATAAGATAAAATATAACTTTTACTTTATATTGGTTAAAAAAGACAAAAAATTTTCATCTTACAACATGGATCCAGAGAAGACAGAGAAGCGTTCCTTCCGGCTCTAACAGCACAGCGCGATTGGCTGTGCTGTGAAGAAGGACGTCTCTGACTAACTGTCAGAAACGCCCTTCTGACCATAGAAGAGCTACAGTACCGGACCGTAAGCTCTTCACACCGGGAACAGATCGGGAAAGCCGACAGTGCGCTGAACTCAGCGCACTGTCAGCTTTCCGGCAGTATATAGAACTGCCTGTGGGCAAAATGGTGAAAGGTCCTCTTTAAGAAAGGCTATTCTTCCCTTACCTTTAGATTTCTTCTCCATGCCGCCTCTCCCGTTCAGCCACAGGAAAATGGCGCACATGCGTAGTTGGAGCTTTTTGAAGAAGACGTGATGGAACAAGGAAGAAGAGGTGGTGGCAGTGAACAAGAACAAGGTGGTAGTGTATTGTTTTCTCGCAGCACAGGGAACGTCCCCAGTGCTACGAAAAAACTAATTTACAAATGGACGAAAAACAGGATATCTAATTAACGGTGGTGCGGAGAAGACATCTAAAGGTAGGGGAAGAATAGCCTTTCTTAAGGCTATTCTGATGTGGGTTTAGCTTAAAATGGGATTCTAATGAAATTCCATCCATATAACATAGACACATTCACACCCTCTACAGGCCACAAACTAGACTATATGGGCATGAAAGAAAGTGCACTGTACAAATAGGGCGGCTATGTAATCAAATCCATATATCTTAGACTGGATACATATAAGCCCCGATGGGCCATTGGCATTATATTGTAGGCAGCCAACATTCAAATATGACTAACTGAAGTGCAAATCTCTAACTCATGTAAGACAAAATAATAAGATTAAAAATAATAAGAGAAAAGGGGAAAATTAGAAAAATAGATATGGAGAAACATAAGTATGCCTCCAGTGTATCTTCAAATCTCATATGCACTGTGCCTTTTACAAACCACTCCTCTCTATCAAAAAATCTAAAAACTATATATCAACCTGAAAACTTAGCATTTTTGCAATGATCATGTGAACTTGCACCCATTTTCTAGTGAGGTATATACATATGCTGCTTTGGACTTTCTCTTGACTAATTTGTGATATACATATCTTACTACGAAGACAGGAAAGGGGGGAGAGACCTGCATGCCAAAGTATTTGCTGTCTTTATAAGTAATGTACCTTGTTCATCTCACTGTTCAATCAAATAACATGACATTGAAATCCACACTTTTTCTACTGAGTGCTTATTATGCAAAATGGTGAGTTCTATACTTTGGCATTCAGTCCCGAAGCATGCTGGAGATTTTCATATATAAATGGCATATATTGTGGATTGTAGTGCCCACACCCGATACACTTAGATAACCGCCTTCACTATCACATAGCAAAAATCATTCACCACTTTTCCTCACCTAGTAGCCTAACTTTAATGGACTTCCCAGGGTCAACACTAATTTTATTCATTTACTAGGTCCATTTGGCTATGGGCGGATGAGATACTTGCAGGGTATAAAGTTGGAAAAACCTTGACCTGGTAAATTGCTTTGCATATAACAAGGGAGGTTATTGTCTTGAACATTGTGTATTTTAAGGCTCGGCATATATCCTGATTCTACTGCCTAGATCCAAGACATGAAACTGAAATAAGAAGCACTTTCAGTGATTAAATCTGCTTACTGTAGGAGCTTTTCACACATGGCTCCATTTTCATTACAGAGCTCAAAATGGGTTATCCTTGTATGGAACCATTAATATAAAGAATATGAGGCTTTATATAAGGAAACCACTCCAATATCCAGTCTTTTATAACTGGAAATCTGCCAAACTTTTCTTTGTAAAGTTGCTTTTATTCAGATCCATTCAGGGCATTCTATGGAAAACTAAGGGAGCCTTTACACGATGTAACGCTGCGCTCATTCTGATTGCAAAAACACGTTCAGAATGAGTGCGTAAAAAGCAGCTCCCATTGACTTGAATGGGAGCCAGCATACGTGCGCTCCCCATTGAAATCAATGGGAGGCTTTTTTCCCTATGCTTTCAATATATTACGTGCGTACCTTTTGGAGTCGTTCGAAGTCTAAGTCCAGTGTTTTACCTACTGAGCATGCTTGGACCTTTTGGAGTACCATTCTTCCTCTACTGAGCATGTTGAGTGAGGTCATGGCCACCACCCCTGGGGGCCGGGACTTGCCTTTTTATAGTTTGAGTTGACGCCCACCAGGTGCTCACACTTTAACTAAATGACTTTAAGACTGGAGTTCAGGGCAAGGTTCCGGTGAAGGCAGGTTCACATACTAGGCTTCTAGGATAGGATTCCTTGGCCCAACCAGGGCACCGCCGATAGGGACCAGAAAGCTTACTGAACTGTCTTTTATAAGTCAAGGTCCTGAGTTCATTTCCGCTGCAAGGCACGTTGCCTGTCTAAGGGCTTCTGAGCAGTAGTTGCTGTTCCAGCCCGGGGGCGCTGCCGGCAGGGATCTGTCGCGGTATGGCTACGCCTTGATAGTTTCCAGGCTAGTCCACAGTCTAAAAAGTCTAAATTTCCATTCCCACTCCCACTACTAGCTGGACTGTCCTCCCGGCTGTTGGCTAGAGCAGTATTGGCTAGGGCTGCCATTTCTGACACTGATATCCCCACATCATCAACTAACTTGGGAATTTTATTTGGATGAACATAAACAGGAGTGGCTTTGCTTTTCTTAAATCCCCTTCCACCCTTCTCTCTGTATTCACTCAGGTTTTTGCCTGTGTCACAGAAGAGTCTAATACCCTTCTATCAATAGGACCTCCTGCTCAAGTGAATGTCATCATGATAGGAGTAATGACACAGTGCACACTTGTATAATGTCAAAACCCATCTCAGCATAATGCTGTGTTAGGTGTATATACTGTCTACCAATAAGTATTTGGACACCTATGGTAGAATAAAAAAAAATATTCATTCCTATTCAATAGTTGGTAGAACCCAGCAGATGCTTCCTTACTAGAGATGAGTGAGTAGTATTCGATCAAGTAGGTATTCGATCAAATACTACGGTATTCAAAATATTCGTACTTGATCAAATACTACTCACTATTCACAGTAAATATTCGATTCAGAACCAGCATTGATTAGCCAAATGCTATGCAGTGTTTGCTTACTTTGGACTTGCTTCATTAAGTGGCTAAGTGAAGTTAAAAAGTGGAGTTGGAGAGTGAACTTACCTGTATGAGACTTTAACTTACTGTTTATTGTAATTTGGATAATGGCTAGCAAGCTTGGCCATTTACTTCAATGCACAGTATGTTATATGTAAGCACTATAGGAGCAGGAGTTCCACATTGAATACCACTGTGGCAGATGTGAGCATGCTGCCCGTCTGGAAGCTTGAATTAGAAATCTAGAAAAGCAGAATGCAACACTGAGGATGATTGACAATCTTGAGAAGAGCATGCTACTCACTGAGCAAGCAGTCAATATATATATATATATATATATATATATATATATATATATATATATATATATATATATAAAACCGCAAGCTGCCAGCTCTCACGACTAGCAAAGACAGTGTATGTGTATATATATATATATATATATATATATATATATATATATATATATATACACTGTCTACCAATAAGTATTTGGACACCCATGCAAATGAAGATATCTGCCGTCGTGATGTACGTCACATCTTCTGCTGTTAAATATTATGTAGGAAACAGCATTGGCATTAGTCAAGATGCCATGAAGTGTAGCGTTGTCCGATTTCGCGAAAAGGATAAATGTGGGGTACCACAGAAATGGTCGATCCTTAAGGGACATAATAATAAGGGACATAATAAGCGAACAGAATTACCCAAAATCGACAGTGGCCTATGTGATTATGAAGTGGAAGGTGAACGGGACCCCTGAAACTGGGAGATAGAGACCGACGAGTGCTGGCCAGAGAAACCGCACCCAACCAATGGCTCACATACACCAGGAGTTTCAACAGGCATCCGGGAGTATTGTGTCAATCAATACCATCCATAAGGAATAGAGATGAGCGAGTAGTGAAATATTCAAGATTCAATATTCGTTTCGAGTAGAGCCTTAATATTCGACTACTCGATCGAATATTGAATCCCATTATAGTCTATGGGAAAAAAATGCTCGTTTCAGGGGAAACCACTGTTCGACTAAAGGAGAGTCACCAAGTCCACGAGTAGCAGGAAGAGAATGTTTAGGAGGAGCGCTGTGCAGTTAAAGCGCACGGACCCCATTATAGTCTATGGGGTCCGTGCGCTTTAACTGCACAGCGCTTGCAGTTGCACTGATAAAAAGTAATCTCCCTCATAACCACAAGCTGCCAGCTCTCACGACTAGCAAAGATGAGCCTGCGGCAAATCAACGCTGGTTCTGCAGCAGGCTCGTCCTTGCTAGGAGCAGGCAGCTTGCTGTTACGAGGGAGCTTACTTTTTCTCATAGGAATGCATTGACCAGCGTTGATTGGCCAGTGTACAGCATTCGGCCAATCAACGCTGGTTCTGCCGGAGGCTCATCTGTGAGTAAGCGGAGTCTTAGATCGGACCACAGCAGTCTAAATTGTAGCCGATATTAGACTCCGCCTCCTCACAGACGAGCCTCCGGCAGAACCAGCGTTGATTGGCTGAATGCTGTACACTGGCCAATCAATGCTGGTCAATGCATTCCTATGAGAAAAAGTCAGCTCCCTCGTAACAGCAAGCTGCCAGCTCTCCCGACTAGCAAGGATGAGTCTGCTGCAGAACCAGCATTCTTTTGCCGAATACTATACACTTGTATATATATATGCATTTGTAAATAATGTTTTATTGGATTTTCAAAATAACATTAATTAACATACATCGTTGGAAACAATAAGTGTGTCAATACAGTCTCAATAGTGCTGGTATAACCAGAGGGTGAACAACAACCAACACAACAGGAGTTGGAACACGTAGGGGGAGGAGAGTCAATGAATACTGGGAATAAGAGTATTTAAGCAAAATCTTATCACTCTGAAAAAAGGCATAGTAACATAATTGTGCACCTAGCATTATTCTTAAAGGGGTATTTCCATGTACAGAACCATTTTTAAATTTGTACATAATTAATAAACATTTTTGTAAATATAAGTAAATAGAGTTTTAAAGATTTTTCTCTAAATATCTTGTGGTTAAAGCCTTGTGGTCTTGATCGGTTGCCAATGGATACAACCATGAATGCAAAATCTTTCTAAGGTCAGAAAATCAGCACCAATTTGTTTATCACAGCCGGAATATCTTCTGATACATGTAGTGTCCCTGCCTGATAACTCGGCTACAGTAAGAAAATCAGGGCTGGGTTTTTGACCAATCCTAGACTATATAAAGTTTTTTCTTTTGTGGTCATATCCATTGGTAACTGATCAAGACAACAGACTGTCACCACTAAAATGGTTAGAGAAAATCTTTTATTTTTAACTACTTATATTTGCAAAAATGTTTAACTTTTAACTATCTACAAATATAGATATGATTATGTTCATGGGAATACCCCTTTAACTATCTTTTTGGTCAGCTACTTTTAGAAGTCAGCAGGGGTCTTCATGTAAATGTAAGCTGTCTTCTTGGACATGTCACACAATTTCTTGAGTCATGATGATTCAGCTATAATGAGTCATCTCAGATATACAGAAATTCCAACAACACATAAACAATATATGAAAATGATAGTCCGTAATTCCAGAAATTAGAGGCTCTTCCATTTCACCTGGTCTTCCTGATATATCTCCAGTTCTCCAATCTCCATATTTAAGCCATTGACTGCTTGCTCAGTGAGCAGCATGCTCTTCTCAAGATTGTCAATCATCCTCAGTGTTGCATTCTGCTTTTCCAGATTTCTAATTCAAGCTTCCAGATGGGCAACATGCTCACATCTGCCACAGTGGTATTCACCGTGGAACTCCTGCTCCTATAGTGCTTACATATAACATGCTGTGCATTGAAGTAAATGGCCAAGCTTGCTAGCCATTATCCAAATTACAATAAACAGTAAATTAAAGTCACATACAGGTAAGTTCACTCTCCAACTCCACTTTTTAACTCCACTTAGCCACTTAGTGAAGCAAACCTAAAGTGAGCAAGCTCTGTAAGTCCTTTGCTTCTATTTAAAGCACCTACACACAATAACCCCTCTCCTCAATTAGGTGCAAAGTGAAGGAGAAAAAAAAAGGTTTTTAAATTGTGTTAGTAGTTCTAACACAAAGAAAGTTACTATACTCAATGTACAATCACTCAAACCACTCACCAAATCACGCTCAATGCAACTACCTCCGCTTTTTAACTCCACTTAGACTGCAAGTGCACAGCGTCTTAAAGGGATTCTACCATTAAAATCAAATTTGTTCTCGTTGACACGTAGGAATAGCCTGGAGCGTTCTCTCGCAGCATTGAGGATGCCCCCACTGCTGTTTGAGCGCTGAGGCCCACCCCCAGTGCTGTGAGAGAACTCATTTGCATACTGATGAAAAACGGTATTTTAACCGAACAGCGGCACTGAGAAGACATCTAAAGGTAGGAGAAGAATAGCCTTTCTTAAGGCTACATGTCAATGAGAAAAAAATTAGATTTTAATGGTAGAATCCCTTTAAATAATGTGGAAAACACAAACTTTCCTAGATATTCATGGTGTATTTTTTTGTTTCTTTTTATTTATTTTATTATTTCTTTATTTTAGCCAGAACTTTGTAATTCATAGTTCCACATTGAATAGGCTTGTTAATTGAATACTTTAATGTTCATTTATCACGTCAAGGCCTTATTGACAATACTGTGTTCATGGCTATAGCTATAGGGGTTGCAGAAGTAATAACTGCTATTGGGTCCAGGAGCCTTTACAACTTAAGAAGACAACACTTTTATAGATAGCACATGGTAAGCAGAGGCTCTGTGGCATATTTTGCATTGGGACCCAGGGCTTCAAGTTTACTAGGAACTATTACACTTATTATCCATGTATTTTTGCAGCATTGTCCATGCAAGTCACTAACTATGGATGTCATCTTTAAGTTATAAGTGCACACTTTATTAAAGTACACTCCAATTAATCTTGCAATACTCATTATTACTAATACATTATTGGATGACTTTGTTTTGAGCTGAGTGGTTTTAGTACTTGTGATTAGAGATGAGCAAACACTGTTCGGATCAGCCGATCCGAACAGCACGCACCCATAGAAATGAATGGAAGCACCTGTGACGCTGACTTTGCCGGTGGCCGGCCGACGTCACAGGTGCTTCCATTCATTTCTATGGGTGCGTGCTGTTCGGATCGGCTGATCCGAACAGTGTTCGCTCATCTCTACTTGTGATTAGTTTATTGGTAAATACATAGTTATAGCTAAATGTAAATCTTATTGACTGGGTTAGGACTGCATCCTGATAAAAAACAGTTTTGTGGGGAAATGCGTCATGATGCTGATTTATTATTGCCTACTGTCTGAAGGGATTGGTTGGATGGCATTTGGTATCATGCTATATGTACAGACTTTTGTCTCGTCCCGGTTTTACAATGTGTTTGTGAGTCATATGGAATTTGTTTTATGTGTTTATTAGGATCTAAATATTGTGTGTTTGCAGTTTATTGATTTTCATTACATGTACGCTGTCTTCCAAGAATGTGGATATCCATTTTGATACTACAGGGGGAGTACAACTTTAAAAATGCAAATTACTTGCAAACGCATGAATGTAAAGGCAAGCTTTAAGAACTTCACATACCTGCATTTAGTGGAAAACAAGTCCACATTATAAAAGGTGCTGAAAATGTCTGCCCCCAACATCCGCGCTATGAGGAAACGCGACACTCCGTATTTGAGAACATATTTGCAATATGTCACTGTTGATGTCAGCAATTTCAGATGTGACGTGGTATGGCTTGATTTTCCCTTTCTTCTTTGATTTTCCATCAAAGAGTTGATCAATAGGGGACCCAGGTGATGGACTCCCACTGATCTTTACATCTCTTAAACTGTTAGGACCCTTCAAATCAGCTGTTTTCCAGCTGATTGTTTATATGGCAGGTGCTTCGCTGTTCACTTACTGTATTCTTAATAACTGCAGTCATGGGTACTAAAGCTGTATCCATTTTAAGTATCTGAGATACTTCTTCAGGGTAGGGGCCCCAGACAAACGTTTGCATCGGAGCCCACAAGACTTTAGTTACGCCACCTGTACAACAGCCAATGTAATCACGACTGAGACCCAACAGGGAGCGAGATCTCTGTGATTACCAGCAGCGGAGATTCTCTGAAGGAACATGTCTCTGGCATCAGTGTCTAATACTGCTGCTCTTGCTGCTTGGCTAGGGCTTCCACAAGTAATATGAACCCTGTTAATGTAAATGCCGGAGCGTCCCTGTATCTCCTGTGTCCGTGTGTGGTATTGCTATGCCCGCTGTAATAGTGAAGCGGTGGTTAGTAGCCCCACTAGTGCAGATGTCAGGACTGTATTGTTTAAGAAGGAACCTTGTAGCAACTATTGGCAATGAAGCAGAAGGAGATGAAGTAACTAGAGTGTACACAGATTGATAGATTATTGAAAGTTCTATCTGCCTCTCTCTTAAAGGAACTGTTGAAATCTGGGGGAAACAGTCCTGGAAAACCCTTGCTGTATATAGGCGATCATTAGCCAGATGAAACATGTCACCAGGACACCCTGCAACGAGAGGCCTATGATGACCTGAATGTATCACTGAGCTGTTAGTCTGCCTAGTTTCACTACCAGGGGGTTACTTACTGTCATTCAAATCGTCCTACCAAAATTTGGGACAGTGTGTGACGTGATAGCAAAGGAAGGATGGAAGGGCTAACTGGGAGGCCTCCATGCTAGAACCCAACCATCATTGTAGCTCAAAGAGAACCTTGATTTGCCACTAAAAACAATATGTTTCAAGTCCTTAGCAGTCTGGGTTTCTCTTTCAAGAAGCCACTACAAACAAAGGCGATCATGGCTGGCTGTCAATGACAGGATATGTAATGGGTGCCATGACACTAGATTTCCTTCTACCAAGTAAAAGAAAATAGTCTAGGTAAAGACAGGGGTTTGTAATGAAAGCTTCACCCGTGTTTACATGGTAGACGAGGAAACTGTAAGAGCCACTTGTGCTTGTGGGAAATTCAAAGGACCCTCTTTATTGGTGGTCTCTCTGGGTCATCCTGTCTGCTGTCTGTGTGTGCCTTCACGTCATCATTGATCCCAACATTTTCTAACAGCTAGGTCAGAAAGGCCTGAATGGTGGGCAATACATCAAAATGACCATCCTATTTCTCTCAGAGTCTGTCAGCTGGGCAAAATGTCTTTGAGTGCTTTGTAGAGGCATGTCTAGCAGCCATCAGTACCACAAAGTAGCTTATGAGAGCCCATTACCCTCTTGAGTTTTTTTTTTTTTTTAAAGCAATAATTGTATATGCACTACCGCCAGCACTATTGAATAGCCACTGTGGCATATAATACTATTGTTTTCCCATGATTGGTCTGTTATTGCTTTATGAAATCTATGGTTGGTATCATGGTACTATTTAGTTAATTTTTATTACAGAAGCGCAAATTTGGCTATACTACAAATATTCCTACTACTAGTACCATATGTCTTTAATAGTGCATATGTTAAAATTTATGCCTGCATGCAGTATATTTGGTGTAGTCTAGAGATTCAAGGAACATTGCTTTAGCAAGATGTAATACTTGAACATTGCCCATGATACAGTTTGTACAATCTAATGTTGAGATGGGAAATGCAGAGCTGAGAGCCTAAGGCTGAGAGCCAAATGCAGCTGTTCTAGACTGTTTCAATAACTCCCATAGAAATAAATCGGAACTACAAAAACAGTGTAACACAGCAAGCTTGTGAGAGGGAGTTGAATTTTCCCATGGTAGGCGAGAAAGGGAAAACGTCTTTAAGGCACGCTATGGACATGAACTTAATTGTGTGAGAGAGGGTAAATATCGCTTAGTCTTTTTACCACTTTATTTGCCATCTGTGTGTGGTTTGGGCATATTGGTGTCTCATCTAACATAAAATGGTGAGTAGTACAGGCAGAAGATGGTAGGGGTGAAGTTACCCCTACAAGGTATGTATATGTGATAATAGGGGTCGCTTCACAATCACCATCTTCTGCTTGCACCATGCCAAGCAGTGGGAGTTGATTTTCTCAGATCTTCTGATTTGTTTTGACTTCATCCATCCTTCCATGTTGGTGACAGATGAATATGTTTGGTGGATGTGGTGGACTACCTTTAAGCTAAGTGAAGTGTTTTACCATATACATTGGTTTATCTATCTTGCTTATTTTGCCACTGTCCATTATGTCTCCTCAGTGTTTATTGCTGGTTGCCTAGGTTAGAGACCACCTCTCTATTCTGAATGACTCAGTCCCTGTTCACTGCCATTTATGTTCTCTTCTCTCCCTCTCTCTGCTTATTTCAGTTGCTGATAAGGGCAGTTTCTTAAGCAGTATCTCTGTATGTAAATCTAGAAATAATTGCTATTTAGGAACAAGCACAGAACATACTACTGGACTGACCTGAAAATCTTGAAGTAGAGGGGAAGGAGACGGGAGGGTAGCTGAAACACCAAGATGAGAAAACCCATCTAATTCATTTATTTCTTTAATACCTGCTCCTAAAGTCACCCTTGGAAATGTTATCATGTTTATATTTGCGCCTATGGCTTTGCAATATATTTTTTTCACATGCACATACCAGTAATAAGATGGCAGCTTAATTCTATTGGGATTTACAGTTAAAAGATATTGACAGAATCAAAGGTAGTTTTCTATCCTACTTTATATGATCTCGTTCTGTGTACTACCATTGTACGTAACTTGTGTCTTTAGCAGTGCTGCAAATATCTCACAGTGATTTGTAGAGAAGAGAGTAACAGTAAATTACATGAATATACAATCAATAACCTCTTTTGTTGCAGAACTTTATGTTATTGGCTCTTTGTATTCCAAATACTAGTTAATCCCAGAACAATGTTTTAATGTTCCCTGGCAGTAGAGGAATTAAAACTTGTTGCAAGACAGATTACCGGTTTACAGATGCAACAGCTGTTTATGCCGACCTGCGTGGAATGTTTGATAGAATTTAGAAAAAACGGAAAGCAAAAATTTAGTGGAACTTACCATGGAGAATAATAATGAACTCTATTTCTGCCTCAGTAATCAGGATACATGATTATGACATTATGCTTTGATACATAATTATAGCATTTATTCTTTGATAATATACCATAGTGTATCAAATGTTTATCTTTATAAACTAAAACCATCATTGAAGGAGAATATTTTGACTCTAGTTTTCCAACATCAACAATCATATGTTTTTGCTCAAGCCTCATTTGCACAAAAAACTGCACATTTTTGAGGTTTTTATGTCACTTTCACCATTTTTTTTTTTTTTTTTTACAAAGGTAGATGAAGCTTAGTAAACCAAGTGTGCCCATCCTTTGATTTGGCAGATTTACTATATGTATGCCAGAGACTGGAAGATGCAGAAGTAATTCATGACAACATTTTTCTGGTGTAAATTTGGTAAACTGGCACAGATTGCCAAAATTTGTTGCAAATTTATTAAAAGAGGTAGGCCTCCTAGTAAAATAGGTGTAACTCACATTAAAGGGGTTACCCTTTTTTTTATATTTTTAATATTGATGACCTCTCCGTAGGATGCCACCTTAGGATAGAACATCAATTTAATCAATTGATCAAAAAAAATCAAGACTTCCCCCACAGATTGACTGTTTTGGTACAGTGAGTCTCCTGGCAATGTTTATATGCTGGAACCAGAGCTGATTACTCATTGCACGATTTGTAGCAGAAGTTTTTTTTTGTTTTGTTTTGTTTTTAGATGCAGTGCTGTTCCTTTGAAGTGTATGGAGTAACACTGCAATACCAAAATACCAGTTTTGGCGGTCTGCTGACTCGGGGCACATTGCGATAATCACCGTTCACCTTCCACTTCGTAATCACATAGGCCAATTCGCTTGCTATGTCCCTTAAGGATCAACCATTTTTGTGGTACCCCACAATTACTACTTTCTCAAAATTGGACAACTCTGCACTTTGTGGCATCTTGCATGCGACTAATGCCAATGCACTAATGCCAATGCTGTTTCCTATTTAACGGCGGAAGGCGTGACATACATCATGACCGCAGATATCTTGATTTGCATGGGTGTCCAAATACTTATGGACAGTGTATGAGACTCTCCTCTGCTCTGTTAACAGCATTTAGTCATATGTTTTGTTGCATAGTCATAGCAATAGTCATCAATAGAGAGGTCTATGGCAGAGTTCTCTAGGCATGCTCTGTGCACGAGCAGGATTTGATAAGCTGTGACATCATGTACTGTCAGTAGATTTGATGCAATGATAGCTCAGTGGTTTTATCCATAGACTTGTGATCTTATTATGGAATCCTGTCTGCAAGGTAAATGAAGTGACTGCTGCAAGGAAATTTGCTATAAACTTGGCAAGCATCAGTCTATTTTTATCTTTAGTGGTCAGAGTGAAAATGCCAACTAATTTCATTGCTCACTAGTTTGGCTCTATCTATGTATACCTGCCTGATCTCTGGACGCTGGCTTGCTCCTTGGATTCTACCTTTGGCTCTTGATTCTGTTGTGACATTCATGGCTGGATTTGTGACCCTTGGTTATTTTCTCAGATATTGCTTTTGTCTCCCATCTCTGCTTCTCTCCTGGTTTTTGACCCTGCAAGTCTGACTTTTCTGCATCTACCCCACTTTGTACATTTACTGGACTTTGTGTTGGTTTAACCCCTAGAACGCATACCTTACTTGTTTTCTATTTTCTGTAAAAGTACTTTAGTTTGAATTTTGAAACTCTAGGTAATCCTCAGGTATATAGTTGTTAGTAATTTCCAGTTATTCATATATTTTTATGTTACAGACATTTCGGTATAACAACCTTTTTTTGAGACTGCCCCATATTCACGCACCTGGGGCCTTTTAGGCCTGTTTACAATTATCATGGAATAACTAAAAAAAAAATACCTGTACCCGCCCACACTCTCTTAAGCCACAAGCCCCGCCTTCCTAGCTCTTTAACCCTAGAATGCGTACCCATAGAAATCTACACATTCACGCACCTGGGGCCTTTTAGGCCTGTTTACAATTATCATGGAATAACTCAAAAAAAAAAAAAAACTTTTCAAAGTTTATTGCAAAGTAAGGATGCATTCCCACTAGCGCTGGGGTCCGCCAGGACGGGATTCCGTAATGGATCTGACCTCCTGGTGACCCCTGGGGCCTGGGGCCTGCCAGGTTACTTGTTTTCTATTTTCTGTAAAATTACTTTAGTTAGATTTTTGAAACTCTAGGTATTCCTCAGGTATATAGTTGTTAGTAATTTCCAGTTGTTCATATATTTTTATGTTACAGGCATTTCGGTATAACAACCTTTTTTTGGGACTACCCCATATTCACGCACCAGGGGCCTTTTAGGCCTGTACTAGGTTTACATGTGATACTCAGTCTTTTTGTCTGTATTGTTGCTGGGGAAGAACTTTTATGACTCTGCTATTGCTGGGAAGAGTGTGGGGGGAGGGCCTCTTTCCATTAAGAATATGTATAGTGGTTGGGGAACAAGGCTTTGCACTAACTCTATGGTCCAGGCCCCAGCCATTTCCAGCTGGCTGTGAGCCCCGTACCCCTCCAGTGCGACCACAGTCGCTATGCCACAGCTTGCAATGAGTTACAGCTGGCAAATCCTGTTGTTGTTGTATAGTAGCTGAGCTGCAATAACTCATCACATCTACTAAATGGAGATCAGAGTTATCTGTCTCCTCCACTGGTCTCCGTATATAAGCTGGTGAAAACAGCAACTAAAAACAAGCCATCAATATCATTTGTGATACGTATCATATGTGGTGATGTCCAGCCAAGAGTACAGATTTTTTTTATCTGACCCCCCCCCCCCCCCCCATATGTATTGGGCATTGGTATGGGTCCTTGTTTCCATCCCATTGAAAAACTAGTAACTTTATGTGAAAACGGAGAGAACAAACCACTTACACACACAGATCTGCTGCTTCAAAGATTTATTAGTTCTGTAATATTTAGCATTTCCTTTGTGGTAAAGTCATCAGAAATATTGTTTGCTTGGTTGCGCCTATCCACTTCCATCTGTCACTTTTAATACGCATCGCTGGCCCATGTATGAAAACTGATTGCAGGTATAACAAGTTATCCACATCCCATAGACTGCCTGTTAATTATTTGAAGATTACCGCCTGTGCACACACTACGCAAACAGGCAATGTTACCATGTGGAATGCTAAATTCCTTAGACACTAATTAATAGCATTTACAATGACAGACACATTATCCTTCCGGTGATATTTCTTCCCTCTCTGATTCCAAGATCGTTTTCGATAGTAATGACTCACTGACAAAATCTTCAAGTGACCTTACCAATCACACTTGCTAGGTCAGAACCTTGATTTTATGTGTTTGTTTCAATGAAAGACATGGACACATCTGTCTTATGTTACTATTTTAGATGTTCTCTGTAGGGTTAATCCAAGACTCATTAAAAAAGTAGAAGTGGAAAGCTTTTCTCATACCTACCAATCTAATTTACTAAGTTGGAAGCGTGATCTTATAAATAAGTTTCAGTAAAAGACATGAGCACACCTGTTTTATATTACGTTCTTAGATGTTTCCTTTGGGATTCATCTTGACAGATTAAGAATATAGTTTAAGGAAGACATAAAAGTATGAAATGACACAATGAGCTTTATGTATAAAAACTGTGGAGATAGAAAGGATCCCTTTACTAACTGTGGACAATAGTAACAGTTTTATGTGTAAGGCCTTGTTCACATCTGCGTTGGTATTTCGTCTGGGGTAGTCTGCATGAGGACCTCCTGAACAGAATACCAAATGCAACTGCAAGCAGTGTGTACTGAAAGCACACGGACCCCATAGACTTTAATGGGGTCTGTGTGCTTGCCTCCAGGTCTCCACAGGTATCATGCGGACAGGAAAGTAGTTCACAATCTACTTTCTTGTCCACATGATTTGTGCTGGCAGCTTGCGGAAAGCACACGGACCCCATTACAGTCTATGGGGTCCGTGTGCTTTCACTGCACACCGCTTGCAGAATGCAACAGAACAGGTACTGAGATTCCTTTTCTCAACATGATACTTAGGCAAGGTGGTTACCCTTAGTATCATGTAGAGAAATTGAATTTCAGTTTCTGTTTTTAATTAATAAAAATACTAGGTCATATGTTTCCCTTATGTTAACCAGTGCAATCCAAACAGGAGTGGACTGTACTGTTCTAAAAGTAATGTAAAAAGGACAACCTCTTTAGTCCTCATACATGGCGAGCCACGTGTGCAGATCCTGTAGTAAAGCTAAAAGATTCCTTTGGATCTGTTATTAGCCTAAGAAAACCTAACAAAAGAAGACAAACATACAAAACATAAGGTAAAGACAAGAACGGGGAATAATATTAAGCCTGATAATATTGGTATATACCTAAGTTGGGGCCTTCTCAGATGTGTTTGACTTTCCCCACCCTGTGCTGATCCCTCTCAGTAAATAAAGCAGGGGATAAGCATTTACAAAACTTAGACTGTCACCCATTAAAAGACTACAGTGTTTCATCGTAGTTGCATACTTTACCTCCATGGTAGGTACACTCGGCATCAGATTTAGTAGTACTTTCCATTTGTAACCAAAACAAAAACATAACAAAAAGTTGACAACATCACTTTCCACATCTTTAAATGTAAGATTTTTAAGTTTCAGAGTTAGGTTATCCTCGAACTTGTTCTATGACTTCTGTTTAGCAGTGTTTCACAACAGATTCTAGTGCCCCATATACAGTCCTATGAAAAAGTTTGGGCACCCCTATTAATCTTAATCATATTTAGTTCTAAATATTTTGGTGTTTGCAACAGCCATTTCAGTCTGATATATCTAATAACTGATGGACACAGTAATATTTCAGGATTGAAATGAGGTTTATTGTACTAGCAGAAAATGTGCAATATGCATTCAACCAAAATTTGACCGGTGCAAAAGTATGGGCACCTCAACAGAAAAGTGACATTAATATTTAGTAGATCCTCCTTTTGCAAAGATAACAGCCTCTAGTCGTTTCCTGTAGCTTTTAATCAGTTCCTGGATCCTGGATGAAGGTATGTTGGACCATTCCTCTTTACAGAATAATTCAAGTTCAGTTAAGTTTGATGGTCGCCGAGCATGGACAGCCCGCTTCAAATCATCCCACAGATGTTCAATGATATTCAGGTCTGGGGACTGGGCCATTCCAGAACATTGTAATTGTTCCTCTACATGAATGCCTGAGTTGATTTGGAGTGGTGTTTTGGATCATTGTCTTGCTGAAATATCCATCCCCGGCGTAACTTCAACTTCGTCACTGATTCTTGAACATTATTTTCAAGAATCTGCTGATACTGAGTGGAATCCATGCGACCCTCAACTTTAACAAGATTCTCGGTGCCGGCATTGGCCACACAGCCCCAAAGCATGATGGAACCTCCACCAAATTTTACAGTGGGTAGCAAGTGTTTTTCTTGGAATGCTGTTTTTTTTGGACTCCATGCATAACGCCTTTTTGTATGACCAAACAACTCAATCTTTGTTTCATCAGTCCACAGGACCTTCTTCCAAAATGAAGCTGGGCTTGTCCAAATGTGCTTTTGCATACCTCAGGCGACTCTGTTTGTGGCGTGCTTCCAGAAACGGCTTCTTTCTCATCACTCTCCCATACAGATTCTCCTTATGCAAAGTGCGCTGTATTGTTGACCGATGCACAGTGACACCATCTGCAGCAAGATGCTGCTGCAGCTCTTTGGAGGTGGTCTGTAGATTGTCCTTGACTGTTCTCACCATTCTTCTTCTCTGCCTTTCTGATATTTTTCTTGGCCTGCCACTTCTGGGCTTAACAAGAACTGTCCCTGTGGTCTTCCATTTCCTTACTATGTTCCTCACAGTGGAAACCGACAGGTTAAATCTCTGAGACAACTTTTTGTATCCTTCCCCTGAACAACTATGTTGAACAATCTTTGTTTTCAGATCGTTTGAGAGCGGGCTGTCCATGCTCAGCGACCATCAAACTTAACTGAACTTGAATTGCTTTGTAAAGAGGAATGTCCAAAATCCCTTCATCCAGGATCCAGGAACTGATTAAAAGCTACAGGAAGCGACTAGAGGCTGTTATCGTTGCAAAAGGAGGATCTACTAAATATTAATGTCACTTTTCTGTTGAGGTGCCCATACTTTTGCATCCATCAAATTTTGGTTTAATGCATATTGCACATTTTCTGTTAGTACAATAAACCTCATTTCAATCCTGAAATATTACTGTGTCCATCAGTTATTAGATATATCAAACTGAAATGGCTGTTGCAAACACCAAAATATTTAGAACTGAAAATGATTAAGATTAATAGGGGTGCCCAAACTTTTTCATAGGACTGTACCCCATTGACTTAGCTTAGGGGCTTTTGGGTTCCAACATGGCATTTCTTGTTTTGACAGTAAACTCAAGCTGTTACCAGCACTACTATTCTTGTCAAATCTGCAGTAGGGGGTTAGAAAGAAGTCTTTGATAGTAGTGACAACAGTACATTAACAAGTGTACACGGCAACATCAAAGTATATTTTTCAAGCGCTTCTGCTTTCTTTGGTTCATATAGGAAAGGTAAGATTGCAAGTCTTACATTACACAGGAAAAGGACAAAACTTTTTATTCAACATTGATCTGTTTTTAACCCTAGTTTTTTGTTTCCTTAAACTCAACATTTAAACTGATAATCAAAAAGTAATGTGAATAGCACCCTAAGATGCTTTTCTATACACAGCAAGTTTTCACAAAATGATATGCTCTCTGTCCTATTTGTATCTACACTGTCTACCAATAAGTATTTGGACACCTGTGGTAGAATAGAAAAACAACATTTATTCATATTCCATAGTTGGTAGAACCCAGCAGATGCTTCCTTAGGGATGGTATTGAGCGACACAACACTCCCGGATGCCTGATAAAACTCCTGGTGTATGTGAGCCATCGGTTGGGTGCGGTTTCTCTGGCCAGCACCTGTCGGTCTCTATCTCCCAGTTTCAGGGTCTGCCGACTCGGGGCACATTCCGACAATCCCCATTCACCTTCCACTTCATAATCACAGAGGCCACTGTGGACTTTGGATAATTCAGTTCGCTTGATATGTCCCTTAAGGATCGACCATTTATGTGGTACCTGACAATTACCCCTTTCTCAAAATTGGCCAACTCTGCAATTCGTGGCATCTTACATGTGACTAATGCCAATGCTGTTTCCTATTTAATGGCGGAAGGCGTGACGTACATCACGACCGCAGATATCTTCATTTGCATGGATGTCCAAATACTTATTGGTAGACAGCAGGCATGTCAAACATGCGGCCCGCACAAAAGTCTCAAACTTTGTCTCTAAGAGACAAAGTTTGAGACTTTTGTGCGGGCTGTAGAGGTGCAATACTCTCGCGGCTACTCGCTACTACACACTGCTGTGTAGACGTGATGTGACGTGATGACGTCACATCGCGTCTAAATCTTCAAGCGGAAGCCGCGCGGGTTGAGCCGCATGGCTTCCGCCCCCGGCAGCACCCTCCTATGTTGGCTCATTCATTTGAGCCGACAGCGGAGGGGAAAGCCGCGGCATGCGGGTTTTGACCAGAGAGAGACGTGGCTCGCGGCATCTCTCTCGGTATCAAAACCCGCGCGGGCAGTTCACGTGTGAACTAGCCCGAGAGAGAAAGAGTGCGGCGGGGGAGCGAGGACTCGGAGTCGTCGGGGAAGGTAAGTTTAATGAGTGTACGCATAGAGGTGGAACGTGAAACTGAGGGCAGATGAAGGAGGGGACGGCATGACACTGGGGGCAGAGATGGAGAGGACGGCATGACACTGGGGGCAGAGATGTGGGGACATGAATCTGGGGGCAGAGATGTGGGGGACATGAATCTGGGGGCAGAGATGTGGGGGACATGAATCTGGGGGCAGAGATGGGGGATATGAATCTGGGGGCAGAGATGGGGAGGATATGAATCTGGGGGGCAGAGATGGGAGGGACATGAGTCTGGGGGCAGAGATGGGGGGACATGAAACTGGGGGCAGAGATGGAGGGACATGAATGTGGGGGCAGAGATGGGGACATGAAACTGGGGGCAGAGATGGGGACATGAAACTGGGGGCAGAGATGGGGGACATGAATCTGGGGGCAGAGATGGAGGGGACATGAAACTGGGGGCAGAGATGTGGGGACATGACTCTGGGGGGCAGAGATGGGGGATATGAATCTGGGGGGCAGAGATAGGGAGGATATGAATCTGGGGGCAGAGATGGGAGGGACATGAGTCTGGGGGCAGAGATGGGGGGACATGAAACTGGGGGCAGAGATGGAGGGACATGAATCTGGGGGCAGAGATGGGGACATGAATCTGGGGGCAGAGATGGAGGGGACATGAAACTGGGGGCAGAGATGTGGGGACATGACTCTGGGGGGCAGAGATGGGGGGATATGAATCTGGGGGGCAGAGATAGGGAGGATATGAATCTGGGGGGCAGAGATGGGAGGGACATGAGTCTGGGGGAAGAGATGGGGGGACATGAAACTGGGGGCAGAGATGGAGGGACATGAATCTGGGGGCAGAGATGGGGACATGAAACTGGGGGCAGAGATGGGGGACATGAATCTGGGGGCAGAGATGGGGGACATGAATCTGGGGGCAGAGATGGGGGGACATGAATCTGGGGGCAGAGATGGAGGACATGAATCTGGGGGCAGATGAAGGGTGTATATGTAAACAGATAATTTTCTTTTATGAAACTAACAAAATCTTCTCAGAGAACAAGGCTGACTGATCACCACTTATAATCTAAAAAAGATTGAAAAAAATGATAGCAAATAAATGTTTAGTTTTTAATTGCTGTATTTTTGTTAAATATATGTTGCTGTTACATATTACTACTTCATATCTTGTTTTCATGACCGCTGTTAAAATACGTGTGTGACATTAGCTGCTGTGTGCGGCCCTCGCAACAACCTCTTGTTACTCATGTGGCCCTCGGGGTACCCTGAGTTTGACATGCCTGATAGACAGTGTATTTGTATTTGTGTTATAATGTGATATTGTTTCAAACTTATTTCAAGACAAAGAGGACTCTTTAACCAAAGTGAAGATCAATTGAAGGTATGTATATCTGTATGCTGTATGTTTGCATGGATTAAAGTTGACCATACCAAGAGGGATTCACCAAAGACACGTAGGGTCAATGACAGACCTTTGTTTGGCAAGTACAGTATGATCATAGTGCTGCACATAAAAAAGAAGCTCTGGTATGGATAAAAGATGTGTCCTCCAAATGTTGTTCACTTATCTTTTCTAATATCCCTTCTCTCATCCACATAACTGTTAGGATAAAAAGACAATCTGATATGTATGGGGAATGGTGTTTTTTTCCACCAGCATAACCAATGCCAAAGGAGCCTATTAGCAAAGTATTCCTTCTGTCTCCAAAGAAGATGAACCAAAATGTTAGGGTGATTCAATTCAACTGAGACGTAAACATGTACAACATCACGTAGACTGAAATGTACAGGATAAAGTTTTCCTATAGCCAATAGGTAGATTCTGTGAAACCGGTAGAGCATGGCACCACTATACTTACAATAGAACTTACATAAAATATCTTCTTTAACAAATCTTTCATTATTTGAAGAAATAAAATGTTGACAATCTTTCAGTTTTTCAAAGTTTTAAATAAGCCATGGGCAAAAAAAAAGTGCAGCTAATGAAAATATACAGCAAATCTGGTGGTATTGATTTTCATATTAATAACACTCATGTTACTATGCTGAAGTGCCTGTAGCTTTTAATATAAAATCAATGCGCATGGATCTGAAGCTCACATTGATTGGTGGCCTGAGGCCACTCTACATGTTCAGCTTCACAAGGATTTGACTAGTATTCACAAAGTGGGATTATTCTCTTGAACTACAGTGTAGTTTAGCGACATGGTACAGGGAATACGATTCAGATCTGGAAAAAAATAGGTCAGTTCACACATAATTAGCTATGAAATTGACTTGGAATGGTCTTTTGGACATTTTTATTAAGTGTTGAGTACTTGACATCTCTGTATCAAATTCAACCCTGAGAATAATATAACAATTCTTTGGGATTTATAGTACAGAGGTAAGCAATCCAATTGTAGTTTACCAGTCACTGGAGGTATAAGAACATCCAACAATAAGTCTTAAGGCTTAGAGAGTTCTTTGGAATTCTTGTCAAAATGAAGGCACGGAAAAAAAATTACATTTTTAACCTATTTAAGTATTCCTATTAATTTCAAATATGTGGAGTTTACAATAACTTATATTAACCCCTTAAAAGGGTTGTCCATCTGTGTGATATTGATGATCTGATCCCGATACTGATGCTCAGCATAGGTCATCAATATCAGATCGATGAGGTCTAACAACCAGCACCCTTACTGATCAGCTGTTTCCCACCGCTTCTAGTGCTGCAGCAATATAGAGACAGAATGTAACATCCTCACCCGTCCAGACATTCTCCAGCCACATGCTGCGGCACAGGAGGCATGATTGACTGTGATTCCTTCCTTTGGGTTCTTCTTGTATTATCTGAACACTGTCCTATTCCCTCACCTCAATAACTGATTTTCCACCACACCCATTTCCTTCACCGTGGTTTTTTATTATTATTATTATTATTATTATTATTATTGTTTATTCCTTGGTGCTTTACATTTGCGGGTTTACATAAAGTACACAAAATACACAAAGAAATATAATACTAATAATGACCTACTGCACAGTGGGATAGAAGGCCCTGCCCGCGAGGACTTACAGTCTATGAGGGAAGAGGGAGAGAGACAGAAGGTGAGGGGAGAGGATGCGCAGATGGTGGTGTGGTGACAGTATTGTTATTGGTTGTCAGCCTTCCTGAATCGGTGAGTCAAGGCCTTCTTGAAGCCTGTGATTGTGGGGGTCAGTCTTATGTGTCTTGGTAAGGAGTTCCCGAGTATAGGGGATGCACAGGAGAAATCTTGGAGACGGTTTTGTTAGGAACGGATGAGAGCAGAGCGAAGTAGGAGGTATTTGGAGGATCTGGGTTACGCGTGGGCAGGTAGCAGAAGATTAGGTTTGGAGATATATGAAGGGGACAAGTTGTGGATGGCTTTGTATGTTAACGTTAGTAACATGAACTCAATTCGCTGGGCAATGGGTAGCCAGTGAAGGGACTGGCAGCCGATAAAGAATGGGGGGCAAGGTGAATTAAGTTAGCAGCACAGTTTAAGGTGGACTGGAGGCGGACAAGAGTGTTCGCTGGGAGTCCATGGAGAAGGGTGTTGCAAAAATCTAAGCGAGAGATTATGAGGGCATGGACTAGCATTTTAGCAGTTTCTGGGGTGAGGAAGGAGCGGATTCGATGGATGTTCTTGAGTTGGAGGTGGCAGGAAGTGTTGAAGGTTTGAACATATGACTTGAAGGATAGGCCATATTCCAGTGATATCCCAAGGCATCTGACCCCTGGGACAGGGGCAAGTGTGATTCCATTAACTTAGATAGATTGGTCAGGTAGAGGAGCTGTGCGAGGTGGAGCAAAGATGATGAATTCTGCTTTCTCCATGTTGAGCATGAGAAAGCCGGAGGAGAGAAAGGAAGCTACAGCCGCTAAACAATCTCGAACTCTGGCCAACAGAGAGGTAATGTCTGGTCCAGAGAGGTATATTTGGGTGTCATCGGCATAGCAATGCTATTAAAAACCATACAATTCTATGAGTTGGCCCAGTCCGAGGTTGAGGATGGAGGACAGGAGGGGTTCTAGGACAAAGTTTTGGGGGACACCTACAGAGAGAGGGCATGGTGAGGAGGTGGTAGGCAAATGCCAGACACTGAATGTGCAGTTGGTGAGGTATGAGGAAATCCAAGAAAAGGCCAGGTCTGAGATTCCAAGGGATGAGAGAGTTTCTAACAAGAGGGAGTGGTCAACTGTGTCAAATGCAGAGGAGAGGTCAAGAAGGAAGAGGACAGAGAAATGACGCTTGGCTTTGGTGGTTAGAAGGTCATTAATTACTTTGGTTAGGGAAGTTTCTGTGGAATGATGGGGTCTGAAGCCTGACTGAAGTCTGTTAAAGAGCAGGTTGGACAAGAGATAGGAAGATAGTTCAAAGTGGATGTGTTGCTCAAGCAGTTATGAGGCGTACGGGAGCAGTGAGATGGGACAATAGTTGGCTGGAGAAGATGGGTTCAGGGACGGTTTCTTAAGTATAGAAGTGACAGTGGCATGTTTGAAGGCAGAAGGGAAGGATCCATTGGTTAGGGATAGGTTGAAGAGATGGGTTAGGGCTGGGGTTATGACTTCAGTGAGTTTGGGGATGAAATGTGAATGGATCGGGTCAAGAGTGCAGGACGTGAGGTCGGATTTAGAGATTAGGGTGGAGAGCTTTTCATTAGTGATGGTGGAGAAACAGGTTAGGGATTAGGAACACCGGGCAGTTGGGTAGAGTGGTTGCCAGGGGTGTAGGGTGAGACTGTCTCTGATGGTGTCAATTTTACTTTTGAAATAAGAGGCAAAGTCATGAGCTGAGTGACATCGGAGGGGGCACAGAATGACAGAGAAGGAAATTGAAGGTAGTGAATAGCTGTTTGGGGTTGCAGGATAGGACAGATATGAGTGTGGTGAAATAGACCTACTTAGCAGAGGTGAGTGCGTTCTTGAATGTGAGTACTGCCTCTTTATAATTGAGGAAGTCTTCCTGGGAGTAGCTTTTCTTCCAGAGGCATTCTGCAACCCGCAGGTTTCCCTCTGCCCCTCTAATAGTTAATTTTAGCCTTATCTATGTGATTGACACAATTTGGGGCTAAATTGACACTTGATTGAAAAAAATATATATATTTTTATCTTCACATCCCAATCTTAATAAAATTTGTGATAGTGCTGTGGTATCAAAATGCCCCTCGATAAATTATTTCATATACATTGTCATCTTAGGGGCTCTACAAATGTGACATGGTGCCTGAAAATGATTGCAGCAAAATCTGCCCTGTAGTGCTTCTTCCCTTCATCAATTGTGATAATAGCGATGGCATAAGTAAAAATGCGTAGAAGGTTAAGCTTTGCAGTTAATGTTTACATTAGTGGTAAAAAACCTAGAAATAGAGCAAAGTTTTCATGGACGTACAGTATGGCAGATTATTTAGATGGGTATATTCACATTTAGAGTGAATAGCACAGGACTTGTAAAGTCTGTACTGAAATGTTCTATATGGTATAGGTTCATTTACACCACACCATACAACATTTCCCTAAGGATCTTCCATTATTGGAAATCACTTGACCTACCTTCACTCCAGTGATGGAGCAGCCCAGTGTTAGGAGAATCACATTCCACACTTGTGTCCCGTGAAACCACAGGCCAACACAAACTGTCTTTTTCATTTTGTCTATGGAACAGCAAATATTGGTTGATGTAAACTTCATGCATATGCTGGCGGACTGACAGGTAAGCAGATTCCTACAGGTTTATTATCGGAATGTTCCTGGTCTTAAAGGGAGCAATTCTGATCATAGAATTATATTAGGGAATTACTGGATGAGAGGGCATCAATTTAGATTCAAGGAATTTGGAGTGACATATACTGTATTTAGGCTTCTGTGCAAATAATGATATATAATAGCTTAACTGGATATGGATTTTTTGATATTGCAAGGCATAAAATGCTACATGCCTTACTACTCAGTCTACATGTACTACTTCTAATATTATTTTTATATTGATAGACATAATTTCCTTTTCTATATATGCATTTATATACGCTAAACTCTACTAATCAAACATAGCATATGAAAGGTGCTCCATCATAATTTTCTGGAATGGAAGGTCATCTATAAATATACATATGTGGCAGAAATACATTTATTATTGAACTTTCTTTGTAATGAGATAACTGATCTGAATGACTGTCATTGGATTATCTGCAGGCAGAGCTCTATGTGGTCTCAATAGTGGCGACAATCAACATGCTTAGTGGTTATAGTTCTGTTCATTTGTGGAATTATATCCAATGTCAGAATAAGGAGGCTTTCCTGAGAATATGTTCTATGCATTAAGACAGCTATACCATCTGTTTGCCTCTTGAATTTTACAATACCATGGGCTAGCTAGGTCAGTATAATCTACGATCTAATAAATTTGCTGCCTATCAAGAGAGTACTGTATATTACCAAACCTAGGTATATTGAATTTTTTTTCTAAAAAAAAATCACTTAATTCAATACATTTTTATACCATAATTAAATTATATATCAAAATTTATTTTACTGCTCCACTAGGTAGGAATGTAAAATTTTGTGCAATTTATTGGTTTCCATTTACTGTGCTTGGTACAATTGGACGAACAAAAGGTATTCCAACTTGCATAATGCATGTTATAGAGCAAGGGGAGCTAAGCACTGATGTATTGCTTTATAGGAAACGATTTGATAGATTTTTGTCATTTATTCATTTAAATTCGAGTTCTCTTTATATTTCAAGAGTCCATTGGGCGATTCGACAGTTATCTCCGTGTGCATAGAGGTTAAAAAAAATGGAACACTTACTGAATAAAAGCAACTACTGTACTGTAAAGCATAGAAACAGCATGGACTGAAATGAGCAAAATACTAAAACTTGTCATATAAAAATCAAAAAACTCGAGTCTTCAGTAGTTGATACCTTTTTTAATGACTAACTAATAATGATGACAGATTAAACGCTTTCAAGATAGCTCTGATCCCATCCTCAGGTATAGTATAAAAACTGTCAGGGTCTGAGGTTGCTAGGTAGGGTGGCATAGACACACAAGTCCAGTTTCTTTAGTCCAAAACAAAAGTAGAGTTTTATTTTCACTCAAAAAAAAAAAAAAAAGAAAAAGTAGTGCAGCAACAAAAGGAAACAATACAAAAATATATACCTGCCCGGCTAGGCTCTAACTAAACATAGAATAGGTTACCTCACCTAGAATAACAGTAATCCAAAAGCCAGTAGAATCATTCAGGACACAGCTCCAAGAATATGACCTCTTTGTCAGCTCTCCAGCCAAACTCTGCCAAAGTGTTGCTGCTGGAGCAACTTCTTAAGCCTCCTTGACAAGGAGACTCTCTGCAGCTGAGTCGCTTCCGGAACATCCCCAAAGTGTGGACTGGAGGGGGGTGGAATGACAGGTCCCACTACCAATCCTACCTGTCATTCCTAAAAATCCAGCCCAGTACTGAGATTTACGAAAATGCTCAGCAGATGTAAGTTATCTGCTGAGAACAAACATTCCTGGAGTTTTCTCATCTCACCCACCTTAGTAGTCTGGGTGTGATGTACACCCCCTCCATTACCTGACCAGCCATCGGCTTACAAAACAATTTCTGAAGGATGCTCTCTAGAGGTGAGCGAGTAGTACTCGATCGAGCAGGTATTCGATCGAATACTACGTTATTCGAAATACTCGTACTCGATCGAGTACTACTCGCTATTCGAATGTAAAAGTTCGATGCAGAACCAGCATTGATTGACCGAATGCTATACAGTCGGCCAATCAACGCTGGTTCTTCTCCTACCTTTAGAAGTCTTCTCTGTGCAGCTTCCCCGTGGCGTCTTCCAGCTCTTCATTCACTCTGCCAGGCATCAGGCCTGGGCAGAGCCGACTGCGCATGTCCGCTTGTAGTGCGACCCTCACTCGTGGACTTGGTAAGTATAATTTGATCGAACGTTGCCTACCTCTGAAACAAGTATTCTCCCCCCATAGACTATAATAGGGTTCGATATTTGATTCGAGTAGTCGAATATTGAGGGGCTACTCTAAACGAATATCGAACCTCGAACATTTTACTGTTCGCTCATCTCTAATGCTCTCAAGTTTTTTGCTTTTTATTTTTCATAGCCACTGGCTAACACAATACAAAAATATACTTTTTCCTTATAATAAAACTTGTCACTAAACTATATATCAATCTGTTCAGCATCTTCTGCTCTGTATGTTGCCTGCACACCCTATGCAATGTGACAGGTTCCTTTTAAAGAGGCTTTCTTGGAATTTGATATCAATGATCTTTCCTTAGGCTTGGTTGTCAAAATTTGATCAGTCGGTCTGACCCCCACCAATGAGCCCCCAAATTTGGTGAGTGCCATATCGCTTGGTTTATCCAGGCATATTGCTGAACACGTGGTTGGATGTGCTTGCACCTTTGAAGAAGGCTTGAAAATGAGTTGAGGAACTAAGTACTAAAAGACATTTACTATGCCATGCCTGGATAAACAATGAAGGCGAGCAGGAGCTCACCAGGAATTTCATGAACCGATCAGCAGATATTGATTGTTCTCCTCAGCACAAAAAATAGAAAATATGAGTTTTGCCCACAGTCTTGGCTTTCTCTTACTTCCTCTATATATCAAGCCCACAATTCAGGCCTTAGGGCCCCTTCACACGGAGTATACGCTTGCTGATTCTGAATGAGTGTGATACGCGCGTATCACATTGAAAGCAATAGGGAAAAAAGCAGCCCCTTCATTTCTATGGGGAGCACACGTATGCCGGCTCCCATAGAAAGCAATGGGATTTTTTTTAATGCCGCTGATTTGGAACGTGTTACACGTTCAGAATCAGCGAGTGTATACTCCATGTGAAGCGGCCCTTAGAGGCTTACTCTTTGAAAATCCCTTTTTGCTTCAGGGTCTCTGAAAAGAAGCCAATGTGTCCCACTTCTTATAGCACCAGCAATCATCTATAATCTATGGAGAAAGGGGAAATAATGCCTCCTGCCATGCAGGAGAAATGAAGCATTACACATGTTCTATTGAAACATGTTCTTTGTGGCCTTTCACTGAAACCCAATAAAATACAGAGCCCAGAGTGAAGAACCTCCTCTTGTCCTCTGTGCTCTAAAAGGTTGTTTGAAAATGAGTTTTCTAAACTTCTTTAGATGTCCTTTAAGACAGGAATCTCCAGAAAGATAGCGTGAAAGCTAAAACCATTTAAGAAATTCAAATTCTGTTTTTGCCTGGAATACTTCTTTAGTAATATTTCCAAAATGTGTTTTATCCAAATATTTCTGGAATTCCTCAATGCATTCCTTTTTTTCAATCTTTCCTACTTCCTTTGTTGCCCTGCCGTTGCACCATTTTCACACCATTTCACACTCGCCATTTACAAATTTGCCATTGTTATGCAAAGCTATTGAACAAATGTTTGTGTAACTACTGTTAGGGCAGGTTCACACCCGCGCCAGTCTCCGCTTTGCTGTCTCCGCTTTTCTGTCTCCTGTCCAGTTTCTCGGGCAAAAGACAGAAACCTTTCTGTCTTTTGCCCGAGAAACTGGACAGGAGACAGAAACCTAGCAGTCAGTGTCCACCTATGAGCGCCTGTGAGCCTTTTCTGGTCTCCTCAGCGAAACCGTTTTTTATTTAACCGGACACAAAGTCCTGCATGTCCGACTTTGTGAATGGTTAAAAAAAAAAAAACTTGTTTCGCCATGGAGACTAGAAGACGCTCATGGGGGCTCACGGGCGAACACTTTGCAAACCCATTCAAATGAATGGGTTTGAAAACTGACTGCTGGTTACCGTCTCCTGTCTAGTTTTTTGGGTAGAAGACGGAAATCTGCAAAATGGAGACTGGGTGCAGGTGTGAACCCACCTTCACAGATTTAGTATCAAATTCCACCCTGTAATACATCTGTGCTCTTTAGAAAGATCCTGTAGACTTTCTTATATATACAGCCCTATGAAAAAGTTTGGGCACCCCTATTAATCTTAATCATTTTTAGTTCTAAATATTTTGGTGTTTGCAGCAGCCATTTCAATTTGATATATCTAATAACTGATGGACACAGTAATATTTCAGGATTGAAATGAGGATTATTGTACTAACAGAAAATGTGCAATATGCATTAAACCAAATTTTGACCAGTGCAAAAGTATGGGCACCTCAACAGAAAAGTGACATTAATATTTAGTAGATCCTCCTTTTGCAAAGATAACATCCTCTAGTCGCTTCCTGTAGCTTTTAATCAGTTCCTGGATCCTGGATGAAGGTATTTTGGACCATTCCTCTATACAAAACAATTCAAGTTCAGTTAAGTTTGATGATGGCTGAGCATGGACAGCCCGCTTCAAATCATCCCACAGATGTTCAATGATATTCAGATCTGGGGACTGGGATGGCCATTCCAGAACATTGTAATTGTTCCTCTGCATGAATGCCTGAGTCGATTTGGAGCGGTGTTTTGGATCATTGTCTTGCTGAAATATCCATCCCCGGCGCCTGCCTAGTGTGTGGCTGCATGTGTTTACAGCTGCTGAAACTAAACTGATCTTTCTCTATCCCGTCCTTTTTTCTTCACTTTTTTCTATTACTATAAGGAGTATTAGTATAAGAACTTACCATGGGCTGGAATTTGATGCAGAAACTCTTATAAAGAAATCCTTTTTGAGCCTTTTTGTCTGAAGCATGCCTCCACACAGACAAGGAAGACTGGTTTACACTAAGGAGACACTATTACACCTTAGAAGCATGCTGCAGGACAAGCTGGACAAGCTACAGGACAAGCATGCTCTTACCATCCCCCACGAACTAATAAGGAGACTTAGAAAACGCAGAAAACGCAGAAAACGAGCCGGCATACTGAGACGCGAAGGAAGAAAACGCAAAAAGCATGTGATCCCGTCCATCATTATGGGGAATGTGAGATCAATTGTGAATAAGATGGATGAACTGACAGCACTGACCAGACATCAACAGGAGTTTCGTGAGTGCAGTATGATGCTGTTTACAGAGACTTGGCTTACTGAAATCACTCCGGACATACTTGCCTCCGTGGAGGGCTTCAAACTTCTTCGGGCGGACAGAACACTGGAGAGCGGTAAGCGAATAGGCGGAGGAATTGCAATATTTGTCAATGAGAGATGGTGTAATCCAGGACATATTGTGGTTAAGAAACAATTGTGTGGAAAGGATATTGAACTGCTAGCCGTGGGCATGAGACCTTTTTACCTGCCAAGGGAACTATCACATGTTATCGTACTAGCTGCATATGTCCCCCCCTCTGCTAAAGCTGACGCTGCCTGTGAAGTCCTCCATGCTGTTGTGAGTGAGCTGCAATCATCTCACCCCCATGCTCTGCTCCTAGTGTCTGGAGACTTCAACCATGTCTCAGCATCCACTCTACCAGGCTTCACACAGTATGTAACCTGCCATACAAGAGACAACAAGACGCTGGACTTGCTCTTTGCCAATGTAAGGGATGCATATAACTCATCTGCCCTACCACCCCTAGGCAGATCAGATCACAACCTGGTACATCTGCGACCCACATACATTCCACTGGTGCGCAGAGAACCGGCGGTTACCCGTACCGTGAAGATTTGGTCAGAGGGAAGTGTCGAGTCTCTAAGGGACTGCTTTGATATAACTTTATGGGAAGTGTTTCAAGACTCATTTCCAGAGGACATTGAGGGACTCACACATTGCATAACGGACTACATTAATTTCTGTGTGGACAGCACGGTACCAACTAGGAAGGTGAGGTGTTTCTCCAATAACAAACCATGGATTAACTCTGAGATTAAAACTCTCCTCAAGCAAAAAAAGAGAATTTTTAGGTCTGGGGACAAAGATGGCCTGGGGGCGGTTCAGAAACAGCTGAGACAATTGATCAGGGAAGGGAAAGCCAACTACAGACGGAAGATGGAGCTACAGATGGGGGAGGGTAGAATCTCTGAGGTGTGGGACAGCCTTAAGGCAATTTCAGGACACAAGGAAAAGACAGGGCACCGAACAGTAGGGGACAGGAAGTGGCTTAACGAGCTTAATCTATTCTTCAATAGATTCGACTCCAAGCAAATGCTCCCTCCACCAGCATGTCAGCCAACCGCCCTCCCCTCACACACCAAGACCCAACCCCCACCGACCTGCGGTCAACTGCAATCTGACTATCTGATCCTGCAGGAGTCTCAGGTGTGTATGGAAATGAAGAACATTAGAGCGAACAAAGCGGGGGGACCAGATGGTATAAGCGCAAGAGTTCTTAAAATGTGCAGTGACCAGCTGTGTGGTATTATAACGCACATGTACAATATGAGCCTGAAGCTGGGGGTGGTACCTCAACTGTGGAAAACATCTTGCATGGTACCAGTCCCAAAGAAACCCAACCCGATGGGCTACAATGACTACCGACCTGTAGCACTGACATCCCACCTGATGAAGGTCCTAGAGAGACTGGTCCTGACACACCTACGCCCCCTAGTGAGCTTCGCTCTGGACCCCCTCCAGTTTGCCTACCGGCCAGGCATTGGGGTAGATGATGCCATCATCCACCTTCTTCATAGAGCTCTCTCTCACCTGGAGAAACCCGGGAACACTGTGAGAATAATGTTCTTTGATTTCTCCAGTGCGTTCAACACCATTCAGCCAGGGCTACTGAGGGAGAAGCTGAACCTTGGTGGTGTGGACCATCACCTGTCCAACTGGATCCTAGACTACCTGACAAACCGCCCTCAGTATGTGAGAGCCCAGGACTGTGTGTCTGACACTGTGATCTGTAGTACGGGGGCACCCCAAGGTACAGTTCTTGCCCCATTCCTCTTCACACTGTACACTGCTGACTTCAGGCACAACTCATCCAGCTGTTACTTACAGAAGTACTCCAATGACTCTGCTATAGTCGGTCTTATCACTGATGGCGATGATAGGGAATACAGAGACTTAAACCGGGATTTTGTTGAATGGTGCCAGTGGAATCAGCTCAGGATTAATGCTGGGAAGACCAAGGAGATGGTGGTGGACTTTAGTAAACGGAGAGGTGCTCCGACCCCGGTGGAGATCCAAGGAACATGTATTGAGATAGTCAGGACCTATAAGTACCTGGGCGTGCTCCTCAATAATAAACTAGACTGGGCTGATCACCTGGAGGCGCTGCACAGAAAGGGCCACAGCAGACTCTACCTGCTCAGGAGGCTGAGGGCCTTCGGAGTCCGGGGGACACTTCTTAGGGCCTTCTTCAACTCTGTGGTTGCCTCAGCCATCTTTTTCGGTGTGGCCTGCTGGGGAAGCAGTATATCAACCAGGGAAAGAAATAGACTTGACAGGCTGATCAGGAGGGCCAGCTCTGTCCTGGGGAGCCCCTTGGACCCAGTACAGGTGGTGGGTGACAGAAGGATACTGTCTGTGGTGACCTCCATGCGGGAGAACAAATCCCACCCCATGTATGGGACCCTGATGGGACTTGGCAGCACTGTAAGCGACCGTCTGCTTCACCCCAAGTGTGAGAAGGAGCGCTATCGCAGGTCCTTCCTTCCAACCGCGACCAGGCTGTATAATCTACATCAGACCAAACGAAGAGCTCTCCGCACAGAGAACTAATGATTATGAGGATGACCATGAGGTCTTCCTCTTTCTCTTCTGTTTTTCCTTAGCTGCCATGGACTCCTAGTATATCTTCTCTTCTCAGCTTATCTGTGTCTACGTCTGTAACATATTACTCTGTATTATCCTGTATCTGTATTACTATGCTGCTGTAACACGCTGAAATTTCCCCAAGGTGGGACTATTAAAGGATTATCTTATCTTATCTTAACTTCAACTTCGTCACTGATTCTTGAACATTATTCTCAAGAATCTGCTGATACTGAGTGGAATCCATGCGACCCTCAACTTTAACAAGATTCCCGGTGTCGGCATTGGCCACACAGCCCCAAAGCATGATGGAACCCCCACCAAATTTTACAGTGGGTAGCAAGTGTTTTTCTTGCAATGCTGGTTTTTTTGGACGCTATGCATAACGCCTTTTTGTATGACCAAACAACTCAATCTTTGCTTCATCAGTCCACAAGACCTTCTTCCAAAATGAAGCTGGCTTGTCCAAATGTGCTTTTGCATACCTCAGGAGACTCTGTTTGTGGCGTGCTTGCAGAAACGGATTCTTTCTCATCACTCTCCCATACAGCTTCTCCTTGTGCAAAGTGCGCTGTATTGTTGACCGATGCACAGTGACACCATCTGCAGCAAGATGATGCTGCAGCTCTTTGGAGGTGGTCTGTGGATTGTCTTTCATTGTTCTCACCATTCTTCTTCTCTGCCTTTCTGATATTTTCTTGGCCTGCCACTTTTGGGCTTAACAAGAACTGTCCCTGTGGTCTTCCATTTCCTTACTATGTTCCTCACAGTGGAAACTGACAGGTTAAATCTCTCAGACAACTTTTTGTATCCTTCCCCTGAACAACTATGTTGAACAATCTTTGTTTTCAGATCATTTGAGAGCGGGCTGTCCATGCTCGGCGACCATCAAACTTAACTGAACCTGAATTGTTTTGTAAAGAGGAATGGTCCAAAATCCCTTCATCCAGGATCCAGGAACTGATTAAAAGCTACAGGAAGCGACTAGAGGCTGTTATCTTTGCAAAAGGAGGATCTACTAAATATTAATGTCACTTCTCTGTTGAGGTGCCCATACTTTTGCACTGGTCAAATTTTGGTTTAATGCATATTGCACATTTTCTGTTAGTACAATAAATCTCATTTCAATCCTGAAATATTACTGTGTCCATCAGTTATTAGATATATCAAACTGAAATGGCTGCTGCGAACACCAAAATATTTAGAACTAAAAATGATTAAGATTAATAGGGGTGCCCAAACTTTTTCATAGGACTGTATATATATATATATATATATATATATATATATATATATATATATATATATTGTAATATGACAAGTTAAATTACAACGCTCAGAAGCCATCCATGCCATCCTTGTTTGCACGACTCTGGGTAATCGAGATTGAAAGGACTAAGAAACACTGAGTTAGCAAAAACACAATTTTCATTTTCCATATTTACTGGTATACATACAAGGAAGATTTATAAAGACATATTTTGTGCACCAGCCTCTTCATAAGTCCAATGCATGAGTCCGAATGGCAATCTATGCCGGTCAGCAACAGTCAGAATACTGGCCATGGTATCCATGCTAGCCAGCCCCATTCTTCACCCTTCTCCATCTCACATGAATTGACAAGTGAGGAGCAGAACAGGGTATGTGTCGTATCTTTGGCGCATGGAACGGTCCACATTATTACACATGTATGCAAGAAATCTGGCATACATGTATTGATGAGTTCCCCACTGTATTTAAGAATATTCAGAATCCAAGATTTAGAAACCTTGCTCATCTGTTTCTCTTGATGCAATAAAATTGCATTTGGGAATTTAACCAAAAATGATTTAATGCCTATACTATGTAAAATATATGTTCTGCACCAAAAGTACAATCCCTGACACCACATTGAAAGTTATAGTTTATGTTGCAATCAATGAGGTGATAAAATGACTTCACATCGCCTCATGTTAAAGGTGCGAGCCGCAGCATCAAGTTGAGTCCATCGCTATAAGAAGGATGAATAATGTGCACATTTGTAGATTAATTTACAGTTGAGCATGCAGTAATAATTTCTCATACCGCAAATCTGACCCTCAGCATGAAATCAGTTACTCTTAGTAGGAGGCGGGCTGACTCACAGGTACAAATCATAGCTATATTTCCATCAGCGACAAACCATGTACTTCAAAACCATTAGCTTAACGCAGGCCTGCCAGACACTAGAAAAGCTAGGAAATAGAGTATATTATTAAAAAATGCAGAGTACTTCTCAAAAATTAATTTAGCAGGACTGTACACAGCACTTCATTGTGCAGGTCTCATAAGTACGGGATGTATGTACTGTTATACTTGGCATTTTCAGGGACTGCAAGAAAGACAAGCTTCATAAATGTATCCCCCCCCCCCCCCCCTGGAAAAATGATATGGACACTAGAAAGAAACGTAAGATTCTGCTGTATGCCCAATACAATTTAAGAAAAAAGAGATAAACTTCTGCATTTTGTTTTTGCTCTATCAGACACTTGTGACTATTTTGTAAACTGCAGTCTGTGGAACTGAGAATTTTGTCACCATCAGGGTATCCAGCAGTGCACAGAGTAGTTGTGACATTAAAGAGGAACAAAAAAAGTTGGGGTCCTTTGAGATACTCTGCAAGAGGCTCCAATCCTGACATTCAAGCCACATTCAGAAATAAATAGCTTACAAAGCATTTAAATTCATGCAGAGATAGCGGCAAAACCTCCTTAAATCAGCCATAGCAGCCCTCACACGTATATAAATCCACAATAGATATGTGTAATTATATTCATAATAACATAAGGATCAGCACGTTTCGGCCCTCCCGCTGAGAATTCTGCTGGGGGATATGTTTGAATATCCAAAAATGACTCCATTTACTTTAATGAGGCAATTGGAGTCCAAAACATTAAACTTGGGACTTTGTTTGACCTATTTCCATCTGTTGATTTCTTTTTTTGCAGTTAGTGTTGTGCACATTATTGTGTTCTGTAAAAAAAGTGAAGCAAATATACAGAAAACTGTTCAAACAAAGTCTGAGCCCGCATCAGAGTGATGTACATGACTCAAACCCCTTAGTGGCAACGCTATTTATATATATATATATATATATATATATATATATATACACACACACACAGTGTTGGCCAAAAGTATTGGCACCCCTGCAATTCTGTCAGATAATACTCAGTTTCTTCCAGAAAATGATTGCAAGCACAAACTCTTTGGTATTAATATCTTCATTTATTTGCTTGCAATGAAAAAACACAAAAGAGAATGAGGAAAAAGTCAAATCATTGATTATTTTACACAAAACTCTAAAAATGGGCTGGACAAAAGTATTGACACCCTCAGCCTAATACTTGGTAGCACAACCTAACCATCAATGAGACAAAATAACTGCGAACAACCGCTTCCGGTAACCATCAATGAGTTTCTTACAATGCTCTGCTGACATTTTAGACCATTCTTCTTTGGCAAGCTGCTCCAGGTCCCTGAGATTTGAAGGGTGCCTTCTCCAAACTGCCATTTTGAGATCTCTCCACAGGTGTTCTATGGGATTCAGATCTGGACTCATTGCTGGCCACTTTAGAAGTCTCCATTGCTTTCTCTCAAACCATTTTCTAGTGCTTTTTGAAGTGTGTTTTGGGTCATTGTCCTTCTGGAAGACCCATGACCTCTGAGGGAGACCCAGCTTTCTCACACTGGACCCTACAGTATGCTGCAAAATTTGTTGGTAGTCTTCAGACTTCATAATGCCATGCACACGGTCAAGCAGTCCAGTGCCAGAGGCAGCAAAGCAACCCCAAAACATCAGGGAACCTCCGCCACGTCTGATTGTAGGGACTGTGTTCTTTTCTTTGAAGGCCTCTTTTTTTCCTGTAAACTCTATGTTGATGCCTTTTCCCAAAAAGCTCTACTTTTGTCTCATCTGACCAGAGAACATTCTTCTAAAAATGTTTTTGGCTTTCTCAGGTAAGTTTTGGCAAACTCCAGCCTGGCTTTTGGATTTCTGTTATTCTAGGTGAGGTAACCTTTTCTATGTTTAGTTAGAGCCTAGCCGGGCAGGTATTTATTTTTGTATTGTTTCCTTTTGTTGCTGCACTGTTTTGCTTTGAGTGAAAATAATCTCTACCTTTGTTTGGACTAAAGAAACTGGACTTGTGTGTCTATGCCACCCCACCTAGCAACCTCAGACCCTGACAATATATATATACTGTATATATATATATATATATACAGTGGCATAACTACCGCCATAGCAGCAGAGGCAGCTGCCACAGGGCCCGGGACATTAGGGGCCTGGTGACAGCTGCTACCGCTGCTATCATTATACTCGGGGGTCTTTTTGGACCCCTGAGTATAATGATTGGAGGACCGGGAGAGGTAAGAAACATAAAAACCCTGTTACTTACCTCTCCACTATCCATGCAGACTTCGGCCTAGTTGTCTGACATCTCATGACCCTGGACTGCGTCCCGGGTCGTCTGACGTCATTGAAGATCGGCTATTTCGGAGGCCGACAGCATAGGAGACGGGAGATGGGTGAGTAACAGAGTTTTATAAAATGTTTTTCTCCCCCTGGGTCTCCGATTATTATACTCTGGGGTCTGAAAAGACCCCAGAGTATAATAATTGTTTATGGGTGTCCATAGTGGGACATAATACTGTGTGCAGGGGCCACTATTGGGGATAATACTGTGTGCAGGGGCCACTATGAGGGACAATACTGTGTGCAGGGGCCACTATGAGGGATAATACTGTGTGCAGGGGTCACTATGAGGGATAATACTGTGTGCAGGGGCCACTATGGGTGATAATACTGTGTGTAGGGGCCACTAAGGGACATAATGCTGTGTGAAGGGGCCACTAAGGGACATAATACTGTGTGCAGGGGCCACTATGGGGGATAATACTGTGTGCAGGGGCCGCTATGGGGAATAATACTGTGTGAAGGGGCCACTATGGGGGGGGGGGCATGTCAAAAGTTTGCCACAGGGCCCCTTTATTCCTAGTTACGCCACTATATATATATATATATATATATATATATATATATATATATATATATCGTACGGAAGGTAGCTCGGTAGAAGCAGTGGTGTGGACCCAAACAGTCAAGACAGGGACACAAACAATGCAGCAAACTGGTTAAGGGGGCAATCACACTACCGATGGTGTCCGCGGCTATTGTCCGTACAAGATTTTAGCAACAAACACTAGCTAGTCTGTTTGCAATTTCCATTCATTTCAATGGGATTTTATCTTGTATCCTTTAGTGTTCGATTGTGTCCTTTAGTGTCCGTTTACAACCATGTCGGTTTTTTCAAGCGGACAAAAAAATCCTACAAGCAGGACTTTTCTGTCCATTTGAAAAAACATACAGTAAGTGTCTGTTTTTTTAACATTGAGATCTATGGGCAATGGACATATGATGGACAGTAACTGATAGTCATCGGTTATTGTCCGTTTGTGTCCTTTATGATAGGTGTCCGTTTTTTGTTTTTTTTTTAAACAGACACCTTCTCAGCAGACACCAATGGTAGTGTGAACCCTACCTTATTTAGAAAAAAAAAAAAAACAGGTAAAAATGACACCATTATTACTAAATGTAAGCGACTGTCCTGTTAACTATCACTGCTGTGTTTCTAGGAACCAAAAAAAAAGCCATGAAAGTCTGACCTAAATGCTATGTGTGAATCAAAGTATGAAAGTATAAGCACTATTGTGTAAACTGTTTCTGTAAGGATCAGTTATTATGCTGCTGTCATAGGAGTTCTGAAAAGAATCTCTTACCAGAAGGTTAAAGGCAGCTTTGCATAATGGCTTGTAAAAATTGACTTGGTCAGGAAGGTCTGGAGGTGATGAAAGCCCTTGGGTCTGAAGCTGTTTAATTATTTCAAGCATCATTATTGTGAATATGAATTTGCTAGAGCTGTTTGCCCCATCCTCTTTCCTGTTTTATTCTAACTGACATTGGCAGCACCTTTAGAATCAGGGCATATTTTAGCAGCTGTTATATAATTTATCCACAGTGGCCTCAGAAATTCACGTTTGCATTTCATTTACAGTACCACTTTGGCTAGATAGTAACAGCAGGAATGCAAATAGGTATATATTCTGCCCTATTTGTAGTTTACTAGGGCCGGGACTAGGTGGAATAGGTGAAACAAAGGCTCAATAAGGCGAGTAGGGCTCATTCTATAGATTATAAAACATACAATACAAGGTTCTACCTTAACAATACTTTGTACAATTGTAAGAATACTGTGTTCAAGATCAGAATAATGTATAGTACTGCACATTTGTAAAGGGGGAGAATGAATTATAAATATGGCGGCTATGGGTGTGGATATTGTAGTAAGAGATCAATTGACAGTTATTACCCCAAACTTTGGGCAACAACTCTAGATTTTCACTAGTGCTGTGATGTCTGTTGTTTCTACTGCAGAGCAATGTACAAGTTGACCATTACAAGTGTGCTCACTTAATGAGCTCAATAGACACAATGACTATAAAGAGGTCCATTGTGTGTTTGTTTTTAACTGAAAATGCTGGATGAAAAAGTTTGACTAGCAGGACACTGCGATGGAGTCTCTGAACAAAGACTCAAACACAGATGAGAGACCGGCAACCATACCCGACTACTATTGTGAGGGTCACAGCTCTAGCTCATTGAGACATGGACACATGAAGACCTTTGAAGTGTCCTGTGGTGTCAGGCTCAAAAACAGATCCTTTAAGTTCTATGAGTTGCAAGGGAGGGAAACTCCATAGACTGGTATTGTTTGTGCATTACATCTCAGAGATACTCAATAGGACAGATATCTGGGGAATTTAGAGACCAAGTCAACATTTGAACATTTCTCATGATTCTGAAGCCAATTTTAAACAGATTTTCCAGTGTGGAAAAGTACATTAACTTGATACACAGGCACTTGCCTTTAGGGAACACCATTGCCATGAATGGGGTACACTTGCTCTGCAACAATGTTAAAGGCAGTTTGTTGGGCTTAAAATTCTTCCCAAAACAATAATACTGTTGTACAGGGGACTTTAATAGGAGCAACAGCATACCTTTTCATGTATATTCAAATCAACCTGCAAGTATACCAGGGGCAAGCCCAATTTGCCAACAGATATCTATAACAGAGGCAAAGGCTGAAAATGTTAATCCCAAGTAAATAGCTGCTTTAGCTGGTGAATCCAGAAAAGAGTCAAAGCACTTATCTTATGTCTATAAGCAAACAATACATTTATTTATATAGTGCCAACATTGTACAGTACTTAACATATCCTAGGAGTCAGTACAGACAAAATGACACATTACAGAGTAATAAATCTATTCATACAATAGGAGTGAAAGCCCTGCTCACAAGAGTTTACAATCTATGAGGTAGAGAGGGTGGCACAAGAAGTAGCAGGAGCAGGGAAAGTAGCATTGCTTATACAGTGAAGTAGCTATTTTTTATTAAAAAGTGTAATATAATTATACAAATAAAGTTGTGTGAGCCAGTGTCCCCACAATGTATAGCGCCCCTTTTACACACACTATAATGAACCACAGTGGCCCCTTCACACAGTATAATGTCCCATACTTGCCCCTACACAAAGTATAATGTCCTATAGTGGCCCCTTCACTCAGTATGATGTGCCATACTTGCCCCTTCACACAGTGTAATGTCCCATAGTAACCCCTTTACAAGGTATAATGTCCAATAGTGGCCCCTCCATACAGTATAATGTCCCATAGTGGCCCCTTCACAGTATAATGTCCCATAGTGGCCCCTTCACAGTATAATGTCCCATAGTGGCCCCTTCACAGTATAATGTCCTATAGTGGCCCTTCCACACTATATAATGTCTCACAATAGCCACTTCACAACTTATAACGTCCATAGTGGCCCCTACGGTGTTTGATGTAAATATTACAAAAAAATACACAGCTGTGGGTTATGTTGGCATCATTATGTATTATGTCTTTGACACACACACATTGATATCCCTTATAACCCAGTTCAATAGTTGTCCTTACTTTGATTTCTCTTGATGGGTACGTTACTAATCACTGCATGGAAAAATCCACAAGTCCTGCCATTTTAGCGGTGTTTTGATACAGTCGTTTTGCACTTGTAAAATTCACTCATCCATACTAATGGACTGCTGGGTTTAGAGGGCATCACATGTTTCCATTTTCCTCCCTTTTTTTTTTTTCTTTACGTTTTCATAATTTTCTAAATTTTTGCATTTGCTTTCTGATTGCATATTACCAAAATTGCTCCAATTAAGCTTGCCAGAAAGTTAATAGGCAAAACCTCATTCCGTGGGTATTTCTCTCAACCCTACCATTAACATTATGGTTGAAATCAGCCAAGCATTCATGTTTACTCGATTGGGAAGAGGTAAATAATCTCCTGTCAGACCTTTGTGACAGCCATTTATCTCCTATTGGAGCTCCAACATGCCAGGTCCCTTTTTCACCTGGCATTTGTCTTTGGGGAAGAGTAGAGATGTTCCCACAGCTAGAATCCCATTTTATATATGTGCATGGTCACCTTTAAAGAAATCAGGAAATAAGCTAGACCAATGCAGTGGAAACCCATTATTAGACTGTAGGGCGACTTTGAAACGGATTTTTGAGCTAAAAAACTAAAAAGATTAAAGTGATTAGTTTTTCTTTCCACAAACATGTTGCTGTTCCAATTGTTGACCTCAACTCCATTTAAGCAGAGTAGGGATGAAGTGTAATACCAGACACAGCCTATGGACATGAGTTGTGATAATCCTAGCAGATATATTTGTAAAGTATGACACCCCCTTTACGATTGGTGGACATTATGCATTGTACCCTCAGACTGTACTAAAATAACCATAACTTTCTATCTTTATCTATATTAAAATAAAGGAATGTTCCCTTTTCTCTCTCATATTAATTGTGTTTTCAGAGTATTGGTATCCTCACAATGTTAACAGCTAATTTGCGTGTTCTGTGGACTGGATGGGTGTACAGAGACATCTAGTATTTATTATGTCTGGCTCATTAAGTAGTTAGTGTTCCTTTCTGATCCACTGCTCCAAAACTAGAGTCACTCAAAGAGCTTATCCATTGACCCTTTCTTTACCAGATGGACAATTATTTCACTGGTTTTAGGAGCAGATCTTGGCTCATTGGTTTCTCATTCAGTATATGGAATTTAATTGCATGTGTTGACTTATCGACCATCAGCTGAATGACTGGTCATTAAGCGTCGTCTAACTACCTGTATAACTAATGCTCAGTCCTCTTTAATGATCTAGTTTATTTCCATCAGTCTATTATTTCTGCTTTACTTCAACTTACATCTCTTGAACTATAGCTTTTCAATTATTGTCTATAGGTTACGTCTTTGATATTCAGATCAGTCGCATGTGATGGGGCTTAGCTGGTTGGCACCAACTTTTACAGCAGATCATAACTGCAATAAGATGGTTTGTGTTGGTATCCGCTAAAATACCCATATTGATGTTCATATATATTTACAAATGAAAACCAAATAGTGAAATATATTGATTTTATTAAAGTTTCTCCTTTTTTAAAAAGCGTTGGCTTGTAACTTCTAGGCCTCGCACCTTGGGCAGAGCAGACTGCGCATGCCCATAGGACACGAGAAAATGGCCACTTACAATACTGTGCAAGCGGCCATTTTCTCGTGGCCTGTGGGCATGCACAGTCTCCTCTGCCCAAGGCCCAAAGCCTAGAAGTTACAAGCCATTGCCAGAAGAAGAGAATGAAGAGGACGCTGCTGATGAAGATAGAGAGAGTTCTCTCGCAGTATTGGGGACGCCCCCAGTGCTGCGAGAGAGTTAATTTGCATACCGAGAGAAACCGGGATTGTAAGCGAACAGCGGCGCGGAGAAGACGACGAAAGGTAGGAGACGAATAGCCTTTCTTAAGGCTATTCCGATGTGGTACCTAGAAAAAATTGTGTGTGAGTGATAGGATCCCTTTAAGAGTAGGATCGAAAGTCCAAAGAGAGCTGAAATTCTATCCAGGTCCAAATGAGATTCCGCTATCAGTTTGGTTTAGTAAGTGGTGGCATGAGTAGTTGATACATCTCTGTGATGCTTATTTTCCCTAAACGTGGCGTTGAATTTAAGTAATCTAAAGTAACCAGTATTACATGGATGGCCTATTGAATTTAAACTTTATGGTGACATCACTAAAGAAGAAATGAACATTTGCTGACCACTGCTCTGGTGACACCAGCTGATACATTTGGAAAGAGGTTTGTACAGTGTATATGTGGGCATTTATGTCAATAGGTCTTGTCAAAAACAGATAACTACATTAACAAATGCAATTTTGGTGCCCCTGCTCAATACAACCATCCTTGTTGTTGACTTTAAGGCTACATTCACATGAACACTGAAAAAAGATGGTGAAAAACATCCCCCAAAGACTTGAGTCTATTAAGAAATCTGTGTAAATGGACGAAAATAGGATACGTCCTGTTTTTCGAAAATCTTTTATAACAGAATTTCAAAAAAGCGCATCTAGATAGATTAAAAGCAGCGGTGCGGTGATCATTACAAAAATGGCCACTTTTGGTTTTTGTGTAAATAACATCTAACAGAGGCCACATTATTCACATTACAGAAGACTTTTCAGTGTGAAGCATTGTGAGTAACAAATGATTGCCCAATTAACAGCCACTTACATATAAAGTAAGTAGATCCTTCTGTGACTGTACACACTGGGTTGGTAGCACCAAACTAAATTGATTCGTAACACATAAACTGGTACTCCTGGAACAAAAATGTACTAAAACATAACTTTTAATAGTCTGACTAAAAATAGGAACTCGTTCCCTTTAGACATACAATAAAAACCAAACAAAGGGTGGGGGTAGGGATAAACACTCACCCATGCTCCCACCCTAAATCACACATAGGTTATTAAATAGGAGGGGATGGTACGGGTTTCTTTAATTGGTCCTATGTTATTGCCACACTAGCGATCTCTAAACATTAGAACTCATAGAAAACCCTCACTCCATTACCCCACTGACACTCGGTTCTGCCCCACCCGAAACTGCACTCCTAGCTTGTGTTGATTTGATCGGTCAGTATGAGGTGATACTAACATGGATAGTTTTTAACCCTGGTATTGTTTCTTGGGCTGTAACAATGTATCCCATCACACCTCATATACTAAGCCCCTGAGAGCTCTCTGATGAACCCCTACATTAGTAGGTGCTCTCTCTTTTGGGGAAAATTGCTAGTAGATTTCATGGGTAGGGAAGCCCCCTGGCACTACACACCACTAGGGGTTAACTAAATATAACAATATATAACAATGTATCCCTCTCTACGCGTTTCGTTATGTACTCCTCAGGAGAGTAATATCAAGATAGTAAATAGAGCGTCAAAGAAAAATAATGAATTGCGGTTAAACCCCATTTCCTGGAGCCCTGATGGTGGGCTGCAGTATAGAAGCGAGTCCTACCCATGAAATCTACTAGCAATTTTCCCCAAAAGAGAGAGCACCTACTAATGTAGGGGTTCATCAGAGAGCTCTCAGGGGCTTAGTATATGAGGTGTGATGGGATACATTGTTACAGCCCAAGAAACAATACCAGGGTTAAAAACTATCCATGTTAGTATCACCTCATACTGACCGACCAAATCAACACAAGCTAGGAGTGCAGTTTCGGGTGGGGCAGAACCGAGTGTCAGTGGGGTAATGGAGTGAGGGTTTTCTATGAGTTCTAATGTTTAGAGATCACTAGTGTGGCAATAACATAGGACCAATTAAAGAAACCCGTACCATCCCCTCCTATTTAATAACCTATGTGTGATTTAGGGTGGGAGCATGGGTGAGTGTTTATCCCTACCCCCACCCTTTGTTTGGTTTTTATTGTATGTCTAAAGGGAACGAGTTCCTATTTTTAGTCAGACTATTAAAAGTTATGTTTTAGTACATTTTTGTTCCAGGAGTACCAGTTTATAGATCCTTCTGTGCTAACAGGTAGCATTCCTAGCTCTAGTAGTGATATGTACAAATCGCTTTTACAGGCAAGGATTCTTAGGCTGCAATACTGCATTATTATAAATATCATCATATTGTTCAATAACAGTATATGTCTCCGTCCAGAAAGTTTATTACATAGAGTAAATTGGCACCTACATATACGGCACTTATTTCTTGAATTTTATTGTCCTTTCAACTTTTGCTATACTCCTCATATCATAATGTACTTTATATGTGTCTTGGCACAGACTCAGCGGGGTTGATGGATTCATGCAGCATTATGCATATTTTCTTATTATACATACACTGTACAGGTGGCTGATCCACTTGACAAATCACCATTTATTGATAAAACAGGGTATCCTAAATTTACTTAATAAATATTTGATTCACTGAATTTTATATCTGTAATAAATAGCTTGCATCCGTCTATACATTTAAAGAGGACCTTTCACCATCTCCAACAAGTCCAGCTCTTTATATCATTTAATAGGAGCTTCTCCACTGATTCAGGCACAGTTGGATTTTTTTTTCTTTTAGCCCCCATAGTTCTAGGGCAATCAATACTGTTAGTTTTGGTACCTGATATGTTATATAGTCTTTGTACTATCAGGAGAGCATTGTAAGGCAGGATCAGACAAGGTGTGATCCTGAGCTCTGACACTGGCTGCTTCCGATTGTCGCTCTGAATCACACACCCTACCTGACACCGTTCTTCTGACATTACAGAGCTTAAACAGCACATCAGGCATTATAACTTCCTGAGCTTTTTGCTCAGGAGTGGTGGGGCCTAAAGAAAAAATTCCACTGGGATGACTGGAGCGGTGCCTATTAATAGATGCCAAGAACTTGAATTGGTAAAGGTGGTAAAAGGTCCTTTTGAAAGCAAAGGAAAGATTACTAAGTTCTATGTGCAAAATTACTAAAATGATATAGAATCTAGTTGTAACGACTCTGCCTGTTCAGGTCACTGTGCCACCCTCTGCTCACATGCTGCTGTGTGACTTAGAGCCTGTCTTGCAATCAAGCCGAGGGCTGGTCTTTGGCTTCCTATATACATGCCATCAGCCCACATAGACGTGCTGGCTATTGACTTTGCTCCTGCTAAGCTTCTCTTCTTCTACTATTATATTACTGATTTCCGACCTCTGGCTTTCCCTATTGACTATTCTTTGGATTTTGATTTGGCACTGCATAGCTCGACTGTCACTGAACCCTTGGCTTACTGACCTCCCTTTGTGTTGTTTGTCTTGTCTGAGTTTTGTGTTTCACGTATATAGGTAAGACCTGTCGCCCAGTTGCCACCTATTACTTAGGATAGGACTGGCAAGCAGGAAGGGACAGTGGGGGTTTCAGCTTAGGGCTCACTGTCTCTTGTACCCCTTTCCAATGTTTCCAGCAGCTACTGGGGAACTGCTGTCCTAGCAATTCCGTAACACTAGTATGCTTATTTGTCAAAGTAATTCCAAATCAAAGACATAGACAGTCGTAATGTATAATCTGATTAAATACAGTGGGGAAAAAAAGTATTTAGTCAGTCACCAATAGTGCAAGTTCCACCACTTAAAAAGATGAGAGGCGTCTGTAATTTACATCATAGGTAGTCCTCAACTATGAAAGACAAAATGAGAAAACAAATCTTGAAAATCACATTGTCTGATTTTGTGAGAATTTATTTGCAAATTATGGTGGAAAATAAGTATTTGGTCACCTACTGTAAGGATTGGAGTCAGGGTCAGGCAGTGCAAAGTGACACAGCTGGGAAAGCAACACTGTGCAACTAATGACAAAAGGGGTCGTAGGCCCTGCAGCTATAACTATGCTGTAATATCTGAGATGAGGCAGACCAATGCACCACGACTCCTTACGCTTCTATCCCGGTGGCTAGGATAAGGGAAGAGGAGGCCCTGAAAGTCCTAGGGACTGGAGTCACGGGGTCACACCTAAACAGAAAGCACAGTGTAACTGCAATGCAAAAAAAAAGACTAAACAGCATGGAACCAGGGAGGACCACAAGTCCCAGCAAGACACAGAAGAGAAGGCGAGGTCAGACGAGCAAGAGGTCAAGCCAGGAGATATAATAAAGGTACCGAATCAAAAGACAAGGGATAGTCAAAAATACAAGCCGGGTATATAACCAAGGAACAGACCGAATACAAACAGACAGGGAAACAGACTGAGCAGGGGGACCAGGAAACCCAAAGTGAATGGCTGGCAAGGATCCATGCCTGGGTGGGGTTTAAATAGCAGCAGAGAACACACCTGATGGCTAATGACATGGAGACTGAGAGCAAGGAAAAGATTAACCCTTAATGACCTAAGCACGCCCAATAGAATTCCTAACACGTCTCCCAGGGAGACGCCGCGCAGCAAGGAGACCGCGGTGACTCCGTATCCTGACAGTACCCCCCCTTTGAGGAGGGGCCTCCGGACCCTCAAGAGGACCCCCTGGCTTAGTAGGGTAAGAACGGTAAAACTTCTCCACCAATCTAGGAGCGTGAAGGTCTCTGGCTGCCACCCAAACACGCTCCTCTGGTCCATACCCCTTCCAATGTATGAGGAACTGAAGGGAATTCCGCACTCTGCGTGAATCAATGACCCGTTCCACCTCATACTCTAGTTCCCCCTGAACGATCACTGGTTCGGGTGGGGAACGAGTGACCATTGCCGGAACATACTTTTTGAGTAGGGACTTATGAAAAACTGGGTGAATATGGAGGGACCTAGGAAGTGATAATTTGAATGACACAGGGTTGATTATTTCAGAAATGGGATATGGACCAATAAAACACGGGGCAAATTTAGTAGATGGAACACGAAGTTGGAGATTTTTAGTGGATAACCAGACCTTGTCACCCACCACAAAGTCAGGTCCAGGGCGGCGCTTTCTGTTGGCAAAATTTACTTGATTAGCCTGGGCTTTTCTCAGCGATGCCAGGCTTTCAGCCCATACAGTACAGAGAGATTTAGCAACGTCCTCTACTGAGGAAAAGGCAAATTCATTACCTGTTCCTGAGGAGAATCTGGGGTGAAAACCATAGTTAATGTGGAAAGGAGACGACCGAGTCGAGGAGTTGACATGATTATTTAGTGCAAACTCAGCCATGGGCAAATATTCACTCCATTTATCTTGGCAATCAGACACAAAGCACCTCAAATACTGTTCCAAAGATTGATTCAATTTCTCTGTTTGACCGTTAGTCTCTGGGTGAAAGGCTGAGGAAAAAGAAAGCGAGACTCCCAACCTGTTACAAAAGGCTTTCCAAAACCTGGACACAAACTGTACGCCACTGTCCGACACCACATTTGAAGGAATACCATGCAGACGTAAAATGTGACGGATAAACAACCAGGCCAACAATTTAGCTGAGGGCAATTTTTTCAAGGAAACAAAGTGGGACATCTTAGAAAAATGATCTACTACAACCCAAATTACCGATTTCCCTTTAGAGGATGGGAGATCGGTAATAAAATCCATGGAGATGTGTGACCAGGGTCTATTGGGTAGCGGGAGTGGATGTAAAAGACCCGCTGGAAGTTCATGGGGCACCTTAGAGGTCTCGCAAGAATGAACAAAATTTTTAACATCTCGTTGCCAAGATGGCCACCAATACGTTCATGATAACAGATTCCCAGTACCAGCAATGCCTGGATGACCCGCAAGAACAGAGGAGTGGATCTCCTCTAAGAGCTCCAAGCGGAGGTGGCTAGGGACAAACAATTTACCTGGCGGTAGCGCACTAGGGGCAGCATCCTGAGTGTTGAGAATACGGGTTTCAAGATCCGAGGTCAAAACTGCCACTACCACCCCAGGAGCAAGTATATTTTCAGGTTCCCCATCAGAACTACCACTAAGACCAAAACTTCTAGACAAGGCATCTGCTTTAGTATTCTTTGAGCCGGGACGGTAGGTAATTACAAAGTGGAACCTAGTGAAAAATAGAGCCCACCTGGCTTGACGGGGATTTAATCTTTTTGCCTTGTCTAAATATAATAAGTTTTTGTGGTCAGTTAGTACAGTAATTTTATGTCTGGCCCCCTCCAGGAAGTGTCTCCACTCTTCAAAGGCCCACTTAATCGCCAGAAGCTCTCTATTGCCAACATCATAATTGGCCTCAGTAGTGGAGAACCTCCTGGAAAAGTAGGCAATAGGTTGGAGGTTGGTAAATGGTTCAGTGCCCTGAGACAGGACCGCTCCTACACCTACTTCTGAAGCGTCAACCTCTACAATAAAGGGCAATTCAGGATCAGGATGGACCAGGACTGGGGCAGAAGTAAAAAGTTGTTTTAAGGTGGCGAACGCTACCTCCGTCTCTGGTGTCCAGGAGGCAGGATCCGCCCCCTTTTTGGTCAAATCGGTGAGAGGTTTAACAATAGAAGAAAAATTTCGGATAAATTTTCGGTAATAGTTGGCGAAACCTAGAAACCTTTGAACTTCTTTTAAGGTAGTAGGTTTCTCCCATTCAAGTACTGCAGATACCTTTCTGGGATCCATACCAATGGTACCAGGAGTAAGGATGTATCCCAAAAAACCTATCTCCTGGACTCCAAATTGACACTTGGATAACTTAGCACAGAGGTGGTTTTGACGTAGCCTAAGAAGAACCTCTTTTACATGTTGCTGATGTGACTCCCAGTCCGGTGAGAATATGAGGATGTCATCTAAATAAATTACTAGATATCTACCTAACAGATCCCTAAAAATGTCATTCACAAAACGTTGAAATACCGCTGGAGCATTGCTCAAACCAAAAGGCATAACTAGGTATTCAAAATGATCTTCCGGGGTATTAAATGCGGTTTTCCACTCATCCCCGTCTCTTATCCGAATCAAGTTGTAAGCTCCGCGGAGGTCAATTTTAGAAAACCACCGAGCCCCCACCACCTGGTTAAAAAGATCCGGGATGAGTGGCAGAGGATGTTGGTCTTTGACCGTAATTTTATTCAATTCCCTGTAGTCAATACAAGGTCGGAGGCCACCATCTTTTTTTTCAACAAAGAAAAACCCCGCCCCCACAGGAGAAACTGAAGGTCGGATATGTCCTTTAGATAGGCTCTCTTTAATGTACTGGCGCATGGACTCGCGCTCTGGAGCTGAAAGGGTAAAAATGCGACCTTTGGGTAGTTTAGCTCCAGGAACCAAATCAATTGCGCAGTCATAAGGTCGATGTGGAGGCAAGGCCTCCGCACTGAGCTCGTCAAAGACGTCTTTGAACTCGGTAATAAATTCTGGAATTTTGATATCATTTTTGATAGTACAAATAGTATTAATATGAGAAGTACAGGAATCTCCCCATCTAACCAACTCCAAAGTTTCCCAATCAAACACTGGATTATGTACACGCAACCAGAGTAAACCAAGAATAACGTCTGCAGCCAGTTTTTTCATAACAAAAAATGACACTTTTTCAACATGTAAACTGCCGACAAAAAACTGCACCTCAGCAGTACGGGCTAAGATTTTCCCTTCAGACAAAGGGGTTAGATCTGCTCCAGATACCTGAAATGGGTATTTCAAGGGAATTAATTCAATTCCTAGAGCTTGCGCCACCACTTCATGGATGAAGTTCATGGCGGCACCTGAATCCACCATCGCCTGACATGCAAAAGTTTTATTACCATTAACAAGAATAGCAGGGAGTAAACATTTCTCAATATTATTAGGAGGTACCTGTGTGCCTGAGTGACCCTCCCGGCAATCACTCAGGCATTGGCGTTTTCCCAGCGGTGGTTTAGGTCTGGTTGGACAGTTTCTCAGGATATGTCCAGGTTTGCCGCAATACAGACACAGAGCGTTTTCTAGGCGATACTTTCTCCTGGAGGCGGATGTGGACCCCAATATCATTGGTTCTTCTTCAGGAATAGAACAAGAGGTAGGAACAGCAGAAGGAGGTATAGGTTCCAAAAGGACAGACCAGGATTTAGCTGAGGACCCAGGTTTGCTTAATTTCTCTCTACGCCTTTCCCTAAGCCTCCTATCAATAGAAATAGCCAAGGACATAAAGTCTCCTAGATTTTCAGGGACTGGATGACTTACTAGAGCATCTTTTACAGAATCAGATAAGCCTTGTCTAAAAAGGGTTAACAAAGGTCTGTCTGTCCACCCTGACTGAGAGCTCCACTGACGAAACTCCGTACAATAGTCCTCGGCCGTTCTAACTCCCTGCTGAATAGACAACAGATGGGACTCGGCCAAGGCAACTCTATTAGGGTCATCATAAATCTGACCTAATGTTTGAAAAAACTTATTTAATGAATTCCATTCAGGAGCTCCAGCAGGTAGAGCCAAGGCCCAGTCTTGTGGTGACCCTCGTAGAAGGGACACCACCAGCACCACCTGCTCTGCTTCAGAAGAAAGGAAATTAAAACGAAAAAATAAATGGCAAGATTCCCGAAATGTTCGGAATCTGTCTGGTTTACCGTCAAAACGGTCAGGCAAGAGCATTTTAGGATCCTGATGGGTATTCAATATAGGAAGAACTGGCGTTTGAATAGAAGAACCTGCAGCGGCTGATGCTGGATCAGGCAAAGCATCCAGACGCTGCGAGACTTGGTTAATTAACCCAGCCATGCCCTGCACCTGCCTTGACAGTTCGTCCAGTCGGTCAGTTACGGAGTGTTCGGCATCCATACTAAACCGCCGGGCGGCCTGCCTAGGGTAAGGGCCAGCCATTATGTAAGGATTGGAGTCAGGGTCAGGCAGTGCAAAGTGACACAGCTGGGAAAGCAACACTGTGCAACTAATGACAAAAGGGGTCGTAGGCCCTGCAGCTATAACTATGCTGTAATATCTGAGATGAGGCAGACCAATGAACTTCCTAATTGAAGTGCGCCTACCACAACTCCTTACGCTTCTATCCCGGCGGCTAGGATAAGGGAAGAGGGGGCCCTGAAAGTCCTAGGGACTGGAGTCACGGGGTCACACCTAAACAGAAAGCACAGTGTAACTGCAATGCAAAACAAAAGACTAAACAGCATGGAACCAGGGAGGACCACAAGTCCCAGCAAGACACAGAAGAGAAGGCGAGGTCAGACGAGCAAGAGGTCAAGCCAGGAGATATAATAAAGGTACCGAATCAAAAGACAAGGGATAGTCAAAAATACAAGCCGGGTATATAACCAAGGAACAGACCGAATACAAACAGACAGGGAAACAGACTGAGCAGAAGGACCAGGAAACCCAAAGTGAATGGCTGGCAAGGATCCATGCCTGGGTGGGGTTTAAATAGCAGCAGAGAACACACCTGATGGCTAATGACATGGAGACTGAGAGCAAGGAAAAGATTAACCCTTAATGACCTAAGCACGCCCAATAGTACTCCTAACACGTCTCCCAGGGAGACGCCGCGCAGCAAGGAGACCGCGGCGACTCCGTATCCTGACACCTACAAGCAATCAAGATTTCTGGCTCTCACAGACCTGTAACTTCTTCTTTAAGAGTCTCCTCTTTCCTCCACTCATTACCTGTAGTAATGGCACCTGTTTAAACTTGTTATCACTATAAAAAGACACCTGTGCACACCCTCAAACAGTCAGACTCCAAACTCCACTATGGTGAAGACCAAAGAGCTGTCAAAGGACACCAGAAACAAAATTGTAGCCCTGCACCAGGCTGGGAAGACTGAATCTGCAATAGGCAACCAGCTTGGATTGAAGAAATGAACTGTGGGAGCAATAATTAGAAAATGGAAGACATACACAAGACCACTGATAATCTCCCTCGATCTGGGGCTCCACGCAAAATCTCACCCCGTGGGGTCAAAATTATCACAAGAACGGTGAGCAAAAATCCCAGAACAATGTGGGGGGACCTAGTGAATGAACTGCAGAGAGCTGGGACCAATGTAACAAAGCCTACCATCAGTAACACACTACGCCGCCAGGGACTCAGACCCTGCAGTGCCAGACGTGTCCCACTGCTTAAGCCAGTACATGTCCGGGCCCGTCTGAAGTTTGCTAGAGAGCATTTGGATCATCCAGAAGAGTATTGGGAGAATGTCCTATGGTCTGATGAAACCAAACTGGAACTGTTTGGTAGAAACACAACTTTTCGTGTTTGGAGGAAAAAGAATACTGAGTTACATCCATCAAACACCATACCTACTGTAAAGCATGGGGGTGGAAACATCATGCTTTGTGGCTGTTTCTCTGCAAAGGGGCCAGGACGACTGATCCGGGTACATGAAAGAATGAATGGGGCCATGTATCATGAGATTTTGAGTGCAAACCTCCTTCCATCAGCAAGGGCATTGAAAATGAAACGTGGCTGGGTCTTTCAACATGACAATGATCCAAAGCACACCGCCAGGGCAACGAAGGAGTGGCTTTGTAAGAAGCATTTCAAGGTCCTGGAGTGGCGTAGGCAGCCTCCAGATCTCAACCCTATAGAAAACCTTTGGAGGGAGTTGGAAGTCCGTGTTGCCAAGCGACAGCCCCAAAACATCACTGCTCTAGAGGAGATCTGCATGGAGGAATGGGCCAACATACCAACAACAGTGTGTGCCAACCTTGTGAAGACTTACAGAAAACGTTTGACCTCTGTCATTGCCAACAAAGGATATAGAACAAAGTATTGAGATGAAATTTTGTTACTGACCAAATACTTATTTTCCACCATAATTTGCAAATAAATTCTTACAAAATCAGACAATGTGATTTTCTGGATTTGTTTTCTCATTTTGTCTCTCATAGTTGAGGTCTACCTATGATGTAAATTACAAACGTCTCTCATCTTTTTAAGTGGTGGAACTTGCACTATTGGTGACTATCTAAATACTTTTTTGCCCCACTGTATATACAAGAATGTATGTAACAAATATGGTGAGTTGTGCCGACATAATTTTAACAAACCCAATAGCAATAATAAAAACCCCTCTTTATCGGCCACGGCTGACAGCCGCTGTTGAGTCTAGCTCTTGCTCTGTTGGCTTGCTCTGCTTACAGGCCCCCACCAATCTTGTATTACTATGGACTATCCTATGGATTACCCCTTTAACTTTAATGTCATAGCTTTCTACATCTTGCTAATTCACAACAGCCAGTAAAAGCAGTGGAGAAAAGTGAATAGCAACTGCATTTACTTATTGCATTAAAAGTCATGACAAGCTTGGCTACATACAGTCCTATGAAAAAGTTTGGGCACCCCTATTAATCTTAATCATTTTTAGTTCTAAATATTTTGGTGTTTGCAGCAGCCATTTCAGTTTGATATATCTAATAACTGATGGACACAGTAATATTTCAGGATTGAAATGAGGTTTATTGTACTAACAGAAAATGTGCAATATGCATTAAACCAAAATTTGACCGGTGCAAAAGTATGGGCACCTCAACAGAAAAGTGACATTAATATTTAGTAGATCCTCCTTTTGCAGAGATAACAGCCTCTAGTCGCTTCCTGTAGCTTTTAATCAGTTCCTGGATCCTGGATGAAGGTATTTTGGACCATTCCTCTTTACAAAACAATTCAAGTTCAGTTAAGTTTGATGGTCACCGAGCATGGGCAGCCCGCTCTCAAATGATCTGAAAACAAAGATTGTTCAACATAGTTGTTCATGGGCAGAATACAAAAAGTTGTCTCAGAGATTTAACCTGTCAGTTTCCACTGTGAGGAACATAGTAAGGAAATGGAAGACCACAGGGACAGTTCTTGTTAAGCCCAGAAGTGGCAGGCCAAGAAAAATATCAGAAAGGCAGAGAAGAAGAATAGTGAGAACAGTCAAGGACAATCCACAGACCACCTCCAAAGAGCTGCAGCATCATCTTTCTGCAGATGGTGTCACTGTGCATCGGTCAACAATACAGCACACTTTGCACATGGAGAAGCTGTATGGGAGATTGATGAGAAAGAAGCTGTTTCTGCAACCACGCCACAAACAGAGCCCCCTTAGGTATGTAAAAGCACATTTGGACAAGCCTGTGGACTGTTGAAACAAAGATTGAGTTGTTTGGTCATACAAAAAGGCGTTATGCATGGTGTCCAAAAAAAACCAGCATTCCAAGAAAAACACTTGCTACCCACTGTAAAATTTGGTGGAAGTTCCATCATGCTTTGGGGCAGTGTGGCCAATGCCGGCACCAGGAATCTTGTTAAATTTGAGGGCCGCATGGATTCCACTCAGTATCAGCAGATTCTTGAGAATAATGTTCAAGAATCAGTGACGAAGTTGAAGTTACGCCGGGGATAGATATTTCAGCAAGACAATGATCCAAAACACCGCTCCAAATCGACTCAGGCATTCATGCAGAGGAACAAGTACAATGTTCTGGAATGGCCATCCCAGTCCCCAGACCTGAATATCATTGAACATCTGTGGGATGATTTGAAGCGGGCTGTCCATGCTCAGCGACCATCAAACTTAACTGAACTTGAATTGTTTTGTAAAGAGGAATGGTCCAAAATACCTTCATCCAGGATCCAGGAACTGATTAAAAGCTACAGGAAGCGACTAGAGGCTGTTATCTTTGCAAAAGGAGGATCTACTAACTATTAATGTCACTTTTTTGTTGAGGTGCCCATACTTTTGCACTGGTCAAATTTTGGTTTAATGCATATTGCACATTTTCTGTTAGTACAATAAACCTCATTTCAATCCTGAAATATTACTGTGTCCATCAGTTATTAGATATATCAAACTGAAATGGCTGCTGCAAACACCAAAATATTTAGAACTAAAAATGATTAAGATTAATAGGGGTGCCCAAACTTTTTCATAGGACTGTATGTATACCTGCCATGCAATACTATATACACCAGGCAAAAATGCACGCAAATTTTTGCATCTTGTAGAGAAAACAGTTAAGAAATCCAGAATATAGTGAAGTGACTACATTGTAATAAGGACCAATTGAATTGCTACAACCTATTTTACAATTTTTCATTTGTCTATAATTTTCTGGTGCTGAGTGTTACTCTACTAACTAACAAGGAAGCGCCGTCCAAGCTGCCATGATCAAAATAGGCTGTTGCTTTGATGATTTGTCTCCTTTAACGATTTAGCTTTGTTCTAATGTTTTTAGCTTAACAGGATAGTTTATACCTGTTTTTTTTTTAATGGGGTTTGACTGATCATGAGTCCCAAGTCCCTTGTGTATGGGGTGGCAGTTTGTATTCATGACCACCAGTACTATCAATTTTATGATATTGACGACGATAGAGACGATTAATATTTCTGTAAGTCCTATAAAAATGTGGTGGTCTGAAATGCACACTACAATATTCACTCAGGGTCCTCAGGTACCCCAGGCCACCAGTTATCACACATTTATAGCCTGTAATGTGGATCAGTAACAAATACTTTTCATGGAATACACCTTTTAAAATCACCTAGAATTTTATGCTCATAGAATCAATGGAGATCTAAGCATTTCCATGGCAATTATTATTATTATTTATATATCACCATTAATTCCATGGTACTTTACATTTGAAGGTTTACATACAGTACACAAAATACACAAAATAAGCACAATGCTAACAATGACCAACTAGAACAATGGGATTGAGGGCATGTCTGCAAAGGCTTACAATCTATGAGGGAAGGGGGAAAGAAACAGTAGGTCAGGGTAAAAGATATTCAGATGGTGATGTGGTGGCGGTAGTGTAAATGATTTAAGGTTGTAGGCTTTCCTGAAAAGGTGAGTCTCTAAGGTCTTCTTGAAATTTATTATCGTGGGGGACAGTCTTATGTCAGGAGAAGTATTGGAGATGATTATGTGAACAGCAGTTAAGAGTGGAGTAGGAGGTCTTGAGACCTTGATGATGGGTAGCAAGTGGGGGGATTGACAGAGTGGAGTGGCTGATAAAAAATGGGAGGAGAGGAGGATAAAACAAGCAGTCACCACTGAGGTCTAATCAGACTTCATCAATGACCCTGGGCATCATAGAAGAGTGCCAGATGACGACTTTGGCACTCTTTTGTGACATTATCTGCCCAGAGGAGGAAGACATCGATCACCAGATGCCGCAAAGAGGCCCAGAAGAGGTAATGGAAGGCGAGTATAAATGAGAAGGCACAGAACAAAATCAGGAGGCAGAAGCAGAGTCAAGAAAGCAAGCCAGGAGATCAAGACAAAGGCACACAGGACACAGGCAGAGGGAGAGCTAAGTTTCAGAGTAAACTGAATAGCCAGCGGCGAGCTGGAGTGAAAGTTCATCTAAAATAGGCTCCGGCCTGCCATCTAACCCCCAGTCCCGAAAGTCTGCGGTCCAATTCAGGAGGGGACCGGCAATCCCCGCACACCACTGCGGAGGTTCCAGTCTGTCTCTTGAAACCTGGAAGAAGAGGGCCGGAAGAACCCGAAGAAGAGAGGGCCGGCAACCTCCGCACACCATCAGGAGGCTCTAGCCCAACTGCTAACAGACCTCCTGTAGTGAGTTGACCTAAGTTCTCTCATGCAAATGAGCCTACTGACCCAACCATACATTGCTCACCTGTGCTCACATAAAAAAATACACTCTGCACATACATTCCTGTACAGAAGCAACTTTGCACACAAACTTCCTATCTGTACTTAATCTCCTTCATTGGTCATTCCAGCAGTAGATCCAGTGTTAATTACTGGGCATTACAACTGCATAAGAAGATATAGTAGTATTATACAGGAATAATTACAATTTGATACCGATTTAATGCAGAATATAATTTATTCTCCCACAATAACCAGAAGAAATCTTTCTGAAAACTTTCTCATAACTTGTCATGTAAAGATTTTGTGTTGATAAAAACAGATAGCTTTTTGACACACATATCTGTACATAAAGGAAGACACATCTATCACCCCAGGAGCCTTACATTATGTTTCTATTGTTCATTGTCTTGTGTTGTGTACTGCCTCATTATATTCATAATTTGTAGGTGTAGATGAAGCACTATTCACACTACCATTTTGTACTAAAGGTAGATGGATTTTCTAGCTCAGAATGCCGATAAAACAATTGTTTGTCCCTCTTCCATTATCACTTTCAATAGGCTGCATTGTATACTTTGGAACCTTCTCCCCTGTGGTTTTTTTTTAAAATTTATTTATTTTTGTGTTAGTATTGTTAGATAGAGCAAGCAACAGTTACTGTGAGTACGTCATGCATGTTGAAAGATCAGAGAAAAATAGAGAACAAGCCATTTGCTCTGCATGCAGTAACTGCTCCAGGCAGACAGCACACAAGCAGCATGCTTTACATTCAGAGAACTAATCAGTAGAGATGAGCGAACAGTGTTCTATCGAACACATGTTCGATCGGATATCAGGGTGTTCGCCATGTTCGAATCGAATCGAACACCACGTGGTAAAGTGCGCCAAAATTCGATTCCCCTCCCACCTTCCCTGGCGCCTTTTTTGCACCAATAACAGCGCAGGGGAGGTGGGACAGGAACTACGACACTGGGGGCATTGAAAAAAATTGGAAAAAGTCATTGGCTGCCGAAATCAGGTGACCTCCATTTTAGACGAATAGTGGATTTCAAATCCGGGTCATATGAGAATGTGAACTTTGTGACTATGAGACAGGGATAGCTGTACAGGCAGGGATAGCTAGGGATAACCTTTATTTAGGGGGGAATGTTATTAAAAATAACTTTTTGGGGCTCTATCGGGTGTTTAATTGTGATTTTTGTGAGATAAACTTTTTCCCATAGGGATGCATTGGCCAGCGCTGATTGGCCGAATTCCGTACTCTGGCCAATCAGTGCTGGCCAATGCATTCTATTAGCTTGATGAAGCAGAGTGTGCACAAGGGTTCAAGCGCACCCTCGGCTCTGATGTAGCAGAGCCGAGGCTGCACAAGGGTTCAAGCGCACCCTCGGCTCTGATGTAGGAGAGCCGAGGGTGCACTTGAACCCTTGTGCACCCTCAGCTCTGCTACATCAGAGCCGAGGGTGCGCTTGAACCCTTGTGCACACTCTGCTTCATCAAGCTAATAGAATGCATTGGCCAGCGCTGATTGGCCAATGTATTCTATTAGCCTGATGAAGTAGAGCTGAATGTGTGTGCTAAGCACACACATTCAGCTCTACTTCATCGGGCTAATAGAATGCATTGGCCAGCGCTGATTGGCCAGAGTACGGAACTCGACCAATCAGCGCTGGCTCTGCTGGAGGAGGCGGAGTCTAAGATCGCTCCACACCAGTCTCCATTCAGGTCCGACCTTAGACTCCGCCTCCTCCGGCAGAGCCAGCGCTGATTGGCCGAAGGCTGGCCAATGCATTCCTATGCGAATGCAGAGACTTAGCAGTGCTGAGTCAGTTTTGCTCAACTACACATCTGATGCACACTCGGCACTGCTACATCAGATGTAGCAATCTGATGTAGCAGAGCCGAGGGTGCACTAGAACCCCTGTGCAAACTCAGTTCACGCTAATAGAATGCATTGGCCAGCGCTGATTGGCCAATGCATTCTATTAGCCCGATGAAGTAGAGCTGAATGTGTGTGCTAAGCACACACATTCAGCACTGCTTCATCAAGCCAATACAATGCATTAGCCAGTGCTGATTGGCCAGAGTACGGAATTCGGCCAATCAGCGCTGGCTCTGCTGGAGGAGGCGGAGTCTAAGGTCGCTCCACACCAGTCTCCATTCAGGTCCGACCTTAGACTCCGCCTCCTCCGGCAGAGCCAGCGCTGATTGGCCGAAGGCTGGCCAATGCATTCCTATGCGAATGCATACTTAGCAGTGCTGAGTCAGTTTTGCTCAACTACACATCTGATGCACACTCGGCACTGCTACATCAGATGTAGCAATCTGATGTAGCAGAGCCGAGGGTGCACTAGAACCCCTGTGCAAACTCAGTTCACGCTAATAGAATGCATTGGCCAGCGCTGATTGGCCAATGCATTCTATTAGCCCGATGAAGTAGAGCTGAATGTGTGTGCTAAGCACACACATTCAGCACTGCTTCATCAAGCCAATACAATGCATTAGCCAGTGCTGATTGGCCAGAGTACGGAATTCGGCCAATCAGCGCTGGCTCTGCTGGAGGAGGCGGAGTCTAAGGTCGGACCTGAATGGAGACTGGTGTGGAGCGATCTTAGACTCCGCTTCCTCCAGCAGAGCCAGCGCTGATTGGTCGAGTTCCGTACTCTGGCCAATCAGCGCTGGCCAATGCATTCTATTAGCCCGATGAAGTAGAGCTGAATGTGTGTGCTTAGCACACACATTCAGCTCTACTTCATCAGGCTAATAGAATACATTGGCCAATCAGCGCTGGCCAATGCATTCTATTAGCTTGATGAAGCAGAGTGTGCACAAGGGTTCAAGCGCACCCTCGGCTCTGATGTAGCAGAGCTGAGGGTGCACAAGGGTTCAAGTGCACCCTCGGCTCTCCTACATCAGAGCCGAGGGTGCGCTTGAACCCTTGTGCACACTCTGCTTCATCAAGCTAATAGAATGCATTGGCCAGCACTGATTGGCCAGAGTACGGAATTCGGCCAATCAGCGCTGGCCAATGCATTCTATTAGCCCGATGAAGTAGAGCTGAATGTGTGTGCTAAGCACACACATTCAGCACTGCTTCATCACGCCAATACAATGCATTAGCCAGTGCTGATTGGCCAGAGTACGGAATTCGGCCAATCAGCGCTGGCTCTGCTGGAGGAGGCGGAGTCTAAGATCGCTCCACACCAGTCTCCATTCAGGTCCGACCTTAGACTCCGCCTCCTCCAGCAGAGCCAGCGCTGATTGGTCGAGTTCCGTACTCTGGCCAATCAGCGCTGGCCAATGCATTCTATTAGCCCGATGAAGTAGAGCTGAATGTGTGTGCTTAGCACACACATTCAGCTCTACTTCATCGGGCTAATAGAATGCATTGGCCAGCGCTGATTGGCCGAATTCCGTACTCTGGCCAATCAGCACTGGCTAATGCATTGTATTGGCTTGATGAAGCAGTGCTGAATGTGTGTGCTTAGCACACACATTCAGCTCTACTTCATCGGGCTAATAGAATGCATTGGCCAATCAGCGCTGGCCAATGCATTCTATTAGCGTGAACTGAGTTTGCACAGGGGTTCTAGTGCACCCTCGGCTCTGCTACATCAGATTGCTACATCTGATGTAGCAGTGCCGAGTGTGCATCAGATGTGTAGTTGAGCAAAACTGACTCAGCACTGCTAAGTCTGCATTCGCATAGGAATGCATTGGCCAGCCTTCGGCCAATCAGCGCTGGCTCTGCCGGAGGAGGCGGAGTCTAAGGTCGGACCTGAATGGAGACTGGTGTGGAGCGACCTTAGACTCCGCCTCCTCCAGCAGAGCCAGCGCTGATTGGCCGAATTCCGTACTCTGGCCAATCAGCACTGGCTAATGCATTGTATTGGCTTGATGAAGCAGTGCTGAATGTGTGTGCTTAGCACACACATTCAGCTCTACTTCATCGGGCTAATAGAATGCATTGGCCAGCGCTGATTGGCCGAATTCCGTACTCTGGCCAATCAGCACTGGCTAATGCATTGTATTGGCTTGATGAAGCAGTGCTGAATGTGTGTGCTTAGCACACACATTCAGCTCTACTTCATCGGGCTAATAGAATGCATTGGCCAATCAGCGCTGGCCAATGCATTCTATTAGCGTGAACTGAGTTTGCACAGGGGTTCTAGTGCACCCTCGGCTCTGCTACATCAGATTGCTACATCTGATGTAGCAGTGCCGAGTGTGCATCAGATGTGTAGTTGAGCAAAACTGACTCAGCACTGCTAAGTCTGCATTCGCATAGGAATGCATTGGCCAGCCTTCGGCCAATCAGCGCTGGCTCTGCCGGAGGAGGCGGAGTCTAAGGTCGGACCTGAATGGAGACTGGTGTGGAGCTATCTTAGACTCCGCCTCCTCCAGCAGAGCCAGCGCTGATTGGTCGAGTTCCGTACTCTGGCCAATCAGCACTGGCCAATGCATTTCTATGGGGAAAAGTTAGCTTGCGAAAATCGCAAACTGACAGGGATTTCCATGAAATAAAGTGACTTTTATGCCCCCAGACATGCTTCCCCTGCTGTCCCAGTGTCATTCCAGGGTGTTGGTATCATTTCCTGGGGTGTCATAGTGGACTTGGTGACCCTCCAGACACGAATTTGGGTTTCCCCCTTAACGAGTTTATGTTCCCCATAGACTATAATGGGGTTCGAAACCCATTCGAACACTCGAACAGTGAGCGGCTGTTCGAATCGAATTTCGAACCTCGAACATTTTAGTGTTCGCTCATCTCTACTAATCAGTAAGAGATTGTGTCACGCTCTCATAAAAATCTACAGTCCACCATAATGTTGGATTTTTATTTTTCATTTTACCACTATTATTATTGCTATTAGATATTTGAGCGAATCAAATTCTGAAAGCTAATTTACCCACAGAATGTATTGATATTAGAAATAAATATGGCCCTTTATTTAACCATACTACCAAATAGATTCTCAGTAGCCTTTTGGCATTTAGGTAAAATTCCTATGTTGTAGATGTTTTAACTAATGTGGTCGCACAATGACAAAAAAGACCCCAGCCGACTATTGATGAAAACCTAAATCATGAAAAATATATATTAAATTTCATCTATGTGAAATGAATAATCTGAAACTGACACATTTCTACGTTTCAATGAGGATTTAGAACTATAGGAATTGCGTTATATTCCTGCAGTATATTGGGTTTGGGGGATACTATCACTCCTTAGGGAGAGAGCACCTTTGCAGGCGTATGGAGACTTACAAAACCATTTTCACTCCACTGGGGGATTATGGGAAATATGCAAATCTGCATAATTGCAGTATATTGATGAACTTCATAGTCATGTTTGTGATTAAGAAAAATAATTAATATAGTCTTTATTAATAATCACTTGCTATTATAATGTAATCTCATGGTACATATGTATACTGTATGATCTAATTCCTTGGTATCTAGCGAGTCCAGAAATATTGTATTAGATAGATGAATCAAAATAGTTTCAGAAGGGTGGCCTCGAAAGGAGCCAGGCCTGAAGTTTAGGCCACATAATGTTCTTTTGAGTTGACTATAAACTACATACACTCACCGGCCACTTTATTAGGTACACCATGCTAGTAACGGGTTGGACCCCCTTTTGCCTTCAGAACTGCCTCAATTCTTCATGGCATAGATTCAACAAGGTGCTGGAATCATTCCTCAGAGATTTTGGTCCATATTGACATGATGGCATCACACAGTTGCCGCAGATTTGTCGGCTGCACATCCATGATGCGAATCTCCCGTTCCACCACATCCCAAAGATGCTCTATTGGATTGAGATCTGGTGACTGTGGAGGCCATTGGAGTACAGTGAACTCATTGTCATGTTCAAGAAACCAGTCTGAGATGATTCCAGCTTTATGACATGGTGCATTATCCTGCTGAAAGTAGCCATCAGATGTTGGGTACATTGTGGTCATAAAGGGATGGACATGGTCAGCAACAATACTCAGGTAGGCTTTGGCGTTGCAACGATGCTCAATTGGTACCAAGGGGCCCAAAGAGTGCCAAGAAAATATTCCCCACACCATGACACCACCACCACCAGCCTGAACCGTTGATACAAGGCAGGATGGATCCATGCTTTCATGTTGTTGACGCCAAATTCTGACCCTACCATCCGAATGTCGCAGCAGAAATCGAGACTCATCAGACCAGGCAACGTTTTTCCAATCTTCAATTGTCCAATTTCGATGAGCTTGTGCAAATTGTAGCCTCAGTTTCCTGTTCTTAGCTGAAAGGAGTGGCACCCGGAGTGGTCTTCTGCTGCTGTAGCCCATCTGCCTCAAAGTTCGACGTACTGTGCGTTCAGAGATGCTCTTCTGGCTACCTTGGTTGTAACGGGTGGCTATTTGAGTCACTGTTGCTTTTCTATCAGCTCGAACCAGTCTGGCCATTCTCCTCTGACCTCTGGCATCAACAACGCATTTCCGCCCACAGAACTGCCGCTCACTGGATGTTTTTTCTTTTTCGGACCATTCTCTGTAAACCCCAGAGATGGTTGTGCGTGAAAATCCCAGTAGATCAGCAGTTTCTGAAATACTCAGACCAGCCCTTCTGGCACCAACAACCATGCCACGTTCAAAGGCACTCAAATCACCTTTCTTCCCCATACTGATGCTCGGTTTGAACTGCAGGAGATTGTCTTGACCATGTCTACATGCCTAAATGCACTGAGTTGCCGCCATGTGATTGGCTGATTAGAAATTAAGTGTTAACGAGCAGTTGGAAAGGTGTACCTAATAAAGTGGCCGGTGAGTGTATATAATTACTAATTCTCCAATGAGAGTGAGGTTGGCTCTAATACAGTCCTATGAATAAGTTTGGGCACCCCTATTAATTTTAATCATTTTTAGTTCTAAATATTTTGGTGTTTGCAGCAGCCATTTCAGTTTGATATATCTAATAACTGATGGACACAGTAATATTTCAGGATTGAAATGAGGTTTATTGTACTAACAGAAAATGTGCAATATGCATTAAACCAAAATTTGACCGGTGCAAAAGAATTCCGAATTCCGTACTCTGGCCAATCAGTGCTGGCCAATGCATTCTATTAGCTTGATGAAGCAGAGTGTGCACAAGGGTTCAAGCGCACCCTCGGCTCTGATGTAGGAGAGCCGAGGGTGCACTTGAACCCTTGTGCACCCTCAGCTCTGCTACATCAGAGCCGAGGGTGCGCTTGAACCCTTGTGCACACTCTGCTTCATCAAGCTAATAGAATGCATTGGCCAGCGCTGATTGGCCAATGCATTCTATTAGCCCGATGAAGTAGAGCTGAATGTGTGTGCTAAGCACACACATTCAGCACTGCTTCATCAAGCCAATACAATGCATTAGCCAGTGCTGATTGGCCAGAGTACGGAATTCGGCCAATCAGCGCTGGCTCTGCTGGAGGAGGCGGAGTCTAAGGTCGGACCTGAATGGAGACTGGTGTGGAGCGATCTTAGACTCCGCCTCCTCCAGCAGAGCCAGCGCTGATTGGTCGAGTTCCGTACTCTGGCCAATCAGCGCTGGCCAATGCATTCTATTAGCCCGATGAAGTAGAGCTGAATGTGTGTGCTTAGCACACACATTCAGCTCTACTTCATCAGGCTAATAGAATACATTGGCCAATCAGCGCTGGCCAATGCATTCTATTAGCTTGATGAAGCAGAGTGTGCACAAGGGTTCAAGCGCACCCTCGGCTCTGATGTAGCAGAGCTGAGGGTGCACAAGGGTTCAAGTGCACCCTCGGCTCTCCTACATCAGAGCCGAGGGTGCGCTTGAACCCTTGTGCACACTCTGCTTCATCAAGCTAATAGAATGCATTGGCCAGCACTGATTGGCCAGAGTACGGAATTCGGCCAATCAGCGCTGGCCAATGCATTCTATTAGCCCGATGAAGTAGAGCTGAATGTGTGTGCTAAGCACACACATTCAGCACTGCTTCATCACGCCAATACAATGCATTAGCCAGTGCTGATTGGCCAGAGTACGGAATTCGGCCAATCAGCGCTGGCTCTGCTGGAGGAGGCGGAGTCTAAGATCGCTCCACACCAGTCTCCATTCAGGTCCGACCTTAGACTCCGCCTCCTCCAGCAGAGCCAGCGCTGATTGGTCGAGTTCCGTACTCTGGCCAATCAGCGCTGGCCAATGCATTCTATTAGCCCGATGAAGTAGAGCTGAATGTGTGTGCTTAGCACACACATTCAGCTCTACTTCATCGGGCTAATAGAATGCATTGGCCAGCGCTGATTGGCCGAATTCCGTACTCTGGCCAATCAGCACTGGCTAATGCATTGTATTGGCTTGATGAAGCAGTGCTGAATGTGTGTGCTTAGCACACACATTCAGCTCTACTTCATCGGGCTAATAGAATGCATTGGCCAATCAGCGCTGGCCAATGCATTCTATTAGCGTGAACTGAGTTTGCACAGGGGTTCTAGTGCACCCTCGGCTCTGCTACATCAGATTGCTACATCTGATGTAGCAGTGCCGAGTGTGCATCAGATGTGTAGTTGAGCAAAACTGACTCAGCACTGCTAAGTCTGCATTCGCATAGGAATGCATTGGCCAGCCTTCGGCCAATCAGCGCTGGCTCTGCCGGAGGAGGCGGAGTCTAAGGTCGGACCTGAATGGAGACTGGTGTGGAGCGACCTTAGACTCCGCCTCCTCCAGCAGAGCCAGCGCTGATTGGCCGAATTCCGTACTCTGGCCAATCAGCACTGGCTAATGCATTGTATTGGCTTGATGAAGCAGTGCTGAATGTGTGTGCTTAGCACACACATTCAGCTCTACTTCATCGGGCTAATAGAATGCATTGGCCAGCGCTGATTGGCCGAATTCCGTACTCTGGCCAATCAGCACTGGCTAATGCATTGTATTGGCTTGATGAAGCAGTGCTGAATGTGTGTGCTTAGCACACACATTCAGCTCTACTTCATCGGGCTAATAGAATGCATTGGCCAATCAGCGCTGGCCAATGCATTCTATTAGCGTGAACTGAGTTTGCACAGGGGTTCTAGTGCACCCTCGGCTCTGCTACATCAGATTGCTACATCTGATGTAGCAGTGCCGAGTGTGCATCAGATGTGTAGTTGAGCAAAACTGACTCAGCACTGCTAAGTCTGCATTCGCATAGGAATGCATTGGCCAGCCTTCGGCCAATCAGCGCTGGCTCTGCCGGAGGAGGCGGAGTCTAAGGTCGGACCTGAATGGAGACTGGTGTGGAGCTATCTTAGACTCCGCCTCCTCCAGCAGAGCCAGCGCTGATTGGTCGAGTTCCGTACTCTGGCCAATCAGCACTGGCCAATGCATTTCTATGGGGAAAAGTTAGCTTGCGAAAATCGCAAACTGACAGGGATTTCCATGAAATAAAGTGACTTTTATGCCCCCAGACATGCTTCCCCTGCTGTCCCAGTGTCATTCCAGGGTGTTGGTATCATTTCCTGGGGTGTCATAGTGGACTTGGTGACCCTCCAGACACGAATTTGGGTTTCCCCCTTAACGAGTTTATGTTCCCCATAGACTATAATGGGGTTCGAAACCCATTCGAACACTCGAACAGTGAGCGGCTGTTCGAATCGAATTTCGAACCTCGAACATTTTAGTGTTCGCTCATCTCTACTAATCAGTAAGAGATTGTGTCACGCTCTCATAAAAATCTACAGTCCACCATAATGTTGGATTTTTATTTTTCATTTTACCACTATTATTATTGCTATTAGATATTTGAGCGAATCAAATTCTGAAAGCTAATTTACCCACAGAATGTATTGATATTAGAAATAAATATGGCCCTTTATTTAACCATACTACCAAATAGATTCTCAGTAGCCTTTTGGCATTTAGGTAAAATTCCTATGTTGTAGATGTTTTAACTAATGTGGTCGCACAATGACAAAAAAGACCCCAGCCGACTATTGATGAAAACCTAAATCATGAAAAATATATATTAAATTTCATCTATGTGAAATGAATAATCTGAAACTGACACATTTCTACGTTTCAATGAGGATTTAGAACTATAGGAATTGCGTTATATTCCTGCAGTATATTGGGTTTGGGGGATACTATCACTCCTTAGGGAGAGAGCACCTTTGCAGGCGTATGGAGACTTACAAAACCATTTTCACTCCACTGGGGGATTATGGGAAATATGCAAATCTGCATAATTGCAGTATATTGATGAACTTCATAGTCATGTTTGTGATTAAGAAAAATAATTAATATAGTCTTTATTAATAATCACTTGCTATTATAATGTAATCTCATGGTACATATGTATACTGTATGATCTAATTCCTTGGTATCTAGCGAGTCCAGAAATATTGTATTAGATAGATGAATCAAAATAGTTTCAGAAGGGTGGCCTCGAAAGGAGCCAGGCCTGAAGTTTAGGCCACATAATGTTCTTTTGAGTTGACTATAAACTACATACACTCACCGGCCACTTTATTAGGTACACCATGCTAGTAACGGGTTGGACCCCCTTTTGCCTTCAGAACTGCCTCAATTCTTCATGGCATAGATTCAACAAGGTGCTGGAATCATTCCTCAGAGATTTTGGTCCATATTGACATGATGGCATCACACAGTTGCCGCAGATTTGTCGGCTGCACATCCATGATGCGAATCTCCCGTTCCACCACATCCCAAAGATGCTCTATTGGATTGAGATCTGGTGACTGTGGAGGCCATTGGAGTACAGTGAACTCATTGTCATGTTCAAGAAACCAGTCTGAGATGATTCCAGCTTTATGACATAGCACATTATCCTGCTGAAAGTAGTCATCAGATGTTGGGTACATTGTGGTCATACAGGGATGGACATGGTCAGCAACAATACTCAGGTAGGCTTTGGCGTTGCAACGATGCTCAATTGGTACCAAGGGGCCCAAAGAGTGCCAAGAAAATATTCCCCACACCATGACACCACCACCACCAGCCTGAACCGTTGATACAAGGCAGGATGGATCCATGCTTTCATGTTGTTGACGCCAAATTCTGACCCTACCATCCGAATGTCGCAGCAGAAATCGAGACTCATCAGACCAGGCAACGTTTTTCCAATCTTCAATTGTCCAATTTCGATGAGCTTGTGCAAATTGTAGCCTCAGTTTCCTGTTCTTAGCTGAAAGGAGTGGCACCCGGAGTGGTCTTCTGCTGCTGTAGCCCATCTGCCTCAAAGTTCGACGTACTGTGCGTTCAGAGATGCTCTTCTGGCTACCTTGGTTGTAACGGGTGGCTATTTGAGTCACTGTTGCTTTTCTATCAGCTCGAACCAGTCTGGCCATTCTCCTCTGACCTCTGGCATCAACAACGCATTTCCGCCCACAGAACTGCCGCTCACTGGATGTTTTTTCTTTTTCGGACCATTCTCTGTAAACCCCAGAGATGGTTGTGCGTGAAAATCCCAGTAGATCAGCAGTTTCTGAAATACTCAGACCAGCCCTTCTGGCACCAACAACCATGCCACGTTCAAAGGCACTCAAATCACCTTTCTTCCCCATACTGATGCTCGGTTTGAACTGCAGGAGATTGTCTTGACCATGTCTACATGCCTAAATGCACTGAGTTGCCGCCATGTGATTGGCTGATTAGAAATTAAGTGTTAACGAGCAGTTGGAAAGGTGTACCTAATAAAGTGGCCGGTGAGTGTATATAATTACTAATTCTCCAATGAGAGTGAGGTTGGCTCTAATACAGTCCTATGAATAAGTTTGGGCACCCCTATTAATTTTAATCATTTTTAGTTCTAAATATTTTGGTGTTTGCAGCAGCCATTTCAGTTTGATATATCTAATAACTGATGGACACAGTAATATTTCAGGATTGAAATGAGGTTTATTGTACTAACAGAAAATGTGCAATATGCATTAAACCAAAATTTGACCGGTGCAAAAGTATGGGCACCTCAACAGAAAAGTGACATTAATATTTAGTAGATCCTCCTTTTGCAGAGATAACAGCCTCTAGTCGCTTCCTGTAGCTTTTAATCAGTTCCTGGATCCTGGATGAAGGTATTTTGGACATTCCTCTTTACAAAACAATTCAAGTTCAGTTAAGTTTGATGGTCACCGAGCATGGGCAGCCCGCTCTCAAATGATCTGAAAACAAAGATTGTTCAACATAGTTGTTCATGGGCAGAATACAAAAAGTTGTCTCAGAGATTTAACCTGTCAGTTTCAACTGTGAGGAACATAGTAAGGAAATGGAAGACCACAGGGACAGTTCTTGTTAAGCCCAGAAGTGGCAGGCCAAGAAAAATATCAGAAAGGCAGAGAAGAAGAATTGTGAGAACAGTCAAGGACAATCCACAGACCACCTCCAAAGAGCTGCAGCATCATCTTGCTGCAGATGGTGTCACTGTGCATCGGTCAACAATACAGCACACTTTGCACAAGGAGAAGCTGTATGGGAGAGTGATGAGAAAGAAGCTATTTCTGCAACCACGCCACAAACAGAGCCCCCTTAGGTATGTAAAAGCACATTTGGACAAGCCTGTGGACTGTTGAAACAAAGATTGAGTTGTTTGGTCATACAAAAAGGCGTTATGCATGGCGTCCAAAAAAAACAGCATTCCAAGAAAAACACTTGCTACCCACTGTAAAATTTGGTGGAAGTTCCATCATGCTTTGGGGCTGTGTGGCCAATGCCGGCACCAGGAATCTTGTTAAAGTTGAGGGCCGCATGGATTCCACTCAGTATCAGCAGATTCTTGAGAATAATGTTCAAGAATCAGTGACGAAGTTGAAGTTATGCCGGGGATAGATATTTTAGCAAAATGATCCAAAATACCGCTCCAAATCGACTCAGGCATTCATGCAGAGGAACAAGTACAATGTTCTGGAATGGCCATCCCAGTCCCCAGACCTGAATATGATTGAATATCTGTGTGATGATTTGAAGCGGGCTGTCCATGCTCGGCAACCATCAAACTTAACTGAACTTGAATTGTTTTGTAAAGAGGAATGGTCCAAAATACCTTCATCCAGGATCCAGGAACTGATTAAAAGCTACAGGAAGTGACTAGAGGCTGTTATCTTTGCAAAAGGAGGATCTACTAAATATTAATGTCACTTTTCTGTTGAGGTGCCCATACTTTTGCACTGGTCAAATTTTGGTTTAATGCATATTGCACATTTTCTGTTAGTACAATAAACCTCATTTCAATCCAGAAATATTACTGTGTCCATCAGTTATTAGATAGATAAAACTGAAATGGCTGCTGCAAACACCAAAATATTTAGAACTAAAAATGATTAAGATTAATAGGGGTGCCCAAACTTTTTCATAGGACTGTATAATGCTCTGATGGAGCCTGGGTTCTGATACCGAGCTTCTAATCTGCAGTTTCACTTCTTATAGCCAAACAAATAAAGGTAATGCAACAAATGAACAGCACTCCAAAAATAAATAAATAAATAAATTAAAAAAAAGTGAGGAATTATTCCATAGCAACGTTTCAGTCCCAGAAATGCAGGACCTTTCTCAAGCTTCCAAGTGATCATATGGCTGAATACTTGGAACTTGCACCCACTGACCGGGTCAGATTGTTATGACCCGGTCTTTGCGATCTCAGCCTGATCGGTTCAGGTGTGAGTGTCTGAATGGGATTCAGCGCATGAATCATCTGAGGCACTGCAGGTGAATGTTCACACTGGGCATGCTGTTTCTACGGTAGAACTCAAGCATGGATCACATGATAAGTTGCCTTGTGGATCAGTACTTAGTGTGTCTTCACCTCTGAAGGGGTTAAGTCCTCTGCAGTGCTGAAAACTTACTTAGTGAAACTAGTCAGGGTTTTCTGTCTCACTTGTAGGTGAGTTATTTCTCCGGCTGTGTTCGTGCCCACTCAGGTTAGCTAGTCGGGCCCACGGCTACTTCTAGTGTGCAAGGCAGGGTGTAGAAGTATCACACACTAGATATTCCAAACTATTCATACTCTTTTATTTTATTTCTTTTGTGTTTTCTCTTACTTGACTGAGAGTTTATCAGTCACGGGCCAGTCCATGGTCAGAGATTCCCCAGACCATAACACAGATCTTTTTCTGGTGCTACTCGGTACATCTGTTTTCAAACAAATAAAGGGATAGATCCAAAACAAAACAAGCTTTTATTTTGATCTGTTCACTACAAGGGATTGCCAAAAAACATCAGCAAATTATTCTTGAAATATGTCTACCATGGAGGAAGTTACTTTTTTCAATTTTGGCTAATAGAGATGTACTAATGTAATTTCCTTATGTGGAACGTGGACACGAGTTGCCAAAATGGGATAATTCTCTTAAATGATAAATATACTAGCCTCTACCCGCGACTTCATCTGTGGGTTGTTGGCGTCGATAATCTGCTTATATTCAGCAAATTGCTACCGTTGATGGTTTGCCTGTTCTGGCGTTTTGGCAGCTCTCAAGCTGGCCTGCCTCTGAACTTGTTCCTCGCACTGTGCCTGTGATTGTTCTGGCATCTCAGCAGCTCACTGGGACACCATATGATGAGTGTGTTGTTGGTGTCAATGATCCCCCTAAGCTCCGCTTGAGGAGAAGTCTGTTGACTTCTATCTTTATAGATCTCATTGTTTTACAATTTTGCAACAAATTATATTTTCTTTTTCCTAGCATGTTTAAAATTAGCAAACTGCTAATTTGGATTAAAGTTTTTTTTCCCATCCAGTGTGTCAGCACTGTGTCTGGAGCATATCAGATAATATGCAAATGAATTTACACAATGGACTGAGAGTTAGCTGTGTGTTTATATAGAGAGATAACAGACCTGGCTTTATCAGCCTGCTGCCAAGAGCAGTGTAATATAGTATATGAACATAAATTCATAACAGTCATAAAGCCATGTCATTTACCAGGATAAAAAGCATCCTATGTGTTAATCCAGGTTACAAACTATCTATGTACCAAATTTCATTCAAATCTGTTCAAATCATCTTTTTTAGGGGCTACGTATAAAGTTTATTTCCAAGAGAGCTTCAATAATAGCTGAGGCTGCCTACATGGCTATTTTTAAAACTCTTATAGACATAAGATAAGATACAATAAGATAAGATGAGATAAGATAGGGCTTTTCCCACCATGGGGAAATTGAGTTCAGACAAGCATACACCGCAAATTCTAATTTTATTAGTCACTACAAAATGGAAGTCAGAAACCTTTATTCTGGAGATGCCACATTGTGGCATATCTCACATATTTATGGCATATTTATAGGATATTCCAAAAAATGTGTGAGATGGGAATAACCTATTAAAATGCTAGGAACCATTGGTACATACTGGTAAATACTCATACTCGATCGAGTACCACTCGCTATTCGAATGTAAAAGTTCGATGCAGAACCAGCATTGATTGGCCAAATGCTATACAGTCGGCCAATCAACGCTGGTTCTTCTCCTACTTTTAGAAGTCTTCTCCGTGCAGCTTCCCCGCGGCGTCTTCCGGCTCTTCATTCATTCTGCCAGGCATTGGGCCTGGGCAGAGCCGACTGCGCATGCCCGCTTGTAGTGAGGACATGCGCAGTTGGCTCTGCCCAGGCCCGATGCCTGGCACAGTGAATTCAGAACCGGAAGATGCTGCGGGGACGCTGCACGGAGAAGACTTCTCAGAGGATCCAGCCCAACCCTCACTCGTGAACTTGGTAAGTATAATTTGATCGAATGTTGCCTACCCCTGAAACGAGCATTTTCCCCCATAGACTATAATAGGGTTCGATATTCGATTCGAGTAGTCAAATATTGAGGGACTACTCGAAACGAATATCGAACCTCGAACATTTTACTGTTCACTCATCTCTAATTAATAACATTATAACTAGATCTAGTGTATATTAAGTGAACTGTTCAGTATCCAGTGGTCAAGGAAAGTGCAAGAATACTAAATAATTTCTTTTGTTTTGCACGGTATTAAGGAAAGTGCCTTTTTCCTGCTACTTATACTGTAAGTCTCACTGATATTTTTCTTGCTCTGTTTATACATGTGTTTCTGAATGTTAGCACTGCAAAGTTCCTATAACACATTGCTTTGGGAGTATTGTGCGGTATCACTAGACCACTGCTATTTTTCACTTCTTTTAAATTGCACTACAAATGCCAAACCATTCATACAGCAAGGTTACAATATACAACAAATCCCTGGGAAGTTGATTGTATTCTTGATGTGCTGGCCTCTAAAACAGAAGAATGTAACATAGCAGGGAAAGGTTAAAACAGACTTTGAGATTTAATCATTAAGTCTAAAAATGGAAAAACGCACAGAGAAAAAAGCCCATACTCTGCTATAATTCCAGTTCAGACAGCTGCCTTAACTCTGCCAAAATAAACCCCTACACATAAGACTTTTCTAAAAAAAAAAAGACCCCTCATTATCTGTTGGTTGTGTTAAAAGCTTTAATTCTAGAAAAGGGCTCTTACATGATCCTTTGTCAAACGTCTGCAGCATGTAGTGTCACATGACTCAGCTTTGCTTACCGTACTTACAGAAGACGTCTCACAAAAGAAAGAGACACTTTATCTTTATGTCCCCAAACAGTACATTTGGGTCTAGGGCCAGCTCCATGTTTATGGTTGTCCTTTTTCATGTATACAGCGCATATATATATATATATATATATATATATATATATATATATTCCTTCCTTATGTGTGTGTATATATATATATATATATATATATATACAGTCCTATGAAAAAGTTTGGGCACCCCTATTAATCTTAATCATTTTTAGTTCTAAATATTTTGGTGTTTGCAACAGCCATTTCAGTTTGATATATCTAATAACTGATGGACACAGTAATATTTCAGGATTGAAATGAGGTTTATTGTACTAACAGAAAATGCGCAATATGCATTAAACCAAAATTTGACCGGTGCAAAAATATGGGCACCTCAACAGAAAAGTGACATTAATATTTAGTAGATCCTCCTTTTGCAAAGATAACAGCCACTAGTCACTTCCTGTAGCTTTTAATCAGTTCCTGGATCCTGGATGAAGGTATTTTGGACCATTTCTTTCTACAAAACAATTCAAGTTCAGTTAAGTTTGATGGTCACCGAACATGGACAGCCCGCTCTCAAATGATCTGAAAACAAAGATTGTTCAACATAGTTGTTCAGGGGAAGGATACAAAACGTTGTCTCAGAGATTTAACCTGTCAGTTTCCACTGTGAGGAACATAGTAAGGAAATGGAAGACCACAGGGACAGTTCTTGTTAAGCCCAGAAGTGGCAGGCCAAGAAAAATATCAGAAAGGCAGAGAAGAAGAATGGTGAGAACAGTCAAGGACAATCCACAGACCACCTCCAAAGAGCTGCAGCATCATCTTGCTGCAGATGGTGTCACTGTGCATCGGTAACAATACAGCGCACTTTGCACAAGGAGAAGCTGTCAGGGAGAGTGATGAGAAAGAAGCCGTTTCTGCACGTACGCCACAAATAGAGTTGCCTGAGGTATGCAAAAGCACATTTGGAGAAGCCAACTTCATTTTGGAAACAAAGATTGAGTTGTTTGGTTATAAAAAAAGGCGTTATGCATGGCGTCCAAAAAGAAACAGCATTCCAAGAAAAACACTTGCTACCCACTGTAAAATTTGGTGGAGGTTCCATCATGCTTTGGGGCTGTGTAGCCAATGCCAGCACTGGGAATCTTGTTAAAGTTGAGGGTCGCATGGATTCCACTCAGTATCAGCAGATTCTTGAGAATAATGTTCAAGAATCAGTGATGAAGTTGAAGTTACGCCGGGGATGGATATTTCAGCAAGACGATCCAAAACACTGCTCCAAATCAACTCAGGCATTCATGCAGAGGAACAATTACAATGTTCTGGAATGGCCATCCCAGTCCCCAGACCTGAATATCATTGAACATCTGTGGGATGATTTGAAGCGGGCTGTCCATGCTCGGCAACCATCAAACTTAACTGAACTTGAATTGTTTGTCCAAAATACCTTTATCCAGGATCCAGGAACTGATTAAAAGCTACAGGAAGCGACTAGAGGCTGTTATCTTTGCAAAAGGAGGATGTACTAAATATTAATGTCACTTTTCTGTTGAGGTGCCCATACTTTTGCACCGGTCAAATTTTGGTTTAATGCATATTGCGCATTTTCTGTTAGTACAATAAACCTCATTTCAATCCTGAAATATTACTGTGTCCATCAGTTATTAGATATATCAAACTGAAATGGCTGTTGCAAATACCAAAATATTTAGAACTAAAAATGATTAAGATTAATAGGGGTGCCCAAACTTTTTCATAGGACTGTATATATATATATACACACATAACGAAGGAATTTACAATATCTTTTGCTAAGTTTTCAATATACTATTTGTATACACATAAAGTGGGTACAGACTTTTTCCCTCTTTGTTTCATTGCAGCTATTTGCTAAATAAAAAAAGTTCATTTTATTTCTCATTAACGTATGCACCCCATCTTGACAGAAACTCCCCCAGATATTTTTGCAAATTTATTAAAAAAGAAAAAGAAAAATATCACATGGCACCCTTTTGAGCTAATACAGCCATGAGTCTTCTTGGGAATCATGCAACAAGTTTTTCCCATTTGGATTTGGGGATCCTCTGTCATTCTTCCATGCAGATCCTCTCCAATTCCATCAGGTTGGATGGTGAACGTTGGTGGACAGCGATTTTCAGATCTCTCCAGAGATGCTGAATTGGGTTTAGGTCAGGGCTCTGGCTGGGCCAGTAAAGAATGGTCCCAGAGTTGTTCCGAAGCCACTCCTTTGTTATCTTAGGTGTGTGCTTAGGGTCATTATCTTGTTGGAAGGTGAACCTTCAGCCCAGTCTGAGGTCCAGAGAACTGTGGAAGAGGTTTTCTTCCAGGATATGTCTGTACTTGCCTGCATTCATTTTTCCTTCAATTGCAACCATCCTATCCCTGCAGCTGAAAAATATCCCCATAGCATGATGCTGCCACCACCATGTTTCACTGTTGGGATTGTATTGGGCAGGTGATGAGTGGAGCCTGGTTTTCTCCACACATACTGCTTAGAAATAACGCCAAAAAGTTCTTTGTCTCATCAGACCAGAGAATATTATTTCTCATAGTCTGGGAGTCCTTCATGTGTTTTTTGGCAAACTCTATGCAGGCTTTCATATGTCTAGCGCTGAGGAGAGACCTCCTTTGGGCCACTCTGCCATAAAGCCCTGACTGGTGAGAGGGCTGCAGTGATCGTTAACTCTGTGGATTTTTGTTCCATCTTCCTACTGCAATCTGGAACTCAGTTACAGTGATCTTTGGGTTCTTCTTTACCTCTGTCACCAAGGTTCTTCTCCCATGATTGCTCAGTTTGGCTGGATGATAAGATCTAGGAAGAGTTCTGGTCGTCCCAAATTTCTTCCATTTAAGGATTATGGAGGCCATTGTGCTCTTAAGAACCTTAAGTGCTGCAGAAATTCTTTTGTAACCTTGGCCAGATCTGTGCCTTGCCACAATTCTGTCTCGGAGCTCCTTGTGTAATTCCTTTGACCTCATGATTCTCATTTGCTCTGACATGCACTGTGAGCTGTGAGGTCTTATATAGACAGGTATGTGCCTTTCCTAATCAAGTCCAGTCAGTTTATTTAAACACAGCTGGACTCCAATGAAGGAGTAGAACCATCTCAAGGAGGATCAGAAGGAAACGGACAGCATGTAAAGTTAAATATGAGTGTCACAGCAAAGGGTCTGAATACTTATGACCATGTGATATTTCAGTTTTTCTTTTTTAATGAATTTGAAAAATATCTGCATTTCTATTTTTTCTGTCAAGATGGGGTGCTGAGTGTACATTAAGGAGAGATAAAATGAACTTTTTTGATTTTAGCAAATGGCTGCGATGAAACAAAGAGTGAAAAATTTAAAGCCATTTAAATCAATGGCTTATAGACAACAGTCTATGCTTTACGCTTAATGTTTTTGCATCTCATATAGCAGGTCTTGAGTTTTAGACTCAGCAAAGCCCTTTATCAGTTATGGCGTATTTTCTGAAATAGAATTGTTTATTTACTCCACTAAACAAAAGAAGAACTCCATGTCTCTACTAATGCAGTCACACACATTTTGGAGAAATTCTGGCTTCCTTATATAACAGAAACAGACGTTTTATTTTCTTCTTCCTAAATAAATAAAAAACAGTAACAAAAACATAATTAATTAAAATCCAAAGGAAATTTATTTAACCACATGTTTCAAATCTTGAAAAAAAGTCCCATTTGCCCCTTATACCACTTAAGTTCATGCATCAATAAATTATAAACTTTGTTTTTCCTTGCCTTAATGGAAGTGGTGCCAGACGAGAGCTATCATCAATCTGGCAACAAACAATAAATAACTTATAGCGAGTAGAAGGTTTTAACAGGCGATAATAAAGATATGGAGACTAAAAGACAGTCTCTGGGGTATATAGTGATTATTGCCAGCATAATGTCTTTTATAGTGGATGCCACGTACATCTAACACCTGCATAGTTTTGGGCATCAACCAGTAAGTAAGTCAGTATGGAGCCCATATCCATCCTAAATCCACCATTATGACTCTGTGTTACTTGATGATGATTATTTCTTACTTCATTTGATATCTGCTGTCTTTAGCTTTATTTTACTATGCATACGGGGCTATTTGTGGGCTATACATTTATTATTGATCTTCGATTATATATTATTGTATTTGCCCCTGTTGCTTGTTACATTTTGTTGTATTTAGGGTATGCTGTTTTGGACACAGTATGGGGAGTGAGGGATTGGTATCAGGGTCTCTGTCACAGTGACCATTTGTTTTTATGTCCTTTCCCATTTATATAACATTGTCATGGCTAAGTATTTAGAATAAAATTCTCTTTATATTTTTAACCGTATACCGTTTACTGTATATACTCGAGTATAAGCCGACTTTTCCAGCAGTTTTTATGTTGAAAAAGCCCCTCTCTGCTTATACTCGAGTCAGGCAGCACAGGACTGCAAGAACCTGCATAAGTTAAGTGAAGGAGGAGTGTCCTTAAGTGGTTGCTACAGTAATTATATAGGACACTCCCCCTTCGCTTAATTTATGCAGGTCCTTGCAGTCCTGTGCTGCCTGACTCGATACTTCCCTACTCCTGTGCCTGCATCGAGGAGAGCTGAAAGTGAAAGTAAAACAAACAGGTACATACTGCGGTTACAATTCCTATTAATGTCAGGCATTTGGGGTTATTAATTTAGTTTTAGTAACTCCACGTGCCTCACATTAATAGCAGTTAACCCCATCATATCCCTCACATTAACCCCTGTGTGCCCCATATAAGGGTTACTAATCTGTGAGACTCATGAGGTTAATAATAAAGTACCTTAATAATGTTTAATGCAATAATTATTGCCTCCATGTCTCTCACATACCAGTAATCCTTATGTGAGGCACACAGGGGTTTAATGTGAGGGACATGATGGGGTTAACTGCTATTACTATGAAGCACATGGAGTTACTAAGCTGTAATACACATGACCAGACTTTTTATCTACAATGGTGGATCCCCCCAGTACTCGAGTCAATAAGTTTACCCAGTTTTTTGTGGTAAAATTAGAGGTCTCTGCTTATATTTGGGTCAGCTTATACTCGAGTATATATAGTATATTGTGTGTTCCCATATCTTTCTTTGGATTTGTTTGCTCTATATCTGTTTTATGGGGCTATTGTATTTACTATTGAGGAGATACTTTTTTGTCTAGTGTTTTGAATATAACCCACAATGTATTAATTTATAGAATTCCTGCAAGCGGCAAACCCTACTATGAGGTGTCAAATATAAATAGATATAGTGCATAATACAATTTGTGCTACTTAGTTCACCATTTATAACTTTATAGGTTTTCATCCTCAATTAAATCCTTTGGCATCCAGTCAATTGCAAACTCCTACTGAAGACTAAAGGAAAAAAAGAGTCTTGAAGTATCACTCTCAATTCGGTTATGTAGTTAAGATAAGATAATCCTTTAATAGTCCCACCACTAGGAAATTCAGTGTGTTACAGCAGCATGGATAATACAGTAATATAATTCAAGAAAGAAGACATACAAGCTCATAGTACATAGAAAATATACTAGGAGTCATAGAAACTAGGAAGAAAAAAAAAAGAAAGACTGAGGATCATTTAATTCTCTGTACGGAGTGATCTCCACTTAGCCTGATGTTGATTATACTGCCTGACCGTGGACATTCAGAACTTTGTGTCCAGTTACAAAAAAAAAAAAAAAAAAGTTTTCCACACAGACCATCAGAAAACACATACGGGCGGTCACCTATGCAAACCCATTCAAGTGATTGGGTTTGAAAACTGATCAACTGATTGGGTTTTCGTCTCTTGTCCAGATTCGCGGGGCAGAAGACGGAAACCGGCCAGATTATACAAACTGGACATCGAGAGCAGGTGTGAACCCCCCTAAACAATCCGTGCATAGAGATTTGATCAAGCTTATCTGATCTCTTGTTTTTTAACTAATGCAATTTCTCATTAAGCCAATTCAACACAATTTCATGATATGCTAATAAAAGTCTTGAAAGGTTACAATTTGCCCTCCCCACAGAATGGACACACATAGACATGAATAGGATAGTTAGTATATTCTTGTGTGTTAATTTATAAGGAGAGGACCATGTTGCTCTGTGCCAAGTGAATGGGTAAGGGAGGACATATCTATTCAGCATATTTTTTGCAGTGAATATCACAGTGGCAGAACTATTTGTTCTTTACATAACACATATTACAAGTTTGCTGACTAAATTATATGATGTATTCTCAAGCAGGTCTGCACTTCTAGACATCTGTACCCAAAATATTTCAACTATTTATATCTGTTAGTGCACTGCGCCTGTGGTTTTAATCAGCAACTCAGTGTAGGCAACATCAGACCTGTAATCCAATACTTTTTAGTTAATTACAACTCTTTGTTCTGTAGACCTAGCATTACAATATAGTGCGGAAAACAGCCAAGTTGCATTCAACACTCAACTCAGTCTGGCTATTTTAACAGTGAGGAAGAGAAGAAAAACATTTTAGAAAAAACATTTAAGAATAATAAGCAAGATACTTTATATTTTCACTAATTTTTTTATGTGCCTTTCCATTATCCTATGGGGTTCACTCACAGTCTACTCTGTTATCCAGATGGATAATGGAGTGAAATAACTACCACTTTTAGTAATCTACTCCAAATCATGCCTTGTTATTATTTTAATGTTATTACTGACAGAGGTAGTCAAGAGAGGAAAGCAGTGCACTTTGACAAAATGTAGCTATTTGTCATTTTTCTGCTGATAAGGCAACATATAAACATGTCCTTAAGTATAGATGTAGCAAGGTTTATCCCTTTCAGGATCAAGAGTCATTGATGCCCCAAAGCTCAGGTCAAATTTAGAACTTTGGTATCATTACAGAGGTTACACATTTATATAGGTTTTTTTTTTTTTTTTTATTTAAAAACCTTTATATTTATAAGGTTTTATATTCTGCATGGCTTATTTTCTGGACCCTGGTCCATGTGTAAATTAACCAGTACTTTAGAAAACTAGAGGGCTGTAAACTACTTGTGTTATCTTTAGATAAACTCCCTGCTGAGAAAGCAAACCTAGAGAAAGAAGTTGAAGGGACAAGCTGGCAGGGGAAGGAAGCAAGTAATGTGAATGGAAAGGCTGTTTCACTTTACTGTGGTCACTATAAAGAGTTAAATTTTGTTGATAAAAGTGATGATAAAAGTCCTAAAAGCTTCCCCTTTCACAGTGTAATTCCATTACAATAACCTCAGCATGGAGATGCTGGCACTTATCACTCCTACATGAGCAGTTGTAAATCACAAGTGTATGACTTTAATGAATGTGACTGCAGGACCGGGAACCACGTAGAGTGCCGTAAATAGCCAGATAAGCGACATCTAGGGGTTAACTTGACACTTTATCTTATGGCCTAGAATGCTATCTCAAGTATTTCAATATCAGGCTGCATGAAATTCTGCAAGTCCAATTTAGATGTATTTATGGAACTGATTTTCAGCTGCAAACATTTCTACAGCAAATTTGCTAGATGTGATCTTGCCCTAAGCCCTCATTCACATCAGCATTGGTAATGTGTTCAGGGGAGTCCGCATGAGGTTCCCCCCCGAACGGACTACCAAACGCATTTGCAAGCGGTGTGCAGTGAAAGCACACAGATCCCATAGAATTTAATGGGGTCCGTGTGCTTATCGTGAGATCTTCGCAGGGAATATGCGGACAGGAAAGAACTTCACAATCTACTTTGCTGTCCGCATGATTCGTGTGGGCAGTGCGGCAAGCACACAGACCCCATTATAGTCTAAGGGGTCCATATGCTTTCACTGCACACCGCTTGCAGTTGCGTTCATTAGTTCGTTCGGGGGGTGGGGGGGTGTGTCTCCACGCAGACTCCCTGAACAGATTACCAAATGCAGATGTAAACCATGGGCAAGTGTGAATATGAGGTTCAGTTACTTACTGAGTCAATATTGTCTGTTTAATTGAACCAATTTTTAAAGAAACTTTGGTGCTTCTTGTGAGTATTTTTCATTTATCAAATTGTGCTACCTTACTAGGGGCTTTTGCGCATTACTAAATCTAAGGAAAAAGAATATGCACATAAGTCCTCCTTGGTGGAAAGGTGGAAGTTGCTCTATCATCACCTCTAGAAAGGAAACTCCATAAAGATCAATGCTGTTTTACTGGGAATAGAGTCAAGTCAGAACATTTCCTCAAAAAGAGATAGGGTCTCATCCGCAGACAGGCATGGCAAGGTTATTGCCTCTCATCAGTGCAAAGTAGGGTACTACCTAGCTAGTTGCGAGGTGATAGCCATGAGTCAGACAAAATACTATGATTCTTTGTCCAGAATACTTAGCAGTAGAGATGAGCGAGTACTATTCGAAACGGCTGTTTCAAATAGCACACACCCATAGGAATGAATGGAAGCAGCCGGCATGCCGACTTTGCCAGCGGCTGGCCGCTTAACCCCCTGCGTGCCGGCTGCGTCCATTCATTCCTATGGGTGTGTTCTATTTGAAACGGGAGTTTCGAATAGTACTCGCTCATCTCTACTTAGCAGCCATGGTCTAATAAGTCCTGTATGCCTGATGTAAATCTAAGGACTCTTTAGAAAGCCTTAGTGAAGATACCATCATATTATCATACTCCTCAGCAATACACTTTGCTCTGATGGCTACTTACAGGTAGCCTAGTTTATTGTACCCTGAAAAATGCCATGATATAGCTATACATTTTAATGAACAAGAGCATTACATGCCATTATGTACACTGACTAATACTTTTATAATAATAGATTAATAACACAGAAATCTTTAAGAACATGATGTACAGTCTTAGGCTTATCCAGGATTCGCTACAGTGCCACCTATCTGCTAGTTACACATTGGGTCAAAAAAGACAGACATATATTTGATCCATTTAGTGATATTGAAGCAGCCTCAGTTTCCTTTCTTTACACACATATACAAGATATATTTACTTTGTTTATCCCCATATCTTAGACATTTAGAAAAAAAATATTTCATGGCGCCATTGTTCACTACCACAAAAGAAGAGTTTGTAATGAATGATTCGGTGAGCAGGCAGCACAGACAGTACTTATCTGTAGCAATGAGCAGAGTTATAGGAAGTAGTTAGAAGGGTAAGAGAAGCAGGTATATTATATGGATCGTTGTCAGTTACCTCATTTTCTCCAGCTGTTATTCAGTGCATTACAAGGCCATCAGTGAGCTGACAGGGAATGCACATAGTCGGCTCTAAACATCATTATAGGCAGGCAGGTCTGTGTCACACAGGCATCTTTATTACACTAAGTGCAGCATGCCAAACTGAATTACACTGCGATTCATAGCATGATAAAACAATGGTACCTGCCATTAAAATCCTTGTCAGGCTAGCAGTCACTTACAAATATTGGGAGGAAGTTAATCACTTCTATGTCCACAATATCCTTTGAACTAATCCCGGTAGAAGTAATTTTGTCATATAATGTACTGCAAGATCCCCTGCAGACAAAGAGAACAGATTAAAGGTGTGTGTATATATATATATATATATATATATATATATATATATATATACTGTAATAAGACGGGTTGGGGTATGACACTGCATCTTATCCATATTCAGGTGATTAAAGCTGAAATACCCATTTTCAAGTTGTGAGTACTTAACTCTTTAATCCCCAAGCCTGAATCACCCTTAATGGCCAGACATAGTTTAGTATTTTTTTGCTTGTGGTGTTTTAAAAGCCCTAACCTTATTTGTTGTGCATTATTTTATTTTACAACCTCTAGGGTTATCCATTAACCCCTTCGGGACTAGCCTCTTGCCTTGATGAGACCAACCGTGTTTATCCATTGTCACAGGCTATCCATTGTCACACGGAGTAACATACTGTGTGATGTGGCACGTATACGCCGTGTGAGACTTTGAGTGCCGTATACGCTCCCATTGATTTCAATGGCAGCCTGGATCGTATACGCCGCGTTATTTTGTGGCCGTGATGTCACATGGCCGGGGTCTGCTTCCTTATGCGTCATGATGCAGGTCTGAGTCAAGTGACATCTGGTATGTCATTGAAGATGGCCGACATCAGTAGGGACCGCATCGGAGCTAGAGATTGATAAGTAACACTGTTTTTTTTATGTATGTACCCTCCCCTGGGTCTACAATTATTACACTCAGGGGCCTGAAAAGACCGCTGAGTATAATAATTGTTGATGGGTGTCCACGATGAGGCATAATATTGTGTGCAGGGGCCACTATGGTGCATAATAGTGAGTGCAGGAATGTGTGTGTGTGTGTGTGTGTGTGTGTGTGTGTGAGGTCCATTCGGGGGGGGGGGGGGGAGGGCTCCATACCAAAAGTTTGCCAAGGGGCCCCGCCATTCATAGTTACGCTACTGAGCACTGATCTCTGCACAATAGGAACGGGATAACGTACAACTTTTCAGTATTTTCTCCTTCATACGTTTCTTTTTCAGTATTTTATCCTTGTAACATATTACTTCCTGACTATTTGCTGAATTCCAACTTTTGCATAGTTATTGTGGCACTATACATCAAATAAAGAATCATCGCTATTCACCAAAGACACATCTCAATCTATTTCATTCACAACAATTATAATGTCCCTCCATAATCCCATTTTAATTTGCAAATATAAGTATTTCTCAGAAAATTATTGTTTTATAGTGTAGACGATTTGTCAATTCGACTTTAATAAAATAGTCTTAATAAAATTAGAAGATCATATTTATGCTGTCAAAATAAAAAGAACAAAAGTTTTTAATCTTTATTTATTTTTTATTTTTTTGACAAAAACCCAAAATTTTCTATGGAGATGCTTTGTGACCTTGGTACAGTTTAATTAGAAATCTGTCTTTCAATTGGTTTTATTGTTGTGCTTATACTTTAAATATTGGTATGATTATATGTGAGAATGAGTCATTTGCTAATTGGTGCCATACAGCAGCTTTTCACAACACCATATGGAGTATGGTGACAACTTTTTCTTTCCTCCTTTAAGCTAAGGCCACACCTGAAGAAAAACAGCTAGAAAACGCAGAAAAAAAAAACAAAAAAAAAAAACCAGCAAAAACACTTCTCTCTATTCATTCTATGCAGGGTATTGCATTTTTGTCCCTTCATCTAAGTTTTTTTTTTTTTTAATGGAGATTGTGAGCCCCATATAGGGATCACAATGTACATTTTTTTCCTATCAATATGTCTTTGTAGAATGGAAGGATATCCACACAAACACGGGGAGAACATACAGTGCTGACCACTGAGCCACTGTGTTGCCCCCCTCCCCCCCCCCCCCCCCCCTCATATAAGTCTATGGGGAACATACTGCATTTCTGCAAGAAAGATTAACATTTTCCAAAAGCGCTAGTTTTTTTTTTATATAAGATGAGTTTTCTGCAGTGTTTTTTCCCACAATGTGGGGATGAAATTTTAAAGGCTCTCATTCACTTTGCTGGGAATGCAGAGGTATATTTGCGCATGCATTTTTGCAACAGCCAGATACTCAGTTTTTCTGCTGTGTGTGGCCTCAGCCTTAAAGAGTGATATTTCAGGTGAATTTTTATTATAAGATGTTGTGTGTGCATGAAGAAACAGTAGTATTTCTGGTCATGGGTATATCAATTCTTTCTTTCATTTATCAGCAGTTTTATCCCTTCTGCATTCTCCATCACTAACTGCTACTTATCCTTCAATTTAGCTTCAGAGTAGGCAGAGGCTAAAAGAGGAGATCTGATGCTTGGTCCACATTAGCTTTGGGCTTACCATTTTTTTTGGTCTGCATGGGGACTAAAAAACATAAACCCAATCCGGTTAAAATAGCAGTTGCCCTTTAAAACCCATGTACGCCCATAGACCATAATGGGGTCCACAGGGTTTCTACCTGAAATCTATGGTGAGAAAAGTCCTGCATGCAGGAAGGACTTTTCTCTCAGCATATTTCAAGCAGAATCAGGGATGGAATCCCCAGTCACTGTTCACAGTTGGGACCAAAGCTTTTGCTTTTTAGCAGCAGCATGAAGTACATTATACAGTAGTACTGAGCAGTGTTGCTGTGATATAGCGTAAGTATAGTGGCCCTTAATAAAAAGGATATTTAATGTTAATAATAGTTATTCAAAGTGAAGAACTGTTGCCGCCATTTCTATTTGTGCCTGAAATATATGCAGTATTGCTGTGAATCCAGCTCATGGGTGAGATATCCTTTGTGCGTCTATGGCATGGAGTGCTGAGTTGCTTATCCATGTCGCTCAAAAGTCTATTTGCACAGACTTATGCATTTTAAACACCAAGCGATGCTAATACAAGCAAATACTTTAGATAATTCCAATGTTTTGTATAAAGTAACAATACTTTACAAACTTAGGGTCCATTCAAACGGAGTAAACGCGCGCTTATTTTGGCAAAATACATGTATAAAGAATACACGTGTAAAAATAAGACTCCCATTGACTTCAATAACCTTTTACACATGTATTTTGACGTGTTTTGTGACATGTATTCTGATGTGTTTGTTTTTTTACACGTGTAAAAAAATGTCATTGAAGTCAATGGAAGTCTTATTTTCACACGTGTATTTTTTACACGTGTATTTTGCCAAAATGAGCACGTGTTTACTCCGTGTGAATGGTCCCTAGTCTTCAATACATAATGAGATTATCTATTGGAATTTGTATTGATGGTGCAATCCTTTTAAATATTGTCTCATTTTAGGCTTATTAGTCAAATGGTCAGTCCTATTCATGAATTGACAGATATATCAGTATGTATACTCATAGTGGGAAAGCTTGTCAATCACTGAATTCCCAACTTCACTCCTAAGCCCAAAATAAGCAGAAATAAAAATTAATAATTGACATTTTATACTGAAACTTTTATAATAAGCTTATTAACTTTATGCTAATAAACTCAGTTCTTCCTGCTCTATAGCATGCTGCCTACAGATTGGACTGCATTTTCAATATGACAGCCCTCCTTTAACTCTCATTGTGCATATTTTTTTTTATTTGAGTCATCAGTTTTATGCAGAAGTATCTATCTTAAATACATCTATAAAAAAAAAAAAAATTATTTGATAAATCTGGCCTTTAGGGGGCATTCACACGGAGTAACGCCGGGCGTGTATTACAGCCGTACACGCCGGCGTTATGGCAGAATGCCGAACACTTCCCATTCACTTCAATGAAACGCCGCTGTTACACGGGCGGTCACCTTTACAAACCAATTCAAATGAATGGGTTTTAAAGCTGACCACTGGGTTTCCGTCCCCTGTCCAGTTTCTCCAGGGCTGAGGATGGAAACCCAGTGGAATGCACACACCGGACACCGGGCACAAGTGTGAACAAAGCATTACATGTTCTATGAGGTTTTCTCCCCTTTTCATGAAAAAACAGTTTTCTTCTATATTAGCAAATTTTGTGGTTCCTGTTTAGTTGCAGAAACCAATAAATTTTTAATTAGGATTAGAGATGAGCGAACAGTAAAATGTTCGAGGTTCGATATTCGTTTTGAGTAGCCCCTCAATATTCGACTACTTCAATCGAATATCGAACCCTATTATAGTCTATGGGGGAAAATGCTCGTTTCAGGGGTAGGCAACGTTCGATCAAATTACACTTACCAAGTCCACGAGTGAGGGTCGGGCTGGATCCTCCGTGCAGTTTTCTCCTTGCAGCGTCCCCGCGGCGTCTTCCGGCTCTTCATTCACTCTGCCAGGCATCGGGCCTGGGCAGAGCCGACTGCGCATGCCCGCACTACAAGCGGACATGCGCAGTCGGCTCTGCCCAGGCCCGATGCCTGGCAGAGTGAATGAAGAGCCAGAAGACGCCACGGGGAAGCTGCACGGAGAAGACTTCTAAAGGTAGGAGAAGAACCAGCATTGATTGGCCGACTGTATAGCATTCGGCCAATCAATGCTGGTTCTGCATCGAACTTTTACATTCGAACAGCGAGTGGTACTCGATCGAGTACGAGTATTTTGAATACCGCAGTATTTGATCGAATACCTACTCGATCGAGTACTACTCGCTCATCTCTAATTAGGATGTGTCATGACGTTCCTTCTTCACAAAGTTCTATGTAGACTATGTTTTGCTTTTACATTTTGTAGAACAGTTTGTTTTAAATCTTCTTCTTTAAATCTATTTCTGCATATTTTTTTAACTAACTTTGATTATTTTGAAACCTACAGCAAACTACTCGTCCTATGTTTTATTTGCCTGATCTTCCTATGATGTATTACATGGCATACGTGTATCCATACTACCATATAAGAGGATTTCCAAAATGCAATCCTGGTACTAGAGACTTTCCTAGAATGGCAGGCGATGGGCCGCAGTACCCTTTCCCTCATCCTTATTGGTAAGTCTTGAAAAACTTAATTCTACTCTTTTGTGTCATCTACTGTATAAACATTTCAGTCATAGGGTCTGCGTATGATAGCTTAAAAAAATAGCATATACAAAAGATTTCAGTGGGTCTTAAAAATGGCCATGCCAACAAGTCTAAAAATGTACATTAAGGTGCCTAGATGTCTATAAGTTTCCCTATGAATGGACTAGGTAAAGTACTAATAGAGTTGCCTCAACATTCACTCTACTTGTTCAAATGATTGAAAGGGAGTCTACCACCTCCCCTAAGCATATTTAACTGCTACCACAGTAGCACCCCCCACCCCAGTACACCAACTGACTAAAGTTGTGTCCTCCCAAATAAGACTGGCGCCCCATGTGGCATAAACGCTGTGCAGTGATTTACAGTCTAGCAAATCCCTTCTACACATTGGGGAAAAATACGCTCAGTGGATAGGCTGTGATTTCCAAAACCGGTGTGATTTTGGAAATCGCAGCATATCAACTATACCGACGGAAATGCCGGCAGTTTCCCTATAGGTATAATAGAAGCAGAAAGTCCACAGAGGAAACCTCTGCAGATTTTCTGTGAAAAGCGCTGTATCACGATTTTTTCTGCATTGCTTTTTTGCTGCGACCCTCTACGTGGGGCATTAGCCTAAAACCTACAAAACATGTTCTGTAACATGGTGATACAGTTAAATCTGCTTGTGGAAGGTGGAAGTCCTCTCTGCAGTTAAATTTTCTGTCAGGGAAATCAATGTTAAAAATAAATGGATACGTTTCTATCTGTGTTTTTGGATGGACATGAAAGTGTGGTATACTTTGTTTTTGTGTCTTTTGACATGAATGGACAGAAATGTATATATTTTTTTAACATTGATCTCAATTTAAACTGATGTCCACATGTTTGCATCCATTTGCCTCTGTTTATTGCATCCGTTAAATGGATGCAAAAAGCTTGTAATTCTCATCCCCTAGAGGATGACATCCTCTACTATTGATATCGCTTTTATGCCTATTTTCATGTTTTATTCCCCCATTACTGTCCCTACTCGGCTCTGCTGCGTCAGAGCAGGGGTGAACCTTCCCCTTTCGCCGCCCGAGGCGACTACAGAAAGCCGCCCCCCCCTGGGGTCCAGGAGGAGGGGTGTGGCCAAGCTGAGGGGGCGGGGCCGAGTGGAGGGGCGGGGCTGAGCGGAGGGGGCAGGGCCGAGCACCGTTCGCCGGCAGAGATTCAGGCCCGGAGACTGCCTGATCTCTGCCTGAGCGTGAGGGGAGGCTGCTGGAGCAGCGCTGCTCCAGTGGCCTCCCCAAACCACCGCTCGGTGCTAAGCCAGTCCAGGACAGCTTGTCCTGGACTGGCTTAGGGAAACAAAAATGCCGCCCTCCCTGAGGCCCTGACATAGCGCCGCCTGAAGCGCTCGCTTCAGGTTGCCTCATGAGAGGTGCGGCACTGCGTCAGAGCCATAAATTCCCTTGTTATCTACCCTACCTGCTGTTTGTCCCACTTGTCTCCCTATTAGTTCTTTCCCAGCACTCTTATCCATTCCCACCTACGTCTTTTATGTTGGTTTTGTTTCACTGACTTCTGTACTTTACTAAAACTTTAATAAACATTTAAATGACAGAAAAAAAATGCTAAATAAATGGAGCCTTAACCCTTTTCTTGCCAAGGACGTCCTCCCAGGAGCTCTTCGTCCTCCCAGAGTGTCACTTGCCTATCCGAGGACGTAGCTACGTCCTTACTTCTAATGCCCATATCTCTGGACACTTTTGGACTATGAAGATAATTTTACATTCATTTTAAAGATGAGAATCTCATCTTTAAAATGATACCAAGTTCTTCATTTTAGCCCTTACTGTGCCAAAGTGATTCACTGTTGAAAACGCTATTGGGGATTGAGATCTCATTGGAAATCTCAATTCCCAACAGCATTTTTAACAGCAATTCGCTAAAAATCTGTAAGGGATATTATGAAGATCTTGTTATCATCTTAAAGATGAGATTCTCATCTTGAAAATCAATCTAAAATTATCTTCATAGCCCAAACAAGTCCTGAGATACAGGACTTTAAAGTGCCCCCCCCCCTGTCTCGGGAAGCATTAGTGAAACAGGAAAGGGGGAGGAGGAGCAGCCTGCAGCGTGCACAGAGACACAGACACAGAGAAGCATTTTCTCTGTCTTTGTGCACAACCTGTATATGACCCCAGGAGGGGGGGGGGGGGGGAAATAGCATAGCATAATTCCCCCCTGAGCTTTACTAGTGTAAAGTAAATTGAAAGTGATTGCTTGAGGCACACTTTAGTAGCAAATTTGAATTTTTGTGCAATTTTTGCTAGCAATCTTTGTTTGCTGCAACATTGCATGAAGGTGACTGTATATATGAAACATTAAGTTGTGTTTTTATATGCTGTGCAATATCAAAAAAGTTAGATTTTGGTATCACAGTCACAGTTTGCTAGGTGCAGCATAGATTTTTAAGATATTAGTGAATAACAGCAAAATCCAGCTTGTCTTCTGTATTCATGTTTTTGGGAGTCCGAACTCTTGTTGTAGTTACAGTATATATACACATTGTATACACCGTAAGCTATTATTTTAAATGTATTTTGTATATGAATATGAGATTGAACATGAGTTTTAGGTGCAAATATGTATTTTAGTGCATTTTTTTCAAAAAATGTTTTGTTTGTCACAAAGTTGCATGAAGGTGGATGTGGCTATAGATGACCCATTGAGACATATGTAATCTTCAGGTTGTCTACTTTCAAAAAATATATAGGGTTTAGGAGTTCACTTACTTTTCATGGTGTGTAATCCCTACATTTTATAGGATGATACTTTTTTAACATTTCTAGCTTCAAAGCAGATTTTTATTCCTTCCAGTTCTAGCGATTTTCTGAAGACATGTGCTTGCGGCTGTAGGCCATAGTGATATGAATGAACTCTGCACATGTTGAACTCTTATTTTTAGGAGGTTTAGTGCACATAATTTATTGTTTGGTTTCCACTTTTAACAAGGTTCGGGGGATATTGTCACTCCTTAGGGAGAGACCACCGTATAGGTGTGTGGAGACTTGTTAAGCCTTTAGCACTCCACTTTGCAAGGAACTATGGGAAGAATATGCAAATCCGCCTTCCATGATGTAATTAGGAAGACAGTTGCTGCCTCATTGTTGCAAACCAATAGAGGGCGCTCACTGGAATGTGCAAGCCTGTCTTAAGACAGGATTCCAGTGAAATAACTCAATAATGGCTGCTCCCTTTAGCCTCAAAGCTGTGAAAATTGCTCTGGCTACTGGAGGTGCAAAATTTGCAGAGACCCTTGGAAGTGAAAGGGTTAAAGGTGACTTTTCTAGAAAAAAAAAAAAAGTCTCACCCTTTCAGTGGTCATTCTTCAGTCAAGGACACTGGATCCAAAAGGTTAATAGGTCCGAGTGCGGTATCCAGTTAACAGGCTTAATTTATTAAGAAATAATACGATCCACATCATCCTACGTAATAGTTGTGGGGTGGTGTTCAAGGAATCCTCATTTATTGTTGTAATGTTTATATATACAGTCCTATGAAAAAGTTTGGGCACCCCTATTAATCTTAATCATTTTTAGTTCTAAATATTTTGGTGTTTGCAACGGCCATTTCAGTTTGATATATCTAATAACTGTTGGACACAGTAATATTTCAGGATTGAAATGAGGTTTATTGTACTAACAGAAAATGTGCAATATGCATTAAACCAAAATTTGACCGGTGCAAAAGTATGGGCACCTCAACAGAAAAGAGACATTAATATTTAGTAGATCCTGCTTTTTCAGAGATAGCAGCCTCTAGTCGCTTCCTGCAGCTTTTAATCAGTTCCTGGATCCTGGATGAAGGAATTTTTGACCATTCCTCTTTACAAAACAATTTAAGTTCAGTTAAGTTTGATGGTCGCCGAGCATGGACATCCCGCTCTCAAATGATCTGAAAACAAAGATTGTTCAATATAGTTGTTCAGGGGAAGGATACAAAACGTTGTCTCAGAGATTTAACCTGTCAGTTTCCACTGTGAGGAACATAGTAAGGAAATGGAAGACCACAGGGACAGTTCTTGTTAAGCCCAGAAGTGGCAGGCCAAGAAAAATATCAGAAAGGCAGAGAAGAAGAATGGTGAGAACAGTCAAGGACAATCCACAGACCACCTCCAAAGAGCTTCAGCATCATCTTGCTGCAGATGGTGTCACTGTGCATCGGTCAACAATACAGCGCACTTTGCACAAAGAGAAGCTGTATGGGAGAGTGATGAGAAAGAAGCCGTTTCTGCAAGCACGCCACAAACAGAGTCGCCTGAGGTATACAAAAGCACATTTGGACAATCCAGCTTAATTTTGGAAGAAGGTCCTGTGGACTGATGAAACAAAGATTGAGTTGTTTGGTCATACAAAAAGGTGTTATGTATGGTGTTCAAAAAAACAGCATTCCAAGAAAAACACTTGCTACCCACTGTAAAATTTGGTGGAGGTTCCATCATGCTTTGGGGCTGTGTGGCCAATGCCGGCACCGGGAATCTTGTTAAAGTTGAGAGTCGCATGGATTCCACTCAGTATCAGCAGATTCTTGAGAATAATGTTCAAGAATCAGTGACGAAGTTGAAGTTACGCCGGGGATGGATATTTCAGCAAGACAATGATCCAAAACACCGCTCCAAATCCTCAGGCATTCATGCAGAGGAACAATTACAATGTTCTGGAATGGCCATCCCAGTTCCCAGACCTGAATATCATTGAACATCTGTGGGATGATTTGAAGCGGGCTGTCCATGCTCGGCGACCATCAAACTTAACCGAACTTGAATTGTTTTGTAAAGAGGAATGGTCCAAAATACCTTCATTCAGGATCCAGGAACTGATTACAAGCTACAGGAAGCGACTAAAGGCTTTTATCTTTGCAAAAGGAGGCTCTACTAAATATTAATGTTACTTTTCTGTTGAGGTGCCCATACTTTTGCACCGGTCAAATTTTGGTTTAATGCATATTGCACATTTTCTGTTAGTACAATAAACCTCATTTCAATCCTGAAATATTACTGTGTCCATCAGTTATTAGATATATCAAACTGAAATGGCTGCTGCAAACACCAAAATATTTAGAACTAAAAATGATTAAGATTAATAGGGGTGCCCAAACTTTTTCATAGGACTGTATATATATATATATATATATATATATATATATATATATATATATACTAGCTTTTACCCGCGACGTGATGTGTGATGTGTTATATTGTGTATGTCGTGATACAGACAATGTGATGTGTTGTATTGTGTATGTCGTGATACAGACAATGTGATGTGTTATATAGTGGAAAGCTATATGTAAAATGTGAGTGAGTAGAGTGAGGGCTACTCCTGAGGTGACAGTAAGGAGTGTGCAGGCAGGTTGAGGCAGGAAATGCCAGGCAGTGTGTGTGAGTCTATAGCTGGGGCTAGGAGTCCTGCTTTTGTGAGTCTCCTGCTAGGAAGCCATGTTGTTTAGTGGCACCAAAAGTAGCCTGTGACTCAAACCTAAGGGAAAACTATGTTTGTGGAAAATTGCACACAAATCCGTCAAGGCATTTTAGCGTGATTGAGGAACAAACATCCAAACTCACAAACATCCAAACTCACAAACATCCAAACATCCAAACACACAAACTTTCACATTTATAATATTAGTAGGATGTATATATATATCATGGTTTACTTGTTATATCATGCCATAATTGTCACATATGTAAGTCAATATAGGGAAGAGATCCTCAATGTCGACATCCTGATTTAATGTCCAAGTATTACCTAGGATAGTTATCCAAGATGTCTAGAATAGATCCTGATTTAGTGTATTTAATGATGTTTATTACTGCAAATAAAAATCCCAAAAGTCCTCATGTCTTGGTGGAATGCTGTATTCTAATCTTTCAAAAGAGCAAGGATTAGCTTCTTCTGTACTAGCTCATGAATCATGTTTTAAGGCAATAAACAATTTGTTAGGAGATAGGAGTGGTAGAATTACTATAGGGACAGGCTGTGCAAGAACTCCCTTCCTTCTATGAGTTAATCCTCAGATTATAGGTGGTTTTCTACTTGATTCTTTAGCTCATGGTGCGTGAAACACTGACCTTTTACCAATGTTGGAGAAAACTGCTTATACAGATGACATTAGGAGGTCATATGTCATATAGCAGTGGTCCTCAACCTTTCTTGCACTAGGGATGGACTTCAAGCAAGACTGTTTTCCCATGGCCTGGCAGGGGGAGGTGGGACTGGAGCAGGGCTTTTGTCATATGGGGGCGGGGTTGTAGGTGGGCTCTACTGTGTGGATGGGAAAGCTCTCCGCCAAGATGCTCTGCGGGGCAGGCAGGCATGACACAAGCATCTGAAATCTTGGCCAAATTGCTATGGTAATGTGTAAACTATCATGTAGCACTGCGTCCTTAGACGCTACAGGACACCTCATTGATAGTTTACATGTTACCATAGCAACGGCGTCTTGCGCAAAGTATCTAGCTAAGACTGAGGCCAACCTGCCACCCCATCCAGCGGACCAGCAAAAAACCTGCAATGGTCCGGTCCTGGTCTACGGACCAGTGATTGGGGACCCATATCATATAGCATCTCCGTCAAGGGAACACAAAACATTTGGGTGCTATTGAGTTACAGTTGCCAGACACCCAAAGCATGGAGTGATTACAACTGTTTTTTCACACCACTTAAAGAGGACCTTCATGGGTTTGGGCACAGGCAGTTTTATATACTACTGGAAAGCCGACAGTGCGCTGAATTCAGTGCACTGTTGGATTTCCCAATCTGTGCCCCAGGTGAAGAGCTATTGGTGCCGGTACCGTAGCTCTTCACAGTCAGAAGGTCAGAACACCCTTCTGACTGTGAAGAGCTATGGTATTGGCACTGAGAGCTCTTCACCCGGGGCACAGATCGGGAAAGCCGACAGTGAATTCAGTGCACTGTTGGCTTTCCAGCAGCATATAAAACTGCCTGTGCCCAAACCCATGAAGGTCCTCTTTAATATTGATATGTTGTGTATATACTTATGGTATGTGTGTTGTAGATATTATGCATGAAGTGATACAATATACATCACTAATGCATTATGTGATTTCCTTTTACACAAAACATATTTCCTATTTAGGACACTGTGTTCATGTTTTGTTCTTATTACAGTAAGAAGTTGCACAATATTTGATATTTACTTGTATTTACTGTACTTGATTTACAGATATTATTTTATCTGGCAATGAGCTCTGATAATTGACTTTATATGGTAATTACTGCTCTTACTCTACAATATATTGCATTGTTGTTTACAGAGTTTATATTTGATGTGACACATTTCAATTTCAGGCAAAGTGCATTACATTGAGGTGATCTCCTTCTGACAGTTGTAAATTTATGGTAAAAAGCTTTCATGAGTCATGTGGCATAAGTGATATCATGACTGGGAATTTAACCTAGAAATGAAGAAGTTGTCATTTGATCTTTATTTTTAAGTTAAGAAAAAGCAAAATGTACAGAAACATTTCACAAAGACCTTGTATACTTTATACTTGAGATGATGGTACACTTGAGTCTCATTACACTCCTTTAATTAGCTACAGCAAAAAGCAGAATCCTGCACTCCTGTACCCAAAACACCCATAGAAAACAATGGTGCCGCAGTGAAAGTCAACTTTATTAAGTGGCGTCATGTCAGTGAACATCTTATCAAAGTTATTCTCCCAACAAACCTTTTAACAGCTCACGCCTGAGTACATGATGCAATTTACAAAGATGTTCTTGAAACACAACTATACATACAGTATATTGTATTTCCAGAGGAACAAAGTGGAATACCATTTTTTTGGTGCACATGTGATCAAAATCTAGTTGGATAGATGGAAATAACCAGCTGGTACCTACTTTATTGCCTTTGAGCATACTGAAATAAAGTACCCTAGTGGGACAAATGTATCAAAACTATACTTTTATTTTTTATTTTTTTTTTCCATGAAGACATAGTGCAACAATTTGTATCTGTATAACATTCCATACAAGGATATTGTAACCTTTCCAGAAAAACCTCTCCTCGACCATTGTTGCCTTATTCATAGCAGAGATTCATTTAACCCCATTATTTTCGAAAAATGTGTGCATTAAAAAAAAAAAAGATAAAACTGACACAAAAGAAGTGAGAATATCATACATAAAAAGGCAAGATTACAGATTTAATAAATCGACCTCACAGCTTCTTCTACACTCTCCCAGAAGGTTCTTAGTCATTAGCATTGGTGCCTGGTAGCCCTACAGAGTCCTGTGTCTGCACCAGCGAGAGCATGGAGTCATGTAGTTGGTAAATGATCATTGTAGTAACTATATCCCTGACTGAACCACCGTCTTTGTTGTACAGTAGTTGGGGGTCTGAGCATTATCTTGTTAGTTCTAATTTGTGTTTCCTCCCTGAGCTTTTACTTCTAGCAGTTTATAATAATAAAACTGTGCTGTGACTGGTTACTATGGGCTACAAGGAAACTTGTCATTACAGACCGTTTACATGAATGTGCCATATATATATATATATATATATATATATATATATATATATATATATATATATATATATATATATATCACAGTAAAATTACCTATTTTTTAAACCAAGTTTTAGGTACAAAATATATATTTTTTTAAGAATTTGTGATCACCATTGAGCCAGGGGCCTGGAAAGTTCTGGGTCCAAGACATTATCAAGCAAGAAGACAACAAGAGAAGAATCAGCCATTTGATTCTTCTAAGCAGAGACCCTGGCACCTCAAAGAGTGACAATGTATATAATGTGTGTCTAGAAGCTGGATCTCACAACAGGCTGACATTTCATTTTTCTATTACTTGATTTTCAGCTGTACTGTGTAGACTGAGACAGGGTAAACAGAGTCCACCTATTATTATTGGAAATTGGCCTGATGAAGACACCAGTGTGGGTGATGTTGCCATTTAACCTAATAAAGGATTTCAAGCTTTCAGCAGCAGTGTTCTTCCCGGATTTTCTTTGCATTGTTGCATATTCTGTGCTGTTATGTTTTTTGTGTTACTCTTTGCATGTTATAAAAGTCTGGCAACCCTTCCTCCATTCACTAAGCCTAATAATAGACTGACTTGTCAAATTCTGTAGAAATTTTCTTTGCAGCCAAGACCTGATATATATCACAGACCAAAGAGACAGCATTATGATATAAAATAGCACCTCTATAGATAACATTAGAGATGAGCGAGTAGTACTCGATCGAGTAGGTATTCGATCGAATACTACGGTATTCGTACTCGATCCAGTATCACTCGCTGTTCAAATGTAAAAGTTTGATGCAGAACCAGCATTGATTGGCCGAATGCTATACAGTCGGACAATCAATGCTGGTTCTTCTCCTACTTTTTCGAAGTCTTCTTTGTGCAGCTTCCCCGCGGCGTCTTCTGGCTGTTCATTCACTCTGCCAGGCATCGGGCCTGGGCAGAGCCCACTGCGCATGTCTGCTTCTAGTGTGGGCATGCGCAGTCGGCTCTGCCAAGGCCCGATGCCTGCCAGAGTGAATGAACAGCCAGAAGACGCCGCGGGGACGCTGCAAGGAGAAGAATCCAGCCCGACCCTCACTCGTGGACTTGGTAAGTATAATTTGTTTGAACGTTGCCTACGCCTGAAACAAGCATTTCCCCTCATAGACTATAATGGGGTTCGAAACCCGTTCGAACAGTCGAACAGTGTGCGGCCGTTTTAATCGAATTTCGAACCCCAAACATTTTAGTGTTCGCTCATCTCTAGATAACATCACTAACCAATCAATCCATTATTGAAAATAGATGAGTACCTACCTGCACAGAGCCTGTGTGAAAATCTTTCCTTTAGCTGGTTGCACATGACTGTGTGCTTACAGCTGACCATGAATTAAAGGCACGGGCAGTGCATGGAGGACACATGGATGTCACCCATGTGCCGACCATGCCCTGGCCATGCCCCTTTCATTAAATAAATAAAAGATATGGAAGCAGGGCCGCAAAATAGGACAGGAATAGGACCTGTTCTATATTTTGAGGCCTGGACTATCGACCCGCATACATGACCGCGTAATTTACAGTCATGCATGTGGGCCCATCTAAATTAATGGGTCATTGTGCTATCTGGGAAAAAACGGATAGCACACTGATCTTGATTGTTTGCAAGAAGTCTAAGGCCTGGTTCAGGAATTTGACATGGAGGCTGCCTCAAATTCCAGACCAAAAAATGGCTAGCCGTACCTGGATGCGTTGTGGCATTCCACTCCGGATTAAGCCCAAATGAATGGGCCTAGTCCGGAGGGAGGTGTCGTGAGGCGGATGTCCGCGGTTGAATCAGCTGCAGAATCCACCTGAAATAAGGGCATGTTGCTTCTTTTTCTTTTTTCTTTTTCCAGCTCTCATTGACTGGCTTCCATTGATTTCAATGGGAGGTATTTTTTGGTCAGGATTTTGTCGTGGATTCCGCTTCAAAATCCTGACCAAAAAACCCTGTCTGAATCCGGCCTAAAACCTCAATGAATCAGACTATTTCTGCCTATAGCCATGAGACTGCTATAAATCATATCACTAAATGTTGTAAACAGAGTAGAGGAGAAGCTCAAACATCATGGCAGCCCCCATAATCAGGTATAGAAAATAAAACAGAAAAAAATATAATTAAATAAACAAAAGGAAAAATACGTTTTAATAAAACCATTGCTATAAATTCCCATTAAGTGGTGGGTTTTGCTAGCAACCTTAACCTTTTAATCATGAAGGTCAGTAGATGTAAAAGTGCTGAACAACAATATATCAAGCTGATAACATTGAGAATACTAGTACTTATATGTAACAATAATAGTATGTATTTTTATGTCTTAAATTGCTTCCAGATCACTTGTCTTTCCTTTATGTCTCTTCTGCTAAGACTAACAGATGCCTGTTTACTTGATAGGATATGACACCAACACCAATACATTTTATCATCTTTATCATCTTATAATATTCATTCAGCCACTGCGGAACAATTTCTTGTCCTTTGTCTAATGATTAGAGATGAGCGAACAGTGAAATATTCGATATTCGTTTCAAATAGCCCCTCAATATTCGACTATTCGAACGAATATCAAACCCCATTATAGTCTATGGGGAAAAAAGCTTAGTTTCAGGGGAAACCACTATTTGACTCAGCTATGACACCTCAGCAAATGGGGACAACACCTCTGGAATGCAACTGGGACAGCAGGGGAAGCATGCCTGGGGGCTTCTAACATGCCCAAGTTCCTGTATTACGCCACTAATAATGCGGGAGCTGACTGTTTCCCATAGGAATGCATTGACCAGCGTTGATTGGCCGAATGCCATAGAGTGTACAGCATTCGGCCAATCAACGCTGGTTCTCCCGGAGGCTCGTCTGTGAGGAGGAGGAGTCTAAGATTGGTCCACAGCAGTCTCCATTTTGGTCCAATCTCAGGTATAGCAGAGTTGACACAGCTCTGCTACATCTCAGGTGTAGCAGAGCTGTGCGCTCAACTCTGCTATACCTGAGATGCAGCAGAGCTGGCTGTGCGCTGAGCTCTGCTATACCTGAGATGCAGCAGAGCTGGCTGTGCGCTGAGCTATGCTATACCTGAGATGCAGCAGAGTTGGCCGTGCGCTGAGCTCTGCTACACCTGAGATGCAGCAGAGCTGGCCGTGCGCTGAGCTCTGCTACACCTGAGATGCAGCAGAGCTGGCCATGTGCTGAGCTCTGCTAAACCTGAGATGCAGCAGAGCTGGCCCTGTGCTGAGCTCTGCTACACCTGAGATGCAGCAGAGCTGGCCATGGGCTGAACTCTACTACACCTGAGATATAACAGTGCTGTGCACTCAACGCTGCTACATCTGAGATATAGCGGTTTAGCAGTCTCATATGAACCGAATCTTAAATCCACTCTTTGTATAAAGTGGAGGTCACCTGATTTAGCCAGCCAATTACTTTTTCCGATTTTTTTCAATGCCTACTTTGTTGTAGTTTCTGTCCCACCTCCCCTGCACAGTTATTGGTGCAAAAAAAGCACCAGGAAAGGTGGGAGGGGATACAAATTTTTACTGCGTTTGCCACGTGGTATTCAATTGGAATCGAATATCTCGAGCAGCCTGATATTCAATTGAATATCAATTTGATCGAACGCCGTTTGCTCATCTCTACTAATGATGGTTTTGCAGATAATATGATAAAAAGCATGGAACTTCCAGGATATTCTGACCTGTAGAAAAAAAATCTGTACATTTCATTTAATCCTGTAAAGTACCTGTCCCCATTACAAGGAGCTGCAACAGAGAAGCTTCAAATATATGGCTAAAGTTGGTGCCAACGACACATTTTTGTTAAGCTATGCTGTTCTAGGAAATATTCCTAGATTTGATTTAATGGAAAATCTGTGAATATCGTTCCATATGCATGAACCAAAATGTACATGCTGTATGGAAGAAAATAAATGCTTTGTTTAGAGAAAAATGCAGTAAGCCCTAAAACCATGTTTTTTTTTACTTGGAACACAAATAGAGAATTTTGCTAACTTTTTTCACAAATGTGAAAGTCCTTTACTGCAAGTGCAGAGGAGGAAACAACCCAATAAATGTTTGTTGTAGTATATTGGGAAATAGTAAAATGTGCTAAGTAGGAAACGTCTCAATTGAACAAAATGCTATTGCTTAAAGTGAAACGTTGAACATTTTGAAATGTATATTTGGAGATCTGCAATTTCCTAATTGTATACCCATGGTTGAGATACGCCGAGACACACAGGAACTCAGTTCCATTATAATTAAAAAAATGTCTGTCTGTTTTCTGGTATAAATTAAGAAATTGTCTGACCCGGAATGCAGAACATAAAAAACAATGTTACTTAGGCCTACTTGGTGATGTCTGAGATGTCAAATGATTCAGTACTTGCATCTTTATGTGTTGCGACGCAAGTCCCTACTCACGTGACATCCCGTACATCATTGAAGATGGCTGACATCTGCTGGGAGTGCGCCGAAGCCAGGGAGAGGTAAGTAACAGTGTTTTTTATGTTTGTATCCTTCCCTGAGTCTCCGATTCATATACTCTGCAGCATAATACTTTGTGCAGGGGCCACTATGGGGCATAATAGTGTGTGCAGGAGCCAGTATGGGGCATAATAGTGTGTGCAGGAATGTGTGTGTGTGTGTGTGTGGGGGGGGGTCATCAGTCAGTCAGGGTCTTGGGGAGAGTTTTGAATAAGGAGTGACTTGAAAAGGAATGGAAATACATAAGAAGCTCTTAGATGTTTTCCTTCTATAAAATCTACTCCTGACTTTGGAGCAAAGAAATGCAGCAAAATCGGCAACAAAAGCGCTGTGTTTCTGTAATCTGGGGCCTTAGTCTTAGTTTGTCATCTTATATATTGCACATTACTCAGATCAGTGTTCTTTCCAGGGGTTTGCCATTTTTTCCAACACACCGTTTTGATCACTATTAGTCGATTTATTAGTTTGCTAACCGTCAAAAACATGCTTCATGTATAACCGAAGATGATACTAATGACTCTAAATTACTCATTTGTATCGTGAAAAAGCCTATGGTTTACTTGATAACCTCTATAGTAAGGAACACAGTGTGATTTATGTTGAAGAGGAATAGAGATTTAACTATATGAAAAGGGTAAAAATGAGGTGAACTTATTCGTCTAAATACTGATTTATATATTTAGCTTTATCAACAATTGCTTTATATTGATCCAACTTAAAATCGCATTCCCTTTTATCCGGCTTTGATATATACAAATATATACACAAATAGACTTCAGAGCCTTTTTCATGAGGGTTTGACTCTGGGAGTGTAAACTGAAGGGCATTTGATGATATGTTGGTCAATCGACCTTGTTGTTCTGATCTTCTACTAACAAGGAATCTTTTCCACACCCCATGTGGTCAGGGCTGCACAAAGTCTATGGTTGCAGGGGCCCCTTCAGCCACTCCGGATTGAGTGGGACAGTCCCACATTTTAAGTGCTCTCCCACTGTTTAGCCACCAGGCAATGATTTCAACTCTGTGTCCTTAGAACACCGATAGAGATTGAATACGATAGTGTAGCACAGTGCTATCATCTCAGTGCTCCATTATTTGGCCTGATGTCTGGGGCAGGGAAGTGTAATGGGTATTATAGGGCCATTAGCATTTTTTTTTTCTTTTACATTGGTGGTTGAGGGGGCAAGGGGAACTTAAATTATAGGGGGTTACACTTTCAAAAAATTTTCAGAGGGCACACTAATGCATTGATACGGCCTTGTATGCCCCCAATAGTCGCAAGGATTGGATCATTGATTGAAAGACTTGGGAGGTGGCTGACTAGAGGCTACATTATTCTAATTTGAATAAAGGAGTTAGAGAGTTCTATTGCTTACCAATAGGCCTAAAAGAGAGGACTCTAGTTACACCTATTAACCAGCTTTAGTCACTACTTATAGCAAGCAGTCCAAACAGAATCAGAATATTGACAAGAAATACACTATGTGATCAAAAGTATCCAAACACCCCCAAAAACATACGTTTTTCATATGAGGTGCATTGTGCTGCCACCTACTGCCAGGTACTCCATATTAGCGACCTCAGTAGACATTAGACATCGTGAGAGAGCAGAATGTGGCACTCCGCAAAACTCACAAACTTTGAACGTGGTCAGGTGATTGGGTGCCACACATCACGCAGGTCAATGGCAAACGATGCCTCGCTTGGTGTAAGGAATGATTGAACAGTGGAAAAACGTTGTGTGGAGTGACGAATCACGGTACACAATGTGGTGATCCGATGGCAGGGTGTGGGTATGGCGAATGCCCGGTGAACGCCATCAGCCAGCGTGTGCAGGGCCAACAGTAAAATTCGGAGGCAGTGGTGTTATGGTGTGGTCGTGTTTTTCATGGAGGGTGCTTGCACCCCTTATTGTTTTGCGTGGCACTATCACAGCACAGGCCTACATTGATGTTTCAAACACCTTCTTGCTTCCCACTGTTGAAGAGCAATTCGGGGATGGTGATTGCATCTGTCTTAAAATACAACAGTCTTCATTAATTTTTCTTCAAGTTTCTTACATGCTATCATCTTTGACTTTACAAATTTATGGTCAATTACCACATTTTATTATCCTGGTTAATAAATAAACTCCATTGATGATTTTCCTGAGATCCACAGTCCAGAAACAGTACCAGAAAAATGCAGAATGGCACAAATACGGATACTTCAAGTATAATCTAACTATTTGTCATGTTTCAGGTTGAATCTTCCCATTTCGAGAATGGCTGTAAACAACAAGAACTTCTCCTTCAGTGGAAACTGCATGAAACCGTACTGATTCTCATGTAGCCCTGAAGTCTCAGACTCAGGTAGATAAATTCTCTAAAACAAGTAAGTGCTGAGAATCCAGTCTCATTGATGTGCTTTACTGTACTTAAAATGATTCCTGCTTAGGGTTAAGTGCATTAGATGTTTATACTTTTAGAACATTTACTACCAGCTCAAGGCTGTGATGTCTTGAAGGGAACTGTTAACTTTTGTTGAAAACAACATTTTAAAGGTGAAATACTTACAATTCAGTAAGGATGTTTTATAGGAAATGGCCATGGTGATGTCTGTGAATACAAAGTGTGCACTTGTCCATAGTTCAAGGTTCTCACAGAATTTCAGCATGTCTTATCAGATTAAGAGAGGCTTTAAGCACAATGTTTTTAGGAAAAACAAGTATTTTCAACAGTTTTTATACAGTTTTTTGAGAGGAATCCAGAATTAGATTCAAATGGAATAGGAAATATAACGGAAGAACGCAGTGATCACTAAGAGTCACATTAAAATGGCAAAAATCCTTCTATTATAGATTTTAAATTCATGGGTCAAATAAATATAACTGGCACATAACTTTGATACCTTATGTTCATTTTAGCCCTTTAGCAAACTGACACATTTTAGTCTTACATACAGTAACATGTTCTCCCTCTTTACATACCTACTTTCAGAACTTTTTACATTTTATTTCAAAGCTTAAGACTTTACAGGACCTTATTTTGTGGGTACATAAGACTTTTTGTTAGGTGAAAGGAACAGAAAATATAATTTTTGGCATCATTTTTTTTCAAATAAATTATTTATTTATATCCAAAACAGGAACTAACAGAACAAACCATACAAACAGGAAAATACTCCATTAATATAGGAGCCGACAAAGAAACTGTATAAACTACAGAGACAATCATCATAGTAAATTTAACAACAAGGAGGAAGCATATACAGAGAGAGCGACCGGAGGGGAAGGAAGATCAAGAGGAGGGGAGCGGAGGAAAGGGAGGAGTAGAAGGACGGGTAGAGGAGATTGAGATAAAAGAAGAGATGGGGGAGGGGCAGAAGGCGTTCCAGCTAACCCCGCACGGGAAGCAGTGGCCATGCATTACACACTGGGGCCAATTTCATATGACACCAGTTAACTTAGCAGGGTACATTTACACTGTGGGATTATTTCTATTACTCACATATTTTTAGGTTAAAGGGATTCTACCACTAAAACACATTTTTTTCTAGTTAACACGTTGGAATAGCCTTTAGAAAGGCTATTCGTCTCCTACCTTTGGAAGTGCTCTCCGCCGCGCCGTTCGTTCAAAATACCGGTTTGTACCGGTATGCTAATGAGTTCTCTCGCAGCGATGGGGGCGTCCCCATTGCAGCTCGAAAACCGACCGCAGCGCCGCCTCTATGGTCTTGTGTATCCTCCCCTTGCTTCTTTAGCGTCCTGTCGCACGCCTGCGCAGTACACTCTGTTCGGCGAAGATTGCCGAACGTACTGCGCATGCGCGAAATTGCGGTGCCCGCACTATGGCTGGGACCGCAATTTCGCGCATGCGCAGTACGTTTGGCAATCTTCGCCGAACAGAGCGTACTGCGCAGGCGTGCGACAGAACGCTGAAGAAGCAAGGGGAGGATACGCAAGACCATAGAGGCGGCGCTGCGGTCGGTTTTCGAGCTGCAATGGGGACGCCCCCATCGCTGCTCCTGCGATGGGGACACCCCCATCGCTGCGAGAGAACTCATTAGCATACCGGTACAAACCGGTATTTTGAACGAACGGCGCGGCGGAGAGCACTTCCAAAGGTAGGAGACGAATAGCCTTTCTAAAGGCTATTCCGACGTGTTAACTAGAAAAAAATGTGTTTTAGTGGTAGAATCCCTTTAAACATTTCAACAAACTTCATTCATTTTCAACTGTCCTTTGATTAATAAATGATGGAAAGATGGGGAATGGCAAACATGATATTACCACTGTTAAGGTGCCCATATATTTTATATATATATATATATATATATATATATATATATATATATATATATAATATATATATATGGATTATCGTATCTTATATGCATTAGGTCAACTCTAAATATAATTAAACCCTTAAAATTACATTAACAGTGAGTTAACTATAAAAACTGTCTTAAGTGATAGGTGTTACATATTTGTTTTATACTCTTATTTTTGGCCTAAACTGACAGTAGAACATTTCTACCATCACAGTTTCCATGGTGGGCTCACAAAAAAACGACCCCCTCCATAGGATGTAATAGGGGGAGGTCCTTCAGTTAAGACACCAATCTGTGAGTCAGAATGGACAGTCCCTCCATATGAGTGTCTCAGTCCATCTTTGCATCACTTGGATAGCCATTTATCAGACTACTACATCTCCCATGCAGTAGCTGCAGAAGAAAACAAGGCTTGTATAGACATAACAAAGGAGTGTGACTGATCTGTTGTGACTGCAACTGATAGAGTTGACAAGAGAGTGTGACTGCTATTCACAACACAGTCCATGGACAAAATGTGCACTGTTTATGAAATAAGATTTTATCTTTTTTTTTTTTTTTTTTTTTTTCTTTAACCTTATAACTCTCAAAACTATACCTTTGTATAAGCTTTGGATGATTATGCTTTCTCATTTTGGAGTTGGAGATCCATTTGAATGTTAACATAGAATTTGCAATTATATCTTTAAAGGGGGTTACCCCATTAAAGACACACATTCCCTATCCACACCACTGAGGGTAAAAATGTCAGTGGTGAAAGTCCCTATGTCTCTTCCATAAGTATTAACACCACTGCACTTGCATGGCCAGCACTCCATTCACTGCTATGGGGCTGCCAGAGACAGCAGTCCTAGCAGTCCCATTGCAGTGAATGGAGTGCTTGTCATGCAAATATACTGGCGCTTCATTCACATAGAGGAGATGTAGAAAACTTTCAGTCTCCCAATTTCCTTATCACTTGAGGACCCAGTGGAAGGACCCTCAGCAATGTGAAACATATCCTGTGGATAGGTGATAAGTGTCTTTAATGGAGCAACCCATATAATGATGAGTCCAGGAAAGACTGACATATTTACTGCAATGCCCGAAGTAACTTGGTGTCCTTTGAATCTAATGCACCACTCATTTTTGCTAACACAGAGAATTCATTTTTCCTGGATTGTTTATCTAAACCCATTATGTAAACTCAATTTTCTACAGAAACATTTTGATTTCAATTTAAATATTTATTTTTCATCCACAGATAAAAATTGAGACCAAGATATTGAACTAAAATATGCAGAAATAAGATCTCCCATATCTTCAATGTGATTTCCACGCTTCTTTTAATTGTTTAGTCGGCTTCTTTGTTCTGTTTGACAATAAATAAATAATTATTCCAACGCTATTGATGTATTTATAAATAATTGTACTTGGTGAAATTATTTTTGTTGTGAAGTGTGCTCTCAGTGAATGGTTTGGGAATGAGAAAATAAGTAAACACAATATTAAAGCTAATCTGGTGCTGAAAGATGTAATAATTACACTATATTTTCTGTTTCATGTTGATGACAATACTGCATAAAATATCATGCATTTGTTTGACGTACAACATACATTTAAGTGGCAGCTGTAATCTGGGACTTGTGCTGAAAAGAAGAACTAATTATGAATGCATTTCTTAGCAGCGAGTGCTGTACAATGTTTATTTCTAAGCTTCTCTTTTGTGCATTTCATGCAAGATTAATCACAGAAGTGAGATTCATCCACCTTTGTAACAAGAGGCTTTAGAGCTAAAGAAGCTTGTAGGAAACAAGAAGAAAAAAAGACAAATAAAAGCCTCTAACTATACAACTCAACTGACTCAAAAACCTCTTGGTTGAAAAGTATACATATCATTGACAATGTGGAAAGTACTGTCGAAGGACAATTATTTCTGTCCCCTTTAGATTATATGGCACATAACAAATACTAATATATAAGTGCAATACAAATGTTATATAGTATATAAATAAACAGCTTTTACATGCTTGTGGGGAAGTTAGCTCAGTAGAAGCAGTGGTGTGGACCGAAACAGTCCAGAAAGGGACACAAAATGTGCAGAAAATGGTTCATTTAGAAAAAAAAAAAAAAACAGGAAAATAAATAAACCTTCACTTCAGGCACAAAATAAACAAAACAAAATACAAAATACAGCCTTAACTTCAGGCAAAAACAAAATTAATACCTGCTCGTCTGAGCAATAATTAAACAGAACTAATAACCTAAATATACATGTGGCTTACTTCCAGCCACATGAAAACAGGACCAATATAGTCTCACCGGACTCAGGGTTACAGGACAGAACCACACACCTCCTTTCACCCCATGGAGGTGCCCTGCCATTCAAGAGCTACAGCCTTTTTGGGGCCAGTAATGAGCCAATGATCTACACCTATGCTGAGGCCTACTCCAGATCCTCACTGGATCATATATATGTCAGAAACCTGGGGCTCATTTATCTGGACTCCAGGACTTTGCCTGTCGCCTTCTCACAATGCTCCATAATTGTTGAGAAATAAATAGTTGAGAGAGAAGAACCAAGATGTATAGAAAATTTTTTACCTATTCTATTCCACTTTTACTAGCAGTAAGCACGTCACACTTTAGTCATCCATGTATCTTCTTTTCCTGATGAAATGAATCAGCAGAAATCAGAACAGGACCTGTATGAACAGGGGGCAGATTTATTAAAACTGTCATAGCATCAGTTATAATGAATCTGCCAGGCTGAGGTAAACCCCAATCCACGCTTCACCCCATCTACATTTACACAATGTAGTAAGCGAGACATGGATCGGGCTTAATCACATTTGGTGCAAGAAAGGGCCTTGTGTCTAATGTGTGCCACGATATCTTCACTCTATACCAGAAAACTGGTGTAGAGGGCTTGTTGAATTCCCCCATCGTGCCACAACCCTTCCATTGACCTATCAACTCCACACTGAAGGAAATCTGTTCCTTTTCCCGTTGGTGTGTTCTGATGTCTTTCATCAATTGATGATACTGATGTAAAGATGAAATAATTCCAAGTTCCATTGCTTCAACACACAGTAGCTGCAGTACAATATCTAGAAAAAGGCTGAGCAAGACAATTTAACATGTCAGTAAATCCCATACAGTGTGAACTTTGTTGGTCACTGCTTTTTAGGATTTCTATGGACCTAATGTCTAGAATGTGCCTTTATTACAAATGACCAACATTTTACAGATGACCAATGTTTTTCTTAGCAAACAAGGATTAGTATACGCACTGCTAAGGGTGTCATTAACCTTTGCCGGAGCTTATTGTCCCTTGTAGTGACTGTCCCTTAACTATCCCTCTATGATACTATGTGATACCATGGTATATGAATAGTCTGTGTATGAAATGTACATTAGCTTTGCCTTTACAACTATAGTAGTACTGCATTGATTTCTGTTTAGAAACTATTTGTGATTCATATAGCATTTGTACCAAAGCTGTTAATAGTCACCTCTTTTGCATTCAGGGCTCTTCATATTTTAAATATTTACTAATACACAAGTCATCAGCTTCTTCTACTAAGTTCACCTCCAAAATATTGTATTCACATGATGTTTGTTGGATGCAGGCAAGTCAGGTACAAGGACACAGTGTGTATCTTGGCAACAGAAATGTGTGCATATGCCGAATATATCAAGCAAAAATGAAATGAACCAAATCTTCTTGGCATACATTTATTAGCAGTATCTACTCCTAATCCTGTCTGTTGTCATTGTACCAGCGCATGGTTCTTACTTGAAACCTTATTTAGCTGCTGGTTGGAAATTGGGTATACTGCTGATGTGAACGTGGTGCTCAGCTTGTGCTAAAAGTTTTCATCTGCTCTCCTAGGCAACCTGCTTAACTAACTCCATTCTCAGCTTGGGCAGAAAGAGAAAGTGAATAAGTATTTATATAAATAATACCGAAATACAAGAAAGTTTATTGTTGAGTAGTTGAGGCATATAAGATAAATTTGTTGGAAATTTTTAATAAGATATTGTTTAACTAACTTGGCTTGGACCTATAGCTTTATTTTATTATTAATATAAAAAATTGCTAATTATTTTCAAAGTGCATCTTTAAGGGTTTAGAACCATACTGTCAGGAATCTAGATATCCGCGCTTCCACTTCTACACTTATCAATCGTCATTCTCTGCTATGCAGTACTCCTGGGGAGATTCTTTGCAGCAACTGCATTTACAACCAGAGCCATTATAGTGCAAAGGTTTCAAAGTGGATTCATATCATGACCACTTAGATATACCCGACCCACGTAAATTATTGCCCCCACATAGTTTAATGCCCCTTAGTGGCCTTCACGCTGTATAATGCCTCATTAGTGGCCAAATACAATGTAGTTCTCCTCCATGAGCCAACACAGTCAAATGCCTCTGCACTTACCCCATAAAGTATATTGACTGTACAGTGGCCCCTCAGATATTAACCTCTCTCACCACAGTGGCCTCCCAGACATTAACCAGTAGCTCCCCATAACTCCTCAGACATTAAACTGTCTCCCCCCAGTTCCACCTCCAAAATGATAATACATTACAACACACTCAAATAAGATGCTCACCTAGTTCCATCTCATGGTAGGCTCCAACTGTAGTGATGTCTGTGGATTGGCACTTATCTCACCTCCTTTCCTCAGACAAAACTAGTTGAAGCCTGAATGGTGAAGCATGGAGATGATCATTGTATTTCAGACCCACTGCACTCTAAATGCAGGACTGTCAACCCTGCCCCAAGTGACCCCCCACTACCATAGGACCTGGTGTAAGTACACCGTTTACCCTATGGTTAAAGTGGCCCTGTTTGCCACAAGGCTATCATTTTAAGGTTGCTATGCCTACTAGTCAAACTTTATAAAGAAAGTAGTCACGTCACGGTCAAAGGCAAATTTGTAGAAATTAACGGCACTTATCGGATTTAGTATGCAAAAGTTATACGAAGCTTGCAGGCAGTGTAGATAGATGTTTGTATCACAAATAATATCTCAGACCACATGGTCTTATTTAAAGAACTTTTTCAATGGGTATAATAATATAATATATATATATATATATATATATATATATATATATATATATATATATATATATATATATTAAGGTTCGCTGGTGTCTAGCTTTCCCAATACAATATAAGAGAACATTAAAGATGGCAGACCTTGGTACAGTCTATTTAGCACTGTAACAGTATAAATCAGCTTTCTATGAAACAGGCTCTGGGAAATCCAGAAAGTTCTAATAAAGGCTAACTACGCTTGATGTATATACACCAGTAATATAGTAATTCTGTTTTCTTTTCCATAGACTAACAACCGGCTGAAGTATTCCAAATCTAATAAACAGAATAAAGCACGCAATCTACTTCATTTATTTTCTGTGCCTCGGATAAAGATGACAAACTAGGAATTAGTGAATATATTCAATTACATTAGAAGAAAAGGGTTGATTAAGTAACCGTATACAATACGAAGTTATCATTTTTCATGTTAAAATATAGAATGAAATCAACAAGTAAAACTGTTGATTATCTTTCATATCTCTGCATGACCAATAAACATTAGAACGATTACCCAGAGGAGAGACACAGCAAATCAGAGTCTTTTGTCCCAGTCATTTCTTGGTTGGGATTTTGACTGTGGAATGAATTATAGGCCAATTTCCATGTTAATTGTGAAAATGCCAAGCATATTACTGAATGCTCTGCCTTGCTCACTAACGCATTTTAATAAATTATGTCTGAACTCATTTACATGTATATGTATAATATGTAATAAGCGGTTACATGTTCAGTTTAGCTCATTTGTAATAGCTATAGGAGGTTTATAAATTATTAGCAAGATGCATCTTTATAACTAGAGGCCTAACTTGAAATGCAAAATTTGTAACAAGGCCCCCAATTAGCATGTAATATCCATAATTTATGTCTTTTTATGTTGTAGAGAAGCCTTTCCCTTCAGGTTCCAGGACCTGGTTGTGGTTGCCACCTCTGCACCCTCTATAGCTCCACCCCTGATTAGCATATTCATATAGCCCCACATTTATGACATGTTTCTTGACTGTATTAACACAACACCCATTTATTGTGTGTCAAGAAGGTTCATACATCAGCATCCATGTACCTTTCTACTGTATTAAAGCCATTATTAAACTCCATCATTTTAGACAGTCATCTTGACTATTTCATACATAAATTTGACTTGCAACTATTTAGCATATACTTAGTTATACAGATTCCTGTCATGTAACTGCATTGTTACCCTTTTGCTCCTAAAAATCTAAATGTAAAATTGTATTATTTTGTAAATCTCCATTTGGCTTTTAACACTTCCTGGCCATGGTCTCAATCAGATTCGAGCATGTCTTGACCGGAATCTGAACCCAGGTCTCTTCTACACGTTCCCAATATAGGTGCATACTGGTTTACTTAACTTCAGTACGAATACAGCTTTTTCTTCAAATCTACCCACACATGTTCAATTGGGTTGAGGTCTGGGGACTAATCCAGCACTTCTACTTCACTGTCATTGAAACATTTCTTTGTTAATCTCGACATATGTTCCAGGTCAATGTTTTGCTGAAACACTATGTAATCCTTTTCATACCCATAGTAATCGAGGGTACAAAGCAACTTGTCTTGTAGAATACTCACACATAACTAAGCATTGAGATCAGCTATCTCAGTCAGGCATCCAACGTCTTTAGCTGTGAAACAACCCTATGAAATCAGTTTTCCTCCACCAAACTTGACAGTCCTTCAATTTCTGTGTTAGCCCTCTTTTTCCCTTGTTTCTTTCAGACCCATTTGTACCCATTAGAGCCCAGTCTATTGACTTCTTTTTCTCATTTATCCATATTAACTGTTTCAATCAATTCAAACTCGAGCTAACGCTTTTCAGGACAACTTTGAAGTCGAGGTTTCTTCATTTTTCAGGCCACCAATTGTTAGGATTGTGCAGTAACTGCGGCCATGATATGGGTGTCGCTGTCTGTTCCTCTGCACAATCCAGGGTTGCAGGGGTTAATCTGCCTTGCAACAGCTGGGCGTGGTCGACTGGTTGATCGATATGTGTGTCGACCAATGGACGCTTGGATTGGGCAGCTGGGCTATTTGCTGGTGACCGCCCCTTGCCTATATAAGGGGGCTGGTCTGGACGCCCAGTGTGCTAAGATCAAATTCAAATCCTAACCTGAATTGATGTGTGTGTGGTGCTTGGGTTCCAGCCTGTCAACACTTAGTGGCCCTATTTAGAATAATCCCCTGAGTCAGAAATGCCATTTGTAGCTGGGCAGCATGCTGCCTAGTGTGTGTGAGTTGTCAGTCAGTATTCACACTGACCAGTTGTTAGGCTGTAGCTGCATTGGGGGTTGGATGGCTGGAAGCCCAGAGGGCTCCGTAGGGTTTAGATTGTTTTTTTAATAAACCCTGCTGACCATAACACCAATCCAGACTTGTGTAACGTGTGATACATGGTGCTTGCATAGACATCTGTAATCTCATTATTACGAACCATATGATCCACCTCCACTGCTATGTTTGTCGCACAAGAACTGATAGACTTTGTTATGTGCCAACTCTTTGACTCAGATATTTTGCCTTGATGTCTACCTCTTGGCTTTTGAATGGATGGATAGACTTTATTTTGCATTCTTCTGTCATGGCACTCACATAATGCCGTTTGGCAATTTTCTCGGCTATCAATGGAGCTGGGTGATGCTGTTTCTCTTCCTTGGGAAATCTTCATGGATGATCCTCCATTTCAACCAGTGACCTTTTGCTTGGGAACTAACCTAATACCACACAAAGCTATTAGGGAAAATGAGAACAGGTTGTAATTTGTAGTGTACAAGAAGAAAAAACAGTTTTCCACCATCAGGAGCAAAACAGTAACAATACAGTTACATGACAAGTATCTGCATAACTAATCATATACTAGATAGTTGCAAGTCATATTTATGTATGAGATAGTTAAGATGATTGTCTATAAAATTGTGGTAGTATCATGTTCGAAGCTGTAGTGGATGGTGAGATATGGAGCTTGAAATTCAAAAGTTCAAAATATTGTTACCCTTTCACTCAAAAATGTATAGTATATGTATCACAATATGTAGCAAAAGGGAGCAAACCTTTATTGAGTTATTTCACTGGAATTCTGTCTTCCCAACTACATCAGGGAAGATAGGCTTGCACATTCCAGTAAGCGCCCTCTATTAGTTTGCAATACAGAGGCAGCATCTGACTTCCTAATTACATCATGGAAGACAGATTTGCATATTCTTCCCATGGTCCTTTGCAAAGTGGAGTGCTAAAGGCTTAATGAGTCTCCACACACCTATATCGTGGTCTCTCCGTAAGGAGTGACAATATCCCCTTAACCCTGTCTAAGCCTCTCACCTCTACCAGGTTATAGTCCTCTCTACATCGAGCTGAAGAGATGCAAGTACATCGAAACAGCTGTCCTCGATTGAGAGACTATACCTGGTAATAATCCCAGCGTCATTGCAAAACAAAGGCCTCTTGGAAGGTCGAGCATGGCGCAAAAGGGAGCAAACCTTTATTGGGTTATTTCACTGGAATTCTGTCTTCCCAACTACATCAGGGAAGATAGGCTTGCACATTCCAGTGAGCGCCCTCTATTGGTTTGCAATACAGAGGCAGCATCTGACTTCCTAATTACATCATGGAAGACAGATTTGCATATTCTTCCCATGGTCCTTTGCAAAGTGGAGTGCTAAAGGCTTAATGAGTCTCCACACACCTATATCGTGGTCTTTCCCTAAGGAGTGACAATATCCCCTTATCACAAGTTAGGCACCTTTTATAAAAGCAATATAATCTTCTGGTAAACTAGCACAAAGCAATATGCTAACTATCCTATTTGTGTATTTGTGACCACCAGAGTGCGAGGGTAAAATGTCAGCCTTTCAAGACCTATGTTAGAATGTGATACTGTGCTGATTTGGTTTTGAGAGATTTCATTAGTTAACTAGACTATTTCTTTCCCAGTATTGGTGATATTGAGGCTCCCATCAGCACATCTATTGGAGTGTAAGAGCCCATATTGCTATAGCTTCACAGCGTGTAAAACTTACCATAACCATAAATTGATCTATCCCTACTTCTTTAACCATTTCGCCAAGTGACTTCTTGGCTTCTTCTAGGTCCCCAGAAGAAGTCAAGAAGTCATTTGGTAATCCTGGTAAAGAAAAAGACCTATATGCAGGATTGAGTTGGAGACAGTCTGTTTGATTTATAAGGTGTCTGGAGCTGTTTATACACCGGCTCCTTTGGGTTTTGATTCAGTATAAGCTCTGTATGTCAATAAATCACAGCATGCTAAGTAGATTTTGCAATAAGGATAGTGACATTAGCCCCTGTAGAGGAGAACTTCAATTGCTGGAACCACATAAGGGGCATCAGTAAAGGTTAATTAAAACATACACCGCCATCTTTACCCTTCAAGGAGGAACACATAAGTGTAAATAAATAAATAAATAAAATTGTACATGGAAACACTGAAACCCTATAGCCAGTATCCTCAATATCATTTCTCTTTCTCTTCTGGGAAAAGTGAGGACAGACAGGAGTAAATTTAAATAGGAGATACCTAGTCTGCCAAGTCCCTGCGCTACAGCAATAAATTGACCTACACCACAGTTTTTCTATATGAGATTTTAAAATAATTACTAAAATAACAATTATATTTTAACCTTGATTTTTTTTTTTTTTTCATTTTAGCTGTATCCATTGTAATTAAGCGGATGTACACTTAATTCAGAGACCATGTATTTTTGGAAGAGTGTGTTATCAGTAGATAACTTCATGTATTTTAGCTATGCATTGTGTCTTTAGTGCACATTTCTATTTATATCAAGAGAATTGCTTTACAATTTACAAACACTGACCTTGGTTAGATACAATTCGAAAGCCCAAAGTAACCCCTAAAAGTAGATAAATAGAGTCTTAAATAAAGAAATATTCACCCTTACAATATCTTGGTTTTTTTTTTTCTAAGCATATGTTGATACATTCTGCTCCATCGATTTGAGCACAGTTTTCTCTAGCCCCACTGATGCTATTTAGGCTCTGTACTGTTGAGTGGGCAATGTCAGGCAGGCAGCGCCACACCTCCCATGAGGCGACTTGAAGCGACCGCTTCAGGCGGCGCTATGCCAGGGCCTCGGGAGGGCGGCATTTTTGCTGACCTAAGCCAGTCCAGGACAAGCTGTCCTGGACTGGCTTAGCGTCACCATGTCTGCAGCCCGACATGGGAAGCGAGCGGTGTATTGGGGCGGCCCTGCTGGACGCAGCGCTGCTCCAGCGGCCGCCCCTCACACGCAGGCAGAGAGCAGGTCCTCTCCCTGCCTGCTCTCTGCTTGCGAACGCCACTCGCTCCGCTCGGCCACGCCCCCTTTCCATCCGACCCCGCCCCTTCTGTTCGCCCCCACTCCTTTCTTGCGATCCCCGCCCCTTCAGCTCCGCCCCTCCTCCGGGGGGGCGGCTTTCTGACACCGCTTCAGGCGGCAGAAATCCCAGGTTCACCCTTGCAGGCAGGAGCAGGCAAGGGGTGTGATTCTGAGCTCTGACACAGTCCACTTCTGATTGGAGCTCTGAATCACAGCCCCTTTGCCTGCTTCTGTCTGACACCATCCACCTGACACTAGAAATACTAAGTATCATATCAGGCACCAAAACTAACTTCGTTGATTGCACTAACACAGTGTAATGGCGCCTAACAGATACTATGAACTGGAGTTGGTTTAGGTGATGAAAGGTCCTCTTTAAGTAATAAAATAATAAACTGCATCAAATTCCACATAAATTACTATATTCTATATGGTGAGATGTATCATACTGTGTTATCTGCACAGCAGACACGGATGTAGCAATCATTATCGTTAATTAGTATGTGTTTGTACAGTGGTGCACGTTTGAACTGCAGGGCACTCTCTGTCTGCCTTCAAATTACAAGGTCTGCCCAGCAATTCCTTTGAATTGAAAACAGAGCTTTCCTGCTTCTTTCGCTCCTGCATTCTTTTCGGCTACCTACCTTAAAAACCATTGGTAGCTGTGAGGAATCGTAGTGGATCCACTGCTGCTATTAGGTGCTGTGGTCCCATTGTGATGTATCCATCTATTGTTACATAATGATGTCATAGTTCAGTAATAATAAGTAGTTTTGATGCTATTTGCTGGCTATTGATTCTGATCCATGATTCTGTGCTTTGGCAATTAGAATTTAGTGTTAAATAAAGATGAGCGAATGGCGTTTGATCGAATTGAGGCAAACGCACTACAAATTTGTATCCCCTCACACCTTCCCTGGCGCTTTTTTTGCACCAATAACTGTGCAAGGGAGGTGGGACAGGAACTATGACAACGGAGGCATCGGAAAAAATCGGAAAAAGTAATTGGCTGGGTAAATCAGGTGACCTCCAATTTATACGAATACTCTAGTCACCCCAAGGGCCAAAAAATGAAACACTGCTGGTTAAAGGCTCTAGTCACCCCAAGGGCCAAAAAATAAAACACTGCTGGTTAAATGCTCAATTCACCGAAAGGGCCAAAAACTCTGCTGGTGCAAGGCTGAACTAAATTAAAGGGCCAAAACACCAAGGGCCAAAAAATAAAACACTGCTGGTGCAAGGCTCTAGTCACCCCAAGGGCCAGAAACTAAATCTCTGCTGTTTTAAAGGCTCAACTCACTCCAAGGGCCAAAACACTGCTGTTTAAAGGCTTAGTTCACTCCAAGGGCCAAAAACTAAATCTCTGCTGTTTTAAAGGCTCAACTCACTCCAAGGGCCAAAAACACTGCTGGTGAAAGGCTCAGTTCACTCCAAGCGCCAAAAACACTGCTGGTTAAAGGCTCAACTCACCCAAAGTGCAAAAAACTCTGCTGGTGCAAGGTTGAACTAACTTAAAGGGCCTAAAAATATGTTGATAAAAGGTTCAAGTCACCTCAAGGGCCTCAATCTCTGCTGGTAGCTCAGCTTAAGGGCCTCTAACTTAATTTGGAAGGGCTCACGTGAAGGGCCAGAAAAGTAATTTTTGGAGGTCTCACCACATCACAAACACATATACAATGATAGTTAAGGGTGGGGGCTTTTGGATATCCCATTGCCTGAGTCAAATTGTGGTTTCCCCTGAAACGAGCATTTTTTCCCCATAGACTATAATGGGATTCGATATTTGGTTGAATAGTCGAATATTGAGGAGCTACTCGAAACGAATATCAAATATTTCACTATTCGGTCATCTCTACTCTTTAGTAATTGTTCCTTGCCACCAGTTTTTTTATGATAGACATGAAAGGAAACAGGAGCAGAAAGGCATGGCCTGGCAATTCATTTGAATGCTCACCAAGTATGCATTAAATAACATGTTTACAGTTTACTAATGCTACATCTGTATTACAGACTTAAGCTTTTAGAATGTTTATTACATTGACTTAAGTCAACAATATTTCTGAGCAAACAGTTAAATTAAAGGGTTCAAGAGGATTATGAAATATTATAGCATAACCTTTAATTGTAACAAGATTCTTGTTTTGCTCCTGCACGCTTAAAGTCTTGAATCCCATGTGAAAATGTAATCCCAACCTTCAAAGTGTGACAAACCAAATATGACCTTTAGGTCAGCCAGAAACCCTAGAGTTCTTAATACATATTCAAAAGATTGGTCATTCATAGAATTTACAGTGAATTGTTTAACTTTGGATAATAGGTCACTTTGCATATACATGCCCTGCTTGCTGATAGAAATAAATCCCTAATTATAACTCTGATCCTCTTTAATACGGGAATAACAAAGCATTGTAGTATTACTGCAAGTGACTGATATGTCTTCATCCTTACAAATATGCAAGGTTTCAGCTTCAGAATATCTCTAAGTGTTATTTATCAACTAAATACTACAGGGTGGCATGAAAGGCTGTTCCCCGGGCACAGAGTCTCTGAGTTTGTGTTCCAACGAATCCAGCTGCCCCTGTACAAAGGGCACTCTGAAAACAGGTGCAAAGAAGTTTCCACTATGATAGAGTTCTTGAGCTAACACCATATCTTGCACAGTTTGCTAGCATGCATCAATGACTGCAGAGGCAATGTTTTTTGATACTCCCCCCCAAACTGTAAGAACTTAGAGTGCCAGATGCAAAGAAAGGGTTATGCATCTTTGCGTCAAAAGTTAAACTAAACTAACTTTAATACAGAATAAACCATGAGGGAATTTTTTTTAACACCCCCCCCCCCCCCCACACACACACACACACCGCATAGAAGGATTTAGTTATTCAATAAGTTTTATGTACCCCAAATTGAGGTAATTATAAAATACAATTTGTATCACAATAAACGACCCCATCAACGGAAAAAGAAAAAGTTATGGGTCTTGAAATGTGTTATGGTTCTGTGTGTATATATAAAAATAATAATGAACACAACTAGAACCGCTAAGCTGCAGAGCACTGCAGCGAGGTCCACAAGCCCAGATGGGCAGCCGTATGTCTGAATATGAACCACCAGTTAAACTGCACTGGCAGTGATGTTGTGCGGCACAAATGTGAACAGGCTGCAACAGACTCTCTCCAGTTAACTTCACTGGGAGAGTGTGCCTATATATAGCAGTTGAGTGAAGTCAAATGAAGCTTTGCCAGAAGCACCTGCTAATTACAGCAGGGGAACCAGGACTTAGCATATGCTTCACTCTGCTGCAAAAAACAAGACTGCCAGGGGTTAACTTCACTCCTGATCAGTCACACAACACACTCCTAAACCTGCAAGGAGCTACACATCAGTTATACTAGGAATAGGTAGACTGATTCCAAATGGCAGAGCCAAGGAATTCTAACTGGATCCCTACTCCGCTCCCACAATTGACTGGAACCTGGCCCTAACCTCCTGTCTCAACGTATTACTAGTCAAAGTGTGAGCACCGGGCGGGCAGCGGCTCACACTATTTAAAGGCTAGTCCCCGCCCAACCGGGGCGGTGGCATGACATCACCGATCATGTTCAGTATGGCCAGAATGGGACTTAGCCTCTGAGCGGACCCAAAATGTCTGAGCATGCTCAGTAGGGAGAGAATGGCACTTAGCCTCTGAGCGGCTCCAAAATGTCTGAGCATGCTCAGTGGGCTGAAAGCTGGACTTAGACTCCAGACACCTTACTGCACAACGCCGAGGTCGAGGTTTGGATTGGCCTGCAGGTGGCGCTATGCGCTGGAAGGGAAGCCTTCAGGACCCAATCCTAACAAAATGTTACAATGAACAAACAAACTAAACATGCTTTTTAATTTACAGTATTTAGACAAAAGAAAGGCAATTTTCTAATATACAATATATTCATTTTCACATTTTCGGACATAGCATTTTTCTATCCATGCAGTAGGTCCCCGTTTAGAAACAAAATGGGCATGCATAGCCCAAACAATACTCCATAGAATGTTTTCTATGGATATTTCATGTGACTGGTATTCAGTTACACTGTCCAGACATCTCACAGGTGAATAGTAGCTTACTGAGGAGCAGAACATATACAGGATTACTTCAATATGTTATCATATGCATGTCCAATAAATTTAACTGAAAGTTGATGCATGTCAGGTAACGATGCTGCTTACTGAACAATAAGTGTCTTTGACAGGGGTGATTGTATTACAGGCACCATGTATAGTTACTAGGGCTTTACAACTCTACAATGTAACGCAGAGTGTACCAACAAGTAAGTAGTAAAACATTTATGTGCCCAAAATTTTAATTACAGGTATGTTAGAAAACTGTATAATTTTCTCTTATATTAATAAAAAATATAAAATATTTATAAAGCAGACAATACCTTTAAAGATTTGTCTAAATTACCAACCACTTCCATTGTCCTGCTTTGGTAAATGTTTGGTAATTTGGTGACTTTTTTCAGCTCCCTTCTGTCCTTTTGTTATATTACGTGAATAATCTTGGAAAATAAAAATTAGTAGCCATATCTATCTCTGTTACCAGCCTATAAAATATTTATGATACTCATTTTATGTGATTTATTTTAAAATGAAAGTCAAAAAAGAAATAGTAAATGTTTTTGTGTCCACAAATGTAGTAGTATAGTTTTAGTTGATAAATAGATTGAAGTAATAAAATACATGAATTTCTAAATCAGATTTCATTAAAATGCTCAGTTTTCAGTAGCTTTGATTGCACAGAAATGTCTAGTACTGATCACTATGACAACTGTTAGCAGGAATATATCTCCCTATATTATAAAAATGAATTTCTGTCTGTCCGTCTATCTGTCCGTCCGTCTGTCTGTCTGTCTGTCTGTCTGTGCTCTAATGCGAACCAAACGACTGGACCGATCTTCACCAAATTTGGTAGAGAGATACTTCAGATATCCGGGAAGGTTTAAGACGAGACTCCAACTCGCTCGGACGTACCGTTGCTGAGATACAGCATTCCAAACACAGTGTCCCCCCCCCTTAGCCAATACAAACCTGCAAGACTTTCACTCATATTTCAACTGCAATACACACGGTCACTCCACATGCACAATACAACACTGATATCCAAACTGAGATACACGCATCAGAGGATTAGATACACAGATCAGCACACAGTATCACACGCCACAGGATTAGATACACGAGTCTGCACACAGTCCCACAAACCAGAGGATTAAATACGCACTTCTGCACACAGTTACACACACTGAAGGATTTGATACAGGCGTCTACACACAGGCCCACACTCTAGAGGATTAGATACGCGCGTCTACACACAGTTCCACACTCTAGAGGATTACATACGTGCGTCTGCACACATTTGTACACGCCATAGGATTAGATACACACGTCTGCACAGAGTACCACATGCCGTAGGATTAGATACACGCGTCTACACACAGTTCCACACTCCAGAGGATTAGATACGCACGTCTGCACACAGTACCACACGGGGGAGGATTAGATACGCGCGTCTACACACAGTACCACATGCCATAGGATTAGATACGCACGTCTGCACACAGTAACACATGCCAGGGGATTGGATATGCGCGTCTACACACAGTTCCACACGCCGTAGGATTAGATACGCGCCTCTTCACACAATACCACACAGGGGAGGATTAGATACACGTGTCTTCACATAGTTGTACACGCCATAGCATTAGATACACGCGTCTGCACACAGTACCACATGCCGTAGAATTAGATACACGGGTCTGCACACAGTCCCACACACCAGAGGATTAAATATGCACTTCTGCACACAGTTCCACACACTGAAGGATTTGATACGTGCGTCTGCACACGGTTCCACATGCCTTAGGATTAGATACACGCGTCTACACACAGTTCCACACTCCAGAGGATTAGATACGCGTGTCTGCACACAGTACCACATGCAGTAGGATTAGATACGCGCGTCTACACATAGTTCCACACGCCGAAGGATTAGATACGCGCCTCTTCACACAATACCACACAGGGGAGGATTAGATACACGTGTCTTCACACAGTTGTACACGCCATAGGATTAGATACACGTGTCTGCACACAGTACCACATGCAGTAGGATTAGATACGCACGTCTACACATAGTTCCACAAGCCGAAGGATTAGATACGCGCCTCTTCACACAATACCACACAGGGGAGGATTAGATACACGTGTCTTCACACAGTTGTACACGCCATAGGATTAGATACACACGTCTGCACACAGTACCACATGCTGTAGGATTAGATACGCGCGTCTACACACAGTACCACATTCCATAGGATTAGATACGCGTGTCTGCACATAGTACCACATGCCGTAGAATTAGATACGTGCATCTACACACAGTTCCACACGCCGTAGGATTAGGTACGCGCCTCTTCACACAATACCACACAGGGGAGGATTAAATACGTGTGTCTGCACACAGTACCACACGCCAGAGTATTAGATAAGCGCGTCTGCACACAGTACCAAATTCCGTAGGATTAGATACGCGCGTCTGCACACAGTACCACATGTCGTAGGATTAGATATCCACGTCTACACACAGTTCCACATGCCGTAGGATAAGATACGCGCCTCTTCACACAATACCACACAGGGGAGGATTAGATACGTGCATCTGCACACAGTACCACATGACCGAGTGTTAGATGTGCGTGTCTGCACACAGTTACACACGCTGAAGGATTAGATACGTTTGTCTGCTCTGAGTATCACACGGGGAGGATTAGATACGCACATCTGCACACAGTTCAAAATGCTGGAGGATTAGATACGCATGTCTTCACATAGTACCACCGCCAGAGGATTAGATACACGTTTCTACACACAGTATCACACGGGGAAGGATTAGATGTGCGCATCTGCACACGGTACCACATGCCAGAGGATTGGATATGCACATCTGCACACAGTTCCATACGCCGGAGGATTAGAATCGCACGTCTGCACACTGTACCACATGCCATACTATTAGATATGTGCATCTGCACACAGTTTCACACGCTGGAGGATTAGATACGCGCGTCTGCACACAGTACCATACGCCGGGGGATTGGATAAGCAGGTCTGCACACAATACCACATGCCAGAGGATTGGATAAGCAGGTCTGCACACACTACCACATGCTGTAGGATTAGATACCTGCATCTGCTTACAGATCCACACGCCAGAGGAATAAATACACGCATCTTCACACAGTTGAACATGCCATAGGATTAGATACACACGTCTGCATACAGTACCACATGCTGTAGGATTAGATACGCGCGTCTACACACAGTTCCACATGCCGTAGGATTAGATACGTGCCTCTTAACACAATACCACACAGGGGAGGATTAGATACGTGCATCTGAACACAGTACCACACTTTGGAGGATTAGATACAGGCCTCTGCACACATTACCACATGCCAGAGAAGTAGATACGCGTCTCAGAACACAGTTCCACATGGGGAGGATTAGATACGTGCATCTGCACACAATACCACATGCCAGAGTATTAGATACACGCATCTGCACACAGTACCACACGCCAGAGTCATTAGATACATGCATCTGAACACAGTTTCACTTACTGGAGGATTAGATATGCGCCTCTTCACACAATACCACACGGAGAGGATTAGATACACGCATCTGCACACAGTACCACACGCCGGAGGATTAGATATGTGTATCTGCACAAAGTACCACACTAACAAGGATTGGATACTTGCATCTAAACACAGTATTACACGGGGAAGGATTAGATACAGCTTTACTCCAGATATCCATAACAACTAATGACAGGTTTTTCACTGATGTCCAAAATGAGATACACATAATCACATGACGCTTATGGACATACACACAAACCACATACAAAATACATCAGTGCAAAACAGGACAATTCTTATGGGGCCACTACACAAACATAAAATGTAATATACCCGTGCGAAGCCGGGTCCTCCCTCTAGTAATATATATTTTTCAAACTCCTTCAGTTATTCAACTCACTGCTACTAGAGATGAGCGAACAGTGAAATATTCGAGATTCAATATTCGTTTTGAGTAGAGTCTCAATATTTGACTACTCGATCGAATATCGAATTCCATTATAGTCTATGGGAAAAAAATGCTTGTTTCAGGGGAAACCACTATTCGACTAAAGGAAAGTCACCAAGTCCACGAATCGCAGGAGGAGAGCGTTTAGGAGGAGCGCTGTGCATATAGGGTATATGCTGTGCGTATAGGGTCCATGCTCTTTAAATGCACAATGCTTGCAGTTGTGCTGATAAAAAGTCAGCTCCCTCGTAACAGCAAGCTGCCAGCTCTCCCAACTAGCAAAGAGGAGCCTGCGGCAAATCAACGCTGGTTCTGCAGCTGACTTTTTTGTCATAGGAATGCATTGACCAGTGTTGATTGGCCAGTGTACAGCATTCGGCCAATCAACACTGGTTCTGCCAGAGACTCGTCTGTGAGGAGGTGGAGTCTAAGATCAGACCATAATGGAGACTGCTGTGGTCCGATGTTAGACTCCGCCTCCTCCGGCAGAACCAGCGTTGATTGGCCGAATGCTGTACAATGGCTAATCAACGCTGGTCAATGCATTCCTATGAGAAAAAGTCCACTCCCTCATAACAGCAAGCTTGTGCATGTGTTGTTGGCGTTGTTGTTGTTGTTGATGGTGGTGGTGGCGTTGTTGTTCTCCTCAGCTCCGCTTGAGGAGAAATCTGTGACTTCCGGCTACCTTCATAGTTCTCATTGTTTACGACAACCTAGATTTTCTTTTTCCAGGCATGTTTAAAATTGGCGAACTGCCAATTTGGATTAAAGGTGTTTGCCCATGTCAGTTTGTCAGCACTGCCTGGAGCAGATCAGATAATATGCAAATGCAGGTACACAATCCACTTAGGGTTAGCGTGTTACATTAAGAGTGATAACAGACCTGGGACCTGGGATAAGCTGCTGCAAGAGCAGTGTAATATAGTATGTGAACATAAATTTATAACAGTCATGAAGCCATGTTATTTACCGGGATAAAAAAGCCTATGTTTTAAGCGAGGTTACAAACTATCTATATGCCAAATTTCATTCAAATCCGTTCAGCCGTTTTTGCGTGATTAAGGAACAAACATCCAAACACACAATCTTTCACATTTATAATATAATATTAGTAGGATTCTCCATCTTTAAACCATATGTAATGATGCCTAAAATTACATTATTTTTCCTATTGGAAAACTGTGCAAGAATAATACTATGGTTATTATAAGATAAGCAGTGTCGGACTGGGATTTCTAGGGTCCACCCGTAAGCTTCATTTTTGGAGTTGACTATACTGTGATATGCAAAAATTTCTTGACATTTGTTTGCAAATGTCTAAAATGTTGCCAATATAAATTTATTTTTAGTGGTAGCTTTCTGACACTATGTCATTGCACTGTGGGAGGAAGTACTTGGGGAAACTCACACAAACATAAGACTCTATGTAGATGTTGTCCATGGCTGAATTCACATGCAGCACTATAAATCCACATTGCTGCCCACTGAACCACTGTGCCGCCATCAGCTATCAGTCCTAGGCTTCAATTTACGGTAAACTGTTCTTGATGGCATAGGAAACTATTATTTTCTCAAATTACTTCTTTCTTTCTTTCTTAAAGGATTTCAATCAGTTGTGACTTTCAAGAGCTTTGAATATTTAGTTTAGTGTTTAAATGCCTTCTTGCTATTGATTTTTTAATCCTTTCCCCTAATGGATGTGAGAATTGTCTTACCAAAAATTACTAATCTTCCCATGTGTTTACTTTTTGTATTACTCATAGAAAAGTGGTAAAATAATTTAGCTGTAACACAATGTGATTATCATTTATCAACTTCATTGATTGTGCAAATGAGCAGATTAAATGCTTACAGGTGTCAAGAAGTGATGTCATTCTCAATTAAAAAACAAATCAGCTTGGAATATTGCTCAATTGACTAGCCCCCGAAGGGTTGTTGCTGATGAGCTGTGATTCAGATGTGAATCACCACTGATATTGCCGAAATAACAATTACCCATGTAGAGATAGGTGACTGAGATGAGATGCATAATAGTAACATTAATAATATGACTATCAAAACTGCAGAGTAATAAACTGGATTGTGCCAAGTAGATGAAAGTTAGCTATGTAAACACAATTCTCTGCATTGACAGTTAAGCAAATTTTATGGCTTTTAAAAATACTATGCAAAAAATTTGTGTTGTGGCTGAAAGTAAGCCAACACAAAGATGGTTGAAATGTAGACTAAATAGTCTAAATATGCTCCAGATTTATCATCCTGCTGCTGTGATAAACATGGGGTATTTTCAGACTGTGTAGGGCAGGGGTCCTCAAATTACGGCTCATGAACACATGCGGCCCATCAAAGACATTTTTCCAGCCTACCGGCAGAGGCACCCCGTTAGTGAGCGATCGCTGCTTTCAGTTGTATGTTCAAATGCACATACAACTGAAAGCTGTCAGTGTAATTCATGGTTTGCATGACCACAGCCTACACTAACTGCAGAATGTGACCTCTGTTGAGGTAGTGACCGCCGCCAGAATATGGGTCACTTCCAGTGGTCAGTCACCTGCTCCAAATCAATCATGCATGTGCGCGCTTGCTAAGAGAGACTCTGACACAAGGTGGTTCAGTTTCAATCTCAGGCCATGCTGGGCGCTCTGGCTGCTCACACAGTACTGATGTTTATTGAGGAAGTTACAGTTTTTATACAGGAATGCAAGAAAGATAAGATAACGGCAGGCTGTAAGCATGTACGTCTTGTATCCGAATACACTGGCGATCAGTCATTGGCTCTTAAATTTCAACATCTCTTAGCTTTCAATTTCCCGAGAAATGATACTGTCTTTCTTGTAAACCACATGACGATCATATGCGTCAGCATCTGGGTGCGGTACTGGATACAGGCGCCATCTTAATGTATAAACGTTGCACAAAGAAAAATATAATTTCTTAAGCAGTATAAAGCATGTATAAAAATAAAAATGGACATGGTCTACCTTCACATTCCCCCCTAAATTATATTTTTCTTTCCCTGAAATTTCTACACAGTGTTATCTGGAATGTGAGTACAACATTCTTCACCAATCATGGAGCAGACTCCACCTCTTCCTGCTGTGATCATATCTATAGCTAGTCAGTTTTGGAGAGAGGAGGAGGGTGTGCTAGAGTTTTCCATGCAGAAGTCAGAGCCAAATATGCCTAGTTTGACTCCAGAGGTTTCATTGGCAGTAAAGCAGGTATAGTTACCAGCATGTATATACACATGACCTTAATAGTCCCCCCTTGAAACAGCTCCAGACAAAGGGAATGCAGGGTGGGATGTCTGTCCCTATCTCTCACTACCGGACTGTAAGGAAATACCCTTCAGATCTTATAAAAAGCATATACATTGACTATTGTCAGACCTATAAACAATATGAATATAATAACTATAGAAACATAACAGAAGTATAAGTTCAGATAGATCCAACAGTCTTCAAATTCTCTCTCCTCAAGGTCCATATCCTCTAACAGTTTATTGTCCCATTTGTTTTTAAGAACATCATCAAGTGGGCAAAGGTTTAAGGTTTTCCTTATACTCTCACAGCTGTACTGGCGATCAACAGGAACCGGAAGTGACCATTGAATCTCATATATCTCCTTATCACCATCCAATCTTTGGGTTTTAGTTTATAAGTTCCTTCCACTGACTTAGAATCTGGAGGGAAAAGGGAAAAACTCGAGAATATACATTAATCATATGTCTTTGATGATTCGTCACATAATCAGTCAGCACAACATATTACATCTGGAACATTTATAAAAAATACAATCCAAAGACAGGGCTAAATATCAATTCTCCTATTTTCAACTTAGTGTGAAACACACCGCATACTTTTGGACAAAAGATTCAGGTAAACAATAATGACACGCGTAGACACGTCTGCCCCAGAACTAGTGGACTTTGTACACGGACTGTTTGTGATGGTTTTTCCTCACCAGATATGCCCCAAGCCATCCTGAAGGGAGACAACTACACCCAAGCACGTACTCATACCGTCTCACTGTATATACTCAACCTGCAATCTCTGGAACGGGTACAAGGGCTTCAGGCCTGGCTCTTTGGCCTAGCACATGCCATGCGGGCTCACATATATATCTGACTATAGTGATGCTAAATCCTGCAGCTGCCCATCCTCCACTCACCAGGTCACACATGGCTACTTCTAAACAGTACACTTAGTAAGAAGCTGCTTATGCCATAAGTGGGAACAATGTTCTCAGTACATACTCTCTTACCACCGGACACCAGGACTTGTACATCCTCTTTCCAAGTCTCCTCTCCTCCTGGACCATCTTCGGTGCATCAGTGTCATAAAACCTGAAAAGAGAGCTAAAAGGTTTGGGTCTTATCAGTAAAACATGTCCCCTAGGCTTCTGCAGCTGGGCTAATGGCAGTGTCTGCCCACATGCTACCTCCACTTTCTTTCGTATCAGCCTTGGTGTGTGCCATGACTTCTGACATATACCAACCTATGAGCAGCCGCAGGGTCTCCATCACACAAAAGTTCTTGCCTTCCAGATCGGACCATAATTCTACTATATCAACCACCTACCCTCAGACATTGTACCATGTTCAAACGATGGCTTCAAGTTCAGCTGAGACCCGTGGAGTCCCATAATAGGTCTCCTTACGCTTGGTTTACCTCATATACGGTGACTGTGGCATATCTGATGCAGTATTCACCATCTTTCCCAAATATAAGACCATCTATAATAGAGCTCAATTAAAAAAGTTATCAACAGATTCATATCAGCAAAATTTTCTTAAGTTATCTTAGTCTTCTTCACCCCCCCCCCCCCCCCCTTGAAGAAATTGATAACATCACGGTTCGGTTGTGTCAATGCCCAAACAACCATATAATGAATGCTGCATGCACCTCTATGGGAATGGGGTAGGAAAGCTCTCCCTGGCGCTACTGGCTGACTAGGCCCTGCCTGCGGGTGTTGGTCAGCTGTTCCCAAGCTAAACTTGGCCCCGACAACTTCTGGCTCTCTAAACACGAAGACCTAACAGACAGGTGGGGTGAGAGCTGAAAGAGGCTAGGGACTGGGATACAAAAGATGGTCACCCCTAATGAAAGAATAGGTGCAGCTGCCAACGGTAACAAATAGGATGGGGCGTGCTGAAAAACAAACAACAATTTCCCAAACAACTCAGATCCTGACAGTTAACCAGTTAGAAAGAACTTTTAGTGCAGAGTGGAAAGGCTACATTAGGAGACATAAACAAGACACACTTCAACAAGACTCATTCCCATCTTTACTTCCAATGTGAGATTTAATCAGTGTCTCCTTGTGCAAGCAGCTACACATCCCACACATGACTGTGCTGTCTTTCCCCCCTGGAAAAAAACAAACAAACAAAAACAAAACAAAAACCTTCTAATGCAGCAAGCAAATGTGACTTGTCATAGAAATGAACTTTAACATAACTTAATGTTACGTGGACTGGACCTTTTTTTTTTTCTTTTTCCCAAAGTACTTCATGTTCTGTGAGAGAGATACAGAGTCTCTGCAAGGTCAAAGCTAGACAATACAAGAAGAGCCAGTATTATCTTATCATGCTGCAGCTCACATAGCTGCCTATCCCACTCATAGCTGCGGCTGGGTATCCCCCCCCTGTATCTCATAGCTGTGTCTTGTGTAGGACTACAGACCTCAGCAATCTCTCTTAAAGAAACAGAAACACATTTGTACAATCTCATGATATCAATACAATAAGGTTAGGCACATATTCAGAACATATATAGAACATATATATATATATACATATATATATATATATATATATACATATATATATATATATATATATATACACTCACCGGCCACTTTATTAGGTACACCTGTCCAACTACTCGTTAACACTTAATTTCTAATCAGCCAATCACATGGCGGCAACTCAGTGCATTTAGGCATGTAGACATGGTCAAGACAATCTCCTGCAGTTCAAACCGAGCATCAGTATGGGGAAGAAAGGTGATTTGAGTGCCTTTGAACGTGGCGTGGTTGTTGGTGCCAGAAGGGCTGGTCTGAGTATTTCAGAAACTGCTGATCTACTGGGATTTTCACGCACAACCATCTCTAGGGTTTACAGAGAATGGTCCGAAAAAGAAAAAACATCCAGTGAGCGGCAGTTCTGTGGGCGGAAATGCGTTGTTGATGCCAGAGGTCAGAGGAGAATGGCCAGACTGGTTCGAGCTGATAGAAAGGCAACAGTGACTCAAATAGCCACCCGTTACAACCAAGGTAGCCAGAAGAGCATCTCTGAACGCACAGTACGTCGAACTTTGAGGCAGATGGGCTACAGCAGCAGAAGACCACACTGGGTGCCACTCCTTTCAGCTAAGAACAGGAAACTGAGGCAACAATTTGCACAAGCTCATCGAAATTGGACAATTGAAGATTGGAAAAATGTTGCCTGGTCTGATGAGTCTCGATTTCTGCTGCGACATTCGGATGGTAGGGTCAGAATTTGGCGTCAACAACATGAAAGCATGGATCCATCCTGCCTTGTATCAACGGTTCAGGCTGGTGGTGGTGGTGTCATGGTGTGGGGAATATTTTCTTGGCACTCTTTGGGCCCCTTGGTACCAATTGAGCATCGTTGCAACGCCAAAGCCTACCTGAGTATTGTTGCTGACCATGTCCATCCCTTTATGACCACAATGTACCCAACATCTGATGGCTACATTCAGCAGGATAATGCGTCATGTCATAAAGCTGGAATCATCTCAGACTGGTTTCTTGAACATGACAATGAGTTCACTGTACTCCAATGGCCTCCACAGTCACCAGATCTCAATCCAATAGAGCATCTTTGGGATGTGGTGGAACGGGAGATTCACATCATGGATGTGCAGCCGACAAATCTGCGGCAACTGTGTGATGCCATCATGTCAATATGGACCAAAATCTCTGAGGAATGCTTCCAGCACCTTGTTGAATCTATGCCACGAAGAATTGAGGCAGTTCTGAAGGCAAAAGGGGGTCCAACCCGTTACTAGCATGGTGTACCTAATAAAGTGGCCGGTGAGTGTATATATCAGCAGAGAAAGCAGAAACATTAACTGAGGGATCAAATCAATCTCCTGGTCACACAACAAAATCATACACACAGAATACTATACAACAGGTATGGGAGTGCCTTCTAATTCTTTATTTTATTTTTATTTATTTTTTTTAGACACAAAGGAATTTTTCTCTATTTTTTTCCTTTTTCCTAACACCAAAACATCATTACAAAGATAATCTGTGCTACATCTTTTTATCAATCAACATACACATACACGTTTTCAAATTCGGACACCTTACTGAGTTTCTAAGTTTCAATAACAGTTTTCCTACAATGGGGACAATCCTGGTTTCAATCAGCTTACCAACCTATGTTCACTTTCTTGCACAATCCTTTCACTTGCTGGAGCAAACTATCACTTGCTTCACCCTAAAATCTGATACCCATCCTATTATGTGCATATTATCACATCACTTTATGTTTCAACATTCAGAGTTCCATCTTTTTGACATCCTAAACTTAGGCAACATACCCAACATACTTAAACCTCCTGTTTCATGCCACTTTCTGGCACCTCTTCATTACATCAACATTTTTCAACCATTCATTTCACGATTCACATAATCTAACACATTGTGACCGCTCATTGACCAAAATACATGTTTAACACAATTTCAAACTATATTCCGGATTATCGGATGGACGTCTCAAAATTCCAGATTATCAGAGTTTTCCTAAAATTTTACTTTTAAGATCAAAATGTTGCTAACAACACAGTCCTAACAAGAGAAACCTTCTACCGTACCCCTCTTATAGCACTATATGTTTTTCCAACTATCTTAAGGGGTCAGGTACGGCTTTAAAGAAGGCAACACCAAATGCTTTACTAAGACAATTCTATGTCGGATCAGTGACTACATAAAAAAGAGAACGGAAGCTAGTGTGATATTGTGCACACTTCTGTATGATACAAATTATAAAGAATAATATACAAAGATTAACATACGGCACAGACCAGATGAGTTACCTTCCCTCATAACCGTGATCTGAGTCAGCTCAGGAAAAGGATTTTGGTCTCTTATGGTAAATTATTAGACAAGAAGAAAACATGTTAGAATAATTAGCATAACGGGATATAAAATTCCAACATAGGTTTCAACACATAACTATGGGATAAGACACAAAGAAGAAGTTTCATCTCATTATTTCCCATTCCCATAAATAAAACATAAACACATAGATATATAAACAAACAAGTAAAAATCAGAATATTCTCTGTAATACATAGATGATACCAATAATCCAAGCTCTGTGTGCCTTGAACTCTTGCACAAAGATTTTAACTTGGGGTAAAACCCCAACTTGTAGGTTGGCGAGGCGACAGAGGGTGAGTGGCCGTCTCCCCCTCCGTGACCTCCCATACCCACACTGTGAAGATTCAAAACTTTTCACTATCACCTTTTTGCTCTTTTGTGGATACAACAGTTTGAAAGACAATAACAGACAAACAATAATTCAAAACATAACCATTACATCATATGCTTGGATATCCCTATATACACATTGTCATTATACGTTACTCAGGTTAACCCCTTTTTTTTTTTTTTTGTACCAAATCACTTCTTTGGATATAATACATAGACTGTGGACTGTGGTGCTGGCACAAAGCCAAGGTTCATCTTTTCTGTGCTTCCTCCAGCATCTGGCAGTCTATGAGATAAAACGACCTTGAAGCTCTTGGCAGTCAATTGAAATGCTTTGATTGCCCTCTACAGAATTAAAATAGGAATAAAACTCAAACAGCAGTTAATATACTGACACCAAAATTACACATTAATATTTTTGCGCAATTTTTTTATTTTCATAGCAAACCTCACTCTAGTAATTACCACAAGTGTTCAGAATCTCTTAAACTATACTTGAAGTTAAGGGAAATTTCCTTCCTTCCCAATTTTCCTTTTCTTTACTAGATCCCAACCAAAGTTTTGAAAGTATAATCCTCTAAACATCATAATAGTGGTATACAGTGAGGTCTTTTATAGCTGAACTGGGCATAGACACTCGGACACTCGGAAAGGGGGCTACTGGGGGTTTGACCTCTTCCGGGCTTGAGGGTTTGTGATAGGAACCGGATGTGGCTATCACTGGATAAAGGGGGCATGATCTGAGGGGCGGTGAGGGCCGGAGATGTTGGTCTGGGTGTACTAACATGGCTGCCAGAAAAACAGCCATAACCTCACTTCCGCCATCCCTGGGTGTTGGTCCGGAAGATGAGACAACAGGGGCATGGGCGGGGAGCTCCACAGGCTACACCGACATCTTGCAAATAAGGATTCAGCTGCCTACAGACGTCACAGATCCACCCATCTCCACTACTCTTGGCGCCATTTTAGGGCAGTGGCGCACAAGCAATTATACTCGGCATATTCTTTTTATCATCAAGTTTCTGCATATCCCTCACGTTCTAGAGTCCTTGCGACCCTGTAATGAGCTTGGGCGGCTTCCAGCAAACCTTTATCTTCTAACATTTTTCTCCACATACTAGGTTGCAATCGGCTGTAGGAGGCACCACCTCAGCCAGTTTATACATTCTCAAAGCTTCTTTCACGTATTTCTTGCCGTCCCTGACTCGAACTAAATCAACAGCAGTCTGTGCCCCCTCAGGCAGAACATGTTCTCCTTTGAACAACCGCAACATTCTCACGGTCCCAATATTGCTTATCAGCGTGCGCACTCGGCAGATATGTGACCCCACAACCACCAACAAAGTCACCTTTACCGGTTTCAGACTCTTGCTGACAGGTCCTCCGCCGACCAAAGGTTGCAGTCACTGGGCAATATCAAAAAAAGGAAAGAATAAAGCAATCCACCAGCACCCGTCTACTCCCTGACGGCCTCATGCTATGGATCAATAAATAAATAAATTACAGCACCCGCCCTCTTTACTGACGGCCTCATGCCCAGACCAAATGTTGCAATCGTCCAAAAGATCACACGCACTACTCTACATCAAAGAGGGAAAGAAATTCACTTCCTGGAATCTGCAGCACCACAGGTGACTGAACACTCAGTGATATGAATATACCGGTGAGGAAAAACAAGTTCAGACTACGGCTCTAGGACCCACCTATCCGTATCACTCAGACTGGACAATCGATCCAACTGGATCACCTGTCAGCCAGACAACGACACACCGACAGTCACAGGCAAATGACACATATTCATATGAATATGCATACACTTACCGTGACTCTAATGAGGGTGATCAGGCCTCGGGTCGGTGAGACATCGTCCGGCGTCCAGGGTCCGGCGTGGGTCGGTCATCCGCGGTGGTCCTATACCGTAGTCCCTGTTCGGGCGCCATCTGTTGAGGTAGTGACCTCCGCCAGAATACAGGTCACTTCCAGTGGTCAGTCACCTGCTCCAAATCAATCATGCATGTGCGCGCTTGCTAAGAGAGACTCTGACACAAGGTGGTTCAGTTTCAATCTCAGGCCATGCTGGGCGCTCTGGCTGCTCACACAGTACTGATGTTTATTGAGGAAGTTACAGTTTTTATACAGGAATGCAAGAAAGATAAGATAACGGCAGGCTGTAAGCATATACGTCTTGTATCCGAATACACTGGCGATCAGTCATTGGCTCTTAAATTTCAACATCTCTTAGCTTTCAATTTCCCGAGAAATGATACTGTCTTTCTTGTAAACCACATGACGATCATGTGCGTCAGCAACTGGGTGCGGTACTGGATACAGGCGCCATCTTAATGTATAAACGTTGCACAAAGAAAAATATAATTTCTTAAGCAGTATAAAGCATGTATAAAAATAAGAATGGACATGGTCTACCTTCACAGAGGCACCCCGTTAGTGAGCGATCGCTGCTTTCAGTTGTATGTTCAAATGCACATACAACTGAAAGCTGTCAGTGTAATTCATGGTTTGCATGACCACAGCCTACACTAACTGCAGAATGTGACCTCTGCCCAATCGCAGGCACGATGATGTACGTCATCAGTTCCTGCAGTTAGAAGAAGGAGGATGCTCGACAGCTCTTCATGGGTAAGTATAAAACTGTGTGTGTGTGGGGAGGTGCATACAATACTGTGTATGCGGGGGGAGAGGGGTGTACTGAGGAGCATATAATATTGTGTGGGTTGTACTAAGGAACATATAATACTGTGTGTGTGCGAAGCGCATGTACTGAGGAGCATATAATACAGTGTGGGGGGTGTACTGAGGAACATATAATACTGTTTGTGGGGGGAGGGGCGTACTGAGGCGCCTATAATACTGTGGTTGGGACGTACTGAGGAGCATATAATAAAGTGTGGAAGGGTGTACTGAGAAGCAGATAATAGTGTGTGTGGGATGTACTGAGGAGCATATAATATTGTGGGGGCATCCTTCTATGGAGCGTATAATATTAAATTTGTTATAAAATATATTTCGGCCCTCCAATGGTCTGAGGGACAGTGATCAGGCCCCCTGGTCTAGGGCCTATATAGGTAAAGAAAAACAAGCTAGGCACCAAAGATCTTGATCTTAATGGCAGCATGACTTGGGGAGGAGGATGAAAGTTTCACTCCATATGAACTTATTATCTTCTCTGCAAACCCTTCTCATTTTAATTGTGTACCCTACAATCCCCAAGAAAGACTCCTTCTGAATTTTAAATTTGGCCTAATCAGGCTGATTTACTAAATACATTGTAAACAACAACAGTAACACATAAATAACAGATAAATAACCACCATAAAATGGTCAGTGTATAAATATGTAATTTACTGTATACAACAATATATTAATTACCTCCAACTTTAAACATTCTTTAAGTGCATTATAAAAACCAAGATAACAATGGCGAGAGGCACCACCACCAATTTACCCAGGTGCAAAACACCCACCTTGGGAAAGCTTTTAACTTGAATGACCTCAGGCCTGATCCCCGAGGGACACTAGCACAACTAGGGGACTTCCCAGGCCTTCACATTTCACACCAGGGTCCCCATTCCACTAATGAGGCCCTCCAAATGACTGTGAAGCCTTTAACCCCACCAAACCCCCAAACAACAATAGACAAAAGATAAACAGGGCAGGCAGGCGGGCCTCTCCTGTCTACAAACTTCCTGACTGACCTCAGACACATCCCTGCTCTCTTCTATAACACCTCTGATCCCATCCCTTCTTTTCCCACTCTAACTCCTCATTCCATTAACCCCTTCATTTCCTAATCCTCCCCACTGTCATGTAGGCCCCATTACCTAGTGTCTAGGGCCTTGTCTTTACAAATTGCTAACAATGGAAATCATATAAGAAAAGCCAAAAGCACGGATGCAAGTTAAATAAAAGTGTGCTGGTCACACATCTTAACTTCACTCTCATCAGTACAAGATTTAATTAATTGTACATAGCTTTCCCAGCATCGTAAATCATCAGATGTTATCTCTGTTGTCTTTGTTTGTAGTTTTAACCCTTGCTAATTTGATGGCGCTTCTAGGCCTGCATGTCTGTTTTTTCTGTGCATAATTTTCTTAGCTCATGTCTTTGGTTTAATTAATTAATTAATTGATTAATTATTTAAGAGGTAATTTAGTACTACATCTAAGTAAATATATGGGGTATAGGGGAGGCAAAAGTGCATGGTTAGACATGAGGATATCTACTCTGTGCTATTATATATGGCAGTTGGGCAGGGTAGAAGACAGGTCATCCGGTTGATCACACTACAATATTGTTTCTTAATCAGTTTGGAAAACTTTCTCACTCTGTTCACTGCATTTCTTGTTACCCTATTTGTTGTTTCCCTTCAAACTTACTGTCCATTCACACTTCCTGTGATATCTATTGACATCAGACAATCTTTCCTTCCCTCGCTTATGTGCAGCTCCAATTCCCTGCTCACCTTCCTCAATCACCGTTACTCATATTGTGCACCAAATAAAACACTCACAAATCACTCATCTGTCTGCTGTCTTTCTCCTGCTACTAGCTGCTGGAGACATCTTTCCAAACTTACTAACCTTATCAATATTTGCTGCCTGTTGTCTCCTTCTCCTCTATCAGTCTCTTACTCTTGTGTACTCTGGAATACCCGCTCAGTGTACAACAAACTTGACATTATTCAGGATTTCTTCATTCTTCAAAGTCATTCATTTACCTGAGTGCCTATTACAAACACATTAATCCAGCAGTCTGATACAGCTTCCCCTGCTATCTTCTGTTATGATTGACTATAATTTTCACATAATCCTTGACCTGAGACTATGCAGAGTGGAGGGGTAGGCATCCTTCTATCACCGCAATGTACTTTTCATGTCATTCCCCCAGTATTCTGAGGTCGACACTATCAGATTTGTCTGCCTTTTCTCCCTGCGAGTAGATGTCATCTACAATCCCCCTGGCTCACCCAACCAGTTCTTAGAGCAGTTTGCTTCATGGCTTCCCAAATTCCTATCCTGTGAAAATCCTACCCTCATCATGGATGGTTTTAACATTCCCATTAACACCCTTGTCTCCCCTACTGCCTCTCACCTATCACTAACCACCTTTATTCACCTCTCACAATTTATTATTTCTCCCATACACAAGGACAACGCCCACCATTTTCTGACCACAACCCTCATTCCTTTACTATCAAATGCTCTTGTACTTCTCAAAATTATGGGACACATTTATCCAGACTGTCGAACTCTACACTTTCTTTAGCTACAAATCCAGTTAATGGTTTTAGACATATTTATGAATCTGTTGTAAGAACCTTCAGAAACATGCAGTGTTTCTAGAGACTTCAAAATTCTTACTCAACTATCATCCAACTAAAAGTGTCAAATATGTGGTACAAAACATGTAGACAAAATCTGAACATGAAATCTTTATCACAGGAGAGATCAAAATCTACATATAGCATATACTAAATAAAATATAACCTTTAATCATCAATCCCATAAAAAAATAGTCTAAAGCAAGACATTAACCCCCTAAATACAATTTAACACAATTCAATTTGAAACCTAATTATATATATATATATATATATATATATATATATATATATATATATATATATATATATATATATTTTTTTTACCCAATAGAGATTAGAAATATTGGGGCAGGCAATATGGTACTAATACTGACTAGCCAATCTCTTGGATAATACTAATAATAGTACAAACAAATGTCCTGATGCAAAGACCATTGGTTCATCAGGGGACAGTAGGTTAATAATATAGATATTATAATAATATTTTAATAAATTAAAGATTCACCGAGATAACCTTCCCACTTCTGCAGATAGGAGTGCCTAGGTATTCAGGGTCGGGTCTTAAAGAAAATATATATAGATCAGATATAAGGCCCAGTGTAGAAGAGTCAGATTTACATAATTTCTCTAATTCCATGGAGACAGGGGGGAGGGGGCCTTAGAAGATAGATTGGGCCAGGTTACTAATCTGAATGTAGGAAAACTCGCCACTAAGGGGGAGGTAAATTTAAAACACAGATCCCCAAAAGGAGGAAGAGAATACAACTTATAGTCTATTATTTTCCCCAAATCAAAAGAGACTCCCTCCCCCCCACCAAAAAAAGAACAATTACTGGATCCAGCAACGCAAACTCAAGAGGGTAACATAGATAGAAGAGAGGTTCACTCATTCTTCCTTGTGAACCTCATTCTTTAACCCAGTAACAGTTAACAGTAACAGTCTTCCAGATCCTCTCTTTGTTACCACACTACTAGTGGTACGAGAGCAGGAGTCCAGTAGTCGGGTAATGCAGAGGAGGCTGGTGACAGCATGTGGATAGCCGACAGGGGGGCTGAGGTAGTAGTCCAAGAGAAGATAAATGAAGACCAGGTCTAAGTCTGTTGTATTTCAGGAGCTGTAGTAAAGCTACAGTGAGCTTGCAGCCAGCAGGTGAAGTTCCAAGGAACTGAAGATCTCCAGCAAGGAGGTCTCCTGGGTGTACAGCCTGTATTCATTTAACTTGAACACAATACTAACACAAAGGAGGAAGCGTCAGAGTCACATATCAGGTTTAATTCAGGGCGGATTCTAATCAGTGGAAACAGCTGATGAGTCTCAGGAGTAGGTTCAACACAATAGTCCAGCAGACACCTATTCAACCAGCTGAATAGCTCAGCAGACAAGGAGACACAGATCAGAGCACGGGTTCAAATCCTGACACTCTTCTTCATTCCCTTCTGTTTGGACAAATGACCTTATTCTATTACACCTCCACTAGTCTCTGTCCCCTGCTGTTAATACTTGCTTTACACAACAAAGTTGTCCCCCTCTTTCTTCTGGAATCTTCTTCTTCCTAAAACATGTTGTCATAACCATACTGTGAGATGTCATTAGAGTTGAGTGAGTACTGTTCAAAACGGCCATTTCAAATAGCACGCACTTATAGGAATGAATGGAAGCGGCTGCGTCCATTCATTCCTATTGGTGCGTGCTATTCGAAACGGGAGTTTCGAATAGTACTCGCTCATCTCTAGCTGTCCTGACCCATCCTGTGCTGCTAACTATTGACACATCTCTAACCTCCACTTTACCTCTAAACTGGATGCATCTACCTTGTGCCGGTCACTGCACTGGTTGCCCATTCACCACAGAATACAATATAAATTTATCACATTTTCCCCACACATTTCTCCATAGTGCTGCACCTCTCTACATCTACTCACTTTTCATCGTCAATCATCCTAACCGTCCTCTCCATTCTGTCAATGTCCTTAGACTTTCTCTGTTATCTGAACATCCCTCTCCCATCTTCAAGATTTTTTTCAGGCGGCATTGGTGCTCTGGAATGCTCTTCCCCAGACAACCAGATCTGTACCCAACTACGGCAGCTTCAAGCGTGCCCTAAACATACACCTTTTTAGGTAGGTTTATCAGACAACCAGAGCACATTGTTCTACACTTCCTCACACTACGCTAACATTTCTTATCCTAAGCTATCCTTTCTAGTCTATTCCTCAGAATCTGACCCTTGATCCTGTAATTACCCTGTTCTCCATTCACTTAGTATCTGTATGTGATGGATTTATAAAGGTTCCGTTATATGACCTTAATAATTAAAAGATGGCTGGGCCATTGTACCACAAAAGCCCTTTTACCTCTTGTGTCACCCCTATTTCATGATAGATTCTAAGAGCAGAGCCCTCACCATATTGTTTGATATGTTAATTATTTTGTTATGCTGTAATGTCTGATATTGTATGTTCACGTACCCTCTGATTTATAAAGTGTGGTGGAATATGCTGACACTATGTAAATAAAATTACTATCATTATTATTAATTATAACTTATGCTGGAGCCTGTTAAAGAAAGTTCTAATGTGCTTCATTCTCTAGTAACCACAATTTAAGTCAGTGGTGCATGCATCTTCTGATAAATAGCACAGATAGACCTGTGAGCATTGCAGCATAATACAGGTGAAGGCAATAGTGTAGCAAAGTAATACAGTGGTCCAGACTGAGGCTTGTGTCACCTAAAATCTGAAGGTGGCGAGCATTGGAACACCCCCAGGCATCACACTCAGTTCTGTCCATGAAATCTTATTGAAGGGGCTCTATCAGCAAAATTATGCTGTATGAGTCCCACGTATGCGTGAATAGCCTTTAAAAAGACTATTCAGGCATCACCAATCTCATTTTAAACCTCCCTCCCCCCTTTTAACATAAAACCCTAAAAACGAATATGCAAATGATAATTACCCACGGTGGGCGGTCGTGCACTGTCTTACGTCATCTTCTGTCATGCCTTCCTCTTCTTTCTTCTTCCAGCGACGCCCTCCTTTCCTGACTCTTCCCTGCCTTGATCTTCTTTTCTTCCGGAATGTAGAGGTTTGCAAGCGTACTGCGCATGCACAGTACACTCGTGTAGTTCTAAGGGGAACTTAGAACTACTACAAAAATGGCCCCGGAGCGTGCGCAGTAGCACTTTGAAGGGAGTGCCACTGCACATGCGTGGGATTTGAACCAAACCCGCCGGAAGAACAGAAGATCAAGGTGGGGATGAGCCAGGACAGGAGGACGTCGCTGGAAGAAGAAAGAAGAGGAGGGCGTGACAGCAGATGACATCGGACAGTGCACGACCTCCCAGCTTGCACGGTAAGTATAATTTGCATATTCATTTTTAGGGTATTATTTTAAAACAGGGGGGTTAACATAAGATTAGTGGTGTCTGAATAGCTTTTTTAAAGGTTATTCACACATATGTGGGGCTCATACAGCATAATTTTGCTGAAAGAGCCCCTTTAAAAAATAGTAAATTTAGACAATCTGAAAATGCTCCAGATTTATCATACTGACTAATGTTTGATGTTACATCTGGTGTATCCTTAGGTTGTCTAGTCTAAATTTAAACTATCTTTTGGTTGGTATAACTTAGCTTTTACAACACAATTATCCTAATTGAATAATGTATTTCAAAATAAGAAACTTTGTAATATTTCTTCTTAAGACCTGGTTCACAGCTTCATTCAGGCCATTCTGTTACCCTATCCACATGAAATATGCAAAGAGGAAAGTCATGCAAGCAGCACTTTTCTCTCCGCATTTTTAGTGCAGAAACCAAACGGAAACCACACAGACCCCATTATAATCTATGGGGTCTGCGTTCTTCCTTAGGTAACTGCTTTTTATGCAGAGAGGTTTCCGTTTGGGGGGTTCCCAAGTGGACACCCTGTACGGTAACCCGAACACAGATTTGAACCGGGCCTAAGGAGATTTGTTTCTTTCATCACTTACTAAGCTGCTTTCCTCCTCTTTCACTTTAAATCAGACAGTTGTTTACATCAAGATCTGTCTTTATTCTCAGTTCACGCACATAACTCTATAGAGAAGGGATGAGTGGATGATGAAGTTGCTGCTGGCTAGTTAATTGATATATCACCTTATTCTGTGCACTGGTAGCATGTTACAGTTAGGGCCAGAAATATTTGGACAGTGACACAAGTTTTGTTATTTTAGCTGTTTACTAAAACATGTTCAGAAATACAATTATATATATAATATGGGCTGAAAGTGCACACTCCCAGCTGCAATATGAGAGTTTCCACATCCAAATCGGAGAAAGGGTTTAGGAATCATAGCTCTGTAATGCATAGCCTCCTCTTTTTCAAGGGACCAAAAGTAATTGGACAATGGACTCTAAGGGCTGCAATTAACTCTGAAGGCGTCTCCCTCGTAAACCTGTAATCAATGAAGTAGTTAAAAGGTCTGGGGTTGATTCCAGGTGTGTGGTTTTGCATTTGGAAGCTGTTGCTGTGACCAGACAACATGCGGTCAAAGGAACTCTCAATGGAGGTGAAGCAGAACATCCTGAGGCTGAAAAAAAAGAAAAAATCCATCAGAGAGATAGCAGACATGCTTGGAGTAGCAAAATCAACAGTCTGGTACATTCTAAGAAAAAAGGAATTGACTGGTGAGCTTGGGAACTCAAAAAGGTTTGGGCATCCACGGATGACAACAGTGGTGGATGATCGCCGCATACTTTCTTTGGTCAAGAAGAACCCGTTCACAACATCAACTGAAGTCCAGAACACTCTCAGTGAAGTAGGTGTATCTGTCTCTAAGTCAACAGTAAAGAGAAGACTCCATGAAAGTAAATACAAAGGGTTCACATCTAGATGCAAACCATTCATCAATTCCAAAAATAGACAGGCCAGAGTTAAATTTGCTGAAAAACACCTCAAGAAGCCAGCTCAGTTCTGGAAAAGTATTCTATGGACAGATGAGACAAAGATCAACCTGTACCAGAATGATGGGAAGAAAAAAGTTTGGAGAAGAAAGGGAACGGCACATGATCCAAGGCACACCACATCCTCTGTAAAACATGGTGGAGGCAACGTGATGGCATGGGCATGCATGGCTTTCAATGGCACTGGGTCACTTGTGTTTATTGATGACATAACAGCAGACAAGAGTAGCCGGATGAATTCTGAAGTGTACTGGGATATACTTTCAGCCCAGATTCAGCCAAATGCTGCCAAGTTGATCGGACGGCGCTTCATAGTACAGATGGACAATGACCCCAAGCATACAGCCAAAGCTACCCAGGAGTTCATGAGTGCAAAAAAGTGGAACATTCTGCAATGGCCAAGTCAATCACCAGATCTTAACCCAATTGAGCATGCATTTCACTTGCTCAAATCCAGACTTAAGGCGGAAAGACCCACAAACAAGCAAGACTTGAAGGCTGCGGCTGTAAAGGCCTGGCAAAGCTTTAAGAAGGAGGAAACCCAGCGTTTGGTGATGTCCATGGGTTCCAGACTTAAGGCAGTGATTGCCTCCAAAGGATTCGCAACACAATATTGAAAATAAAAATATTTTGTTTGGGTTATGTTTATTTGTCCAATTACTTTTGAGCTCCTAAAATGTGGAGTGTTTGTAAAGAAATGTGTACAATTCCTACATTTTCTATCAGATATTTTTGTTCAACCCTTTAAATTAAACGTTACAATCTGCACTTGAATTCTGTTGTAGAGGTTTCATTTCAAAACCAATGTGGTGGCATGCAGAGCCCAACTCGTGAAAATTGTGTCACTGTCCAAATATTTCTGGCCCTAACTGTATATACAAGCATGACAGTGGTAAAAGAGCACAGAGTAGCAGCAGCAATTATTTGAGTGTGTTTTCTAGCAGGTTAATCCTCTATTTTCCCCTCTTAATAGACTAATATTTAGAAAGTAACTCACTCTGAAAAGTGGAGAAGAGAATACAGTGGGGCAAAAAAGTATTTAGTCACTCACCAATAGTGCAAGTTCCACCACTTAAAAAGATGAGAGGCGTCTGTAATTTACATCATAGGTAGACCTCAACTATGAGAGACAAAATGAGAAAACAAATCCTGAAAATCACATTGTCTGATTTGGTAAGAACTTATTTACAAATTATGGTGAAAAATAAGTATTTGGTCACCTACAAACAATCAAGATTTCTGGCTCTCACAGACCTGTACCTTCTTCTTTAAGAGTCTCCTCTCTCCTCCACTCATCACCTGTAGCAATGGCACCTGTTTAAACTTGTTATCAGTATAAAAAGACACCTATGCACACCCTCAAACAGTCAGACTCCAAACTCCACTATGGTGAAGACCAAAGAGCTGTCAAAGGACACCAGAAACAAAATTGTAGCCCTGCACCAGGCTGGGAAGACTGAATGTGCAATAGGCAACCAGCTTGGATTGAAGAAATCAACTGTGGGAGCAATAATTAGAAAATGGAAGACATACAAGACCACTGATAATCTCCCTCGCTCTGGGGCTCCACGCAAAATTTCACCCCGTGGGGTCAAAATGATCACAAGAACGGTGAGCAAAAATCCCAGAACCACGCGGGGGGACCTAGTGAATGAACTGCAGAGAGCTGGGACCAATGTAACAAAGCCTACCATCAGTAACACACTACGCCACCAGGGACTCAGATCCTGCAGTGCCAGACGTGTCCCACTGCTTAAGCCAGTACATGTCCGGGCCCGTCTGAAGTTTGCTAGAGAGCATTTGGATGATCCAGAAGAGTATTGGGAGAATGTCCTATGGTCTGATGAAACCAAACTGGAACTGTTTGGTAGAAACACAACTTTTCGTGTTTGGAGGAAAAAGAATACTGAGTTGCATCCATCAAACACCATACCTACTGTAAAGCATGGGGGTGGAAACATCATGCTTTGGGGCTGTTTCTCTGAAAAGGGGCCAGGACGACTGATCCGGGTACATGAAAGAATGAATGGGGCCATGTATCGTGAGATTTTGAGTGCAAACCTCCTTCCATCAGCAAGGGCATTGAAGATGAAACATGGCTGGGTCTTTCAACATGACAATGATCCAAAGCACACCGCCAGGGCAATGAAGGAGTGGCTTTGTAAGAAGCATTTCAAGGTCCTGGAGTGGCCTAGCCAGTCTCCAGATCTCAACCCTATAGAAAACCTTTGGAGGGAGTTGAAAGTCCGTGTTGCCAAGCGACAGCCCCAAAACATCACTGCTCTAGAGGAGATCTGCATGGAGGAATGGGCCAACATACCAACAACAGTGTGTGCCAACCTTGTGAAGACTTACAGAAAACGTTTGACCTCTGTCATTGTCAACAAAGGATATATAACAAAGTATTGAGATGAAATTTTGTTACTGACCAAATACTTATTTTCTACCATAATTTGCAAATAAATTCTTACAAAATCAGACAGTGTAATTTTCTGGCTTTGTTTTCTCATTTTGTCTCTCATAGTTGAGGTCTACCTATGATGTAAATTACAGACGCCTCTCATCTTTTTAAGTGGTGGAACTTGCACTATTGGTGACTGACTAAATACTTTTTTGCCCCACTGTATTTCTTTAATAAGATATATTACAAAGTTTCTTATATTCATTTAAGCAAAGTTGTTTATAACTCGAGGTTAGCTTTAAACCAAGTACCCTTTTTATGTCCACATGTCTAACAAGTAAGAAAAATTTTAGCTTCAACATCAAACAGTATGCCAAGATGTGCCTAAGATGTGCCACATTTATATCAGCGTCTAGTCATAATCACAATAGTGAATCTGGGTCAGTGTTGATAAAGCTTTTCCTAATGTACTGTAAGTTAGTGTATCAATTAAACTCCAACTTTTTCATTCGGCCTTATTTTCCTTTGTTCACACTGAATCGTAAGTTGACATTGTTAAATGGATTTTAAAATATTTTTCATTTAATTAAAAAAAATATGGAATATATATTTGATTTTTTTAACATTTGTAATAAATGTATGTGAATCTAGCTGGTAAAAATGTGGATTCTGAAGTGAGACTTGAGTCTGACAGTGAAGAACATGTTCTTCTGTTCTTTGTTTCTCTCTTTGTAGCTAGTGAGTGGAATGAAGTGCCTCATATCTTTGGTCCAAATGTACTGCTTTATCTAGGGTCTGTGTTATAACAGATGAAGAATAATACTGATAGGTAAAGTGGCTGAAGTATTGTGATTAGTTTAATGTTTTAGGCCCCAAGTTGAGAGTCTTATACCTGCCTACCTGGGAGTGAGATAAATGAGCAGTAAAACAAGGACATTTAATATTACATGATAGTCCCATTACTTTAAGCCTCTTTGCAGGTAGGATTAGTTTTCATGTAAAACATGGCAAAAGCTCAAAGATTTACAAAGATCTGTGGTCTGGATAATGGACCACAGTAGAGCACACCTCCACCATTGGTCCATGGAAAAGAATGGAGGTCTGCATGCGTCCATTAAAACAAATGATTTTTCATACCAGTCTGTGATTTTCAATTTACTTGTGAGTGGATGGCGTAGAAAGTGGAGTGATATCACAGGACAGAAGTGTTAGTTTTATGGAAGGCTACTGTTCATCCTTTGATAACTTTGGCACAAATTATGCCAATACAGAATTCAATACAGACTTCAATAAAACTGGCTTTAGAAATCCCCCTCGTGAACACAAAAAAAAGCTCTATTGACCCAAACATTAAATATTACAAATACAGTAAGTATATGTAATGTATTACAGATTATTTGTCATGAAACTGTTGTGACTATATGTTTGGTATTAACGCAACATGGACTGCTAGTGACAGCCTTGTTATGGGGATATATCTGATAGTCAAGGATTTTGCTCTAATCCATTGTAAAATGCCAGTTTGGCCATAAATCACTGCAGTCAGCCTTCATTGATCAGAGATAATCTGGGAGCTTGTCAGAAGAGGTAAGATTTGCAGTGTCAGCAGTTGTCAATAATGCAGGTGTGTAGTCTGCGTATGTGTGGCAAAAGTAAAACAATGCACAATATGACTAGAAGATAATTGTTTTCGAATATGATGCTCGCTGTGTAATGTGGTTCATTACAATGCATCTTGCCTAATTTCGGAAGTACAACGATCTAGAAAGTCTTTTTATATTTACAATGCCAAAACCCAGCCTTTTCCAACTTGGCTTACCAAATATTAAAACACAACTTTTAAATACCACTAACTCATCCAATTTATTTATTTACTTTTACAAAGTATTTTCCATTAAATATATATATATATATATATATATATATATATATATATATATATATTTTATATGTTGTCTTTTAATTGTATATTTTTATTAAAGCAATTTTCCAGGACTTATTCATTGATGACCTATACTAATGAAACAATAAGTTGGTTGAAGAGGCTATGGCTTTTGAGTGAATATCAAGCACAGCTCTGTACATATCACAGGGACTGGGCTTGATATTACAGTATAGCCCCATTTACTTAAAAGGAATTAAGCTGCTTCTGTACCATGTGGCTGTGGTCGTAATTAGAGATGAGCGAGTAGTACTCGATCGAGTAGGTATTCGATCGAATACTATGGTATTCAAAATACTCGTACTCGATTGAGTACCACTCGCTATTCAAATGTAAAAGTTCGATGCAGAACCAGCATTGATTGGCTGAATGCTATACAGTCGGCCAATCAATGCTGGTTCTTCTCCTACCTTTAGAAGTCTTCTCCGTGCAGCTTCCCCGTGGCGTCTTCTGACTCTTCATTCACTCTGCCAGGCATCGGGCCTGGACAGAGCCGATTGCGCATGTCCTCTTGTAGTGTGGGCATGCGCAGTCGGCTCTGCCCAGGCCCGATGCCTGGCAGAGTGAATGAAGAGCCGGAAGACGCCGCGGGGATGCTGCAAGGAGAATACTGCATGGAGGATCCAGCCGACCCTCACTCGTGGACTTGGTAAGTATAATTTGATCGAACGTTGCCTACCCCTGAAACGAGCATTTTCCCCCCATAGACTATAATAGGGTTCGATATTCGATTCGAGTAGTCGAATATTGAGGGGCTACTCGAAACCAATATCGAACCTCGAACATTTTACTGTTCGCTCATCTCTAGTCGTAATGTCATTCTCACATAGAAACAGTCACAGTGCTTATGAGCAACATGGTCTCTTCAAAAAGCTGATTGGTATCAGGTCACGTAATTATGACTTATCCTAAGCCCAAAAGGTGGTAAAAATACTGATTAGAATGATACGTTGGTCCATAACAAAGTGGTGGGTAGTGGCATCTAACTGACTTGTATAATATGTATGTTTGACATTCTATTCGTACAACCAAGCTGAATCTGGGTATGTGTTTATTACATGGATACATTCATCTAACTGGAACATCTTGCTGTTTACCGCCAATGACCTCACTGCATCTGTACTAACAGCTTGAGACAATGGCAAGTACAGTTACAGCAGACAATGCCGTAGCTAGGAAAAATAAAAGGGGTTTTACAGTTTCAGACAGATTGAGAGACAAATGTTATTTTTTGTGAAGTAAAAAGTTGTACAATTTTACAATATACTTTTGTATCAATTTCTCACTTTTTTCTTGATCTCCGTTTGCTGTCGTTCATTCTGTTTACTTCAAGTAGAAATCAATCCATGGTCATGTGATGTACAGTCCATGGTCATGTGATGAGCACACAGGTGCACAGCTCGTTACCAGGCAGATGTCTGATTACTGAGTTGTGACTGTAACGAGCTGTGCACCTGTGTGCTCATCACATGACCATGGACTGATTTCTGTATAATGGAAGTAAGAAGATTTAATGACAGCAAGCAGAGATCTAGAAAAAAACTCGAGGCATGGATACAGAAAGTATATTGAAATATTGTAGAATTTTTCACTATACAAACAATAACATTTGTTTGACACCATTTTTCTGAAACTGGATAACCCTTTAAGTTTATTCTGTAACTAATAACTCCATGGCCAATGTAAAATAGATAAAATGGACTCACACTACTGCTACTTCCCTCATGTCCCTCAGGCTTCAGGATCCATATGCAACTGCTGCACTTCTGCATCTACATCCGTGAGAAAACTTTCAGTGGCCAGGGCCCTCTCTGAGTATGCCAAATAGTTGTTAATCCAGGCTTGGCTCTCCTTCCTCTACTCTGACCCACCCAAGGTCAGGACAGCTAGACTTTCTGCTCATAGAATACAGTGAGGTTGCAGACAGAAAATACTCTCTACTTATACAGACTTGTGGTCACCAGTCTCTACTGAGGTGTGTAGCCAGGATAACATAGGTTAACAACAGTAGTGGGAAACAACTTTGAGTAATATTAGCAGTATACTTATCAGTAAGAGAACACTTCTTCAAGTATGAGATTGACGGTCCTGTAGTAGAAGCAGTGATTGCCCATTTCTTACAGCAGTTTGTGTTCAGCACCCACAATGACTAGTTTTTACTCTCACAGTGAATTTGCAACACTAGCTTATTTGGGACAACAGACTCAGTTCTTCATTTACACAAAGACTGTACATAGAGTGACATGAAATAGATACTTCCCACGGCATAGCCAATAGGTACAACCAGATTTGACCATTTTGAAAAATATTATGACACATGGTACATATGATGACTCAGCATTAGAAATGAGCTAGTAGTACTCGATCAAGTAGGTATTCGATCTAATACTATGGTATTCAAAATACTCATACTCGATCGAGTACCACTCGCTATTTGAATGTAAAAGTTTGATGCAGAAGCAGCATTGATTGGCCGAATGCTATACAGTTGGCCAATCAATGCTGGTTCTTCTCCTACCTTTAGAAGTCTTCTCCGTGCAGCGTCCCCGCGGCGTCTTCCGGCTCTTCATTCACTCTGCCAGGCATTGGGCCTGGGCAGAGCCGACTGCGTATGTCCGCTTGTAGTGCGGGCATGCGCAGTCGGCTCTGCCCAGGCCCGATGCCTGGCAGAGTGAATTCAGAGCTGGAAGACGCCGCGGGGACGCTGCAAGGAGAAGACTGCATGGAGGATCCAGCCCGACCCTCACTCCTGGACTTGGTAAGTATAATTTGATCGAACGTTGCCTACTCCTGAAACGAGCATTTCCCCCCCATAGACTATAATAGGGTTTGATATTCGATTCGAGTAGCCGAATATTGAGGGGCTACTCAAAACGAATATCGATCCTCGAACATTTTACTGTTCGCTCTTCTCTACTCAGCATCAAATAATAATTAAAGTGACAGCACAACATCATAAAGCACAACAAGTTATCAGTGTATTCAGCAAGATATACATCATATTGGCATATTGGACAAGGACCTAAATTAGTCTTAATCTTAAGCCCATTTTCTGGAAGGTGGTATCTCCTACCACCTTACAAAGTCACGAGAACAGTGTCAAAGTCTTTTAAGATCATATTTTTTACAATCATTTCATAGATGCAAAAAGCAGATGCAAACAAATGACCATCCATCCAAATCTCATCCTTGGTGTCCAGTTTTAATATTTTGCTAGTGTCACATAAATGATTGCTGAAGCTAAGACCCCTACCAATCTCCTGAACAAATGTAAAGATGGCTATGAAAATTTAGAACAAAACAGTTATAGGGTGGGTTCACATCTGCACCCGGTTTCCGGTTTAGCCAATCAAGATGGTTTCCATCTTCTGCCCCGAAAAACTGGACAGGAGATGGAAATCTGGTGGTCAGTGTTTAAACCCATTCACTTGAATGGGTTTGTAAAGGTGACTGCCCGTGTGCGTCTTCTGCCTGTCCATGGGGAAACCATTGTATTAACCGGACACAAAGTCCTGCATGTCCAACTTTGTGTCCGGCTAAAAAAAACTGGTTTCCCCAAGGACAGGCAGAAGACGCACACTGGCGGTCATATTTACAAATTCATTCAAGTGAATGGGTTTGAAAACTGACCGCCGTGTTTGCGTCTCCTGTCCAGTTTCACGGAGCAGAAGACGGAACCCAAGCGGATTGGCTAAACCAGAGACAGGGCGCAGATGTGAACCCGCCCACAAATATAAATACCTAATTTTTCTTTCCCCCAACATCTGCTCTCAATGGAAAGTGGCAGATCCATGTAGACATTAGATGGCTGGACACTCCTTTCAAAATTGCCGGGTTTGATTGATACATATATATGTATGTGTTTGGCTTACAATACTTCAGGTATTTCAGCCCTAAGACTATTTTGGGGGAATTAGACTTGATTCTAAGTTCAGGCAGTCTGTTTTTTTTTTTTTCCTAATTCACTTTCTAATATAGATAGCCTATCTTTAGGGTAAACCATCAATACGAGGTTTGTAAGTGTCTAACACCTGGGACCCCCGCATATCAACTACTCTGGGATGGTGCGACTCATCTTTAAACTCTAAGACCCTCACAGATCTAATATTGGTGGCCTACCCTTAGGAAACATCATCAATATTAGAAAGTAAATAACCCCTTTAATATAATCTATTAGTTGGTAACTATTCAAAGATATATATGATATCTTGTTATATTTTAAGTTAATATTAAGCATGTTTGTAGACATGATTTGATTCAGTAACAAACTCTTTGCTTTATACTTCCCCTTTCTTTAAAATCCACTCTGGCACATATGAAAGCATCCTTAAGCCGGGAGTTCAAGGATATTTATGAAATAATTGTGTATCCCATTACAATAACAGTCTGTAATAAGGTAAAATGATTATTTTCTTCCATGCTCTGATGGTCCCTTTTCTATACAAATAAATAAGAAGACAGTCATCATAGGTATTGTACGTGTGCTATTGTGAATGTAGAAGAACATATCACCCATATTATCTGCAGCATCATAATCCAAGCCTCCTGTATTTCAGTTTATGCTTCAACACACAAAAAGGCTTTCTTTATACATTATGCTTCATCTTCTCAATTCCTACCAAGCAGATTTTATAGAACAATTTAACCATATCATTTCCGAAACAATGAATCACTTTTGTGCAAAAGTAAAATGCACAGAAATTGCTAAATGCAAACATTGATGTAAACAATGGAAACCACCATGGTCCTTTTATGGAAAGGATAATAGTGTCCACTTTATGCTACTAACTTTCTGACTTACCTGACTTTGCATAACTATTGTTTTACTATTTTAATTTGTTCTGTGTGAATGTACTTACTACCCATGTGGCAAATTTATAGTAACAGGAAGAGAGAATAGCATATCACAATGGCTTTCCTAAATGTTACATTTAATGCATCTTTATATACTGTCTAGTCGTGTCTAGTGTATGTCACCTATTAGCAACTTTGCATTAGAAGTTTGAGTATAAAGTCCCATATGGCAAACAAAGCTAAAATCCGCAATAGAAAAGAAAAACAATAAACATCACCCTTTTTTTTTTTACTTAGGGAGCGTTCATACTACCGTTGGTGTCCGACAACTAGTGTCCGCTGCTAATGTCCATTCAAAATCTTGTGTGGACATTAGTAGCGGACACTAGCTGTGTCCGTGACATTTTGCATTCATTTAAATGGACATCGGGTGCGATCTTTTACAGTCTGTGCCTGTCCTTAACTGTCCGTTCCCAAAGATGTCCGACTTTTCAAGCGAACAGCAAAACCTGACATGTAGGTTTTTGCTGACCACTTGAAAAGTCGGACATCTTTGGGAACGGACAGTTAAGGACAGGCACAGACTGTAAAAGATCGCACCCGATGTCCATTTAAATGAATGCAAAATGTCACGGACACAGCTAGTGTCCGATGCTAATGTCCGCACAAGATTTTGAACAGATAATAGCAGCGGACACTAGCTGTCGGACACCGACGGTAGTGTGAACGCCCCCTTAGAATTTTTCACTGCATTTCTCATTGCAGATGTTCTTTCCTTACATAATTACATAGTTCATACAGTTGAGAAAAGACATATGTCCAAGCAGGAGATGGCAAAAGGCATGACAGTCTATATGTTTCCATAAGCATCAATGCTATTTTGCTGTAAAAGGGCATCTAAACCTTTATGGAAGCTATCAGCTGTGAACAGATTCTGGGGAAAGCTACTCCACAGACTCTCAGTCCTTATAGTGGAGAAGACTTGTCAGTTCTTGAGATTAAACATATTTTTCTCCAGATGGAGAGAGTGGCCCCTTGTCTATTGTAGGGATTTTAAAAAGAACAGCTTTTCCCCATATTTCTTGTATGAATCATTTTATATTTATACATGATTACCATAAATCCTCATAAACACCTCTTCTCCAGTGAAAACAGATTTAACTCCTTTAGTCTCTTCTTATAACTGAGGTCCTCCATGCCCCTTATCAGTTTTGTGTCCCTCCATTGAACCTTTTCCATCTTTAGGACATCCTTTTTTATGAATTGAGGCCTAGAACTGAATGGCATCTATCACATGGGCCACACCAATGATTTATAAAGACGTCATATTGCATTCCTGTTCTGAGAGTCATAACATTATTGTTCTATGACAATATCCTGCTGGCCTTAGAAGCAGCTGAATGACATTGCATACTGGTATTTAACCTGTGATCTACAAGAACACTCAACTCCTTAACCAGTTTTCACTCCAATTGCAAACTTTGTTTTCCAAGTTAATGGACCCGATTCTCCCATCCCACTCCGTGCCATACTATTACGTTGTACTGGGCATAATAGTACTGTGTACTGCGGATTTGAGATCCCAGCTTCAAGATCCCTTGTGGGACATGTAAAAAGTAAAAAAAAAAAAAACTCACACAGTTTAATATACACACTAATAAGTAAACAAACAATAAAGAGTTGAAAACGCCCACCTTTATATTTAAAAAAAGTACTAGCTGGACTGTCCTCCCGGCTGTTAGGTAGAGCAATATGTGTTAGGGCTGCCATTTCTGACACTGATATCCTCACATCATTACACAACTAGAGAGTTTTGTTTGGATGAACAGAAACAGGAGTGGCCTTCCTTTTCTGGGATCCCCTTCTACCTCTTCTCTCTGTATTCACTCAGGTCCTTGCCTGGTCCTCCTGATGTCCCTCCATTTCTCCAACCTCCATATCTAAACCACTGACTGCTTACTCAATGAGCAGCATGCTCTTCTCAAGATTGTCAGTCGCCCTCAGCTCTCCCAGATTCATCGTGGAACTCTTGCTCCAGTAGTGCATAAATATAACATGGCCAAGCTTGCTAGCCATTGTCAAGGTTACAATAAACATAAAGCATTAAAGTAAAGTAAGTTACCCACAGCTATTTTCACTCCTGCTCTTCAACTCCACTTTTTAACTCCAATGAAACAGCGGAGACATCAGTCCAGTCACTTAGCAAAGCCATCCCAAAAATCTGCAGGGAAAACACTTACTTTTCCGCAGGTACATTGTTAGGGAATAGCCAGATGATAATTCCCCAGAAGCTGCTGGTGAACCCTGGAGGAAGGGGCACAAAGGACAGTGAGCCCTAAGTTGAATCCCCCAACTGTCCCTTCCTAATTGCCAGGCCCTATCCTAGGTAATAGGCGGCAACCACAAAGACGGTCCCTTCCTGTATAAGTGATACACAAAACAAAGACAAGATGAACAACAACAAAGGGAGGTCAGCTAGCCAGGGTTCAGTAACAGTGGAGAAATGCAGTGCCAAATCGGAGTCCAAAAGAATAGTCAGTAGGGAAAGCCAGAGGTCAAGGATTAGAATACAAGTAAATAAACAGCAAGGGAAACCAGCAAGCACGAGGCAATAACAGGCACCAGTGTGAATGTGAGCAAAGACTAAATAGGGGAGGAAGAACCCGCCCTCAACCTGACAGGAAGGCAGCCTGTCAATCACAGGCAAGACAAAATTTAACCACTGAATGGACAGAGGCAACAAGGGCAGAAGACGGGTGTGGTGCAAATACAATCACAGAACTAGAGCTGTGTTCACACAGTGCAACTAAAAACTTTAAGCAAATTATCAAACTGGACACGCCTCCTGCGCCGCAGTACGCGAGCAGAGGGTGGCGAAGTAACCTGAACCGGCAGAGATGTTACACATATAGATTGTTAGGCAGTCTGATCGGCAGACTCACCTCTCTGAACCGTACATCCTGGGTGTGAGCCCTCCTGCAACAGGACATGACTCATAAATACGTGGAACAACCATCTAATCTCCAGCTTGGGGTCCACTATCTTGCCACTGATAGAACTCTGGGATTTACTATTTAATAACTGAGTTCAATGAAGATGCATCACAAGCAGAAATATCACTATTTTTTATGTGTCTGTTTGTCCAGACATTTTTTCTAATATATAGGATTTATTTATATTTATTAAAGGTTCATTTTAATTACTATCACACATTCAATAAAACGCAATAGTTCTACTATTAATTTGGGTTAAAATTGAGAGTGACCATCTCATTGATTTACTTTCTGGATCAATATCTATTCTATGTGCCAGCGTACATACCCACTGTATAATGAAGTGGATGATATCCCACTAAATTGAGAAATCTAATGTGAGACTGTTGAGGAGACTGCTCATAGTAATATGCATTGTTTGCTTTTCTATTTATTTTGACTGTGCTTCAGTTTTCTGTCTTCGTTTTGCATTTTCTCTCTGCTTTCTGTCAACCATATTATTCTCATTGGGTGATATCCTAATCTTTATATGTGGAGCTTCCGTTTGCATCTACATCTTATCATCTCATTGTAAAAAAGAGTCGCTATGAGACAACCATTCTCCTTTCTTCCCTCTCACTGAGCACAGACATATCTGATTAAATCTCTGCTTGTAGCTGTATATTAGTAAACGTCTCTGACAGTCATTACATTTGATGTATGTCTAATATAACACTGTTAGCAGGCTTTGTGAAGAAGTAGGATGTGCTGACTATAAGGATTTTCATCAGTACTCCTATACCTGGAGATGTTAGCGCCCATTGGACCTTGGATCCATTGCATCCAGTTGTTAACATTTGGTGTGGCCTTAAGGGATTATGGAATCCTTTTGTAGCCTTTCTTATATACAAAGGGTCTGTCATATCCATACATCATATTTTTCTAATTCTTATGGTATAAATGGGATCCATATTTTCATGGTAATAATTAAATGGTATAAATGGGATCCAAAAATGGTATAAATGGGATCCATATTTGCACGGTAATCAATAAGACTTTGAACAAGTCCTATGAAATAGCTTCTAATGCCTGGTTCACATCTGCATTGGTATTCCATCCAGGGGAGTCCGCATGGGGACCCCTGAATGGAATACCAAACACAATTGCAAGCGCTGTGCAGTTAAAGCACACGGACCCCATATACTATAAAGGGGTTTGTGTGCTTGCCACGCACTGCCCGCAAGAATCATGCGGACAGGAAAGTAACTTGTAAACTACTTTCCTGTCCGCATGATCCCTGCAGAGATCTGGCGGCAAGCACAAGGACCCCATTATAGTCTATGGGGTCTGTGTGCTTTCACTGGCACACCACTTGCAGTTGCGTTCAATATTCCGTTCGGGGGATCCTCATGCGGACTCCCCCGGATGGAATACCAATGCAGATGTGAATGAGGGGATAGAGACAAATGAGAGCTGATGGGTTGGCCCATGTTTTGACTACGGTTACCTAGGCCTTGTGTTGTGGTATTACTTGATCTGGTTTTATGACTGCTTCGCTGGCTTACATTCCTACAAGACTAAACTACAAAGACATTTCCTATAAGACTAAAATAAAAAAATGTTTGTGTTTTTGTAGGAAAGCTGTTCTGTAAAACTATCTGTTTATCTAATGCACATCTGTAGTTAAGAGAAAATTGCATTTCTTTCCTGTAGTGTTTCTTGTGACAGAATGGCAAAATGATTCCAAAATTGTCTGCAAATGGAAGTAAAATGTAGCAATTTCTACTTAATAGAAAACAAGTTACTAGAAAACTCTGTATAACAGAAAATTCTTGAATAAAAAGGAGAAATGACACTAATTCTTTATAAAGAAGACCCAGCTGTTACCATTCTAATAGAACGACCAGTGGCACTTTTTGGGAGTGTTGTGTATATATATATATGTATATATATATATATATATATATATATATATATATATACTAAAATCATCAAAATAAGTGTACACAAGTGAAATCATATTTCAATAAGAAGATTTAAGCTAACCTTGGAGCAGTTTCTGATCTGGCATATTATGTACATTATATGCTGCTCGTAATCTGAAATGCAATGGTTTAGGACGTACCAAAAATATTCGGAGGTGCATGTTCCTTAAAGTGGACTTTCACAATCTGTTGGACATGTGGTTTAATACACCGCTAGAAATCCGACAGTGCGCTGAATTCAGCATACTTTTCCATTCTGTGCCCCAGGTGAAGAGCTATTGGTGCCGGTACCGAAACTCTTCACCGGCAGAAGAGCGTTTCTGACAGTCAGTCAGGAACACTTTCCTCACAGCAGTGTCTATAGAGCTGTACTGTGAGAGCGGTGAGGAATGCCTCCCTGCCCTCCTGATAGTACTCGTCCATAGACGAGTAGTGGGGGGGCATTCCTCAGGGTTTAGCGTCATCATTGGGCGGTAAGGAACGCCCCCTCTCACAGTACAGCACAATAGATACTACTGTGAGGAAGGGCATTCCTGACTGACTGTCAGAAACACCCTTCTGACAGTGAAGAGCTACGGTACCGGCACCGATAGCTCTTTACCGGAGGCTGAATTCAGCACACTGTTGGCTTTCTAGTGGTGTATTACGCTGCATGTGCCCCAGATGGTGAAAGGTCCTCTTTAACAAATTTAAGCAGTTCTATATTTCTGCTGCTTCCAATACATTTTCTGCAATTTAACAAATTTGCAAAATGGCAAAATCAATGAGAAACTAGAAAAAGATACACATTTTTTCCACAAATGTTTAAAACATAGCTTTTATTGAGTCCGCATTAAAAAAAACCCCAAAAGGATGTGTACAAACATATAATTGACAACAAGGCCTATGCAAGGCATAGGGTCATAAAGCATATGGAGTTGGAGTGGTCCCGAATCGCCAGGTATAAATAAATCTACCATGGGTAATTAACCACCAGGCAATTAAAGACAACCCAGCTCTTTTCCAGGTTTTTGGTGTTTATAATATAAAGTTTAGGTAGTTGCAACAGTTCTCTTATATTGGAGATGTTGCCTTCTGTTCTCTTCCCTTGGAGATATTGGTGCCATACACTATGACTGCACTCACGGTATTCTTAGATACGTTACTAGTTCTGTTCAGTTATGTTTATTCATTTATAACCTTTTTATCCCTTAGTTGTTCATCACTACGGATAGTACCACGACTTGTCATTTAATGTTGTTACTTGTTGCATCCAAAAGTGCACACTCTGGACATATGCCCTTACTCATTGCAATCCTTATTCTGACTTTTGATAGTACTTAAACTCTCATCTATTAACGTGAAAGGTCTAAATAGCCCATACCTACATAGCTTGCTATGGAGAGAAGCATCGTGGTTAAATTGTAATGTGCTGCTGGTCCAGGAGACTCACTTTCACTCTGATAAAGCCCCTAAAATTACTCAGAGAAAATTCCTGCATATTTTCACAGCCTCTGGTCCTGCTAAACGAAAAGGTGTTATAGTGGCTATAAAAACATGGTGTCATTTAGACTTTTTTCTGTGGTTCAGGACCCACTTGGGTGATATCTTGGGTCAACACATTTTTGGAGCACAATGACGTCGTCACGCTACGCGTACGTGACTCGCGGTCATGCGCAGTTGACGATCTGCCGCGTCAGGGAGAGAAATACAAATGGAACTTTGTTGAGCAGGTGATTTTTATTATTGTATTTATTTTGGTTATATATACCGCGTCTTGGTCTATTGTCATTTAGCCTCCTGACGAAGCCGAGTGTAGGCGAAACGCGCGTCAGGCGTTTCTTATGGTCCTACCAGTCTCTGACTGAGTCCCCACTGCTGCTTTCTTCATTATTATATTTGTATTTACAGAAAACATGTCGGCACCTACGGGTATGTATTAAGGTGATCCCATTTGGGATACTTCTTTACTTGTTTACCACCTTTTATTTAGATTAGCCATATTATTATGGGTTGAGGACATTTGCATCTAAGTCCTCTTACCTATGACTGGTGTGTAATATTAGGTATTTAGATCTAATTGGGGATCATATTCCTCTTCCTGCAACTTTTTTCTTGTATCTTTGTATCATTTTGAATTTTTGGGGTTAGACTCAGTTTGTGACTGGTGGGAGGGTTATGGTACTCCTCTGCTACTTTATGGGGAAATTTATCTCTTTCCCTATGTGTGTCTCCCTTGTCTGTTTATGTATTGTCTGGTGTGATATTTATTAATAAAATTATACATTTTTTACGTTTTGTGTCTCAAGTTGCTTGAATTGTATTCTTATATTTGGTTTGAGATCAGGTCGTTTTGTATTTTTGGTTTTTTGTTTTTGGCTTTCATGATATCTTGGCATTTCCATAAAAAAAATTCAATCCAAGTTCTTAACCACACTACTGCCTAAAATTAAAGCCTCTGCCAAGGGTCTTTTAATAATTGGCAGCAACTTTAATTTTGTTATGGACCCAACAGTAGACTCTACAACTCCTACAAGACGTAATGCCTGCTACTTGGATATATTTTCTGAAAATATTTTAGATGTGTGGCGGTGCCAACATGACACAGAAGGAAACTGCACATTCTTTTCTCCACCATATAGTTTCAGAATTTATATTTCAGAGTAGATTTCTTTTTAGCCTCTGCCTCCACCCCCTGCCAATGTGGTACACAAGGATTGGTGACATCACATGGTTGGATCATGCATCGATCGCGATTGAACTTATGAAACGATTTTCCTCCCCTCTCCTCTCACAGTGGGAGCTTAATGACTCCATTTTGACCTGATAGGATCATTTCTGAACTAAAGAATTTTTTTCATAATAACACTAGTTCAGTTTCCAATCCACATATATTATGGAACTCACCTAAGGCCTTTATTAGGGGAGTTTTGATTCAACTTGGCTCTGAACATAAGCACAAGAAGGAACAGATATTTCAGGCACTGGTTACAAATATCATTGTTATGGAGAGAAAAAAAATTGTTCCCCTTCCTATCGATCTCCACTGAACTTAGGTCCTTGAGGCTTTTCTAACAATTAGTATAACCAGTTCTCTGCAATCTTGGTTCCCCACTTAGTTACTTCCATTAAAAAGACACATGGATGCTTCCCACCTGAAATACTGAAAGCAACCACCCCTTTAAACTTTAGCCTGATCTCATTACTAAATGGCAACAAATAGATCTATGTGAAAAATTTTTTGCAGACCGCCTATATGTTGTCTTGCCCACTCTTGTACAGCCAGAACAAGTGGGCTTTGTGGCTGGTTGTCAAGTTCACAGTGTTTTATCACCCCATCCAATGCCACAGATGGTATTCCTGCTCTCCCTCATGCAGTTTCCCCTCAAATTAGGACATCCTTTATTGTCAATAGCAGCCTCTAGATTTGTATGGCTCTTTCTACTTAAGAGAACTAAGAAGGACAATGCTAAATCAATTAGGGACTTACCTGTTAGAATTGACCAAAGGTAATTCCCAATAAAAGCTGCTAGGGAAAGGGAAGACAGAGATAGTGAACCCTAAACCTAGACCCAACCCATGTCCCTACCTATTTGCCGCAACTATCCTAATAACAGGGACAACTGGACAACAAACCCTACTATAGATAAGTGATACACACAACAGGACAAGACAACACAACACAGAAGAGGAGTCAGCACGCCAAGGGTCAAACCAGAGAGACAAAACAGTACCAAATCACAATCCAAAAGATTAGTCAAAAAGCCAAAAAGCAGAGGTCAGTAAATACAATACAAGAGCAAGGTCAGAGACACAATAGCCAGCAACCCTGTATGGGCTGACGGCCAATTTAAGGAAGCCCAGAACCTGCCCCAGGCTTGCTTGGCAGATAAGCTGTCAATCACACAAACTAAAACAAAACTACAAAAACAAACAAAACTACAAAAACAAACAAAAACCAAATATCAAAATGACCAAAAATAATAAAACTTAATTTTTAATAATATTCAGATAAAAATGGTGCTTCAACACCTCTTTTTTTTATGAAACAGGGGCTAAAAAACGGATTATGTGGACTGTTTTGTGGAGTTGTGGTTAAACCAATTTCGACCTCTGATGATTCTATCACTGAAGAATCGCATAGGTTCTGTTTTAAAGTGTATTTAGCTATATGCTCTGCATTTAGTCTTTTTGAGTGGCTTAATCCAGCCTTCTAGGTCCACACTGAGTCCAATCCCTGTTGGTGTGGCGTTAGACCAGTAGCCTCAGAGTAGGGCTTGGTGTGAGTTCCTCATAGTTATTATAAGGCATTGGATATGGTTATTGGTTCCAGTCCATCGGATTTAGAGGCATGCATTTGTTTTGGGGAGTTGAGGGTATTAGTTATGAGAAGGGACAGTTATCATTAAAAGTCCCTTTCTATATCCCTATTTTGTGTACTTTGGGTCTTAGGATTCATAGTAGTAAGATAAGATAAGATAATTCTTCAGTTAAGTGCATGTGTCTCTAGTAGGTTATGGTCACACTGTTACCGGCACATTATATTGGTGTGATTTTTAGGTTTTTTTTAGCCCCGTTTCATAAGAAAAGAGGTGTTGATGCACCATTTTTTTTATCTGAATATTATTAAAAGTGAACTTTTATTATTTTTGGTAATTTCGATATTTAGTTTCTGTGAAGATTTTGTAAGAGAAATTACATGGGTATCTCTCCACAGTGATTTGCACATAAAAATGATCCCTAACAGTGTCAACATAGAGTGACAAGAGTCCGGGAAAAGGTAATCATGAGCGGACATGCGTCCTGAGCCGTATAATGAGGCCAGAGGATGGTGCAGGAGTTCGAATGGTTACCATATTTACTTGCTTTCCAGACATCTATTTTGTTACATAATTGGATTGACCAAGGGCTCATCCATGTCAAATATCTACTGCAAGGGGCCACACGGTGGCTCAGTGGTTAGCAGTGCAGCCCTGCAGCACTGGAGTCCTGGTGTTCAAATCCCGCCAAGGGCAAAAAAACCATCTGCAAGGAGTTTGTATGTTCTCCCCGTGTTTACATGGATTTCCATCCCATATTCCAAAGACATACTGATAGGGAAAAAAATGTACATTGTGAGCCCTATGTGGGGCTCATAATCTACATTAAAAAAATATATATATATATCTACTGCAAGACAGTGAGGTGCAGACCTAGGACCTAATGAACACATGTTTCTTAGGAGATAAATATTTTTAAAAAATACTTACAAGTGAGAGATATTCTAGACCAGGGGTAGGGAACCTTTGGCTCTCCAGCTGCTGTGAAACTACAACTCCCAACATGCTCCGTTCACTTCAATGAAGAACAGCAGAGCAAGTATGCATGCTGGGAGTTGTAGGTTTGCAACAGCTGAGCCGTACGTTCCCTACCCCTGTTCTAGACCCTCTCTCCTCCTAGACCACTTTTTCCCTTCCTCAGCCTATTCCCATTTCACAGAGGAAAAGGGCAGGACGGCGCTCACAGGTCCAATAGATTTTATTAATAAGAAGAATTGGCGCGCCGAAAAGAGCAACCTTTCCAAGATACGCACTTGAGAAAGGGCGTCCAGCCCGAAACGCTGTGATTGTTTGCGTTGTGCAATTCTTCTTATTAATAAAATCTATTGGACCTGTGAGCGCCGTCCTGCCCTTTTCCTCTGCTGTTTCCCCGGTTGACACAACTGGTGCCTTTGAGACGTGCTGCTCCCCATACCTGGTATCATATACACCTTAGTACGGAGTTGTGAACGCTGTCACAACCAAACCAGGTGAGAGGCCATCAGGTCTGATACATTTATTACAATTATCCAAAAAGGTGAATCGACTATCTACACTATAAAGTGTGCTCGGTGTTTTTCTATCTTTTGCTATTCCCATTTCACGGCTGAGGCAAGGAAAACTCAAAGGGATTACACTCTTCTACTCCGCACTACTATACGGATTAGCAGATGGCAAACTGGGGTATATCCTCCGGTAGAAATTGAATGTGCAGTCCCAATTTCAGTTATCTGATTGACATACAGCACTTTTCTTGGTGTCTAGGATATCTGAAAGTGCTACATATTGGAAAGTGGCACAGAAGCTTTTGCTATGATGGTATAGAAACCCCTTGCAGTTGTCTAAGATTATTCTCTGACTACTTCCCTTTATGATGGAGGCAAAACAGGTTCCTTTTTTTCACTTGTGGTGATGTGGTGAGAGAGCCCTGTTTTACACACCTTCACGATGCCAGTATTCCAAATTATTTCCAACATTATTGAAACTAAATTTGTACTAACAGCTCTATTAACTTTATGCTTTAACTTTATAGGTCTGGAATCCATCCAACTACTAACTAAAAAATAGGTGGGAAGATTTATTCTAGCCGTTAGATTATCGATTGCGTGAAGTTGTAGGGGTAACAATTCTCTAACAATTAAGAAACTGAACTCCCTTGTCCAATTTGATCACATTATGGAGACTATGATCCATAAACGGCCACCTCCACACTGCAATCAGACTTTGATCAAAACGTCTTTTTTGGGTACATAGTGGGAAGTAGATTTCATGAAGAAAAGGATAGTAGGTGTAAGTTCAAAGTCCAGAGATTTTATTTGCTTAATGGTATTTTCAATATAAGACCAGAATTGAGTAATCTGTGGACAATCCCACCAGATGTGGAGGTATGAGCCTATACCAGTCTTGCATCTCCAACAAACATTTGTAGGTGAGAGTTTTCTTTTGAACAGCCATTCTGGCGTGTGGTACCACCGCGTTAGTAACTTAAAGTGGTTTTCTTGGATATAGGGTACATATAGAGAGTCCATGGGAGTATCTAAGGATGTAGGAGACATCTGCCTCTGAGAAATTGGTATGCAATTGCTTCTCCTAAGATAGTAATGCTTTAGTTTTCACCACCTCAGTCTGGATGAGAAATTTTTTCAATATCGTAGATGTTCTGCATACTTTTTTCGGAGGAGCAGTTGCCCAATGCTTCTCAAATTCAGATAAGTTCTTCCTGAGGGCTGTGTTCTTCTCCAGTCTTGATAAGCAAAATTGTAAGTAGCTGATATGTAACCCAGAGGGCTGAGGGTCGGAATCAGCTCCAAAATGTAGTTATAGCTGTCAAAATACCGTTAGTCGTTATGTCTACTAGTCTTAATTTGTCCAACGGGGTCCAAAGATATCGAGTAGGGGGATGTGGAAGTTTAATAAGGTAAGGGGTTAAACTGACTGGTAGGAGTAGAGAAGGGAAGGGAGCAAGATCTTCAGACATATTCCTCCACACCTCAGAACAGCCTTTCAATACGGGGTCTTGAAGCATATTTTTACAGGCTAGGAGTTGGGGGGCCCACAAAGTCAGTTTCGTGAAGGGCAGAAGATCACCCGGTCCAGAGGGGGTTTTAGATAACTTAATCCACCAAGCCAGTTGCACTGCTTTATAATAGTTCTGGACGCAGGCAGACCAATCCCTCCAATGTGCTTGTGCTTGACAAGATGAGACCAGGATATTTGCTGTCTTTTGTGGTTCCATTTAAAAGGAAGAGAAGATACTGCTTGCTAGAACTTCTGAGAAAGGATGGAGGCAAAAATATTGGTAATATAGACATTCTGTATAGTAGTTTGGGCAGCACATAAGTTGAGATTAAGTTTTTTCTCCTAGCCATGATATTGGGAGTTTAGTGTAGGACTCCAGTAATATTTTAGCTCCTTAAGTATCGGTAAAAAATTTGCATCATACAGTAAAGTATTGTCTTTGGCAAGAAATATTTCTAAATATTTGATACGGGTAGTCGCCCAAGCAAATGGATGTGCTTGTTTAAGAAAGTCAATTTCTGTTTGTAACAGATTAATGGGTAGTATTTCAGATTTTTCAAAGTTAACTTTATAATTGGATAAGGTTCCATATTCATCAATTAGCGCTCTAAGTGCTGGCAAGCTGTCTCTGGGTGAGGTCAGTACAAAAAAATGTATGTCATCAGCGAACGCTGTTGCATAGACAGTTTGGTTACTGAGTGATACTCCTTTAATATCGGGCTTCTGTTGGACAGATTGCAGAAAGGGTTGTAGTACAAGTACAAATAGGCCTGGTGATAATGGGCAACCTTGGCGTGTACCATTGTAAATATTAAATTTTTCTGAGAAAGTCCCATTAATCTTAATGGACGCATGGGGGCTACCATAAAATGTGAAAACAGCTTCAATAAAGGCTGGGGGGAAGTCAAATTTTTTTAGGGTTCTTCTAAGAAATGTCCAGTCTATGCGATCAAACGCTTTTTCAGAGTCGATTCCCAAGAGTATCAATTTCAGCTTAGTGGTTTTTTTGCATGTGATAATATCGGTAATATCTTAGTTGTATTATTGCGCCCTTCCCTGCCAGGGATAAAGCCAGATTGTTCTGGGTTAATCCCTGGGTTAATCAAGTGAGGTAAAACTTTGCCCAACCTTCTAGCTAGCACCTTAGCCCAGATTTTAACATCTAGATTAAGCAAAGATAATGGCTTATAACTACTGCAATGTGAGGGGTCTTTACCCTCTTTAGCTATAACTGAGATATGGGCCTCCTGTGCCTGTCGGGGCAGCGACACACCCTGTAATAAAGAGTTTAAAAAAGCCACTAATTGAGGGGTGAGAAAGTCCTTAAATTTTCTATAATAGAGCAGTGATAGGCCGTCTGGGCCAGGGCTCTTGCCTGGGTGAAAGCTATTGATTATGTCTCGGATCTCAGAAGTCTTGACGGGTTGGGAAAGATTCTTAGACAGTTCACTAGTGAGGGAAGGTAATTGTAACTTGGCTAGAAAGCCCTTTATTGGTCATTAAGCAACTGCCTTTGTCGCCATGGGCATATAACAAGTGTTGGTATCTCAGGTATTTTTTCGCCGCCTTCGCTTCAAGCAATGATTTCAGTTTTTCTCTCAATGTGGAAAGTTCATCTTGTATGTGTATTGCAATAGACCTTTTATGTGTCCTTTCTAGCTTTGCTATTTTACAGAGCAGATCATCAATCAATTTTTGTCTTTCCCTTTTTGCTTTTGTGCCCATGGAGATCAGTACACCTCTAATCACGGACTTATGGGCTTCCCATACAATAGTCGGGCATACGTGAGAGGAAGTGTTAAGCTCAAAGTAGTCTGTGAGGTGTTTTTGAAGAGCAGTGATAGAAGTCTCAGAGTCTAGTAGTGATTTGTTTAATCTCCAGTTCCATGCCTTAGGCGGGACCTGGCTAAGCCGGAAAGTTGTGGTCACTGGGGCGTGATCAGAGATTGTTGCTGTACCAATATCGGAGTATATTATCAAGAGCAGATGTGGAGGAGAGGATGTAGTCTATTCTATGATAAGATTTGTCTTTTGGAGAATAAAATGAATAGTCCTTAGTTGTGGGATGTAGGGTGCGCCAAGTGTCTATTAAATTCAGTTCTTTCAGCTCACTCATCAAGCGACTTAGGAGTTTCTGGGAGTGTGGAGTAACGGTAGAGGTAGAGTCAAGAAGCGGGTTGAAGGCTATGTTTAGATCACTTCCAATAATGATTTGTCCTTCTGCAAATGTTTTTAATAGCTGTAACGTATCAATAATCCAACTGATCTGACCTTTGTTGGATGCATACAGATTTGCTAGCGTATATTTAAGAGATGCAATGGAACCTTTTAAGAAAAGAGCTCATCCATCTATGTCTTGATATTGTTTGTCACATACAAATGGAACAGAGTTATGTATGAGTATTGAGACTCCCTTAGATGCAGCCAAGGGGTTGGCAGAGTGGAATCAATGAGAGAAATGTCTAGTGGGCAGCACTGGCAATTTGGAGCTTTTGAAGTGGGTTTCTTGGATAAAAGCAATACTAGTGTGCAATTTCTTAAGCAGGTGGAGTATGTGGTGTCTTTTGTTTGGGGTGTTCAACCCCTTCACATTGAATGAAGAACAGATCAATTCGGACATTATAGCTGATCTGTTATGTTGGTTAATGCTGGACTTACAGAGTAAAAAGGGGGGGGGGGGTGAGATGGAGGTGGGGGGCTAAGAGGACATAGTTATACAAAGGACGAATGGGGGAGAGGGGCAAGTAGGCAAATTAGGGTACACTGGAGGGAAGGAAATTGACAAGACAACAAAATGAGAAAGGACAGTTTAAAGTGATATAATACTAGGAAAATCTTAAACAACAAAGTTCTCAAGGGCTCTGTGGCAAGGACCCAATAATCACTTTATGAGCCAAACAATTGAGAATGTGGGAAAGGATAAGTCCTGATCATAAGGAATCTTAGGAAGAGCACCTTATAAAATTTCAATACAGCGGATTCTATTGGGGTTCTATGCAACCGCATCACTAAGATTTTATTTAACAAAGTATATCGCCCTTTACAATACAGAGGACTCCGTGTGACAAGAGAGGGAAGGGGGGGGAGGGAAGGGGGAGGCATGGAATGGAGGGTGTACAACGTTTGTCCGGAGCACCTAGCCATTAATAGTGAGGTCCAGTGTCCAGAGGGGCGTCAGACAATGTAAACACAAGATATAGCTCTAGATGCCCTATGCCACACGGAGTGTAAAGTGGGACCTGAATAAAGTAACTTTAAAATATCAATATATAAATCAATCATAAGTCAAACTTATCATCAAACTCAACATTCAACGTACAGTGTTGGCCAAAAGTACTGACACCCCTGCTATTCTGTCAGATAATACTCATTTTCTTCCAGAAAATAACTGCAATCACAAATTCTTTGGTATTATTATCTTCATTTAATTTGTCTTCAATGGAAAACCACAAAAATATTTGTCAAAAAGCCAAATTGGATATAATTCCACGCCAAACATAAAAAAGGGGGTGGACAAAAGTATTGGCACTGTTTGAAAAAACATGTGATGCTTCTCTAATTTGTGTAATTAATAGCACCTGTTACTTACCTGAGGCACCTAACAGGTGGTGCCAATAACTAAATCACACTTGCAGCGAGTTAAAATGGATTAAAGTTGACTCAACCTCTGTCCTTTGTACTTGTGTGTACCACATTGAGCATGGAGAAAAGAAAGAAGACCAAAGAACTGTCTGAGGACTTGAGAAGCAAAATTGTGAGGAAGCATGAGCAATCTCAAGGCTACAAGTCCAACTCCAAAGACCTGAATGTTCCTGTGTCTACCGTGTGCAGTGTCATCAAGAAGTTTAAAGCCCATGGCACTGTGGCTAACCTCCCTAGATGTGGACGGAAAAGAATTAATTGACGAGAGATTTCAACGCAAGATTGTGTGGATGGTAGATAAAGAACCTCGACTAACATCCAACCAAGTTCAAGCTGCCCTGCAGTCCGAGGGTACAACAGTGTCAACCCGTACTATCCGTCGGCGTCTGAATAAAAAGGGAGTGTATGGTAGGATACCCAGCAAGACCCTACTTCTTACCCAGAGACATAAAAAAGTCAGGCTGGAGTTTGCCAATACTTACCTGAGAAAGCCAAAAATGTTTTGGAAGTATGTTCTCTGGTCAGATGACACAAAAGTAGAGCTTTTTGGGAAAAGGCATCAACATAGAGTGTACAGGAAAAAAAAGAGGCCTTCAAAGAAAAGAACACGGTCCCTAAAGTCAAACATGGTGGAGGTTCCCTGATGTTTTTGGGTTGCTTTGCTGCCTCTGGCACTGGACTGCTTGACCGTGTGCATGACATTATGAAGTCTGAAGACTACCAACAAATTTTGCAGCATAATGTAGGTCCCAGTGTGAGAAAGCTGGGTCTCCCTCAGAGGTCATGGGTCTTCCAGCAGGACAATGACCCAAAACACACTTCAAAAAGCACTAGAAAATGGTTTAAGAGAAAGCACTGGAGACTTCTAAAGTGGCCAGCAATGAGTCCAGACCTGAATCCCATAGAACACCTGTGGAGAGATCTCAAAATGGCAGTTTGGAGAAGGCACCCTTCACATCTCAGGGACCTGGAGCAGTTTGCCAAAGAAGAATGGTCTAAAATTCTAGCAGAGCATTGTAAGAAACTCATTGAAGTGGTTGTTCGCAGTTATTTTGTCTAAAGGTTGTGCTATCAAGTATTAGGCTGAGGGTGCCAATACTTATGTCCAGCCCGTTTTTGGAGTTTTGTGTAAAATGATCAATGATTTGACTTTTTTTCATTCTCTTTTGTGTTTTTTCATTGCAAGCAAAATAAATGAAGATATTAATACCAAAGAGTTTGTGCTTGCAATCATTTTCTGGAAGAAAATTAGTATTATCTGACAGAATTGCAGGGGTGCCAATACTTTTGGCCAACACTGTATATTGCAAAGGATATGTCATCCGACAAGTAGCCAAGTATAGTCACGTAAAAACGATCTGTAGGTCGTATTCCATAGATTCTATTGCCTTTGGCGTGCTTTCGGCGTGTACCGCAGCTGTCTCATAGGTGGCCTTTTACTTCTGGGAGATTTGAAGCATGGGACATCTTTAGGAGGTGCATGCTGTGAGCTTTGTGGCGAGGTTGGATGTTTCAGGGTTACCGGGAGCCATGAGGGTACTTGAACAGGGGGTATCTCCAAAAGGGGACAGGCAGCTTCTAGATTCTTGGGAGTATGTATAGTGATCCGATGGCCATTTTTCTGAATAGATATGCCGAAGGGGAACATCCAGGCATAAGTAATGTTGTTTGCTCTTAAAGTTTCTAACAAAGGTCTCATGGTTCTACGTTTCTGCAGTGTGGTAGGTGCTAAATCCTGGTAAAGGCGAATCACAGAGCCCTCATAAACTATTTCGGGTCTATCTCTGGCTGCTCGTAGGATCATTGTCGTATCTGTAGATGAAAGGAGGCCGCATAGCACATCTTGCGGTGGTTCATTTTCTGAGGGTTTAGGCCTGCGTGCTCTGTGTACACGCTCTATAGGGATATCTCCCACATCATCATCCCCCAGCAACTCCTGAAATATAGCACTCACCGCCTGCCTAAGGAGATCGGGTCCACAGCTTTCCGACAAGCCTTTGATGCGGATGTTCCTTCTCCAATTCCGATTCTCCAGATCCTCTAACATCAGGTAAGTGTGATTCAGGTGGTCCGCGTGCCGAGCTAGGTCTCTGGAGAAGCCATCTTGCTTTTGCTGAAAAGCTTGCTGCGCTACTTCCAGGGCTTCTGCCCTGCCTCCCACTTTGTGAATGTCCGCTTTTAGGTTAGCTATTTCGGTTAGTACTGGTGTGATAGCCTGTGTCAGAGCTTGTTCTAATGTCTGTTTGAGAAAGTCCTGTGTTATCATAGCAGATTGCTAACTAGGATTGGGCTTGTCCGGCCTTGGAGCTGTTTCTGCCTCCCTCGTGGTAGGCGCCATTTTGGAAGTCAGATCCCCGGAACATGTCGGCAGCTTATTTTCAGGAATTCTCTGCTCACCGTATTCGGAGGTATTGGAAACTCGAGATATTGGTTCCCCCACTCCATCTATTCCAATCTTGACCATTTTGAGGTTGCTACCGTCCCCTAGCAAGGTGATTCTGAGGACGTGGTGAAGGAGTGATGGGTCTATGCGTCCATCACCGTTAGCGGTCAGGCTCTGCCCCTTAGATAGGTTTCTAATAGCCCTGCAAGTGTTCTACGCTCTGATTTAAGCCAATTTAAGGTGTAGTTCATCCTTGCTGAACCCAAAATGAACCAGGGACCTGAGCCACCGAAACTGAAACCGAAATGTATCTTGAGAGATTTGCCCATCTCTAGTTTCTAGATAAAAATTGTAATGATAGAAGATTAACAGACAGTGTTCTGAGTGAAACTGTTGTATGTAGTTAATCTCACACCCTAATGCATATACCTTGAGAACTGTTGCCTAACATCAAGGCCCAGGAAGTGCAGCATTCACTGCAAGTAGAAGTCTTTCAGGCAGCAATAATAATGTCTCCTGATGAATGTGTGCAAGTCTATTTACCTGCTTCAATAATTATGGGTTTTTGTGTTTGTTGCCCCACTTAACTATGTTTAATATTACTATATTGAATGTGAGGATTCACTCAGAATGTTGTCTGTTAATCCTGTATCACTACAATTTTTATCTAGTATCTTGTGTCTTAGGATATGTGATATGTGTGGAGTAGCATTCCTTTTAATGTATATCTAATACATTTATTATGCTTTCTCAGTGTTTTGGCTCCTTTGCATTATGGTTCACTAACCAGTCCCTAGTAAGTGTCCATATTTGTAAAATTGTATGATGAGAAAGAAAAAAAAGAGACACCGAGTGCCACTAAGTGTAGTATGATGAATATACGGTATTTAAATTTGTAAAGTAGCCCAGATAGCCTCTCACCTTTTGGGGTTGTGTTAAGTCACAATGTCAACAATCGCATGGTATTAGGAGACTCCAGATGAGAGTGGCAGTGGATCACCCTGTAGACACCGGTGGACCGGGAAAGATACACTGTATGGAGGAGAACCAGGAGATCTGCGCTCACAAGCCCGTAGTACAACACAATCCATTATTCTTAATCAAAATCCTTTATTGAGACAATTTTATGGAAATGACCATCACAACGCATTTTGGGCTTACCCAAGCCCTTTATCAAGTGCAATAGTCTACTCACGTCGGGCCAAGTTACACTGAATCCATTCCCACAAAACTATATATCATTCTGTTCAGCTCCTTCTGTCCTATAAAATGATACCTACATATTAGACTGCATATGCAATGTGACAGGTTCCCACTAAATAAATAATGAAGCGACAGTTACCATCTGTTGTCAAGCTAATTGAAAAACGACATCCAATATGGCTGCCCTGTAGTGTATGCTGCTACGTTTACAAAAAAAAGACTACAAGTAAATAAAATGTTGCTACTGTTCTAACTTGACTAGATTTACTAATATTTGCCCTTTTTTATTAAAAAAAAAAAAACTTCTATAAGAAGGTAAAGTACTTTGATACTGAAATAAAAAATGCATTTTTCATAACATACAGTGAATGTGAAGAACCACTGTACTTTCCTATTCCTGTGACCCACTAAAGTATCCAGGTTCTACAACACCAATGGGCCCGAAAGGTTTAGCATGCCATTTAGATTGATTTTGTGGCCATTAATAATAAGGAATATTTATTGGTTAACTAAAAGTCAAACTGTGTGACTACTACTGCAAATTTTTTAACTCAATGTTGTTTTTGAAATCTCAATATGATGAAATGTATGACAATACTGGTTAAAGGGTGTTGAAAAATGAGCTGCAAAATATTCATACAAAGAAAAGTATATTTTTATTTTACATATTTTCCATATATTGGGTGCTACTGGTTGGATGTTGTTTTCATACTGTCTGGCTCACCGCTGTTCTCGGTAGGGGTAGCTGAAAAGTCTCCTGAAGCAAAGTAACCAGAAATCTCTTAGATCTTAATGATGTTTTGTTGTTCCTGACTTCAGTCGTGTTTTAACTGTCGGCAGTGAGATGAAACAAACCTTGTCTCCCTTCTTCTGCCAAATACAATGTGATTGTGAGTTTTTCATGTTCCTTGTGCTCCTTCTTTTTCCTTGACGTCAGTCAGACCCACTTCTAAAACAGAATCAGTGACACAGCAGATGGAGCTGTCCATCAGGAAGGGGAAGGAGAGCTGTGGCTGAAATTCTCATAGGGGGAAAGAACATCAGAAGATTGGGAAGTGTAATGTGAAAAAGCCACGTCCCTTGTCCCAGAGCTGAAATGATTAATTCTTTTTATCAATCCTCTCTTCTTTATATTTACGTAAAAAAAATAATCAAGAATAAGCAACTAGACAGAGAAAGAAGCAGGAGGGAGCACCGATGTGGGTTAATCTGACCTCAAGCGGCACTGAGGAGCGGGTATATATAGAAGAATATATCAATGCAATTGAAGAAAGAGAACAATAGGGATAATACAGTCAGACAAAGGAAAGATTAATAAAGGATGGTGAAGAGAGACTTGAACAGCAAAAAAGCAGGAGACAAGAATAATACAGTAGGAGGGATAGATAATTTATTGAGTAGTGCAGAGGAAAATAACAACTATTACATTACATGAATAATAGCTGAAATGTACCAAATTAGAAAATGAAATGTTGTCTGGCGAGGGATGGAATATGATGCTGGGATACTCATTAGAACGTGTCGAAACTAGTATTTTATGGTTGTGTCTTTATGTAAAAAATGACAAATACAACAAGAGTAACTTATCAATAAAAGCAATATATATTTATTGATAATACATTAAGATAGGTCAAATCCAAAGTTCATGTATCCAACTTTGTGTTTCAGACTGAGGTCATGATTTTTATTTAGAAGTTTGGACTGGTGCTGAATTCTTTGTTCTCTGTGTTTGGACCCCATTCATCAGTTCTCTGTGAAAGTCGAATTTTCTAGCAGTGAGTGGTGTGCTGATAATTCTGTTTGCTACATTCATATTGGTTAGTATTGTTGTATTGTTTAGTGCTACTGATCTAGATTTAGTTTTTTTATTTGACACCATTTTCTAGAGGTAAAAATGTAGTAAGTAGGGTTAAGCCGATCTTGAGATTTTACGATCGTTTTTAAAATTCGATTTCCGATCATTTTCCATCCGATCCCGATCCCAATTCCGATCCTACTGCAAATCAATGGGATTTTTAATGATCGAAAATTGGATTTTAAAAACAATCCTTTTCACCACACATCACTCACGTCTCCCCTCCTAGTACCCGCCCACACTCTCCTAAACCATAACAAGCCCCGCCTCCTCCCAGAATCTGTGACACTAGGGAGGTGGGGGTGCGTACAGCGCTCTGCCAGCATGTGAATGACAGAGGAGAAGACAGAGAACAATGGCCAGGAGCTCCAGGGAGTGGCAGCAGTTCTATGCAGGTAAGGTTGAGCGATCGGGATCAGAATTCCGTTCCCGATCTTTTTCAGGCGGGATTGGAACCCAATCGCGATCGTCTAATTTACTTGATCGCTGATCGGAATCTGATATTTTCCGGTCCCGATTGCTCAACCCTAGTAGTAATTCATATGTTCTGTTGAACTGAAACCATTAAAGACTTTGTTTCACATAGTTTTAGTTTATGAATAATTAAATCAATTTACAAAAACTGAATTATGGGACATAATACTGTGTGTGCAGGGGCCACTATGGGGCATAATAGTGTGTGTTGCAGGGACCAAGGTGAGACATAATAGTGTGAATGCAGGGGCTATGGTGGGACATTATACTGTGTGCAGGGGCCACAGTGGAACATTGTACAGTGTGGAAGGGCCACTATAGGACATTATACTGTTTGGAGGGGATGCTATGGGACATTATACTATCTGGAAGCCACTTTGGGACATTATAGTGCGTGTAAATGAGATATTATATTGTGTGGCGGCCAGGAAAGAAAGGGCCACACTTGACGTCTGTACCAACATTAAAAAGGACCGAAAGCAGCAGGGACTATGCCGGAGCCTGGGAGAGGCAAATAACATTGTTTTTTATGTTTGTCACCTCCCCTGATCTCTGATCATTATACTCCGCGGTCTGAAAAAGACTCAGAGTATAATAATAGTTCATGGGTGGCCTACTATGGGGCATAATACTGTGCAAGGGCCACTATGGGGCATACTACTGTGTTCCGGGAGCACGGTGGGACATTATATTGTGTGGAGGGGCCACTATGGGACATTACACCGTGTGGAGGGGCTACTATGGAACATTAGTGTGTGTAAATGGGGTCATTATACTGTGTGGGGGCTGTGCTGCGAGGGAAGGGGACGAGTCAAAAGTTTGCTAGGAGCCTCAATCTTTGCTAGTTACGTCACTGGGTAAAAGAAGAGCCTGGTTCTCTTGCATTGTCTCTGGAAACTCAAACTAGGTCTACCTCCAACCTGGCTTTCAATCTGTGTTCGACCCTTTTGCCCTATGTCATCTGCATGTGAACTAACTGCATGCTCCGTGGTGATCACGTGAGGTCCTCCACCCACCTGTCCCAATGATTGAGACCTGTGGAACACCTGCTCTCTAGTATATCCACTGGACCAGAATTGAGCTCTCTGCTTTACATAGCTACCAGAATTAGCTTGCTTCTAGGGAAAATATCTATTACTTTTAGTTCATATTAGGAATACTAATATTTCATATCATGGTTTTATAAACCTTTTCCTTTCTGTCTTGCCTCAATTAAATAAAAAAAAAAAAAAAAACAGGAGATATTGGCACTGTCTGTATTTCATTTGTGAAATTTGCATATTGTGATAGTTTCTTTGCATACATCATAAATTTTCTGTTGAAAATAGTGATCACCTGTGCTTCAATAATGAATATAATGAGGACACCCTGAGGACATTCAATTCACAAGGATCACCTCCCTTGAAGTTTAGAGTTTGCCCCTTGAAGTTCATTATAATATCACCCCTCAATGGTTGTCACAATTAATAAATTGAATACATGTTATCATAATACAGATTTTACGCAAATCTGCTTTATTATTTGAACACCTGATGTACAGTACAATTAAAATGGGAAAATGTATAGGTCAACCATAGAAATAAAATGAGAATTGTATAATTTGTTTGAATTATTGCTTGTTTTTTAAATAGCTAAAAAAATGATAATATTTTTAAGAATAGACTTTAAAAATAAGAAAAATAAATAAATAAATAAATAAATAAATAAATAAATTTGCAAACAAAATGCCAACGATATATTGAATAAAAATTTGGCTGCAATAAAAAAGAAATGACTGTCTAAAAATAAAACTCCACCTACACTGATCATATTTTGGAATTTTGGAAGCAGAATGCTGCATTGGTATTGGAAGCTGGAAGCAATGTTTTTTTTGTTGTTTTTTTTTTTAATTCATTCTGTTGTTATAGTGCTTAGAGTGTGTCAGTGGAAAAAAAAAAAACAGATTGAAGAAAAATTTGTGGTAGACAGTCATTGTTCTTGGTTGAAATGGTAAAAAGTGTTTTTGCAATAAAAACATCAAAAATGATCCCTTTTTGGGAGCAGATGCTATACCAACACGATGGTATTGGAAGAAGTAAATGGGTTTATATTGACTTTACTATGCCAACAAGGTGGAACTGGAGATGAAAAGTACAGAATTTGAAGAAAAAAAATGTAATTATCCACATTGAGCAGATTATATTTTTTAAAATATTTTTTTATTATTGAAAAATGAATTGCCTTTTCGAAAAAAAAAATGCTAAAAATGATCTCTTTATGGATACAGACAACATGATGTTGTAGGAGCAACAACTACAGGAGTCCAAACACAAATTTGTGGCAGACTGTCAATTCGCCTGCCAGCTAAAAAAAGGGAATTGGCTTTAAAAAAAAAGTCTACTCAACTGTACTATTTTACTGCAGATGCCATATTACCATTGCATTGACAGGTACATAACTTGAGCAAAAATTTGTGGCAGTATATCTTCTAGTTGAAAAAGAGAACTTTTTTGTTAAAAAAACAAACAAACAAAAAAGTCAACATGTATCCCTTTATGGGAAAAGATGCTGCAGCATTATATTGTTGCTATTAGAAGAAGCAATGACATGTATTTTTTTTGGGGGGATGGCTTTTGGAATATATATATAGTCAGTGGCGTAACTAGGAATGGCGGGGCCCCGTGGCGAACTTTTGACATGGGGCCCCCCCGACACCGAAGATCTCGACCGAGTCCCTCCTACGCATTCCTGCGCGCTCTATTATGTCCCATAGTGGCCCCTGCACACAGTATTATACCCAATAGTGGCCCCTGCACACAGTATTATGTCCCATAGTGGCCCCTGCACACAGTATTATGTCCCATAGTGGCCCCTGCACACAGTATTATACCCAATAGTGGCCCCTGCACACAGTATTATACCCAATAGTGGCCCCTGCACACAGTATTATGCCCCATAGTGGCCCCTGCACACAGTATTATATCCCTTAGTGGCCCCTGCACACAGTATTATGTCCCATAGTGGCCCCTGCAAACAGTATTATACCCAATAGTGGCCCCTGCACACAGTATTATACCCAATAGTGGCCCCTGCACACAGTATTATGTCCCTTAGTGGCCCCTACAGGACTAAATACTGTCACCGCTGACCGCTATACCAGGACAAATTGTGGATAAAAAAAAATCTGGTCATGTGCATTACAATTTAGTAACTCCATGTGCCTCATATTAATAACAGTTAACCCTATCATGTCCCTCACATTAAGCCTTGTGTACCTCACATAAGAGTTACTGATATGTGAGAGACATGGAGGTAATAATAAAGTATCTTCATTACTATTACCCCCAAATGTCTCACATATCAGTAACTCTTATGGTGAGGCAAACAGGGGTTAATGTGAGGGAGATGATGGGGTTAACTGCTATTACTATGAGGCACATGGAGTTACTAAAACACAAGTAATCCCCCCAAATGCCTGATAGTAATAAGTATAGTAACCCCAGTACGTACCTGTGTATCTTCAGTTTCATTTTCCTGGAGCAGCTTCTTCCTCTTCTCTTCTGTGCAGGACGGAAGGGATAAGCCCCGCCTCCTCCTCTCATTGGTGGGCAGAGGACAGCAGAGAAAGGGAGGGGGGAGAGAGGGAGATCTTCCTGAAGCGCTGACAGGAGCCAGAGCTGCAGCTCCTGTGTCTCAGCCGTTGCTGCAGCTTCGGGGCCCCCTCCGAGCATAATGATAGCAGCTGTCACCGGGCCCCTAATGTCCCGGGCCCTGTGGCAGCTGCTACCGCTGCGATGGTGGTAGTTACGCCACTGTATATAGTATTATTAGTATGCCAATACTGTGGCACTAACTGTATGGAATAATGAAACCAGACCACAGGAGATGATCAGTTGCGCTGAAATTCCGTTCGGGGGGTCCTCCTGCGGACTCCTTCCGGACGGGAGGCAAGTGCAAATGTGAACCGGCCTTAAAAGCAAAGTACAAGGAGTAGGACTCATCGCGGGGAGAATGATAGACCCGCAGGATCATATTGCAGCATCCCTCCTGCAGAACCAGCGTTGATTGGCTGAATCCTATACAGTGTATGGAGCAGGTAGCTGATATCAAGCTGTGTGGGGGTAACAGTCAGCATAAGCAGTGCAGTAAATGGAACATGGTACAGTTATATGGATGCAGTGGCAGATCTATTCATTTGCATCGGTCAGAGGTGTGTGAAAATCCAAATGCATCCCTGCCTGATTCATTTTTCAAAAAAGTATTTTTTTCCCACAATTTTGGTGGGCTGTTTGGTCTGCCTAGGTGTTACCATGTCACCGAAAGAACTGAACACCTTCTGAGTAATTACACTTGAGGCTGCCTGAATAAAGGTACGACTGGCTCTTTTCTGTGTACATTATCTTATATGCAGATATCACTTGGGGTCAGCCATTTTACAGGTTCATTTGAGATTGAGCACAAAAGTCTCCATTTGGAAAATATGGGTTGAAAAAGGTTTGTTCTGAACCATTTACCTCATCTCAAATAGTGACACATATTATACATTACACATATTCTGCATATGTGCATACTCATAGATTGCAAGCCCTTGTGGGCAGGTCCATCTATTCCATAGTACCAACTGGTTACTATGTTAAGCTCGGTTCACACTTGCGCTGGACTCTCCGTTTGGTTAATTAAGAAAACATACCTCACAGTTCATTGCACAATTTCTCCTGAACATGGCAATATGTGGACATAAACTACTGTAAGTGTACATACAGAATGAAAAGAGTGCTATTTGGCGTCTGGAGGGCACATATTGCTGGAATAGTTTTTTGGGGTGTCATGTCACATTTGCAAAGCTCCTAGAGTGCCAATACAATGGAGACCCCCAAAAATACCCCTTTTGAAAGCTACACCCCTCATAGAAGTTATGAAGGGGTATCGGGAGTATTTTGACCCCACAGATTTTTCAAAGATTTTATTAGCATTGGTACGTGAAAATGAAAATATTTTTTTTCCAGAAAACTTGAGTATGTTAGGTAAAGGAGAGTCTATTCATTAACAGCTATTGCTGCACTAGTGAGCGGCGTTCTTATATAGGCATCAGATTTGTTTAGCAGAATCTTTTCAGCCAACCTCGTACATGAGTTTCTCTATGCCCTATATCGTTATTGTTGTAGTTTGGGCTATAGATATAGAGGTTTAGAGCTGTAGTGTATGCAGGGCCGGCTCCAGGTTTTTATGGGCCCTTGGGCGACAGAGCCTCAGTGGGCCCCCTTGTAAAGGAGGCGGGGGAGTCGAGACACTGTGCGTCGCAGATGAAGTGAGTAACGTCATGCAGGAGTGTGGCGTCACCAACGCCATACCTCCCAATTTTTAAAGAGTAGAAAGAGGGGCAAAATGTGCAGCACGCTCTGGGCGCCGCGGCACATTTGGCTCCACCCACTTTTGTTGATTCCACCCATTCTCATTCAGTTATCATGTGCTCCTACACAGTACAATCCTCCTACAGTCACCCGTAAATTATATGCCCCCCCTCCATCTCACCCCCAGTTTCATATACACCTTTCTCTGTCCCCAGTTTCATGTCCCCCCCTCCATCTCTGTCCCCAGTTTCATCAAATTCTCCCCCTTAATCTGCCCACAGTTTCATGTCCCCCATCTCTGCCCCAGTGTCATGCCGTTCCCCCCCTTCCCTTCATTTGCCCCCTCAGTTTCATTGGGCCCCCTCCATCTCTGTCCCCAGTTTCATGCCGTTCTCCCCCCCTTCATCTTCCCCAGTGTCATGCCGTTCTCTCCCCACCCCCTTCATCTTCCCCACTGTCATGCCATTCCCCCCTCCCCTTCATTTGCCCCCCAGTTTCATGGGCCCCCTTCATTATGTTCCACCTTTATATTTAATACAAAACAAACACTTACACTCACCTTCCATCACTCACCTTCCATCGTTCCCCCGACGCTCCTCTCTCCGCTCTCTCACTCCAGTCACATACGCGATTAAAGCAGGAGCTGTGAGTTCAGCTCCTGCTTAGCTACGGCCCGGCTTGCGTGTGTAGGCGCGATGTGATGACGTCATCGCGCTTACACACGCAAGCCGGGCCGGAGCTTTAAAGCAGGAGCTGAACTCACAGCTACTGCTTTAATCGCTTATGTATTTAATTCAGCTCATCGGCGGACGGACGCCGATGAGCTGGAATCGTAACAGGCAAGTGCTGGGGCGGGCTAGTGCCGGGGGGGCCCCCAGAGGCTCTGTGGGCCCTGGCACTTGCCCGACTATGCCGTGCGCTGACGCCGGCCCTGAGTGTATGGCACTACTAACACCTATCAGCCTACTCATTCTTTACGTCTAGAGCAGACTGATGTTGTATCATGACTGATGCATGTAAATATACTGATATCCAGAACAGTCTGCCTTTTAAAATGGAAGGATACAATATTTGCACATATACAGAGGGATTGTTATGATGAATAGATCAGCAGCTAGTTCCTACGACTTATAAATTTTATTTTTTAATGATCTCAAAAAGGAAATAGAGACTATTATCCCATATCATGATTTAGCAGGGACCATAATTCAGTATTTTGGTCCCGTCCGCTTGATATGGTTTGGGATTTCCTCTGGATCATTGTATGTATCAATTTATATGGTCTCATTTAAACATATTTTCAGGGTTTACTCTATTATTATCCTACTAGTACCTTTTAAACTACCCAAATAAACTTACATTTTAAATTCTTCTTTTCTTTTTTTGCAATTGTTCAGTCACGTCACATTTTCACCACAGCAGAACTGTGCTGTTTCAGAAATACTACCAACCTTGGGCCAAAAGCCAATGATCTTTCCATTTTGCAACTCTGATAAATCGCAAATTTCACCCCTGTCAACTTGATATGTGTTTACACAGCCTACTGCCCAACTCATATACCCACCAAGCCAACTCACATCACTTCTTTCATGGGCTATGCGCTGCCGATGTTGACAGTATATGGTGGTTACAATAATAATAATAAAAAAAGATAGGCTTTGTTTTTGCAAATATGTGTGCCCCATGTAGATTGTCCTTTTGGCATACATCAGAGGTAGGATTAAGCCAATCTTGAAATTTCAGGATCGTTTTTAAAGTCTGATCATTTTCCATTCGAACCCGATCCCAATTCCAATCCCAATGCAAGTCCGTGGGATTTTTTTAATAATCAATAATCTTCTTGGTCCGGTCCGGTCTTGGTCTCTTCTTCACAGGCCTTCAGAGCGCCACCACCTCCCTAGTGTTAGAGATGATGGGAGTAGGCGGGGCTTGTTGTGGCTTAGGAGAGTGTGGGCGGGGAGACATGAGTGCATCACTCACGGCTCCCCTCCCAGTACCCGCCCACACTCTCCTAAGCCACAAGCCCCGCCTTCTCCCAGCATCTCTATAATACTAGTCTAGGGAGGTGGGTGGTCGCAGGGCGCTCTGAAGGCATGTGAAGAAGAGAGGACTGGACCAGAAGAGGGCAGCGGCAGCACTTTTGAGGAGAGCTGCGGTCGGCTGCCCCTGGAGACCGAGACACCCGGTGGCTAGTTGTAGGGTTATGGGCCCCGGAGGGGAGCAGCTGGGAGTCCGCTGTGTCCGGGGAGCTGCGAGAGGCAGGAGTGCCATGTGCGGGTGGGTCGACAGCCTGGCCACGTGGAAGCAGTGGCAGGCGCCATGTTGGAGCCGGCAGGCTCGATGGACGGCTCACTAGGTACCCCCGGGGGGGTTGGACGAGGAGCGCTGTGTGTGCCTGCAGGATTTGCCCATCTCAACCCCTCAGAGCTGGTTCAAGGTTAGGTAACAAGCCAAGGTCAGAGGTAACACAGGCACATAGGAAATGCAGCAGTGGAGAAAACTCCTTCTCAGTTAGACCTTTTTGATAAAACATCTTCCTGTTGGGGAATATGTCATAAATAGTTTACAGGTGCAGGAAACTGACTGGGATTAGACTGAAAGATTTACAGTTTTTTAAAGGACTATCACTTAACTGCATGACTTGGGAGAGCAGTACGATTGTCAAAGGGAGAGTGTACCAGAGGCCAGGGCCTGATGGTGCTACGGAGGTTTTAAGTCTAGATGTCTAGTGGTGACCTTAAAAGTAAAGATGGATGAACCTCTTAAAAAAATTTCAGGGCTGGGTCATTCAGTACAAAGAGTGTGATGCATAAACAGTGCATCACACTCTTAGGCCCTGTGCACACGGGGAATGGAAGGACGGATTTTGTCATCACGAGTGACGTGGGGAGACGCCAAAATCCACCTGCAACGACTGTTGTGGCTTCCGACATTCGCGGCTTTTCCCTCTGGAGTAAGCTCAAATGAATGAGCCTACTCCGGAGGTTGCTGCCGCGAGGCAGACGCCGCGGCTCGTCGAGCCGCTGAATCCACCTGAGGAAAGGGCAGCTCGCTTCTTTTTTCAACATGCCGCTAGTGGAAAAAAGAACGCTAGCGGTCTCCATAAAACACCATTGTGAGAGGGCGGATTATGATGTGGATTCCGCGCCATAATCCACCCCCTCTGTGCCGTGTGAATGGGCCCCTAGGCTAAGACCCCATGGGCCGGAACCACCGCGCTAAAGCGATGCGGGAACAACCGTGGCGGGAACGCATCGTGTTTTTTCCCGCAGCGCTTTGAAGAGAAAGTTTATGGAGTTTTCCTCCACAGAATTTCTCTTACCATTATATCTGCGGGAATACTGCAATGGTTTTGGAAATCACAGCGTGTCCACACTGTGATTTTTTTCCGCAAAGTGGTAAGTACTGTAAAATGCCGCGATTTTTACCATGGCGTTTCTGCCACAGCCAAATCACTGCGTTTCCGGCCCATGTGGCCCCGGGCTTAGGGCTTCAAAGACTATCTATTCAATTTCTAGCTTTCTAAGGCAAACACAGCAACAAGTTATATCAAAGTGAAAATGACATGTATGTCTATGGGAAAATGGATGGTAAACAATGGATACAACTTAGTTTAATCATACATTTTACTGCCACTTTCTTTTAAGATTTTCAATGTTTAAAATGCTCCAAAAATTCCCTTTTTATTAGAGAAAAGTGTATGCCCGTGGTTTTTATACAAACACAGTTATATTGTAAATAGCAATAGCTCTGTATAAAGTAGCTTATCAACATACTGGCCTACCATCAGAAAATACTAAAGTATATTCTGAAATGGAAAAGATTCTATGACTGTATGTACTCTATGTATATGAGGACAACACTTGGAAGCCAGAAAAGAACCTGAATTATCCTGTCAGTTATCCCTGTATGACAGCAAATGTCTCATCAACATAATGAAAATGTAGTAACAAGTTACAGAATTTCAAGAAGAATTTGTGGCATACTAGCTGCATGCCCAGGCTACCAGCTAAAAACAGTAGGGTATTTTCTGACATGGAAAGGATTTTATGACCATGCAAACAGCAATTGGGAGCTAGAAAATAACCTGAATTATCCTACCAGTTATCCCTCTATGGGAGTGTGTCACATCAACATCATGTTGGTGGAGTAACAATTTACAGAATTTCAAGAATAATTTGTGACACACCAACAATGTGCCTGGCCAACAGCTATAAAAGCTAGAATATTTTCTGATATTGAAAATACTCTATGACCAGGAGAACAGCAATTGGGAGCCAGAAAAGAACTTGAATTAACCAGTCAATTATCCCTGTATGGAAGCAAATGCCACATCAACATTGTGTGGTGAGAGTGACAAATTACAGAATGTCAAGAAAGGTTTGTGGCACACTATCAACATGCCTATCAACATGCCTGACCTACAAGAATATCTTCTGAAATGGAAAAGAACTATCAGAAGACTTGTCTAGGAGCCAAGGAACACCTGTGGAGAGCTAAAGAAAGTCCTGGAATAAAGAGGTTCAATTGTCTCAAAGAAAACAATAAGTAATGGGTTAGATGGGTTCTTACCATCATCTGGTGAGAATTTCATGTCAATAGCACCTTTAAAAATATATTTACTTAGAAAATTGGTGACGTGTTCAAAACCTATTTTACCTGCTGTATATGACTCACAAGGTGCTCAAATATAGTGTCAATAGGATCGTAATCTTCATTAAGACCCTGCATATTCAATTGATGTAATATTATATGTACATTTTAAGTCAAAATTAGAAATTGGTACAAAAAGAAGGGGAGTACTGTAGTGTAAGGTTGCTTATGAAAAAAAGATAATCTCCGTGACATACTGTATGGACACTGATTAACCCTTAAAGAAATAACTAGAGACCAAAATCTTATAAATATCATGTAAGAAACCTGTGTATCAGTATGTTTTTTCTTGCCTAAGCTACAACTACACATTGATAAACATTGACTTAAAAAGATTAGTTTTCACTGTCCTCATATGATATATAGATGCTGCAGCAAAACACAGCAAAATAGAATTCTGTAAATACTGAAACATACCTGTACTGAACACTATGGAAAATGCTCAGAAATATACGATATATCCTACAACATACATAAATTCAGTTGTAAAGTTTGTGCATATTTTTATTTTTAGCATCTTACATATCATTTAATGTTTAAATCACATTTAAAACTTCATCATATGCAGAATTTTGTTTTCTAACTACAGTCAGATAACACAGGATTAGACCTTTCCCAATAGGTGATCAATTTCTAACAAAACACAATAACAAACATTGTGTTTTTTTCCCCCTATGAAGTAAAATGGTGTCAAACAAAGTACCATACTGTGTACTGATAGTTTCAGTGGAATGGGAGTGCTATACTATGTCCAGACAGAGCCAAATACAGATGTGTCCTCACAGATCTGGGCTTTAGGTTGGACACATTTAGGTAAGTGTATCACAAGTTTTCTAAGCACAACATGAGTTTATAAGTCAGAAAGTGGTATCCTAACTATTTGTGCCTTTGTGTGGCCACCCGGTGAGGTTTGTGAATTGCAGCCTTTCAAGACTCTTGTTATGGTATTGTGTTGAATTGGTTTCAAGACAAAGTATAATATTTAAGCAAGTAAGGGGGCATTCACACTACTGCCACTGTCCACCCCAGGGTTTCTATCCTAAACCCTGGGGTAAGGGGATGGCTTGCCAGCGGTCAGCTTTAAAACCCATTCATTCTTGCATGTCCGACTTTGTGTTTGTACAAAAAATTTTCCAGGTGGAGAGACCGCATGCGGACACCGGTGGTTAACTTTTAAAACCCATTCAAATGAATGAGTTTTAACCACTTCCGGACCGCCCATAGACTATATACGTCCGGAAAGTGGTTGTCTAGTTCTGCCAGGACGTACCTGTACGTCCAAGCCAGAACACAGCAGCTGCACAAGATCGTTCAGCTGCTTTCACTGGGAGCCGGCTGTAACTTCAGCCGGAGCTCCCAGAGAGATAGCAGGGCAGATTTATTACCTGCTCTGCTATCTCGATCGCTGTGTATACAGCGCTCAATGAGCGCTGTATACACGGCTATGGACGCAGCCATAAATCAGCTGCCCCCTGACCCGGCAGACATGTGATCTGCTGGGAGCAGTGTCCTGCCAGAGCTTCTGGGTCCTACAGGACTCAGATCAGCTCTGTATACCATGTAGCAGTGTGCAAGAGGTTGTATTCCTCCTGTAACTGAGATTAAATGTAGCAGCCCCAGTTATAGGAGAAATCAGCCTCAAGTACAAAAAAAAAAGTGATCAGATGTCCCCAAAGGTCTCTTATCACCTTATGGGGACACAAGCTGGGAAAAAAATAAAATAAAAATATAATAAAAAAGTTTTAAGAAAATGTAAATAAAATAATAATAAAAAAATAAATAAATAATACGCTAATAAAATGCCGTTATTAAAGGTTATAGCCCCACCCCCGACGACACCATACAAAATAAAAATTACAGTAACGGAGAGGAAAAACTATATTATAAAGTTTTTCAGTGACACTTTGTGTTATTAAATAAAAAAAAAATTATAAATTGAAAACCAGACACAATTTCCCTCCTATTTTGTTTATATTTTCCTGGATATAAAAAAAATTAAAACACATTTGAAAATAAAAATAACATAAAAATAAAGCCCTATGTGTCCCCGAAAAAAGACGCAAAAATTAGTTGACTAAGACATACGAGAAAAATTTTACAGACCTCAAAAACCGCACATACATAATAAACATAAAATGTGTCTGGTCCTGGACCACAAATTGGCCCGGTACTGAAGTGGTTAAAGATGAGTGCCACCAAGTTGTCCCCTGTCCAGTTTTTCCAGGGTTTAGGTTGGAAACCCCGGGGCAGACAGCGGCAGTAGTGTGAACGCCCCCTTAGTAGTGAGTTAAGTACCTGAGTGCCAAACAATGTCCAGTAAGTTCAAACATGCATTACATAATTCCAAGAAACATTAATGTACTCCTCATCATAAAATTGGCCTGTTATTAAGAAGTTAATAATTCCATTACCTACTGATCATAATTGATAGTGTTCTTCACTGCAAATGTATTTTAAATGTCCACTCTACTTCCAATGAAGGCAATGATAGATTCAGTAAATGGAGTGGATGATAGTGACTTCAATGTAAGTGACTAAGTGACAACTTGTTAATTACTAAATAAGGATAGCTGATTCAGGTAATTATTTCCCATTACATGCTATGATGGAGGAAGAATAGGATGTTCTCACTGTGAGGATAAATGGATTGCTGTCTCACCGGAGATTTTCTTTTGGCTTTTTCTGGATCAACAGACTTCGCACCAGTTTAAGTTCTATGAACTAAAGCTAAGTGTGAGCTTTCTGAGCGTACTTACTGCTATGTAACTATGAGTGTATCTGTTCTAGGGGTTTGTTTCATGTCACCTTAAAAATCTTCTGTCATCTCATGTTTTAAAACTATTGTGCTATGGGATAAAAGGCAACTGATAAAACACAGAATAAGAGACATACTTATGTGCATTTTCAGATTATGTACTTTTACAATAGTCAAAAAACTACTACAGACCCCAGAGCGATAATCATAGGTCAGCTGGGAATCAGAAGAGGAATATTGAAACGAAACATGGGAATATCTCAAAGGCCAAGGAGCAGGAAGGGATATAGAAGGTACTTAGTCGGTGCAGAAGAATTGCTGGCGGTGTGTATTAACCTAGTGTATGGCAAGGAGGGAATAATCACAAAGCAGAGGTAAAAGTAGGGAATTGTCAAAAACTGACACATATAAGAACTTTTCCTCTTCAGTCTGTCCTCACTAATTCATATACTATCATTTCTTTATAAAGCATGCTATAGATTTTCTACAGACAATATCTGCAAATACTTGCAAACACTATAAGTACTGTTTGTGTCGCTAAAGAAGGGTATATCAATTAATACATGTACATTAATTATACAGTATTACAGTAAATATAAGTACATATACAGTATTGGCACCCCTGCAATTCTGTCAGATAATACACAGTTTCTCCAGAAAATGATTGCAATCACAAATTCTTTGGTATTAATATCTTCATTTACTTTGTCTTCAATGGAAAACCACAAAAAGAACTGTCAAAAGGCCAAATTCAACAGCAAACATAAAAAACAAAAGTGAACAAAAGTATTGGCACTGTTTGAAAAATCATGTGATGCTTCTTTAATTTGTGTAATTAACAGCACCTGTTACTTTCCTGAGGCACCTAACAGGTGGTGCCAATAACTAAATCACACTTGCAGCCAGTTGAAATGGATTACAGTTGTCTCAACCTCTGTCCTGTGTCCTTGTGTGTACCACATTGAGCATGGAGAAAAGAAAGAAGACCAAAGAACTGTCTGAGGACTTGAGAAGCAAAATTGTGAGGAAGCATGAGCAATCTCAAGGCTACAAGTCCATCTCCAAAGACCTGAATGTTCCTGTGTCTACCGTGCACAGTGTCATCAAGAAGTTTAAAGCCCATGGCACTGTGGCTAACCTCCCTAGATGTGGACAGAAAAGAAAAATCGACAAGAGATTTCAATGCAAGATTGTGCGGATGGCGGATAAAGAACCTCGACTAACATCCAAACAAGTTGAAGCTGCCCTGCAGTCCGAGGGTACAACAGTGTCACCCCGTACTATCTGTCGGCGTCTGAATGAAAAGGGACTGTATGGTAGGATGCCCAAGAAGACCCCACTTCTTACCCAGAGACATAAAAAAGCCAGGCTGGAGTTTGCCAAAACTTACCTGAGAAAGCCAAAAACTTTTTGGAAGAATGTTCTCTAGTCAGATGAGACAAAAGTAGAGCTTTTTGGGAAAAGGCATCAACATAGAGTTTACAGGAAAAAAAGAGGCCTTCAAAGAAAAGAACACGGTCCCTACAATCAAACATGGTGAAGGTTCCCTGATGTTTTGGGGTTACTTTGCTGCCTCTGGCACTGCACTGCTTGACCGTGTTCAGGGCATTATGAAGTCTGAAGACTACCAACAAATTTTACAGCATAATGTAGGGCCCAGTGTGAGAAAGCTGGGTCTCCCTCAGAGGTCATGGGTCTTCCAGCAGGACAATGACCCAAAACACACTTCAAAAAGCACTAGAAAATGGTTTGAGAGAAAGCACTGGAGACTTCTAAAGTGGCCAGCAATGAGTCCAGACCTGAATCCCATAGAACACCTGTGGAGAGATCTCAAAATGGCAGTTTGGAGAAGGCACCCTTCACATCTCAGGGATCTGGAGCAGTTTGCCAAAGAAGAATGGTCTAAAATTCCAGCAGAGCATTGTAAGAAACTCATTGATGGTTACCGGAAGCGGTTGTTCGCAGTTATTTTGTTTAAAGGTTGTGCTACCAAGTATTAGGCTTAGGGTGCCAATACTTTTGTCTGGCCCATTTTTGGAGTTTTGTGTAAAATGATCAATGATTTGACTTTTTTTTCATTCTCTTTTGTGTTTTTTCATTGCAAGCAAAATAAATGAAGATATAACTACTAAAGAGTTTGTACTTGCAATCATTGTCTGGAAGAAACTGAGTATTATCTGACAGAATTGCAGGGGTGCCAATACTTTTGGCCAACACTGTACCTTTCTCCGTCCTCTTGGCTAGAAACATCCAGATAAGTGTATCACAAACTCCTTTTCTAAATGCAATATGTTTTTTGTGACATTTTATCTGTCTATCTGTCAACTAAAACAAATCAATTTCGGTTTCATACCTCTGTGATCAATGCAAATTAATTATTTCTTGTACAACAGAGATATTACCATTAGACAGAATAGACAGACTTTTAGACTGCTTGGTTCTTCCTAAAAAACAGGAAAACCGATAATGCATAAGAAATAAAAAAAAACAAAACAATTTTTTAAAAACTTTTTAAGAATGTAGGATGCTTAATTAATAATCACTGCTTTTTATTTAATTTTTTGTTCAACATGGTTGTATTATTTTCATCCAGTTTTACTACTATCACTGATCTGGCATAATATTTTAGGGTCCATTCACACGGAGTAACGTGCCGCGTGACCTGGCACGTATACGTCGTGTGAGATTTTGAGTACCGTAAAAGCTCCCATTGATTTCAATGGGAGCCTGGATCGTATACGCCACGTTATTTTGCAGCCGTGATTAGGGTCCATTCACACGGAGTAACGTGCCGCGTGATGTGGCACGTATACGGCATGTGAGACTTTGCGCGTCGTAAAAGCTCCCATTGATTTCAATTGGAGTTAGTCTCGTATACGCCGCGTTATTTTGCGGCCGTGATTTTGCGGCCACAAAATCACGGCCGCAAAATAACGCGGCATATATGATCCTAACTCCCATTGAAATCAATGAGAGCTTTTACGGCGCGCAATGTCTCACACGCCGTATACATGCCACATCACGCGGCACGTTACTCCGTGTGAACGCACCCTTATACTGATAATGGATAACAAAAGTAATGGCACTTGTCTTAGACAGCAAGTAAACAGGCAGTGCTGGAGGTAGAACATGTGTTGTTGACCATTTCCAAAATAACAGATTCTTGGTACGTAGTGGTTAGTACTTACAGTACCAAAAGTGGTCCAAAGAAAGGCAACCAATGAACTGGTGACAGTTCCCTGGGTACCAAAAACTGTCTTTGTTTGCAAAATGGAGGTCTGCCAGTCACCAAGTAGGACCATCCCCTTGGCTAGCTAGAAAAAGCAGGGATAAAAAGGAATAACATGGCATGTATACTGAATCTTTTCTAACAAACACATATGTATACTGTATATGACCTATATATACAGTATACTGTATATTCATCTGCCCAGCTACTCCTTCTCCATAACAAGTTGGCTGCACATTTTCTTTTACATCATGTGAAGGGCTATCAAAGTTGTAAGGAATTGGTATAGAAAATATTTTGGAATATTATCCTAAAACAATAATGCAAAACAATTTTCAAATGAATAATTAAAAATCTCCCTAATTTCTGTTTGTTGTGATTTATTACCAGTATTGGATCATCTGAATGCTAAAGTAGAAAGTCATAGCTGTGGTTTCTTATTCGTTCTGTGGCAGCACAGATGGGCAGGTATTTCCATCTTTTTTCCTTCTAGGACCGGCCCAAGGAAGCAATGAAAGAGTTATTTAGCATAATCAATGGTATAAGAAGCCTCCTTTCTCACTACTTCCTTATGTTTTTATTTATCCTTGCTGTTTCCTGAGTGTAAACCACAGTGTTTTTTTTTTGCCTTTAAGACAAGCTTTTTTATTAGAGATGAGCGAACAGTGTTCTATCGAACTCATGTTCGATCGGATATTAGGCTGTTCGGCATGTTCGAATCGAATCGAACACCGCGTGGTAAAGTGCGCCATTACTCGATTCCCCTCCCACCTTCCCTGGCGCCTTTTTTGCTCCAATAACAGCGCAGGGTAGGTGGGACAGGAACTACGACACCGGTGACGTTGAGAAAAGTAGGCAAAACCCATTGGCTGCCGAAAACATGTGACCTCTAATTTAAAAGAACAGCGCCGCCCAGGTTCGCGTCATTCTGAGCTTGCAATTCACCGAGGACGGAGGTTTCCGTCCAGCTAGCTAGGGCTTAGATTCTGGGTAGGCAGGGACAGGCTAGGATAGGAAGGAGAAGACAACCAACAGCTCTTGTAAGAGCTAAATTCCAGGGAGAAGCTTGTCAGTGTAACGTGGCACTGACGGGCTCAATCGCCGCAACCCAGCTTTCCCAGGATCCTGAATGGAATACACTGTCAGTGTATTCCCGTATACCCGATATATACCCCGATACCCGTTCCAACGGTGTGCCCCCCCACCTTCACCCCAGAAATACCCTGCAAGTCCCCTAGCAATAGAATTGGGGCTATATACACCCACAATTTTTACTACTGGTATACAGTGCCATTGTCTGACTGGGAATTCAAAGAATATATTGGGAATACAAATACCCTCATTTCTTGCTACTGCCATATAGTGCCAGTGTCTGACTGGTAATTCAAAGAATATATTGGGGTTACGTGCACCCACAATTTTTACTACTGGTATACAGTGCCATTGTCTGACTGGGAATTCAAAGAATATATTGGGAATACAAATACCCTCATTTCTTGCTACTGCCATATAGTGCCAGTGTCTGACTGGGAATTCAAAGAATATATTGGGGTTACGTGCACCCACAATTTTTACTACTGGTATACAGTGCCATTGTCTGACTGGGAATTCAAAGAATATATTGGGAATACAAATACCCTCATTTCTTGCTACTGCCATATAGTGCCAGTGTCTGACTGGGAATTCAAAGAATATATTGGGGTTACGTGCACCCACAATTTTTACTACTGGTATACAGTGCCATTGTCTGACTGGGAATTCAAAGAATATATTGGGAATACAAATACCCTCATTTCTTGCTACTGCCATATAGTGCCAGTGTCTGACTGGGAATTCAAAGAATATATTGGGGTTACGTGCACCCACAATTTTTACTACTGGTATACAGTGCCATTGTCTGACTGGGAATTCAAAGAATATATTGGGAATACAAATACCCTCATTTCTTGCTACTGCCATATAGTGCCAGTGTCTGACTGGGAATTCAAAGAATATATTGGGGTTACGTGCACCCACAATTTTTACTACTGGTATACAGTGCCATTGTCTGACTGGGAATTCAAAGAATATATTGGGAATACAAATACCCTCATTTCTTGCTACTGCCATATAGTGCCAGTGTCTGACTGGGAATTCAAAGAATATATTGGGGTTACGTGCACCCACAATTTTTACTACTGGTATACAGTGCCATTGTCTGACTGGGAATTCAAAGAATATATTGGGGCTATAAATACCCTCATTTCTTGCTACTGCCATATAGTGCCAGTTTCTGACTGGTAATTCAAAGAATATATTGGGGTTACGTGCACCCACAATTTTTACTACTGGTATACAGTGCCATTGTCTGACTGGGAATTCAAAGAATATATTGGGAATACAAATACCCTCATTTCTTGCTACTGCCATATAGTGCCAGTGTCTGACTGGGAATTCAAAGAATATATTGGGAATACAAATACCCTCATTTCTTGCTACTGCCATATAGTGCCAGTTTCTGACTGGTAATTCAAAGAATATATTGGGGTTACGTGCACCCACAATTTTTACTACTGGTATACAGTGCCATTGTCTGACTGGGAATTCAAAGAATATATTGGGGTTATAAATACCCTCATTTCTTGCTACTGCCATATAGTGCCAGTTTCTGACTGGTAATTCAAAGAATATATTGTGGTTACGTGCACCCACAATTTTTACTACTGGTATACAGTGCCATTGTCTGACTGGGAATTCAAAGAATATATTGGGGTTATAAATACCCTCATTTCTTGCTACTGCCATATAGTGCCAGTTTCTGACTGGTAATTCAAAGAATATATTGGGGTTACATGCACCCACAATTTTTACTACTGGTATACAGTGCCATTGTCTGACTGGGAATTCAAAGAGTATATTGGGAATACAAATACCCTCATTTCTTGCTACTGCCATATAGTGCCAGTGTCTGACTGGGAATTCAAAGAATATATTGGGGTTACGTGCACCCACAATTTTTACTACTGGTATACAGTGCCATTGTCTGACTGGGAATTCAAAGAATATATTGGGGTTATAAATACCCTCATTTCTTGCTACTGCCATATAGTGCCAGTTTCTGACTGGTAATTCAAAGAATATATTGGGGTTACGTGCACCCACAATTTTTACTACTGGTATACAGTGCCATTGTCTGACTGGGAATTCAAAGAATATATTGGGAATACAAATACCCTCATTTCTTGCTACTGCCATATAGTGCCAGTGTCTGACTGGGAATTCAAAGAATATATTGGGGTTACGTGCACCCACAATTTTTACTACTGGTATACAGTGCCATTGTCTGACTGGGAATTCAAAGAATATATTGGGAATACAAATACCCTCATTTCTTGCTACTGCCATATAGTGCCAGTGTCTGACTGGGAATTCAAAGAATATATTGGGGTTACGTGCACCCACAATTTTTACTACTGGTATACAGTGCCATTTTCTGACTGGGAATTCAAAGAATATATTGGGGTTATAAATACCCTCATTTCTTGCTACTGCCATATAGTGCCAGTTTCTGACTGGTAATTCAAAGAATATATTGGGGTTACGTGCACCCACAATTTTTACTACTGGTATACAGTGCCATTGTCTGACTGGGAATTCAAAGAATATATTGGGAATACAAATACCCTCATTTCTTGCTACTGCCATATAGTGCCAGTGTCTGACTGGGAATTCAAAGAATATATTGGGAATACAAATACCCTCATTTCTTGCTACTGCCATATAGTGCCAGTTTCTGACTGGTAATTCAAAGAATATATTGGGGTTACGTGCACCCACAATTTTTACTACTGGTATACAGTGCCAATGTCTGACTGGGAATTCAAAGAATATATTGGGGTTATAAATACCCTCATTTCTTGCTACTGCCATATAGTGCCAGTTTCTGACTGGTAATTCAAAGAATATATTGTGGTTACGTGCACCCACAATTTTTACTACTGGTATACAGTGCCATTGTCTGACTGGGAATTCAAAGAATATATTGGGGTTATAAATACCCTCATTTCTTGCTACTGCCATATAGTGCCAGTTTCTGACTGGTAATTCAAAGAATATATTGGGGTTACGTGCACCCACAATTTTTACTACTGGTATACAGTGCCATTGTCTGACTGGGAATTCAAAGAATATATTGGGAATACAAATACCCTCATTTCTTGCTACTGCCATATAGTGCCAGTTTCTGACTGGTAATTCAAAGAATATATTGGGGTTACGTGCACTCACAATTTTTACTACTGGTATACAGTGCCATTGTCTGACTGGGAATTCAAAGAATATATTGGGAATACAAATACCCTCATTTCTTGCTACTGCCATATAGTGCCAGTTTCTGACTGGTAATTCAAAGAATATATTGGGGTTACGTGCACCCACAATTTTTACTACTGGTATACAGTGCCATTGTCTGACTGGGAATTCAAAGAATATATTGGGGTTATAAATACCCTCATTTCTTGCTACTGCCATATAGTGCCAGTTTCTGACTGGTAATTCAAAGAATATATTGGGGTTACGTGCACCCACAATTTTTACTACTGGTATACAGTGCCATTGTCTGACTGGGAATTCAAAGAATATATTGGGAATACAAATACCCTCATTTCTTGCTACTGCCATATAGTGCCAGTGTCTGACTGGGAATTCAAAGAATATATTGGGGTTACGTGCACCCACAATTTTTACTACTGGTATACAGTGCCAATTTCTAACTAGGAATTCAAAATGCGCAAGTCTCCCGGAAAGGGACGTGGACGAGGCCGTGGGCGAGGTCGGGGGAATGGTTCTGGGGAGCAAGGTAGCAGTGAAGCCACAGGGCGTCCCGTGCCTACTCCTGTGGGGCAGCAAGCATTGCGCCACTCCACAGTGCCAGGGTTGCTTGCCACATTAACTAAACTGCAGGGTACAAACCTTAGTAGGCCCGAGAACCAAGAACAGGTCTTGCAATGGCTGTCAGAGAACGCTTACAGCACATTGTCCAGCAGCCAGTCAGACTCTGCCTCCTCTCCTCCTATTACCCAACAGTCTTGTCTTCCTTCCTCCCAAAATTCCGAAGCTTTACAGAACAATAACCCAAACTGTCCCTGCTCCCCAGAGCTGTTCTCCGCTCCTTTCATTGTCCCTCAACCTGCCTCTCCACGTCACGATTCCACGAACCTAACAGAGGAGCATCTGTGTCCAGATGCTCAAACACTAGAGTCTCCTCCATCTCCGTTCGATTTGGTGGTGGATGACCAGCAACCCACCCTCATCGACGATGATGTGACGCAGTTGCCGTCAGGGCATCCAGTTGACCGGCGCATTGTGCGGGAGGAGGAGATGAGACAGGAGTTGGAAGAGGAAGTGGTGGATGATGAGGACACTGACCCGACCTGGACAGGGGGGATGTCAAGCGGGGAAAGTAGTGTGGATGTTGAGGCAGGTGCAGCACCAAAAAGGGTAGCTAGAGGCAGAGGCAGAGGTCAGCAGCTTAGGCGAAGCCAGGCCACACCCGGAATCTCCCAAGATGTTCCAGTTCGTACCCAGCCCCGAAAAACTCCCACCTCGAGGGCACGTTTCTCGAAGGTGTGGAGTTTTTTCAAGGAATGCGCCGAGGACAGATATAGTGTTGTCTGCACAATTTGCCTCTCGAAATTGATTAGGGGCTCTGAGAAGAGCAACCTGTCCACCACTTCAATGCGCCGTCATTTGGAATCCAAGCACTGGAATCAGTGGCAGGCAGCAACGGCAGGACAAAGGCCGCCTGCCGTTCACGCCACTGCCACTGCCTCTGCCACTGCCTCTGCCTCTGCCACTGCCACTGCTGACTGTGCTGGCGATGCACTCCAGAGGACGAGCCAGGACACCACTTCATCTGCCTCCGCCACTTTGTTGACTTCTACCTCATCCTCCCCTGGTCCTGTCTTATCTCCTTCTCCTGCACCATCAAAGGCACCATCAGGCGTTTCTTTACAACAACCCACCATCTCTCAGACATTGGAGCGGCGGCAGAAATACACTGCTAACCACCCACACGCGCAAGCCTTGAACGCCAACATCGCTAAACTGCTGGCCCAGGAGATGTTGGCGTTCCGGCTTGTTGAAACTCCCGCCTTCCTGGACCTGATGGCAACTGCGGCACCTCGCTATGCCGTCCCTAGCCGTCACTACTTCTCCCGGTGTGCCGTCCCCGCCTTGCACCAGCACGTGTCACTCAACATCAGGCGGGCCCTTAGTTCCGCGCTTTGCACAAAGGTCCACTTGACCACCGACGCGTGGACAAGTGCATGCGGACAGGGACGCTACATTTCACTGACGGCACACTGGGTGAATGTAGTTGAGGCTGGGACTGCTTCCCAAACTGGCCCGGTGTACCTCGTCTCCCCGCCTAACATTCCTGGCAGGGACACGAGAAGAACACCCCCCTCCTCCTCCTCCTCTACCGCCTCCTCCTCCGCCACCGCCTCCTCCTCCGCCACCGCCTCCTCCTCCGCTGTTAGATTGACCCCAGCTACGAGTTGGAAACGTTGCAGCACTGGCGTTGGTAGACGTCAGCAGGCTGTGCTGAAGCTGATCAGCTTGGGGGACAGACAGCACACTGCCTCCGAGGTGAGGGATGCCCTCCTCGATGAGACGGCAATATGGTTTGAGCCGCTGCACCTGGGCCCAGGCATGGTCGTTTGTGATAACGGCCGGAACCTGGTAGCAGCTCTGGAGCTTGCCGGACTCCAACATGTTCCATGCCTGGCCCACGTCTTCAACCTAGTGGTGCAACGTTTCCTAAAGAGCTACCCCAATGTTCCAGAGCTACTGGTGAAAGTGCGGCGCATGTGCGCCCACTTTCGCAAGTCGACAGTAGCCGCTGCTAGCTTAAAATCTCTCCAGCAACGCCTGCATGTGCCACAACACCGGCTTTTGTGCGACGTCCCCACACGCTGGAACTCAACGTTTCAGATGTTGAATAGAGTGGTTGAGCAGCAGAGACCTTTGATGGAATACCAGCTACAAAACCCTAGGGTGCCACAAAGTCAGCTGCCTCAGTTTCACATCCATGAGTGGCCATGGATGAGAGACCTTTGTGACATCCTACGGGTCTTTGAGGAGTCCACAAGGAGGGTGAGCTCTGAGGATGCGATGGTGAGCCTTACAATCCCGCTCTTGTGTGTTCTGAGAGAATCCCTGATTGACATCAGGGATAACTCAGATCACACAGAGGAGTTAGGGATAGCATCCGATCCGTCACAGCTGGAGAGTAGGTCCACACATCTGTCCGCTTCACTGCGTTTAATGGAGGAGGAGGAGGAGGAGGAGGAAGAAGAGTTGTCCGATGATGTGATGGTGATACAGGAGGCTTCCGGGCAACTTCGAATCGTCCCATTGTTGCAGCGCGGATGGGTAGACATGGAGGATGAGGAGGAAATGGAGATTGAACTTTCCGGTGGGGCCAGAGGAGTCATGCCAACTAACACTGTGGCAGACATGGCTGAGTTCATGTTGGGGTGCTTTACAACCGACAAGCGTATTGTCAAAATCATGGAGGACAACCAGTACTGGATCTTTGCTATCCTTGACCCCCGGTATAAAAACAACATCTCGTCTTTTATTCCGGTAGAGGGGAGGGCCAATCGCATCAATGCTTGCCACAGGCAATTGGTGCAGAATATGATGGAGATGTTTCCAGCATGTGACGTTGGCGGCAGGGAGGGCAGTTCCTCCAGTAGGCAACCAAGTTCTCACCGGTCCACACAAACGAGGGGCACACTGTCTAAGGTCTGGGACACCTTGATGGCACCCCCTCGCCAAAGTGCCGCCACGGAGGGTCCTAGTGTCACCAGGCGTGAGAAGTATAGGCGCATGTTGCGGGAATACCTTTCCGACCACAGCCCTGTCCTCTCCGACCCCTCTGCGCCCTACACGTATTGGGTGTCGAAGTTGGACCTGTGGCTTGAACTTGCCCTATATGCCTTGGAGGTGCTGTCCTGTCCTGCCGCCAGCGTCCTATCTGAGAGGGTGTTCAGTGCAGCCGGTGGCATCATCACTGACAAGCGCACCCGTCTGTCAGCTGAGAGTGCCGACCGGCTCACTTTGATAAAAATGAACCACCACTGGATAGAGCCTTCATTTTTGTGCCCACCTGTGTAAAGCACCCCAACATGAAACTCCATGTCTGTACTCAACCTCTCCAATTCCTCCGCATCCTCATACTCATCCACCATAAGCGTTGCACAATTCTGCTAATACTAGGCTCCCTCCAACATGATTTCCCCCAACTCTGCTGGTTAGAGGCTCCCTCCACCCTGATTTCCACCAACTCTGCTGGTTAGAGGCTCCCTCCACCCTGCTTTCCCACAACTCTGCTGGTTAGAGGCTCCCTCCACCATGAATTTGCCCAAACTGGGCTGTTTAGAGGCTCCCTCCACCATGAATTGGTCCAAACTGGGTTTTTTAGAGGCTCCCTCCACCATGAATTGGTCCAAACTGGGCTGTTTAGAGGCTCCCTCCACCATGAATTTGCCCAAACTGGGCTGTTTAGCGGCTCCCTCCACCATTAATTGGTCCAAACTGGGCTGGTTAGAGGCTCCCTCCACCATGAATTTGCCCAAACTGGGCTGTTTAGAGGCTCCCTCCACCATGAATTTGCCCAAACTGGGCTGGCTAGAGGCTCCCTCCACCATGAATTGGTCCAAACTGGGTTTTTTAGAGGCTCCCTCCACCATGAATTTGCCCAAACTGGGCTGTTTAGAGGCTCCCTCCACCATGAATTGGTCCAAACTGGGCTGTTTAGAGGCTCCCTCCACCATTAATTGGTCCAAACTGGGCTGGTTAGAGGCTCCCTCCACCATGAATTTCCCAAAACTTGGCTGTTTAGAGGCTCCCTCCACCATTAATTGGTCCAAACTGGGCTGGTTAGAGGCTCCCTCCACCATGAATTGGTCCAAACTGGGCTGTTTAGAGGCTCCCTCCACCATGAATTTGCCCAAACTGGGCTGTTTAGCGGCTCCCTCCACCATTAATTGGTCCAAACTGGGCTGGTTAGAGGCTCCCTCCACCATGAATTGGTCCAAACTGGGGTTTTTAGAGGCTCCCTCCACCATGAATTGGTCCAAACTTGGCTGTTTACAGGCTCCCTCCACCATGAATTGGTCCAAACTGGGGTGGTTAGAGGCTCCCTCCACCATTAATTGGTCCAAACTGGGCTGGTTAGAGGCTCCCTCCACCATTAATTGGTCCAAACTGGGCTGGTTAGAGGCTCCCTCCACCATGAATTGGTCCAAACTGGGGTTTTTAGAGGCTCCCTCCACCATGAATTGGTCCAAACTTGGCTGTTTAGAGGCTCCCTCCACCATTAATTGGTCCAAACTGGGCTGGTTAGAGGCTCCCTCCACCATGAATTGGTCCAAACTGGGCTGTTTAGAGGCTCCCTCCACCATGAATTTGCCCAAACTGGGCTGTTTAGCGGCTCCCTCCACCATTAATTGGTCCAAACTGGGCTGGTTAGAGGCTCCCTCCACCATGAATTTGCCCAAACTGGGCTGTTTAGAGGCTCCCTTCACCATGAATTTGCCCAAACTGGGCTGGTTAGAGGCTCCCTCCACCATGAATTGGTCCAAACTGGGGTTTTTAGAGGCTCCCTCCACCATGAATTGGTCCAAACTGGGGTGGTTAGAGGCTCCCTCCACCATTAATTGGTCCAAACTGGGCTGGTTAGAGGCTCCCTCCACCATGAATTGGTCCAAACTGGGCTGTTTAGAGGCTCCCTCCACCATGAATTTGCCCAAACTGGGCTGTTTAGCGGCTCCCTCCACCATTAATTGGTCCAAACTGGGCTGGTTAGAGGCTCCCTCCACCATGAATTTGCCCAAACTGGGCTGTTTAGAGGCTCCCTTCACCATGAATTTGCCCAAACTGGGCTGGTTAGAGGCTCCCTCCACCATGAATTGGTCCAAACTGGGGTTTTTAGAGGCTCCCTCCACCATGAATTTGCCCAAACTGGGCTGGTTAGAGGCTCCCTCCACCATGAATTGGTCCAAACTGGGGTTTTTAGAGGCTCCCTCCACCATGAATTGGTCCAAACTTGGCTGTTTAGAGGCTCCCTCCACCATTAATTGGTCCAAACTGGGCTGGTTAGAGGCTCCCTCCACCATGAATTGGTCCAAACTGGGTTTTTTAGAGGCTCCCTCCACCATGAATTGGTCCAAACTGGGGTTTTTAGAGGCTCCCTCCACCATGAATTGGTCCAAACTGGGCTGTTTAGCGGCTCCCTCCACCATTAATTGGTCCAAACTGGGCTGGTTAGAGGCTCCCTCCACCATGAATTTGACCAAACTGGGCTGTTTAGAGGCTCCCTCCACCATGAATTTGCCCAAACTGGGCTGGTTAGAGGCTCCCTCCACCATGAATTGGTCCAAACTGGGGTTTTTAGAGGCTCCCTCCACCATGAATTGGTCCAAACTTGGCTGTTTAGAGGCTCCCTCCACCATTAATTGGTCCAAACTGGGCTGGTTAGAGGCTCCCTCCACCATGAATTGGTCCAAACTGGGTTTTTTAGAGGCTCCCTCCACCATGAATTGGTCCAAACTGGGCTGGTTAGAGGCTCCCTCCACCATGAATTTCCCAAAACTGGGCTGTTTAGAGGCTCCCTCCACCATTAATTGGTCCAAACTGGGCTGGTTAGAGGCTCCCTCCACCATGAATTTCCCAAAACTTGGCTGTTTAGAGGCTCCCTCCACCATTAATTGGTCCAAACTGGGCTGGTTAGAGGCTCCCTCCACCATGAATTTGCCCAAACTGGGCTGTTTAGAGGCTCCCTCCACCATGAATTTGCCCAAACTGGGCTGTTTAGAGGCTCCCTCCACCATGAATTGGTCCAAACTGGGTTTTTTAGAGGCTCCCTCCACCATGAATTGGTCCAAACTGGGCTGTTTAGAGGCTCCCTCCACCATGAATTTGCCCAAACTGGGCTGTTTAGCGGCTCCCTCCACCATTAATTGGTCCAAACTGGGCTGGTTAGAGGCTCCCTCCACCATGAATTTGCCCAAACTGGGCTGTTTAGAGGCTCCCTCCACCATGAATTTGCCCAAACTGGGCTGGTTAGAGGCTCCCTCCACCATGAATTGGTCCAAACTGGGGTGGTTAGAGGCTCCCTCCACCATTAATTGGTCCAAACTGGGCTGGTTAGAGGCTCCCTCCACCATTAATTGGTCCAAACTGGGCTGGTTAGAGGCTCCCTCCACCATTAATTGGTCCAAACTGGGCTGGTTAGAGGCTCCCTCCACCATTAATTGGTCCAAACTGGGCTGGTTAGAGGCTCCCTCCACCATGAATTTGCCCAAACTGGGCTGGTTAGAGGCTCCCTCCACCATGAATTGGTCCAAACTGGGGTTTTTAGAGGCTCCCTCCACCATGAATTTGCCCAAACTGGGGTGTTTAGAGGCTCCCTCCACCATGAATTTGCCCAAACTCTGCTGGTTAGAGGCTCAATCCACCCTGATTTTCAAAACAAATGTTGGTGCCAACCTCAACTTACTACAAGGGCCAAATTCACTGCTGGTGACAAGCTCTCCTCACTGCAAGTGCCAAATACACATGTTTCAAGGTGTTTTCCTACTGTCAGAGAGGTGGTATTGAGTGTGTAAAGTGTGTAGTTGTTAGGCTGTGATGTTGGGGTAATAGAGGGTCTTTGGTGTGTTAGATGCCCCCAGACATGCTTCCCCTGCTGTCCCAGTGTCATTCCAGAGGTGTTGGCATCATTTCCTGGGGTGTCATAGTGGACTTGGTGACCCTCCAGACACGGATTTGGGTTTCCCCCTTAACGAGTATCTGTTCCCCATAGACTATAATGGGGTTCGAAACCCGTTCGAACACACGAACATTGAGCGGCTGTTCGAATCGAATTTCGAACCTCGAACATTTTAGTGTTCGCTCATCTCTATTTTTTATTTTTACTCCAAAAAAGATTCCCAGGCTAGGTCTGAGGTTCTCAGATAATGTTTGTACGTGCCTGGAGATACCTCTGAGTAAGTGTGAGCTGCTATAAGTCTGGCATGGTGCTAGTAAGTGATTCCAAGAAGAAGTATGCTGTGGTACCCTGCATCATGTGGCTGTAGTTGCCACTCCAGCTCAGGTCAGTCGGTTCAGTGTTAAGATGTCAAGAGCAGGAGGAGCAGGAAGAAAAGCCCAATAACATTGATTGTGGCCAACACAGGACCTCTGATGAAATAGCTGTGTGACGTCACCATGGGGGCAGAGTTCCCAACTCAGGAAAGCCCATTTAAACCTGCTGATGACTGAGGGATGGTACGCTGTGCCTGGCAAACTGGACCCACAGAGATTTAAGGTAAAAATGCCCTCCTGCACTATATCTCCTCTTGTCTATATACTAAAGAGAGTCTTCTTTTATGTGTTGCAGATGTCTAGTGGTAAGAAAAAGCTCTCTAAGGGTCCATTCACATGGAGGAAAATGACACTTTATTTGGCGCAGAATTTTCAGCTCTGAAAAAAAGCCTCCCATTGACTTCAATGGGTGCTGCTAGTTTTCTTTTTTCAAGTGGAAAAAAAAGCTAGCAGAACCCATTGAAATCAATGGGAGGCTTTTTTTTCAGTGTGGAAAATTCTGCACCAAATAAAGCGCCATTTTCCCCCATGTGAATGGATCCTTGGGGTATGTTTGCATGAAGTTTTTTGGGGTATGTTCACATGGCGGAATTTGCATTCCACGTATGAACATTCCGCACCACTAGCCGAATTTTGCTTTCTTTGAGTTCAAGGCAGTACAGCATACCCTCCCAATTTATTTACTAAGAAAACAACTCATCCAGTTAAAACAATTATGCTATTAATTATGCTAATTAACTGTCTCATTGCTATCTAGGACCGATTCTTGAGGGAAAGAAAGCGGGGATACTTACCCATCTGTGATGTTTTGAACGCAAAGAAAGCTAAATTTCGGGTAAGATCCAATTTTGTATATATGCTTGCTGAGTCCCCCTAAAATATAACCTTATATTATTGTTCAGGTAGCTTTAGGTTATCTACAGGTTATCTACAGGTATATTCAGATTTACACTCCCTTGTGCACAAGTTACCTGCTCATTGACAATATCCACAGTAAAAATCTACAGTGATATTAGAGTCGGCACTGTTTTGTACCAACATAGAGGTTGTATGTAGAGATGAGCGAACACTAAAATGTTCGAGGTTCGAAATTCGATTCGAACAGCCGCTCACTGTTCGAGTGTTCGAATGGGTTTCGAACCCCATTATAGTCTATGGGGAACATAAACTCGTTAAGGGGGAAACCCAAATTCGTGTCTGGAGGGTCACCAAGTCCACTATGACACCCCAGGAAATGATACCAACACCCTGGAATGACACTGGGACAGCAGGGGAAGCATGTCTGGGGGCATAAAAGTCACTTTATTTCATGGAAATCCCTGTCAGTTTGCGATTTTCGCAAGCTAACTTTTCCCCATAGAAATGCATTGGCCAGTGCTGATTGGCCAGAGTACGGAACTCGACCAATCAGCGCTGGCTCTGCTGGAGGAGGCGGAGTCTAAGATCGCTCCACACCAGTCTCCATTCAGGTCCGACCTTAGACTCCGCCTCCTCCGGCAGAGCCAGCGCTGATTGGCCGAAGGCTGGCCAATGCATTCCTATGCGAATGCAGAGACTTAGTAGTGCTGAGTCAGTTTTGCTCAACTACACATCTGATGCACACTCGGCACTGCTACATCAGATGTAGCAATCTGATGTAGCAGAGCCGAGGGTGCACTAGAACCCCTGTGCAAACTCAGTTCACGCTAATAGAATGCATTGGCCAGCGCTGATTGGCCAATGCATTCTATTAGCCCGATGAAGTAGAGCTGAATGTGTGTGCTAAGCACACACATTCAGCACTGCTTCATCACGCCAATACAATGCATTAGCCAGTGCTGATTGGCCAGAGTACGGAATTCGGCCAATCAGCGCTGGTCAATGCATTCTATTAGCCCGATGAAGTAGAGCTGAATGTGTGTGCTAAGCACACACATTCAGCACTGCTTCATCACGCCAATACAATGCATTAGCCAGTGCTGATTGGCCAGAGTACGGAATTCGGCCAATCAGCGCTGGCTCTGCTGGAGGAGGCGGAGTCTAAGGTCGGACCTGAATGGAGACTGGTGTGGAGCGATCTTAGACTCCGCCTCCTCCAGCAGAGCCAGCGCTGATTGGCCGAATTCCGTACTCTGGCCAATCAGCGCTGGCCAATGCATTCTATTAGCCCGATGAAGTAGAGCTGAATGTGTGTGCTAAGCACACACATTCAGCACTGCTTCATCACGCCAATACAATGCATTAGCCAGTGCTGATTGGCCAGAGTACGGAATTCGGCCAATCAGCACTGGCCAATGCATTCTATTAGCCCGATGAAGTAGAGCTGAATGTGTGTGTTAAGCACACACATTCAGCACTGCTTCATCACGCCAATACAATGCATTAGCCAGTGCTGATTGGCCAGAGTACGGAATTCGGCCAATCAGCGCTGGCCAATGCATTCTATTAGCCCGATGAAGTAGAGCTGAATGTGTGTGCTAAGCACACACATTCAGCACTGCTTCATCACGCCAATACAATGCATTAGCCAGTGCTGATTGGCCAGAGTACGGAATTCGGCCAATCAGCGCTGGCCAATGCATTCTATTAGCCCGATGAAGTAGAGCTGAATGTGTGTGCTAAGCACACACATTCAGCACTGCTTCATCACGCCAATACAATGCATTAGCCAGGTGCTGATTGGCCAGAGTAACGGAATTCGGCCAATCAGCGCTGGCTCTGCTGGAGGAGGCGGAGTCTAAGATCGCTCCACACCAGTCTCCATTCAGGTCTGACCTTAGACTCCGCCTCCTCCAGCAGAGCCAGCGCTGATTGGCCGAATTCCGTACTCTGGCCAATCAGCACTGGCTAATGCATTGTATTGGCGTGATGAAGCAGTGCTGAATGTGTGTGCTTAGCACACACATTCAGCTCTACTTCATCGGGCTAATAGAATGCATTGGCCAGCGCTGATTGGCCAGAGTACGGAATTCGGCCAATCAGCGCTGGCTCTGCTGGAGGAGGCGGAGTCTAAGATCGCTCCACACCAGTCTCCATTCAGGTCCGACCCTTAGACTCCGCCTCCTCCAGCAGAGCCAGCGCTGATTGGCCAGAGTACGGAATTCGGCCAATCAGCACTGGCTAATGCATTGTATTGGCGTGATGAAGCAGTGCTGAATGTGTGTGCTTAGCACACACATTCAGCTCTACTTCATCGGGCTAATAGAATGCATTGGCCAGCGCTGATTGGCCGAATTCCGTACTCTGGCCAATCAGCACTGGCTAATGCATTGTATTGGCGTGATGAAGCAGTGCTGAATGTGTGTGCTTAGCACACACATTCAGCTCTACTTCATCGGGCTAATAGAATGCATTGGCCAATCAGCGCTGGCCAATGCATTCTATTAGCGTGAACTGAGTTTGCACAGGGGTTCTAGTGCACCCTCGGCTCTGCTACATCAGATTGCTACATCTGATGTAGCAGTGCCGAGTGTGCATCAGATGTGTAGTTGAGCAAAACTGACTCAGCACTGCTAAGTCTCTGCATTCGCATAGGAATGCATTGGCCAGCCTTCGGCCAATCAGCGCTGGCTCTGCCGGAGGAGGCGGAGTCTAAGGTCGGACCTGAATGGAGACTGGTGTGGAGCGATCTTAGACTCCGCCTCCTCCAGCAGAGCCAGCGCTGATTGGTCGAGTTCCGTACTCTGGCCAATCAGCGCTGGGCCAATGCATTCTATTAGCCCGATGAAGTAGAGCTGAATGTGTGTGCTTAGCACACACATTCAGCTCTACTTCATCGGGCTAATAGAATGCATTGGCCAATCAGCGCTGGCCAATGCATTCTATTAGCTTGATGAAGCAGAGTGTGCACAAGGGTTCAAGCGCACCCTCGGCTCTGATGTAGCAGAGCCGAGGGTGCACAAGGGTTCAAGTGCACTCTCGGCTCTCCTACATCAGAGCCGAGGGTGCGCTTGAACCCTTGTGCAGCCTCAGCTCTGCTACATCAGAGCCGAGGGTGCGCTTGAACCCTTGTGCACACTCTGCTTCATCAAGCTAATAGAATGCATTGGCCAGCACTGATTGGCCAGAGTACGGAATTCGGCCAATCAGCGCTGGCCAATGCATCCCTATGGGAAAAAGTTTATCTCACAAAAATCACAATTACACACCCGATAGAGCCCCAAAAAGTTATTTTTAATAACATTCCCCCCTAAATAAAGGTTATCCCTAGCTATCCCTGCCTGTACAGCTATCCCTGTCTCATAGTCACAAAGTTCACATTCTCATATGACCCGGATTTGAAATCCACTATTCGTCTAAAATGGAGGTCACCTGATTTCAGCAGCCAATGACTTTTTTCCAATTTTTTTCAATGCCCCCGGTGTCGTAGTTCCTGTCCCACCTCCCCTGCGCTGTTATTGGTGCAAAAAAGGCGCCAGGGAAGGTGGGAGGGGAATCGAATTTTGGCGCACTTTACCACGCGGTGTTCGATTCGATTCGAACATGGCGAACACCCTGATATCCGATCGAACATGTGTTCGATAGAACACTGTTCGCTCATCTCTAGTTGTATGTATCATCCCAAATATTCTGCTTTATTCCTGCAGTTATACACAATGCCACATTTTTTATAGATATTGCAAGAGCTTCTGGGTAATGTTATGCAAATTAGACATCGGTGAGAATCACTTCACGTATTGCTTTTATCTGTGTGAATTAGTTAATTGTACTATTTGCAGCTTGGTGGTTATTACTGTCTACTAGAGATGAGCGAACAGTGTTCTATCGAACTCATGTTCGATCGGATATTAGGCTGTTCGGCATGTTCGAATCGAATCGAACACCGCGTGGTAAAGTGCGCCATTACTCGATTCCCCTCCCACCTTCCCTGGCGCCTTTTTTGCTCCAATAACAGCGCAGGGTAGGTGGGACAGGAACTACGACACCGGTGACGTTGAAAAAAGTAGGCAAAACCCATTGGCTGCCGAAAACATGTGACCTCTAATTTAAAAGAACAGCGCCGCCCAGCTTCGCGTCATTCTGAGCTTGCAATTCACCGGGGACGGAGGTTTCCGTCCAGCTAGCTAGGGCTTAGATTCTGGGTAGGCAGGGACAGGCTAGGATAGGAAGGAGAAGACAACCAACAGCTCTTGTAAGAGCTAAATTCCAGGGAGAAGCTTGTCAGTGTAACGTGGCACTGACGGGCTCAATCGCCGCAACCCAGCTTTCCCAGGATCCTGAATGGAATACACTGTCAGTGTATTCCCGTATACCCGATATATACCCCGATACCCGTTCCAACGGTGTGCCCCCCCACCTTCACCCCAGAAATACCCTGCAAGTCCCCTAGCAATAGAATTGGGGCTATATACACCCACAATTTTTACTACTGGTATACAGTGCCATTGTCTGACTGGGAATTCAAAGAATATATTGGGAATACAAATACCCTCATTTCTTGCTACTGCCATATAGTGCCAGTTTCTGACTGGTAATTCAAAGAATATATTGGGGTTACGTGCACCCACAATTTTTACTACTGGTATACAGTGCCATTGTCTGACTGGGAATTCAAACAATATATTGGGAATACAAATACCCTCATTTCTTGCTACTGCCATATAGTGCCAGTGTCTGACTGGGAATTCCAATAATATATTGGGGTTACGTGCACCCACAATTTTTACTACTGGTATACAGTGCCATTGTCTGACTGGGAATTCAAAGAGTATATTGGGAATACAAATACCCTCATTTCTTGCTACTGCCATATAGTGCCAGTTTCTGACTGGGAATTCAAAGAATATATTGGGGTTACGTGCACCCCCAATTTTTACTACTGGTATACAGTGCCATTGTCTGACTGGGAATTCAAAGAATATATTGGGGTTATAAATACCCTCATTTCTTGCTACTGCCATATAGTGCCAGTTTCTGACTGGTAATTCAAAGAATATATTGGGGTTACGTGCACCCACAATTTTTACTACTGGTATACAGTGCCATTGTCTGACTGGGAATTCAAAGAGTATATTGGGAATACAAATACCCTCATTTCTTGCTACTGCCATATAGTGCCAGTTTCTGACTGGTAATTCAAAGAATATATTGGGGTTACGTGCACCCACAATTTTTACTACTGGTATACAGTGCCATTGTCTGACTGGGAATTCAAAGAGTATATTGGGAATACAAATACCCTCATTTCTTGCTACTGCCATATAGTGCCAGTTTCTGACTGGGAATTCAAAGAATATATTGGGGTTACGTGCACCCACAATTTTTACTACTGGTATACAGTGCCATTGTCTGACTGGGAATTCAAAGAGTATATTGGGAATACAAATACCCTCATTTCTTGCTACTGCCATATAGTGCCAGTTTCTGACTGGTAATTCAAAGAATATATTGGGGTTACGTGCACCCACAATTTTTACTACTGGTATACAGTGCCATTGTCTGACTGGGAATTCAAAGAGTATATTGGGAATACAAATACCCTCATTTCTTGCTACTGCCATATAGTGCCAGTTTCTGACTGGGAATTCAAAGAATATATTGGGGTTACGTGCACCCACAATTTTTACTACTGGTATACAGTGCCATTGTCTGACTGGGAATTCAAAGAATATATTGGGGTTATAAATACCCTCATTTCTTGCTACTGCCATATAGTGCCAGTTTCTGACTGGTAATTCAAAGAATATATTGGGGTTACGTGCACCCACAATTTTTACTACTGGTATACAGTGCCATTGTCTGACTGGGAATTCAAAGAGTATATTGGGAATACAAATACCCTCATTTCTTGCTACTGCCATATAGTGCCAGTTTCTGACTGGTAATTCAAAGAATATATTGGGGTTACGTGCACCCACAATTTTTACTACTGGTATACAGTGCCATTGTCTGACTGGGAATTCAAAGAGTATATTGGGAATACAAATACCCTCATTTCTTGCTACTGCCATATAGTGCCAGTTTCTGACTGGGAATTCAAAGAATATATTGGGGTTACGTGCACCCACAATTTTTACTACTGGTATACAGTGCCATTGTCTGACTGGGAATTCAAAGAATATATTGGGGTTATAAATACCCTCATTTCTTGCTACTGCCATATAGTGCCAGTTTCTGACTGGTAATTCAAAGAATATATTGGGGTTACGTGCACCCACAATTTTTACTACTGGTATACAGTGCCATTGTCTGACTGGGAATTCAAAGAGTATATTGGGAATACAAATACCCTCATTTCTTGCTACTGCCATATAGTGCCAGTTTCTGACTGGGAATTCAAAGAATATATTGGGGTTACGTGCACCCACAATTTTTACTACTGGTATACAGTGCCATTGTCTGACTGGGAATTCAAAGAGTATATTGGGAATACAAATACCCTCATTTCTTGCTACTGCCATATAGTGCCAGTTTCTGACTGGGAATTCAAAGAATATATTGGGGTTACGTGCACCCACAATTTTTACTACTGGTATACAGTGCCATTGTCTGACTGGGAATTCAAAGAATATATTGGGGTTATAAATACCCTCATTTCTTGCTACTGCCATATAGTGCCAGTTTCTGACTGGTAATTCAAAGAATATATTGGGGTTACGTGCACCCACAATTTTTACTACTGGTATACAGTGCCATTGTCTGACTGGGAATTCAAAGAGTATATTGGGAATACAAATACCCTCATTTCTTGCTACTGCCATATAGTGCCAGTTTCTGACTGGGAATTCAAAGAATATATTGGGGTTACGTGCACCCCCAATTTTTACTACTGGTATACAGTGCCATTGTCTGACTGGGAATTCAAAGAATATATTGGGGTTATAAATACCCTCATTTCTTGCTACTGCCATATAGTGCCAGTTTCTGACTGGTAATTCAAAGAATATATGGGGGTTACGTGCACCCACAATTTTTACTACTGGTATACAGTGCCATTGTCTGACTGGGAATTCAAAGAGTATATTGGGAATACAAATACCCTCATTTCTTGCTACTGCCATATAGTGCCAGTTTCTGACTGGTAATTCAAAGAATATATTGGGGTTACGTGCACCCACAATTTTTACTACTGGTATACAGTGCCATTGTCTGACTGGGAATTCAAAGAGTATATTGGGAATACAAATACCCTCATTTCTTGCTACTGCCATATAGTGCCAGTTTCTGACTGGGAATTCAAAGAATATATTGGGGTTACGTGCACCCCCAATTTTTACTACTGGTATACAGTGCCATTGTCTGACTGGGAATTCAAAGAATATATTGGGGTTATAAATACCCTCATTTCTTGCTACTGCCATATAGTGCCAGTTTCTGACTGGTAATTCAAAGAATATATTGGGGTTACGTGCACCCACAATTTTTACTACTGGTATACAGTGCCATTGTCTGACTGGGAATTCAAAGAGTATATTGGGAATACAAATACCCTCATTTCTTGCTACTGCCATATAGTGCCAGTTTCTGACTGGTAATTCAAAGAATATATTGGGGTTACGTGCACCCACAATTTTTACTACTGGTATACAGTGCCATTGTCTGACTGGGAATTCAAAGAATATATTGGGAATACAAATACCCTCATTTCTTGCTACTGCCATATAGTGCCAGTGTCTGACTGGTAATTCAAAGAATATATTGGGGTTACGTGCACCCACAATTTTTACTACTGGTATACAGTGCCATTGTCTGACTGGGAATTCAAAGAGTATATTGGGAATACAAATACCCTCATTTCTTGCTACTGCCATATAGTGCCAGTTTCTGACTGGTAATTCAAAGAATATATTGGGGTTACGTGCACCCACAATTTTTACTACTGGTATACAGTGCCATTGTCTGACTGGGAATTCAAAGAGTATATTGGGAATACAAATACCCTCATTTCTTGCTACTGCCATATAGTGCCAGTGTCTGACTGGTAATTCAAAGAATATATTGGGGTTACGTGCACCCACAATTTTTACTACTGGTATACAGTGCCATTGTCTGACTGGGAATTCAAAGAGTATATTGGGAATACAAATACCCTCATTTCTTGCTACTGCCATATAGTGCCAGTTTCTGACTGGTAATTCAAAGAATATATTGGGGTTACGTGCACCCACAATTTTTACTACTGGTATACAGTGCCATTGTCTGACTGGGAATTCAAAGAGTATATTGGGAATACAAATACCCTCATTTCTTGCTACTGCCATATAGTGCCAGTTTCTGACTGGGAATTCAAAGAATATATTGGGGTTACGTGCACCCCCAATTTTTACTACTGGTATACAGTGCCATTGTCTGACTGGGAATTCAAAGAATATATTGGGGTTATAAATACCCTCATTTCTTGCTACTGCCATATAGTGCCAGTTTCTGACTGGTAATTCAAAGAATATATTGGGGTTACGTGCACCCACAATTTTTACTACTGGTATACAGTGCCATTGTCTGACTGGGAATTCAAAGAGTATATTGGGAATACAAATACCCTCATTTCTTGCTACTGCCATATAGTGCCAGTTTCTGACTGGGAATTCAAAGAATATATTGGGGTTACGTGCACCCACAATTTTTACTACTGGTATACAGTGCCATTGTCTGACTGGGAATTCAAAGAATATATTGGGGTTATAAATACCCTCATTTCTTGCTACTGCCATATAGTGCCAGTTTCTGACTGGTAATTCAAAGAATATATTGGGGTTACGTGCACCCACAATTTTTACTACTGGTATACAGTGCCATTGTCTGACTGGGAATTCAAAGAGTATATTGGGAATACAAATACCCTCATTTCTTGCTACTGCCATATAGTGCCAGTTTCTGACTGGGAATTCAAAGAATATATTGGGGTTACGTGCACCCACAATTTTTACTACTGGTATACAGTGCCATTGTCTGACTGGGAATTCAAAGAATATATTGGGAATACAAATACCCTCATTTCTTGCTACTGCCATATAGTGCCAGTGTCTGACTGGTAATTCAAAGAATATATTGGGGTTACGTGCACCCACAATTTTTACTACTGGTATACAGTGCCATTGTCTGACTGGGAATTCAAAGAGTATATTGGGAATACAAATACCCTCATTTCTTGCTACTGCCATATAGTGCCAGTTTCTGACTGGGAATTCAAAGAATATATTGGGGTTACGTGCACCCACAATTTTTACTACTGGTATACAGTGCCAATTTCTAACTAGGAATTCAAAATGCGCAAGGCTCCCGGAAAGGGACGTGGACGAGGCCGTGGGCGAGGTCGGGGGAATGGTTCTGGGGAGCAAGGTAGCAGTGAAGCCACAGGGCGTCCCGTGCCTACTCCTGTGGGGCAGCAAGCATTGCGCCACTCCACAGTGCCAGGGTTGCTTGCCACATTAACTAAACTGCAGGGTACAAACCTTAGTAGGCCCGAGAACCAGGAACAGGTCTTGCAATGGCTGTCAGAGAACGCTTACAGCACATTGTCCAGCAGCCAGTCAGACTCTGCCTCCTCTCCTCCTATTACCCAACAGTCTTGTCTTCCTTCCTTCCAAAATTCCGAAGCTTTACAGAACAATAACCCAAACTGTCCCTGCTCCCCAGAGCTGTTCTCCGCTCCTTTCATTGTCCCTCAACCTGCCTCTCCACGTCACGATTCCACGAACCTAACAGAGGAGCATCTGTGTCCAGATGCTCAAACACTAGAGTCTCCTCCATCTCCGTTCGATTTGGTGGTGGATGACCAGCAACCCACCCTCATCGACGATGATGTGACGCAGTTGCCGTCAGGGCATCCAGTTGACCGGCGCATTGTGCGGGAGGAGGAGATGAGACAGGAGTTGGAAGAGGAAGTGGTGGATGATGAGGACACTGACCCGACCTGGACAGGGGGGATGTCAAGCGGGGAAAGTAGTGTGGATGTTGAGGCAGGTGCAGCACCAAAAAGGGTAGCTAGAGGCAGAGGCAGAGGTCAGCAGCTTAGGCGAAGCCAGGCCACACCCGGAATCTCCCAAGATGTTCCAGTTCGTACCCAGCCCCGAAAAACTCCCACCTCGAGGGCACGTTTCTCGAAGGTGTGGAGTTTTTTCAAGGAATGCGCCGAGGACAGATATAGTGTTGTCTGCACAATTTGCCTCTCGAAATTGATTAGGGGCTCTGAGAAGAGCAACCTGTCCACCACTTCAATGCGCCGTCATTTGGAATCCAAGCACTGGAATCAGTGGCAGGCAGCAACGGCAGGACAAAGGCCGCCTGCCGTTCACGCCACTGCCACTGCCTCTGCCTCTGCCTCTGCCACTGCCACTGCTGACTGTGCTGGCGATGCACTCCAGAGGACGAGCCAGGACACCACTTCATCTGCCTCCGCCACTTTGTTGACTTCTACCTCATCCTCCCCTGGTCCTGTCTTATCTCCTTCTCCTGCACCATCAAAGGCACCATCAGGCGTTTCTTTACAACAACCCACCATCTCTCAGACATTGGAGCGGCGGCAGAAATACACTGCTAACCACCCACACGCGCAAGCCTTGAACGCCAACATCGCTAAACTGCTGGCCCAGGAGATGTTGGCGTTCCGGCTTGTTGAAACTCCCGCCTTCCTGGACCTGATGGCAACTGCGGCACCTCGCTATGCCGTCCCTAGCCGTCACTACTTCTCCCGGTGTGCCGTCCCCGCCTTGCACCAGCACGTGTCACTCAACATCAGGCGGGCCCTTAGTTCCGCGCTTTGCACAAAGGTCCACTTGACCACCGACGCGTGGACAAGTGCATGCGGACAGGGACGCTACATTTCACTGACGGCACACTGGGTGAATGTAGTTGAGGCTGGGACTGCTTCCCAAACTGGCCCGGTGTACCTCGTCTCCCCGCCTAACATTCCTGGCAGGGACACGAGAAGAACACCCCCCTCCTCCTCCTCCTCTACCGCCTCCTCCTCCGCCACCGCCTCCTCCTCCGCCACCGCCTCCTCCTCCGCTGTTAGATTGACCCCAGCTACGAGTTGGAAACGTTGCAGCACTGGCGTTGGTAGACATCAGCAGGCTGTGCTGAAGCTGATCAGCTTGGGGGACAGACAGCACACTGCCTCCGAGGTGAGGGATGCCCTCCTCGATGAGACGGCAATATGGTTTGAGCCGCTGCACCTGGGCCCAGGCATGGTCGTTTGTGATAACGGCCGGAACCTGGTAGCAGCTCTGGAGCTTGCCGGACTCCAACATGTTCCATGCCTGGCCCACGTCTTCAACCTAGTGGTGCAACGTTTCCTAAAGAGCTACCCCAATGTTCCAGAGCTACTGGTGAAAGTGCGGCGCATGTGCGCCCACTTTCGCAAGTCGACAGTAGCCGCTGCTAGCTTAAAATCTCTCCAGCAACGCCTGCATGTGCCACAACACCGGCTTTTGTGCGACGTCCCCACACGCTGGAACTCAACGTTTCAGATGTTGAATAGAGTGGTTGAGCAGCAGAGACCTTTGATGGAATACCAGCTACAAAACCCTAGGGTGCCACAAAGTCAGCTGCCTCAGTTTCACATCCATGAGTGGCCATGGATGAGAGACCTTTGTGACATCCTACGGGTCTTTGAGGAGTCCACAAGGAGGGTGAGCTCTGAGGATGCGATGGTGAGCCTTACAATCCCGCTCTTGTGTGTTCTGAGAGAATCCCTGATTGACATCAGGGATAACTCAGATCACACAGAGGAGTTAGGGATAGCATCCGATCCGTCACAGCTGGAGAGTAGGTCCACACATCTGTCCGCTTCACTGCGTTTAATGGAGGAGGAGGAGGAGGAGGAGGAGGAGGAAGAAGAGTTGTCCGATGATGTGATGGTGATACAGGAGGCTTCCGGGCAACTTCGAATCGTCCCATTGTTGCAGCGCGGATGGGTAGACATGGAGGATGAGGAGGAAATGGAGATTGAACTTTCCGGTGGGGCCAGAGGAGTCATGCCAACTAACACTGTGGCAGACATGGCTGAGTTCATGTTGGGGTGCTTTACAACCGACAAGCGTATTGTCAAAATCATGGAGGACAACCAGTACTGGATCTTTGCTATCCTTGACCCCCGGTATAAAAACAACATCTCGTCTTTTATTCCGGTAGAGGGGAGGGCCAATCGCATCAATGCTTGCCACAGGCAATTGGTGCAGAATATGATGGAGATGTTTCCAGCATGTGACGTTGGCGGCAGGGAGGGCAGTTCCTCCAGTAGGCAACCAAGTTCTCACCGGTCCACACAAACGAGGGGCACACTGTCTAAGGTCTGGGACACCTTGATGGCACCCCCTCGCCAAAGTGCCGCCACGGAGGGTCCTAGTGTCACCAGGCGTGAGAAGTATAGGCGCATGTTGCGGGAATACCTTTCCGACCACAGCCCTGTCCTCTCCGACCCCTCTGCGCCCTACACGTATTGGGTGTCGAAGTTGGACCTGTGGCTTGAACTTGCCCTATATGCCTTGGAGGTGCTGTCCTGTCCTGCCGCCAGCGTCCTATCTGAGAGGGTGTTCAGTGCAGCCGGTGGCATCATCACTGACAAGCGCACCCGTCTGTCAGCTGAGAGTGCCGACCGGCTCACTTTGATAAAAATGAACCACCACTGGATAGAGCCTTCATTTTTGTGCCCACCTGTGTAAAGCACCCCAACATGAAACTCCATGTCTGTACTCAACCTCTCCAATTCCTCCGCATCCTCATACTCATCCACCATAAGCGTTGCACAATTCTGCTAATACTAGGCTCCCTCCAACATGATTTCCCCCAACTCTGCTGGTTAGAGGCTCCCTCCACCCTGATTTCCACCAACTCTGCTGGTTAGAGGCTCCCTCCACCCTGCTTTCCCACAACTCTGCTGGTTAGAGGCTCCTTCCACCATGAATTTGCCCAAACTGGGCTGTTTAGAGGCTCCCTCCACCATGAATTGGTCCAAACTGGGTTTTTTAGAGGCTCCCTCCACCATGAATTGGTCCAAACTGGGCTGGTTAGAGGCTCCCTCCACCATGAATTGGTCCAAACTGGGCTGGTTAGAGGCTCCCTCCACCATGAATTTGCCCAAACTGGGCTGTTTAGAGGCTCCCTCCACCATGAATTTGCCCAAACTGGGCTGGTTAGAGGCTCCCTCCACCATGAATTGGTCCAAACTGGGCTGGTTAGAGGCTCCCTCCACCATGAATTTGCCCAAACTGGGCTGTTTAGAGGCTCCCTCCACCATGAATTTGCCCAAACTGGGCTGGTTAGAGGCTCCCTCCACCATGAATTGGTCCAAACGGGTTTTTAGAGGCTCCCTTCACCATGAATTGGTCCAAACTTGGCTGTTTAGAGGCTCCCTCCACCATGAATTGGTCCAAACTGGGGTGGTTAGAGGCTCCCTCCACCATGAATTTGCCCAAACTGGGCTGTTTAGAGGCTCCCTCCACCATGAATTTGCCCAAACTGGGCTGGTTAGAGGCTCCCTCCACCATGAATTGGTCCAAACTGGGCTGGTTAGAGGCTCCCTCCACCATGAATTTGCCCAAACTGGGCTGTTTAGAGGCTCCCTCCACCATGAATTTGCCCAAACTGGGCTGGTTAGAGGCTCCCTCCACCATGAATTGGTCCAAACTGGGCTGGTTAGAGGCTCCCTCCACCATGAATTGGTCCAAACTGGGCTGGTTAGAGGCTCCCTCCACCATGAATTTCCCAAAACTTGGCTGTTTAGAGGCTCCCTCCACCATTAATTGGTCCAAACTGGGCTGGTTAGAGGCTCCCTCCACCATGAATTTGCCCAAACTGGGCTGTTTAGAGGCTCCCTCCACCATGAATTTGCCCAAACTGGGCTGGTTAGAGGCTCCCTCCACCATGAATTGGTCCAAACTGGGGTTTTTAGAGGCTCCCTCCACCATGAATTGGTCCAAACTTGGCTGTTTAGAGGCTCCCTCCACCATGAATTGGTCCAAACTGGGGTGGTTAGAGGCTCCCTCCACCATTAATTGGTCCAAACTGGGCTGGTTAGAGGCTCCCTCCACAATTAATTGGTCCAAACTGGGCTAATTAGAGGCTCCCTCCACCATGAATTGGTCCAAACTGGGTTTTTTAGAGGCTCCCTCCACCATGAATTTGCCCAAACTGGGCTGTTTAGAGGCTCCCTCCACCATGAATTGGTCCAAACTGGGCTGGTTAGAGGCTCCCTCCACCATGAATTTCCCAAAACTTGGCTGTTTAGAGGCTCCCTCCACCATTAATTGGTCCAAACTGGGCTGGTTAGAGGCTCCCTCCACCATTAATTGGTCCAAACTGGGCTGGTTAGAGGCTCCCTCCACCATGAATTTCCCAAAACTTGGCTGTTTAGAGGCTCCCTCCACCATTAATTGGTCCAAACTGGGCTGGTTAGAGGCTCCCTCCACCATGAATTTGCCCAAACTGGGCTGTTTAGAGGCTCCCTCCACCATGAATTGGTCCAAACTGGGCTGGTTAGAGGCTCCCTCCACCATGAATTGGTCCAAACTGGGCTGGTTAGAGGCTCCCTCCACCATGAATTTCCCAAAACTTGGCTGTTTAGAGGCTCCCTCCACCATTAATTGGTCCAAACTGGGCTGGTTAGAGGCTCCCTCCACCATGAATTTGCCCAAACTGGGCTGTTTAGAGGCTCCCTCCACCATGAATTTGCCCAAACTGGGCTGGTTAGAGGCTCCCTCCACCATGAATTGGTCCAAACTGGGGTTTTTAGAGGCTCCCTCCACCATGAATTGGTCCAAACTTGGCTGTTTAGAGGCTCCCTCCACCATGAATTGGTCCAAACTGGGGTGGTTAGAGGCTCCCTCCACCATTAATTGGTCCAAACTGGGCTGGTTAGAGGCTCCCTCCACCATGAATTTCCCAAAACTTGGCTGTTTAGAGGCTCCCTCCACCATTAATTGGTCCAAACTGGGCTGGTTAGAGGCTCCCTCCACCATGAATTTGCCCAAACTGGGCTGTTTAGAGGCTCCCTCCACCATGAATTTGCCCAAACTGGGCTGGTTAGAGGCTCCCTCCACCATGAATTGGTCCAAACTGGGCTGGTTAGAGGCTCCCTCCACCATGAATTTGCCCAAACTGGGCTGTTTAGAGGCTCCCTCCACCATGAATTTGCCCAAACTGGGCTGGTTAGAGGCTCCCTCCACCATGAATTGGTCCAAACGGGTTTTTAGAGGCTCCCTTCACCATGAATTGGTCCAAACTTGGCTGTTTAGAGGCTCCCTCCACCATGAATTGGTCCAAACTGGGGTGGTTAGAGGCTCCCTCCACCATGAATTTGCCCAAACTGGGCTGTTTAGAGGCTCCCTCCACCATGAATTGGTCCAAACTGGGTTTTTTAGAGGCTCCCTCCACCATGAATTGGTCCAAACTGGGCTGGTTAGAGGCTCCCTCCACCATGAATTGGTCCAAACTGGGGTGGTTAGAGGCTCCCTCCACCATTAATTGGTCCAAACTGGGCTGGTTAGAGGCTCCCTCCACCATTAATTGGTCCAAACTGGGCTGGTTAGAGGCTCCCTCCACCATGAATTTGCCCAAACTGGGCTGGTTAGAGGCTCCCTCCACCATGAATTGGTCCAAACTGGGGTTTTTAGAGGCTCCCTCCACCATGAATTGGTCCAAACGGGTTTTTAGAGGCTCCCTTCACCATGAATTGGTCCAAACTTGGCTGTTTAGAGGCTCCCTCCACCATGAATTGGTCCAAACTGGGGTGGTTAGAGGCTCCCTCCACCATTAATTGGTCCAAACTGGGCTGGTTAGAGGCTCCCTCCACAATTAATTGGTCCAAACTGGGCTAATTAGAGGCTCCCTCCACCATGAATTGGTCCAAACTGGGTTTTTTAGAGGCTCCCTCCACCATGAATTTGCCCAAACTGGGCTGTTTAGAGGCTCCCTCCACCATGAATTGGTCCAAACTGGGCTGGTTAGAGGCTCCCTCCACCATGAATTGGTCCAAACTGGGGTTTTTAGAGGCTCCCTCCACCATGAATTGGTCCAAACGGGTTTTTAGAGGCTCCCTTCACCATGAATTGGTCCAAACTTGGCTGTTTAGAGGCTCCCTCCACCATGAATTGGTCCAAACTGGGGTGGTTAGAGGCTCCCTCCACCATGAATTTGCCCAAACTGGGCTGTTTAGAGGCTCCCTCCACCATGAATTGGTCCAAACTGGGCTGGTTAGAGGCTCCCTCCACCATGAATTTGCCCAAACTGGGCTGGTTAGAGGCTCCCTCCACCATGAATTGGTCCAAACTGGGGTTTTTAGAGGCTCCCTCCACCATGAATTGGTCCAAACTGGGGTTTTTAGAGTCTCCCTCCACCATGAATTGGTCCAAACTGGGGTTTTTAGAGGCTCCCTCCACCATGAATTTGCCCAAACTCTGCTGGTTAGAGGCTCAATCCACCCTGATTTTCAAAACAAATGTTGGTGCCAACCTCAACTTACTACAAGGGCCAAATTCACTGCTGGTGACAAGCTCTCCTCACTGCAAGTGCCAAATACACATGTTTCAAGGTGTTTTCCTACTGTCAGAGAGGTGGTATTGAGTGTGTAAAGTGTGTAGTTGTTAGGCTGTGATGTTGGGGTAATAGAGGGTCTTTGGTGTGTTAGATGCCCCCAGACATGCTTCCCCTGCTGTCCCAGTGTCATTCCAGAGGTGTTGGCATCATTTCCTGGGGTGTCATAGTGGACTTGGTGACCCTCCAGACACGGATTTGGGTTTCCCCCTTAACGAGTATCTGTTCCCCATAGACTATAATGGGGTTCGAAACCCGTTCGAACACACGAACATTGAGCGGCTGTTCGAATCGAATTTCGAACCTCGAACATTTTAGTGTTCGCTCATCTCTACTGTCTACACCTTTTATAAGTTTGAGTGCTCAGTTATTTTACATAAGTAAAGGTATATGCTTATTCTTAAGTGGAAAAGCTATGAAATGGAAACACATTTATTTAACACACATCCTATTAAAACTGAATATTATTTGAAGATATAATTAAAGAAGGTGACTATAAATACTTGTAAATGTGTTCATAGAAATGACTGTGGGATGCATATGGGGAGGAAAAAATCCACAATGCATGAATACGGATACTGCATTAATGTGTGAGACACCAAATATGCTGTGTATACTGAGAATAAGAACTCCAAATTGTAAAAATATTTGCAAACACTTATAACCTTCTTATTTCAGATAATCTTTAGAATATTTCTCCAAAGTCAGCAGGACTCCCTATAGATTAGGCAAAGACCCTACCTTTCTGATAGCGCTCACCATGTATACAGTTCAGAAAGATGACAAAAAGAAGAAGGGATGGGCACCATGCAAATTAATTAAAATATAGATAAATCCATATAATAAAGTGGGGTACATGGAGTGCAGTGGTCCAGGTCAAATAGCATACTGTGAACTAAAAGAATTAAAAATTGACTGGCAAAAAAACACACAAGGACAAAAAGAAAAAAGAAAAACAATTAGCGACCTCATTGGGAGTGGCTAACAATATTGGATCCACTCCTCCCAGCATCAAGATAGAGAGAACTACAACCTATCTCATAAACATCCCCAAGAACATGGCCCATGTGACAATGTACATGTACATCACAATCTATCTAAGGAACAACGTGATTCACAGCATCCATTCAGCCAATTTCTACAACACTCAATTCCTCTTTTAAGACACCTACCATTCCCCTTTCCCATTCACATAATGATAAAATCTCCTTCAGATACGCTCAAACCTGAGACAGATCTGTTATAGTTGAGTGCATTTGAAGGTTGAATGCATCATCGGCTGTCATCACCATGACAATGATAACCATGTCCTCCTTGCTGCTAGTCTTCCTATTAGCCTGATGTGTTCCAGCCTGAAACACGTCACAGGCTGTCCACATGGAGTGATGTCATTGTGTTACACTATACCACACATGGCCCCTACTGGACACTTAGAGCACACAGCTTCAATAGGTAAGCTCCTCAACTATCGCCCTTACCACGTATCTGCTTAGTGTGCCTTCTCTAACTTACCAAGTAGCCTAGTGTATCTTTCTATGCCTCTCCATTTGTACCACTGACCTAGGTTGCATATTATTTCCACTTCTCACACACCCATACTATTTCCAACCCTGTCCACCAACCCTAATTTCTTTAGCCACTTCCACCTATGTTACTTAGATTTGTTGTCATATACAGATCCATGCATGCTTTAATTCTTGTTCACCTTTGTTCTGTCTCCTTCCTCATTTCCTCCACTAAGTTTACTAAGGCTTATGAACTGCCTTGCTCAACTTATTCATTTTGGTGTACCTCTCTACCTTTTCTAACTTCCCCTTCCCTGGTTACCAGACATTCTATATTAACACCTAAGGTCAATTTTGTTTTGAATTTTTTTTCTCCCTCTCCCCCTTCCCCTATTTCATCAAACACCTCCTCCCCCAGTTTATATATGCTAAACCATCTATTAAAAAACCCTACTGTAGACTGTATTGTATTCGTGTTCATCCTAGGACTAATGTTTGTGCTTTTTGAACCATCCTAGCTAATATATATAGAAAAGAAGAAAAAAAGAAGTGTATATATATATATATATATATATATATATATATAGTGTATATATATATATATATATATATATATATATATACACACACACACACACACACACACACACACACATATAATCATGGCTCATGGCCATAAGTGTTGACACCTCTTATACTTTTCCAGAAAATCAAATAATTTCTCCCTGAAATTATTGCAGCTACACATGTTTATTTCCTTTGTGTGTATTTGAAAAAATAAAATAAAAAATGATATAATTTCACACAAGAGAAATGGGCCAAACAAAATTACTAGAATCCTCAACTTAATATGTGGTTGCACAACCCTGTAGAAAAAAAATAACTGAAATCAATCGCTTCCTATAACCATCAACAAGCTTCTTGCAGCTCTCAACTGGAATTTTGGACCATCTTCTTTTCTAAATTGCTCCAGGTCTCTTATATGGTGTCATCTGTCCACAAGATGTTTTACCAGAAGGATTCTGGCAGCAGTGGGGTTCTCCTGGGTCTCCTGCCATAGCGTTTCATTTCATTCAAATTTCGATGGATAGTTCACACTAAAACTGATGCTCCCTGAGACTTGATTGGGGCTGCTTATCCATCATCTGGACTATCATGTATTGCAACCTTTCATCAATTTTTATCTTCTGTCTGTTGTAATTTTTTTGACTATGTTGTGCACAGTGAAAAAAGTAACATTGAAATCTCTGGAGATGGACTTTTAACCTTGAGATTGTTGATATTTTTCCATAACTTTGGTTTTCAAGTCATCAGACAGTTCTCTTCTCCTCTTTCTGTTCTCCATGCTCAGTGTGACACATACAGACACACAATGCAAAGATTGAGTAAGTTTCTCTCCATTTTATCTAGTTTCAGGTATGATTTTTATATTGCCCACACCTGTTACTTGCCACAATTGAGCTTGAAACTATTTTGTCCAGCCCATTTTCTGAGATTTGTGTTAAGTTATGTCAAAATTGCCTTTTTTTTTCTTTGTTTGTTTGTGTAAAATGACCATGTCCTGAATTGGATAAAAAGATTAAAAAAAATAAATAAAAATAAATTACATTAGAACTATTGCAGTCTTCAGCAGGAGTGCCAGAAGTGAGCATCAATTTTTTAGTGTTCCTGAATTTTGAACAGTTGCGATAAAGTGTAAGTGATAATGAAGCAATAATGAGTTATTCATATGTGCAAGAAAAATTAGTAAGTTCATTAGTAAGATAATTAGTTTTAATTATTCTTTATTGCCAGGAGGTGTAAATCAATAGAAGTCATGATTGGCAAATCAGTGTGTCAATGCAATCATTGATAACTTATTCACATGTAATCTTGCCCATATTACTCAGAGAATTATTGCCGCACAGTTTGACATACATGCATATTACTGAAATGTACTCAGCCAAAATATAAAAAACTGAAAATAAAGCTACTCTTAAATCCAGTGTCCCTTTCCAAACACTGATACTGATATTATTTGGGTTACATTTTTAAGGTGAGCCTCCATATTTATTTAATTTATTAATTTTTTCCTCCTTAGGATTTTCTGTATCTAAATCAACATTGACTCCACTTGGTCAACTAAATGTGTATTCTTAATACACATACCCACTAGAGTCTCTATGTAGTAATGAAAAGTAAATCACTGGTGATATAATATAAAGCGTATATTGGAAATATTTGCATCTCTTCTGTGTTTTTAACCAACCCATCATTTTGGTTTATTGGTAATTAGAGATGAGCGAGTACTGTTCGGATCAGCCAATCCGAACAGCACGCACGCATTGAAATGAATGGAAGCACCTGGTACTTACGCTTTGACGCCGGCCGCTTAACCGTGCCGGCTACGTCCATTCATTTCAATGCGTGCGTGCTGTTCGGATCGGCTGATCCAAACAGTTACTTCGAAGTGGGAATCCAGCACGCAAAAAACTTCTTAAAATTCCATGTTTATTGAAAAACTTGTGTTAAAAATATACACATATGAATCCATCGGTAGTGGTAGCCCCCATGCGAGAGAAAAGCAACCAAACTAACGCATTTCGGAAATGGGTTCCTTAATCGTAGCTGACTGATCCGAACAGTACTCGCTCATCTCTATTGGTAATGTTTAACCCTTTCCTCATGAGTCTCTTTCCACGGCAGCCACTCAGGAGCTTAGAGGCTGCCATAGCTTCTGGTCTCTAATGTATTACATAGTGGAAACCTGGTGGCAGTGCCAGAGATCCAAGCTTATTCTAATCGCAGACATTACTTGACAGTTGGGAGCCTACTTAAGGCTCCAGGCTTGTCACTGGTATAGTTCTATTCCAAGCTGCCCTAGGCAGATAGATTTTACAATACATTGCAGTGTATTGTACTAATGATCAGACCCCAGAGTCAAAAAAATTTAATAAATTACATTAGACATTCCCCAAAATGGTACACATAAAAAGTACACCTGGCACCTCAAAACAAGATGCCTTATCCAGTATGGAGAAAAAGATATGGAAGTCAGAATATGGCCATCTAAGAAAATTATATTTTTCAAGTTTTTGGTAACTATAGATAAATTTGGTATCACTATAACAATAATCACCTGCAGAATACAGATAACTTGTTATTTTGGCAGAACAGTGAACGCTGTGAAAACAAAACCCACAGGAAAGTGCCGCAAATGTAGTTTATGTTAAATCCAACCCATTCTGATAAATTTCCATCTTCCCAAGACATTGTATGGAATATTAATTAATAGCATTAAAAAGTACAATTTCTCCCTTAAAAATGTAAGCCCGCATACAGCTTTGTGAACGTAAAAATAAAAAAAGTTGCAGGTTTTAAAAAGCAGGGAGTAAGAAATGAAAAATGGCTGCAGCGGGAACTGGTTCCGATTTTCCATCCCTCTTAGTGTTACATGGTCTGTGTCCGAATTTAAAAAAACGGTTTTGCGGCGGAAAGCATAAAACAGCATGCAGAAGACGGAAACCACAGAACGGACAGCTGAACGCAGGTGTGAACCTAGCATCACTAAGTATAATACTAGGCCTTGGATTCCGTCGCACTTTCATCCCAAATCTCCTAGCCTTTACGTTCTTCCCTCGCACTTCCTGAGGGTTTGGGATCTGGTATGTTCTACTGGCCGCTTAGCTCGTGTTCCTGGCCCCTTGACTCCCCTCTTTGATAATCCTATGTTCCCCCCCGGGTGCTCTGTGGATCGGTTCCTCTGTTGGGAAAGAGAGAATAACACCCGTCTTCAGGAAGTGGCAGGCGATTCCCCGCTTCTTCCTTTTGTTCAATTCTGTAACTCTCACCCTGACTTGCGCCTCTCTTGGTTGGAGCACACCCAGCTTCATTCCTTTTTTACGCGGTTCTCTCTTGCTCCTCAACTTTCCTCACCAGCCTTAGCTTTGGAATCTTGTATTAGTGGACGTTCCTCCCCCCCTCGCGCTCTTTCGTTGCTGTATGATATCCTTCTCACGGACGCCACGGTGGAACTCCCCTCCTATGTGGCGGCTTGGAATTCTGATCTCCCTGTACGTCTTTCATCTGCGGATTGGGACAGATCCTTCCTGCTCTCTTTCAAAATGGCCCTTCCGTGTAGTGCTCAGGAAAGGAATTTTAAGATCCTCTCTCGGTGGTATAGGTGTCCAGTGCTTCTTCATAGGATCTTCCCTGCTGTTTCCGACTTGTATTGGCGCTGTGGCTCCGCTAGGGGTACTATGCTTCATATTTGGTGGGACTGTGACGTTCTGCGGCCTTTCTGGGACGCGGTCTTCTCATTGTATTCCAGGGTAAGTGGGCGTTCTTTAACTGCTTCTCCGCAGTTAGCGCTCCTGTCGGTCATACCTGGCAAGCTGTCAGCAATAGAGATGAGCGAACACTAAAATGTTCGAGGTTCGAAATTCGATTCGAACAGCCGCTCAATGTTCGTGTGTTCGAACGGGTTTCGAACCCCATTATAGTCTATGGGGAACAGATACTCGTTAAGGGGGAAACCCAAATCCGTGTCTGGAGGGTCACCAAGTCCACTATGACACCCCAGGAAATGATGCCAACACCTCTGGAATGACACTGGGACAGCAGGGGAAGCATGCCTGGGGGCATCTAACACACCAAAGACCCTCTATTACCCCAACATCACTGCCTAACAACTACACACTTTCCACATTCAAAAAAACCTCTATCAAAGTGGGAAAATACCTGGAAACCTTCTTTACTCCCCAAATGGATGGACACAAACCCCAATTTAAGCTCAACAAACAGTAACAACCACCCCTTTAAATCACGTTCCCCATGACAACCACAAATGGAATAGGCAATGGGAATTCCAAAAGCCCTCACCCTTAACTGTCATTTTGAGTGTGTGTGTGTGTGTGTGTGTGTGTGTGTGTGTGATGTGGTAAGACCTTCCAAAATTCACTTTTCTAGCCCTTAACATGAGCCCTTCCAAACAAAGTTACATGACCTTAAGCTGAGCTACCAGCAGAGATTGAGGCCCTTGGCATGAGTAGAGCCTTGCACCAGCAGTGTTTTTGGCACTTAGGGTGAGTTGAGCCTTGTACCAGCGTGTGTCCCTTAACATCAGGCGGGCCGTAAGTTCTGCGCTTTGCACAAAAGTTCCACATTAACTAGGCTGAATGGTACAAAGATTAGTAGGCCCGAGAACCAGGAACAGGTCTTGCAATGGCTGTCGGATAACGCTTAAAGCACATTGTCCACCAGCCAGTCAGCCTCTACCTCCTCTTACCCAACAGTCTTGTCCTCCTTCCACCCAAAATTCCCAATCTTCTCAGAACAATAACCCCAACTGTCCCTGCTCCCCAGAGCTGTTCTCCCTTCCTTTGACTGTACCGCAACCTGCCCCTCCATTTCGCGATTCCACGGACCTAACAGACGAGTATCTGTGTCCAGATGCTCAAACACTAGAGTCTCCTCCATTCCATCTCCGGTCGATTTGGTGGCGGATGACCAGCAACCCACCCTCATCGACGACGATGAGACGCAGTTGCTGTCAGGGCAGCCAGTTGACATGCGCATTGTGCAGGAGGAGGAGGCGAGACAGGAGTTGGAAGAGGAGGTGGTGGACGACGAGGACACCGACCCCACCTGGACAAGGCAGATGTCAAGCTGGGAAAGTAGTGTGGATGTTGAGGCAGGTGCAGCACCAAAAAGGGTAGCTAGAGGCAGAGACATGTCCAGAGGCAGAGGTCAGCTGCTTTGCCGAAGCCAGGCCAGACCCGGAATGTCCGAAGATGTTCCCTTTTGTACCCAGCCCAGAAAAACTCCCCCATCGAGGGCACGTTTCTTGAAGGTGTAGAGTTTTTTCAAGGAATGCGCCGAGGACAGATATAGTGTCGTCTACACAATTTGCCTCTCGAAATCGAGTAGGGGCCCTGAGAAGAGCAACCTGTCCACCACTTCAATGCACCGTCATTTGGAATCCAAGCAATGGAATCAGTGGCAGGCAGCAACGGCAGGACAAACGTCGCCCGCCGTTCATGCCACTGCCTCTGCTCACAGTGCTGGCGATGCACTCCAGAGGACGAGCCAGGACATCACTTCATCTGCCTCCGCCACTTTGTTGACTTCTCCCTCATCCTCCCCTGTTTCTGTCTTATCTCCTTCTCCTGCACCATCAAAGGCACCATCAGGCGCTTCTTTACAACAACCCACCATCTCTCAGACATTGGAGCGCCGGCAGAAATACACTGCTAACCACCCACCCACGCAAGCCTAGAACGCCAACATCGCTAAACTGCTGGCCCAGGAGAGGTTGGCGTTCCGGCTTGTTGAAACTCCCGCCTTCCCGGACCTGATGGCAACTGTGGCACCTCACTATGCCGTCCCTAGCCGTCTCAACTTCTCCCGGTGTGGCGTCCCCGCCTTGCACCAGCACGTGTCACTCAACATCAGGTGGGCCCTTAGTTCCGCGCTTTGCTGCAAGGTCCACTTGACCACCGACACTTGGACAAGCGCCTGTGGTCAGGGATGCTGCAGTGCTTATCTTTAATGACAGGCAGGGTGAATGTGGTGGAGTCTGTTCCCCGGGTGCAAACTGGGGTGGCCTATCTCCTCTCCCAGGCCAAAATTCATGGCAGGAGTAGACTGAAACCCTACAACGCTGCAACCTCCACCACAGCTACTAGCGGCAAACGCTAAAACACTGGTGTGGGGAGACGTCAGCAGGCGGTGCTGAAGCTCATCAGCTTGGGGGACAGACAGCACAGTGCCTCTGAGGTCAGGGATGCCATCCTGGCTGAGATGGCATTTTTTTTTCCCTGCTACACCTGGGGCCTGGCATTTTTACGCCTGTGATAATGGCTGGAACCTGGTAGCGGCTCTGGAGCTTGCCAGCCTCCAACACGTTCCATGTTTGGCCCACGTCTAACCTAGTGGTGCAAAGTTTTTTAAAAACATACCCAAATGTACCGAAGCTACTGTTGAAAATGCGGCGCTTGTGCGCCCACTTTTGCAAGTGCACAGGAGTCGCTGCTAGCCTAAAAACACTCTAGCAAGGCCTACATCTGTCCAAACACAGGCTGTTGTCCGTCATTCACACACGCTGAAACCCTACAATACCATATCTTGAGCAGGGTGTGTGAGCTGCACAGACCTTTGATGGAGTTCCATCTACAAAACCCAAGGGTTCCTCAAAGTCAGCAACCAAAGTTTCTGCACCATGAGTTTCCAGGGGTGGCAGAGTTATGGCTAGGGGAAGAGGCATGGATAGGGATGATGTCTAGGGGCAAAAGCAGTGTGGATGTGGAGGCAAGCTAAGCAGGAAAAACTGGGGGTACAAGCTAAGGCATGGACTGGGGTGATGTCTAGGGGCAAAAGCAGTGTGGATGTGGAGGCAAGCTAAGCAGGAAAAACTGGGGGTACAAGCTAAGGCATGGACTGGGGTGATGTCTAGGGGCAAAAGCAGTGTGGATGTGGAGGCAAGCTAAGCAGGAAAAACTGGGGGTACAAGCTAAGGCATGGACTGGGGTGATGTCTAGGGGCAAAAGCAGTGTGGATGTGGAGGCAAGCAAAGCAGGGAAAATGGTGGCTAGAGGCAAAGGGATGTCCATAGGCAGCAAGGGCAAAGATGCAAAACTCTCCCGTTTCAAGAATTTTCCTGACTTGTTTCCCCACAAAACATTCCTGGGAGGAGGGCTGAAACACCACCCTCCTCCTCCTCCGCTGTTAGATTTACCCCAGCTACGAGCTGAAAACGCTGCAACACTGGTGTGGGGAGACGTCAGCAGGCTGGGCTGAAGCTCATCAGCTTGGGAGACGGACAGCACACTGCCTCTGAGGTCAGGGATGCCATCCTGGATGAGATGGCAATTTGTTTATCCCCGCTGCCCCTGCGGCCAGGTTTTTTAGCTTGTTGGAGGGCTCTGGAGCTTGCCAGCCTCCAACACGTTCCATGCCTGGCCCACATGTTCAATGTAGTGGTGCAATGATTTTTAAAAACATACCCCAAATTAGCTGAGCTAAGGGTGAAAGTGCGGCACTTGGACACCCACTTTCCCAAGTCTACAGTACCTGGAGCTAGCCGCAATACACTCCAGCAAGGCCTACATCTGCCTGAAGCACCTACTGTTGTGCGAGGTCACCACACGCTCTAACCCTAGATACCGTATGTTCAGCAGGGTGTGTGAGCAGCAGAGACCTTTGATGGAGTACCAGCTACAAAACCCAAGGGTTCCTCAGAGTCAGCTCCCTCACTTTCTGCACCATGAGTTTCCATGGGTGGCAGACTTATGGCTAGAGGCACAGGCATGGATAGGGGTGATGTGTAGGGGCAAAAGCAGTGTGGATGTGGAGGCAAGCTAAGCAGCAAAAACTGGGGGTACAAGCAGCCGGTGACATCATCACTGACAAGCACAGCTGTCTGTCAGCTGACAGGCTGACTTTCACCAAAATGAACAGACAATGGATAGACTCATCATATACATGTCAGTTACATGACAAATTTAGTGCAATTTGCAAGTCCAAGATGGTTTGGAGATCTGCGGAGAGGAATCTCACCACCTCTTGCGGGTGCCATCATTTGGAAGGCAAGCCCTGGGCTCAGTGGGTGAGAGCAAGCGCAGGATAATCGTCGTTTGGCCTGGCGGCCACTGCCTCTTCCACTGTTGACAGGGCTGGCGCTGCAGTCCAGACCAGGAGCCAGGACACCTCCACATCTGCCTCTGACACTTTGGGGAGTTCACCCTTATCCTCACCTTTTCCTGCCATTTCTCCTTTTGCCCGCGCCATCATGCGCCTCTTCCCAGCAACTCCCCATCTCCCAAGCCTTTCATTTCATGCTAAAGTACAGCGCAACCCACCCACATGCCCAAGGCTTCAACGGCCTCATCTCAAGAAATCTGGCCCAGGAGATGTTGGAATCCCGGCTGGGGGACACTCTGCCCTTTTTGGGCAGAGTGTCTACTGCGCCACCGCACTGTGCCGTCCACACCAGCACTTTCCCCCAAACATGAGGCGGTCCCTAAATTCAGCGCTTAGCCCTAAAGTTCCATGTGACCAGTTACGAATGGACAAGTGCATGCGGACAGGGACGCTACCTTTCAATTTGGGCACAGTGGTTGAATGTAGTTGAGGCGTGGACCGGGTCGCAAAATGTGGTGGCCTGACTTGTCTCCCCACACAACATTCCTGGGAGGAGGGCTGAAACACCACCCTCCTCCGCTGTTAAATTGACCCCAGCTACGAGCTGGAAACGCTGCAACACTGGTGTGGGGAGACGTCAGCGGGCCGTGCTGAAGCTCATCAGCTTGGGGGCCAGACAGCACACTGCCTACAAAGTGAGTCATGCCATCCTCGATGAGACGGCAATGTGGTTTTTGCCACTGCACCTGGGCCCAGGCATGTTGTCATGTGTGATAATGGCCATAACCTGGGATTGGCTCTGTAGCTTGGCAGCCTGCAACATATTCCATGCCTGGGCCACGTTTTTAACTCATTGCTGCTAATCTTTTGAAAAAGGTACCCCAATGTTCCTGAGCTACTGGTGAAAGTGTGGCGCTTGTGCGGATAGTTTTTAAAGTGTATAGTTGCCGCTGCTAGCCTCTATGCACTCCTACAACGCCTGTACCTGCTGGAACAACGGCTGTTGTGCGACGTCTCCACACTGCTGGCACTAAACATATCATGTGTTGAGCAGAGTGTGTGAGCAGCACAGACCTTTGATGTAGTTCCAACTCCAAAACCCTCGGGTTCGTCAAAGTCAACTCCCTCAGTTGCTCAACCATGAGTGGCCATGGGTGGCAGACTTATGTGAAATCCCATCCCATCCATTGCACTGGACACGAAACATTAGCATGCGCTCAGCACAACTTCGGATATGGCAGATGCGTTAAGCAGGGTGCAGGGTACAACACAGACCAGGCCCGAGCACCAGGAACAGGTGTTAGAAATACTGCAGCATCTGCCATTTCCTTCCAATTTTGGGGTTTTGGACCCGCCACCGACTTGTCTGGACCTAAGTGGGGATCATGAGACACAGTTGCCATCAAGGCAAGCTGTGGTCATGTGCGGTTTGCAGTAAGGGGGCAGTGCGCAATTGGAAGAGGAGTTGGTGGATGACGAGGCCACCGACCCCACATGGACAGGGGTGATGTCTAGGGGCTAAAGCAGTGTAGATGTAGAGGGAAGCTAAATCAACAAAAAACCTGGGTAGAAGCAAAGGCATAAACTGGGGTGATGTTTAGGGGTGAAAGCAGAGTAGATGTGGAGGGAAGCTAAGCAGCAAAAACAGTGGGTAGAAGCAAAGGCATGCAAAACTCTACCCTGTTGGAAGACTTATTCCTAGGTCTGGAACACGTTAATGGCCCCCCTGGACAAATTACTGCCACTCAGGGGCCTAGTGTCACCAGGAGGGACAAGTATAGGCGCATGTTGTGGGAATACCTGGCCGACACCAGCTCTGTCCTCTCCGATCCCTCTGTGCTCTACAGCCTAAACTTATTTTCTCATCTTTTTTTCTGAACTGCACATCTCTTGCCTGCTTCCTTTGGGATCTTAGAAATGGTGGTCCACTTCCACAGATGGTAACTTCAATAGACAGTGTAACGGGAGTAGCTGAGGGATCGCTGTCTTAACCACTTTTTGGCACAAAATTAACTTCCAAAGCCAAATATGGTGCAAGTATATGATGCAAGGACACCTACACACCTATCTCTGACACATTGGGGAGTTCACCCTCATGCGCCCTTTTGGCCTGCACCATCATGCGCCTCTTCCCAGCCACTCCACATTTCCCAAGCTTTTCATTGCAGGCAGAAGTACAATACAACCCACCCCCATGCCCAAGCCTGTAACAGCCTCATCGATAAACTGCTGGCCCTGGAGATGTTGGTGTTTGTTTATGCTTCTGGAGACCCAGGCCTTCCGTCAGCAGATGGCAGCTGGGGCACCTCCCTATGCTGGGCCTAGCCGTTACTACTTCTCTTGGTGTGCTGTCTCTGCCTTGCGCCTGCATGTGTCCCATAACATCAGTCGGGCCCAGAGCTCTGCGCTTTGCTGCAAGGTCCACTTGACCACCGACACATGGACAAGCGCCTGTGGTCAGGGATGCTGCAGTGCTTATCTTTAATGACAGGCAGGGTGAATGTGGTGGAGTCTGTTCCCCGGGTGCAAACTGGGGTGGCCTATCTCCTCTCCCAGGCCAAAATTCATGGCAGGAGTAGACTGAAACCCTACGAAGCTGCAACCTCCACCCCAGCTACTAGCGGAAAACACTGTAACACTGGCATGGGGAGATGTCAGTAGGCCGTGCTGAAACTGATCAGCTTGGGGGACAGACAGCACAGTGCCTCCGAGGTCAGGGATGCCATCCTGGCTGAGATGGCATTTTTTTTTCCCTGCTACACCTGGGGCCTGGCATTTTTGCGCCTGTGATAATGGCTGGAACCTGGTAGCAGATCTGGAGCTTGCCAGACTCAAACACGGTCCACGCATGGCCCACGTTTTCCAACTTGTTGGTGCCATGTTTCTTTGAAACCTACACCATTGTGCCTGATATACAGGTCAAAGTGGGGCCATTTTCGTAAGTGAGAACTAGCCTCTGCTAGGCAGAAAACATTCAGAGCACACTCCTCTCATCTTCGCACCGTTGGCTGGCGGAGGAAGACGAGGGGGTTGGAGTGGCATCTGATGTCCCTATCCCACACGAGGCTAGAGGGTGCACTTCAGTGCATCCCATTGCTTCACCACAAATGGTGTGAAGGGGAGTGGAAAATGGAGGAAATGGAGAGTGACCCTTACAGTTGGGGCCAGCAAAGGCATGCCAAGTAACACACTGGCACACATGGCTGACTTCATCTTGGGTTGCTTTTCAACACATATTTCACATCATGAAGAACAAATAATACTGGATTTTTTCAAGCCTCGAACCCCGGTCTAGGTCTAATGTCTGTTCCTTTCTTATATTAGGGGAGAGGGAAAAAAAATTACTTCAGTGATACGTTTAGCGTACATAGACTGACTATTAATGTGTATCCCACTTAGTGTTGTTAGGGTTACACACCGTCACAACCTGGCTAAAGCTTCTATAGCTGTTAATAAAGTCAACATAACTTTACGGTATCCAAAAAGACAGCTGGTACCGACAGAGAGCAAGACAAATGTCACCCAAAGCTGTGAGCTCTGAACACCCACAGTGACTTTGGCGTCATCATCATTATAAGGGAGCGGGTGGTAATAAATAACTTGGCAGTGCCTAAAACCCAAAAAGCTTATACAACTATATTTACATTAAGATACACAAATGAAACTTTTCAGTAGCATGTCATGAGACAAGCTGATAAGCTCTTCCTTTGTGCAGTGCTATTTGAAAGTTAAACGCTGCCTTTATTTTAATTCTGGAGAAGGTGCAGACATTAGATTTAGAACATGTTGTCTTCATTGTCCAAATCCTCTATATAGGTAACGCGTTTTTCGGGCCGAGCTGTCTGGGAACGAGCTGGTGCAGCACTGACAACCTGGGTGAATATGGCAAGAGCCTGAGATGTAGGGTGAATGAATCCCCAAATTATTTGTGGAATTCCCAGTGAGACAATGGCACTGTATACCAGTATTAAAAATTGTGGGTGCACATAACCCCCATATATTCTTTGAATTCCCAGTCAGACAATGGCACTGTATAGCAGTATTAAAAATTGTGGGTGCACGTAACCCCCATATATTCTTTGAATTCCCAGTCAGACAATGGCACTGTATACCAGTATTAAAAATTGTGGGTGCACATAACCCCCATATATTCTTTGAATTCCCAGTGAGACAATGGAACTGTATAGCAGTAGCAAAAATTGTGGGTGCACGTAACCCCCATATATTCTTTGAATTCCCAGTGAGACAAAGGAACTGTATAGCAGTATTAAAAATTGTGGGTGCACATAACCCCCATATATTTTTTGAATTCCCAGTCAGACAATGGCACTATATACCAGTAGTAAAAATTGTGGGTGCACATAACCCCAATATATTCTTTGAATTCCCAGTCAGACAATGGCACTGTATACCAGTATTAAAAATTGTGGGTGCACATAACCCCCATATATTCTTTGAATTCCCAGTGAGACAATGGAACTGTATAGCAGTAGCAAAAATTGTGGGTGCACGTCACCCCAATATATTCTTTGAATTCCCAGTGAGACAAAGGAACTGTATAGCAGTATTAAAAATTGTGGGTGCACATAACCCCCATATATTCTTTGAATTCCCAGTCAGACAATGGCACTATATACCAGTAGTAAAAATTGTGGGTGCACATAACCCCAATATATTCTTTGAATTCCCAGTCAGACAATGGCACTGTATACCAGTATTAAAAATTGTGGGTGCACATAACCCCCATATATTCTTTGAATTCCCAGTCAGACAATGGCACTGTATACCAGTATTAAAAATTGTGGGTGCACATAACCCCCATATATTCTTTGAATTCCCAGTGAGACAATGGAACTGTATAGCAGTAGCAAAAATTGTGGGTGCACGTCACCCCAATATATTCTTTGAATTCCCAGTCAGACAATGGCACTGTATACCAGTAGTAAAAATTGTGGGTGCACATAACCCCCATATATTCTTTGAATTCCCAGTCAGACAATGGCACTATATACCAGTAGTAAAAATTGTGGGTGCACATAACCCCAATATATTCTTTGAATTCCCAGTCAGACAATGGCACTGTATACCAGTATTAAAAATTGTGGGTGCACATAACCCCCATATATTCTTTGAATTCCCAGTCAGACAATGGCACTGTATACCAGTATTAAAAATTGTGGGTGCACATAACCCCCATATATTCTTTGAATTCCCAGTGAGACAATGGAACTGTATAGCAGTAGCAAAAATTGTGGGTGCACGTCACCCCAATATATTCTTTGAATTCCCAGTCAGACAATGGCACTGTATACCAGTAGTAAAAATTGTGGGTGCACATAACCCCCATATATTCTTTGAATTCCCAGTCAGACAATGGCACTGTATACCAGTATTAAAAATTGTGGGTGCACATAACCCCCATATATTCTTTGAATTCCCAGTCAGACAATGGCACTATATACCAGTAGTAAAAATTGTGGGTGCACATAACCCCAATATATTCTTTGAATTCCCAGTCAGACAATGGCACTGTATACCAGTATTAAAAATTGTGGGTGCACATAACCCCCATATATTCTTTGAATTCCCAGTCAGACAATGGCACTGTATACCAGTATTAAAAATTGTGGGTGCACATAACCCCCATATATTCTTTGAATTCCCAGTCAGACAATGGCACTGTATAGCAGTATTAAAAATTGTGGGTGCACATAACCCCCATATATTCTTTGAATTCCCAGTCAGACAATGGCACTATATACCAGTAGTAAAAATTGTGGGTGCACATAACCCCAATATATTCTTTGAATTCCCAGTCAGACAAAGGCACTGTATACCAGTATTAAAAATTGTGGGTGCACATAACCCCCATATATTCTTTGAATTCCCAGTCAGACAATGGCACTGTATACCAGTATTAAAAATTGTGGGTGCACATAACCCCCATATATTCTTTGAATTCCCAGTGAGACAAAGGAACTGTATAGCAGTATTAAAAATTGTGGGTGCACGTAACCCCCATATATTCTTTGAATTCCCAGTCAGACAATGGCACTGTATACCAGTATTAAAAATTGTGGGTGCACATAACCCCCATATATTCTTTGAATTCCCAGTGAGACAAAGGAACTGTATAGCAGTATTAAAAATTGTGGGTGCACGTAACCCCCATATATTCTTTGAATTCCCAGTCAGACAATGGCACTGTATAGCAGTATTAAAAATTGTGGGTGCACGTAACCCCCATATATTCTTTGAATTCCCAGTCAGACAATGGCACTGTATACCAGTATTAAAAATTGTGGGTGCACATAACCCCCATATATTCTTTGAATTCCCAGTCAGACAAAGGAACTGTATAGCAGTATTAAAAATTGTGGGTGCACATAACCCCCATATATTCTTTGAATTCCCAGTCAGACAATGGCACTGTATACCAGTATTAAAAATTGTGGGTGCACGTAACCCCCATATATTCTTTGAATTCCCAGTCAGACAATGGCACTATATACCAGTATTAAAAATTGTGGGTGCACATAACCCCCATATATTCTTTGAATTCCCAGTGAGACAATAGAACTGTATAGCAGTAGCAAAAATTGTGGGTGCACGTCACCCCAATATATTCTTTGAATTCCCAGTCAGACAATGGCACTGTATACCAGTAGTAAAAATTGTGGGTGCACATAACCCCCATATATTCTTTGAATTCCCAGTCAGACAATGGCACTGTATTCCAGTATTAAAAATTGTGGGTGCACATAACCCCCATATATTCTTTGAATTCCCAGTCAGACAATGGCACTATATACCAGTAGTAAAAATTGTGGGTGCACATAACCCCAATATATTCTTTGAATTCCCAGTCAGACAATGGCACTGTATACCAGTATTAAAAATTGTGGGTGCACATAACCCCCATATATTCTTTGAATTCCCAGTCAGACAATGGCACTGTATACCAGTATTAAAAATTGTGGGTGCACATAACCCCCATATATTCTTTGAATTCCCAGTGAGACAAAGGAACTGTATAGCAGTATTAAAAATTGTGGGTGCACATAACCCCCATATATTCTTTGAATTCCCAGTCAGACAATGGCACTATATACCAGTAGTAAAAATTGTGGGTGCACATAACCCCAATATATTCTTTGAATTCCCAGTCAGACAATGGCACTGTATACCAGTATTAAAAATTGTGGGTGCACATAACCCCCATATATTCTTTGAATTCCCAGTCAGACAATGGCACTGTATACCAGTATTAAAAATTGTGGGTGCACATAACCCCCATATATTCTTTGAATTCCCAGTGAGACAATGGAACTGTATAGCAGTAGCAAAAATTGTGGGTGCACGTCACCCCAATATATTCTTTGAATTCCCAGTCAGACAATGGCACTGTATACCAGTAGTAAAAATTGTGGGTGCACATAACCCCCATATATTCTTTGAATTCCCAGTCAGACAATGGCACTGTATACCAGTATTAAAAATTGTGGGTGCACATAACCCCCATATATTCTTTGAATTCCCAGTCAGACAATGGCACTATATACCAGTAGTAAAAATTGTGGGTGCACATAACCCCAATATATTCTTTGAATTCCCAGTCAGACAATGGCACTGTATACCAGTATTAAAAATTGTGGGTGCACATAACCCCCATATATTCTTTGAATTCCCAGTCAGACAATGGCACTGTATACCAGTATTAAAAATTGTGGGTGCACATAACCCCCATATATTCTTTGAATTCCCAGTGAGACAAAGGAACTGTATAGCAGTATTAAAAATTGTGGGTGCACGTAACCCCCATATATTCTTTGAATTCCCAGTCAGACAATGGCACTGTATACCAGTATTAAAAATTGTGGGTGCACATAACCCCCATATATTCTTTGAATTCCCAGTGAGACAAAGGAACTGTATAGCAGTATTAAAAATTGTGGGTGCACGTAACCCCCATATATTCTTTGAATTCCCAGTCAGACAATGGCACTGTATAGCAGTATTAAAAATTGTGGGTGCACGTAACCCCCATATATTCTTTGAATTCCCAGTCAGACAATGGCACTGTATACCAGTATTAAAAATTGTGGGTGCACATAACCCCCATATATTCTTTGAATTCCCAGTGAGACAATGGCACTGTATAGCAGTAGCAAAAATTGTGGGTGCACGTCACCCCAATATATTCTTTGAATTCCCAGTCAGACAATGGCACTATATACCAGTAGCAAAAATTGTGGGTGTATATAGCCCCAATTCTATTGCTAGGGGACTTGCAGGGTATTTCTGAGGTGAAGGTGGGGGGGCACACCATTGGAACGGGGATTTGGGGTGTATATATGGGGTATACGGGAATACACTGTCAGTGTGTTCCATTCAGGATCCTGGGAAAGCTGGGTTGCGGCGATTGAGCCCGTCAGTGCCACGTTACACTGACAAGCTTCTCCCTGGAATTGAAGTTATATGTAAGCCCAATATATTCTTTGAATTCCCAGTGAGACAATGGCACTATATGGCAGTAGCAAAAATAGTGGGTGTATATAGCCCCAATCCTATTGCTAGGGGACTTGCAGGGTATTTCTGGGGTGAAGGTGGGGGGGCACACCGTTGGAACGGGTATCGGGGTATATATCGGGTATACGGGAATACACTGACAGTGTATTCCATTCAGGATCCTGGGAAAGCTGGGTTGCGGCGATTGAGCCCGTCAGTGCCACGTTACACTGACAAGCTTCTCCCTGGAATTTAGCTCTTATAAGAGCTGTTGGTTGTCTTCTCCTTCCTATCCTAGCCTGTCCCTGCCTACCCAGAATCTAAGCCCTAGCTAGCTGGACGGAAACCTCCGTCCTCGGTGAATTGCAAGCTCAGAATGACGCGAAGCTGGGCGTCGCTGTTCTTTTAAATTAGAGGTCACATGTTTTCGGCAGCCAATGGGTTTTGCCTACTTTTTTCAACGTCACCGGTGTCGTAGTTCCTGTCCCACCTACCCTGTGCTGTTATTGGAGCAAAAAAGGCGCCAGGGACGGTGGGAGGGGAATCGAGTAATGGCGCACTTTACCACGCGGTGTTCGATTCGATTCGAACATGCCGAACAGCCTAATATCCGATCGAACATGAGTTCGATAGAACACTGTTCGCTCATCTCTAGTCAGCAATTAAGAAGGACCTTTTGGGACATTTCCTTACGGCCACTAGGGCTGTCATTCCGAGACGTTGGCGCAGCCCCACTCCTCCCTCCCTGCTCGAGTTCCTCCAGGAGTTCCTTCTTATACAGAGGATGGAGGCTTTAGTGGCGGAGGACTCTCCCGATTACTCCAGGTATGAGCGTCTCTTGCGACCCTGGATCTTGTTCCAGGAATCGTCTGACTTTTCCACTGCCTTTGCTTGAGTGTGACATGGTCATCTGTTTTCTGTTTTCTCTTCTTCTCCTTCTTCTTACTTTCTCTCTCCTCTGCTCTCTCCTCTGGTTCCTGTTGTGGTCTCTCTGTTGTTGTCTTGTGTCTGTGAGTTTTCGTTTCTTGTCCCCCTTTTTTTTTTTTTTTTGTGTGCCCTTTTCCCTTCTCTGTTGAGCTAGTCCTAGTGTATGTGGGAGGAGGTCTTATTTTAGGCCCCTCGGCTTACTGACTTATATGCTTTTTCATTGCTGCTCAACCTGTTTTCTCTCTGTTTGTATTTTATAATATTGAAAAATCTTTAATAAAACCCGTTTAAGCATAAGTATAATACTAGCTGCATGCAACTTAAGTCAAACTAAGATTGGTAATATACATCCTTTTACTGCATGCCCTGAGGATGAAACTGATAATAAGACAAATGATAAAATCATATTTAGCATTTCTGCCGATAAAAAGGTGAAAAAAGGTTGAAAACAACATATTCACTCCTATTTTGCCTTCCTATAACAGTAAAAATGTATTATGAGGATAGAGAAAGGTCTCCCTACATCTGATGCCATCATCAATGCCAACAGTACCTAGCTAATAGGATAAGGAATCTGCAGTAAAGACATATGGACTCTTTTTTGTGTTTTTAAGATTTTAAGGGCCATATTCAACATATTCAAATAAATGCTTAACATGGTTATACATGTTGTGAAAATTTTTGATACTGATGACAGTATGTAACAGAGTTTTTTTCCTTGTTCATCAGATGTTATTTCCTAACAGTGCATAGGTTGGCATTACAGAAAATACAAATTATTATTAATCAACTTTGTTTTTATGACCAGGGCATTGAAAACAATAAAAATGTCTGATATTAGTAAAAATAATGCCTATATTCAGCTGTCTAGCTTCATATACAATAACAAAATGTCATAGAAATATAATGTCATTATACAGTACTGTAAGAGTCAAGATATTAAAAGTGTGTTTGCTTTGTAGTTTTACGATTATACTGTAAGTCACTTTCTCGAACAAGTCCCCAAATGTAATCTCCCATCATGTTTTCACTGGTCCGCAACTTGAACACTTTTGTCCAGAAGGTTCCACTGCTTCAGTGTAGATGTTAGTAGCTCAGCATCGAACGTTGTGAGTCCCATGTCTCGTATCAAGTCGTTGAGATCCTTTTGATTGGGGTAGTATCTCTCCGTTTCTCCTCTACTGACACTATAGACTGGATCAGTTACATCTTCTTGTTCAAAATCTGATGTTCCACTTTCTTCTGATAATGGCTGATTTCCTTCAGGAGGTGCAGGTATATGGAGCTCAGTGCAGTGTGGTATTGGAGCAATTGATGATGGGATATTAGGCTACGCCACTGGAGGAGCATTCTTGCCACGTCAACCTTTGGAAGGATTGACTATGCAAAAGTAGCAGTTGGTTGAGTGGTTGGTAGGCTCTCGCCAAATTCTTTGAATAGCAAACTTCATGGCTCTTCTTTCCCCTCGGAACCATCCCTCAAGTGTTCTTTTGCAGTTTTCACAACGGTAATGAGGTGCCCAGGGTTTGTCTTGGCCCTTCAACCTGTACTCCGAAGTATAGCTTATAGGCGTCACACATCCTGACTGATGTTCTTGTTGAATATTTCTTGGCTCGCATATTGATGAATTCGCCACATATGCAGCAAAACAAATCAGCAGAATGCTTACAGCCTCTTGATCCCTTCTCTGCATCTAACTACACACTATATCTCTCAGACCTATTCAGTTGCTCCACTTGCTCTCACACCATTTTGCTATCCACTATCACACTATAACTGCAATTACAGTAAGTACTACTGTCCAGCAGACATGCTTATATAGTACACAGACAGATGTCTAGAATATTCTACTGATGTCTAGACATGGCTACAATGATGTAGACATTAGAAGTTTTCAAAACAGTCTACAATATTTCATCAACATTTAGACAAGGGGTCGGCAACCCCTGGAACGCCTGGCATATATTGCTGTCACGGCAGCCAGCACTGTACCTTTGTGTATTAAATGAAGACAGAGCGTGCATTCAGTTCTCTGCTAGGGCTGAGGTAAAGAACACTCCCCCTTCTCTGGCTGCCCTCTCTGCCCACCAATGAGAGGGGTGAGGAAAGACCAGGAGGCGGAGCTCTCATTGTACAGCACAAGGATGCTGCCTGGACCCTGCTGTTACACATGAGGAGCTCCTGCCGTCTGCCGTCCCTGCAAAGTAAAGGAGGAGAGCTCCATTGAGCAAAGTGAAAGTGAAACAACACCAGGTACGTACTGGGGTTACAATTCCTATTAATGTCAGGCATTTGGGGTTATTAACTTAGTTTTAGTAACTCCATGTGCCTCACATTAATTGGAATTAACCCCATCATGTCCCTCATATTAACCCCTGTGTGCTTCATATAAGGGACATGGAAAAAGACGTGGAGTCCAGCGAAATCCTCATGGATAAAAACTATTCACTTTATTTAATCCATAGTAAAAAACACATGCATACTTCCATATAAAGTGCACGTCTCAAAGTGTATGGATGACTGAGACCACAGCAGATGTCAACGACAGACTTAGACTGACTAGCTGACGCGTTTCGAAACAAATCGTTTCTTAATCATGATTCTTGATAAAGAAATTATTTGTTTCGAAACGCGTCAGCTGGTCAGTCTAAGTCTGTCGTTGACATCTGCTGTGGTCTCAGTCATCCATACACTTTGAGGCGTGCACTTTATATGGAAGTATGCATGTATTTATTTACTATGGATTAAATAAAGTGAATAGTTTTTATCCATGAGGATTTCGCTGGACTCCACGTCTTTTTCCATGTCCTTTGTATCTGTGTTCCAAGCCGGAGGAACCAAGGAGCCTCGCTGCGATTTCCTAACACGCTTCTGATGAGTGAGTGATCTACAATTTTTGGACATTGTATTTAAATCTGATATCAGTATGTTTTCAGATATTTAAGATCACATTTATCAGCAGGCCAACTTGGGCTGTGATATTTCTTTGCTATTGACTTTGCTTCATATAAGGGTTACTAACATGTGAGACACATTGGGGTACTAATAAAGGACCTATATAAAGAAGATATTTAATTATCTCGATGTCTCACATATCAGTAACCCTTATGTGAGGCACACAGGGGGTTAATGTGAGGGACATGATGGGGTTAACTGCTATTACTATGAGGCACATGGAGTTGCTAACCTGTAATGCACATGACCGGACTTTTTATCCACAACTGTGGATAAAAGTACAGACCCATACATTTCAATGGACTCATATATACAGTCATTCTTTTTGTGGCTGTGTATCTGGGCCAAATTGAAGAGCAGAAAATTATGGAGCAGGCCCTTCACCCAAGGGCCTGAAGCTAAGTTTGGGAGGGCTCACCTCAAGGGCCTGAAAAGTAAATTTTTGTGTGGCTCAGCTTAAGGGCCTTTAACTTAATTTGGAAGGTCTCACGTGAAGGGCCAGAAAAGTAATTTTTGGAGGTCTCACCACATCACACAAACACATAAACAATGTCAGTTAAGGGCGAGGGCTGTTGGATTTCCCATTGTCTATGTCATCTGTGGTTGTCATGGGCAACGTGATTTAAAGGGGTGCATGCTAATGTTTCTTTAGCTTAAAATTTGTGTTTCTGTCCATATTAATGTAGAGGAAAGAAGGTTTCCAAGTATTTTTCCACTTTCCATATTGAGTTTGGAGTGTCATTTTAATAGGCTGTGATAGTGGGGTAATCCTGGGACTTGTGCGTGTTAGATGCCCCCAGACATGCTTCCCCTGCTGTCGCAGTTGCATTCCAGAGGTGTTGGCATCATTTCCTGGGGTGTCATTGTGGACTTGGTGACTCTCATTAGTCAAATAGTGGTTTCCCCTGAAACAAGCATTTTTTTCCCCATAGACTATAATGGGATTCGATATTCGGTCGAATAGTCGACTATTGAGGGGCTACTCAAAGCGAATATCGAATATTTCACTACTCGCTCACCTCTAAACATTATTTAAAAAAAAAAAGACAAAAATAAAAATTTGTTACATAGTATGACCTATCCACCGCGAACTAATCAGCTGATGTAGCTGCTGGGAGTCATATACTATGTATACTGCTAGAAGCAGCCCTGCTACCATTCAAGTGAATGGCAGCAGGGCTGCAGCTTCAAGCTCCTTTATGTAAGACCAGGGCTACTTCTGGTTGTATACAGCTTCATGGCCTCATCAACCGATCGATTTGAGTGTCAAGAAAAAATATTTTAACCCCTTCCCGACATGCGCCGTAATAGTACGGCGCATGTCGGGTCTGTAACTATGGCGACCGCCCGGGAGCCGGGCGGCCGCCATAGCCGCCGGGTGTCTACTGCTTTAAGCAGTGGACAACCGGCTCTAATGCCTCCGATCGGTCCCCGGACCGATCGGAGGCATTAACCCCTCCGGCGCCGCGGTCAAAGGCGCCGGAGGCGCCATTTTCCCGGCGGCGCATGGGCGCTGCCATTTTGGCCGGGATCGCCGGCTCCTGGAGCATGCTCCAGGGCTGACATCCCGTTGCCATGACAGCCGGGAGCCTTGTACAGGCTCCCAGGCTTGTCTGCAAATCCTCTCTTTTGCAGGCTGGTCTATGCAGCCTGCAAAAGAAAGGATGCTTTTTTGCAATGCATTGCAATGCATTAGCATTGTAATGCATTGCATTAGTGACCAGACCCCTGGGGTTCAACACCCCTAGGGGGTCTAATAAATGCAAAAAAAAAAAAAAAAAAAAAAAGTTAAAAAAAATATAAAAAAATATAGAAAGAATTAAAGGTTCAAATCACCCCCCTTTCCCTAGAACACATATAAAAGTATTTAAAAACTGTGAAACATATACATGTTAGGTATCCCCGCGTCCGAAATCGCCCGCTCTACAAATCTATAAAAATATTTTTCCTATTCGGTGAACGCCGTAACAGGAAAAATAGTCGAAAGTGCCAAACTGCCGTTTTTTCACTGTTTTGATTCTGATAAAAATTTGAATAAAAAGTGATCAAAGCAATAACATTTCCCGAAAATGGTAGAACTAAAAAGTACACCCGGCCCCGCAAAAAAAGACGCCCTATGCATCCCCGTACACTTACGTATAAAAAAAACTACGGCCGTCGGAATATGGCGACTTTTAGAAAAAAATTTTTTTAACACAATTTTGGAATTTTTTTTAGGGGTCAAAATGTAAATAAAACCATATAAATTTGGTATCCCTGGAACCGTACCGAAACACAGAATATAGGAGACATGTCATTTTGGCTGCACAGTGAACGCCGTAAAACCAAAGCCCGTAAGAAAGTCGCAGAAATGCATTTTTTCTTCAAATCCACCCCATTCTGAAATTTTTCCTGCTTCCCAGTACATTATATAGAATAATTAATGGTAGCATCATGAAGAAAAATTTATCCCGCAAAAATTAAAACCTCATATGGCTCTGGGAGCAGAGAAATAAAAAAGTTATGGGGTTTAGAAGGAGGGGAGTCAAAAACGAAAAACGAAAATCAAAAAATGCCATCGGCGGGAAGGGGTTAAAGGGGTTGGCCACTTTCAGACCAACATTGAGAGACAAATGTTATGGTTTGTATAATAAAAAGTCGTACAATTTTCCGATATACTTTCTGTATCAATTTCTCACAATTTTCTAGATCTCTGCTTGTTGTCATTCAGTCTGTTACTTCTAGTGGATAATGTCTGACCATGGTCATGTGATTTACGGTCCATGGTCATGTGATTTATGGTCCATGATCATGTGATGAGCACACAGATGCACAGCTGATTACCAGGCAGATGTCTGATTATTGTGCTGTGACTGTAACAAGCGGCACCTGTGTGCTCATCACATGACCATGTGCCTTTCTAAAGCCTATTCAAGGATGTGATTAGTTAAAAATGACTTTTCCCAGTGATAGAGCCCCTTTAAGGTCCTGGATTCAGGATTCCATATGACTGTGTAAATGAACTGGGGCGATAGTAATTTTTTTGAGAAACATTTTACATTTATATTTGTAAAGTGAATTTCGAACTTCAAACATTATTTTTTAAGCTTATACATCTTGGGCTGATTCATTTTTTAAACATATCTTTAAATAAATCAGACACCAGTCTTTCCTGTTATAGATTTTTTATTTATTTATTTTTTTGTTAATAGGCTCAAAGCATAGTGTGAGATAAATTACAAAATACATATGACGCTAGGTTCACACCTGCGTTCACCTGCATGCCAGAAAACGGAAACCACAGACTGGGTCCGGCCGTGAGCGGCGGTGAGCGTTTTATGCTCTCCGCCGCGAAACCGTTTTTTATTAAATCCGGACACAGAGTACTGCATGTCCGACTCTGTGTCCGGATTATAAAACCCAGTTTCGCGGCGGAGAGCATAAAACGCTCACCACCGCTCACGGCCGGACAGATTTCTCACCCATTCAAATGAATGGGTGAGAAAGACTCCTGCAGGTTTCCGTCTCCTGCTCTGTTTTATGCAGGAAACGGAAACCTGCAGTACGGAGAGGAGAACGCAGATGTGAACGAGCCCTTACTTACCTGGTAAATCCCATGTTTCCTCTGCCACAGCGGTGATGGTAGCATGGCCAGCATGTGACCACTGAGGCCATTGATTGGTTGCAGCAGTCACATGTGCATGCGTGGGATTTAACAGGTTAGTAAGCTATAGTATTTTGTTAAGGTGTGTATAGGTATCACTTCTTTTACCACATTATCCGTCTTTTGTTATTATTTGTTGTGCAAATGTCAGATAACCCCTTTAAGAGGAGAATACTACCACCCCCAAACAGAGAACATCACAGTGGTAAACCACTTACCTCTGTAATCTATGTCACTTCTGTATATTTGGAGAAAATAACGTTGAAGTCTTATCGAAATGAAGCAGTTGGTGCACTGGGGTCAATACTTTAGCTCCTGTAGCACTGCTATTGACACTCACATCCCTATCATCACCCCATATAGTGGTAGTAGATTTTCCCACTGCTAAGACACCATCCTTCCTACTTGATCGGTAACAGCAGTGCTCCCAGGGCTATAGACCCGCCACCAGTGCACCAGCTGTCTTATTTGTATATCAGTTTGAATCCACAAAAGTGACATAAATAACAAAAGGATGTTGTTTCTCACTGCGATGTGCTCTGTAATGCAGTGGTAGCAGTTGTATATGCCGAGGGAAGGTGGTAGAGTCCATTTAAATATTACAGAACAGAAGAATGGCTTCTGTGCTGCAATATCAGAGCTACAATTGCTATCATTTGGATTTATTGTGTGCAGATTAAAAACATGAAATGGTGTTCTAGAATGCACAATGTCTTTGTACTGTGCTGTCAGATCACCCTATAGAGCATAGTTATTATTGATAGGTACCTAACAAAATGCTGGAATTCCTCTAAGGATAGTTCCTTTTTTAAGAAAGAGTTCTATTAATCCTCTTTAGTGCTGATTGAGATTCTAAGAAGCATTCGCCATGTGACACAGCTACTTTATTCAGTGTTTGATCTGAGTGATAATGTGTAGGAGTATGAAGTGACAGTTTTTACTTTTGCTGGCTTGCACAATATTGTGATGGATTCTAATTCCATAAATGGTTGTGCAATGTCTTTGTACTGAGTAGTCAGATCACCCAGTGGGCATTATTACCATGGTCTTTTTTCTATTAATTAGTAGAATTTCACGCCTTGGAAGGGCTGTGACAGTTGTTTCATTAATATTTATTCTGAGTCTGAATGATCTTAAATGTAACTTTAGATTCCATCAAGTTTCTTAAATGGAAATGAAAAAGTCTTTCTTAACATGAAACATTAAGGATAGTTTACACCACAGGGTATTTCAAATTGGCTTTATTGTATTACATAATAATATATTATTCTATCCATTCACTTTCACAGTGCATATAAATAGAAGTAACTCATAGTCTAAAAGATTTATATGTATTAGTGTATTGTGCTTGTTTACTTCACTCATTTGAAGTAGCTGATACCCATGTTACAATGTCATGACTGACTGTTTGCAATATTCTTGAGATATATAGACATCAGTAAGACTTAAAAAGGTCGTATAGGCAAGTGTTTTATATTTTATAGAGACCAGGGAGAGGTGAAAAAAAAATCATACTCACCTGTCCCGGTTCTCTGTGACATCCCGGATCCCTTCCGCTGAAGCCGTTGATTAGCCTTAGGAAGACCCAGGATGTCACAGGTAGCAACATCTCATGACTTCCGCAACAAGTCAACACTGGACCAAAAGGACCAGACAGTGTTAGGAGGCACTGGAGCACCAGGGAAAGGTGAATATGATTTTTGTAAAAATGTTTTCACCCCCTCCTTTCTATTTAAAAAATAAATTAATTGTCCATTTTTGCTTGGACAACCCCTTTAAGTTATTTTGTATAGTTATGCTGTAACAATAGGAATTTATGCAGCAATATAATATAATTTAGCCTATACTAAGCTATAAAAGGATGATGTATCCACAGGATAGGTCTTAACTTGCTAATTGAACCCCACTAATCCCAGGAATGGGGTTGCCATTTTACCTATTTTCTATGGCTTTACTGGAGATAGTCCAGAGCTGTACTTGGCCTGCTTGTCATCCCCGTAGAAAATTAATACAGTCGCATGCTGTACGTAGACATTGACATGGTGGAGATTAGCCCCGGCTCTTGGAATCAGTGGGGATCTAACTGCTTTGAATAAGTCACAACTTTCTTTGGTCACATAACTATCTTAAAGTACCTAAAAAAGACTGTACAACTTAGAACCAGGTTACTACTTTCAGCTAATCTAAGGTAAGGTCACACATTGTGGAATATGCACCAAAATTCAGCAGTAAAGTACAGTACAAGATAAGTGGTAATGGTGGTGGAGTTAACAAACTACATATGTGTAAAGAGGTGTGATGGATGCGGCTGGGTATAGGTGGGATAGGGTCCCAACCCGTATCTACTATTATAAAGGATCCCACCGGGAAACAATTCTTTATGCGTAATTCCTTTATTCTCAAAATTTTGACAATGCTTGGTGAAAAAACGAAAGTAAACGTTTTCGGCCTATCTGGCCTTCGTCAGACTCTACAAAAATAAATAAAAATACAGTGCAATGGATCAACAGTGAGTAATACACCATAACATTCCATTTAGAAATGAACATAATATACAAATGGCTGACAAATGACTATACAATATATACATCAAAGCATCACTAGTCAGTTATAAACCTAGTTCAGAAGTTGAGGTAGATATCACAGAAAGATATCCTGGAATGTGCTGATTTTTATCACAGAGTTATCATACTTGATTCGCCGTGTTAGCCGCAAAGGTCCTTGGTCACATACATATATAGGGTATAAGAAGTGGAATTCAGTTGTGAGATAGTGCCCCTGAGATACCAGAAGAGAAGATGTAGAGATCTCCAGATTGTCTAAACACCCCTATAATAGGAGAAGATAAGGATATAATTAGAAGACGGCTGTGACATACCATTTCTGTTTTAAGAGTATTCCCAGAAGTAGGAGAATATTAATAAAGAGGAGAATGTGGAAGCCTGTGGGTAAAAACATAGTGTTTTGAGGAGTCTGATACAAAGACATGAAAACAGAGTATATGTTAGACTGGTTTCTTACCCAGAGTATTGTATAGGTAGTGGGCTGTCAATTGTAAATATATTTAGGTATGGTACCCGAAATATTTCCTTGCTGAGGTGCTGTGGATAGATTTCCAAACAGTGGTAAATGAAAATGTGACATGGACTGATGTATTTTATCATAAACATCGATACATAGCTTACCCCTAACAACACACTACAGCTTCATAGACAGTTAGGAACAATAGACGATGACACGATACAGTTTCTTACCAATCCATCCCCAGTCACACCCGTCTTCTATACTCTTCCCAAAATCCATAAAGGATTACAGAAACCCCCGGGCAGGCCGATAGTGGCGTCCACCGACTCTATACTCTCACCTCTGGCCATCTTTCTAGAAAAAATCTTAACCCCGCTCACCAAAAATACATCCTCTTTTTTACTTGACACCTCCATGTTCCTCAACCATATACGCAATATTAGTCCAGTACCAACTGACACCATTCTTGTTACCTTTGATGTAGTGAGCCTATATACCTCCATCACACACAGTAAAGGCATTCAGGCCACAAGGAGGTTACTTGAAAGATCATTAGTGAATCCACAGGTCACCTCATTAGCGGTGGATCTCCTGAGAATAGTGTTGGAAGAGAACTATTTCCTCTTCCAGGACACTTACTACAAACAGAGACAGGGCACCGCTATGGGGTCCAATGTGGCCCCTCCATATGCAAATGCATATATGGCAGATTTTGAGGAGACCTGGATATACCCATTTCCTCACTTTCAAACACACTGTCGTCTATGGAAAAGATTCATAGACGACATTTTCTGTTTATGGACAGGCGGACTAGAATCCCTGTTAACCTTTAGAGACCACATCAATAATATTTGGCCGGAGCTTAAATTCACACTAACACACAGTGACGAGTCCATCAGTTTCTTAGACACACTTGTCAACAAGGACAGAGAAGGTAACTTATCCACGGATTTATTTGTGAAAGAAACAGACAGAAATAGCTTACTTCATTACTCCAGCTTCCACCCCACAGCAACAAAAAAATCCCTTCCAAAATCTCAGTTTACCAGGGTAAACCATATAGTTGAGGACCCACTAAAACGCGCCTCTAGATTAGAGGAGATGCGCCTAAAATTCAGTGAGCGGGGCTATCCACAATCTGTCCTAGAGAACTCACAAACCAACACAACACGAGTAACTGTAGGTGTAAAACCCAAACGAATACCATTTGTCCATACGTATCATCCCTTCAATTATAAGATACACCACATTATTCGTAGACATTGGGATACACTAAAGAGATCTTTTCCCAATGTTGAGGAATTTCAGCACGGATTCATGCAATGTTATAAGCGCCCAAAAAATATACGTGACACAATTGTAAAAGCAGACCTAGGCTCCAACCAGAGGGTGCCGAGACAGACCTTCCTGGATACACCCAGAAGAGGTACCTTTCCTTGCCTGGGGTGTCTCCAATGCTCCAACATACTCAAGGGAGATAAAATATACCACCCTCTGTCAGGACGCGTTTTTCATTCACAAGGCTATTACACTTGCGAATCTACATTTGTAGTGTATTTGATTAAGTGCCCGTGCGGTCTCGCATACGTTGGGGAAACAATCCAGCGTGTGCGGGACCGCATACGCCAACATAAGTCCAATATTCGTTGCCAATTGCTACATTTACCGGTACCAGCTCACTTCCACAGTCAGAATCACAGTATTGCCCAATTAAGGTTTCAGGTACTGGAGCAGGTGGAGGCACCAAGGAGAGGGGGTGATAGGATACGTCTCCTCAAACGGAGAGAGGCATTTTGGATTTACACCTTACAGACTATGGAACCCCTGGGAATGAACAGGGAATATGATATAGCCGCTTTTCTATAAGTTTGGACCTGTGATTTTAACATTACTTTCATGTCTTTTAGAATCGCCGCTAGAAGATTCTTGTGACGTCGTAAAAAGGTATCCTTGGTCCAGGACAACTTGGTATTGCTGTCATCAGCAATACTAGACCTTTAAATCTGTTTTCACTTTACATCACTGCTTTATTCTTTATCTTTCTGTTGGTTAGTTCTTATCACTTATATTACCCTTATACATTTAGTCTTTATACCATTCATTCATATTCAATCATTATACGTTCACTGTAATACATATCTATTCACAACCCCACATTTAATACACCTAGCTGACTTAGACTAGGTAGTGACAGCCAATATCTAATACTAACAGTGTTGTAACTTCTCCCTATGGTATTCAGCTCCTTCTCCCTCTGTAGTGGATCGCCGCACTCTCACATGCAGGGGCGGCGCTCCAGCAGGTTGCCAGGGAAACACAGTAGCGTGTAGAAGCTTCTACACGCGGCCGCTCCTATTCCCCGGCCGGCAGCAGTACCATCAACTGTGATGGGACGTGCGCCGGGGATGACGTCATGACGCGCATGCGCCGTGACGTCAGATCGGGCCGGCTCAGCGCGGGATAAAGCGCTGACCGCCCGCAGTCCCTACCACACCACCAATGAGAGAGGACGCACATCGGACCTCTGCAAGAGGTAAGAGTGACCATGCAGCTTCTAACAGCTTCACCCTATAGGGCAGTGATGGCGAACCTATGGCACGCGTGCCAGAGAGGGCACGCAGAGCCCTCCATGCTGGCACGCGTGCGGTCGCCCGGATCGCTCACCAACAGGGAATCCGGTACAGGATTCCCCGTTGATGAGCGATCACTGCCTTCAGTTGTATGTGCAAATGCACATACAGCTGAAAGCTGTCAGGGTAGGCCGCGGATCGCGCGACCGCGGCCTACACTGGCTGCAGAGTTTGACCTCTGCCCCGACGCGGGCGCGATGACGTCATCAGCGCCGCCAGTGACAAGAAGGTGGATGCCGGCGGCTCTTCAGGGGTGAGTATGAGAGTGGCTCACTGTGTATATGATGTTGGGGGGAGCGCTTATAATACTTGGTGGGGTGTATGATACTGGGGGGGAGTGTATAATACTGGGGGGGCTTATAATACTGGGTGAGGTGTATAATACTGGGGGGGGTGTATAATACTGGGGGGAGTGTATAATACTGAGGGGGCTTATAATACTGGGGGGAGTGTATAATACTGGGGGGGCTTATAATACTGGGTGGGGTGTATAATACTGGGGGGAGTGTATAATACTGGGGGGAGTGTATAATACTGAGGGGGCTTATAATACTGGGGGGAGTGTATAATACTGGGGGGGCTTATAATACTGGGGTGGCTTATAATACTGGGGGGTGTACTAAAGAGCATATAATACTGGGGGGGGGCTATTTATAAGCACACAATACTGTGTGTGGATGCCACTGTGGAGCATATAATCCTGTGGGGGGGGGGACACCTACTGCGGAGCATATAACACTGGGGGGCTACTGTGGTACTGTGGAGAATATAATATTGTGTGGTGGGCCCACTGCAGAGCATATAATACTGTCTGGGGTCCCCTCACTATTTATATCACACAGTATCTGTTTTATAGCAGACGTGATATTAGTACAGGATGTAAGAATATTACACGGTAACTATAAAACAGATCCTGTGCGATGTAAATAATGAAAATTAATTGTTCAAAGTACCAAATGCCGAGACCTTTACATTTCAGTACAACGTTGTTTGTATTATTGAAAGCTCTGTAAAGCCCCACATGACTGTAATTTTTGGTCAGTAACTGTCCGCAATTGTGGATCCGCATAGTATTAAGTCTATATTGTCGTGTTGGCACTCCGCGAAAATTTTGTGGGTTTTGGGTTGCAGTTTGGGCACTCGGTCTCTAAAAGGTTCGCCATCACTGCTATAGGGGATATTTTATTATTGTTTGCCCTGCATTTACCCTAGTGTTTGCACAGGTGCCCACTAGGATACACTGCACCACCAATGCAACTACCCCTGTAACGGAAGCCACCTCGGACCTTTGCAATAGGTAAGGTTGAGGATACAGCTTGAAAAGCCTTCACTACAGGAGACATTAGGTGATTATTTACTCTCAGTAATTAACTCCATCTGTTCATCACACTGCACCACCAATGCTACTCCCCTTACCAGAGAGGCCACCCCAAACTTGCATCATCTATTATACCAGCTTTCTGGTCAACAAGACACAGCTTGGCACTGCTGTATGCTCCTATAGGGGTAAGCTATGTATCGATGTTTATGATAAAATACATCAGTCCATGTCACATTTTCATTTACCACTGTTTGGAAATCTATCCACAGCACCTCAGCAAGGAAATATTTCGGGTACCATACCTAAATATATTTACAATTGACAGCCCACTACCTATACAATACTCTGGGTAAGAAACCAGTCTAACATATACTCTGTTTTCATGTCTTTGTATCAGACTCCTCAAAACACTATGTTTTTACCCACAGGCTTCCACATTCTCCTCTTTATTAATATTCTCCTACTTCTGGGAATACTCTTAAAACAGAAATGGTATGTCACAGCCGTCTTCTAATTATATCCTTATCTTCTCCTATTATAGGGGTGTTTAGACAATCTGGAGATCTCTACATCTTCTCTTCTGGTATCTCAGGGGCACTATCTCACAACTGAATTCCACTTCTTATACCCTATATATGTATGTGACCAAGGACCTTTGCGGCTAACACGGCGAATCAAGTATGATAACTCTGTGATAAAAATCAGCACATTCCAGGATATCTTTCTGTGATATCTACCTCAACTTCTGAACTAGGTTTATAACTGACTAGTGATGATTTGATGTATATATTGTATAGTCATTTGTTAGCCATTTGTATATTATGTTCATTTCTAAATGGAATGTTATGGTGTATTACTCACTGTTGATCCATTGCACTGTATTTTTATTTATTTTTGTAGAGTCTGACGAAGGCCAGATAGGCCGAAAACGTTTACTTTCGTTTTTTCACCAAGCATTGTCAAAATTTTGAGAATAAAGGAATTACGCATAAAGAATAGAGATGAGCGAACACTAAAATGTTCGAGGTTCGAAATTCGATTCGAACAGCCGCTCAATGTTCGTGTGTTCGAACGGGTTTCGAACCCCATTATAGTCTATGGGGAACAGATACTCGTTAAGGGGGAAACCCAAATCCGTGTCTGGAGGGTCACCAAGTCCACTATGACACCCCAGGAAATGATGCCAACACCTCTGGAATGACACTGGGACAGCAGGGGAAGCATGCCTGGGGGCATCTAACACACCAAAGACCCTCTATTACCCCAACATCACTGCCTAACAACTACACACTTTCCACATTCAAAAAAACCTCTATCAAAGTGGGAAAATACCTGGAAACCTTCTTTACTCCCCAAATGGATGGACACAAACCCCAATTTAAGCTCAACAAACAGTAACAACCACCCCTTTAAATCACGTTCCCCATGACAACCACAAATGGAATAGGCAATGGGAATTCCAAAAGCCCTCACCCTTAACTGTCATTTTGAGTGTGTGTGTGTGTGTGTGTGTGTGTGTGTGTGTGATGTGGTAAGACCTTCCAAAATTCACTTTTCTAGCCCTTAACATGAGCCCTTCCAAACAAAGTTACATGACCTTAAGCTGAGCTACCAGCAGAGATTGAGGCCCTTGGCATGAGTAGAGCCTTGCACCAGCAGTGTTTTTGGCACTTAGGGTGAGTTGAGCCTTGTACCAGCGTGTGTCCCTTAACATCAGGCGGGCCCTAAGTTCTGCGCTTTGCACAAAAGTTCCACATTAACTAGGCTGAATGGTACAAAGATTAGTAGGCCCGAGAACCAGGAACAGGTCTTGCAATGGCTGTCGGATAACGCTTAAAGCACATTGTCCACCAGCCAGTCAGCCTCTACCTCCTCTTACCCAACAGTCTTGTCCTCCTTCCACCCAAAATTCCCAATCTTCTCAGAACAATAACCCCAACTGTCCCTGCTCCCCAGAGCTGTTCTCCCTTCCTTTGACTGTACCGCAACCTGCCCCTCCATTTCGCGATTCCACGGACCTAACAGACGAGTATCTGTGTCCAGATGCTCAAACACTAGAGTCTCCTCCATTCCATCTCCGGTCGATTTGGTGGCGGATGACCAGCAACCCACCCTCATCGACGACGATGAGACGCAGTTGCTGTCAGGGCAGCCAGTTGACATGCGCATTGTGCAGGAGGAGGAGGCGAGACAGGAGTTGGAAGAGGAGGTGGTGGACGACGAGGACACCGACCCCACCTGGACAAGGCAGATGTCAAGCTGGGAAAGTAGTGTGGATGTTGAGGCAGGTGCAGCACCAAAAAGGGTAGCTAGAGGCAGAGACATGTCCAGAGGCAGAGGTCAGCTGCTTTGCCGAAGCCAGGCCAGACCCGGAATGTCCGAAGATGTTCCCTTTTGTACCCAGCCCAGAAAAACTCCCCCATCGAGGGCACGTTTCTTGAAGGTGTAGAGTTTTTTCAAGGAATGCGCCGAGGACAGATATAGTGTCGTCTACACAATTTGCCTCTCGAAATCGAGTAGGGGCCCTGAGAAGAGCAACCTGTCCACCACTTCAATGCACCGTCATTTGGAATCCAAGCAATGGAATCAGTGGCAGGCAGCAACGGCAGGACAAACGTCGCCCGCCGTTCATGCCACTGCCTCTGCTCACAGTGCTGGCGATGCACTCCAGAGGACGAGCCAGGACATCACTTCATCTGCCTCCGCCACTTTGTTGACTTCTCCCTCATCCTCCCCTGTTTCTGTCTTATCTCCTTCTCCTGCACCATCAAAGGCACCATCAGGCGCTTCTTTACAACAACCCACCATCTCTCAGACATTGGAGCGCCGGCAGAAATACACCGCTAACCACCCACCCACGCAAGCCTAGAACGCCAACATCGCTAAACTGCTGGCCCAGGAGAGGTTGGCGTTCCGGCTTGTTGAAACTCCCGCCTTCCCGGACCTGATGGCAACTGTGGCACCTCACTATGCCGTCCCTAGCCGTCTCAACTTCTCCCGGTGTGGCGTCCCCGCCTTGCACCAGCACGTGTCACTCAACATCAGGTGGGCCCTTAGTTCCGCGCTTTGCTGCAAGGTCCACTTGACCACCGACACTTGGACAAGCGCCTGTGGTCAGGGATGCTGCAGTGCTTATCTTTAATGACAGGCAGGGTGAATGTGGTGGAGTCTGTTCCCCGGGTGCAAACTGGGGTGGCCTATCTCCTCTCCCAGGCCAAAATTCATGGCAGGAGTAGACTGAAACCCTACGACGCTGCAACCTCCACCACAGCTACTAGCGGCAAACGCTAAAACACTGGTGTGGGGAGACGTCAGCAGGCGGTGCTGAAGCTCATCAGCTTGGGGGACAGACAGCACAGTGCCTCCGAGGTCAGGGATGCCATCCTGGCTGAGATGGCATTTTTTTTTCCCTGCTACACCTGGGGCCTGGCATTTTTACGCCTGTGATAATGGCTGGAACCTGGTAGCGGCTCTGGAGCTTGCCAGCCTCCAACACGTTCCATGTTTGGCCCACGTCTAACCTAGTGGTGCAAAGTTTTTTAAAAACATACCCAAATGTACCGAAGCTACTGTTGAAAATGCGGCGCTTGTGCGCCCACTTTTGCAAGTGCACAGGAGTCGCTGCTAGCCTAAAAACACTCTAGCAAGGCCTACATCTGTCCAAACACAGGCTGTTGTCCGTCATTCACACACGCTGAAACCCTACAATACCATATCTTGAGCAGGGTGTGTGAGCTGCACAGACCTTTGATGGAGTTCCATCTACAAAACCCAAGGGTTCCTCAAAGTCAGCAACCAAAGTTTCTGCACCATGAGTTTCCAGGGGTGGCAGAGTTATGGCTAGGGGAAGAGGCATGGATAGGGATGATGTCTAGGGGCAAAAGCAGTGTGGATGTGGAGGCAAGCTAAGCAGGAAAAACTGGGGGTACAAGCTAAGGCATGGACTGGGGTGATGTCTAGGGGCAAAAGCAGTGTGGATGTGGAGGCAAGCTAAGCAGGAAAAACTGGGGATACAAGCTAAGGCATGGACTGGGGTGATGTCTAGGGGCAAAAGCAGTGTGGATGTGGAGGCAAGCTAAGCAGGAAAAACTGGGGGTACAAGCTAAGGCATGGACTGGGGTGATGTCTAGGGGCAAAAGCAGTGTGGATGTGGAGGCAAGCTAAGCAGGAAAAACTGGGGGTACAAGCAGCCGGTGACATCATCACTGACAAGCACAGCTGTCTGTCAGCTGACAGGCTGACTTTCACCAAAATGAACAGACAATGGATAGACTCATCATATACATGTCAGTTACATGACAAATTTAGTGCAATTTGCAAGTCCAAGATGGTTTGGAGATCTGCGGAGAGGAATCTCACCACCTCTTGCGGGTGCCATCATTTGGAAGGCAAGCCCTGGGCTCAGTGGGTGAGAGCAAGCGCAGGATAATCGTCGTTTGGCCTGGCGGCCACTGCCTCTTCCACTGTTGACAGGGCTGGCGCTGCAGTCCAGACCAGGAGCCAGGACACCTCCACATCTGCCTCTGACACTTTGGGGAGTTCACCCTTATCCTCACCTTTTCCTGCCATTTCTCCTTTTGCCCGCGCCATCATGCGCCTCTTCCCAGCAACTCCCCATCTCCCAAGCCTTTCATTTCATGCTAAAGTACAGCGCAACCCACCCACATGCCCAAGGCTTCAACGGCCTCATCTCAAGAAATCTGGCCCAGGAGATGTTGGAATCCCGGCTGGGGGACACTCTGCCCTTTTTGGGCAGAGTGTCTACTGCGCCACCGCACTGTGCCGTCCACACCAGCACTTTCCCCCAAACATGAGGCGGTCCCTAAATTCAGCGCTTAGCCCTAAAGTTCCATGTGACCAGTTACGAATGGACAAGTGCATGCGGACAGGGACGCTACCTTTCAATTTGGGCACAGTGGTTGAATGTAGTTGAGGCGTGGACCGGGTCGCAAAATGTGGTGGCCTGACTTGTCTCCCCACACAACATTCCTGGGAGGAGGGCTGAAACACCACCCTCCTCCGCTGTTAAATTGACCCCAGCTACGAGCTGGAAACGCTGCAACACTGGTGTGGGGAGACGTCAGCGGGCCGTGCTGAAGCTCATCAGCTTGGGGGCCAGACAGCACACTGCCTACAAAGTGAGTCATGCCATCCTCGATGAGACGGCAATGTGGTTTTTGCCACTGCACCTGGGCCCAGGCATGTTGTCATGTGTGATAATGGCCGTAACCTGGGATTGGCTCTGTAGCTTGGCAGCCTGCAACATATTCCATGCCTGGGCCACGTTTTTAACTCATTGCTGCTAATCTTTTGAAAAAGGTACCCCAATGTTCCTGAGCTACTGGTGAAAGTGTGGCGCTTGTGCGGATAGTTTTTAAAGTGTATAGTTGCCGCTGCTAGCCTCTATGCACTCCTACAACGCCTGTACCTGCTGGAACAACGGCTGTTGTGCGACGTCTCCACACTGCTGGCACTAAACATATCATGTGTTGAGCAGAGTGTGTGAGCAGCACAGACCTTTGATGTAGTTCCAACTCCAAAACCCTCGGGTTCGTCAAAGTCAACTCCCTCAGTTGCTCAACCATGAGTGGCCATGGGTGGCAGACTTATGTGAAATCCCATCCCATCCATTGCACTGGACACGAAACATTAGCATGCGCTCAGCACAACTTCGGATATGGCAGATGCGTTAAGCAGGGTGCAGGGTACAACACAGACCAGGCCCGAGCACCAGGAACAGGTGTTAGAAATACTGCAGCATCTGCCATTTCCTTCCAATTTTGGGGTTTTGGACCCGCCACCGACTTGTCTGGACCTAAGTGGGGATCATGAGACACAGTTGCCATCAAGGCAAGCTGTGGTCATGTGCGGTTTGCAGTAAGGGGGCAGTGCGCAATTGGAAGAGGAGTTGGTGGATGACGAGGCCACCGACCCCACATGGACAGGGGTGATGTCTAGGGGCTAAAGCAGTGTAGATGTAGAGGGAAGCTAAATCAACAAAAAACCTGGGTAGAAGCAAAGGCATAAACTGGGGTGATGTTTAGGGGTGAAAGCAGAGTAGATGTGGAGGGAAGCTAAGCAGCAAAAACAGTGGGTAGAAGCAAAGGCATGCAAAACTCTACCCTGTTGGAAGACTTATTCCTAGGTCTGGAACACGTTAATGGCCCCCCTGGACAAATTACTGCCACTCAGGGGCCTAGTGTCACCAGGAGGGACAAGTATAGGCGCATGTTGTGGGAATACCTGGCCGACACCAGCTCTGTCCTCTCCGATCCCTCTGTGCTCTACAGCCTAAACTTATTTTCTCATCTTTTTTTCTGAACTGCACATCTCTTGCCTGCTTCCTTTGGGATCTTAGAAATGGTGGTCCACTTCCACAGATGGTAACTTCAATAGACAGTGTAACGGGAGTAGCTGAGGGATCGCTGTCTTAACCACTTTTTGGCACAAAATTAACTTCCAAAGCCAAATATGGTGCAAGTATATGATGCAAGGACACCTACACACCTATCTCTGACACATTGGGGAGTTCACCCTCATGCGCCCTTTTGGCCTGCACCATCATGCGCCTCTTCCCAGCCACTCCACATTTCCCAAGCTTTTCATTGCAGGCAGAAGTACAATACAACCCACCCCCATGCCCAAGCCTGTAACAGCCTCATCGATAAACTGCTGGCCCTGGAGATGTTGGTGTTTGTTTATGCTTCTGGAGACCCAGGCCTTCCGTCAGCAGATGGCAGCTGGGGCACCTCCCTATGCTGGGCCTAGCCGTTACTACTTCTCTTGGTGTGCTGTCTCTGCCTTGCGCCTGCATGTGTCCCATAACATCAGTCGGGCCCAGAGCTCTGCGCTTTGCTGCAAGGTCCACTTGACCACCGACACATGGACAAGCGCCTGTGGTCAGGGATGCTGCAGTGCTTATCTTTAATGACAGGCAGGGTGAATGTGGTGGAGTCTGTTCCCCGGGTGCAAACTGGGGTGGCCTATCTCCTCTCCCAGGCCAAAATTCATGGCAGGAGTAGACTGAAACCCTACGAAGCTGCAACCTCCACCCCAGCTACTAGCGGAAAACACTGTAACACTGGCATGGGGAGATGTCAGTAGGCCGTGCTGAAACTGATCAGCTTGGGGGACAGACAGCACAGTGCCTCCGAGGTCAGGGATGCCATCCTGGCTGAGATGGCATTTTTTTTTCCCTGCTACACCTGGGGCCTGGCATTTTTGCGCCTGTGATAATGGCTGGAACCTGGTAGCAGATCTGGAGCTTGCCAGACTCAAACACGGTCCACGCATGGCCCACGTTTTCCAACTTGTTGGTGCCATGTTTCTTTGAAACCTACACCATTGTGCCTGATATACAGGTCAAAGTGGGGCCATTTTCGTAAGTGAGAACTAGCCTCTGCTAGGCAGAAAACATTCAGAGCACACTCCTCTCATCTTCGCACCGTTGGCTGGCGGAGGAAGACGAGGGGGTTGGAGTGGCATCTGATGTCCCTATCCCACACGAGGCTAGAGGGTGCACTTCAGTGCATCCCATTGCTTCACCACAAATGGTGTGAAGGGGAGTGGAAAATGGAGGAAATGGAGAGTGACCCTTACAGTTGGGGCCAGCAAAGGCATGCCAAGTAACACACTGGCACACATGGCTGACTTCATCTTGGGTTGCTTTTCAACACATATTTCACATCATGAAGAACAAATAATACTGGATTTTTTCAAGCCTCGAACCCCGGTCTAGGTCTAATGTCTGTTCCTTTCTTATATTAGGGGAGAGGGAAAAAAAATTACTTCAGTGATACGTTTAGCGTACATAGACTGACTATTAATGTGTATCCCACTTAGTGTTGTTAGGGTTACACACCGTCACAACCTGGCTAAAGCTTCTATAGCTGTTAATAAAGTCAACATAACTTTACGGTATCCAAAAAGACAGCTGGTACCGACAGAGAGCAAGACAAATGTCACCCAAAGCTGTGAGCTCTGAACACCCACAGTGACTTTGGCGTCATCATCATTATAAGGGAGCGGGTGGTAATAAATAACTTGGCAGTGCCTAAAACCCAAAAAGCTTATACAACTATATTTACATTAAGATACACAAATGAAACTTTTCAGTAGCATGTCATGAGACAAGCTGATAAGCTCTTCCTTTGTGCAGTGCTATTTGAAAGTTAAACGCTGCCTTTATTTTAATTCTGGAGAAGGTGCAGACATTAGATTTAGAACATGTTGTCTTCATTGTCCAAATCCTCTATATAGGTAACGTGTTTTTCGGGCCGAGCTGTCTGGGAACGAGCTGGTGCATCACTGACAACCTGGGTGAATATGGCAAGAGCCTGAGATGTAGGGTGAATGAATCCCCAAATTATTTGTGGAATTCCCAGTGAGACAATGGCACTGTATACCAGTATTAAAAATTGTGGGTGCACATAACCCCCATATATTCTTTGAATTCCCAGTGAGACAATGGAACTGTATAGCAGTATTAAAAATTGTGGGTGCACGTAACCCCCATATATTCTTTGAATTCCCAGTCAGACAATGGCACTGTATACCAGTATTAAAAATTGTGGGTGCACATAACCCCCATATATTCTTTGAATTCCCAGTCAGACAATGGAACTGTATAGCAGTATTAAAAATTGTGGGTGCACGTAACCCCCATATATTCTTTGAATTCCCAGTCAGACAATGGCACTGTATACCAGTATTAAAAATTGTGGGTGCACATAACGACCATATATTCTTTGAATTCCCAGTGAGACAATGGAACTGTATAGCAGTATTAAAAATTGTGGGTGCACGTAACCCCCATATATTCTTTGAATTCCCAGTCAGACAATGGCACTGTATACCAGTATTAAAAATTGTGGGTGCACATAACCCCCATATATTCTTTGAATTCCCAGTCAGACAATGGCACTATATACCAGTAGTAAAAATTGTGGGTGCACGTAACCCCCATATATTCTTTGAATTCCCAGTCAGACAATGGCACTGTATACCAGTATTAAAAATTGTGGGTGCACATAACCCCCATATATTCTTTGAATTCCCAGTCAGACAATGGCACTATATACCAGTAGTAAAAATTGTGGGTGCACATAACCCCAATATATTCTTTGAATTCCCAGTCAGACAATGGCACTGTATACCAGTATTAAAAATTGTGGGTGCACATAACCCCCATATATTCTTTGAATTCCCAGTGAGACAAAGGAACTGTATAGCAGTATTAAAAATTGTGGGTGCACGTAACCCCCATATATTCTTTGAATTCCCAGTCAGACAATGGCACTGTATACCAGTATTAAAAATTGTGGGTGCACATAACCCCCATATATTCTTTGAATTCCCAGTGAGACAAAGGAACTGTATAGCAGTATTAAAAATTGTGGGTGCACGTAACCCCCATATATTCTTTGAATTCCCAGTCAGACAATGGCACTGTATACCAGTATTAAAAATTGTGGGTGCACATAACCCCCATATATTCTTTGAATTCCCAGTCAGACAATGGCACTATATACCAGTAGTAAAAATTGTGGGTGCACGTAACCCCCATATATTCTTTGAATTCCCAGTCAGACAATGGCACTGTATACCAGTATTAAAAATTGTGGGTGCACATAACCCCCATATATTCTTTAAATTCCCAGTCAGACAATGGCACTATATACCAGTAGTAAAAATTGTGGGTGCACATAACCCCAATATATTCTTTGAATTCCCAGTCAGACAATGGCACTGTATACCAGTATTAAAAATTGTGGGTGCACATAACCCCCATATATTCTTTGAATTCCCAGTCAGACAATGGCACTGTATACCAGTATTAAAAATTGTGGGTGCACATAACCCCCATATATTCTTTGAATTCCCAGTGAGACAATGGAACTGTATAGCAGTAGCAAAAATTGTGGGTGCACATAACCCCCATATATTCTTTGAATTCCCAGTCAGACAATGGCACTGTATACCAGTAGTAAAAATTGTGGGTGCACATAACCCCCATATATTCTTTGAATTCCCAGTGAGACAAAGGAACTGTATAGCAGTATTAAAAATTGTGGGTGCACGTAACCCCCATATATTCTTTGAATTCCCAGTCAGACAATGGCACTGTATACCAGTATTAAAAATTGTGGGTGCACATAACCCCCATATATTCTTTGAATTCCCAGTGAGACAAAGGAACTGTATAGCAGTATTAAAAATTGTGGGTGCACGTAACCCCCATATATTCTTTGAATTCCCAGTCAGACAATGGCACTGTATACCAGTATTAAAAATTGTGGGTGCACATAACCCCCATATATTCTTTGAATTCCCAGTGAGACAAAGGAACTGTATAGCAGTATTAAAAATTGTGGGTGCACGTAACCCCCATATATTCTTTGAATTCCCAGTCAGACAATGGCACTGTATACCAGTATTAAAAATTGTGGGTGCACATAACCCCCATATATTCTTTGAATTCCCAGTCAGACAATGGCACTATATACCAGTAGTAAAAATTGTGGGTGCACGTAACCCCCATATATTCTTTGAATTCCCAGTCAGACAATGGCACTGTATACCAGTAGTAAAAATTGTGGGTGCACATAACCCCCATATATTCTTTGAATTCCCAGTCAGACAATGGCACTATATACCAGTAGTAAAAATTGTGGGTGCACATAACCCCAATATATTCTTTGAATTCCCAGTCAGACAATGGCACTGTATACCAGTATTAAAAATTGTGGGTGCACATAACCCCCATATATTCTTTGAATTCCCAGTGAGACAAAGGAACTGTATAGCAGTATTAAAAATTGTGGGTGCACGTAACCCCCATATATTCTTTGAATTCCCAGTCAGACAATGGCACTGTATACCAGTATTAAAAATTGTGGGTGCACATAACCCCCATATATTCTTTGAATTCCCAGTCAGACAATGGCACTATATACCAGTAGTAAAAATTGTGGGTGCACATAACCCCAATATATTCTTTGAATTCCCAGTCAGACAATGGCACTGTATACCAGTATTAAAAATTGTGGGTGCACGTAACCCCCATATATTCTTTGAATTCCCAGTCAGACAATGGCACTGTATACCAGTATTAAAAATTGTGGGTGCACATAACCCCCATATATTCTTTGAATTCCCAGCGAGACAATGGAACTGTATAGCAGTAGCAAAAATTGTGGGTGCACGTAACCCCCATATATTCTTTGAATTCCCAGTCAGACAATGGCACTATATACCAGTATTAAAAATTGTGGGTGCACATAACCCCCATATATTCTTTGAATTCCCAGTGAGACAATGGAACTGTATAGCAGTATTAAAAATTGTGGGTGCACGTAACCCCCATATATTCTTTGAATTCCCAGTCAGACAATGGCACTGTATACCAGTATTAAAAATTGTGGGTGCACATAACCCCCATATATTCTTTGAATTCCCAGTGAGACAATGGAACTGTATAGCAGTATTAAAAATTGTGGGTGCACGTAACCCCCATATATTCTTTGAATTCCCAGTCAGACAATGGCACTGTATACCAGTAGTAAAAATTGTGGGTGCACGTAACCCCCATATATTCTTTGAATTCCCAGTCAGACAATGGCACTATATACCAGTATTAAAAATTGTGGGTGCACATAACCCCCATATATTCTTTGAATTCCCAGTCAGACAATGGCACTGTATACCAGTAGTAAAAATTGTGGGTGCACATAACCCCCATATATTCTTTGAATTCCCAGTCAGACAATGGCACTGTATAGCAGTATTAAAAATTGTGGGTGCACGTAACCCCCATATATTCTTTGAATTCCCAGTCAGACAATGGCACTGTATACCAGTATTAAAAATTGTGGGTGCACGTAACCCCCATATATTCTTTGAATTCCCAGTGAGACAATGGCACTGTATAGCAGTAGCAAAAATTGTGGGTGCACGTCACCCCAATATATTCTTTGAATTCCCAGTCAGACAATGGCACTATATACCAGTAGCAAAAATTGTGGGTGTATATAGCCCCAATTCTATTGCTAGGGGACTTGCAGGGTATTTCTGAGGTGAAGGTGGGGGGGCACACCGTTGGAACGGGGATTTGGGGTGTATATATGGGGTATACGGGAATACACTGTCAGTGTGTTCCATTCAGGATCCTGGGAAAGCTGGGTTGCGGCGATTGAGCCCGTCAGTGCCACGTTACACTGACAAGCTTCTCCCTGGAATTGAAGTTATATGTAAGCCCAATATATTCTTTGAATTCCCAGTGAGACAATGGCACTATATGGCAGTAGCAAAAATAGTGGGTGTATATAGCCCCAATCCTATTGCTAGGGGACTTGCAGGGTATTTCTGGGGTGAAGGTGGGGGGGCACACCGTTGGAACGGGTATCGGGGGTATATATCGGGTATACGGGAATACACTGACAGTGTATTCCATTCAGGATCCTGGGAAAGCTGGGTTGCGGCGATTGAGCCCGTCAGTGCCACGTTACACTGACAAGATTCTCCCTGGAATTTAGCTCTTACAAGAGCTGTTGGTTGTCTTCTCCTTCCTATCCTAGCCTGTCCCTGCCTACCCAGAATCTAACCCCTAGCTAACTGGACGGAAACCTCCGTCCTCGGTGAATTGCAAGCTCAGAATGACGCGAAGCTGGGCGGCGCTGTTCTTTTAAATTAGAGGTCACATGTTTTCGGCAGCCAATGGGTTTTGCCTACTTTTTTCAACGTCACCGGTGTCGTAGTTCCTGTCCCACCTACCCTGTGCTGTTATTGGAGCAAAAAAGGCGCCAGGGAAGGTGGGAGGGGAATCGAGTAATGGCGCACTTTACCACGCGGTGTTCGATTCGATTCGAACATGCCGAACAGCCTAATATCCGATCGAACATGAGTTCGATAGAACACTGTTCGCTCATCTCTAATAAAGAATTGTTTCCCGGTGGGATCCTTTATAATAATAACAAACTACATAAACTTACAGTGCAAAAAAATCAGCTATGGATTCTAGAAAAAAGGCGGATTTAGCCTTATTTGTTGCAAAAATATAGATCTCATTTACTGCAGCAAAGTGAGTGAAACGTAAGATTATATTGCACCAAAATGTGTAATATGAGTATGAGGCAAGAAAATGGTCAGGAAATAACCCAACAGTCAATAAATGGGTCAGGTCATACGATAATGATACCTTAGGGCAAGAAACTAGTAAAGTAGAACCATTGTTCAATTCGATTGTGAAAAGGTGAAAGGCAAAGTGCTGGAATCATGCTATATGAGCCCCAGATTCCTGACTTATGTGTAGTCCAGTACAGATCTGGAATAGGTTTCAGCCCCAAGTGCGGGTCATAGGTTCGTTATTGGACCATAAAAGTCTGCTGAGTTTGCACTTCAGGGCAGATCCTGTGAAGAGAAGAAGTGACTGGGTCTGTAACCCAGAGTCTGGTGAGACCAATTTGTGCAACATCCCAGAGCAATGTTGCTATATGTTTTGTGTTAGTTACATGTACCCTGGGGTTGTCTTGTTTTTCTTGTCTGTGTATGTGTCTGTGGTAAAAGCAACATGTCTGCCATTTTACTGTACATACGCACTTATCTTTGCTCCTTTTGCTGTTTGAATGATGCATACTACTTCATGACAAATCACAGGCCACAGGGCGGGGTTTAAGGAAAGTGTTTATATTCTGTAGCAGCTGAAGTAGAGTTAGTCCAGTGGTTAGTGGTCCAGTGGTTTAGAAGTTCAGTGTTGGGATTAAAGTCTAGGTTATCCAGCTGCAGAGAGCAGTATTCAGACCCCAGCAGTCATTTTACAGACACCTTGCTGAGTGAGACAGCAGGAGAACTCATCCTAGAAGCTAAAGAACAAAGCCATCTTATTCCAAGGTACAACCGGAGGGTGCCCTGGAGTTAGTGAGAGAACTTTGAGTGTTCCCGAGAGACATTGGTGTCTGTGCCATTAGGAGCTACAGAGGTACCATACCGGAGTATTCCCTATCAGGACTCATAGCCCTGCTACAGTCCTCTATTTGCTGAGTAGGGAATGGTATGAGAGGAGGAGAGGAAAACATTACTTTAAGTATTGCAGTGTCTATATTGCCATGGCTAAACTCTTAAGTCTTGGACATTGTGTATTGAACTGTTTGCTGTATCCACCTTGCAAAGCTGCTGGAGCATCTGTTGGCTTTGTTCAATAAAAGTTATTTGGTTTACCCCACAACCGCTGAACTCCTGAGTCGTTGTCTGCATCACCATCAGGGCATCTCCTGAACAACATCCACACGGCACAGTATTGAGAAGTCCCCTCTCCTACAAGGAGTGCCCCGGGGAAGGACAAGAACTGCAGGAATCCCCTTTTTCTGCACTTTCTTGTGGAGGATTTGGAGTGTGTGAGTAGCGCACCAGGCCTAGAAGGCGACACAGGCCGTGACGTCGTATTCCGCACTCTCTGATCCCTTCAGCTGGGTTGCTACATTTGTGCTTGTGTTTTTTGTGTGGCCGGTAGTAAGCCACAAGTACAAGCAGGAATTTATTTTATTTTTGCCTGAAGTTAAGGCTGTATTTTATTTTACTCATTTTGTGCCTGAAGTCAAGGTTCATTTATTTTTCCTGATTTTTGTGATTAAACCCGTTTTCCGAACATTTTTGTGTCCCTGTCTTCACTGTTTGAGTCTGCACCACCGCTTCTACTGAGCCACCTTCCTCACTATATATATGGTGATAGGCACAGCACTGGACTCACACTATATTAGCCCCAGGTTCCTGACTTATGTATGGTCCAGGGTGGATCTTGAATAGACTGTAGCCCAGGTGTGGGTCCTGAGGCTCATTACTGGGTTACAAAAAGGACTGAGGATCCTTTAGTGCAGGGCAGAACCTGGGAGTGAGAGGACGTGGGAGCTGCCCTGACATATGGAGTCTGGTGAAACCACTCTATGCAGTTTTGTTTTCTTTGTGTGGCTGAAAGTAAGCCACACGTATTGTGAGGTATTTTTGTTATTGTTTAGTTAGCACTCAGACGAGCAGAGATTTGAGTTATTTTTGCCTGAAGTTAAAGAGGACCTTTCATCAGATCGGGCACATGCAGTTCTATATACTGCTGGAAAGCTGACAGTGCGCTGAATTCAGCACACTGTCGGCTTTCCCGATCTGTGCCCGGTGTAAAGCGCTATCGGTCCCGGTACCGTAGTGCTTTACGGTCAGAAGGGCGTTTCTGACACTTAGCCAGGAACGCCCTTCTGCCCAGCAGCGCCTATCGTGCTGTTCTGTGTGAGTGGGGAGGAAAGCCCCCTCCCTCTGCTCACAGCGCTCGTCCATAGACAAGTATTATCAGGAGGGGAGGGGGCGTTCCTCCCCAGTCTTAGAGCACAGCGCGATAGGTGCTGCTGGGCAGAAGGGCGTCCCTGGCTAAGTGTCAGAAACGCCCTTCTGTCTGTAAAGCCCTACGGTACCAGGACCGATAGCGCTTTACACCGGGCACAGATCGGGAAAGCCGATAGTGCGCTGAATTCAGTGCACTGTCAGCTTTCCAGCAGTATATAGAACTGCATGTGCCCGATCTGATGAAAAGTCCTCTTTAAGGCTGTTTTTTTTGTTTTGTATTTTTTACACCCGAAGCCAAGGTTTATTTTGTGTTTTTTTGTAAATAAACCAGTTTGCTGCACACTTTGGTGTCCCTGTCTTGACTGTTTAGTTCTGCAACACTACTGCTACTGCATGGGGCATAATAGTGGTTGTGCATACTAGATTTTTAAGTGGCAGCAAGATCCATCTCACATACCCTAAGGGCAGAAGATGACACAAGGGGAAGGGATGTGTAATGCACCACAAATGGGGAAGGGAGCACTGTAATTAACTTGGCAGAAAGTAAGTGCTATACTAGGACTCAATAAAATTGTACATGTATATGACTGCCACATATTCTTATGTTGTACAGTTATAGAAAGTAATCACTTCATGAAGTATGTAACCATTTCTTGTTATTATATTAAATGCATAATCTGTTATTACAATGCAGCAGTTGGATGGACCTTTTGATTAACCAGCTTGCAGTTAAGCTGGCAAGTTTGTAGCTCCCTGGAGGACAGTTTTATTCAGAACTGAGAACTATTCTATTGAAGACTTATGTAAACCTTTAATCACTGAAATAGTAGATAACATCTTTTTTTATGTTAAAGTACTTTTCTGTTTTCAAAATCTATATATGAATCAGACACTGGATGGATGCCAGACAATTTACCTTACTGAAGTATTAAGCTTTAGAACTTGCAGGTCTTCCTTTTGGCTTACCATGATGATTTACATCAGCAGCAATATCTATGAAACTTATAACTAAGTAAACTTGGAAGATCTCTCACAAGTGAAAAAGGAATCTCTTAGTGTACATTTGACATAGTCAAAATGTTGTCACTCACTGTGACTCACAAGCACACAGAACACAATTCAACATACCTCCTTCCACAATCAATGTTACAACACTGTGGCATAGTTTGGAACTAAATGTCAGCTTTATTAGCATAGAACCTATTAACCATTGGTTAACCCTAAACTGTATCTAGATTTGATCTGTTTCTGCATCTTTCAGTGGAATGTTTGAAAAATACAGCAAAGTATACAGAAAATATGTATTTGTACTGTTTATGAGAATAAATAAATAAAAATATACCATTCACTGAGCTAGTCTGGCATGCTTTTATACAGTGGTAATATTGGTCGCAGATGTCAGAATGGTGGCGCACCCCATGTGACCACTAAGGTCCAATCACAAGCCTCTCTGGTCCGCCTGTATTGCATGATGTCACCCAGGAAAAGAATGCTAAGCAAGTGTTATACCGCCACTCAGGAGACTGAAAATTTGGGTCAAATCCAGTTTGATCTGAACTGTACCGCTCATCCCAAACCCCTCTGTTTATATAGGAATCATACATTTTGAGTTCCTTTTTGTGGGACAAACCTGCAAAAAAGGACAGTTGGTAGGTAAGATACTGAGCTGCTGTCTTCATCCATTGTCAGAGGTCAAAGGAGAACGTTGGATATTTCTTAAAAGTAATGAGGCTCAGATAAAGGCCTACATGAGGTGCTGGGTCTGATAAACAGCTGCTACCTACTTATGCTTCCTATTTGTCTACAATTGATATATCCATGGCTAGAACAAGGCAATACAAAACTAATTATTAATATTCCATCATGGCCAAGCTCCCATTTAACGTACACAACAACGTAAAGAAGCTTTGATTGGCTGTTTCCATAAATCCCACCATAATGGTTGGGATTTGTGGCCAGTTATTTATGGATGGGAATAACCCAGTAAGTCTGGTTTCATGCAGTTGATCTCGGGCTGGGAGAAATGGTTTGTATGTTGGCCAAATGTATAAGCTCAAGAATAGCTTGGTAGAATTGAACTGAATGTATATAGGTTGATATGATAGAGGAGAGAAGGTGAGCTCTGTGATAAATAGAGTTATATGGTAGAGGGAGAGAAGTTGAGTTCTGTGACATGCATGTTAATATAATTGAAGAGAGAAGCTAATCTCTGTGATATATAAGTTTATAGGAGACAGGAGAGAAGCTGAGCACTATGATATATAGGGTTATTTCAAGGAGGAGATAAAAATATAAAACACTCTCATCCCTTGGCATAACAGAGTAGGCCCTCTCCTGGATTTACTCCTATCTCATCAACTACAGATTCAGTGTCTTCCACTCACAAACCGCCTACTCAGCAGACTCTTTATATAGGATTATAAAAAAAAAAAGCAGAGAAGCTAAGCTCTGTGATATACAGGGTTATATGATAGACAGAAGCTGAACTCTATGATATATATAGGGTTATATGATAGAGGAGAGAAGCTGAGCTCTGTGATATACAGGGTTATATGATAGACAGAAGCTGAACTCTATGATATATATAGAGTTATATGATAGATGGGGAGAAGCTCAGCTCTGTGATATATAGTGTTATATGATACATGAGGGAAGCTGAGCTCTGTGATATATAGGGTTATATGATAGAAGAGAGAAGCTGAGCTCTATCTTGGTCTGTTCAGTGCAATATCATCAAATGCAACTCTCTAAGTGCAGTAACCAGAATTAGACCAGAATGTAATATACAATGTCTCCCACCATCCTCTCTTTATTCTCATCTGATCCTATCTGCAACACTCAGGAGGGGCCAGGGCTGGTATCACGGTAATATATCCGATGTGGCCAGCTTGCAGGGAGTCCCTGGGTCCCGAATGTGCACCAAATCTTCCTTTTGATGTCCCCGACTACCCTCCCCTGCGTGATATCTGACAATGACAACAGACAACCAGGCTTCGGGGGTAATCGTTGCTTTTCTTTTTACTAGCAGGACAAAGTAATACAAATGTACATATGGAGGACTTCTTCACATACAATACAGCGATCTTTGTAGGTAGTGTCCAATTAGCAGAGGATGGGGCAGAATGCTTTGGATAGTAGTTGCTTGGCAGTTAACTTGTATATACTTGTAAAGATGGCCTGTATCCAGGGGGTTAGTCCTCAACAAACTGGGTACACGTATATAGAAGAGGAGATACAGCGGGAGACCCTCAATTTCTGCCAGACTAGCTATGGGTTTCTTAACTATAGATTTGTCCCAAGGACTTACTTGGATAGAGATATACGTGTGAGGTCCCAGATGTACGGATAAGACAAGTCCATCAACTTCAGCGCTTGTAAGATTAGAGCTTCAGAGGAAAACACTCTCTGAGAAGGGCCTTGAGGACAGAGGAGAAGGCATCTCTGCTTGGTGTACCCTGATAGTGGGCAGCCATCATCCGTGCTCCATGTGCTCAGTCTGCTAGCTGTATCATGTCTTAGCCTTGTAGCACCACACAAAAGACATCAGCCAAAAACGTCCCCAGCCCCCTCTAGAGAGGGTGGTCACTCAACTCTCCCTCCAGGCCAGTCAAGGGAGCCTGATTGGTCCTGGAGGTCAGCTAATCATAATGGACACTCCCTTTACAGTAACAACTCAAATTACAATGGCAAAGTATAGGCAGGTGCAGTTCACAAAAACATCCACAAGATGGCGCATTAATAGACCCCCTGTGTGCTGGCTCTGGAAGAATAGAAATATATAGAAGGAATGAAGGGGGAGGAAAATATTTACCTTATATGAAAATGTCCATGCTATCTCGGTCTGCAAGGATTAGTAGAGCGAATTGGACTAGCAGTACCGGGACATTACATATCCTCCATCTCTAATCCACAGATATGTTCTTTCATCTGTATTAAGAATCTAAAACACTACTGCTCCCAGCACAACTATCATTACTTGTTTTATTGTCCCTCAGTTATTGGAATGTTATCCTGCTTTGCTTGTAATTCTGGGAGCTTTGAAGGCATTGTCTCTATTCCCCTGCTGTGTTGGATGGTCCTGTACTCCCCACTTTTCTCACTTGATCCTTTTATTGTCTCTGATTCTATCTCCACATGTATTCCCACCCTATTCACACCTGTAACACTCTTCAACCCAAAACCACCAGTACTAGTAAGAAAATAGTAAGACAATATTTATCTCCCCATCTGTTTTATTCCACCATCCTACCTTCTCTGCACAGCTTCTCCAAAACCTGCAAGCTTTCTGCTCCAGAAACACACAACCTCCCCACACTCTCTCCTACTATCATTCTACCTGCTTCTCCTTACTGCCGGCAACATGTCTCCTAATCCTGGACCACCTCAGCACATATCTACATTCAGATCTTCTTCCTCTACCACACAACCAGCATGAGCACACGGTAACCCCTTAAATCATGCGTAATCTACGTAATAAACTGGACTACACTAACAATCTTTTCATTGCTTTTCATTTTCATTGCGGCCTCCCCTCACGCTCAGGCAGAGAGCAGGTCCTCTCCCTGCCTGCAAACACCGCTAAGCCCCGCCCCCTTCGCTGCACCCCAGCCCCTTCGCTCCGCCACGCCCACTCTGCTCCGCCGCCTCCTCGGGGGGGGGGGGGGGCTTTCTGTCGTTCGCCTCGGGCAGCGAAAGGGGCAGGTTCACCCCTGCATACAAGCAGCGCTCTTCTCTCTGCATTTTTCACCCTTCTCAGGCAGAAACCGGGTGGAAACCTGGCAAACCTCATTATAGTCTATGGGGTCCATGGGTAACCACTTTTTTAAGCAGCTTAGGTTTCCGTTTGGGGGGTCCCCAAGCAGACCCCCCAAACAGAAACCTGAACGCAGGTGTGAACCTAGCGTGAGTACCCAGAACAAGACTCTGGGGGAGGATTAGGGACAGGTGGTCATTACTATCAGGAGGTCTTCCAGGTCATGTGGGTATTTACATGGGGAACTGAGAAGGGGATAGCGGTGCAACATCAGAGATCTTTCAGGATGGTGATGGGGAGACGGTGGGGGACATAACATGGGGTACTTAAGTGGGGGCACCTACCTAAGGAGATGGCAAAGGGGAGAGGGTGCACCTGCAGCAGCAGCAGGCACTGAGGACTGAGGAGACAGCACTGGCTGTATAAAATGATGATAATGATGATGCAGCAGCCAGTCAGGGCCTCACTCACTCCTCACCTCACAGCCCACACTTAAGTAGCAAGGGAAGGGAGCAAAGCATCTCAGAACAGTCAGTATGATCATCTCTCCCCCACACTCCTGATCCTGGGGCTGGGGGCTATAGTCACTTATTCAGATCTCAATGCCACCATATACCACTTTACAACATTTTATAGCCTGTAGCAGATACTCACAGTTATATCACTGTTACAGGCTTCTTCTGATCACAGGTTATTCTTAGGGGGCGGGGGAAGAGACTGAGGGGAGGGTGGGAGGGGAAGCGCTCTGGATGAGCAAGAACAGCAGCAGACACTGCAGAGTTAAGGCTCGGGAAGTCACAGCAGCCCATGCAGACAGTTTGGAATACATGCAGTTAAAACTGACTTCTTGGTCAATGAAGAGGCAAAGTATACCAGTCAGCATCCAGCAGCCAAGTGGGCCCCTTCAGGGAAATGGGGCCCTGGCAGTTGCCTGGGTATGGCGGGTGCTGACGCCGGTCCTGGGTAGTCAGGACTCTTACTGTCTCTCCTAGGAGTTCTGTGAGGATCTACACTGCTTTTCTATCATATAAAAGTTGGGCCTGCAGGACATTTTTGTCTGGGTATTCTGTCAGTCTCATTAAAGGACCTCTGAAGCAGATGTACAGTATATGTAACCTTAGGCTAGGTTTACACGTTGTGGAAGAGCAGTTGTACGGTGTGAACATTTTTTCGGTGTGCTACAAACACCACTTCATCGATTCCCACATAAACCACTGTGCCTTTCTCCAGATTACAATATTTGGCAAGTATGACTATTACACCTCTAGGGTTCCATGTACACAGAAAATGTCCCCATATATGAGTACATAAAGACAAACTGTAGCAGCCATGACCAGATGAGAATCCGTATATATGACTGTGAATTATATTATATTATTCACTGAACTGTAAAACTAAATGTATATTATAAAAAACACAAAATATATTTTTCAGAATAAGTAAAATAACCCCAGCCTGTAGTTAACCCCTCCCTCCCCATTTTATAGTTGATACAACTCTTCTTTAATGTTGTGAATGTGATACATAAAAGAACATTGGCATTTATGATGACATCACAAATCACCTGACATCATAGATTCCACATGACATCACAAAGGGTTTAGAATCTATCAGGCTGTAAACTTCAGCCATCTTATGTCACTTAATCTTGACAGTTTGAAGAGATGGGTATGTCCAGGTAGGAAGCTCTCCACACAACGCTGAGCTTGAAGAGTACGATATGCTCAGGTAGGTAGCTCTCCGCTCAGTACAGAGGCCTTGTTCACAAATGGTTTAACTTGTGTTGTGGTGAAGCTCAGAACTGCACCATTAACAGCCAAAAAATTTCAACAAGGACCTTTTGCTTGTTTCTTGCTGTCAGGAAGATTCTTCTCTAAGAAATGTTACTCAACCTGACTCTTTTGGCATTGTTTTTTGCCCTTTCAAAAAGCCATGTGTGAACTCTGCCTTAGAGGGGTGGTCAATTTGGACCATCCCTACTCTAAATGATGACTTGCTGGCAATCAGCTGATCGTCATGGTTCTGACAGCTCAAACCCCCAGCGATCAGCTGCTATCACTGGGGGAGTTACTGCCTCTGCAGGACCTAAATGTACCTCTTACAAAAGAATGGGTTATACTTAGTGGGAATGTGGGAATTTAATTCCATGCATAGAAAACTCTACACCGTATGATCTTTGCTGCACTTTCCTATTGGAAACCATAAGGGGAATCAGCAAGATTTGTTTCAAGCTAATTCCAAATTTTTTCACTTGTTGCTGGAATCAGTGTGAAACCTTATACAAATCTGTAGCAGTGTCATGTGAACTGGTACCCAACTTTCCCTAACAGAAGATGTCAGAGAAAAGAAGGATGGGACACGTTATGCTTTTTGACATGCCTGATCCTTTATTCTAGTGGGTGATAAGTCACTGCCAGAGGGTCTGCAAGTAATTTAGATACTGCTCCCTCCTGAAAGCTCAATCAGGTTCAGCCGAGTGTGCATACGTGTAGCAAGCTATATGGGGAATCTAGAGGAATGGCTATGGGCTGAATGAGTGTTCAGCTATCTAAGTTGTATGGGCAGTCTTAGGCTACGTTCACACAGTGCTTTGTGTGTGCATTTGTAACAGAGCACATTGCACACACATTAGACTATACTCACACTAACGTTGTGCAAAATGGGCATGAAAAACAAATACCTGCGGGAGACCCATTCTCACAGATCTCTCATACAGTGTATGAAGGAATCTGTGAAAACAGATAGAAATAGAACATAACCGTCAAAATACAGTCCTATGAAAAAGTTTGGGCACCCCTATTAATCTTAATCATTTTTAGTTCTAAATATTTTGGTATTTGCAACAGCCATTTCAGTTTGATATATCTAATAACTGATGGACACAGTAATATTTCAGGATTGAAATGAGGTTTATTGTACTAACAGAAAATGCGCAATATGCATTAAACCAAAATTTGACCGGTGCAAAAGTATGGGCACCTCAACAGAAAAGTGACATTAATATTTAGTAGAGCCTCCTTTTGCAAAGATAACAGCCTCTAGTCGCTTCCTGTAGCTTTTAATCAGTTCCTGGATCCTGGATAAAGGTATTTTGGACAAACAATTCAAGTTCAGTTAAGTTTGATGGTCGCCGAGCATGGACAGCCCGCTTCAAATCATCCCACAGATGTTCAATGATATTCAGGTCTGGGGACTGGGATGGCCATTCCAGAACATTGTAATTGTTCCTCTGCATGAATGCCTGAGGATTTGGAGCGGTGTTTTGGATCATTGTCTTGCTGAAATATCCATCCCCGGCGTAACTTCAACTTCGTCACTGATTCTTGAACATTATTCTCAAGAATCTGCTGATACTGAGTGGAATCCATACGACCCTCAACTTTAACAAGATTCCCGATGCCGGCATTGGCCACACAGCCCCAAAGCATGATGGAACCTCCACCAAATTTTACAGTGGGTAGCATGTGTTTTTCTTGGAATGCTGTTTCTTTTTGGACTCCATGCATAACGCCTTTTTTTATAACCAAACAACTCAATTTTTGTTTCCAAAATGAAGCTGCCTTGTCCAAATGTGCTTTTTCATACCTCAGGCAACTCTATTTGTGGCGTACGTGCAGAAACGGCTTCTTTCTCATCACTCTCCCATACAGCTTCTATTTGTGCAAAGTGCGCTGTATAGTTGACCGATGCACAGTGACACCATCTGCAGCAAGATGATGCTGCAGCTCTTTGGAGGTGGTCTGTGGATTGTCCTTGACTGTTCTCACCATTCTTCTTCTCTGCCTTTCTGATATTTTTCTTGGCCTGCCACTTCTGGGCTTAACAAGAACTGTCCCTGTGGTCTTCCATTTCCTTAGGCTGTATTCACACAGAGTAACGCCAGGCGTTTTTTGTGTGTTTTTTGCACATAGCGCCGCGTTTACGCCGCGTAGCGCCGCGTTAACGCCGCGTATACGCCGCGTATACGCCGCGCTATTTAGCGGTGGCGTTGCCCTGCGTTAACGTTAGCGTTAAACTTTTTCATAGGACTGTAACAGTCATGTGAATAGCCCCCATTAACATGAATGAATTGTAATGCAGTTTCGGATGTTAAAAACTAACAAACAAAAAACCTGCCTTCACACGGCTTATTATGAATAGGGTTAACCTTATTCAATGGGGCTAATCCAAATGTGGCTACTTACCACGGTTTCCACATGATTTTTGTGTAGAATCCTGGGCAAGAAGTAGCAGTGTGTATTTTAAATCCACAGCTGCTTTCACACAGATTTTGGTGCACAGTATACTCCAAAGTCTATGTGAACATTTTATCACGTGAACATAACCTAAGTAGCAGAATACTTATTACAGTTTATGTATTATTATAATTGTTTATATAGCACCATTAATTCCATGGTGCTTCACATTTGGGGGTTACATACAGTACACAGAATATGCAGGTAGATATTATACTAACAATGACCGACTGGCACAGTGGGGTAGAGTGCCCTGCTCGCAAGGGTTTACAATCTATGAGGGAAGGGGGATAGAGACAGAAGAAGAGGGGGGAGACTGTTCAGATGGCAGTGCGGTGATAGTGTTATTGGAGGTTGAAGGCCTTCCTGACTAGATGAGTCTTCAGGGCCTTCTTGAAGCCTGTGATTGTGGGGGTCAGTCTTATGTGTCTTGGTAAGGAGTTCCAGAGTATGGGGGATGCACAGGAGAAATCTTATAGACGGTTGTGTGAGGAGCGGATGAGAGCAGAGCGGAGTAGGAGGTCTTTGGAGGATCTGAGGTTACGTGTGGGCAGGTAGCGGGAGATTAGTTCAGAGATGTATGGAGGGGACAGGTTGTGGATTGCTTTGTATGTTAGCGTTAGTAGCCTGAATTCAATTCGCTGGGCTATGGGTAACCAGTGGAGGGACTGGCAGAGGGGAGCGGCTGATGAAGATCGAGGGGTGAGGTGAATTAAATGAGCAGCACAGTTTAAGGTAGACTGGAGGGGGGCGAGGGTGTTTGCTGGGAGTCCATGGAGAATGGTGTTGCAGTAGTCTAAGCGGGAGATTATGAGGGCCTGGACGAGCATTATTGTATATGTATTATATTAGACTGTAAGCTCTTAGGAGCAGGACATATATTGTATATTAGATTGTAAGCTCTTAGGAGCAGGACATATATTGTATATTAGATTGTAAGCTCTTAGGAGCAGGATGTCTATGTCTCTTTCTTCCCTTACAGATTCAGCTCTCCGGAGAGTATAACAATATAAAAATATACAGCAATATGCAGCAGGACAGACGTGATCCAGGGAAATATATCCGATCGCCACATCTGGGGTCAGGAAGGAATTTTTTGCCCCCCTGAGGTATAACTCTCCGGGGGGTTTGTTTCGCCTTCCTCTGGATCTTTGGATCGGGTGGCTCTTATCTCAGGATGTGGTGTTTAGAATGCAGCGAGGTCTGTAGTCTCCACCAGCCTGACCTGAGAGTCACTGTGATCCATTTTTATAGTTTATTAAAGGGCCAGTAATAATTTTATTACAATGTTGCTTATTGCTATTCAATAAAAAAAAAAAAAGAAAAGAAAATATTGTGGTCTTTGTCTTTTGTCTTGGCTTCTCCTTACTGTACATACTGACCACAATGAGAATGATTGCTGATCTAGAAATAAACTTGTCTGCTGATAACCTATATATACATGGCAGCTTCTGCAGCAGAATTAGGGACTATAGAAGGCACTATATACAAAGAGCAAATCACATATAACTCTATGTCATAATGTCATCTCCTATCCCAGGTAACATAACAAATGTTATGAGGGGTTTGTCTCTGCGAACACATCTAAGTGAGCTCCCAACTCAGGTATACAGATATTATCATTATACTATGTCCTTACAGATATTATCATTATACTATGTCCTTATAGTGATATATACTGGCTCTACACAAATCTGTAAAGTCCCTAGTTCCCTTGCCTGTATGGGAGTCAGTATGGGAAAAACCTCACACCTCTCAGTATGTATTATATCTCAGATAGACCATATTGTGGATCTAATTTGTCAAGAATCCTCCCTATATATACTGTTCCCATCAAACAAGCTCTATGCATTTGTGCCTTCTTCATAACTTCTAGGCTTCATCAGGAGCTAGTATAGCATTAAGTATCTAAAGTCGATATGTATTTGATCGATCAGTGTTCGCTCATCTCTACCTAATACTTTAGTATTTTTGTATCGCTATACATCTGTTTTTGTTGTTTATATAATTTCTGAAAAAAATAATGAAAACCATTGAAAAGAAAGTGAGCACAAAATCAATATAGGTTTTTTGACCAAACATTGGTGCAGTCAGAGAAAGACGTTTGCAGTTTATGGCCAATTCTCTCTAATATGTCTTCCCCATTGTGTTTCACCAATAATAGGGGGTGCCACAACAGTGAAGCCAACCTCATAGTTTGAGAAGCAATACATTAGAGATACAAAGTGGGCAGTTCTGTATAGTACAATAGCTGTATCATTGCCTTATCACACATATCATTATCATACCATAGTCTAAAATTTCAGGTTGACTGGTGATGAGCACTATATCTGATATCCTGTATGAGGACCACCTTTAACCCAGAACAATGCAAGACTTGAAGGGAGCAAAGTCATATTGTTGTAATACTTCCTTCCAAAAATTCAATATAGTAGAGGTTAAACAGAAGATTTTTAACATTTTTAGTTGACTGGTCCTAAATATATTTTAGGTATCTCAAAGAAAAGATGCAATTTGTTTACTTGGAGCAAACTCTACCTAGTAATGTGTTTTTTTTTTTTTTTTTATATATACCTGGAAAATAAAGTGCAGAATGTGATCCCTTTACTGTCATCTCTGAGCTGAAGATTTATTTGTTTTGGTGGATTTTAGTCTCTCAGCAAATTATGTAGTGTTCCAATAAATCCAAAGTATGTTCTTTATCCCTTGATGTCATATTTCTAATCTAATTTTTAATATAAGAAGGCATTCAGCATCCTGTTGGAGGAGTGTGCACATAATGGAAGTAGTAGTTGGTCATTGTCGGGTTCATGGTGGTTGTAGTCATCTACACCACATCTCAGGCACTGAACTATGTATGTTGGTTGTAGTAGTTTTACTTGAAGCCTGACAGTATTTCGGGTACTCTTGATGCGGGTGCAGGAATAAGGATTTAGGACACAGTTACACTTTGAAAACATCTCCAGAATTGGCCCTTTTCTCACCATGGAAACATAAAAAAAAGCACATTGAAAACAAATACTTGTTTTTTCCTCAGCAGTTTTCATTGAGATTTTGCTGTGGTTTTAGCTGCTTTTTTTATTCCCCTATTAAATCCATAGTGACAATGCTTGTAATTCCACAGCTAAAATTCACATGCTGCATTTTGAGAAACAAATATATTTTTGAAAAATCAGCTTTTTTACAGAATCATTGTGCAGATGAGATTAACCAAAATTATCATTAACTTTGCTGGAAATGTAAAATGCAGCATTTTTGTCTACCACATGGTGCTTTTGCCTTATTTGCCTTTTTGCCTTTTGCCACATTCTCGTCTTGACTATTACAATTTTCTACTAATTCAGTTTTCTACTAATTCTACTAAGATCTGCCCACTTCAATCCGTTATGAATGCAGTAGATAGACTCACCTTTTTGTCGAACTGCTACTAAGATGCTCTTACTCTATGGCAATTGCTGCACTAGCTTCCCATCCACCGCAGAATATTACTTACAGAGGTCTGTCCAGTTTCTTTAAATAATAGTTTTTTCTTGTATAAGGAATAGAGATGAGCGAGTAGTATTTGATTGAGTAGGTATTCGATTGAATACTACAGTATTCCAAATACTCGTACTCGATCGAACACTACTAGCTGTTTGAAGTTAGGATTTGATGCAGAACCAGCGTTGATTGGCAGAATGCTATACATTCAGCCAATCAACGCTGGTTCTTCTCTTACCTTTAGAAGTCTTCTCCGTGAGCAGCGTTCCCATGTCCTCTTCCGGCTCTGCCTAGGCCCGATGCCTAGCATAGTGAATTCAAGGCCGGAAGAGGACGCGGGGACTCTGCACAGGGAGAATAATCCAGCCCGACCCTCATTCATGGACTTGGTAAGTAGAATTTGATCAAATGTTGCATACCCCTGAAACGAGCATTTCCCCCCATAGACTATAATGGGGTTCGAAACCCGGTCGAACAGTCGAACAGCTGTTCGAATCGGATTTCGAACCTCGAACATTTTAGTGTTCGCTCATCTCTAATAAGGATAAGTTATGCACTTTTCCAATATAATTTCTTTGTCAATTCCTTATGGTTTTCTAGATCTCTGCTTGCTGTCCATCACTTTGCTTATTTCCAGAGGATAGAAAATCGCTCCATGGTCATGTGATGCACACACAGCTAAAAGTGTGTTTACACAGAGCATTCAGCAAATGCTTCATACATGCTACAGAGAGGATGTGTAGGTAAACACTCCTGGACATGTGGAGACAGCATAGCATGCAGTAGACTCTCCTGAGCACCAGGTGAACTAATGTCCCAAGTTAAATGGAGACATCAGCTGGGCTCCCGAGACTGTTGTTTTTTTCCTGAGTCGTGTCAAACTACCTTTCGGTTTTAGGTTCCCATCATTTTAAAGTCGTTTATCCTACAGGGAATTTTTACTAAGGTTTTTATAGCCTTATTATTAATTGTAATATTATTAATATTAGCTGTAATTGTAGTATTAGCTATTACTGTTACATTGGTCTTAACAATTAATTTAACTGTAATATTAGGTTTAACAATTCATAATTATTCACTCATTTATTTAAAACTTTTTGGTTTATTTTAATAATCGACTATCTGCTTTTCTGAAAAATCAAGCCACTTTTAGAATCATCCCGTTTTAACTGTTGGGTTTAATGATCTACTGCCATTTATCTATACAATTTTATGTATGTATATTCATATACTTTTATGTGTGGCTCAGGTGGTGTTCTGGACCGTATTGTGTTGGGCACCTTGGGTGACCGTGTCGGGACTCGAACTCGGTCTGCCAGGCTGTTTGGTCGGGACAGTCTCGGGAGCCCAGCTGATGTCTCCATTTAGCTTGGGACATTAGTTCACCTGGTGCTCAGGAGAGTCTACTGCATGCTATGCTGTCTCCACATGTCCAGGAGTGTTTACCTACACATCCTCTCTGTAGCATGTATGAAGCCCAGTATCTCTATCAGCTGTTCTCTATCAGCTGATTCCTGCAGCTACTTCCCATAAATAGGAGCTGACAGCTTCCTTATTTTTACACCCATTATCCACTGTGGGAAGGTAAGCTGACCTCTTATTCCTCTGCTCATATTTAGTTGTATACTCCTTATTGCTTTGAATAGGATGGGTTTATAAGTTCAGATTGGAGTTTTTGAGTGAGGTGAGCATCCTCCTGTTTCTAGTCAAGCCAGTCCCTATGTAATATACCTATTTACAAGTTTTTGGATTGACTAGCCACTGTGTAACCTGTCTGGCATGAAAATGAGTATATAGATGGGCATGTGTGTATATATGTTTATATATATATATATATATATATATATATATATATATATATATATGTACATGATTATGTGTGATCTGTCTGTGACTCATCTGTGTATGAGTCATTGGTTTCTATAAGCTTCAATGTTTGGTATTGAAAATATTTTACGTACATATGGGTTCAACCATCTGACATTTTAGTGTAATATTTATCCTTTTGTCTATATTTTTTTTCTACTTATTGTTGTATTTGTGTAATTTTAAGGTTATCTATATGCACTTGAGAAAGAGCAAGATTGGCTCGAAATGCGTTGTGCTGTTACCAAATAAAGTCTTTTTGGGTGAGCGCTGCCTCTGTACTTCTCTTTGGAGAGTCTGGTCCTAATTTGCTGAATTCCTCACGTCTTCCTGACGGCCTTTTCAGCTGCTGCCCTCCTGAATGTTCCATTTGATTGTGCCTATAGGTTGTTGTGTTTCACACAACCTGCCAAGGTGAGAGGCCATCCTGTTTTCATCTTATATTTCCATTTCATTTATTGAAATTACTGCACTAGGGTCGGCTCGGCGCCCTGTTTTTCTTTTTTTACACAGAGCATATCTCTACCTCAAATTCACCTCCAAGTTCTAATAGAAACCTGCATCTCATTAAAATGAATATTACAGCTAGCACATAAAAAGAATTCTGGTGTTATTCAGGTGTATTCTGCCTGAAACCTGCATTAATATGAATTAGAGGAAGATTTTGGAGCTGACATCTGTGTTGTAATGAGTTTGCACCTGTATGTCCATAACATAACCACGGACTGTTTATTATGTGACCATGGACTGTATATCACATGACCATGGACTGATCTTTATCCACTAGAAGTAAGTAGCATGAATTGACCTAATGACATCGAACAGAGATCTTGAAAACCATGCAGGATTTATACAGAAAGTTTTTGGAAAATTGTATAACTTGTCATTATAAAAGCAATACGATTTGCTGAAACTAGACAACTTATTTAAATTGCATTCTGTGGTGGAAGGTCAACTCCTTTAAACTTGCTACACACCTAAAGACCCCTCCATAGTGCTGCACCCCCCTACATCTGCTCTACCAACACACCTGTCCTCTCCATTCTGACAATGACTTTAGATGTTATCCTCTGTTATCCAATCATCGTATTTATATATTCAAGATTTTTCTAGGCTGCTTCAGTTTTCTGAAATGCTCTACCCCAGATGGTCAGATTAAAAGGGCTTTACAGACATTTCTGGGCCTCCACATCACATCTCTTTGGGGCTCCTGATTGACCTCATTCCTGGGGTCGCCACTGAGGACTAAGATTGGGCCTATGTGGTCACATTGGGCATGATAGTGATTTCAGCATATCAACTACCCATACAACTGAGGGAAAAATAATTTGGTTACCATAGTCTAGAGAGATAGAGGTCTTAAACATGAAAGATATGTTGGGGTCACCACTGTGATATAGACTGAAATAGCGTCTGACCTGACGGGACCTGCTCTCGCTTTTTGCACTTGAGAAAGGGCCAGTGTAAGGTCCGAAACGCATCGTGCTATATGCTTTATTTTTAACTATCCAATAAACCCTATGTGATTGGACCCTGGTTTACCATCTTCCTAAACTTACCAGTGTGCGCGGTTCTCCCTCAATGGACCTTTGGTCCCCTTTTTCCTCTTCAGTATCTCCTCCGGTTCTCCGGTGACAGATTGAACTGCTGCCACTCTCACCTTAATACGATTTCAAGTGTTGTGACTATTCACAACCTCATAAGGTGAGAGGCCATCTGGTCCATGTTAATACTTACCCAGTTTTTAATCATCTGTGTACTCTCAAATACTACACTTAGTGCGCTCGGTGTCTTTGTTTTGTTTTATATAGACTGAAAATAGACACCAAGACTTTTTATTTAAACACATATCTTCTCTATTAAACAATACTTTGGACCTTTAGGAGTCTATAAGACAAGAGGAAATGACACAAGCATACATACTTTTTATGTAACTTTTCTATTATTAGAAGACAGGGACATACAGATGAGGGATGTGGGAAACCTTGATCATACATCATTTTCTATAAAGTTCACATTCTGCTTATGCAAATTGACTGAATGTCTATATATTTTGAATAAAGATAGTTGGGAGGACCCCATACACATTAGATGGTTGACCGGGCCCACCAAAATTGTTGGATTTGGGAGACATACATCTAATGTATATAGCCAGCTGTAACACTTCCTTAGGTATTTGCTGTCTCAAGTTACATCAGGATAATATTAGACCAGTATATTATTTATAGATGTTAAAGGGGTCATCCGGTTTCTAAGATTGAGAGCCTATTCTCAGGATAGGCCACCAATATTAGTTCTGTTGGGGTCATACGTACAGATAATCAGGGGTTACAATGTAGTGGCCAGTTTAAGAGTATCAGTCTGTTTGGCGAGTGTGCAACATGCCTTCCTCAAGTGGATTCCATACCAGTGATCTGCGGGGGTCCTAGGCCATTAATCTTAGACACTGTGTAACCCTCAAAGCTAAAGGTATATAACGTCTAAGATAAACTCATAATATCATGTACTAATAAAGCATATGCCTTTTCATTATGTTTACTAATAAATATATAGTTCATAATTAAATCTATTCCATAATTGTAAACAATTCCTAGTTGTTCCAGAATTATGTAAAAATAGCACAACCTGCAGTTTCTATTGAATAGCTTTCCTGCATCCACCTAAGTATATGAAGGCATACATGCTTAGTCTTGCCTCTAGCTCTACTCCAGTGGGTATGCAGAATTATTCCTGTTGTGTTATTCTGGATGACTCTGAAGCTTCATCATCTTCTCTTCTTATCAAAGAAGATGCTGAACAAGTGATAAATGACTGAGACAATGCTACTGCAATATCACTTGCTCAGCATCTCCTCTGACCAGCAGAGAAGACATTGCAGCTTCAGCAGACACATCACATCAGGAACCCTCCAAATACCTGTATGAGCAGAGAGAGAGGAAAGACTAAGCATGTCTGTCCACTTCAGCACATTTACTCAGGTGAACAAAGAAAGATGATTCAATAGAAACAAATGATGATGCTATTGTAACATAATTCCTGGCATATTTGGGAGACAAGAATTGGTTGAAATATATAATCTTCATTAGACCCCTTCAACAAAACTGAGGATTTAATTCTGTATAACAGGAACATTTCTTTATATCCATTTTAGCAGCGGGCAATCCACATCTTACCTGCTTACAATTGGCTCCACTGGGAATTTGATCATGTGCACCATTCTGCACTGTTATCTACAAAGCAGATAAATACATTTTATCAGCTTGTAAAGCATAATCTGTAAAATCCACACAGATAGGGACATACATTATGGCAGCAAGCTTCTAATATTGCTAATGGTATTCTTCAGACTGCTGATTGCTTACCATATTTCATAAAATTATTGTGTGTGTGATGATGACTTTAAGGATAAAAATATTGCTTTTTTTACAATTACATTTGTTTTAAATAATAAAAGTAAGCAATAAAAATCCTTGGTTTTCTTTGTAACATTATTTCATTTAATTGCAAATGTTGTTTAACTATTAGAGATGAGTGAATAGTGATATATTCGATATTCAATATTCGTTTTGAATAGCCCCTCAATATTCGACTATTCGAATGAATATCGAACCCCATTATAGTCTATGGGAAAAAATGCTCGTTTCAGGGGAAACCACTATTCAACTCAGGAGAGTCACCAAGTCCACTATGACACCTTAGCAAATGATGCCAACACCTCTGGAATTCAACTGGGACAGCAGAGGAATCATGCCTGGGGGCATCTAACACGCCCAAGTCCCAGTATTACCCCACTATCACAGCCTATCAACTAAACACTTTCCAAACTCAATAGGACCTCTGTGAAAGTTGAAAAATACCTGGAAATCTTCTTTCTTCCACAATAGTATGGACAGAAACACAAATTTAAAGCTAAAGAAACATTAGCATGCACCCCTTTAAATCACGATGCCCATGACAACCACAGATGGAATAGGCAATGGGAAATCCAACAGTACCCACCCTGAACTGTCATTGTGGATGTGCGTGTGTGTGATGTGGTAAGACCTTTCAAAATTCACTTTTATGGCTCTTAACGTGAGCCCTTCAAGATTAAGTTACAGGCCCTTAAGCTGAGCTACTAGCAGAGATTGAGGCCCTTGAGGTGACTTCAGCCTTTTACCAGCAGAGTTTTAGGCCCTTTAAGTTAGTTCAGCCTTGCACCAGTAGAGCAGACGAGGACGGGGATGAGGACAGGACGTGGAAATGCAGATGTGGAGCAAGGTTGCACTCAATCAACAGCGTCTACTATGCCTACTGCTCTGCGGCAGCAAGCATTGCGCTTCCCCACAGTCTCTGGCTCGATGGCCACATTAAGTAGGGTGCAGGGTACAACCCTAACCAGGCCCAAGCACCAGGAAGAGGTGTTACAATGGCTGGCGGACAATGTTTCCAGCACATTCTCCACCAGCCATTCAGCCTCTACCTCAACTCCTCCTCCTACCCAACAGTCTGGTCCTCCTTCCTCACAACATGCCCAATCTTCCCAGCAACCTAATCTCACCTTTCCCACCTCCCAGGATTTGTTTTCAGGTCCATTCACTGTCCCTCTCTCTGTCCCACCACGTCCTGAATCACCAGAGGTAACAGATGAGTTGCTGTGTCCTGATTCAAAAACACTGGAGCATCTGTTACCTCCTGTTGTTGTTGTTGACCAGCAATCGGCCCTCAGTAACGACGATGACAAGACACAGTTGCCATCAGGGCAACCTGTTGCCATGTGCGGTGTGCAAGAGGAGGAGGAGCCGTCAGAGGAATTGGAAGAGGAAGTGGTGGACGACGAGGACACTGACCCGACCTGGACAGGGCGGATGTCAAGCGGGGAGAGCAGTGTAGATGTGGAAGTGCAGCACCAAAGAGGGTGGTTAGGGGTAGAGGCATGTCCAGAGGCAGAGGACAGCTGCTTCACTGAAGCCAGGCCACAGCCAGCAGGGCCAAAAATGTTCCCTCTTGTAGGTAGAAAAACTCCCACATTGAGGCCACAGTCTTCGGTGGTGTGGAATTTTTTTAATGTATGTGCGGCGGACAAATATACTGCGGTTTGCACACTCTGCAACTCAAAACTGAGTAGGGGCTCTGAAAAGGGCAACCTTATAACCACTGCCATGTGCCGTCATTTGGAAGGCAAGCACTGGGCTCAGTGGCAGAGAGCAAAAGCAGGACAATCGTCGTCCGGCGTTGCCGCCACTGCCTCTCCCACTGTTGCCAGTTCTGACGCTGCAGTCCAGACCAGCAGCCAGGAAACCTCCACATCTGCCTCCACCACTATGGAGATTTTTCCCTCATCTTCCCCTTTCCCTGCCTCAGCTCCTTCTCCTGCCTTAGCTCCTTCTCCTGTACCTTCATGCGCCTCTTCACAGCAACCCACCATCTCCCAGACTTTTGAGCGCAGGTAAAAATACAGCGCTACCCACCCCCATGCACAAGCCTTAAACACGCACATCTCCAAACTGCTGGCCCAGGAGATGTTGCCGTTCCGGCTTGTGGAAACTCAGGCCTTCTGTGACCTGATGGCAAGTGCGGCACCTCACTATGCCGTCCCTAGCCGTCACTACTCCCGCTGTGCCGTCCCCGCCTTGCACCAGCACGTGTCACGCAACATCAGGCGCGCCTTAATTTCTGTGATTTGCACAAAGATCCACTTGACCACCGACGCGTGGACAACTACATGCGAACAGGGACACTATATTTCACTGATGGCACACTGGGTGAATGTAGTTGAGGCTGAGAGCGGGTCAACAATCTGGGGCGGTCTACCTCATTTCCTCGCCCAACATTCCTGGCAGGGGCTCTGAACCACCACACTCCTGCTCTTCCACCTCTGCCTTCACATCGACCCCAGCTACCTGCTGGAAACGCTGCAGCACTGGCATGGGGAGACGTCAGCAGGCCGTGCTGAAGTTCATCAACTTGGGGGACAGACAGCACGCTGCCTCCGAGGTGAGGGATGCCCTCCTCGATGAGACGGCAACATGGTTTTCGCTGCTGCACCTGGGCCCAGGCATGGTCGTGTGTGATAACGGTCGCAACCTGGTAGCAGCTCTAGAGCTTGCCAACCTCCAACACGTTCCATGCCTGGCCCACGTGTTCAATTTAATAGTGCAACGTTTTTCAAAAACGTACCCAAATGTACCCGAGCTACTGGTGAAAGTGCATCGCTTGTGCGCCCACTTTCACAAGTCTACTGTAGCCGCTGCTAGCCTCCAAAGCCTCCAGCAATGCCACCATCTGCCAGAACACCGGCTGATGTGCGACGTCCCCACACGCTGGAACTCGACGTACCACATGTTAAGCAGAGTGTGTGAGCAGCAGAGACCCTTGATGGAGTACCATCTCCAAAACCCAAGGGTTCCTCAGAGTCAGCTCCCGCAGTTTCTGCACCATGAGTGGCCATGGATGGCAGACTTATGCGAGATCTTGCATGTCTTTGAGGAGTCAACCATGAGGGTCAGCTGTGACGACGCACTTGTCACAATCCTGCTCCTGTGTGTGATGCGAGAATCCCTCTTCGCCATCAGGGACAATGCATTGGATGCTGAGGATTCGGGCATAGGAGCACAACCATCCGAGCAGGATAGTCAGGGCACACTCCTGTCCGCTTCACAGCATATATTGAGGGAGGAGGAGGATGACGAAGTGGCAGATCTCATTGTCACACAGGAGGCTAGCGGGGAAGTTCATTGCGTCCCATTGCTGAAGCACGGTTGGGGCGAAATGGAGGAGGAAGAGGAGGAAATAGAGAGTGACCATTCCGGTGGGGGCAGCCAAGTGATGCCAAGTAACACTCTGGCACACATAGCTGAGTACATGTTGGAGTGCTTTTCAACTGACAAACGCATTGTCAAAATCCTGGAGAGCAACGACTACTGGATTTCTGCAATCTTCGACCCACAGTATAAAAATAATGTTTGTAATTTTATTCCAGTAGAGGGGAGGGCCAGTCGCATCAGTGATTGTCACAAGCAACTGGTGCAGAATATGATGGAGATGTTTCCATCAATTCTCGTTGGCAGCACACAGGAGAGTTCCTCTAACAGGCAAAAAATTGTGATCCGGTCCACACCCAGCAGGGGCACACTCTCCAAGGTCTGGGACATGTTAATGGCACCCCGTGGCCAATCTACCGCCACTGAGGGTCCTAGTGTCACCAGGAGGGACAAGTATAGGCGAATGTTGCGGGAGTACCTGGCCGACAGCGGCCCTGTCCTCTCCAATTCCCTATACTTATTTGGTTTCCAAGTTGGATTTGAGGTTGGAACTTGCGCTGTATGCATTGGAGGTCCTTTTCTGCCCTGCCGCCACCGTGCTTTCGCAAAGGGTGTTCAGCGAAGCCTGTGGCATAATTACGGATAAGCGCAGCCGGCTGTCAGCTGACAGTGCTGACCAGCTGACACTGATAAAAATGAACAGTCATTGGATAGACCCATCATTTTCATGTCCACTAGTGTCAAGCACCCCGACATGAAGTTTCATGTGTGTGCTCACCCTCTACAATTCCTCCTCCTCCTCATACTCCTCCACCATCAGTATTGCACAATTGTGCTCCTACTAGACTCAATCCACCCTGATTCCCCCCATCTCTGCTGGTTAGAGTCTCAATCCACCATCATTCCCCACAACTCTGCTGGTTAGAGTCTCAATCCACCCTGATTCCCCCCAACTCTGCTGGTTAGAGGCTCAATCCACCCTCATTCCCCGCAATTCTGCTGGTTGGAGGCTCAACTCACTCCAAGGGCCAAATCACTGCCGGTGCAAGGCTCTACTCACTGCAAGGGCCTAAAACTGTGATAGTGCAAGGCTCTACTCACTCTAAGGGCCAAATCACTGCCGGTGCAAGGCTCTACTCACTGCAAGGGCCAAAAACACTGCTTTTTAAAGGCTCTACTCACTCCAAGGGCCCAAAACTGTGATAGTGCAAGGCTCTACTCACTCTAAGGGCCTAAAACTCTGCTGGTAAGAGGATGAACTCACCTAAAGGGCCTCAATCTCTGCTGGTAGCTCAGCTTAAGGGCCTGTAACTTAATCTTGAAGGGCTCACGTTAAGGGCCATAAAAGTGAATTTTGAAAGGTCTTACCACATCACACACATCCACAATGACAGTTCAGGGTGGGTACTGTTGGATTTCCAATTGCCTATTCCATCTGTGGTTGTCATGGGCAACGTGATTTAAAGGGGTGCTTGGTAATGTTCCTTTAGCTTGAATTTGGGTTTCTGTCCATCCAATTGGGGAAGAAAGAAGGTTTCCAGGCATTTTCCCACTTTGATAGAGGTTTTTTGAGTGTAGAAAGTGTGTAGTTGATACACTGTGATGGTGCGGTAAAACTGTGACTTGGGCTTGTTAGATGCCCCCAGGCATGCTTCCCCTGCTGTCCCAGTTGCATTGCAGAGGTGTTGGCATCATTTGCTGCGGTGTCATACTGGACTTGGTGACCCTCGTGAGTCGAATAGTGGGTTCCCCTGAAACCAAGCATTTTTCCCCATAGACTATAATAGGGTTCGATATTCGATCGAATAGTCGAATATTGAGCGGCTATTTGAAACGAATAACGAATATCAAATATTTTACTGTTTGCTCATCTCTAGTTGTCGTAGTTCCTGTCCCACCTCCCCTGCACAGTTATTGGTGCAAAAAAGCGCCAGGGAAGGTGGGAGGGGATACAATTTTTTACTGCATTTGCCACGTAGTATTCAATTGGAATCGAATACCTCGAACAGCCTGATATTCGATCGAATACCAATTCGATCGAAAGCTGTTCGCTCTTCTCTATTAATTATCTGTTAGGGCAAACCTTCAGCCCACAGTTATCATAATACTAAGACTGGTAAAGAAATCATTATGATCTGCATTGATCATAGTACTGGAATGAGAAAATGGAGTTTGCTCCAGTCCCAGAAGTCCTATGACAAAAGGAGCTATCCTCCAGCTGGCAATTTACTTTTTGCTAGCTCATATAGCATCATCATATTCACAGTGTCTTAAAGATACTGTCAACACTCCCAACATATCCCAAGTAGGGTTCACATTCTAAGTTCCTTATCAGTGTGTCTCTGGAATGTAGAATATCGCATAAACACGGAGAACACATACAAACTCCTGCCAGATGTTGCTCAGGATTCTGGTACTTCAAGGCAACAGTGCTAACCACTGAGCCCCTATGTTGCCCACTGGCACAAGTTATGCTCCCCATGTAACTATCATCACATACATGTAAGAGTGGGTATGGGAAAGGTACCCTTTCTGTAGCATACTCTTCATGTAAGAAGGGAATTGCTATGGCATATCACAGGTAATAGCATTATACATTGCTTGTCTAACTTACAATATGAGACCCTGACCTTACAAGAAGAAAAGGACCAAAGTCTCTGGCTTGTTCTTTGCAGAGCAGTGCTCCCAAACACCGTCTATGCCGGGAATTGCAATCCAGCCTAATTCATGTGAACGGGAGTGTGTTATACTTCTGTCCACATTGTGTGGTAAGGAATGTTTTTGCCATAAAATGGTTTTGTGTTGGAGATTTCGCCACTTTTTTCATATCTGAAACATACGTTTACTAAGTGGTTTTTATCCAGCTTTCCATGTATCCTCAGCAATTTGCATAGTTTTTCAATGACATATCTCCTAGCTCCCTCAAAACAACATATTATAGCTATTTAGATTTACCATTTAGGATTTTAGGAAACTGACCATTTCTGTTAAAGTTTTTCAGAAACAGCTACAGCAATGTAAATGGATGAATAGATTTGGACATGGCTATATTAGAAGCAGATTTCATGACTTCAGATAGAAATGCACTCGATGAACCCTTAAATCTCACAGTCACGTTTGTCTCTAAACTAAGCTAACTTAATGATGTTCCATTAGCAGATGCTTTTATTAAACTTTACTCTTCAAAAGTCATGGGATGAAGCTAAATATGAATAATGGATGGGTTTTCTTGTCTGTAATTAGGAGCTCTCATTAGTAAGTGTGGGGGAGATTTCAGACTTGAGAGATCATTATGTAAAACTTGCCCCATGAGGGGGCTGATTGCCTAAGTCACACACCCCGCAGGATGTCATATGGATGAGGAGTGTGAGGGGCATCTTCTCTTTACATCTCTGCAAATGAACGGTTCCGTCTTCACAGTGCTCACTTGAAGGAATCACGAGTTACAGGTGAAGTGAAACACGCTGAAGTCTCTCTCCAGTGCCACAAATAAGAATAACATAACTGATTCCTTCTGGCGTCCAACTGTTAAACAGGGAAGCTCATTTTCCTGTACACAGCCATAGTTTATAGCCACAAGGAATAATAACTGAAATGTTCTACTCAGCAGGAAAAATAATAATGTTTTTGTTTATACAGCTTGTGATGTTCTTTTCAAACATGACATTATTTTTTTATTGATGAGATTTTTGAATGTGCCTGCAATACAATGGATTTATAAGGAAAAAATAAGATATTGGAGGAACAGATACCAATAGTGGAATGGAAAAAAAGGAAATAATAGAATGGAAACACAAGAGGGAAACAGAATTTTTATTAGTGCCACTCCAACCTAATAAAGTTTCAATGGCGGGTCTTTGAATTCCCATTCATATACAGTACAGGAATTTTAGAGCTTTTTTTAGCCTATTTTTCTTTACTTTGGCTTGGGATTCTAAACACTATTGATTTTCAATGTGAGTACTAAAGCCTGTGATGGGATAAGTGGTTGAATGTCTTTGGCCAGGGGATGCAAGTTATGCTTGGTTCACACATCAGTATGCCATCTGTCCGTTTGAATTCAGTTTGAGACTAAAAACGGACTGATGCACATACTGATTGTATACTGACACCTTTTTATGCTGATAGCAAACAATGTCTGTCCCCTAGAGGACAGATAAAGAGATTAAAAGTAGCAATTGTAAACAGAGTAGAGATAAGGACATATAATAAATGTCCTTAAGGGCTCGTTCATATCTGCGTTGCCCTCTCCGTTGTGCAGGTTTCCATTTCCTGCATAAAACAGAGCAGGATACGGAAACCTGCAGGAGGCTTTCTCACCCATTCATTTGAATGGGTGAGAAAGCTGTCCAGCCGTGAGCGTTTTGCGTTCTCCGACGCGAAACCGGGTTTTATAATCCGGACACAGAGTCGGACATGCAGTACTCTGTGTCCGGATTAAAAAATCCGGTTTCGCAGAGAAGAGCATAAAACGCTCACCGCCGCTCACGGCCGGACCCGGTCTGTGCTTTGCATCTTCTGGCATGCAGAAGACGGAAAGCACAGAACGGAAGGCTGAACGCAGGTGTGAACCTAGCGTATCTCATATAATAAATGTCCTTATCTCTACTCTGTTTACAATTTTCTACTTTTAATCCCCTTATCTGTCCTCTAGGGGACAGGACAGTGTTTGCTATCAGCATAAAAAGGTGTCAGTATACAATCAGTGATGCTAGGTTCACACCTGCGTTCAGGTCTCTGTTCTGTGCTTTCCGTCTTCTGCATGCAAGAAGACGGAAAGCACAGACCGGGTCTGGCCGTGAGCGGTGGTGAGCGTTTTATGCTCTCCGCCGTGAAACTGTTTTGTTTTTTTTTTAATACGGACACAGAGTACTGCATGTCCGACTCTGTTTCCGGATTAAAAAAAAACGGTTTTGCGGCGGAGAGCATAAAAAGCTCACAGCTGGATAGCTTTCTCACCCATTCAAATGAATGGGTCAGAGAGTCCTGCAGGTTTCCGTATCCTGCCTCTGTTTTGTGCAGGAAACGGAAACCTGCAGAACGGACACCGCTTGCAGAAGTGAACGAGCCCTATGTGCATCAGTCAGTTTTTAGTCTCGAACTGAATTCAAACGGACGGATGGCATACTGATGTGTGAACCAAGCCTTATATTAAAGAAAAAAGAAAAAAAATGGTGTCTACATTTCAGAAAAAGATTCAACAGGGATAAAAAATTTTTTCCAATGATGGGATTGTGTTTTGGGCACCAAAAGAGCTTGTCTCTCATGATTAAGGCTAAAGCCCCATATTGTGGAAATGCAGCGGTACCAGCAAAATGAATAAGATTATGGTTAATCTCACCCACACATTGTGGAAAAATGCAGCATATCAACTTTAGTTGAAGAAATGCAAACATGTTCTTTAAAGATTGCAATGGAAAAATGCAGTGATAAATGATAGTGTTTTTTAGTGCTAGTGGTAACAGTTAGAGATGAGCGAACAGTGTTCTATCGAACTCATGTTCGATCGGATATTAGGCTGTTCGGCATGTTCGAATCGAATCGAACACCGCGTGGTAAAGTGCGCCATTACTCGATTCCCCTCCCACCTTCCCTGGCGCCTTTTTTGCTCCAATAACAGCACAGGGTAGGTGGGACAGGAACTACGACACCGGTGACGTTGAAAAAAGTAGGCAAAACCCATTGGCTGCCGAAAACATGTGACCTCTAATTTAAAAGAACAGCCCTTTGTCTCACTGGGAATTCAAAGAATATATGGGGGTTATGTGCACCCACAATTTTTAATACTGGTATACAGTGCCATTGTCTGACTGGGAATTCAAAGAATATATGGGGGTTACGTGCACCCACAATTTTTAATACTGCTATACAGTTCCTTTGTCTGACTGGGAATTCAAAGAATATATGGGGGTTATGTGCACCCACAATTTTTAATACTGGTATACAGTGCCATTGTCTGACTGGGAATTCAAAGAATATATGGGGGTTACGTGCACCCACAATTTTTAATACTGCTATACAGTTCCTTTGTCTCACTGGGAATTCAAAGAATATATGGGGGTTATGTGCACCCACAATTTTTAATACTGGTATACAGTGCCATTGTCTGACTGGGAATTCAAAGAATATATGGGGGTTATGTGCACCCACAATTTTTAATACTGCTATACAGTTCCTTTGTCTCACTGGGAATTCAAAGAATATATGGGGGTTATGTGCACCCACAATTTTTAATACTGGTATACAGTGCCATTGTCTGACTGGGAATTCAAAGAATATATGGGGGTTACGTGCACCCACAATTTTTAATACTGCTATACAGTGCCATTGTCTGACTGGGAATTCAAAGAATATATGGGGGTTACGTGCACCCACAATTTTTAATACTGCTATACAGTTCCTTTGTCTCACTGGGAATTCAAAGAATATATGGGGGTTATGTGCACCCACAATTTTTAATACTGGTATACAGTGCCATTGTCTGACTGGGAATTCAAAGAATATATGGGGGTTATGTGCACCCACAATTTTTAATACTGGTATACAGTGCCATTGTCTGACTGGGAATTCAAAGAATATATTGGGGTTATGTGCACCCACAATTTTTACTACTGGTATATAGTGCCATTGTCTGACTGGGAATTCAAAGAATATATGGGGGTTACGTGCACCCACAATTTTTAATACTGGTATACAGTGCCATTGTCTCACTGGGAATTCCACAAATAATTTGGGGATTCATTCACCCTACATCTCAGGCTCTTGCCATATTCACCCAGGTTGTCAGTGCTGCACCAGCTCGTTCCCAGACAGCTCGGCCCGAAAAACGCGTTACCTATATAGAGAATTTGGACAATGAAGACAACATGTTCTAAATCTAATGTCTGCACCTTCTCCAGAATTAAAATAAAGGCAGCGTTTAACTTTCAAATAGCACTGCACAAAGGAAGAGCTTATCAGCTTGTCTCATGACATGCTACTGAAAAGTTTCATTTGTGTATCTTAATGTAAATATAGTTGTATAAGCTTTTTGGGTTTTAGGCACTGCCAAGTTATTTATTACCACCCGCTCCCTTATAATGATGATGACGCCAAAGTCACTGTGGGTGTTCAGAGCTCACAGCTTTGGGTGACATTTGTCTTGCTCTCTGTCGGTACCAGCTGTCTTTTTGGATACCGTAAAGTTATGTTGACTTTATTAACAGCTATAGAAGCTTTAGCCAGGTTGTGACGGTGTGTAACCCTAACAACACTAAGTGGGATACACATTAATAGTCAGTCTATGTACGCTAAACGTATCACTGAAGTAATTTTTTTTCCCTCTCCCCTAATATAAGAAAGGAACAGACATTAGACCTAGACCGGGGTTCGAGGCTTGAAAAAATCCAGTATTATTTGTTCTTCATGATGTGAAATATGTGTTGAAAAGCAACCCAAGATGAAGTCAGCCATGTGTGCCAGTGTGTTACTTGGCATGCCTTTGCTGGCCCCAACTGTAAGGGTCACTCTCCATTTCCTCCATTTTCCACTCCCCTTCACACCATTTGTGGTGAAGCAATGGGATGCACTGAAGTGCACCCTCTAGCCTCGTGTGGGATAGGGACATCAGATGCCACTCCAACCCCCTCGTCTTCCTCCGCCAGCCAACGGTGCAAAGATGAGAGGAGTGTGCTCTGAATGTTTTCTGCCTAGCAGAGGCTAGTTCTCACTTACGAAAATGACCCCACTTTGACCTGTATATCAGGCACAATGGTGTAGGTTTCAAAGAAACATGGCACCAACAAGTTGGAAAACGTGGGCCATGCGTGGACCGTGTTTGAGTCTGGCAAGCTCCAGATCTGCTACCAGGTTCCAGCCATTATCACAGGCGCAAAAATGCCAGGCCCCAGGTGTAGCAGGGAAAAAAAAATGCCATCTCAGCCAGGATGGCATCCCTGACCTCGGAGGCACTGTGCTGTCTGTCCCCCAAGCTGATCAGTTTCAGCACGGCCTACTGACATCTCCCCATGCCAGTGTTACAGTGTTTTCCGCTAGTAGCTGGGGTGGAGGTTGCAGCTTCGTAGGGTTTCAGTCTACTCCTGCCATGAATTTTGGCCTGGGAGAGGAGATAGGCCACCCCAGTTTGCACCCGGGGAACAGACTCCACCACATTCACCCTGCCTGTCATTAAAGATAAGCACTGCAGCATCCCTGACCACAGGCGCTTGTCCATGTGTCGGTGGTCAAGTGGACCTTGCAGCAAAGCGCAGAGCTCTGGGCCCGACTGATGTTATGGGACACATGCAGGCGCAAGGCAGAGACAGCACACCAAGAGAAGTAGTAACGGCTAGGCCCAGCATAGGGAGGTGCCCCAGCTGCCATCTGCTGACGGAAGGCCTGGGTCTCCAGAAGCATAAACAAACACCAACATCTCCAGGGCCAGCAGTTTATCGATGAGGCTGTTACAGGCTTGGGCATGGGGGTGGGTTGTATTGTACTTCTGCCTGCAATGAAAAGCTTGGGAAATGTGGAGTGGCTGGGAAGAGGCGCATGATGGTGCAGGCCAAAAGGGCGCATGAGGGTGAACTCCCCAATGTGTCAGAGATAGGTGTGTAGGTGTCCTTGCATCATATACTTGCACCATATTTGGCTTTGGAAGTTAATTTTGTGCCAAAAAGTGGTTAAGACAGCGATCCCTCAGCTACTCCCGTTACACTGTCTATTGAAGTTACCATCTGTGGAAGTGGACCACCATTTCTAAGATCCCAAAGGAAGCAGGCAAGAGATGTGCAGTTCAGAAAAAAAGATGAGAAAATAAGTTTAGGCTGTAGAGCACAGAGGGATCGGAGAGGACAGAGCTGGTGTCGGCCAGGTATTCCCACAACATGCGCCTATACTTGTCCCTCCTGGTGACACTAGGCCCCTGAGTGGCAGTAATTTGTCCAGGGGGGCCATTAACGTGTTCCAGACCTAGGAATAAGTCTTCCAACAGGGTAGAGTTTTGCATGCCTTTGCTTCTACCCACTGTTTTTGCTGCTTAGCTTCCCTCCACATCTACTCTGCTTTCACCCCTAAACATCACCCCAGTTTATGCCTTTGCTTCTACCCAGGTTTTTTGTTGATTTAGCTTCCCTCTACATCTACACTGCTTTAGCCCCTAGACATCACCCCTGTCCATGTGGGGTCGGTGGCCTCGTCATCCACCAACTCCTCTTCCAATTGCGCACTGCCCCCTTACTGCAAACCGCACATGACCACAGCTTGCCTTGATAACAACTGTGTCTCATGATCCCCACTTAGGTCCAGACAAGTCGGTGGCGGGTCCAAAACCCCAAAATTGGAAGGAAATGGCAGATGCTGCAGTATTTCTAACACCTGTTCCTGGTGCTCGGGCCTGGTCTGTGTTGTACCCTGCACCCTGCTTAACGCATCTGCCATATCCGAAGTTGTGCTGAGCGCATGCTAATGTTTCGTGTCCAGTGCAATGGATGGGATGGGATTTCACATAAGTCTGCCACCCATGGCCACTCATGGTTGAGCAACTGAGGGAGTTGACTTTGACGAACCCGAGGGTTTTGGAGTTGGAACTACATCAAAGGTCTGTGCTGCTCACACACTCTGCTCAACACATGATATGTTTAGTGCCAGCAGTGTGGAGACGTCGCACAACAGCCGTTGTTCCAGCAGGTACAGGCGTTGTAGGAGTGCATAGAGGCTAGCAGCGGCAACTATACACTTTAAAAACTATCCGCACAAGCGCCACACTTTCACCAGTAGCTCAGGAACATTGGGGTACCTTTTTCAAAAGATTAGCAGCAATGAGTTAAAAACGTGGCCCAGGCATGGAATATGTTGCAGGCTGCCAAGCTACAGAGCCAATCCCAGGTTACGGCCATTATCACACATGACAACATGCCTGGGCCCAGGTGCAGTGGCAAAAACCACATTGCCGTCTCATCGAGGATGGCATGACTCACTTTGTAGGCAGTGTGCTGTCTGGCCCCCAAGCTGATGAGCTTCAGCACGGCCCGCTGACGTCTCCCCACACCAGTGTTGCAGCGTTTCCAGCTCGTAGCTGGGGTCAATTTAACAGCGGAGGAGGGTGGTGTTTCAGCCCTCCTCCCAGGAATGTTGTGTGGGGAGACAAGTCAGGCCACCACATTTTGCGACCCGGTCCACGCCTCAACTACATTCAACCACTGTGCCCAAATTGAAAGGTAGCGTCCCTGTCCGCATGCACTTGTCCATTCGTAACTGGTCACATGGAACTTTAGGGCTAAGCGCTGAATTTAGGGACCGCCTCATGTTTGGGGGGAAAGTGCTGGTGTGGACGGCACAGTGCGGTGGCGCAGTAGACACTCTGCCCAAAAAGGGCAGAGTGTCCCCCAGCCGGGATTCCAACATCTCCTGGGCCAGATTTCTTGAGATGAGGCCGTTGAAGCCTTGGGCATGTGGGTGGGTTGCGCTGTACTTTAGCATGAAATGAAAGGCTTGGGAGATGGGGAGTTGCTGGGAAGAGGCGCATGATGGCGCGGGCAAAAGGAGAAATGGCAGGAAAAGGTGAGGATAAGGGTGAACTCCCCAAAGTGTCAGAGGCAGATGTGGAGGTGTCCTGGCTCCTGGTCTGGACTGCAGCGCCAGCCCTGTCAACAGTGGAAGAGGCAGTGGCCGCCAGGCCAAACGACGATTATCCTGCGCTTGCTCTCACCCACTGAGCCCAGGGCTTGCCTTCCAAATGATGGCACCCGCAAGAGGTGGTGAGATTCCTCTCCGCAGATCTCCAAACCATCTTGGACTTGCAAATTGCACTAAATTTGTCATGTAACTGACATGTATATGATGAGTCTATCCATTGTCTGTTCATTTTGGTGAAAGTCAGCCTGTCAGCTGACAGACAGCTGTGCTTGTCAGTGATGATGTCACCGGCTGCTTGTACCCCCAGTTTTTGCTGCTTAGCTTGCCTCCACATCCACACTGCTTTTGCCCCTACACATCACCCCTATCCATGCCTGTGCCTCTAGCCATAAGTCTGCCACCCATGGAAACTCATGGTGCAGAAAGTGAGGGAGCTGACTCTGAGGAACCCTTGGGTTTTGTAGCTGGTACTCCATCAAAGGTCTCTGCTGCTCACACACCCTGCTGAACATACGGTATCTAGGGTTAGAGCGTGTGGTGACCTCGCACAACAGTAGGTGCTTCAGGCAGATGTAGGCCTTGCTGGAGTGTATTGCGGCTAGCTCCAGGTACTGTAGACTTGGGAAAGTGGGTGTCCAAGTGCCGCACTTTCACCCTTAGCTCAGCTAATTTGGGGTATGTTTTTAAAAATCATTGCACCACTACATTGAACATGTGGGCCAGGCATGGAACGTGTTGGAGGCTGGCAAGCTCCAGAGCCCTCCAACAAGCTAAAAAACCTGGCCCCAGGGGCAGCGGGGATAAACAAATTGCCATCTCATCCAGGATGGCATCCCTGACCTCAGAGGCAGTGTGCTGTCCGTCTCCCAAGCTGATGAGCTTCAGCCCAGCCTGCTGACGTCTCCCCACACCAGTGTTGCAGCGTTTTCAGCTCGTAGCTGGGGTAAATCTAACAGCGGAGGAGGAGGAGGGTGGTGTTTCAGCCCTCCTCCCAGGAATGTTTTGTGGGGAAACAAGTCAGGAAAATTCTTGAAACGGGAGAGTTTTGCATCTTTGCCCTTGCTGCCTATGGACATCCCTTTGCCTCTAGCCACCATTTTCCCTGCTTTGCTTGCCTCCACATCCACACTGCTTTTGCCCCTAGACATCACCCCAGTCCATGCCTTAGCTTGTACCCCCAGTTTTTCCTGCTTAGCTTGCCTCCACATCCACACTGCTTTTGCCCCTAGACATCACCCCAGTCCATGCCTTAGCTTGTACCCCCAGTTTTTCCTGCTTAGCTTGCCTCCACATCCACACTGCTTTTGCCCCTAGACATCACCCCAGTCCATGCCTTAGCTTGTACCCCCAGTTTTTCCTGCTTAGCTTGCCTCCACATCCACACTGCTTTTGCCCCTAGACATCACCCCAGTCCATGCCTTAGCTTGTATCCCCAGTTTTTCCTGCTTAGCTTGCCTCCACATCCACACTGCTTTTGCCCCTAGACATCACCCCAGTCCATGCCTTAGCTTGTACCCCCAGTTTTTCCTGCTTAGCTTGCCTCCACATCCACACTGCTTTTGCCCCTAGACATCATCCCTATCCATGCCTCTTCCCCTAGCCATAACTCTGCCACCCCTGGAAACTCATGGTGCAGAAACTTTGGTTGCTGACTTTGAGGAACCCTTGGGTTTTGTAGATGGAACTCCATCAAAGGTCTGTGCAGCTCACACACCCTGCTCAAGATATGGTATTGTAGGGTTTCAGCGTGTGTGAATGACGGACAACAGCCTGTGTTTGGACAGATGTAGGCCTTGCTAGAGTGTTTTTAGGCTAGCAGCGACTCCTGTGCACTTGCAAAAGTGGGCGCACAAGCGCCGCATTTTCAACAGTAGCTTCGGTACATTTGGGTATGTTTTTAAAAAACTTTGCACCACTAGGTTAGACGTGGGCCAAACATGGAACGTGTTGGAGGCTGGCAAGCTCCAGAGCCGCTACCAGGTTCCAGCCATTATCACAGGCGTAAAAATGCCAGGCCCCAGGTGTAGCAGGGAAAAAAAAAATGCCATCTCAGCCAGGATGGCATCCCTGACCTCGGAGGCACTGTGCTGTCTGTCCCCCAAGCTGATGAGCTTCAGCACCGCCTGCTGACGTCTCCCCACACCAGTGTTTTAGCGTTTGCCGCTAGTAGCTGTGGTGGAGGTTGCAGCGTCGTAGGGTTTCAGTCTACTCCTGCCATGAATTTTGGCCTGGGAGAGGAGATAGGCCACCCCAGTTTGCACCCGGGGAACAGACTCCACCACATTCACCCTGCCTGTCATTAAAGATAAGCACTGCAGCATCCCTGACCACAGGCGCTTGTCCAAGTGTCGGTGGTCAAGTGGACCTTGCAGCAAAGCGTGGAACTAAGGGCCCACCTGATGTTGAGTGACACGTGCTGGTGCAAGGCGGGGACGCCACACCGGGAGAAGTTGAGACGGCTAGGGACGGCATAGTGAGGTGCCACAGTTGCCATCAGGTCCGGGAAGGCGGGAGTTTCAACAAGCCGGAACGCCAACCTCTCCTGGGCCAGCAGTTTAGCGATGTTGGCGTTCTAGGCTTGCGTGGGTGGGTGGTTAGCGGTGTATTTCTGCCGGCGCTCCAATGTCTGAGAGATGGTGGGTTGTTGTAAAGAAGCGCCTGATGGTGCCTTTGATGGTGCAGGAGAAGGAGATAAGACAGAAACAGGGGAGGATGAGGGAGAAGTCAACAAAGTGGCGGAGGCAGATGAAGTGATGTCCTGGCTCGTCCTCTGGAGTGCATCGCCAGCACTGTGAGCAGAGGCAGTGGCATGAACGGCGGGCGACGTTTGTCCTGCCGTTGCTGCCTGCCACTGATTCCATTGCTTGGATTCCAAATGACGGTGCATTGAAGTGGTGGACAGGTTGCTCTTCTCAGGGCCCCTACTCGATTTCGAGAGGCAAATTGTGTAGACGACACTATATCTGTCCTCGGCGCATTCCTTGAAAAAACTCTACACCTTCAAGAAACGTGCCCTCGATGGGGGAGTTTTTCTGGGCTGGGTACAAAAGGGAACATCTTCGGACATTCCGGGTCTGGCCTGGCTTCGGCAAAGCAGCTGACCTCTGCCTCTGGACATGTCTCTGCCTCTAGCTACCCTTTTTGGTGCTGCACCTGCCTCAACATCCACACTACTTTCCCAGCTTGACATCTGCCTTGTCCAGGTGGGGTCGGTGTCCTCGTCGTCCACCACCTCCTCTTCCAACTCCTGTCTCGCCTCCTCCTCCTGCACAATGCGCATGTCAACTGGCTGCCCTGACAGCAACTGCGTCTCATCGTCGTCGATGAGGGTGGGTTGCTGGTCATCCGCCACCAAATCGACCGGAGATGGAATGGAGGAGACTCTAGTGTTTAAGCATCTGGACACAGATACTCGTCTGTTAGGTCCGTGGAATCGCGAAATGGAGGGGCAGGTTGCGGTACAGTCAAAGGAAGGGAGAACAGCTCTGGGGAGCAGGGACAGTTGGGGTTATTGTTCTGAGAAGATTGGGAATTTTGGGTGGAAGGAGGACAAGACTGTTGGGTAAGAGGAGGTAGAGGCTGATTGGCTGGTGGACAATGTGCTTTAAGCGTTATCCGACAGCCATTGCAAGACCTGTTCCTGGTTCTCGGGCCTACTAATCTTTGTACCATTCAGCCTAGTTAATGTGGAACTTTTGTGCAAAGCGCAGAACTTAGGGCCCGCCTGATGTTAAGGGACACACGCTGGTACAAGGCTCAACTCACCCTAAGTGCCAAAAACACTGCTGGTGCAAGGCTCTACTCATGCCAAGGGCCTCAATCTCTGCTGGTAGCTCAGCTTAAGGTCATGTAACTTTGTTTGGAAGGGCTCATGTTAAGGGCTAGAAAAGTGAATTTTGGAAGGTCTTACCACATCACACACACACACACACACACTCAAAATGACAGTTAAGGGTGAGGGCTTTTGGAATTCCCATTGCCTATTCCATTTGTGGTTGTCATGGGGAACGTGATTTAAAGGGGTGGTTGTTACTGTTTGTTGAGCTTAAATTGGGGTTTGTGTCCATCCATTTGGGGAGTAAAGAAGGTTTCCAGGTATTTTCCCACTTTGATAGAGGTTTTTTTGAATGTGGAAAGTGTGTAGTTGTTAGGCAGTGATGTTGGGGTAATAGAGGGTCTTTGGTGTGTTAGATGCCCCCAGGCATGCTTCCCCTGCTGTTCCAGTGTCATTCCAGAGGTGTTGGCATCATTTCCTGGGGTGTCATAGTGGACTTGGTGACCCTCCAGACACGGATTTGGGTTTCCCCCTTAACGAGTATCTGTTCCCCATAGACTATAATGGGGTTCGAAACCCGTTCGAACACACGAACATTGAGCGGCTGTTCGAATCGAATTTCGAACCTCGAACATTTTAGTGTTCGCTCATCTCTAGTAACAGTGAATACAGTGCATTAATACAGGAGATGTCTGCTCACATTTCCCATCATCCATTTCCCGTTGGACCGCCATGACCACTTTTTCCAGCTGTGACTTTTCTCTGTAAACTTTTCAACACAGACATCCTTGACTCCTCACCTCTCCACTCACCCGACCCCCATATATATATGTATATGATGCCCCTTCTATTCTTAATGTCTCCTAATGAACGCTTTTATAAATGTCCCTTGCAGGCAGAATTATGCCCCACAGCGGCCCCTGCAACCTCTATTATGCCCCACAGCGGCATGTTTGTATGAAGATTTCATTCACATGTTGTACTATGGAAAAAAATATATTTTACTTCAATCTAGTTGCTAGCTTTTTGACCTTTTCATCTTCAATTATTACACTGTTTGTCCATGCATTTGACTGTTTACCACTATGCATTTCCTTCAGAATAAGATCTCATTATCAGTGACAATTTCTAAATCTTCTAGAAGAAACTTCCACAGAAAGAAATTTGTTAACATTATTCAGAAAACAAATAGAGAATCTAAACAATAACAATCTTTTGTAATTGCTATAATGTATTGAACTTCAGATATTATAGAACCTACTTAGAGGGAGTCATGTCCTAGTCAACTGTTACTACTGCTCTATGGAGCACATAACACTGCTAAACAACAGGAATGTATGTGACTTTTGTAGATTCGGAGAAAAATAACTGTAACGTCTTATGCAAATGATATAGCTGATGCACTTGGGGTTCAGATTCTGGAGTCACTGATCTTGCCTTTCAAATAGGATGGGTGATGTCAGTGCAGTAGTAGGATCAACTTCTGCTGCATGGGGTGGCATAGGCAGGAGATAGTAGAGGTCTGCAGAACAAAAGAGCAGTTCCACAGGAATTAAATAACTCTAATGTGTAATAAACCATAATAAGACATTAAATAGGCAATAAAAAGAATTTCAAGGTATTGTTTACAAAAATGGAACAATAGTTTGTGAAAAAGGAATTAAAAGCAGGGAGATTGGGCAATGCAAAAAAAGTTTTGAAGATTTTGGCAGTTACAATAAGAAAGCGAGCTGCTGAACCATATGGGGTTATAAAAACTCATTTAGCATACAGTTGAGAAAAGTTATTCATATTAATATTCTAATCTTACAGGATCAATGAGCCCCTAGCCAACTGTTTTCAAGTGTGTTGTAATAATTGTTTTTAAAATGTATTTTCAATTATTTCCAAAACATGTTTTTCTGCATTTAACATCTAAACAGGAACAGAGAGACAATGTGATATTCAGTGAAAGGACATTTTCTAGCAGAACCATATAAGCAGTGGCATAACAAGTGTCTTGTGAGTCCAAGTGTCAACTTCAAAACTCCTTTCCGCTCTGGTGCTATTATTATACTCCAGGGTCTCCTCAGACCCCAGAGTTTAATAATCTGAGGCCCAGGGAAGGTGAATAAAAATAACAAACGCATACTCACCTTGCCTTACCTTTCCTGGGCATCCTGGCTCCGGCTGTCTTCAGCATCTTCGGCCATCTTCTCGACGTCCCTGCTGAGTCCTGTGATTGGTCTTCAGTGGTCACGTTATGCCGCTGTGCCCCATGTGACCACTTGGGCCTAATCACAGTACTCAGTCACATGACAGAGAGGACGCTGAGCCCAGGAGAGGGGAGTATAACTATTAATTATTTTAATTCATCTCCTCTAGGCTAGTATCTATTGAAAAGGGGCCTGGAAGCATACTGGGGCCCCTTTTCATTTACAATATGGGTTCTCCTATCCTCCTCTCGTACCACTCCCTAACTCAGCAGATAACGGACTGCAGGAGGGCTATGAGTCCTGCTAGGGAATACTCCGGTATGGTACCTCTGTAGCTTCTAATGGCACGGACACCAATGTCTCTCAGGAACCCCCAAAGTTCTCTCACTAACTCCAGGGCACCCTCCGGTTGTACCTTGGAATAAGATGGCTTTGTTCTTTAGCTTCTAGGATGAGTTCTCCTGCTGTCTCACTCAGCAAGGTGTCTGTAAAATGACTGCTGGGCTCTGAATACTGCTCTCTGCAGTTGGATAACCTAGACTTGAATCCCAATACTGAACTTCTAAACCACTGGACCACTAACCACTGGACTAACTCTACTTCAGCTGCTAGAGAATATAAACCCTTTCTTTAAACCCCGCCCTGTGGCCTGTGATTGGTCATGAGGTAGTATGCATCATTCAAACAGCAAAAGGAGCAAAGATAAGTGCGTATGTACAGTAAAATGGCAGACATGTTGCTTTTATGTTTTGTGTTTGTTACATGTACCCCGGGGTTATTTTGTTTGTCTTGTCTGTGTATGTCAAGTGGTGATCATTACTGGGGTTCACTTAACTTTGGGGATTGTAGGATTGTTTTTGAAATTGTAATTTATATCTGACCTGTACAGCTCTTCCTTTCTCCCAATGTTTGTTTTTTTGTTTTGTTTTTTTTTTCTTTTGCAAATTTTTTTCTTTTGCATCTCCAGCTGGTCACGGGCCCCGTACCTCACCGGCCTGGTCGCACTTCCTACGACCATGATCGTTACACTACTGCATGTAAGTAAAGGCCTGGGGTGACATAACAAACACAGGCAGTCATAACTACAGTAGATTTAAAGCTCAGGAGCATTTAGACGCAAAATGGGCTGGTGCCTAAGGATCCTTCTATTAAGTAACCTTGGGTTCCATAGATATTGAAAAGTCTGTGTTATGGAGCAATTAAAACCCTTGTGCCCAATTACCTTCATAAGACATTGACAAGAATTTTTTTAAGACTGGCATTTCCTCTGATAATTTTGGTACACCTTGGGTTATTCTGGCCATCAGAACGGAAATCTATGTCACTCAGAGGTTGGTGTAGATTAGCTCAAGTTACAGTAAATCTGACTAGTCAAGGTCTTCCTTGATGCCCACCCTGCTCTGCCAACTGTCTTAAAAAGTGGCAAACTGTATCATAGAAACAAGAAAATATTTTCATAATTGGAGAAATCAAGGCTGTGCTCCAAAGATTTGCCACCAATATGCCAGCTTTCTGGTATACTTGTCATAATAAATTCCCCCAGCAAGTTTTCCAGTAAAAGAAAATTTAACATTTGGTGAGATTTTTCTGATCACAAAAAGCAGCAAATTATGGCAAACACTTTACTTTCACAATCATTTGCAATTTTTCTCCCCTTTCAGTGGAAGAGCTTGATTTTTGCCCCAAAAATATGATTTTGTAATAAATGAAAATTCAGGGACAGATTAAATTTTTTTGGCCAAGGAAAGTCCAAGATACACTAAATTTATTGAGTGATAATGTGTGAGGATTTAAAAAAAAAAAAAAAAAAAAAAAAAGTCATATTTTACTCCAATGAATTATGGAGCAAGACAAGTGCATAAAATATCAGTTTTCTGCAAATTTTCTCCAATGTTTCTAGCATATTCATAACATAGTATACACTAGAACAGTGATGGCGAACCTTTTAGAGACCGAGTGCCCAAACTGCAACCCAAAACCAACTAATTTATCACAAAGTGCCAACACAACAATTTAACCTTAATACTGTGCAGATCCACAATTGTGGACAGTCACGGTTCCACAAAATATGTTCATGGGAATTGGGCTTTACTGAGCTTTCAATTATACAAACAACTTCGTACTGCATTTGGTACTTTTGAACAATTAATGTTCACTAGAGATGAGCGAACAGTGTTCTATCGAACACATGTTCGATCGGATATCAGGGTGTTCGCCATGTTCGAATCGAATCGAACACCACGTGGTAAAGTGCGCCAAAATTCGATTCCCCTCCCACCTTCCCTGGCGCCTTTTTTGCACCAATAACAGCGCAGGGGAGGTGGGACAGGAACTACGACACTGGGGGCATTGAAAAAAATTGGAAAAAGTCATTGGCTGCCGAAATCAGGTGACCTCCATTTTAGACGAATAGTGGATTTCAAATCCGGGTCATATGAGAATGTGAACTTTGTGACTATGAGACAGGGATAGCTGTACAGGCAGGGATAGCTAGGGATAACCTTTATTTAGGGGGGAATGTTATTAAAAATAACTTTTTGGGGCTCTATCGGGTGTGTAATTGTGATTTTTGTGAGATAAACTTTTTCCCATAGGGATGCATTGGCCAGCGCTGATTGGCCGAATTCCGTACTCTGGCCAATCAGTGCTGGCCAATGCATTCTATTAGCTTGATGAAGCAGAGTGTGCACAAGGGTTCAAGCGCACCCTCGGCTCTGATGTAGCAGAGCCGAGGCTGCACAAGGGTTCAAGCGCACCCTCGGCTCTGATGTAGGAGAGCCGAGGGTGCACTTGAACCCTTGTGCACCCTCAGCTCTGCTACATCAGAGCCGAGGGTGCGCTTGAACCCTTGTGCACACTCTGCTTCATCAAGCTAATAGAATGCATTGGCCAGCGCTGATTGGCCAATGTATTCTATTAGCCTGATGAAGTAGAGCTGAATGTGTGTGCTAAGCACACACATTCAGCTCTACTTCATCGGGCTAATAGAATGCATTGGCCAGCGCTGATTGGCCAGAGTACGGAACTCGACCAATCAGCGCTGGCTCTGCTGGAGGAGGCGGAGTCTAAGATCGCTCCACACCAGTCTCCATTCAGGTCCGACCTTAGACTCCGCCTCCTCCGGCAGAGCCAGCGCTGATTGGCCGAAGGCTGGCCAATGCATTCCTATGCGAATGCAGAGACTTAGCAGTGCTGAGTCAGTTTTGCTCAACTACACATCTGATGCACACTCGGCACTGCTACATCAGATGTAGCAATCTGATGTAGCAGAGCCGAGGGTGCACTAGAACCCCTGTGCAAACTCAGTTCACGCTAATAGAATGCATTGGCCAGCGCTGATTGGCCAATGCATTCTATTAGCCCGATGAAGTAGAGCTGAATGTGTGTGCTAAGCACACACATTCAGCACTGCTTCATCAAGCCAATACAATGCATTAGCCAGTGCTGATTGGCCAGAGTACGGAATTCGGCCAATCAGCGCTGGCCAATGCATTCTATTAGCCCGATGAAGTAGAGCTGAATGTGTGTGCTAAGCACACACATTCAGCACTGCTTCATCAAGCCAATACAATGCATTAGCCAGTGCTGATTGGCCAGAGTACGGAATTCGGCCAATCAGCGCTGGCTCTGCTGGAGGAGGCGGAGTCTAAGATCGCTCCACACCAGTCTCCATTCAGGTCCGACCTTAGACTCCGCCTCCTCCAGCAGAGCCAGCGCTGATTGGTCGAGTTCCGTACTCTGGCCAATCAGCGCTGGCCAATGCATTCTATTAGCCCGATGAAGTAGAGCTGAATGTGTGTGCTTAGCACACACATTCAGCTCTACTTCATCGGGCTAATAGAATGCATTGGCCAGCGCTGATTGGCCGAATTCCGTACTCTGGCCAATCAGCACTGGCTAATGCATTGTATTGGCTTGATGAAGCAGTGCTGAATGTGTGTGCTTAGCACACACATTCAGCTCTACTTCATCGGGCTAATAGAATGCATTGGCCAATCAGCGCTGGCCAATGCATTCTATTAGCGTGAACTGAGTTTGCACAGGGGTTCTAGTGCACCCTCGGCTCTGCTACATCAGATTGCTACATCTGATGTAGCAGTGCCGAGTGTGCATCAGATGTGTAGTTGAGCAAAACTGACTCAGCACTGCTAAGTCTGCATTCGCATAGGAATGCATTGGCCAGCCTTCGGCCAATCAGCGCTGGCTCTGCCGGAGGAGGCGGAGTCTAAGGTCGGACCTGAATGGAGACTGGTGTGGAGCGACCTTAGACTCCGCCTCCTCCAGCAGAGCCAGCGCTGATTGGCCGAATTCCGTACTCTGGCCAATCAGCACTGGCTAATGCATTGTATTGGCTTGATGAAGCAGTGCTGAATGTGTGTGCTTAGCACACACATTCAGCTCTACTTCATCGGGCTAATAGAATGCATTGGCCAGCGCTGATTGGCCGAATTCCGTACTCTGGCCAATCAGCACTGGCTAATGCATTGTATTGGCTTGATGAAGCAGTGCTGAATGTGTGTGCTTAGCACACACATTCAGCTCTACTTCATCGGGCTAATAGAATGCATTGGCCAATCAGCGCTGGCCAATGCATTCTATTAGCGTGAACTGAGTTTGCACAGGGGTTCTAGTGCACCCTCGGCTCTGCTACATCAGATTGCTACATCTGATGTAGCAGTGCCGAGTGTGCATCAGATGTGTAGTTGAGCAAAACTGACTCAGCACTGCTAAGTCTGCATTCGCATAGGAATGCATTGGCCAGCCTTCGGCCAATCAGCGCTGGCTCTGCCGGAGGAGGCGGAGTCTAAGGTCGGACCTGAATGGAGACTGGTGTGGAGCGACCTTAGACTCCGCCTCCTCCAGCAGAGCCAGCGCTGATTGGCCGAATTCCGTACTCTGGCCAATCAGCACTGGCTAATGCATTGTATTGGCTTGATGAAGCAGTGCTGAATGTGTGTGCTTAGCACACACATTCAGCTCTACTTCATCGGGCTAATAGAATGCATTGGCCAGCGCTGATTGGCCGAATTCCGTACTCTGGCCAATCAGCACTGGCTAATGCATTGTATTGGCTTGATGAAGCAGTGCTGAATGTGTGTGCTTAGCACACACATTCAGCTCTACTTCATCGGGCTAATAGAATGCATTGGCCAATCAGCGCTGGCCAATGCATTCTATTAGCGTGAACTGAGTTTGCACAGGGGTTCTAGTGCACCCTCGGCTCTGCTACATCAGATTGCTACATCTGATGTAGCAGTGCCGAGTGTGCATCAGATGTGTAGTTGAGCAAAACTGACTCAGCACTGCTAAGTCTGCATTCGCATAGGAATGCATTGGCCAGCCTTCGGCCAATCAGCGCTGGCTCTGCCGGAGGAGGCGGAGTCTAAGGTCGGACCTGAATGGAGACTGGTGTGGAGCGACCTTAGACTCCGCCTCCTCCAGCAGAGCCAGCGCTGATTGGCCGAATTCCGTACTCTGGCCAATCAGCACTGGCTAATGCATTGTATTGGCTTGATGAAGCAGTGCTGAATGTGTGTGCTTAGCACACACATTCAGCTCTACTTCATCGGGCTAATAGAATGCATTGGCCAGCGCTGATTGGCCGAATTCCGTACTCTGGCCAATCAGCACTGGCTAATGCATTGTATTGGCTTGATGAAGCAGTGCTGAATGTGTGTGCTTAGCACACACATTCAGCTCTACTTCATCGGGCTAATAGAATGCATTGGCCAATCAGCGCTGGCCAATGCATTCTATTAGCGTGAACTGAGTTTGCACAGGGGTTCTAGTGCACCCTCGGCTCTGCTACATCAGATTGCTACATCTGATGTAGCAGTGCCGAGTGTGCATCAGATGTGTAGTTGAGCAAAACTGACTCAGCACTGCTAAGTCTGCATTCGCATAGGAATGCATTGGCCAGCCTTCGGCCAATCAGCGCTGGCTCTGCCGGAGGAGGCGGAGTCTAAGGTCGGACCTGAATGGAGACTGGTGTGGAGCTATCTTAGACTCCGCCTCCTCCAGCAGAGCCAGCGCTGATTGGTCGAGTTCCGTACTCTGGCCAATCAGCACTGGCCAATGCATTTCTATGGGGAAAAGTTAGCTTGCGAAAATCGCAAACTGACAGGGATTTCCATGAAATAAAGTGACTTTTATGCCCCCAGACATGCTTCCCCTGCTGTCCCAGTGTCATTCCAGGGTGTTGGTATCATTTCCTGGGGTGTCATAGTGGACTTGGTGACCCTCCAGACACGAATTTGGGTTTCCCCCTTAACGAGTTTATGTTCCCCATAGACTATAATGGGGTTCGAAACCCATTCGAACACTCGAACAGTGAGCGGCTGTTCGAATCGAATTTCGAACCTCGAACATTTTAGTGTTCGCTCATCTCTAATGTTCACTATTTACATCCTACAGATCTGTTTTATAGTGACTGTAAAATGTTATGTCCTGTAATAATATCATGTCTGCTATTAAACAGATATTGTGTGATATAAATAGTAAAGGGGCCCCATACAGTACAGTCTACGCCACAGTATCCCCCCCCCCCAGTCCAATCTGCTCCACAGTGGCCCCCACACAGTACAATTTGCTCCACAGTGGCCTCTGCACTATATAATCTGTTTCACAGATGAGTGCCCACAGAGAGGGCTCTGAGTGCCACCTCTGGCACCCGTACCGTAGGTTTGCCATCACGGCACTTTCTGCTTGAGTTACTATTTAGCTCAAATAAGCTGCACACACAGAAATATAGCATTCTGCTTTTCAATGCATTTGCACTTTTCAGAGTTTTGTCTGAGCGGCTGATAATGTTGTAGGTGCCAGGTTCTGATAAGTACTTTCTTGTAGACAATCGAGAAAAGCAGCTCATTAAAGGGAGTAAGTGTTGGGTGGCAGGATAAGAAAAACAGCAACAACAATCAAATATTAGAACAATCTGCTTAACCCCTTCCCGCCGATGGCATTTTTTGATTTTCGTTTTTGCCTCCCCTCCTTCAAAACCCCATAACTTTTTTATTTCTCCGCTCCCAGAGCCATATGAGGTCTTAATTTTTGCGGGACAAATTTTTCTTCATGATGCTACCATTAATTATTCTATATAATGTACTGGGAAGCAGGAAAAAAATTCAGAATGGGGTGGATTTGAAGAAAAAATGCATTTCTGCGACTTTCTTATGGGCTTTGGTTTTACAGCGTTCAATGTGCAGCCAAAATGACATGTCCCTTATATTCTGTGTTTCGGTACGGTTCCAGGGATACCAAATTTATATGGTTTTATTTACATTTTGACCCCTAAAAAAAATTCCAAAACTGTGTTAAAAATTTTTTTTTCTAAAAGTCGCCATATTCCGACGGCCATAACTTTTTTTTTTTATACGTAAGTGTACGGGGATGCATAGGGCGTCTTTTTTTGCGGGGCTGGGTGTACTTTTTAGTTCTACCATTTTCGGGAAATGTTATTGCTTTGATCACTTTTTATTCAAATTTTTATCAGAATCAAAACAGTGAAAAAACGGCGGTTTGGCACTTTCGACTATTTTTCCCGCTACAGTGTTTACCGAATAGGAAAAATATTTTTATAGATTTGTAGAGCGGGCGATTTCGGACGCGGGGATACCTAACATGTATATGTTTCACAGTTTTTAACTACTTTTATATGTGTTCTAGGGAAAGGGGGGTGATTTGAACTTTTAATTCTTTTTATATTTTTTTTAAATTTTTTTTTTTTACTTTTTTTTTATTTTTTTTTTTTTGCATTTATTAGACCCCCTAGGGGTGTTGAACCCCAGGGGGTCTGATCACTAATGCAATGCATTACAATGCTAATGCATTGCAATGCATTGCAAAAAAGCATCCTTTCTTTTGCAGGCTGCATAGACCAGCCTGCAAAAGAAAGGATTTGCAGACAAGCCTGGGAGCCTGTACAAGGCTCCCGGCTGTCATGGCAACGGGACGTCAGCCCTGGAGCATGCTCCAGGAGCCGGCGATCCCGGCCAAAATGGCGGCGCCCATGCGCCGCCGGGAAAATGGCGCCTCCGGCGCCTTTGATCGCGGCGCCGGAGGGGTTAATGCCTCCGATCGGTCCGGGGACCGATCGGAGGCATTAAAGCCAGTTGTCTACTGCTTAAAGCAGTAGACACCCGGCGGCTATGGCGGCCGCCCGGCTCCCGGGTGGTCGCCATAGTTACAGACCCGACATGCGCCGTACTATTACGGCGCATGTCTGGAAAGGGTTAATGTTGTGAACTATGGAACTACACAGCCTCATAGACACCAAACTGTATACCAACACTTTTCTATCATACTCAGTATTAATGTTTTTAAGCATTTTGTGCCACAGTTATTTGTGGAATCAAACCTAGATTGTCTAGCGACCCATCTCAGGGGATGTGGCGCAGCTTGATCTAGTAATGCAGTCATTGCCCTAAATCTCACCCTGCGAGGCTGACACTTAGGACATCAGACAGTTAGAGACATGTCAGTCATGCTGCACAGGGCAGGATTTATTATGATGGCTAAATGACTAGATGAAACTGCTCCCTGCACCTCATGACTAATTGAGATAAATTTGCATATGCCAATGTAAGGTTTTAAAAGCTTATAACTTGACTTCTCATTGACAGAAATATTAGTGAAGGGCACCATTGGAAAGGTTATTACTTGATGCTTGGGGTCAGGTGAGGGTGGAAAAAACACCCAAAAGGGGTTATATGGGATTGTGATATTAGGCTCCACTTACTTTTCTCTGAAAGTGACATTATATTTGTTAGCCACATGACTTTGTCCCATTCAAATTATTATGGTCAATTCACAACACCAAGCCAGTATACAATGTATGGTGCTGTGCTTATTACTTAAATAGTACAGATGGACATAATGATTTGTTCCGAGCCAAGTTTAACTGAATATTCCAAATTGTTTTTTGTTTTTTGTTTTTTTACCAAAACAAAAAAAATGACAATTTGTCTCAGACACAGATGCCTGTGAGTCAGAGTGATGTTCTGGTGTCACCTGAAGTCAGCTGACATCATCTCAGCCCGCAGTCAGTGATATCATTTACAGTATATAGTTACTGTGCACTGGAACATGAATCATTTCAGAGATGTATGTTTTACTTAATACTGCATGAGTGCAGCAATAGAAAACCTAGATAGGTGGGAGAGGGGCCTAACCACTGAATTAGATGGAGGCATGATCCGACAGCTCCATCTAACCTTGAGCTGAAACATTGCCTTCTACTTATTTACCGCCGATTAGAATGGAAAACATCATCAAGGATAGATGTCCAGACTCTCCGCTGTTAGATCCTGGGCCAGAGCCTCCGCTGCGATACATGGAGGCTGCCGGCCAGCTCTGCTTCCTGTGCTGTGCCCAGTGCTCCCGGTCCCTGGAGGGGGAGGAACAGAACTTTTGCAATAGTATGTGGGGATTGCCGGTCTCCTCCTGCGGCCAGAACCAGCACTTCTGTCGTCAGGGGGTCAGTGGCGTGCTGGAGGCTATTTAGGCCACATTCTGGCTCTGGCCCGCCACTGGTTATTCAGTCCTCTAGGGATCAGCTCACCCTGCACTCCTGTTCTTGCCTGTCCCGCCTTTCCCTCCCTTCCAGTTGTGTTCCTGTTCTGGCCTCTGTGTATGACCCTGCTTGGTTCCTAGACCACCTCTTCTTGACCTGTGATTTGGATACCTCGTGACCTCCAGTGTATGACCCTGCTTGGTTCCTAGACCACCTCTTCTTGACCTGTGATTTGGATACCTCGTGACCTCCAGTGTATGACCCTGCTTGGTTCTTAGACCACCTCTTCTTGACCTGTGATTCGGATACCTCATGACCTCCAGTGTATGACCCGACTTGCCTGAAGACTACTTCTCCTTGACCTGTGAAGTGGAATTGAATTTACTCCTGGCACGCTATCTAGCACCTTTCTGCCTGAGCCAGTAGACAGTAGGTGTATTCAGCTGGTTTGTTAGTTCGCTGATACCCTGTTCCCTTTCTAAAAATAAATTGGTGTTTGATTTCTTTAACACCAGCAGCTCCTGCCTGTGCTGTAATTGTTAGACTTGGTTTTATTGTCATACGTACGTGGAAAAACATTGTCTAACCAACCAGAATACTTGTCAAGGGCATATATACAAATCTAATCCCTTGACTTATTTCTGGGGAGAGAGAACCTCCATTATAATATTAGTCTATTCCGCTGAAGTGTTTGTGTAAGGACCGAGTAGCATTTATTATCCTACAATAGCTACTTTTACATAAGGGTTCAGAGCCCTACCTTTTATAAAATTAGGAATAAAAGTTATGTTTTTTCACTATTTTTCTGAGGGCACCCATTTTGTGTGTTTATATGATACATTACTTTACAATGTAAATAATACATAATATTGAGACCATAATAATTCAAAGAGTCTACTATACTAATATAAGACCATCACCAGTCTCATTTCTACATCTTAAGATGTTTTGACATTCTGCATTACAGAAAAGAAGACACTTTGACATTGCTCTTTACACAAGCTTGGAAGATTCTTCTGAAATTGTTTGCCTCATCTATTCTTGTAACAGATACATTTTATGGACAACAAAAACAGACAATACATGCACACTTTCTTATTAACACAACTGAGCTACTGAACCTGTAAACCATTTGAGGCATTAACATATTACACAATCGTTCAATAACTTTGACAGGTAGTCTTACTGGAGGGGGTAACGGGACTCAGAAGAAGCAGTGGTTATATAATGGTAAATGGAAATGGATGTTTTGGAATAAAGCGTTTAATATGAAGGAGTTTTAGAAAAAAATATGTTTGCATTTTTGTACTAGAACTCTTTGTAAAATGTATTCCATCCTTATTATTTTCCAGCATGAGTTTAGTACTCGGCTCTTTCAGTCCACAGTCAGTTTGACAGTAATTGGTGGGTAATATATTTGGCCATGTAAACAGGACACAAAAGGCTCAATTACATATAGCACTGTCTGTGTTAGAGCTTATAATATAACGCAAAGTAAGCTCTGACAACTAAATACAGTATCAGCAGTGATGAAAGAATCCTGGGTCATTCACCTATCTTCCAGTTCCCGATACTTCCCGAACAATTCTTACTTTGCAGAATGTTTTGATATTTCATTTCGCTTTTAATGCAAAACCATACATTCTTATGTCTGTAGGCTAGAGTTTTCTTACTTCACTCTGATATATACATAACTTTTTGAATGAGCAAGTTTTTAGAGTTTTGAAATGAAGACATGGCAGAAGAAAATCATATGAGACATATTCTTCTCTGGAAAAATAGCTTGTAGGGAAGAAGTCTTTTGTAATAAAACATCTGTTGGAGTATACTTCAATGTTTTCCTCTGTCAAATTTGTACGGAGTCAGAAAAAAGTACCATCTGATATTGTGTGAAATCAGAGTATGAGGGTACTGTAGGGCTCCATAGAACTCTATGGGTCCTTTAACTGATGGTGTGCTGTATAGTACATTCTGTTGGTATCTACCTCCTCCTACTATAATGGAATGTACAAATAATTATACAATTAAGTATCAATATTTAGTGCTGATTCTTCTTCTATACATGAATATGGGGGTTGACTTTTTTTTTTTTTTTTTTTTTTGCAATAATCTTATCTCCCTACTATCCTTTTTTTTTTTTTTTTTTTTCTTCTATTTAGATTGTGAGCCCCATATAGGGCTCACAATGTACATTGTTCCCTATCAGTATATATTTGCATGGGAGGAAATCCAGGAAGAACATACAAACCCCTTGCAGATGTTGTTCCTGTCAGGATTTGAACCCAGGACTCCGGCACTGCAAGGCTAACCACTGAGCCACCGTGTTGTCCCAGGGTTGCCATTTTGTGTAGGCATCTCATCTGTTCTGTTAACAGCATTTAATGATATGCTTTACAGCAATAGTCATGGCCATACGCAGAGGTACTCTGGAGCTGATTCATTGAGGTCTATGGGAGAGTTTTCTAGACATGCTTTGTGTAGGAAAGGGGAGTATATAAATTGTAACATCATCAATCGAGGGGACCAGCGGATGGGAGTTGTGATGTCACAAGTAGGCCAAAGACACTCAACCAACTCTTCCAGATCACCTCCCAGACCTGAACACTGTGAAGGGGGTATACAAGGTACCTGATGGTGGTGGTAGTTTTCCCTTAGGGGCTTCCTGTTGAAGAGGGGTCATCTCTTACCTTAAGCTGTGTGGTGGTGTTTCTTAAGGACCCTGATGGTAAACACAGGAAAAATTCAGGAGGCAGTGATGCAGTGGTAACTTTACTGTTGTAACCAATAACTCATGCAGCTGCACAATGGCAGTTGTAATTAGGACTTCTACTGTGATGATTATTCCCAGATTTGGGATGAAGGATAACCAATATCAAGATGGTAGTATGGCTCTTTCTTCCACTCAAATAATATACTGTAGTCTCTGCCTCACCCACTATAGTTATGGGGCTGAATTCTATGAAGTCCCAGAAATCCAAATACCTGGAAATGAATGGGTCCTGGTTTAAGGGTTTTGTAAATCTTGACTTTCTCCAAGTTGGCACTCTTTATCCCTCTGGGGGCTGGCAGCAGGATTTCTGAACATTTGGTAGCTTCTCTTCCCTCAGGGGCCGCAGAGGACTCACAGCAAGTGTTTCTTGGTAGCTAGCACACTCACTACTCAAGTAATGGTCACAGGAGACATCCAGTCTTCACTCCTTACCCAGTGGCCAGTTATGTACCTTGTTCACTAATGCAGAGTGGTAGCCATACTACAGTGGAAAGATCCCATAAGGGGAAACATAAGCACTGGCGAGCAAAAGGGTAATAATGTTTTGAACTTTTGACTTTCAGACTCCATATCTTACCATCCACTAAAGCTGTTAATGTGAGACTACCATGATCTCATAAACAATCATCTTGGCTATCGCATAAATAAATTTGACTTTTAACTATTTAGCATATGATTAGTTATGCAGATTCTTATCGTGTAACTGCATTGTTACCACTATGCTCCTGGTGAAGGAAAAAGTCTCTATTTTTGTATACTACAAATTACAACCTGTTCTCACATTCCCTAATAGCTTAGTCTGTTATTAGGTTGATTCTCAAGCTAAAGGTCACTGGTTTAAATTGAGGATTAGCCATGAAGAAGGTTTACCAACAAAAGAGAAACAACTCACAGTGACTGTTGGAAGAATATGAAACGTCCACCTATTCAAAAGCCAAAAGGTGGATGTGCAGACAAAATATCAACAAGTCAGTTCATCACATAGTCTGGGAGGTGGGTGAGTAGCTGCAACTGAGGGCTTCATCTTGCAAGTGCCAGACACCAGTTTTTTTTATTATTCGTCTACATCACATAGTCTATTAGTTCTGGCATGACATACAGGTATGCTATGGTAAGCTTCGGAATAGTGAGACAACAAATGTCCATGCAAGCGTTCAGTTTAGCTCTTCACTTGCACTTTGTGGTGGTGAGTGTGAAATATATTATTTACATCAAAATAAAGGGTTACCGCCCCCTTAAGGAATAAAAGCTAGTTTACATATAGTCTTCCAGGGGCCAAAGCTTTATAGTGGGTGAACGGATTTTTAAAAACAAAAACGTCAAACGGTCAAGAGCAAAGGGAGAATCAAATGATGTATAGCATTGAAGTATTATGTACTTGGTGACAGATCCTCTAAGCTTCTTTGATCGCCTTTCTGATTTTCTTTGTTTGCAGTGCATTGTAAATTTATTACCGCTGCCCTTTGGTGCTCAGAAATGATGTGGGGAAGAAGATTTATGATACATAACCTTTTTCTGACAGAAAGGAGAATGTTAGCCTTTTAATTCCAAAAGAAGTAGTTAGTTAGCATATAGTCAAGGAGGGATTCTGTGGGGGAGGCTGTGGCACAAGAAAATAAAATAAAGGCTAAGGCTTCATGTAGTCGGCTGCAATGGAAAAGTGCTGCAATAAAAACCGCAGCAGAAACGCATTGTGTTTTTTCCTGCAGCGCTTGTTACAGAAAGTTTGCAGAGTTTTCCTGCGCATATTTTTTTGCTTCAGTTATACCTATAGGGAAAACGCAGTTGTCCCCGTAGGTAATTTTTTTTTTTTTTAAATGTAGATTGTGAGCCCCACATAGGGAAAAATGTACATTGTGAGCTCTATCAGTATGTCTTTTTTTGGAATATGGGATGGAAATCCATGCAAACATGGGGAGAATATACAAACTCCTTGCAGATGGTTTTATGCCCTTGGTGGGATTTGAGCACTAGGGCCCAGTGCTGCAGGGTTGCAGTGCTAACCACTGAGCCACTGTGTGGCCCCAACCCCCCATAGGTAAAATTGACATGCTGCGATTTCCCAAATTGCGTTGGTTTTGGAAATTGCAGCATTCGAATCCCATTCACTTTGCAGAGACTGTGAAACTCTTCAGTTTTTGCTGGAGCGTTTTGATTGCAGCTAAAACACAGCATTTACACCACATAGGGTATAAATACTGGGGAAAAAAAATAAAAAATCAAAATAAAAAATTTTTAAAATAAAAAATCACTCCCTTTTCTTTAGGTTTAAAAAAAATAAACAAAAAAAAATATTTTTTTTTGCAAAGTATTGGATTATTTTAAAGGGTTCAAAAAATAAAATAAAGTATGGCTGCACAATGAACACCATAAAAACAAAGTCTACAAGAAATGCCACAAATGCATTTTTCCCCAATTGCACCCCATTCTGATTTTTTTTTTTTCCAGCTTCCCAGTACATTGTACAGAATATTAATTTTTTTTTAGTTCTTGGTTTCTCATATATGTTTACATGTAATATATCATGGTTTCAGGAATGAAATTGGTAATATAGTAATGGATCTTCATTTGAATTGCTTGCCATATATCGATCTAATATATAAAACGTAACAGTGATGTATGCTTATATACAGTATATGATATTATATGTGATATGAACAAAAAAGCATGAAAAGTTGATGGTTTATGGAATAAGGAGGTATATTATTACTAAGAATATAATATTTGGAAACTGTTGTAAGATGTGTCTGAGTATATTTCTCTTAGGGGTTAAAATTTTAAAGGGTGGAGACACTAATTAAGGGCTAGTTCACACGTGGGCAAAGGGAAGTTTTTTGACAGCGGATTTTGCTTCAAAATCAGCCCCTTTACAATGGAGCCCTATGTGAACAGCTAGCTTTTTTTTTCCACTAGCTTTTTTTTCCCCGCTAGTTATTTTTCAGATAGCAGAAAAAAGAAGCGACATGACCTTTCTTCAGGCGTTTTCTGCCTGAAGAAAGCAATAGAAGTGAATGGGAGGCAAAAAACGCTCAGTTTTTTCCGTGCGTTTTTTTTCAAAAAACCGCGCGAAAAAAAAAACGCTAGCGTTTTTTTTTAGCCCATTCACTTCTATGGGAGGGGAAAACAGTCTGGCTTTTTTTGGAAGCGGTTTTTACAAAAAAAAGCTCCAAAAAAAGCTTGGCAATGTCAAAAAAAAGCTTCCTAATTAGGAAGCGGTTTTTTCAGGACCAAAATAAGCCAGGAGGTTTTTACGTGTGAACTAGCCCTAAGGGTGTTTTTTAAGGTAGCTTAGAGCAATCTGTCAGTATGCCATGAGGAAGGAACTGATTATGTTCCGAAACGCGTAGCCTTGCTATACTCAGTATCTGCTTCAATGCCCTATGGATGTGACAACTGTTTTTATGGATCAAGAATAAAAGTTAAATTTTACTAATCATTGCCTGGTGAATGCTCGATCTTCACATTTTTCGTCTGAAGGAATATTAAATAGTTCCATTACAAAGTACAATTTGTCCCACAATATTAAGCCCTCATTTGATTCTTTGAATTGAAAAATAACAAAATTATGGGATTCCGGAGGCAGGAAGTCAAATATAAAATTTGAAAAATGACTGTCTGGATAGGGTTAAAGTGACTGGTAAAAAGTTAAATATTAATGACCTAGTCGAGAGTCAAACCCCTAAAATTCCCACCAATTAGCAAAAATAAAGTGGCGTTTGACAAAATGTGAACTAGTAGTTTCTGCATGCTGTATTAGGGTGCATTCACACTGAGTAAACGCTAGCTTATTCTGAACGTAAAACACGTTCAGAATAAGCGGCGTCTAAAGCAGCTCCATTCATTTCTATGGGAGCGGGGATACGAGCGCTCCCCATAGAAATGAATGGTCTGCTTCTTTCACTCCGTGCAGTCCCATTGAAGTGAATGGGGAGTGCCGGCGTGTACGCTCCGGCATGAGCAGAGCTTGCCGTATACGCCGGCACTCCCCATTCACTTCAATGGGACTGCACGGAGTGAAAGAAGCAGACCATTCATTTCTATGGGGAGCGCTCGTATCCCCGCTCCCATAGAAATGAATGGAGCTGCTTTAGACGCCGCTTATTCTGAACGTGTTTTACGTTCAGAATAAGCTAGCGTTTACTCAGTGTGAATTCACCCTTACTGTTATATATTTGCTGTATGGGATATTTATGCATTTGAGCTGTATGACCATATGATATCCTCTGTTTATCTGTGTTACAGTTTTACCCCTGGTTCACATCTGCGTTCGGTAATCTGTTCAGGGAGTCTGCATGGGGAACCCCCCGAATGGAATACCAAACACATTTGCAAGTGGTCAGCACTGGAAGCATACAGGCTCCATAGACTAGAATGGGGTCTGTGTGCTTTCCGCGCGGTCTCTGCACGAGTCATGAGGACAGGAAAGTAGATTGTGAAGTACTTTTCTGTCCGCATGTTCCATGTGGACACCGCACGGAAAGTACACGGACCCCATTCTAGTCTATGGAGTCCGTATGCTTTCAGTGCTCACCATTTGCCAATGCGTTCTGTATTCCATTCAGGGGTCCCCATGCGGACTCCCTGAACGGATTACCAAACACAGATGTGAACCAGGCCTTACAGTGATGTAACCACCCAAACACAAGCAGAGGACAGTTCTAACTCACAGTGAATCTTCTAGTTGACTGATAACACAGATGCAACATATTCTAAATGAATGGAAACTTGAACCAAATGTAGGACATATGGTAAAATACTAAAATCTGTGATACAAGTGTAAAGCGATTAGGAAATCTGCTAAACATTTGCGAAACCATGTGTTTTCAGGGCACGTTTAAGGATGTACCTGTTAGAAACCAGTCTGATAGCTTAATGAATACAGATGTAGTATGGGATGGAAAAGAGAGGTTTTGTTATTTTATGTATTAGGTGCAACTGAAAGACATAATAGTTACTTCAATGGTTTACGTATCATTTCCATGAGGAATATTATTCACTTTAGCAATCAGTTTTTCAATGCCAGGGTGTCTAATTTTTGAGATGAGATACAAAAATAAGCATAAATTTACAGCTGTTGGAATAATGTTGTAATATTGTAAGTAGAAATACAGTAGCTGCCATCTGTTACTATCATTTAGAAAATGTATTCCGTTTTTATTACATTGCTATCTACGATCATAACATTAACTTTCATTTATTTAAGAAGCCTTCTCTTGCTTTAATAATGTGTCAACTATTTTTGATCCTCGCCATGTGTAAATAGTCAAACATGGCCATTTTCGGCACATTTTTAAGTTTGCTCAAAATTTCAAGATCTGCAAATCATCCTGTCCAAATGTATTGATTCAATGGCATGCCAATTAAATTACTCATCTAGATTATGGTAACCCTCTTCTGTATCGCGTGACTACCACTATGAGTTCATTGCTTGTTTGAGTAATTGCCAAAAATGAAACCATACTATTGCATTTTTTTCCCCCAAGATCAGAAGCAAATGATTTCACAAGCGAGAAGAAACTGAATGATATATATTATGAAAGCACATAAAGGCAGCCTTAAAAAGAGCTATTGAAATAGGAAATAATTTAATTAATGCCTGATCTGGTAATTTATACGGGATTTTATGCAAATATTTGATTATTCATCACTAGTTCATAATAGAATCAATGAACAGCACATTAGATGTAGTAATCACCTATCAATGGGAAGAAGTTCTTTCAAGCTTGATAAGGTAGTTGACTAGAATAGGATCTAAGAGGCTAAGGCTCCATGTTGCTGCAGATTTTGCTGCATTTTTTTTTTTTTTTTGAGCCAAAGCCAGGAGGGGATTAAACAGAAGAGAGAAGTGTAAGAGATTCCTTTATATTGCCATTCATTCTGTGGCCACTCCTGGTTGTGGCTCAAAAACTGCAACAGAAAAAGCAGCTTTTTCCTGCAAAGTGTGGCTTTAGCCTTAATGGAAGATGATCACTCTGTACTGCATGAAATCTAAAAATGGCAAGGTAGATAAGGATTTATATGCTTCAGTATGACTCAGTATATGCATGCATACTCAGATTTGCCTAGAACGCATGTCCTTTCATTTGGACATTTAAGAGAGAAGAGTAAGTTTCTGCTAGCCACCTCTGGTGCTTGGAAGCCACAATTTGTCTTTTAGTGTTGTTGTTTTTTTTTTTTTTTTTTTTCAGGACAGCCCATCTTTGGATCTCTGGATAAACAAAGTAGATCAATAAGGCTCCGTTCACACAGAGTAATACGCCACTCATTTAGACATGTAAACATGTGTCAGAGCGAGGCGCTTCAAAACAGATCCGATTGATTTCAATTGGTGCCAACTTACGCGCACTACACATTGAAATCAATGGGAGGCTTTATAACCCATTGATTTCAATGCGTAGCGCGTAAGCCAGCACCCATTGAAGTCAATGGGATCTGTTTTGAAGCGCCTCGCTCTGACACGTGTTTAGGTGTCTTAATGAGCGGTGCGTTACTTTGTGGGAACGGAGCCTTATACTGGTTTGAAGAGCTATCTTATTGGGAAACTAGGCCCATACATCATCTTTTAACCATCTGGTGTCCCTGGATATCTTTTAGAAATTTCACTAGTGTATAGCTTGGGGGTGCAACTCAACTTACTCCATCCTTATTGTTGCCTTTTATTGTCTATTAGGCAGTGCTTAAATTGGGAAAAATTTATAGAGAATTCGCTTCAACCCCTCCTCCCCACCCTGCGTCCTTATGCATCGCGACACAGGCCCAGGTCACGTGATGTCCTGTCATTGAAAATGACTGACATTAGCAGGGACCGCATAGGAGCCAGGGAGAGGTAAGTAACAGTGCTTTTTATGTTTGCATTCACCCCAGGGTCTCCAATTATTATACTCTGGGGCCTGAAAAGTCCCAACATTATAATAATTGTACATGGGTGTCCACAATGGGACATAATACTGTGTGCAAGGGCCACTATGGGGTAATAATAGTGTGTGCAAGGGCCACTATGGGGCATAATAGTGCATGCAAGAATGCGGTGGGGGGGATCGGTTGATTGGGGTCTTCAGCGTCAGTCGGTGGGAAGGGCCATTCCTTGTTATGCCACTGGCTGTAAGGCTCTGTATAAGAAGCCATAGAGGTTCTGGTTACAGGGTTCTGCAATGTGTATGAGCTCTAATCCTGGAGAAAAAAAATGGTGATGAGAAAACTTAAACTATCAATTTCATCTCCTGACTGTCTTGCAAACTTTTTTTTTTTCAGTACGGCATCAATGTTGCCTTCTGTCTGTAAATTCCCAGTCAGTCCTCCTTAAAAAAAAAATAGATCTTTTTTTCAGTGTTCCTAGATGTATCCATGATTTTCTTTGAAGTTGGTAGAGTCTGCGCAGACTCTTGGGAATTTAATGTTTTCTTTACAGTTCACATAATATGAAACTAATGTGTTCTGGTCTGTACATGTCTATGCCATTTATAATCTTTCTGATCTATTAAAGTTTTCCGATTTGTCGATAAAAATATTGTATTTTTGTAATTCTTTGATCAGTTTGGCAAGTCCATCATGCTTTGCTGCTATCTCTGTAGTTGTAGTATCTTTTCAGAGGAAACTACTGTGTATTGATTACTTGAATGATTTTGGCTTTGATCTCGTGACAATTGCCTGGACATACTTGATTTCTCAGCACAACATTGTAGTCTACCATAAGGTAGAGATCTCAGAAACACTCATAGTCAATAATAGTCTGTGGTTGAATGGGCATTATTACAGAAGGTAGCTGGTAAATCCCCTCTTAGGCATTTCTTGAAAAATAATAATAATAATAATAATAATAATAATAATATATTATGTTAGTATTGAACTTAGTGTTTGATCAACTTGTAGGTAATCAATTCAGTTTTTTTAAAATGCTAAACTATTATTCTCATTATTATTTTTCTGTGGATATTAAGTAAGATGATGTTTATTTTGTCTCTGTTAATTTTTCTGTGCCGAAAAGTGGATATTCCTAAACATGTCACAGATAGAAATTGTCAAACACCCATTGCCTTCTCTGTGATAGAGTTCAGATGAAAAAAGAACAGCTCAGCCTACGAATTGTCCAATCAGCTGTGAAGGCGGCTTTCAGAGGTGCCAACAGCCCCAGGGGAGGTGTAACAGCTCGGTGACATCTCCCTGTCACATCTAGCAAAGCAGGAACTAGGATCAAACCTATTACACCAGTACTGGAGTAAAGCTGCTTCCAGCTGTGTTAGGTCCAGAAGCAGAAGTGTAAAAATGATTTCAGCGCTGAACATTAACTCACCCTTATATTTAGTCTTTTGGATGATATTTTACCCATCGCAGAACAATTTTTCCTTACAGATATATTCTGGTTTGTAACCTTTTGTCGTGAGAACATGCATGCGTGATATTTCAAGTGTCAAGAAGAGGATTACAAAGCTTGCTGTGATTGGTTACAACCTCATCTTCTCAGCTATACATGCAGTGGTCATCCATCATAAAACGATGCACAACTGTATCACGTCACATTCATCTTTCACCATTTTAACTATTAGGACTTTGCTGTAATTCCTTCAAATATAGAAGTCACAATAAAAATACAAATATCTAGCACTTGCATGTTGACATGGAAAAGTTCAATGATTTCATGCATTTTCTGCATGAAAGTGCACAATCCTTGAGAGGATCGGTGAGTTCTGGATACTCTATTATGTTAAACTATACAGCTGCTCATAGCTCATAGCTGAATGCACCCTCACAGCTACTAAAGCTACTTTAACCACATCAGTACCGGGCCAATTTGTGGTCCAGGACCAGGCACATTTTAGCTTTTTTTTGTATGTGCAGTTTTGAGGGCTATAACATTTTTCTCATATGTCTCATTCAACTCATTTTTGCATCTTTTTTAGGGGACACAGGGCTTTATTTTTATGTTATTTTTATTTTCAAATGTGTTTCAATTTTTTTATATCTTGGAAAATATAAGCAAAATAGGAGAGAAATTGTGTCTATTTTTCACTTTTCTTTGGCAAATAACACCTCAAAAAACGCCATTCGGATTTTCTACCTCCCATTGACTTGCATTGATTTTTTTTCAGGCGGAAATGCCTGAAAAACTCTTCAAAAGATGCCTCCAAAAACGCCTCGTGAATTTGCCTGAAGTGGACCTGACCAAAAAACTCTGTGTTAACTCTGCACTGATATGCACTGAAAGAAGAAATAATGCTGAGACCCAGAGATCATAAATTCATAGACTTTTATAGAATGCAAATCTCCCTATTTCTGGACCTTTCCCACCATACTCTTTGCAATGAAACCACTACTAAATTAGCCCTCCAAGTTCACCTCAAAGATATGAAGCTGACTCTCTCCTCTCTTGTAGATCTTCCATCATTCCTTTGAGACATGGACCTCCTACCTCTTCTTCTTCCCAACTGAAAGCTGTTGATAAACAATCTTGAAGCATCCACCTAACGTCCTGGCTCCAGTAACTTTGGCAATGGCTACCCCAAAGCCGCTCCTCAACCTAACTCCTCTTGGCACAGACAATGACCTTTCCCAAAATGAGGTGAAACTTGAGGTGTTTCTGTCCAGGTGAGCTCCATCCATTAGGATTAGAGATGAGCGAACACCGTTCAATCGAATACATATTTGATCGAATATCAGGCTGTTCGAGGTATTCCATTACAATCGAATACCACGAGGCAAAAGCAGTAAAAATTTGTATTCCCACCCACCTTCCCTGGTGCATTTTTTTGCACCAATAACTGCGCAGGGGAGGTAGGACAGGAACTACGACAACGGAGGCATCGGAAAAAAATCGGAAAAAGGAATTGGCGGCCAAAATCAGGTGACCTCCAATTTAGACGAATGGCGAGTTTAACATTCGATTAATTTGAGAATGTGAACTATGTGACTGTGAGACAGGGACAGATCTACAGGCAGGGTTAGCTAGGGATTACCTTTATTTAGGGGGGAATGTTACTCACCCAGCTATTTGGGGCTCTATCTGGTCGGGATCCCTGTCAGCTTACGATGTGCGCGAGCTGACTTTTTCCCATAGGAATGCATTGACCTGTGTTGATTGGCCGAATGCCATACAGAGTACAGCATTCGGCCAATCAACGCTAGTTCTGCCGGAGGAGGCAGAGTCTAAGATCCGTCCACATCAGTTTCCATTGTGGTCCGATCTCAGATGTAGCAGTGCTAACACAGCACTGCTACACAGAGAAGAAGCAGAACTCAGCGCACACACAGAGATGCAGCAGAGTTGAGTGTGCAGCATGGTTTAGCACACACTCAGTACTGCTACATCAGATGCAGCAGAGCTGAGTGTGCAGCAGGTTCAGCTGAACCCTGCTGCACACTCAGCTCTGCTGCATCGGACTGCTATATCTGACACTGCTACACTGCTACATCGACCAGCACTGCTACATCGGGCCGTGCGCTCAGCTGGGCTACTCTGGAGATGCAGCCGAGCAGAGCACACGCCCAACACTGGTACATCGGAGATGAAGGCTGGCCGTTGGCTGAGTGCACAGCCCGATGTAGCAGTGCTGGCCGATGTAGCAGTGTCCGATGTAGCATTGCTGAGTGTGCAGCAGAGTTCAGCTGAACCTGCTGCACACTCAGGTCTGCTGCATCAGACTGCTGCATCGGACTGCTACATCGGACACTGCTACATCAGCCAGCACTGCCACATCGGACCGTGTGCTCAGCTGGGCTATTCCAGAGGTGCAGCCAAGCAGAGCGCACGCCCAGCACTGCTACATCGGAGATGAAGCAGAGCTGGCCGTTGGCTGAGCTCGGCTACTCCGGAGTAGCAAAGCTGAGCACATGGCCCAATGTAGCAGTGCTGGCCGATGTAGCAGTGTCCAATGTAGCAGAGCTGAGTGTGCAGCAGGTTCAGTGTGCGTTCAAGGCTTGTGAATGTAGGTGTTTAGCACTGTATTTTTGCCTGCGCTGAAATGTCTGAGAGATGGTGGGTTGCTGGGAGGAGGTGCATGATGGTGCAGGAGAAGGAGCTGAGACAGGAACAGGGGAGGATGAGGGAAAAGTCCCCAAAGTGGCAGAGCCAGATGTTGCAGTGTCCTGGCTGGTGCTCTGGACTGCAGCACCCGCACTGGCAACAGTGGGAGAGGCAGTGGCGGAAACGCCGGACGACGATTGTCCTGTGTTTGCTCTCTCTCTTTTCAGAGCCCCTACTCAGTTTCGAGTGGCAAATTGTCCAAACCGCACTATATTTGTCCTCCGCGCATTCCTTGAAAAATCTCCACACCATCGAGGAACGTGCCTTCGATGGGGGAGTTTTTCTGGGCTAACTATGATAGGGAACATCTTGGGCCATTCTGGGTGTGGCCTGGCTTTGGCGAAGCAGCTGACCTCTGCCTCTAGACATGCCTTTGCCTCTGGCTACCCTTTTTGGTGCTGCACCTCCCTCAACATCGACACTGCTTTCCCCGCTTGACATCCCGCCTATCCAGGTCAGGTCAGTGTCCTCGTCGTCCGCCACCTCCTCTGCCAATTCCTCTCTCGCCTCCTCCTCCTGCACACTGCACATGGCAACAGGCTGACCTGATGGAAACTGTGTCTCATCATCATCACTGAGGGTGGGTTGCAGGTAAACCACCACAAAATCAACAGAAGATGGAGGAGACTCCAGTGTTTGGGCATCTGGACACAGAAAGTCATATGGTAGCTCAGTGGAATCGGGAAATGGAGGGACAGGGAGAGGGACAGTTAAAGGACCAGAGAACCGCTCCTGGGAGCAGCGACAATTGGGATTACTCTGCTGGGAAGATTGGGCATTTTGGGAGGAAGGCTGACCAGAATGTTGTGTAGGAGGCGGAGTTGAGGTAGAAGCTGACTGGCTGGTGGATAATAGGGTAGAAGCATTATCCGCCAGCCATTGTAACACATGTTTCTGGTGCTCGGGCCTAGTTAGGTTTGTGCCCTGCACCCTACTTAATGTGGCCAGCAAGCCGGGGACTGTAGAGACGCGAAATGCTTGCTGTCCCTGAGGAGTAGGCACGGAATGCGCTGTGGCTTCACTACGACCTTGCTCCCCAGCAGCATTCCCACACCCCTGGCCTCGCCCACGGCCTCGTACATGTCCCTTACTGGTAGCCTTGCGCATTTTTAGATGGTTTGATGGTTTGGTAGATACACACCGTGACAACCTGGATGAAGCATATATAGCCTGAGAATTAGAATGTATATCCCACTGATTTTTTTGTGGGTACACACCGTGACAACCTGGATTAAGCGTATATAGTATATATGGGCTGAGAATTTCAGTGTATACCCCTTAGTTTCGGGGGGGGGGGGCACTGTTGAATCCTGGATTAAGTGTATATAGGGTATATGGGCATACAATTTCAGTGTATCCCACTTAGCTTAATCCCCACCGCGGAAAGCTGGGTTGTGCAGATACAGCCTGGATTAATTGCTGTGAATTCCACTTTAGTGTTTGTGGGTAGACACTGTGCCAAGCTTGTTTGAGCTTCTCCCTTTAGTGTAGCTGTTAAAAGAGCTGCTGTGGTTCTTCTTCTTTGCTATTCCTGCCTAGCAGAATCTAAAACCTAACTAGCCCTCAGCAGATGTCTCTCTCTAACTAAGTGCAAGCCACAAATGAATCGGAGCTGATGCCACCTGTTCGTTTGAATCAGAGCTCACATGTCCTCGGCAACCAATGGCTTTTTCCTAGTTTTTTCATGGCCTCCGTTGTCATAGTTCCTATCGCTGTCCATGCTCAGCGACCATCAAACTCAACTGAACTTGAATTGTTTTGTAGTGAGGAATGGTCCAAAATACCTTCATCCAGGATCCAGGAACTGATTAAAAGCTACAGGAAGTGACTAGAGGCTGTTAATTTTCCAAAAGGAGGATCTACTAAATATTAATGTCACTTTTCTGTTGAGGTGCCCATACTTTTGCACCGGTCAAATTTTGGTTTAATGCATATTGCACATTTTCTGTTAGTACAATAAACCTCACTTCAATCCTGAAATATTACTGTGTCCATCAGTTATTAGATATATCAAACTGAAATGGCTGCTGCAAACACCAAAATATTTAGAACTAAAAATGACTAAGATTAATAGGGGTGCCCAAACTTTTTCATAGGACTGTGTTAACAAGTTTTTGTTTGGGACCCTATACTCAGTCATTCCTGGTCAGTTGTGGGCATGGCTTAATATATTGAGCAAAGAAAATTATGACATCGTAGGCAGGAGATTCCAGTATATAGCTTGGGGTGAGGGATTTATAAATATTAGGGGATACATGCCCTCTTTGTCAGATTCTTTGGGGACACAGCTCTGTGTGTTATGTCCGTTTTGTACGCCAGTCATCAACAGCCAGGCTTAAACAGGTCCATTCTTTGTTACTCCTTTTTGGTTAAATTTTTTTTGTAAGAATATGTCTTTTTTATTACATCTTTTTATTTTAACACACTATAACTTTTTGTGTATATTAATTAGTATATTATTTGTATATTGTCCTTTCCCTTTAAAATGTCTTACAAGTCCAAGGTGAATAACTTTTAGTATCAAGGGTTACCTTTGTTTTTGTGGCAGTTGTGCATTGGCGTCTCACCTATACCTTAAATGGTGAGTGGTGGCAGTTCTGTCCGTAGAGGTACAATTGTAGGGGTCGCTTGTGTAGCCCTAATATGACAGGTGAGTGTGGAAGCTTAGTAACCATTTTTATGATCATGTGAGTGTGTGTGGTGAATAAGATATATGGATACCCCACAAAATTGGAAACATAGAAAGATAGACTGTACACTATCATCAACATTATTGTCTAGCTTCTGGCGACTCTTGGACCATCTTAGATACTGTATATGACATCAGCACTGTCGGGTGTCCAGCCCACCTACCCCTGTCTATTGGCTGAGAGGCTGCCTGCTGATGTCAGGTAGTACTAGAACGTCACACAGTGATTCAGTGACTCATCATACACCTGCGTTTCTTCTCTATTTCCTGCTGATTTTTAGCTGCTTTCATGTATACCCACCATTGTCTTTTGACTGAGAAGCTGTCAGTTGAAATATCCAGGTCAAATCCACTCTCTGTGATGAAGCGTTTCTCCCATCTAGTCGGCACTGATGTATGGACATATATGTGTTTGAAGACTCCAGTATTTAAGACGCAAACCATACCCCTCCATTCTGCCCAGAAATAGGGGCATGTCCAATCACACCATGTCATTGAGGATGTGCTTGGCTATCCCTCCTGATAGCTGGAGTGGAGACTTGGTGTCTTAGGTAACCCTGGAAGCTTGTTAGGCAACTGAAAATAGGTAGGTATTCAAAACAGATACATGCTACAGATGGAGAACAGCCTAAAATAACCAACTTTTAAACTATTTTGCATGACAAAATGTCATGAAACAGTCTATCAATCTGACAGATAGTCCATAAATAGTATAATGCATGAAATATGATTTTATGTGTGCCCATATTCAGGTATTAGTCCTAATTGGCAATATTGCTAATGATGTTAATCCCCAAGATAAATGAAGATCGTCTAAATAAATTAATTAGATTATGTCTTGAGGGTCAATACTGACAATAAAAGTAATCTCCAAGATGAATAAGAAAGGTTGGAGAAATCGTAAAGTTGGTAATTATCCAAAAGGAAAAAAATAGATCGTTTTAGTTTCCTTAGACAAAAGATGACCCTTAACAAAGACATACAGTTAGGTCCAGAAATATTTGGACAGTGACACAAGTTTTGCCATTTTAGCTGCTTATCTAAACAGCTGACTCTCAGCTTTAATTTGAGGATATTCGTGTCCTAATTGGAAGAGGGAATTACAATATGTACCTGCTTCTTTTTCAAGATACCAAATGTAATTGGACAATTACCTCTAAAGCTATTTAGAAGGTAAAAGGTCTAGAGTTTAAGGTGTTGTATTTGCATTTGGAAGCTGTTGCTGTGAACCCACAACATGAGATCAAAGGTGTTCTCAATGGAAGTGAAACAGGCCATTATTAGGCTGAAAAAAAGAAACAACCTCCAGAGAGAAAGTGGAAATGTTAGGAGTGGCCACAGTGGAGTAGGAGGTCTTGAGAGGATCGGAGGTTAGGTGTAGGTAGTGGAAGATTAGGTCAAGAGATGTATAGGGGGACAGGTTGTGGATGGCCTTGTATGTCTGCATTTACATTTTAAACTCTATTCTTTGAGCTAATGAAAGGATTTCCAGAGGGGAGTGGATGAAGAAAAATTGGGGGGATGGATTAAGTGAGCATCAGAGTTTATGGTGGCTGAGAGGGGGAAGTTGGAGCATTTGCTGGGAGGCCAAGGAACTGGTTGTTACAGTAGTCTAAGTGGAAGATAATGAGAGTGTGGGGGACTCAAATGTTCTTGAGATGAAGATGGCAGGAAGTGTTGAAGGATTGGATGTGTGGCTTAAAGTATGTAAGAAGTAAAAGTTATTCCATGGCAATGGACCTGTGGGACTGGGATAAGTGAGGTACTATTAACTCTGATAGGTGGGTCAGGTGTGTGTGTGTGTGTGGGGGGGGGTGGGGGGTCGTGCAAGATGAGGCTTAGATAACGAACTATGTTTTCTCCATATTGAGTTTGAGAAAGCAAGAGAAGAAGAAAGAGTCTATGTCTGCTAGATATTCTGGGGCTGTAATGTTTGGTCCAGTGAGATATAGTGTATTTGAGTGTCGTCGGTGTAGCAAAGGTATTGAGAATGGTATCGAAAACTTAATTTTATAAGTTGACCAAGGCTAAGTGTGTAGATGAAGAGCAGGAAGAATTCCCTAATGCAGAGGGTGCGTATTCTGATTCTTGACCTCTGGCTTTCCCTCTTGACTATTCTTTTGGATTCCGATTTTGACACTTCATTGCTCGACTGTTACTGACCCCTGGCTAGCTGACCTCCCTTGTTGTTGTTTGTCTTGTCTGCGTTTTGTGTATCACATATTTAGGAAGGGTCTATCGTGCAGTTGTTGCCTATTACATAGGATAGGACCAGCAAGCAGGAAGGGACAGTGGGTGGCTTCAGCTTAGGGATCACTATCTCTTGTGCCCCTTTCTCCAGGGTTTCCAGCAGCTACTGGGGAATTGCTGTCCTAGCATTTCCCTAACAACAAGCTAAGAGAATATAATGCTGGAATAGAAGTATCATAATATGATCAGACGTTAACCCCAACACTTTATGTCCTGTGTGAATTTGTCTGTTTTTGTTTTGTTTTTTTTGAGCTGTGACAGGATACAAAGGTTATTCCATAATGTGTTATTAAAAAGTAAGAGGATTATCAGTGGACACCAGGGCTCTATAGAGGATCTGTGCTTCTAAAAGAGAAGCAGTTGGAGAGCATGTGTCTGTAAATAGAAACTATATTTAAAGCTTAATAACATTGTGCCTTCCCTGTAAACAATTGTGATGCCAAAACTACTACACCTTTCCTGGTGCTAGCAGATCTTTTGCCAAGAAAAGTACATGGAACTAAAGCTGTTATTGCTATTTTTAGTTCAGTCACTCTTAAAAAATAGCTTTCATGCATTTGTTACCTACTGCAAAGGGGTCAGTCATTGCCATCTGGAGTTTTTAGATAACAATACGAATTATTAGGGCCTTTGCAAAAATATATAGGATAGTCTCAAAAGCTACATTTTTGTGAAATATATTTCATTTTTAGAACATAAAGATGGCTAGGTTTCTTTAATTGTCACTAACTTTTCTACAAACCTTGCACAAACAAGTCAATATCAGAAACTGTTTAACACATATTATCAGTAAAAATGCTATATCTCCACATATACTCATTTTTCCTTTCTAAACTAACATTCACGCTCCTTGGAGTCCATGGAAAAGGAATGGAGAAAAGGAGAAACCAAGTGAGAGAAAAGGAAAACGACAATGACAGCTTAACGCTAAGTCTTCTATTTCACCCCAAGTGCTATAACACATTAGTACTGCTCTATAATGTCCTCCACAATGTTTGTAAAAACTTCTCATGCACACACAGGTTAAAGTGTAAATGCATTTTTCTTTTCTTTTTTTCCTTTTTTTTATTGTATGAAGGAGTTTGATGAACATTTTTATAATATACTTCATTAAGGTAACTACATTTTAATAGATGAGAGGCTGAAGAGTTCTCACTAGCAATATGTTTTACTCAACGTTGTCAGGGAGAGTATGTTCCATCCACCCATGCTCAGTCCAGTATCTAAAGCTTTAGCATTTGCTAAAGGGGGGGCTAACTTCAAATGTTGGTATCTCTGGTTTCACACCACCTAGCTAGCTTTTTAGACCTTTTATAGTGCTAGCAATAAAAACAGAGATATCACTAGTTAAAAACACAGTCAGGAATGTGATTGTTGTATGCACCATGAACTTCTGCATATAAAGTTCAAAATCCTGACTGTATTTTCAACTTGCAATATCTCTATATATTTTGAAGCTAGTACTGCAGTTCTGGTAGCATATGAAATGGGAGAATCTCAGAACAATTCTTCTGCGTTGTATAAAACTCCAAAAGCTCTTGTACCCAAGATACCCGCTTAACAGTTTTTGGAGTGTGTGTTTCTTCTGACACAGGCTGGGCACAACATATCAGGCACTGAAATGGCATCTCTGGAAAAATTACAATTTTCACTTTTATTATGAGCCACGCATTCATTTCTGGAAATTAAATTCATGCAACACTCAAGGGTTAAAAATGCTTGCTATTCTACTTGATAAATCCCTTCAGGGGTGTATTGTCCAAAATGGGGTCACATGCCTGAGGATTCCAATTTAGTGGCAATGCAGTGGCTCTGCAAAGGTGGCATGATGTCCAGAAACCAAACTGTGCTCCAAAAAACAAAATAGTGCTCCTTCCCTTCTGTAACCAGCTGTGCCCAATCATTAGTTTATACCCACATAAGACATTGTTAAATACATTATCCTGGGTATACCAGTGTCATACATGTGGGTATAAACTGGAGTTTGAGCACACAGCAGGGCTCAGATATGAAGGAGCACTATGTATTTTTGGAGCGTAGATTGTTGGTTTTTAGACGCCATGTCAAGTTTGCAGAGACCCTATAAATGGGGTCAGTTCTTGGGGAATTCCAAGTTACTGGCACCTCCAGGTCTCTGCAAAAAACCACATGAAACCCAAAAAGCCCCCCTAAATCTTTAGTAAAAGGCAAAAGATTTATTTGGTCTGAAGAGAAACCAAAGTTGAGTGCCCCTAAATCTTTACTCCAAAAGCTAAAAAGAGAGGTGCTCCTTCCCTTCTAAATCCTGCTGTGTGCCCAAGCAGCAGTTTACGTTCACATATACAACTTTTCTGTACCCGGGATAGCCCACTGAATAGTTTTACGAGTGCGGGTATATGATGACACAAAGTGGGCACTGAAATGGCATATACAGTTCGAAAATTGCAATTCTCCTTCTGTACCATTTGCTGTGCAGTACCATTTGTAAAAGCCTGTGTTTTCAAAATGCTTACTGTAACCCCAGATGGATATATAAAGGCATAATGCTCATGACACCCAACTATACACCTTATCCCATGACATCACCCCTGAATTACTACAGAACATCAGTCTCTCTGTTTCTAACATCACGTCTTCTCTTTATCATAAACTGAATCTTTCAAAAACTCAACTTCTTATGTTCCCATCTCCTACTAACCGACCTAACCTTGATATCTCCATTTCTGTCTGTGGTTTTACTATTATACCGAAGTGGCATTCCCGCTGTTTAGGGGTTGTATTTGACCCAGATGTTACTGTCACCCACATATCCAGTGTGATTCTCTCTTATCTTCACTATTGCATTTCTTTTCCCCCTACGCCCAACAGCAGCACAACTGGGGTATTCCTGCCCTTAATGAGCTGTTAGGACAGGTGGAATTTTTAATTACCTAACAGCTTTTGACCCCTATAAGAGGCCGGAAGACCTGCTCCTCCCTTGTGTTTTTTTCTGTCCTGTGGGACAGGACAGGTGGTAGGGGGAGCAGGGGTTCTGACCTCTCATAGGGGTCTGCTACTCTCTCTCCCCCCTCCTTCTTACCTGACAAGCGGAAGATTTTGCTATATTTTTCCTTTCTTTTTGCTCTTCTGAGCCTGCTGCTTCCTCCCCCGTCGGGGGAGCCCGCCGGCTCATGCGTGCGCCTGGAGTGCTGCCGCGCTGGAGCCGGGCTTCCCTGCGCGGCTAGGACCCTTTCTCCTGGGAACCGCTTTTTGGTTCCCCAGGTCCGCCGCCCTACTCGTCCGCCGCGCATGCGCGGTATGTGGTTCGCGCGGCAGGCGAACGAAACCCCCTGGAGACGAGCAGATGCCAGGGTTCCTGCCGTGGCAAAGAGGAAACATCTTTCATGCGCTACCTGCAGAGTCCCACTGCCTGACGACTCCCAGTTTCGTTTTTGTCCAGGATGTAGAGCCCCCCTTCTGAGGCAACCCCCATGCGGGAGATGGTATCCTGGGTGAAGGGCTTCGTCCAGGACTCCATGAAAAGGATGGAGTCCTCAGCCAAAAGACCACGGCTGGACTACGAGTTGTCCCTTCTGCCCCTGGAGAACCTGTGCCTTAGGGACGTGGAGTCATCATCCGATTCTGAGGAGGAAAAGGAGATCCTCCCCTTAGAGAAGATGTCCAGGGTGTTCAAGACACTTGGGCCTTCACCACCTTCCCGGTCTCTGATCCTAAGTCGAAGGCCTCGTACCTTCAGACCGTCCTCGGAAATGCTTCACCTGATGGAGAGCGAATGGAGGCACCCTGAAAAACCCTTTGTGCCATCCAAGCGATTTAAGACCTTATTCCCGGTCCCTGAGGGTCAGCTAAAGGCGTGGGGTCCTCCGCCGAAGGTTGACGTCGCTGTGGTGAAACTGTCAAGGCGCACTGTCCTCCCGACAGAGGACGGGTCGAGTCTCAAGGATCCGATGGATCGTCGGGTGGAAGGATCACTGAGACGAGTCTATTCGGCCTCCTCGGCCCAGGCCTCCCTGGGCATGGTTGCAAACGAGGTGGCCACTGGTCTGCGGGCAGAGCTCTCGTCACTTGCCAAGGACATAGATTCCGGAGTGGATCGAGATGACCTCCTGGCAACAATGTCGGACATCTCTCTGCTGGTGGATCATCTGACGGAGGCGACCCATTTTCAGACCCGTCTGGCCACCAGATCTATGGCACTGGCTACTGCTGCTCGCCCGTCCTTGTGGCTGAAGCCCTGGAAGGCTGACCTCACCTCCAAGAATAGCCTGTGTGGTCTCCCCTTTGAGCCGGGACGGCTGTTCGGGAGGGAGCTCGACCGGATTATGGAATCTCTGGCCGACTCCAAAGGCAAGAATTTGCCACAGCCTCTTGAAGGTCAGAGTCCCTCCTTTCGAGGAAGAGGCACCTCCAGAAGAGGAACTAGAGGCCAGCGACGATCCGGCAGAGGTAGAGGTCGGGGATCCTCTCGTAAACGTAAGGGCACCTCCTTCTAATCCTTCCACCCTACCTCCCCTCTCCTCGCCCCCGGGGTGGGCGGCCGTCTTTCCCACGATGTGGATGCCTGGCGCCAGAATGTTCAGGACCCCTGGGTCATCCAGACGATCCAGGAAGGCTATAAAATTAATTTTGTTGCCCAGCCTCCAGAGAAGATGGTAAGAACCCGCCCTCTTCAGGGCCCCAAACAACTTCATCTGGAGAAATTGATTCAGGAGTACGTGGACAAAGCCGCGCTGGAGGTGGTTCCTTGCGCAGATCAAGGCACAGGCATCTATTCTCCAGTCTTCTTGTCCCCAAGTCATCAGGTGAGTGGTGTATGATCATCGATCTCAAGTATCTGAATCGCTTTATCCGCAGGCTGCGGTTTCGCATGTAGACCATCAGGTCAGTGCTACCTTTCATGCGCCCTGGAGATCACTTCGTCACTCTGGACCTGAAGGATGCCTACCTCCACGTACCCCTCTTTCCGGCACACCGAAAGTTCCTAAAGATTGCCGTATACATAGAAGGGAAAGAGGCGCACTTCCAGTTCGCAGCCCTCCCATTCGGCATATCCACCGCCCCCCACATCTTCACAAAGGTCATAGCTCCAGTCGCTGCCACCCTGCGCCTTCAAGGCATATTCATAGTCCCGTACCTGGACGACTGGCTTCTGAAGGCTCATTCAAAGGAGGTTCTTACCACACAGGTGCAGACCGTCATAGCTCTACTAGACAAGCCGGGGTTGGCTGGTAAACTGGCAGAAGTCAGTAATGGTGCCATCAACACGAGTTCAGTTCCTGGGACTTATTCTAGACTCTCTCAACATGACAGTCTCTCTACCCTCTCCTCGCAAAAGGGAAATTGCTCGGGCAGCACATCATTTGTCTTCTACACGGAAGGTCACCATCAGGACGGCTATGAAGGTCCTTGGATTGATGTCCGCTACCCTAGATGCAGTTCCTTGGGCCCTATGGCATATGCGCCCTCTACAGAACGAGATCTTGAGAGTCTGGAATCACAGTCCTTCAGGTTCACAGAAGCCAATCCAGTTAACCATCAGCACCCGGCAAACCTTGCCCTGGTGGACCCATCTACGAGATGGGAAGTCCTCGGTCCAGCCCGCCTGGACCCTGTTGACTACAGATGCCTCCCTCACAGGCTGGGGAGCTCATCTGGGGGAGACCCCGGTTCAAGGTACATGGAATCAGCGGGAGAGGACGCACTCATCCAACTGGCGCGAGCTTACCGCAGTTCATCGAGCCCTTCTGTCATTTGCACCACTTCTACGAGGGAAAGCGGTCAAAGTAAGATCAGACAATCTGACGACAGTCCACTATATCCACAAGTAGGGAGGAACCAGGTCCCCCTCACTCCTGCAAGTCACCAACCTGATCTTCTCCTGGGCAGAACGGAACCTCTCCCAGCTGGCCGCGGTACATATCCAGGGCCGCCTGAACATCCTAGCGGATCAACTCAGCAGAGGCCGCCCGACCGCAGGCGAAGGTTCCTTGAATCAGGACATCTTCCACTACCTGACCAGGAGGTGGGGTCTCCCCGAGGTGGATCTGATGGCCACCCAACACAATGCCAAAGTAGATAGGTTTTGCTCCCTGTACCGGGAAGACAACCCTTTGGCTGTGGATGCCCTGTCAATACCATGGAGGTTCGAACTGGCATACGTGTTCCCTCCCATCCCGATGATCCCAAAGGTATTGGCGAAACTCAGGCAGGACCAGACTTCGGCAATAGTGATCATGTCGTTCTGGCCAAAAAGGGCATGGTTCACCGACCTTATCCTTATGAGTCGGGGGAACTACTGAAGCATTCCACCAGTCAGGAACCTGGTGTCACTGAACAGTCGGCTGTGCCTGGGCCTAGAAAAATTCAACCTCACTGCCTGGAGGTTAACCGCGCCATACGCGCAGACAGAGGATTGTCCCAGGGAGTGCTAAGTACCTTAGCCCAGTCAAGAGCAGAGGCAACCGAGATTCCGAGATTGGTGTACAGGCAGCCACCGCGATCTAGACAGAGATGCAGTCCTAGAGTTCTTACAGAACGGCCTGGAGAGAGGACTAGCACCTGCCACCCTCAAGGTTCAAGTGTCAGCTCTATCTGCTCTCCTGGAGACACGGTTATCACAAGATCCTCTTGTCAAACAGTTCCTTAGGGGGGCTGCCAGGCTCCGCCCCCAGGTATGGCCCCCTGTCCCCAGGTGGGACCTGGCCGCGGTTCTACAAGGGCTATGTGCGCCCCCCTTCGAACCATTATCTGAAGTGGACTGGAAGTACCTGTCATTTAAGGTGACTTTCCTGCTGGAAATAACCTCCGCCAAGAGGGTTGGCGAATTGCAGCCCTAGCGGCCTCCGAACCTTTCATAACCTTATTCCCTGACAGGGTCCAGCTAAGGTTCGTTCCGGGATTTTTGCCAAAGGTACCAACACTTCAGAACACCAACAAAGTGATCACCCTACCGGGCTTCTTTCCCTCTCCTGCTACGGAGCAGGAGGAGAAGCTACACACACTGGATCTGGTAAGAGCACTACGTATTTACCTAGACCGTACAACACCATTCCGAAGATCAGAGAATCTTCTGGTTAATGTGTTTGGCCACAATAGAGGCGCTAAAGCATCAAAGGTAACCCTTTCGAGATGGATCAGAGAAGCTATCAGCTGTTCCCTTCGGGCCCAGAATCTTCCTGTTTCAGATTTCTTATGAGCCCATGCCACCCGAGCAGTGGCGACATCATGGGCAGAGACACGGTTCCTCTCTCTAGACCAGATATGTGCTGCAGCCTCGTGGAGCTCACAGCTGACTTTTGCCAAACACTACAGATTGGACTGGCGTACGGCCGATGCTACAGCATTTGGGCACTCCGTCTTGGCATCAGCCTGCCAGGAGGACCCGCCCTAGGGGAAACAATACTTGCTAAATCCCCAATTGTGCTGCTGTTGGGCATAGGGGGAAAGAAAGATTATGAATGATAATCTGTTTTCCCTTAGCCCAAACAGCAGCACAAGGCTCCCTCCCTAGGAGGTACTGTTGTACAGATTTTGTGTATGTGTGTGTAGCTCTTGGCATAAATTGCTCTCTGTATATCATACTTGTTACTAACACAAGGGAGGAGCAGGTCTTCCGGCCTCTTATAGGGGTCAAAAGCTGTTAGGTAATTAAAAATTCCACCTGTCCTAACAGCTCATTAGGGGCAGGAATACCCCAGTTGTGCTGCTGTTTGGGCTAAGGGAAAACAGATTATCATTCATAATCTTTCTTTCTAATTGGGCTTCCTCTTACTAAACTCTACTCTCTACAAACTCTCCTTCTATGCAATCTGTCCTGAATGCAGCCACCAGACTCATCTTTCTGTCAAACTGGTGCACAAATGCGCATACCTTGCGTCAGTCACTGCATTGGTTGCCCATCCACAACAGAATACAATAGAAAATTATCACACTCACCCATAAATCCATCCATAGTGCTGCATCTCCCTAAGTCCCCTCGCTCATCACTGTCTATAGCCCTAACCATCCTCTCCATTCTGCCAATGACATTAGATTTGCATCCTCTGTTATCCGAACATCCCATTTCCGTCTCCAAGACTTTTCTCGAACTGCGTCGGTGCTCTAGAACACTTTACCCTGGACAATTAGATTAACCCAACTATAGCAGCTTTGAAGCTGCCCTAAAATTACATCTGTTTTAGACAGGCTTATCACATGATCTGATCACATTGTTCTACAGCTCCTCATGCTACACTAACATTTCTTATCCTGTTCTATCCTTTCTCCTCTTTTCCTCAGACCTAGACCTCTCTATCTAGAAGTTACACTGCACTCCCTGCACTTAGTTTCTGTATATTAAAAGATACCAGCTGATGATGGGATCAAACAGCTTAAGTTATGTGAGCTTATTTTATAAAAAGATAGGTGGACTGTTGTATCAAAAAAGCCCTCTTACTTTTTGTATCTCCCTATTTCCTCATAGAATCTAAGGTCTCATGAGCAGGGCACTCTCTCCTATTGTTTGATATGTTAATCTATTTGTCACATGTAATGTCTCATACCGTCTGTTCTTTTGTAAAGTGCTAAGGAATATGTTGGTGCTATATAACTACAATAATTATTATCATTAGTACTAGTAGTAGTAGCACTAGTAGTAGTATTATTAGGATTGAACATTTATTTTTTGCCACCAGGGACTAAGTGCAAAAAATGTTCTGTTGATGAACAGGGCTACCTCAATTATTCTAACACTGAACATATAGCACATGCAAACTTGTCACTGAAAAAGACATGATATAAAAATATCACTGAAAAAAGACCACACTTACCTGATGTGATAAAAATAGCAGAGATGCAAGGTGCTATTAGAGCGACCACTCACACACCTACAATCCATGAGAGATGGGGGAGGGGTGGATGCCAGCATTTCAAAGGCACACAAATAAAACATATAGAATGTGCTAGTCACATAATAATGTGAGGTGAACAGTGCCAAGATAAAACCTTTTCATCACGCACATACTATTATATTAGGCGGCTGTCCAGCACCTCCATAACGGCATCCTACAAGAATAACAGTAGCTGTATTTTGCAAACTGGCCAAAAAATCCCAGAATAATGACCATCAGTTTATGAATCATGCACATCTAAACTAGCACCATAAAAGATAGCTTAGTAATTATTAGTAATATCTTACATAGTTGTTAGTTTAATGCAAAAACACTCAACTTCTTGATGGTGTCTCTACCAAATCTTATTTAAGAGAATAACTCAGGAAAATGTGTTTGTCCCCTGTATCTAGCACATTTTCACAATGCATACTGTTTTCTATTTAGTAAAGTATTCAATTTGTGATATTTTGTATGTCTGTCAGGCAAGGGGTTAATCTCCTTGCACACCTGTCTTGTGCCCATACAACAACCCTTACTAATGGCCGTTTTCTGCCAGACACCCTCTCTGGTTCTCTCTCTCTTTTTAAATCACATTTTATTTCCACACCAGCTGCTTAGTCTTTGAGACAGATTGGAAGATCAGTTATCACAGCAGTGAATGAATCTAATTTTTCAATATCATTTGAGATAATTCTATATTCATTGTCAATGTTGGAAATAGCTTTGGATCATTGCCAGGGAGTTAACTTTGACTTTTCAGACTTCAGAGTGTCCTATATAAACAGTCAGTAATTAAAACTCTTGGTAGATCTGTATCACAATGTTGTATCAAAGCAATTCTATCTATGCTGAGAATGTGAAATTAAGGCATTTAATGCATTAGAAGGGTACAGTTCAGATTGAAGAGTGATAGAAACACAATTGCTAAACAGTCACGTCAAGAGTTGTGCCTGTGTTTGTACACACAGCACCATTTTTAGTGAGATAAGGACTTAACCTTACAGGGGGTGATTCCCATGAGATTAACCTCTTAACTGCCATCACCCCATTTTTAAGAGAATGGTTTCAATCATACATACTGCTTGGTAATGTTTAATCTTTGTGTACAGAGATCATCCCCTTGAATCGTTTCAGGGTCCAATTTAATCATATAGTGTAACGTGAACTTCAAGCGACTAATCGCATCCATTGAATATAATAAATAGGCCATTAATCACTGGAGTCTGACGTATTCTTGAAATGATTAACCTCAGATGTTTAATTGGAGAATGTGGTATAAAGTGGTACACCTTTGTTACCTATTACTCATTTACAGCAGGTCAAAAAACTCACGTTATCACTCTTTTTTTTTTTTTTTGTAAATTTTTTTAAAAATAAACTAAAACTTTCACATTTCATAATATGCACTACCATCAACAACAGTAACCATACTGTAAGGGAATTGCAATAGGAGCAGCAATTCCTCAGTAGCTGCTGGTGAACCCTGGGAAGAGGGGCACAATAGACAGTGAGCCCTAAGTTGAAATCCCCCTGCTGTCCCTTCCTGCTTGCTGGTCCTATCCTAGGCAATAGGCGGTAACTGCACGACGGACCCTAGCTATATAGATGACAACACAGAATGCAGACAAGATAAACAACAACGGTAGGTCAGCTAGCCAAGGGTCTAGTAACAGTGGAGCAATGCAGTGCCAAGTTGAAGTCCAAATGAATAGTCAATAGGGAAAGCCAGAGGTCAGTAATATAATAGTAGAAGAAGAGACACTTAGCAGGGACAAAGTCAATAGCCAGTAAGTCAGTGTGGTCTGATGGCCTGTATATAGGAAGCTAAAGACCCATCCTAGGCTTGATTGGAAGACAGACTGTCAGTCACATAGGCCAGACTAGAATTAACCACTTCTTGAACAGAGGCAAAGGTGCAGGAGATGGGTGTGGTGGAAATTCAATTATATAGATTGTGACAGTGTTCATACAGTGCAACCAAAATTACTAAGCAAAGAATCAAGCTGATCTCGTCACCAGTGTGCAAGCAGAGAGTGGCTCAGAGACCCGAGTAGGCAGAGATGTTACACATACTAAAAACATAAAATGTGTTGCACAACTAGTCTTGTCTAAGAAACGAGATTAAGGTCATATGGTTTGAAAATTTGACCACTCAGCAGGGTTCTGAAAGAAATGATCCCTTTAGGTTGAGGCCCCACGTTGTGGAAACGCAGATTTTTTTGTTGCAGATTTTGTTGCATTTTTTTGAGTCAAAGTCAGGAGAAGTATAAAATCTTCCTGTATATCTCCCATTCCTTTTGTAGCCATTCTTGGCTTTGGTTCGAAAAACTGCAACAAAAAAGCTGTGTTTCCGCAACATGGGGCCATAGCCTCAAGCATTTTATTCTCTGTATTTTCTAGAATAAGAATGTGGAATAGAACTTTCCTAGATTTGATGCAAACTTTGTTCTACTGAGAAATAGGAATTAAAAAATATGTCTGACAGTAAAGTTGAATTGATGTCTCTCTACAAGGAACATTAGCAAATGTGTTTTCTATACTTAAATTGAACTTTTACAGAGTGTTTAGCATCAAAAGCTGCTACATATTTAGGAAGATGCCACTTTCCTCTAAAAGGGTATTCGTTTACAAATAATATTTACATATATAGTAAATAAATTACAACAATATGTATGCATTCTACAATTGTGCATGTTATAATATGTGGATCAGAAATTTGCATGTTTTTCTTTATAAGTAGTTAACTTCTTTTGTCTAATTATCTATTGGATTAATATATTGTTACAGATGTAAAAAAAAAAAAAAAAAAACTACCATAAGTCAAAAAGTTTTTAAAATAGAATTTTAATCTCGCTCTTAAAGTATTTTATTATGAATCATTTCAAAATTCTCTGTCAGAGTTGCATTGACGTTATCATGAAGCATAAAATAACTTCTATAATTCAGGTAGGAACTAGCAAGAAGAAATACAGGTATTGTATATACTTTTAATATACCACTAACCAAATCTTATAATGTAACTAGTTTGCCACTAATTGGCAAACTAGTTACCCACTTAAATGGGTATGCAAAATGACCGCCTTTGTGCGTCTTCTGCCTGTCCACGGGGAAATCGACAGAGTAGGACATGTAGGACTTTGTGTCTGATTAAAAAGAATGGTTTCCTTGCGGACAGGCAGAAGATGTACACAGGCAATCACTTTGCAAACTAGCAGAAAATTCCACTAGTGGAAAAAAAGCTAGCAGCACCCATTGAAATCAATGGAGGCTTTTTTTCAATGTGGAAAGTCAGCGCAAAATAAAGTGTCATTTTCCTCAGTGTGACCCTTAATCACCTTTTAAGAGGGCTGTTAGCAACTACATTTTGATAGAACTTGAGCAATAGTGTACAGCTGTACCTTTTTTGAATTGTGACCAAGATGCTCTGTGTTGTTTATGCAAAAAAGTTAATCTACTGCATACCCTCAGTCATATAGATGCTTGGTAGGGGAGCAACTTTTGTCTTTTTAATTCATGCCCCCAGCCAAGCGTGGAGGATGGATGGTATTTATTTATTATGCTTACTTATATAGCGCCATCATATTCCATAGCGCTTTACTAGGGCTCACAATCTACATTCCCTATCAGTATGTCTTTGGTGTGTGGGAGGAAACCCACGCAAACACGGGGAGAACATACAAACTCCTTGCAGATGTTGCCCTTAGCAGAACCTAGGACTCCAGCGCTGCAAAGCTGCAGTGCTAACCACTGAGCCACCATGTATCATGGCTAGCAGTGACATCAGTTGCAAGACAGCTAGAATTCATTGGTCAAATGGATTTCTCCTCACATCTGCAATGATTTTCAATATCTTGTATTAAACAAAAGCAGAGTTTAACCTATCAATGTGTACTCCCTTACCTGTCTACTTGACCAGACATGTCCAAATGTAAATTAAGCACATGTCCTAAAATCAATAGAGCATTTTAAACGGTGACTGTCCAGAAAATGTCTTACATTGTTTTTACTGCCAAAGTCAGTCTTGTTAGCGATTTTGTTTAGTTAAATACATAAAAACTGATACTCAGAATCCTAGGATATATATATCAGAAGGAAACAGAGAAAATCTCATTATAGTACACTTTCTAGCCCTGTGTAGAAAATAGGGACTAATCTATAGGCCTCTCAAAATGAACCAAAATTAATAAAACGTAACCTTTATAAGGGCAATATTAAAAGAAGATATTGTGTGACAAAACCAAAGCTGTAAATAATATTATTGTGTTAAGACTGTCTCCCTGGTTCCATGACAATAATAATAATAATAATAATAATAATAACCTAATAAAAGTTGTTTTATTAATTTTGGTTCATTTTCAGAGGTCTGTCAATTATTCTCTATTTTATACTTAAAAACTGCCGTTCTAAAGGCAAAACAACGATTCTGCCTCTGTTAATCTGAAAAATCTGGTTCTTAAGTAATGTTGGTTGAATAGGCTTACAAGTTGGATTCATCCCGAATATTCCAAATTTTTTTTTTTTTGTTTAGCTTCTAAAATGGCCACTGTGACATGATCTGAGTTAAATTTATTATATTCTAGACCACAGAGTAAGATAGGAGGAAGTCCAGAGGGGGTTTAAAAAAACCCCAAACATTAAGACTCACCTTCCTCACCTCTTTTGGGTCTCCTCATGGCATCTGGCGATCTGTTTCTTCATCCAAAAGATGTGTGACATCTCAAAAGAGCTCCAGTGCCAGAGTCTGACATTCTTCTGTGAAGTCACGCACCCAGGGTCAACATGAGTTGACAGTAGCCCTAACAGCCAAAGTGAGCAAGATCATTCTATTGATTTTACCTTTGTTCTTCTTTGTAGGCAGGCTACATCCACACCTATCATATGGTCATTGTCATTATGATTTCCATCTGCTTCTCCTACTTGCCATCCATAAACAATGTGTATCCAGTAAACAACATTCTTCGCCCAGTCATGTGACTAGTCTGAAACTTTAACTCATGCCTGGCCACAGTTTCTGCTGTGCCACTTAGTACATTCAACTGCATTTTGCCAAATGATGGTGTGTACAACAGTCTCAATGGAGATTACCATGTAACCATTATTTCTCTAGGAAACCTGTTCCTGCTTTTTATTGGCATGTTCTTTCAAGAATCCATGTGGAAAAATGTGCAAGCCACCATCAGCACATGGAGCCACAATTATGGGCCAGGACAATATATAGCTTTCATGGGCCACAGGTGTTGGCCGCTACAGTCTAGAAAAGCAAAGCAGCAAGACCAAGTACTAGTACTGACATCACCTTTCGGGTGCAGGCCCAGTTTCAACACCATGCGGGACACATCTGCTTCCTTCAGATCCTCCATGCTGGACCATTTTCCCCAACTGACTTAGCCTGGCAAGCCATTGGTTATACTTTGCGTTCCTCATTTCATGGCTGTAAGTTGAAGCACACATTGAGTGGCACTGTGGTACATGCTGGAACGTTCATTTCTGTCTCCTAACTGCTGTTGGATATTTTAGCTTTGTCATCTGGTAAGCCAGGCACGATAATAGTATGCTACAATTTTTTCATCAAATTCTGGAAATTGTCTGACAGCACAGTGTTGATGTGGTATGTGCTCCCATACAGGAATAACCAGCAGGATAATCTCGGTTCTTTTCCACCTCTCAAGTGCTGTTTTCATGGCCTTAGAATCCCTTCTATTTCAGAGTATATTCTAGCTTTTGCAGCTGGCAGGTCAGGAACACTGATAGCGTGTCACAGTTTTTTCTTCAAATTCTGTAATTGTCACTCATTGATGCTGCATCTTCTTTTTGATGGCTTTTTGTTTTATGAAGTCAGTTCTTCATCACTTCACTTTTCAAGTGGCAGACATGCTGACAGTTTGTCAGAATTTATTCTTCAAATTCTGTAGTTGTCAATGCTTCTTAACAACATAATAACAGTGCATAATATCAAGAAAATAAAACAAACAACCCCGACATCACTTCTGCCAATACCAAAGCAATGTTGATGCAGGATTCTGCTCCCGAAAAGTGTTCATTTTTGGTGCCTTTTTTCTTCATCAGTTTTCAACCAGGCACATAGCCAAAATAACAAACCTATAGCACTTACAAGTCATCGTAAAGGGCTAATTTTTGCCTTAAACCTTTGCTTTTGCAATATAACCACCATGTATATATACAAAAAAACCCAGTTAAACTAATTTTCTCCAAAGAATATATTTTTGTAACATTTTAAATGTTACAACGCGTAACAGCAAGTGGTTGTTTTCCCATAGACATACATGTTAGGCTTGGTTCACACCTCCGCATGTATTTGTATTTGTAGTCCTGCAAGCAGGGCCTTTCTCTCTGCATTTTTCCATTTTTTTTTTTTCCAGCAGAAAAAAAGTGGACTCCATTATAATCTATGAGGTCTTCTGATTTCTTCTGGTAACCGCTTTTTAAGCAGATTGGGTTTCTGTTTTTTGGGTCCCCAAGTGAACCTTAAAAATGGAAACCCGAACCTAGTGTTACATTCACTTTGACATAGCTTCAGCTGTGTTTGCCTTAGAGAGCTAGAAATTGGATGGATAGATTCCCAGGAGCCTTGTCAGTGTTATATACTATGATTTAGACCTGTTAAGTTCTGGTTTATACCAAGACTATTCAACCAAAAACTAATCTTTGGAGTGAAGCATCTGAATCTGTAACTAAATGAATCTTGAAAAGTTCACACATCTCTAATTGTGACTTTACATCACATGACATCTTTAATGGAGCAAAGGTTTCTGTGCACTTTAAAATCTTATCTGTGATAAAGAAATAATGTGATATATTGATGTTAAAGTAGAAATATATTATTCTCTATAGATGCTGTTACTTTTTTAATGTTATTTAACATTTCAACAAATTCTTCACTAGTGAGCAGCATGTGTATATGAGAAGTATCACTATTTTTGGTTATTATATTATTTGTATTCTCCATTTTTAGCAGTCCTCTGCATGTTCTCTGTCTCTTTAAATTTCAGTTCTCCCTGAGCTGATTGGTGGAGGCTAGCTGCTATGATATTTCCTAAACAATGCACACAGAAAGTAGAGGAAAATCTGCTCTATAACTTACTCATAAGGGTGTTTTTGGCATTACAAAAAAGTACAGATGTATACTGATGTGATAACAACAGTGTGGAGAAACAAACTTCCTATTCATCTCCAGAAGACTATCTGTGTCTTTGTTGCTTCTCTGTTGCTCAGAAATTGCTTTTAAAAAGAGCTATTATCTGACAACTCAGTGAGAATTTTCTCAGAAATGATATATTACAAATATTGCTTGTCTGAAGTCAGCATTTAGATTAGGTTATGTCAGTGAAAGGAAGATTCAGTTCACAAACATGAAAGCACCTTTTAACCAAATACAAACCTATATTGATCAAATGCAAATGTAAAAATAGGTGAAGTAACCACAGTAGCCATTTATCATAGTAAAGAAGAATGATACACAAATACAAAAAGCAAAGAAGATAAAATGTATGGCTCTGGACAATATAAAAGTATAAACTAAGAAACATTAGAATACCTTAGATTACCACTTTTCGGAGTACATACAGGTCACACTAATGGTATTTCAGTCAAACAGAGAATGTTCATCAGAACTGCTTGTGGTGATTCAGAATGGTAGCTGCTTAGTGAAGTTCCTGGATGTGGTCTTAGTAAAGTCAAGCTGTCCATATTGATATCCTGCTTGACCCTTCTTATTAGCCATGAAAGAGGATTGATCTGTTTTTTGTTTTTTTTGTATATACTTTGGCTATAACAAACCTTTAGTGTTTATATTAGACAGTATTAAGAAGTAATCCCATTTTATAGGGACCATTTTAGGATCACTAAAAATGTGAGATGGCATCCAAAAATCAAACAATCTAAATCTGTTCTCCATAAGTTACATAGTGCTCCTTGTGCTCCATGTGAATCTGTATCCTACTGTGCACCCAAGCAGCAGTTTATGCCCATTTATATGACACTGGTGTACCCAGGATAACGTACTTAACAACACCTCTTGATAAATCCCCTAAGGTGTGCATTTTACAAAATGGGGTAATGTGTCTTCGGACAAAACCAAAACCAAATAGAACTCCCTTCCCCTCTGTGCCGGTCTATACCATTGTTTGGTTTTTGTATCTGAATATAGTTTTGGGTTGATCTTCTCTTATTGTGTATGCTTCTTTTTGTTTGTTGTGCACATTTCCATTTATCATGATCTTCCATTTACTATACTGCTGCTAATGCTGACTGATACTTTTAAACAGCTACTACTACTGCTAGCACTTGGGAAGATATGTCTGCAGCTTGGTGTATCATATTATGCCCTCTCCCACAGCCACACATTTTGCCACAGCTACCACCACTGTCACCACTCAGCCAGGCATCTCCTACAGTCTTGTTCATCATGTACTGCTCTTTTGTACTTTTGCTACTGCCTACCACTCAGCGGGGGAAACCGACTTTTTGTCTGGCTGAAAAAAAACGTTTCCCTGCCGAGAGGCTGCAGGCGGACACTGGTGATTACCTTTAAAAACCCATTCAAATAAATGAGTTTTAAAACTGACTGCAAGGAAGCCGTCCCCTGTCCAGTTTCTCGGGGCTGAGGATGGAAACCCGGTGGAGTGATACAGGGCTGGTATCGGGCGCAAGTGTGAACGCCCCCTAAGTGTGTGACACAGCTCCTCACCTCACTTACACATTGTGCAAATGTGGGAAATGAGTGTAGCGGAAAGGGGTGGCCTGAGGTGCGGATGTCTCAGCCCATCATATTCATCATAACTCACGCCAGTTTTCCCGTATGAGTTACAATGGAAATCTACACTATTTCCTAAATGGTATAGATCTCTGCTCAGATTGGAGCATTTGTTAAGTTTAAATGCCAGTCTCAAGAAGTCGATAAATTGCAGATGATTCTTTTATAAACCTAATTCATATTTTGTGCTTGACTATAACTCCTTTTAAGGTTTATGTTTCCCCTTGGCTCGATGTGTTCAAATTTGTGTGTCATGAAATTAAAGCCCCGCAGGAAAAACACGGTGGCAACGCATCATGGTTTTTCCAGCAGCGCTTTGCACAGAGTCTGCAGAGGTTTCTGCGATAGCTTTGGAAATCGCGGCGTGTCTGTTGAGCATATTTTGTCCACTTTGAAGGGATTGTAAAATGCCACATTTTTCTGCAGCATTTTTGTCAAGTTGGTCCCCAGCCTCGAAGTGAAATGCTATACATATCTGCGTGTCTGCCACCTGATAGCTATGTTGTGAACTGCAGCCCGTCAGCCTTGAAACCTACTAAAAGAGACAGTTATTTGATGAAAAAGTGCCAAGTAAGCAGCTGGTCATGGAAGCATCCATTGCGTGCAGTAGTGGATTGGGCACTCAAATGGTTAAATCAACACTGCAATGCTGAACACTTCATCACAATGTGCATGGATTGCAGCCAACAAGCCAGGTGCAGCTGTGAGACCTATAAGATTCCGCAAGGCTAATATTTACAGTAGTCCTCATATACAAAATTTCCAACTAGCATCTCCCAGAAAGCAATTCTTAAAATCTTCCTCTTCATGAAGAAAGCACCCACCACTTCTGTAATGTGCTCACGGTCCCATAGAAGGGAATGGAGAGCTGGCCATGGAAGCGCACTGGCACTCCCTTCACAAGGAGCCCAGTCATGGTCCCTGCAGTTGGACACTTTTCCCCTCTCCAGAGGTCAGTGTCCATAACGGCACAACCCCTTTAATGGATTCCAGTCATCACCAACTCTTGCCTATAGCCTATAACTATGTTTATCATCTGAGTATGAGCTTTCCACAGAGTAACATAATGGTAAGTTAATTGATTCCTTATTGCAAAAGCCAAAAGCTTATTGTAAAGATATACATGGAATCCACAGGAATCCATTGGTGCTACAAGTGTAAAAAATAACATTCCTGTAGAGATCAACCATACCTGTGATATTAAGAATCCTGCAGCGTTCTTCATGTGAATACTGCAGCTTTATGTATAGCAGAAATAATGCAGCTTTTCACTATCATTCCTTTAGCATCAAAGTGAAAATATATCCTTTTTTACTTTTAATGAATGTTCTGAGTTGAAATATTAAAAAAGTTAAAAAAAAATAAAATAGGTGGAAAGTAATGACCAGAGTCTTCTTGTTTGGTTTCTCGAGGTCTTATCTTGAAGAGGAGAAATTAATTTATTGAAACTTGTCATAGCACTGATAGGTAATGCAATTCACCTTGGCTTCTACCGTGACAGGAAACTGAAGCAATAATGTGAGTTTAGGTACAAAATAAATGTTGTCAAGGGCAAGAAGCTCTGAAATCTAACCGGGACCTTCTTAACTCTTCACCTGTACATATCATCATTATAGGCCATATGGAAAACTAATTTTTCCCTCTTACCTCTCTATATATTACAGATATGACTGCAAAGAGCGACACACGTTAAAGTGTACAGAACACATCACCATTAGAGATGAGCGAACACTAAAGTGTCTGAGGTTCAAAATCCGATTCGAACAGCCGCACACTGTTCGACTGTTCGAACGGATTTCGAACCCCATTATAGTCTATGGGGGGAAATGCTCGTTTCAGGGGTAGGCAACATTCGATAAAATCATACATACCAAGTCCACAATGACGGTCGGGCTGGATTCTGCTTGAAGTCTTCTCCTGGCGCAGGGTCCCCACGTCCTCTTCTGGGTGGAATTCACTCTGCCTAGGCATCCGGCCTAGGCAGAGCCGACTGCGCATGCGCGTGCGGCTCTGCCCAGGCCCGACGCCTGAGCAGAGCCGACTGCGAATGCGCGTGCATGCCCGCGCATGCGCAGTCTGCTCTGCCTAGGCCGGATGCCTAGGCAGAGTGAATTCCACCCGGAAGAAGACGCAGGGACGCAGCGCAGAGAAGACTTGGGAAAGGTAAGAGAAGAACCAGCGTTGATTGGCAGAATGTATAGCATTCTGCCAATCAACACTGGTTCTGCATCGAACATTAAACTTCGAACAGCTAGTAGTGTTCGATCGAGTACGAGTATTTCGAATATTGTAGTATTCGATCGAACACCTACTCGATCGAACACTACTCGCTCATCTCTAATCACCATTGCTAAATAATTGGCGCTAAACACTGCAGGACACCCTCAGAGGTCATGTGAATTATAGGCCAGAGCGATTTTGATGGTACCAATGGAACACACAGGGTATAGGGGGCAGGTGGTTACAAAGGCATTGTCCAGGACTTTTAAAAAAATTACCTAAGAACATGAAATAATTATTTTAAAAAAAACAAAAACAACAGAGCAAGGGCCGGCTCTGGTCCTGAAGCGATGGCATCACATCTGTTATGAGGAATCAGTCCTGTCACACTAATCTTATCAGCTACAACGGAGCTCTGCAACTTAACATGGCAACCACAAACCATTCTAGCAAAATCTGTATTCCAAAAGCCAAATCACACTCTTTCCATTGTGAGCCCCATCTTAAAAATACAGCGTTTTATGAACAAATATGGAGGATTGCTATGAGAAATTATTTAACAAACTGTGGGGGGAAAATTGAGCTTTTTTTCATCCCTGTCCTTAGGGGGTTAAAGCCCAGATTCTTGGAGTAAGAGCTATTTAAGTAACAGCTCAATCAGTGGTTTCCCTTGCCATCTCCTGCAAAACTGTTAAATACTCAACTCAAAGTAAAAGTCGAAAATGGAGAAAACTGTTAGGCCGGGATCCCATGTGTCATAAAAGCATTAGCTTTATGGGGTTTTCTGAGCATACACTGTTCTAAAACAAAAAAATAAAGCTTTCTATCTTAGTTATGCACCCTGAAAGTCTCCTGTATACCTAATATATAAAAAAAGATCCTCCCAGGGTCCCAACTGTGCACATGGATTGTTTACATCCCAAACTTGTGGTACTTTTGGGATTTTTTTTTTTAATGTAGATTGTGAGCCCCACATAGAGCTCACAATGTACATTTTTCCCTATCAGTATGTCTTTTTGGAATATGGGATGGAAATCCATGCAAACACAGGGAGAACATACAAACTCCTTGTGGATGGTTTTTTGTCCTTGGGATCTGAACACCAGGACCCAGCACTGCAAGGCTGCAGTGCTAACCACGGAGCCAACGTGTGGCCCCGCTTGTGGGCTTTTCATTCTACAATTTCCAGGTTTCCTTGTTCTGGCTCAGAAACCAGACCAAAGAAATGCCTAAAACAGCTTCCCACTCAGGCCCGGTTCACATCTGCATTCAGTATTCTGTTCAGGAAGTCCACTTGAGGACCCCCTGAGCGGAATATCAAATACATTGACAAGAGTGAGCTTATGAAAGTATATGGACCCCATGGACTATAATGGGGTCCGTGTGTTTTCCGCACACTGTCTGCACGAGTCACACAGAGAGAAAAGTACTTCATGAGCTACTTTTCTATTCACATGTCTCATGCGGAGACCGCACAGAAAACACACAGACCTCATTATAGTCTATGGGGTCCGTGTACTTTCAGTACTCCCCACTTGTCAATGCTTTCGGTAATTCATTTGGGGGAGCCCCATGCGGACTCTCCGAATGGAATACCGAATGCAGATGTGAAACGGGCTTCAGGTTGCCCAACCACTGTCTAGCTGTACATAAGGCTAGATGTTACAATGTAGATTTTATTTGTACATGGCAAAAGTGTCAGAATTATTCTGGTTACCAGAGTTGCAAAATGTCCAAAAATCCCTGACAGCAAAAGGGTTAAAGGATAGACAACTTCATGGCAACTCTAATGTAGTGCTGGAATCCAGGAGGATGACAGGTAACACAATTCAGTTCTGCTGTCACTCTCTGGAAGAGGTAACTGCGGTATAATCCATCACTTCTGATGACTGTAAAAGTTCATGACATTTCTTTTTCAATTGATTCTCACTTCAGCTTTCATAAAGGACATAAAGTACATACATCCTGCACTCTGGACCCTGCATGTGATATGAAAAGGGTGTGCCTAAAATATGCTGCCAGAGTCAGCACAGAGTGCCAGAAAACTGGAAACTGGAATAAATGATGATAAATATGGCAGGGCCAATGCTTCTGTCCTCAACAAGCCCCTGCCATATCCTCTTTTCAGAAATGGCCTGCCTAAAAATACCACTTGGTAAAATTTTCATTTGTCAAAAAACCAGCATAGTGTCTTGATAAATCTGCCACATTCTGTTTAAAAGTAGGGAGAATAGATTTTATCATGGTTGACATAAAATCATATTGACTTCTAAATAATATTACAGTATACTCATGTATTATGATTTAGAGTTGTGCAATACGCAAATGTATATGGCTGATTTATAATCCTATACCCTGCAATTCAATACAATAAAATTGTTTTCGATTACAAAATATAGTCTAGTTGAGGTAGATCAAGGTGAAATTATTTCTATGTATGTAAATGAAATACTCTAATAGAAATACTAACATCATGGCTTATTAAAATATTAGAATCGTAACTATAGTATAGACATATACAGTTGTATACCATTATACAATATCAATCGTATAGCATTTCTGGTATTATCAATATGGTAAATGAGAGATCATTATAGGTGGCAAAACTCACCAATTACTGATGCCAGAGCATTATTGCCTTTTACTAGTCCTATATTGTCCCTCCACTTGTGGTGCATACTTTTACAGTGGTGTGGTGTCCCGGCAAATTATTTTTGTACCACAGAGATGAGCTATCTGGTTGACATCAAACCAGATGCAACTTGAATTTTCCAAAAGTTCTGGGTTTGACCCAAACCCAAAATATTGTAAGTTCATCACCTGTAAGCCAGAAGTGAAATTATGATCTTCTGGGGTCTGCTCTTGAGGTCTAGAGGAGATATAAAAATATAACATTTATATTCAGCTCCCCTTATACCTTCTGGGCCTCCTCAGGGCATCTGGTCCTCTCTCTGGATCCACTTCTGATCTCTTCTAGCCTCTTGGGTGAATTCATGAGCCCTGGGTTCCCTATTGAGGCCTGTGATTGGGCCTCAGTGGTCACATGAGAGTGCTGGATGCTGTAAGGAAGCGCAGTAGAGGTGAGGGAAGGTAAGTATAACTATTTGTTGTTTTTTTTATATCTCTTCTGGCCCTCCACTAATTATACTGTGAGGTCTGAAGAGATGTAAGGTATAATAATTTAACTTCCGGTTCATGATGAACTTATTGTACTCAAAACAAATCTTTGGGCCAAACTATCCAAAACTGAAACAACGACTCTTCAGAGGTTTGCCTATCTCTTCTTGATATAGCTTCAAAAAATTCTACGTGCTGTGACAGGGCTGTACAAGGACCTCAGGCACTGAATTCCTGTCTAAGTTGTTTTCGTTTTTGACTCCCTTCCTTCTAAACCCCATAACTTTTTTTATTTCTGCTCCCAGAGCCATATGAGGTCTTAATATTTGCGGGACAAATTTTTCTTCATGATGCCACAATTAACTATTCTGTACAATGTACTAGGAAGCTGGAAAAAAATTCAGAATGGGGTGGATTTGAAGAAAAAATGCATTTCTGAGACTTTCTTACGGGCTTCGGTTTTATGGTGTTCACTATGCAGCCAAAATTACACGTCCTCTGTATCCTGTGTTTCGGTATGATTCCAGGGATACCAAATTTATATGGTGTTATTTACATTTTAACCCCTTAAAAAAAATCCAAAACTGTGTTAAAAATTTTTTTTTCTAAAAGTTGCCATATTCTGACAGCCGTAACTTTTTTATACATCCGTGTACGGGGATGCATAGGACGTCTTTTTTGTGGGGCTGTGTGTACATTTTAGTTCTACCATTTTTGGGAAATGTTATTGCTTTGATCACTTTTTATTCTAATTTTTATCAAAATCTAAACAGTGAAAAAACGGTGGTTTGGCACTTTTGACTATTTTTCCTGCTACGGCGTTTAATGTACAGGAAAAATATTTGTATAGATTTGTAGATCGGGCAATTTCAGACACAGGGATACCTAACATGTATGTGTTTCACAGTATTTAACTACTTTTATATGTGTTCTAGGGAAAGGGGGGTGATTTGAATTTTTAATCCTTTTTAAATGTTTTAATATTTTTTTTTACTTTTTTTTTTTGCATTTATTAGACCCCCTAGGGGTCTTGAACCCCAGGGGGTCTGATCACTAATGCAACGCATTACAATGCTAATGTATTGCAGTGTATAGTAAAATTCCATTACTTCTCTTGCAGAGTGTAATACAGGGGTCCTCAAACTGCAGCCCGAGGGCCACATGCGGCCCGCCAAGCACTTCTGTCTGGCCCCGCCGACAACGCTGGCAGGCGTGCATTTATAATGAAGCTCCTGGGGAGCTCGGGCCAGGCCATGGAGCGCACTTCACTTTACCTATTGGAGGGCACCGCTCCCGATGTCTGTGCGTTTGCTCTGCCTCCGGCCCCCTATTTAAAAAGTTTGAGGACCCCTGGTATAATAGATCTAAAGTAATGACAAGCCTTCAAGTCTTCAACAGGCTCCCAGCTGTCATGACAACCAATCGCAACCCTCCGATGACATTCTGGAGGGTGGTGATCAGGAAAAAATGGTGGCTTTCATGGAGTCTTTGCACTATAATTGCCTCGGCCGCAATTGACAGCGGCATCTAAAGTGTTAAAAGCTATGATCAGTGTTAACACCAATTGCAGCTGTTAGCTATGGGTTCTGGCTCTATTATACCGCCAGATCCCTTATATACGCAGAGAGAGCTCAGTTCCTAAGGTCTCTCCAGGTCTTTCTCTTCACACCCAATCACGGACATGTACATGATTGTATGTGAAAGTGCAAAAACAAAACATTCATGTTATTAGTAATATTTGTATTGTCATGCCCTCAATAACCCAAGCAATACACATTTAATGTTATTTGTTCTGCATGATGAATGGAATAAAAAAAAAATCCAAACCAAAAGAACTTTATAAGTCTAAGGTCCCATGGGACGCAGGAACGGGAACGGGAAGGCATCACAGTTCTTCCCACAGTGCTTTGGACAGAAAGTTCAGAGTTTTCCTCCGCTGACTTTTTGTTACCACTGACGTTTCCGTAGATATAATTGACATCCTGTGATTTCCAAAACCATGCCTGCTTTGGAAATCACAGCGTGCCCGCGCTGCGGTTTTAAACATAAAGTGGGCATGGGATTCACATGAATCCCATCCATTTTGCAAGTACTGTAAAATGCTGCAATTTTTCCCGTTACGTTTCCGCTGTGGGTAAATTGCGGGGTTTCCTGCCCGTGGGGTCCCTGCCTAATAGTGTGCTTGTTATCCCAAATGGCATCAGTAAAAGCATCAGGTTTTCCCACTAATATAATTCCATTGATAAAAAAGATTATTAAGCTATGGGTCTTAACAGGACAATGCAAATGTTTTAATGTTTTAATAATAAATATATTAATAAAAAAGGTACCAAAAGTGACAAAATATACAATTAATAAGTAAATGTAGAGAAATAACAAAGATTCTACAAAATGTAAGGAAGGAAATGGTAGTAAAGCATGTTTCTTGAAAATGAATGAAGGGAAACCTAAAAGCAACACAGCTGCTCACTGACAGCAATGAGTGATGGGGAGGGATTGAGATATTCCCAGGTTTCTCCCAAAATTACCAGACTAATTAGCCTTTCAGTTATGATTATTATCATTACTATTATTAGTCACCATAGCTTTTCAATAAGTATCTTTCCAAGCTACAAGTTGACACAGGAGATTGTCTACAATACATAGTGAGCTTAATATGTCACAGCATTCATTAAGAAGGAGTAAAAGCATAATAGTCAAATAACTTACTGTAGGGTGTAGTTAAATGAACTGAGCCTAGGAAACGCAGTGTCCTTAGCCTATTTATCGATATGATGTGTTTATCCAGGTAAAAGGACTAGAAAGCACATTAATTATATTATTACTTCTTTTGAAGTTTTCTATTTGATGCAACATAATAAAAATATCACACACTTAGCCTTTATATTGTTCGGTTTTAAAAAGCTTTGTACAACCTATTACAAGCATCAAGCAGTAGAAGATGAAGGAAATGGAGTGGATGGATAATACATTTCAGCCTTGATGACCAGTTTTGTTCCTGTTATTAGAAATAGTTCCCTAGAGCATGAACAACTAAGAGAACACACAAAGAAATACATAAATAAATAAAACAGAATGTTTAGCCCTTTGCATTAATTCCATCTGATGAGCTGTGTTAAGCACCACTTAGATCTTCCCAAGGGATGTATTGTGTATGATATGAAACAGCAAGAGATGGATGAGAAATGCCTGAAAGGAACCACACAGGGGAGGGAGGTTAATGTACAGAAGTCTATGTCTGGGAATGGAATATCTGTTTCTGTGATGGTGTACTGTAGAAAGAGTCTTAGGAGAACCACAAGTAATGGAAGTATTAAAAACAAAATGGTAACATTTAGGGCTTGCAGGTAAAGCTGAATGATCTTGAACCCAGCCCTAGGCAAGTGTGGGAATTAGAAAACAACAGTTTTAAAAGAAACTATTTTGTACTTATGAACACCTACCTTTAGGGTGAAAACCAAGACAAAACGATAACAAAATAGAGGGTTTAATAGTTTAATATGAAGCAGGTAGATATACTCTTTGTAGAGGCTATACAAGCTCCAAAGAAGAGTATTTATTATATAATGGAAATCCTTTGGGCCATCACAATCAGATTAAATAGCTTTCTTGAGAAAATAGAAAAATATACGGAGCTAACGCCAGTTGTTTGGCAGAAAATTAACTGTTGCTTAGTTTCTCTAGAAAGAGATATGGAGGAAACATATTATATAATTTGAGCCACAAATGAAAAGTTACACTTTTGGCCAATAATATGCAACTATTTGCTGGGTTTTTTTTTTTTTTTTTTTTAAACTCTGCTCTCATTAATTTCTGAAATATAAGTCAGAGTGGGCTGGGTTTAGTCATAGGAGCAGAAACTCACTTAGACTGAATGATTAAATCCAATTTAGGCTGAAGACCTATGTTGTGCAAACGCAGCGTCTTACAGTACCTGCAAAGTGGATAGGTTTCTGCTAATCCCATCCACACATTGCAGAAAAAATACACAGCAGAAAAGCTACATTCTCCAAAACAATCACATTTTTGAAAATCACAGCATGTCAATTATACCTGATACCGGAAATGTTAGTATTTTCTATCTAGGTATAATAGGTGCAGAAATTCTGCATTGGGAAACTCTATTATCCTCTGTTGTTCCACAGCAGCACTCTGAGGAAAATTGAAGAGGTAACTACCTTCTTCCACAAACATCTAGCAGTTAAAATACTTGATTCACGCTCAGACCTAGAAGCTCGATACCTGTTCTTTATATGCAAAATCTATGGTTTCACATAACCATGCTCCAATCCTTCACACATGGCCACCTCATTCTGTGGGATAACCAAACCATTAACCCTTTACTTGTTCTTACTCTCATAAGACACAGGTCCCCTACAACACTCTTAACAAACTTTACTGAAAAAGTTCCTATTCTCCATTATGCTGTGTGACACCTGGCACATTCTTAGGGAGCCTTCACATGATGTAACGCTGCGCTCATTCTGATCATATAAACACGTTCGTATTACACGCATAATACATTGAAAGCATATGGAAAAAAGCCTCCCATTGATTTCAATGGGGAGCGCACGTATGCCGGCTCCCATTCAAGTCAATGGGAGCTGCTTTTTACGCGCTCATTCTGAACGTGTTTTTACGATCAGAATGAGCGCAGCGTTACATCATGTGAAGGCTCCCTTAATCTGGAAGAGAGGGATTATTCATTTTAGGGTCCATTCACATGGAGTAACGTGCCGCGTGACCTGGCATGTATACGGCATGTGAGACTTTACGCGCCATAAAAGCTCCCATTGATTTCACTGGGAGCCTGGATCGTATACACCGCGTTATTTTGCGGCTGTGACCTCTGGTTTTCCCTATTCACTACTCTTTTAGATATCGATTTTGACACTGCATTGCTTGACTGTTACTGACCCCTGGCTAGCTGACCTCCCTTGTTGTTATTTGTCTTGTCTGCGTTTTGCATGTCACAGATTTAGGAAGGGTCTGTTGTGCAGTTGTTGCCTATTACATAGGATAGGACCAGCAAGCAGGAAGGGACAGTGGGGGTTTCAGACCAGGGCTCACTGTCTCTAGTGCCCCTTCCTCCAGGGTTCTTCTACAGCACTGGGGAACTGTTGTCTGGCACTTCCCTAACAATTTGTAATTTATAATGTTTTACAACTTCCTAATTTTATTTTTCAACAGTTCTGAAGAATTCCACTGAGGGGAGAGGTACAACCCATTTTAGAGAGAAGTTTGATTTAACCCTGCCAGCCGTTAGTCTGGGGTAACAGGCATAGTACAGACTTATTAGAGTAATGATAAAAGGCAGTAGACTTAACATTTGTGAATAGGCATTCTGTTCATATGAAGAAAGTGTTATCAGACTTAGTAAAATCAACCAAAAGGGAACTCCATCCATGAATCTGCATTGGTTCTTGTTGCCCTAGTAAATTAAATTTTCATCATTTGTTTCAACTGCACTATTTCCTCCTGACTTGTTCCTATGCTTATCATCAGAACTCTTCTAACCATCATAACCTGGCTCAGGAAAGAAGATGAGTTCTTTCGATTAGACGTACCATGGGGAACTACCACGACCATCAGGTACCAGTATCATTGCATCTGCAATAGACACAATAGATGGTGTCACAGCTTATTGATTCCACAAAAAATTCTCCCATAAACCACAAAGGCACTGAGCGTTGGAAATTTAAACTATTGCTATGTGAAGCCCTTTTTCCCTTCACTTATTGTGAATCTCTTTCAGTAACTAAGTATGGGAATTCCCTAGTAACAGAGAGTAAACAGAAAATTAGCTAGAAGGGAATTATAGAGAGATTTTTAGGCAAAAAAACAGCAACATTTTTAAAAATAAGGTGTGTGACAGAATCTGGTCTCAGAATCACAAGCTCTATTAAATGAGACTAAGTTGTTTGAAAACTTTAAGAATTATGAAAGATGCTGTGCTCTTGGGAACTTCAGTGCAGCAGATCCACACAGTCCTGTCACTGAGCTATAAAGACAGGGCTTTCTTCCAAATTTATTTTACTTATATAGTGCCTTCATATTATATGGTGCTTTTACAGATATTGTAAACCCTGTCCCAAGTAGGGCTCACAATCTAAATTCTCTCAGTATGTCTTTGGAGTATGTTAGGTAAACCAAACGGGGAAAGCATACAAACTCCTTGGCTGGATTGGAACCTAGCACTCTCACTCCAGAAGGAACCAGTACTAACCACTAAACCAGTGTTTTTCCTCCTCATGGCTTGGTTTTGTTCTCATATACAGTGCCAGCTGTGAGACTTATAAAGACAGATGTGTATCTCTGTATCATGTCCAATCAATTTACCATAGATGGACTTCAGTTAAGGTGTAGGAACATTTCAAAGGTGATCAAAATAAGTAAGAACTACATTTCAAGTGTCATAGCAAAGGATTTAAAATTTTAATAGATTTGCAGAAATTTCTAGATTGTTTTTTATTCTAGTAAAAGATTTCAATATAATATTGTAGACAAAATTTGAAGGGTGTGAAAACCTTCCATATGCATTGTGTATATTATAATATTTTAATTTCCCTGATAAGTCATTCACCTTATGGGATATAGAATTTTATACTCCATTACTTCAGACATTTTGAAACTCGGCAATACCTACATTACCTTACATTTCATATAGAACATAGAAAACATTTGTTAAACATGGACATCAATATATGTGACATCACTATTTACACAACAGAGAGGCTAAGCTATTCTTGCTACATGTTCAGATAATGTCAACTGCAGGAATGACATTTATTTAATTGTATTTGTATTGACAAGTGTAAAAGCTTTTCTAGAGGTGAAACAATTGTAAAAGAAATACAATGTATCTTCTGTAAGGGATGTTGTATGTAACCATTATCTATCTATCTATCTATCTATCTATCTATCTATCTATCTATATGAATTGTTTTTATAATATAGGTATATAGAGTTAAAATAAAAGCTAAAATTATATCCATATCACATATATCAAGATGTTTATGTGACAGCCAAACACATGACTTACTCCTTAAAGTCAGGCTCATATATTTATTGTTTATAATGCTTCAAAGGCATGGCATGTTCACTGAAATCTTAACAGCTCACTTAAGACAGCAAGATATCCCACTCTTTCTTGTTCTTGTCAGACCTTAGCCCCGTCATGTGATCTTTTCCCCTCTCTCTGAATGATGGACATGTCACAAATAAACTGGTTTAGCCCAGAGAGCAGAGAGAAAATAGATCTATTAAACTTGCCACTCTCAAGCAAAAGAAGGAATTGCAACATTATCTCCCTTGTCCATATCACATTCTTTAACCCCTTAAGGACGTAGGGCAGTTTGTATGTTAATGCTTGGTGACATTTTTCATATTTTCCCTCCCCATATTCCAAAATTCATAACTTTTTTTATTTTCCTGTTGAAAATAGCTATGTAAGGACTTTTTGTTTGTGTGATGAGTTGTAATTTCAATTTGGGGTACATATAATGTCTTGATTAGCTCTTATTTCCATTTTTTGTGGTCCATGTGAAATAACACACATTTCTATCCTAATTTTTTGCATTTTGTTTTTACGACGTTCACTCTACATTAAAAATGACATGGCAAATTTGTCTGAAGGGTCATTACGATTATGATGATACCATATTTATATTGGTTTTAATTAGAGATGAGCGAACAGTGTTCTATCGAACACATGTTCGATCGGATATCAGGGTGTTCGCCATGTTCGAATCGAATCGAACACCGCGTGGTAAAGTGCGCCAAAATTTGATTCCCCTCCCACCTTCCCTGGTGCCTTTTTTGCACCAATAACAGTGCAGGGGAGGTGGGACAGGAACTACGACACTGGGGGCATTGAAAAAAATTGGAAAAAGTCATTGGCTGCCGAAATCAGGTGACCTCCATTTTAGACGAATAGTGGATTTCAAATCCGGGTCATATGAGAATGTGAACTTTGTGACTATGAGACAGGGATAGCTGTACAGGCAGGGATAGCTAGGGATAACCTTTATTTAGGGGGGAATGTTATTAAAAATAACTTTTTGGGGCTCTATCGGGTGTGTAATTGTGATTTTTGTGAGATAAACTTTTTCCCATAGGGATGCATTGGCCAGCGCTGATTGGCCGAATTCCGTACTCTGGCCAATCAGTGCTGGCCAATGCATTCTATTAGCTTGATGAAGCAGAGTGTGCACAAGGGTTCAAGCGCACCCTCGGCTCTGATGTAGCAGAGCTGAGGCTGCACAAGGGTTCAAGCGCACCCTCGGCTCTGATGTAGGAGAGCCGAGAGTGCACTTGAACCCTTGTGCACCCTCGGCTCTGCTACATCAGAGCCGAGGGTGCGCTTGAACCCTTGTGCACACTCTGCTTCATCAAGCTAATAGAATGCATTGGCCAGCGCTGATTGGCCAATGCATTCTATTAGCCCGATGAAGTAGAGCTGAATGTGTGTGCTAAGCACACACATTCAGCTCTACTTCATCGGGCTAATAGAATGCATTGGCCAGCGCTGATTGGCCAGAGTACGGAATTCGGCCAATCAGCGCTGGCTCTGCTGGAGGAGGCGGAGTCTAAGATCGCTCCACACCAGTCTCCATTCAGGTCCGACCTTAGACTCCGCCTCCTCCAGCAGAGCCAGCGCTGATTGGCCGAATTCCGTACTCTGGCCAATCAGCACTGGCTAATGCATTGTATTGGCGTGATGAAGCAGTGCTGAATGTGTGTGCTTAACACACACATTCAGCTCTACTTCATCGGGCTAATAGAATGCATTGGCCAATCAGCGCTGGCCAATGCATTCTATTAGCGTGAACTGAGTTTGCACAGGGGTTCTAGTGCACCCTCGGCTCTGCTACATCAGATTGCTACATCTGATGTAGCAGTGCCGAGTGTGCATCAGATGTGTAGTTGAGCAAAACTGACTCAGCACTGCTAAGTCTCTGCATTCGCATAGGAATGCATTGGCCAGCCTTCGACCAATCAGCGCTGGCTCTGCCGGAGGAGGCGGAGTCTAAGGTCGGACCTGAATGGAGACTGGTGTGGAGCGATCTTAGACTCCGCCTCCTCCAGCAGAGCCAGCGCTGATTGGTCGAGTTCCGTACTCTGGCCAATCAGCACTGGCCAATGCATTTCTATGGGGAAAAGTTAGCTTGCGAAAATCGCAAACTGACAGGGATTTCCATGAAATAAAGTGACTTTTATGCCCCCAGACATGCTTCCCCTGCTGTCCCAGTGTCATTCCAGGGTGTTGGTATCATTTCCTGGGGTGTCATAGTGGACTTGGTGACCCTCCAGACACGAATTTGGGTTTCCCCCTTAACGAGTTTATGTTCCCCATAGACTATAATGGGGTTCGAAACCCATTCGAACACTCGAACAGTGAGCGGCTGTTCGAATCGAATTTCGAACCTCGAACATTTTAGTGTTCGCTCATCTCTAGTTTTAATAAGTTTTGCCACATTTACAAATAAAACGTCACTTTTTGAAATTTTATGATTTTCCTAGGATTACCATATTTGGATGCCTATAAAAAATTTTTTTACTGTACTGTTGATGGAGATATGTCTGGGATCTTTATTTGCAGGCCAAGTTGTGCTTTCTATTGGTACAAATGTTAGGTATGTATGACTTTTTGATCACTTTTTTTATTGTTATTTTTTGGGGATTGCAAAGTGACCAAAATATGTTACAGCTTTCACTGTATGGGATAAACTGTCCTAACACCCCTACAAACACTAATATGCCCCATGGTGGCCCCTACACACAGTATTACGCCCCATAGTGGCCCATGCGCACAGTATTATGCCCTACAGTGACCCCTACACACAGTATTATGTCTTATAGTGGCTCCTACACACACTATTATGCCCCACTGTGGACACCCATGAACAATTATTATACTCTGGGGTCTTTTCAGACCCCAGAGTATAATAACCGGAGACTGTAGGGGGGTACCAACATAAAAAACAATGTTACTTACCTATCCCGGCTCTGCTGCAGTCCTCAGTGGTGTCGGCCGTCTTCAATTATATTACATGACCAAGGACGCAGGCCCCGATCATGTGATGTCAGGGAGAGTCACAGAAGTAGGCCCGAACTTGCCCGGATAGGTAAGTAACACATTTTTTTTGTGTTATTTTACCTCCCCTGGACCTCCGATCATTATACTCGCGGGTCTGAAAAGACCCCCGAGCATATTAATAGTGTTTGTGGGGCCCGTAGCGTCACTTACTGATCCCAGCCACTGCCAGGATCGGTAAGTAAATACGGCCCTATTAAGAAAAGAAAAAAAAATGCAGCAGTAGTCGCTGTCACTGGGCCCCTAATGGCCCCGGTGGTTACGCCACTGACTCTAAGCTATTTCCATTTAATACTCAGAAAAGTGGAAGAAACATATAAATGCTTTCCCAGATTAGGAATAATTTATTGCAGTGAATATTGCACCACGCTTATGGATTAAAGGGGTCCAGGCTATGTGATGTATTTGATAACTATCTATCTACTATCTATCCCTCTAGTCTAAAGTGCCATTCTGCGAAAAAATGCAGTAGAAAAAAATGTTGTGTTTTACATTACCTGCACAGTGAATGAGATTCTGGCTAATCCCATCGAAACATTGCAGAATAAAAATCCACTATGAAAAAACTGCGTTAAGAAACGCCTGCATTTTTGAAAATTGCAGCATGTTAATTATACCAACGGAAATGCAAGCATTTTCCCTATAGGCTTAATAAGGGGAAGAAAATCAACTAAAAAAAAAAACTTGCAAAAATGCAATGAAAAATGTTGTGGATTTTTTTCCACAGCGTTTTTAGCTGTATTTCGCAACATGTGGCCTTATCCTTAACAGGAAAATCCATACTACCTTGTGACACATTTCAGTATAGTTATCCAGGGAATAGCTCATGATATCTGAGAAAATTGCTGAAAGCATTACAACCTGCCATCAATTCATGATCCTGTTTTCTATATCCAGTTTTAGTGCTAAATGTTCAATTCTCAGTTGGTAATGGAAATGACGAAAAAAATGTGCAGTGATCCAAGGCTGCTTTCACTGTTCATCTGCTCATCGATGGAATCAGAAGAACTTACCATAAATCACGTAATTCAAAGATGTTCCACACATGATACAATAAATTATAAATATATTTTGGAATTGTGCTCATTGTTCAGACAGGAGATCTGGGCCTTTGGCTGTTTTACGTCATGCTGATGCTTCATCAAGGCCTACTGGGATATTGAATAGTCATGCTTTTATTCTCATTACTATGTCAGAGTATATGCATAGTATATGGAAACACATAGAAATCACATGTCACAGTCATGTGGCAAATGTTTTTCAAACTGTATTCCGTATGTTGTAATTTGGCTGTGTGATTTTTATTATACCTGTTTTATCGCTTTAGAAAACATAACTATTCTTTCAGGTTAAGGTTTGCTATGTCTTATCAGTCATGCTAAATAAGTACATAAAGGATGTATGCAATTTTCAAAAATACAGCACATTTTTTTCTCCTTGGTGGGTTAGGGACAGACATACTAGGTTATTGTGTAATTCACCAGGATTATTAACATGAAGGCATTAGGACACTGTGATCTAAATCAGTGGTTCTCAATCCGTGGTACATGTAGCCCAGGGGTATACTATAAAGTCTCAAGGGCTACACACTGTGAGAACCAGTCCTCTGCAACTGGTAGATTTAGTGAGTGCTCAGGTTCTGAGTCTCCTGGAGGGCTAGTGCCACCCATACCACCCATTATCTTCAAAGAATGAAGAACAGTGACTGCCAAGCAGAGGCAGGCATTGGAAGACATCAGATCAGGATTAAGGGAGTGGGTCTCCAAGACAGCAGAAGGTAGTGTTGTGCTACATAAACAAATATCGTCTGATGTGTGAATATCTGGTTGCTACTAAAAAGATCTTCATACGTTTTAGAGTGTGCCGGCCACAGGTGCCCCCTAAACCAAAAGGATTTTCTTCTTGTATTATTCATACCAGATTTTCTTCCCCACTGGACATTAGGAGCAACTGTCATATAATGGACTTGATAATGTCTATTGGGGAACTCAGAATTTTTTTCAGAAAAGGTTACTTAAATTGAAAGGATTGAGAAGCACTGATGTAAGTAATAAACATTACCTCCGGGGTGGTGTCGCACACCAGGATGTTATCAGGATGTAGCTGTTTCACTCGCAGATGCTATCATTTCTCAGTAAGTGAAATACCAATTCATTTCAACTGTACATGATTATTGACTGCACGTTAAAGGGACATTCACACTACTATTATAAACGTCCTTTGCTCTCATCTGTCTCATCCATATGACTTTCATTTTTAACATGAGATTGAATGTAGATGGATAGGCATCTTCACCTGCATCAGTCACTATTCCATTGCCAGAGGCAGAGTCTAATAGGCTAAATACCAGGAAATACATAGGTATACTGCAATCCTATACTGAATTATTACAGTACAAGATCTATTGGAGATTGCACCACTAGCGTTAAGATATTTGTAAAAGAAAATAATGTAAAGTGTTAACCTTATTTGATTTTGTTGCATCAATAATACCCTATACTTAAAAAATAAGCCTTATTAATCCGACATAGTGAACACTTAAAAATAAAAATGAAAAACAAAGATAGAATTGCTTATTTTTGGCCACACTGCCTCCAAAAATATTGAAAAGTCATATATAACAAACAAACAAAAAATTTTCATTGATTAAGTGATTTTATTGTGCAAAAGTACAACATAAAAATATATATGCAATTGGCATTTCTGTAATTATACTGACCAGCAGAATAGAGTTATAGAAACATTGGCGTAATTGGGTTTTCTATCCTGCTCAGAAAGAATTAATAAAATGTACTATATGTAGGCTATATGTTTCTTACAAATGTGCAATATATGGGCAGAGTAATATATGGGCAGAATACAGTACATCCATTCTGTTGGGGAACACCCCTGGGAGCACATGCTGTTGGTTCCAAATTAAAAACAAAATGGTTGCCTGTACAGGGAGAACACAAAGCGACACATAGCCAGATGTATATCTAAGTGCTCTAAAGTTTATTACATGTTACTTAGCTCTTATAGAGGAATAATGGCTCTATGCTAATTTAAGCATAACAAACTACATTACATAGAATATGACTTATCATTGGTCAGAGTACAAAATGGGCGTTTACAAATGATAAATACGTGCATAAGCAATACATGAGTTAACATATGGTTGTCCGTGTCATCCATTTTGGTTCTAATCATGCTAGCACAGTGCTCCAAGATGGATGGCATGTCCTTGATCTAGTTTAGACTATTCTCATTTCTGATGGACATTCTGTGTCTCATTACGGGACATGAGAAACTAAGTGATATTATGAGAAACTCAGAAACATTCAAACCTTTTTCCTAAATATGATAAGAAAGCCCAATTGTAAGTCTCTCATAGTAGCTGTGTGAGACATCTGTGAGAGCAATATGGAATATACGCAGACAAGATGGCGGAAAAACTAATCTCAGTCTTTACACAGATAATTTGTCCCCTCACAATTCTTATCCTTCATATATTAGTAGCACATGTTACCATACATTTCATCTGTAATGAATTCCACCCGGAAGAAGACGTGGGGACGCAGCGCGGAGAAGACTTTGGAAAGGTAAGAGAAGAACCAGCGTTGATTGGTAGAATGTATAGCATTCTGCCAATCAACGCTGGTTCTGCATCGAACATTAAACTTCGAACAGCTAGTAGTGTTCGATCGAGTACGAGTATTTCGAATACTGTAGTATTCGATAGAACACCTACTCGATCAAACACTACTCGCTCATCTCTAGTCAGTATCATATACTGCTCTAACTATTCTAACTTAAGACGCATGTTACAGTATGGCATAGTACGACATCTCTGTAATATGTACATCACTGTAATATGTTATTGCCAAAACGTAGAACAGTTTATATAGATACAGTAAGTATACCATAATTGTATGCATTCAACATAAACTTTCTTCTTAGTACATAACACCTTTGTAATGTAACAATTTATGTATTTTGAGTTCAATATCTTTACAAAATGCCCTCAATTCCGTTCACTTTGACATATTAGTATACGGTAGGCATCCTGCTGATGTGACATTCGTATGTCACATAGTTTTAATAGCTCTTTGTTAAAAAAAATTTGAAAGTGTGTGATTTCTTTCTGATAATGGATTGGATACATTCTCAGTACCAATTTTTATCTTTCAGGATGAACGTTCTGGAACTATGGATTATACTTTTGCATGACTATGATTGCAAATGATTAAAAAACCTATTTAAATACATCAAGCTCTGACAGACTGTTTTCTTAAATTTCAGTCTCTGAAAGTAAATGCTGAACATATCATCAATGTTTAATTATGCAAAGACAGGATGTCAGGTAGATATATAGGTTTTGAAAAATGAAAATTACATCATTTGAGGATAAATTTATTCCATTTAAAATGATAACCTAAAAAGAAAAAGTCAGAATTATAAGTGGCAGGAATACATCTCAGTGCTGCTTATCTGACATAGAGTGGCCACATTTGTGAAACTTTGATAACATTGTGCCACCTGAGCAGTTTCATGATGTTCTGTAGCTCAATGGCCATTGAAGGTAAGTATTAGAGCCGTTCCGAACAGCACGCTCACAGCACGCTCCCATAGAAATAAATGGAAGCGGCCGGCATGCGGGGGGTTAAGCGGCCAGCCGCCGGCAAAGTCTGTGTGCCAGGTGCTTTCCATTCATTTCTATGGGAGCGTGCTGTTCGGATCGGCTGATCCGAACAGTGTTCGCTCATCTCTAGTAAGTATATAAAACTTTGCTGTTAAGATACTGTATTGGCTTTTATTCCAATGAATAGTCTGCAAGCCAATAAATGGAATCTAATACCCCATGTATATTCACCTGTCCGCACAATGTTATATAGCGCATTACAGTGATACATAATATACCTCTATTATGTGTTCTATTTTTGTAAATTTATAGAAAAACATCTTTGAAGTCTAATGCAAATGAAGCAGTTGGTGCACTGGGGTGGTCCTACAGCCCTGGGTATGAGCGACACAGCTGCCATCAGTATTGGTGTCTGTGTGGCCACTCTATTGGCAGCGATCAGTAAGGCTTTTCCTAGCATGTCCTTAAAATGTGTGAAATCAATTTCATAGTGGTAAAATAAAAACTAGCACCTCAATTGGATAATGTGGTGTCCATGATGACAACCTGGGGACCAATCAACAATACGTTGTGAATAATAGAAATGTAACCAAAGATAATGCAATTTTGCAAAAAAAAACAACAAGAAAACAGGATGAAACATGCGCTGCTGAAAGCTTGAAATCCTTTATTGGGTTAAATGCAATGTGTTTCGACACCCACTCTGGTGTCTTCATCAGGGCAACCTGGTGCTGCAGAGGATAACAAAACAATCAGTTTCATGAGACATTGCATTAGTTAACTAAACTGGAGATCAGTTAAGTCTGTATATTCACGTGTGACAGATGTGCTGCAGAATGGAATCTCTCATTCCATGTTATGGGCTCTCAGAACAGCACAAGTTATATTTCCCCCATAACAGTGACCATTACAAAGTTAAACAATAGAGATGAGCGAACAGTGTTCTATCGAACTCATGTTCGATCGGATATTAGGCTGTTCGGCATGTTCGAATCGAATCGAACACCGCGTGGTAAAGTGCGCCATTACTCGATTCCCCTCCCACCTTCCCTGGCGCCTTTTTTGCTCCAATAACAGCGCAGGGTAGGTGGGACAGGAACTACGACACCGGTGACGTTGAGAAAAGTAGGCAAAACCCATTGGCTGCCGAAAACATGTGACCTCTAATTCAAAAGAACAGCGCCGCCCAGGTTCGCATCATTCTGAGCTTGCAATTCACCGAGGACGGAGGTTTCCGTCCAGTTAGCTAGGGCTTAGATTCTGGGTAGGCAGGGACAGGCTAGGATAGGAAGGAGAAGACAACCACAACAGCTCTTGTAAGAGCTAAATTCCAGGGAGAAGCTTGTCAGTGTAACGTGGCACTGACGGGCTCAATCGCCGCAACCCAGCTTTCCCAGGATCCTGAATGGAATACACTGTCAGTGTATTCCCGTATACCCGATATATACCCCGATACCCGTTCCAACGGTGTGCCCCCCCACCTTCACCCCAGAAATACCCTGCAAGTCCCCTAGCAATAGAATTGGGGCTATATACACCCACAATTTTTACTACTGGTATACAGTGCCATTGTCTGACTGGGAATTCAAAGAATATATTGGGAATACAAATACCCTCATTTCTTGCTACTGCCATATAGTGCCAGTGTCTGACTGGGAATTCAAAGAATATATTGGGGTTACGTGCACCCACAATTTTTACTACTGGTATACAGTGCCATTGTCTGACTGGGAATTCAAAGAATATATTGGGAATACAAATACCCTCATTTCTTGCTACTGCCATATAGTGCCAGTGTCTGACTGGGAATTCAAAGAATATATTGGGGTTACGTGCACCCACAATTTTTACTACTGGTATACAGTGCCATTGTCTGACTGGGAATTCAAAGAATATATTGGGGTTATAAATACCCTCATTTCTTGCTACTGCCATATAGTGCCAGTGTCTGACTGGGAATTCAAAGAATATATTGGGGTTACGTGCACCCACAATTTTTACTACTGGTATACAGTGCCATTGTCTGACTGGGAATTCAAAGAATATATTGGGAATACAAATACCCTCATTTCTTGCTACTGCCATATAGTGCCAGTTTCTGACTGGTAATTCAAAGAATATATTGGGGTTACGTGCACCCACAATTTTTACTACTGGTATACAGTGCCATTGTCTGACTGGGAATTCAAAGAATATATTGGGAATACAAATACCCTCATTTCTTGCTACTGCCATATAGTGCCAGTGTCTGACTGGGAATTCAAAGAATATATTGGGGTTACGTGCACACACAATTTTTACTACTGGTATACAGTGCCATTGTCTGACTGGGAATTCAAAGAATATATTGGGAATACAAATACCCTCATTTCTTGCTACTGCCATATAGTGCCAGTTTCTGACTGGTAATTCAAAGAATATATTGGGGTTACGTGCACCCACAATTTTTACTACTGGTATACAGTGCCATTGTCTGACTGGGAATTCAAAGAATATATTGGGAATACAAATACCCTCATTTCTTGCTACTGCCATATAGTGCCAGTGTCTGACTGGGAATTCAAAGAATATATTGGGGTTACGTGCACCCACAATTTTTACTACTGGTATACAGTGCCATTGTCTGACTGGGAATTCAAAGAATATATTGGGGTTATAAATACCCTCATTTCTTGCTACTGCCATATAGTGCCAGTGTCTGACTGGGAATTCAAAGAATATATTGGGGTTACGTGCACCCACAATTTTTACTACTGGTATACAGTGCCATTGTCTGACTGGGAATTCAAAGAATATATTGGGAATACAAATACCCTCATTTCTTGCTACTGCCATATAGTGCCAGTGTCTGACTGGGAATTCAAAGAATATATTGGGGTTACGTGCACCCACAATTTTTACTACTGGTATACAGTGCCATTGTCTGACTGGGAATTCAAAGAATATATTGGGAATACAAATACCCTCATTTCTTGCTACTGCCATATAGTGCCAGTGTCTGACTGGGAATTCAAAGAATATATTGGGGTTACGTGCACACACAATTTTTACTACTGGTATACAGTGCCATTGTCTGACTGGGAATTCAAAGAATATATTGGGAATACAAATACCCTCATTTCTTGCTACTGCCATATAGTGCCAGTGTCTGACTGGGAATTCAAAGAATATATTGGGGTTACGTGCACCCACAATTTTTACTACTGGTATACAGTGCCATTGTCTGACTGGGAATTCAAAGAATATATTGGGAATACAAATACCCTCATTTCTTGCTACTGCCATATAGTGCCAGTGTCTGACTGGGAATTCAAAGAATATATTGGGGTTACGTGCACCCACAATTTTTACTACTGGTATACAGTGCCATTGTCTGACTGGGAATTCAAAGAATATATTGGGAATACAAATACCCTCATTTCTTGCTACTGCCATATAGTGCCAGTGTCTGACTGGGAATTCAAAGAATATATTGGGGTTACGTGCACCCACAATTTTTACTACTGGTATACAGTGCCATTGTCTGACTGGGAATTCAAAGAATATATTGGGAATACAAATACCCTCATTTCTTGCTACTGCCATATAGTGCCAGTGTCTGACTGGGAATTCAAAGAATATATTGGGAATACAAATACCCTCATTTCTTGCTACTGCCATATAGTGCCAGTTTCTGACTGGTAATTCAAAGAATATATTGGGGTTACGTGCACTCACAATTTTTACTACTGGTATACAGTGCCATTGTCTGACTGGGAATTCAAAGAATATATTGGGAATACAAATACCCTCATTTCTTGCTACTGCCATATAGTGCCAGTTTCTGACTGGTAATTCAAAGAATATATTGGGGTTACGTGCACCCACAATTTTTACTACTGGTATACAGTGCCATTGTCTGACTGGGAATTCAAAGAATATATTGGGGTTATAAATACCCTCATTTCTTGCTACTGCCATATAGTGCCAGTTTCTGACTGGTAATTCAAAGAATATATTGGGGTTACGTGCACCCACAATTTTTACTACTGGTATACAGTGCCATTGTCTGACTGGGAATTCAAAGAATATATTGGGAATACAAATACCCTCATTTCTTGCTACTGCCATATAGTGCCAGTGTCTGACTGGGAATTCAAAGAATATATTGGGGTTACGTGCACCCACAATTTTTACTACTGGTATACAGTGCCAATTTCTAACTAGGAATTCAAAATGCGCAAGTCTCCCGGAAAGGGACGTGGACGAGGCCGTGGGCGAGGTCGGGGGAATGGTTCTGGGGAGCAAGGTAGCAGTGAAGCCACAGGGCGTCCCGTGCCTACTCCTGTGGGGCAGCAAGCATTGCGCCACTCCACAGTGCCAGGGTTGCTTGCCACATTAACTAAACTGCAGGGTACAAACCTTAGTAGGCCCGAGAACCAAGAACAGGTCTTGCAATGGCTGTCAGAGAACGCTTACAGCACATTGTCCAGCAGCCAGTCAGACTCTGCCTCCTCTCCTCCTATTACCCAACAGTCTTGTCTTCCTTCCTCCCAAAATTCCGAAGCTTTACAGAACAATAACCCAAACTGTCCCTGCTCCCCAGAGCTGTTCTCCGCTCCTTTCATTGTCCCTCAACCTGCCTCTCCACGTCACGATTCCACGAACCTAACAGAGGAGCATCTGTGTCCAGATGCTCAAACACTAGAGTCTCCTCCATCTCCGTTCGATTTGGTGGTGGATGACCAGCAACCCACCCTCATCGACGATGATGTGACGCAGTTGCCGTCAGGGCATCCAGTTGACCGGCGCATTGTGCGGGAGGAGGAGATGAGACAGGAGTTGGAAGAGGAAGTGGTGGATGATGAGGACACTGACCCGACCTGGACAGGGGGGATGTCAAGCGGGGAAAGTAGTGTGGATGTTGAGGCAGGTGCAGCACCAAAAAGGGTAGCTAGAGGCAGAGGCAGAGGTCAGCAGCTTAGGCGAAGCCAGGCCACACCCGGAATCTCCCAAGATGTTCCAGTTCGTACCCAGCCCCGAAAAACTCCCACCTCGAGGGCACGTTTCTCGAAGGTGTGGAGTTTTTTCAAGGAATGCGCCGAGGACAGATATAGTGTTGTCTGCACAATTTGCCTCTCGAAATTGATTAGGGGCTCTGAGAAGAGCAACCTGTCCACCACTTCAATGCGCCGTCATTTGGAATCCAAGCACTGGAATCAGTGGCAGGCAGCAACGGCAGGACAAAGGCCGCCTGCCGTTCACGCCACTGCCTCTGCCTCTGCCACTGCCACTGCTGACTGTGCTGGCGATGCACTCCAGAGGACGAGCCAGGACACCACTTCATCTGCCTCCGCCACTTTGTTGACTTCTACCTCATCCTCCCCTGGTCCTGTCTTATCTCCTTCTCCTGCACCATCAAAGGCACCATCAGGCGTTTCTTTACAACAACCCACCATCTCTCAGACATTGGAGCGGCGGCAGAAATACACTGCTAACCACCCACACGCGCAAGCCTTGAACGCCAACATCGCTAAACTGCTGGCCCAGGAGATGTTGGCGTTCCGGCTTGTTGAAACTCCCGCCTTCCTGGACCTGATGGCAACTGCGGCACCTCGCTATGCCGTCCCTAGCCGTCACTACTTCTCCCGGTGTGCCGTCCCCGCCTTGCACCAGCACGTGTCACTCAACATCAGGCGGGCCCTTAGTTCCGCGCTTTGCACAAAGGTCCACTTGACCACCGACGCGTGGACAAGTGCATGCGGACAGGGACGCTACATTTCACTGACGGCACACTGGGTGAATGTAGTTGAGGCTGGGACTGCTTCCCAAACTGGCCCGGTGTACCTCGTCTCCCCGCCTAACATTCCTGGCAGGGACACGAGAAGAACACCCCCCTCCTCCTCCTCCTCTACCGCCTCCTCCTCCGCCACCGCCTCCTCCTCCGCCACCGCCTCCTCCTCCGCTGTTAGATTGACCCCAGCTACGAGTTGGAAACGTTGCAGCACTGGCGTTGGTAGACGTCAGCAGGCTGTGCTGAAGCTGATCAGCTTGGGGGACAGACAGCACACTGCCTCCGAGGTGAGGGATGCCCTCCTCGATGAGACGGCAATATGGTTTGAGCCGCTGCACCTGGGCCCAGGCATGGTCGTTTGTGATAACGGCCGGAACCTGGTAGCAGCTCTGGAGCTTGCCGGACTCCAACATGTTCCATGCCTGGCCCACGTCTTCAACCTAGTGGTGCAACGTTTCCTAAAGAGCTACCCCAATGTTCCAGAGCTACTGGTGAAAGTGCGGCGCATGTGCGCCCACTTTCGCAAGTCGACAGTAGCCGCTGCTAGCTTAAAATCTCTCCAGCAATGCCTGCATGTGCCACAACACCGGCTTTTGTGCGACGTCCCCACACGCTGGAACTCAACGTTTCAGATGTTGAATAGAGTGGTTGAGCAGCAGAGACCTTTGATGGAATACCAGCTACAAAACCCTAGGGTGCCACAAAGTCAGCTGCCTCAGTTTCACATCCATGAGTGGCCATGGATGAGAGACCTTTGTGACATCCTACGGGTCTTTGAGGAGTCCACAAGGAGGGTGAGCTCTGAGGATGCGATGGTGAGCCTTACAATCCCGCTCTTGTGTGTTCTGAGAGAATCCCTGATTGACATCAGGGATAACTCAGATCACACAGAGGAGTTAGGGATAGCATCCGATCCGTCACAGCTGGAGAGTAGGTCCACACATCTGTCCGCTTCACTGCGTTTAATGGAGGAGGAGGAGGAGGAAGAAGAGTTGTCCGATGATGTGATGGTGATACAGGAGGCTTCCGGGCAACTTCGAATCGTCCCATTGTTGCAGCGCGGATGGGTAGACATGGAGGATGAGGAGGAAATGGAGATTGAACTTTCCGGTGGGGCCAGAGGAGTCATGCCAACTAACACTGTGGCAGACATGCTGAGTTCATGTTGGGGTGCTTTACAACCGACAAGCGTATTGTCAAAATCATGGAGGACAACCAGTACTGGATCTTTGCTATCCTTGACCCCCGGTATAAAAACAACATCTCGTCTTTTATTCCGGTAGAGGGTAGGGCCAATCGCATCAATGCTTGCCACAGGCAATTGGTGCAGAATATGATGGAGATGTTTCCAGCATGTGACGTTGGCGGCAGGGAGGGCAGTTCCTCCAGTAGGCAACCAAGTTCTCACCGGTCCACACAAACGAGGGGCACACTGTCTAAGGTCTGGGACACCTTGATGGCACCCCCTCGCCAAAGTGCCGCCACGGAGGGTCCTAGTGTCACCAGGCGTGAGAAGTATAGGCGCATGTTGCGGGAATACCTTTCCGACCACAGCCCTGTCCTCTCCGACCCCTCTGCGCCCTACACGTATTGGGTGTCGAAGTTGGACCTGTGGCTTGAACTTGCCCTATATGCCTTGGAGGTGCTGTCCTGTCCTGCCGCCAGCGTCCTATCTGAGAGGGTGTTCAGTGCAGCCGGTGGCATCATCACTGACAAGCGCACCCGTCTGTCAGCTGAGAGTGCCGACCGGCTCACTTTGATAAAAATGAACCACCACTGGATAGAGCCTTCATTTTTGTGCCCACCTGTGTAAAGCACCCCAACATGAAACTCCATGTCTGTACTCAACCTCTCCAATTCCTCCGCATCCTCATACTCATCCACCATAAGCGTTGCACAATTCTGCTAATACTAGGCTCCCTCCAACATGATTTCCCCCAACTCTGCTGGTTAGAGGCTCCCTCCACCCTGATTTCCACCAACTCTGCTGGTTAGAGGCTCCCTCCACCCTGCTTTCCCACAACTCTGCTGGTTAGAGGCTCCCTCCACCATGAATTTGCCCAAACTGGGCTGGTTAGAGGCTCCCTCCACCATGAATTGGTCCAAACTGGGTTTTTTAGAGGCTCCCTCCACCATGAATTGGTCCAAACTGGGGTTTTTAGAGGCTCCCTCCACCATGAATTGGTCCAAACTGGGCTGTTTAGCGGCTCCCTCCACCATTAATTGGTCCAAACTGGGCTGGTTAGAGGCTCCCTCCACCATGAATTTGCCCAAACTGGGCTGTTTAGAGGCTCCCTCCACCATGAATTTGCCCAAACTGGGCTGGTTAGAGGCTCCCTCCACCATGAATTGGTCCAAACTGGGGTTTTTAGAGGCTCCCTCCACCATGAATTGGTCCAAACTTGGCTGTTTAGAGGCTCCCTCCACCATTAATTGGTCCAAACTGGGTTTTTTAGAGGCTCCCTCCACCATGAATTTGCCCAAACTGGGCTGTTTAGAGGCTCCCTCCACCATGAATTGGTCCAAACTGGGCTGTTTAGAGGCTCCCTCCACCATGAATTGGTCCAAACTGGGTTTTTTAGAGGCTCCCTCCACCATGAATTGGTCCAAACTGGGCTGTTTAGAGGCTCCCTCCACCATGAATTTGCCCAAACTGGGCTGTTTAGCGGCTCCCTCCACCATTAATTGGTCCAAACTGGGCTGGTTAGAGGCTCCCTCCACCATTAATTGGTCCAAACTGGGCTGGTTAGAGGCTCCCTCCACCATGAATTTGCCCAAACTGGGCTGGTTAGAGGCTCCCTCCACCATGAATTGGTCCAAACTGGGTTTTTAGAGGCTCCCTCCACCATGAATTTGCCCAAACTGGGCTGGTTAGAGGCTCCCTCCACCATGAATTTGCCCAAACTGGGCTGGTTAGAGGCTCCCTCCACCATGAATTGGTCCAAACTGGGTTTTTAGAGGCTCCCTCCACCATGAATTTGCCCAAACTGGGGTGTTTAGAGGCTCCCTCCACCATGAATTTGCCCAAACTCTGCTGGTTAGAGGCTCAATCCACCCTGATTTTCAAAACAAATGTTGGTGCCAACCTCAACTTACTACAAGGGCCAAATTCACTGCTGGTGACAAGCTCTCCTCACTGCAAGTGCCAAATACACATGTTTCAAGGTGTTTTCCTACTGTCAGAGATGTGGTATTGAGTGTGTAAAGTGTGTAGTTGTTAGGCTGTGATGTTGGGGTAATAGAGGGTCTTTGGTGTGTTAGATGCCCCCAGACATGCTTCCCCTGCTGTCCCAGTGTCATTCCAGAGGTGTTGGCATCATTTCCTGGGGTGTCATAGTGGACTTGGTGACCCTCCAGACACGGATTTGGGTTTCCCCCTTAACAAGTATCTGTTCCCCATAGACTATAATGGGGTTCGAAACCCATTCGAACACACGAACATTGAGCGGCTGTTCGAATCGAATTTCGAACCTCGAACATTTTAGTGTTCGCTCATCTCTATTAAACAACTCTGCCGGTCACAGGACACAACAGTGTCAGTCGAAGGGCCATAAATAATAACCTTGACAGTCACACAGTGCCCATGACATTTCTTATCATAGAGCATCACAGATGAAACCCGTCACATTATCCCTATATCGATGCCAGCCACAGTACACCAATATCTGTGCCAATCATGCAAACCAACTATCTCTAGCCCATATTATTAATAGTGCCCCCTTTAAATGTCCGCTACATACCCTTTCTTCTTACCTAAGATGGGTGGACAGTTAAAGTCCAGGCATAAATGCAATGGGAGGATGGAAGACAGAGTAGGCATGCCTACTTTAATTTAAAATGTGTGGCTCATAGCATGTGCGAGGATAGGTGCTCATTAGAGATGAGCGAGTAGTACTCAATCAAGTAGGTGTTCGATCGAATACCACGGTATTTCGAAATACTCGTACTCGATCAAATACTACTAGCTGTTCGAAGTTAAGATTCGATGCAGGACCAGCATTGATTGGCAGAATGCTATACAGTGCCAATCAACGCTGGTTCTTCTCTTACCTTTAGAAGTCTTCTTCCTGCGCAACGTCGCCGCATCCTCTTCCGGCTCTGCATTCACTCTGCTTAGGCATCGGGCCTGGGCAGAGCCGATTGCACATGTCCGCTCTGGCGCAGGCATGCGCAGTCGGCTCTGCCTAGGCCCGATGCCTAGCAGAGTGAATTCAAGGCCGGAAAAGGACACAGGGACACTGCGCAGGGAGAAGAATCCAGCCCGACCCTCACTCATGGACTTGGTAAGTAGAATTTGATCGAATGTTGCATACCCCTGAAATGAGCATTTCCCCCCATAGACTATAATGGGGTTCGAAACCCATTCAAACAGTCGATCTGTGTGCGGCTGTTCGAATCGGATTTCGAACCTCGAACATTTTAGTGTTCGCTCATCTCTAGTGCTTATTTATATTGCAAACATAGTGGAACATACATAATTACTTAGCATACAAATATATATCTTAGACTTTGAAGGCAATAGGAAGAAATGATGCCAACTTCTGCTGCTGAACTGCCAATGTCAGACTGTGGTCAATGCCATCACAGTGATTCCCTTTTCCCCTACATTCACCTGAATGGTGCAGTAGTACTCAGAGGGATAATAATGATTAATGGGATACAATTGGTACTATAAATGGAGTTAAAATAGAGGAAATGATACAGTGATACTAGAATGGCCAAGTAGTGATGGAATAGAGTGGAAAATGTGGTGATACAGTTAAACTATATAGGTTAAGTAGTGGTGTTGTAGTGTAAGAATGGGAGTAGTGGTGGTATAGTAGTACTAGGAAGCTTTACTAACTTTGATGTATTGGAATAGAAGTAGACACTGTGAGTTGTGGCTGCACAGCTCCATATTCAGCAAGCTGGGATGCACTGTGTGCTCTGATACTGTTCTATCATGGCCATTATTAACTTTTCCCACAATTTGTGCTGCTAAACAGTAGCTCATCTTTGCAATTAAACCAGACTGACTAGTCTGTGTCACTGCAGGTATCAAGGACTCTTGGGAGCTCACCGTTTTCCCTTCTTCTTAGCAGGCAATACTATAGAAGATCGGTGTGATAATAACATGAAGCAGTATACATATATGTCAAACACTTAAGTGAGAGGTGTTCTAAACCTAGACATTTTGGGTATGGACAGTTTCCTATCAGGTGTTTTATCAGTCCTAAACTGGCATCAAGTAATGACCTTTCTTATGCCTCTCACTAAACTTTCTGTTGCTGAAAAGTCACGATACAAGCGTTTACAACCTTATGCAAATGTATCTTAACTAGTCACAGGGGGCAGGGAACAGCTTCATCTACTTACGCAGACCTTGTGCTAAATGATTGGGCTTCAGAGGGCAGTTATATGGAGCTGAGAGCAAAACCACACAGGAGAAAAATGGCTCTGAAGCCCTTTTTAGCTAATAAGAATTAAACATTTATTTTTATGAAAATGGAGATGCAATTCAGAATAATAAAGACATCTTTGGAAAATGTAGAAGCAGCTCTACTTTCATTATTTGGTGATGACAGACTCCCTTTACGATAAATTTGCATATGCTGATCAACGGTTTTAAAGTTTTATAACTTAACTTTTTATCAGCAGAAAACTTAGTAAGGGGAATCATAGGACAGGTCAATCCTTGATGTCGCACACACTGGGACCAGTTTATGGTGGAATAACAACTTGACAGGTTCCCTTTAAAAAGGTATCCAACTGATAAATGCAAAGAGACTACAAATTGAACACAAAAAAATCAGAGTTAATCATGAGGATTCTACTGTAATATTTCATGACAGAATAAGAATTGAGGCTTTGAGCATTTTATATCAGATAGTTCTGAAGGAGAGGCAAAAATCTCATTAAGACTTGAAGTCTCAGCCCTGTCCTCTCGCTACTTGATAATACCATTGACTTGCGATTTACAACCCTGGAAAATGAATTTTACCCTTGTGCTCCTCCCCTGCTTATCAAATAATCTGCTCCAGCAATGATGAGGAGAAGTGATGATTATAAGTTGAAGCACAGAAGGTTATTCATTGCATCGATGCATGGCTGACCACGAATCAACAAAGCCAGCAATTTTATTAGTGCATTACACCATAGCATGATTTGTTAGGAATATTATAGTCAGTGTTTATTGATGAAGAAAAACCTTTACATCCGGGAACATATATAACTTTTTTATACTACTAAATTAACCCTGTCCTGCACCATGCCTTAATAGTCAGGCTTAGGGAATTGATACTTCCTGCACTATAATTTACCTATGCTATCAGCAGTGACTGTCAAGTATAATACATAGACAACTGTACTATCTCATTCTTAGATGATGAGAATAGGATATTCATTGACACCAAGAATAAATTTTAGAAAATTGTGGCAAATTAAAAAAAGGAGAGGACAGAGGAAAAGAGAAACAAAATTGTGGAAAAATATCCACAATCGCAAGGTTACACATCCATCTCCAGAGATATTGATGTTCCTTTGACCACAATGCGCAACATAAACAAGAATTTGACAACCCATGGCACTGCAGCTGATCTCCCTGGAAGTGGGAAGAAGATTAATATGATGAAAGGCTACAACACAGGATAGTCCGAATGGTGGATAAGCAGCCCCAATCAAGTTCCAAAGAAATTCAAGCTGTCCTGCAGGCTTAGGTTGCATCAGTGTCATTGCAAACTATTAGAGATGAGCGAACAGTGTTCTATCGAACTCATGTTCGATCGGATTTTAGGCTGTTCGGCATGTTCGAATCGAATCGAACACCGCGTGGTAAAGTGCGCCATTACTCGATTCCCTTCCCACCTTCCCTGGCGCCTTTTTTGCTCCAATAACAGCGCAGGGTAGGTGGGACAGGAACTACGACACCGGTGACGTTGAAAAAAGTAGGCAAAAACCATTGGCTGCCGAAATCATGTGACCTCTAATTTAAAAGAACAGCGACGCCCAGCTTCGCGTCATTCTGAGCTTGCAATTCACCGAGGACGGAGGTTTCCGTCCATTTAGCTAGGGCTTAGATTCTGGGTAGGCAGGGACAGGCTAGGATAGGAAGGAGAAGACAACCAACAGCTCTTGTAAGAGCTAAATTCCAGGGAGAAGCTTGTCAGTGTAACGTGGCACTGACGGGCTCAATAGCCACAACCCAGCTTTCCCAGGATCCTGAATGGAATACACTGACAGTGTATTCCCGTATACCCCATATATACACCCCAAATCCCCGTTCCAACGGTGTGCCCCCCCACCTTCACCCCAGAAATACCCTGCAAGTCCCCTAGCAATAGAATTGGGGCTATATACACCCACTATTTTTGCTACTGCCATATAGTGCCATTGTCTGACTGGGAATTCAAAGAATATATTGGGTTTACAAATACCCTCATTTCTTGCTACTGCCATATAGTGCCATTGTCTGACTGGGAATTCAAAGAATATATTGGGGTTACAAATACCCTAATTTCTTGCTACTGCCATATAGTGCCATTGTCTGACTGGGAATTCCAATAATATATTAGGTTTACAAATACCCTCATCTCTTGCTACTGCCATATAGTGCCATTGTCTGACTGGGAATTCAAAGAATATATTGGGTTTACAAATACCCTCATTTCTTGCTACTGCCATATAGTGCCAGTTTCTGACTGGGAATTCAAAGAATATATTGAGTTTACAAATACCCTCATTTCTTGCTACTGCCATATAGTGCCATTGTCTGACTGGGAATTCCAGGAATATATTGGGTTTACAAATACCCTCATTTCTTGCTACTGCCACATAGTGCCATTGTCTGACTGGGAATTCAAAGAATATATTGGGGTTACAAATACCCTCATTTCTTGCTACTGCCATATAGTGCCATTGTCTGACTGGGAATTCCAATAATATATTGGGTTTACAAATACCCTCATTTCTTGCTACTGCCATATAGTGCCATTGTCTGACTGGGAATTCAAAGAATATATTGGGTTTACAAATACCCTCATTTCTTGCTACTGCCATATAGTGCCATTGTCTGACTGGGAATTCCAATAATATATTGGGTTTACAAATACCCTCATTTCTTGCTACTGCCATATAGTGCCATTGTCTGACTGGGAATTCAAAGAATATATTGGGTTTACAAATACCCTCATTTCTTGCTACTGCCATATAGTGCCATTGTCTGACTTGGAATTCAAAGAATATATTGGGTTTACAAATACCCTCATTTCTTGCTACTGCCATATAGTGCCATTGTCTGACTGGGAATTCAAAGAATATATTGGGGTTACAAATACCCTCATTTCTTGCTACTGCCATATAGTGCCATTGTCTGACTGGGAATTCAAAGAATATATTGGGGTTACAAATACCCTCATTTCTTGCTACTGCCATATAGTGCCATTGGCTGACTGGGAATTCAAAGAATATATTGGGGTTACAAATACCCTCATTTCTTGCTACTGCCATATAGTGCCATTGTCTGACTGGGAATTCCAGGAATATATTGGGTTTACAAATACCCTCATTTCTTGCTACTGCCATATAGTGCCATTGTCTGACTGGGAATTCAAAGAATATATTGGGGTTACAAATACCCTAATTTCTTGCTACTGCCATATAGTGCCATTGTCTGACTGGGAATTCCAGGAATATATTGGGTTTACAAATACCTTCATTTCTTGCTACTGCCATATAGTGCCATTGTCTGACTGGGAATTCAAAGAATATATTGGGTTTACAAATACCCTCATTTCTTGCTACTGCCATATAGTGCCATTGTCTGACTGGGAATTCAAAGAATATATTGGGGTTACAAATACCCTCATTTCTTGCTACTGCCATATAGTGCCATTGTCTGACTGGGAATTCCAGGAATATATTGGGTTTACAAATACCCTCATTTCTTGCTACTGCCATATAGTGCCATTGTCTGACTGGGAATTCCAATAATATATTGGGTTTACAAATACCCTCATTTCTTGCTACTGCCATATAGTGCCATTGTCTGACTGGGAATTCCAGGAATATATTGGGTTTACAAATACCCTCATTTCTTGCTACTGCCATATAGTGCCATTGGCTGACTGGGAATTCCAATAATATATTGGGTTTACAAATACCCTCATTTCTTGCTACTGCCATATAGTGCCATTGTCTGACTGGGAATTCCAGGAATATATTGGGTTTACAAATACCCTCGGTTAATCGGTTATCTCTCTGCTAACTCTCTGCTTGACCCCTTACAATCTGGTTTCCGCGCTCTGCACTCTACTGAAACAGCTCTCACAAAAGTCTCTAATGATCTACTAAAGGCTAAATCCAATGGTGACTTCTCTCTTCTTATTCTTCTGGACCTCTCTGCAGCTTTTGACACTGTTGACCATCAACTTCTCCTCACTATGCTCCGCTCAGTCGGCCTCAATGACACTGCGCTCTCCTGGTTCTCCTCTTATCTCTCAGACCGCACTTTCAGTGTATCATTTGCCGTCTCTGTTTCCTCCCCTCTTTCCCTTGCTGTTGGGGTTCCTCAGGGCTCAGTCCTAGGCCCCCTGCTCTTTTCTCTCTACACAGCCCCCATTGGACAAACCATCGCCAGATTTGGCTTCAGGTACCATCTTTATGCTGATGACACCCAATTATACACATCTTCCCGTGACATCACCCCTGCACTCATACAGAACACCAGTGACTGTCTCTCTGCTGTCTCTAATATCATGTCCTCGCTCTATCTGAAACTAAATCTCTCTAAGACTTAACTACTACTGTTTCCACCATCTAACAGATCTGTCCCTGATATATCCATTGCAGTCTCAGGCCTTACTATAACTCCTAGGCAGCAGGCCCGCTGCCTCGGGGTCATATTTGACGCAGACCTTTCCTTCACCCCTCATATTGAATCACTCGCACGTTCATGTCACCTCCACCTCAAAAACATCTCCAGAATACGCCCTTTCCTTACCAGAGATACACTAAAGACACTTATTGTCTCTCTGATTCATTCTCGCCTTGACTACTGTAACTCCTTACTAATCGGTCTTCCCCTCACTAAACTCTCTCCTCTACAATCTATTCTGAATGCAGCGGCCAGGCTCATCTATCAGGCTAGACGCTACAGCGATGCCTCCGGTCTGTGCCAGTCACTACATTGGCTGCCTATTCATTATAGAATAAAATATAAAGTTATTACTCTCATCCACAAGGCTCTCCATAATGCCGCACCTCCCTACATTTCTTCCCTCATCTCTGTCTACCGCCCAACCCGTGCTCTCCGCTCACTCAATGACCTAACACTTACATCCTCTATTATCAGAACCTCCCATGCTCGTATACAAGACTTCTCCCGAGCTGCACCACTTCTCTGGAATGCTCTACCCCGGACAATAAGATTAACTCCCAACTTCTACAGTTTCAAACGCAAACTAAAGACGCATCTTTTCAGACAAGCCTATCACAATTCCTAATGCACAAAATTGTCTGAACACTGTATAAGCAATGCCGCCCCTGCTACCTCTTGTGTCACCCCCTCTACCTCATAGATTGTAAGCTCTTTTGAGCAGGGCCCTCAGTCCCATTGTGTGAAATGACGTTCTTTGTTATGTATGTCTGTATCTGAACCCTATAAATTGTACAGTGCTGCGGAATATGTTGGCGCTATATAAATAAAATGTATTATTATTATTATTATTATTATTATTATTATTATTATTATTTCTTGCTACTGCCATATAGTGCCATTGTCTGACTGGGAATTCAAAGAATATATTGGGGTTACAAATACCCTCATTTCTTGTAACTGCCATATAGTGCCATTGTCTGACTGGGAATTCCAGGAATATATTGGGTTTACAAATACCCTCATTTCTTGCTACTGCTATATAGTGCCATTGTCTGACTGGGAATTCCAATAATATATTGGGGTTACAAATACCCTCATTTCTTGCTACTGCCATATAGTGCCAGTTTCTGACTGGGAATTCAAAATGCGCAAGGCTCCCGGAAAGGGACGTGGACGAGGCCGTGGGCGAGGTCGGGGGAATGGTTCTGGGGAGCAAGGTAGCAGTGAAGCCACAGGGCGTCCCGTGCCTACTCCTGTGGGGCAGCAAGCATTGCGCCACTCCACAGTGCCAGGGTTGCTTGCCACATTAACTAAACTGCAGGGTACAAACCTTAGTAGGCCCGAGAACCAGGAACAGGTCTTGCAATGACTGTCGGATAACGCTTACAGCACATTGTCCAGCAGCCAGTCAGACTCTGCCTCCTCTCCTCCTATTACCCAACAGTCTTGTCCTCCTTCCTCCCAAAATTCCCAAGCTTCACAGAACAATAACCCCAACTTCCCTGCTCCCCAGAGCTGTTCTCCGCTCCTTTCATTGTCCCTCAACCTGCCCCTCCACATCGCGATTCCATGAACCTAACAGAGGAGCATCTGTGTCCAGATGCTCAAACACTAGAGTCTCCTCCATCTCCGTTCGATTTGGTGGTGGATGACCAGCAACCCACCCTCATCGACGACAATGTGACGCAGTTGCCGTCAGGGCATCCAGTTGACCTGCGCATTGTGCGGGAGGAGGAGATGAGACAGGAGTTGGAAGAGGAAGTGGTGGATGATGAGGACACTGACCCGACCTGGACAGGGGGGATGTCAAGCGGGGAAAGTAGTGTGGATGTTGAGGCAGGTGCAGCACCAAAAAGGGTAGCTAGAGGCAGAGGCAGAGGTCAGCAGCTTAGACGAAGCCAGACCACACCCGAAATCTCCCAAGATGTTCCAGTTCGTACCCAGCCCCGAAAAACTCCCACCTCGAGGGCACGTTTCTCGAAGGTGTAGAGTTTTTTCAAGGAATGCGCCGAGGACAGATATAGTGTTGTCTGCACAATTTGCCTCTAGAAATTGATTAGGGGCTCTGAGAAGAGCAACCTGTCCACCACTTCAATGCGCCGTCATTTGGAATCCAAGCACTGGAATCAGTGGCAGGCAGCAACGGCAGGACAAAGGCCGCCTGCCGTTCACGCCACTGCCTCTGCCTCTGCCACTGCCACTGCTGACTGTGCTGGCGATGCACTCCAGAGGACGAGCCAGGACACCACTTCATCTGCCTCCGCCACTTTGTTGACTTCTTCCTCATCCTCCCCTGTTCCTGTCTTATCTCCTTCTCCTGCACCATCAAAGGCACCATCAGGCGCTTCTTTTCAACAACCCACCATCTCTCAGACATTGGAGCGGCGGCAGAAATACACCGCTAACCACCCACACGCGCAAGCCTTGAACGCCAACATCGCTAAACTGCTGGCCCAGGAGATGTTGGCGTTCCGGCTTGTTGAAACTCCCGCCTTCCTGGACCTGATGGCAACTGCGGCACCTCGCTATGCCGTCCCTAGCCGTCACTACTTCTCCCGGTGTGCCGTCCCCGCCTTGCACCAGCACGTGTCACTCAACATCAGGCAGGCCCTTAGTTCCGCGCTTTGCACAAAGGTCCACTTGACCACCGACGCGTGGACAAGTGCATGCGGACAGGGACGCTACATTTCACTGACGGCACACTGGGTGAATGTAGTTGAGGCTGGGACTGCTTCTCAAACTGGCCCGGTGTACCTCGTCTCCCCGCCTAACATTCCTGGCAGGGACACGAGAAGAACACCCCCCTCCTCCTCCTCCTCCACCGCCTCCTCCTCCGCCACCGCCTCCTCCTCCGCCACCGCCTCCTCCTCCGCTGTTAGATTGACCCCAGCTACGAGTTGGAAACGTTGCAGCACTGGCGTTGGTAGACGTCAGCAGGCCGTGCTGAAGCTGATCAGCTTGGGGGACAGACAGCACACTGCCTCCGAGGTGAGGGATGCCCTCCTCGATGAGACGGCAATATGGTTTGAGCCGCTGCACCTAGGCCCAGGCATGGTCGTTTGTGATAACGGCCGGAACCTGGTAGCAGCTCTGGAGCTTGCCGGACTCCAACATGTTCCATGCCTGGCCCACGTCTTCAACCTAGTGGTGCAACGTTTCCTAAAGAACTACCCCAATGTTCCAGAGCTACTGGTGAAAGTGCGGCGCATGTGCGCCCACTTTCGCAAGTCGACAGTAGCCGCTGCTAGCTTAAAATCTCTCCAGCAACGCCTGCATGTGCCACAACACCAGCTTTTGTACAACATCCCCACACGCTGGAACTCAACGTTTCAGATGTTGAATAGAGTGGTTGAGCAGCAGAGACCTTTGATGGAATACCAGCTACAAAACCCTAGGGTGCCACAAAGTCAGCTGCCTCAGTTTCTCATCCATGAGTGGCCATGGATGAGAGACCTTTGTGACATCCTACGGGTGTTTGAGGAGTCCACAAGGAGGGTGAGCTCTGAGGATGCGATGGTGAGCCTTACAATCCCGCTCTTGTGTGTTCTGAGAGAATCCCTGATTGACGTCAGGGATAACTCAGATCACACAGAGGAGTCAGGGATAGCATCCGATCCGTCACAGCTGGAGAGTAGGTCCACACATCTGTCCGCTTCATCGCGTTTAATGGAGGAGGAGGAGGAGGAGGAGGAAGAAGAGTTGTCCGAAGATGTGATGGTGATACAGGAGGCTTCCGGGCAACTTCGAATCGTCCCATTGTTGCAGCGCGGATGGGTAGACATGGAGGATGAGGAGGAAATGGAGATTGAACTTTCCGGTGGGGCCAGAGGAGTCATGCCAACTAACACTGTGGCAGACATGGCTGAGTTCATGTTGGGGTGCTTTACAACCGACAAGCGTATTGTCAAAATCATGGAGGACAACCAGTACTGGATCTTTGCTATCATTGACCCCCGGTATAAAAACAACATCTCCTCTTTTATTCCGATAGAGGGGAGGGCCAATCACATCAATGCTTGCCACAAGCAATTGGTGCAGAATATGATGGAGATGTTTCCAGCATGTGACGTTGGCAGCAGGGAGGGCAGTTCCTCCAGTAGGCGACCAAGTTCTCACCGGTCCACACAAACGAGGGGCACACTGTCTAAGGTCTGGGACACCTTGATGGCACCCCCTCGCCAAAGTGCCGCCACGGAGGGTCCTAGTGTCACCAGGCGTGAGAAGTATAGGCGCATGTTGCGGGAATACCTTTCCGACCACAGCCCTGTCCTCTCCGACCCCTCTGTGCCCTACACATATTGGGTGTCAAAGTTGGACCTGTGGCTTGAACTTGCCCTATATGCCTTGGAGGTGCTGTCCTGTCCTGCCGCCAGCGTCCTATCTGAGAGGGTGTTCAGTGCAGCCGGTGGCATCATCACTGACAAGCGCACCCGTCTGTCAGCTGAGAGTGCCGACCGGCTCACTTTGATAAAAATGAACCACCACTGGATAGAGCCTTCATTTTTGTGCCCACCTGTGTAAAGCACTCCAACATGAAACTCCATGTCTGTGCTCAACCTCTCCAATTCCTCCGCATCCTCATACTCATCCACCATAAGCGTTGCACAATTCTGCTAATACTAGGCTCCCTCCACCCTGATTTCCCCAACTCTGCTGGTTAGAGGCTCCCTCCACCCTGATTTCCCCCAACTGTGCTGGTTAGAGGCTCCCTCCACCCTGATTTCCCCCAACTGTGCTGGTTAGAGGCTCCCTCCACCCTGATTTCCCACAACTCTGCTGTTTAGAGGCTCCCTCCACCATGAATTGGTCCAAACTGGGGTTTTTAGAGGCTCCCTCCACCATGAATTGGTCCAAACTGGGGGTTTTAGAGGCTCCCTCCACCATGAATTTGCCCAAACTGGGCTGTTTAGAGGCTCCCTCCACCATGAATTTGGCCAAACTGGGGTTTTTAGAGGCTCCCTCCACCATGAATTGGTCCAAACTGGGCTGTTTAGAGGCTCCCTCCACCATGAATTGGTCCAAACTGGGGTTTTTAGAGGCTCCCTCCACCATGAATTTGCCCAAACTGGGCTGTTTAGAGGCTCCCTCCACCATGAATTTGCCCAAACTGGGCTGTTTAGAGGCTCCCTCCACCATGAATTGGTCCAAACTGGGCTGGTTAGAGGCTCCCTCCACCATGAATTGGTCCAAACTGGGGGTTTTAGAGGCTCCCTCCACCATGAATTTGCCCAAATTGGGCTGTTTAGAGGCTCCCTCCACCATGAATTTGCCCAAACTGGGCTGTTTAGAGGCTCCCTCCACCATGAATTGGTCCAAACTGGGCTGTTTAGAGGCTCCCTCCACCATGAATTAGTCCAAACTGGGGTTTTTAGAGGCTCCCTCCACCATGAATTTGGCCAAACTGGGGTTTTAGAGGCTCCCTCCACCATGAATTGGTCCAAACTGGGGTTTTTAGAGGCTCCCTCCACCATGAATTTGGCCAAACTGGGGTTTTTAGAGGCTCCCTCCACCATGAATTGGTCCAAACTGGGCTGTTTAGAGGCTCCCTCCACCATGAATTGGTCCAAACTGGGGTTTTTAGAGGCTCCCTCCACCATGAATTTGCCCAAACTGGGCTGTTTAGAGGCTCCCTCCACCATGAATTGGTCCAAACTGGGCTGGTTAGAGGCTCCCTCCACCATGAATTGGTCCAAACTGGGGGTTTTAGAGGCTCCCTCCACCATGAATTTGCCCAAACTGGGCTGTTTAGAGGCTCCCTCCACCATGAATTTGCCCAAACTGGGCTGTTTAGAGGCTCCCTCCACCATGAATTTGGCCAAACTGGGGTTTTTAGAGGCTCCCTCCACCATGAATTGGTCCAAACTGGGCTGTTTAGAGGCTCCCTCCACCATGAATTGGTCCAAACTGGGCTGTTTAGAGGCTCCCTCCACCATGAATTGGTCCAAACTGGGGTTTTTAGAGGCTCCCTCCACCATGAATTGGTCCAAACTGGGGGTTTTAGAGGCTCCCTCCACCATGAATTTGCCCAAACTGGGCTGTTTAGAGGTTCCCTCCACCATGAATTTGGCCAAACTGGGGTTTTTAGAGGCTCCCTCCACCATGAATTGGTCCAAACTGGGCTGTTTAGAGGCTCCCTCCACCATGAATTGGTCCAAACTGGGGTTTTTAGAGGCTCCCTCCACCATGAATTGGTCCAAACTGGGGTTTTAGAGGCTCCCTCCACCATGAATTTGTCCAAACTAGGGTTTGTAGAGTCTCCCTCCACCATGAATTTGCCCAAACTCTGCTGGTTAGAGGCTCAATCCACCCTGATTTTCAAAACAAATGTTGTTGCCAACCTCAACTTACTACAAGGGCCAAATTCACTGCTGATGACAAGCTCTCCTCACTCTAAGTGCCAAATACACATGTTTCAAGACACGGATTTGGGTTTCCCCCTTAACGAGTATATGTTCCCCATAGACTATAATGGGGTTCGAAACCCGTTCGAACACACGAACAGTGAGCGGCTGTTCGAATCGAATTTCGAACCTCGAACATTTTATTGTTCGCTCATCTCTACAAACTATCCATCAACATTTGAATAAAATGAAACACTATGGTAGGAGATCCAAGAGGACTCCACTGCTGACACAGAGACATAAAAAACAGTTTGCCAAAATGTACGTGAGTGAGCCAAAATACTTCTGGGAAAGCATCTTGTGAACAGATGAGACAAAGATTTTTGGGAAAGCAGATCATTATGCCTACTAATAAAGAACACAATACCAACAGTCTAATATGGTAGAGGTTCAGTGATGTTTTGGGGTTGTTTTGCTGCCTTTGGCACTGGGTGACTTAGCTGTGTGCAAGGCATCATGAAATCGAAAGATTACCAAAGGATTTTTGGATCTCAATGTAGGACCCAATGTCATAAAACTGGGTTTGAGTCCTAGGTTATGACTCTTCCAACAGGACAATGACCCCAAACATACTTTGAAAAGCCCCCAGAAATGGTTGTAAACAAAGCACTGAAGTGGCCAGAAATTAATCCGGATCTAAAACCCATTGAACACCTATGGAGAGATTTTTAAAATTGCAGTTGTGAGAAGGCATCCTGCAAAAATGAGAGACCTGAAGTAGTTTGTAAAAGAAGAGTGGTCCAAAATTCCAATCAATTGGTGTAAGAAGCTTGTTGATGGTTACAGGGACAAATAATATTTGGATCTGCTTCCTGTCTGTGTTCCCATTTGCTTCATATTGACCCTTGGCTTGTTTTTTATTATAGCTTTTGTCTTAGGATTTAGCGTTTGATGTCCTCTCCTGGTTCTGACCTGTGGCTGTACAACTGTTCACCTGTTCCTAAGCTACTGGCCTACTCTGTAAGTCAATAGTGGGTTTTGTTCTGTTCTGATTTTAAATAGCTGTCTCTACTACTTGCAGTTATCAGCTAGCTCCTGCTCTTGCTTTTGTTTTGCCTTGCATTAAACCCATAACGGCTTTTTATTAGTATTACAGCCACATTGTATATGTAGCCTATTAAATCTAGAACATGTCCACTTAGTTTCTAATGGCCAGTACTTCCCATGAGCAATTTATTACCATCAGAAGTATAAATATACAAGTTCTAGAGGCAAATCATAATATACTCTAAAGGTTATATCATATCAAAAGGAAAGACAGCAATGTTTTTCATAACAGAGTCTAAAGATTTAGTTTGGTTTGGGTTTTAGTCTGAACCATAGAATTGACATAGCATGTTTTATGATAAAGTGCTTATTTTCTCTTTTTCCCTTGACACTACTCTTTTTTTTAGCTATTGTCCTTTTAACTTGCAAGAGTTCTTTTATTACAGATGAAATATCGCAGCATGCTGCATTACTTTGTCCTGCGAAATGACGGACATCATAAAAGAAACCTGACTGACCCAATTATAATCAAAGCAATACGTAGGGAACTGTTACTGTCCGTCATATGATAGATCCCTGAATGCCCGTTTTTAAAAGCACTTTGGATCTTATAAAAGAACAGGAAAACGGAAAAAAACTGTAGAGCTGTAGACTTAATGTTTTTTATCTTTAATTTCAGTAATTATTGTAAAACAGATTCTCTATTGAGGAAGGAAATTTACTTTTGTCAAAACTGATCTTCTGATCATTTGTCATCTGTAAATCATAATTTTTTTTATTGATAATAATATTATCTAATGTATGACTATTAAATCAAGAATCAGTAATATAGGATAATATAACGTAAGATAATAAGATAGTAACAATAGGAAATACGCTACTTGCAACTGGGGAGGTAGAAGCATTAGTAAACCATTTGCCTACATAAAAAGACATAACAAAATTATTGCTCATTGCAGACAGAAGAAGGCACCGCAATGGTGGAAGGTCATTTACATAATCCTAAGAAAGAACTAGGTAATCCCATAAAGACAATCCTCTTTGTAATACTAGAAAAATAATCCAGGTTTCTTAAAAACAGTATCGGAATGTGGTTAATACAAATTAAGATACTCTAGAAACTTTGCACATTCTAGGGATTTTTGAGGTTAGATGTACTGGACTAGAACACATTAATTTAGAAACCACATCTACTTTTCAGGTTATTATGAATAGTAAAGAAGAAGTATGAGAAAGAGAGTAGAAACCTTCAAGGTTAAAACTGTCTCAAGAAATACTGTAGGTGATTTTGAAGAGTTTGCTTCTCAAATCCTCTTGTTTTTAGATATTTAAGAACGATTAGACTTAAGATGTTTAAGAATGATATCTTATAAGACGGTGAAACTTGCTTTATTATTTTATATCCCAAAATTTAATAAAATACATTAACTTTATATACAATAAAGATACTAGTAACACTAGGTTTACACTAACGTTGAGACACTCTGTCCCCCATCGTACTTGAAATAGGCGGAGAGAAAAGTCCCGCCACTGTTGAGCATGTTATACTGTTCATTGGCCACCATGGAGCATATTATACTGTATAGGGGCCACTGTGGGGGCTTATACTGTTTATGTATGTATGTGTGCATATATATATATATATATATATATATATATATATATATATATATATATATATTTACCACAAAACAAATTCATTGTTGCCCTGAGGCTTTCTCTGTGTGGTGTGATGATGATGATGTAATGATGGTATATTGAACTGACTACAATATTACAACCAAAGGAGAAGGTTATTAAGTGAGTGAAAAATAAGAATCTAAAGAGGGCTGCTGAGGCTGTAGTGGGTTTGTTAGT